>NC_133756.1:130958968-132158968 GCF_036562045.2 Rhinolophus sinicus
AGCAAATTATGGAAGGAATTTAACCAAGGTAGTAATGTGACCTGAATTTCCTGTAAGAAAAAAACCTTTTGTGGCCTTAGTAAGGATGTGTCCTCCAGAAGGGTATGTATATGTTTATGCTCCTGTCATTTGCATGTATGTGTGCTTAGCTGTCCTTTTCTTATCTGGTCCTTGGTGCTCTGCCGAACATGTGACGCTGACTGGTGCTGACCAGTTACCTTTCACTTCCACATTCCTTCCAGTCTCTGCTTTCAGTCTCTACAACTGCCACTGATAAGTGCTGTTGAAAGAAGGTAAATGAAGAGACAGAGGGAGGAAGGGATGAAAGAATATGAAAACTCACAAAGGGAATATCTGGAAGGAAGAACAGAGATGCTACACTAACTAACAAAAATGGCATAACAGCTGATGCATGTTGAGTATATACTATGTGCCATGTTCCTTATGTATGCTTCAGTGTCTCATTAAATCTCAAACAACTCCACAATAAATCTACTAATTTACCTCCTTTGTTAGATGAGTAAAGTGAACTTTAGAGTAACTTGGCTTTGGTTATAATGCTAGCAAATAGTAGAGAAGATTTGAACCGGTTTTGACTTTAAATTCCATGCTTTCAACTTTTACACTCTGTTCCCGATCATAGCATGTACTGTATGCTAATTATGTGCTAACAACTATACTAGCTGCTTTACGAACGTTGGCGCTAAGACTCACAATAAGCTAAAAAAGTGTCTATCATTGTCCCCATTTTACAGTAGAGAAAATCGAGGCTCTGGGGGATTAAGTAACTTACCTAAGGTCACAAAACCAAGAAGAGGCAGCACCAGACCTTTAACCTTGGTCTGTTTGGCTTCACCCTTCCCACCCCATTATGATGTGTATATCTCCGTTCCCTACTCCTTCCTTCCCCACAAGACCCTTTCCCATCTCTACATTTCCACAGTCCACCTTCAAGGCTCAGCTAATATCTTACCTCCTCCAGAAGCCTTTTAGGAACATACCAGCGCACTGTGACATTCCTATTTCAATTATTTGTGTAACACTCATTTACCTTGATAAAGACAGATTTGTATTTGCCAGTCCCCTGTTCTATCTATGTACCATGTCCCCATGTAAGTGCCCTATGGCAGGTTCCTCAGGCAGTTTGTACCACCCAAATATATCTTACATTATCCTCAATAAGCCTTTGAAGGGGAACAAGAATTGTGTCATATATAATTTGTATCCCCCAAGATGACTGGCAGGATCCTAAGCACATATTAGGGCTTAATAATGTATTGATTGGCTCCAATATACTTTAAAAGTAGAAAGTTTTCAGTAACAATACTAACAACAACAGTGAACACTATGTGTGTGTATATATATGTGTGTATATATGTATATACACACATATATATATATGAATTCAATCTTAATGTAGGTACCTGATGTAGGTAATATTGTTATGCCCATTTTACAAAGGGAACTGAAATCAAATAAGTGACTTGTCCAAGGTCACACAGCTAATAAGTGGCAGAGTCAGGCTCCAAACCCACACAGTCTCACTCCAGAGTCAGCATACCCTTGACTACTTTATAGTACTATCTTTGCTCAAACAGATTTTGTTCTAAGATTAAACAACTCTCACACCTTAAAAAAAATTATATTAAAAAAAAAACCTCACACATTACTTCTGCTATAAACACTGGAAGAGTTTGGAGACTCAGGAAGACAAGAGTCTCTGTCGGCATATAGTAGAAAACCTGAGTAGCAGATACAAAGCTGCTGGGAAAATAAAAGGAAAATTGAGAAGTATTTCTCTTTAAAAAAAAAAAAAATTAGAGTGTATCAAGTGTGCCATTTTCACACACAGGTTCTGTGATTTATAAAGCATCCATGCCGACTTCCTCTCATTAATACACTAAATTATATAGCATACTTCAGAGTGGGCAAACACTGTTAGCAAAAATCCTGCAACTCTACACCAGAATCATGTAATCTTGAACCAGTGAAATGCAACCACCTCTGGAGTGACACACAACAGCTGTTTAGAGTGTCAGAGAAATGGCCTGAGGAAGATCCCAAGGAAAAATTGGAAAACAGGCTGTTGATTTCCAAATATTTTGAGCTTCATTAGGTTGGTGCAGAAGTCAGGGACAAAAGTATGAGATATATTTCTACTTTAAAAAGGCAAAAAGAAATACTTGATAATTTAGAGATGATGGAAAGTTGAGCCAAGTAATGTAGATTTGCAAATAATTCATAATTTACAATTTGGGAAGCCTTTTCTTGTACATTATTTCTTTTAATTCATACAATAACTTGGTGAAATCAGTAATGTTATCATCTCTACAGAATCAGCCTCTACAAATAGGGCTCAGATAAGAAAACATTCCATGGTTATTTAGCTAGAAAGTGGTGAAGCCATGCCTAAATTCCAGGTCCTCTAAAGCAAAACTTTCTTCCTTGTATCATGTGTTTTTCTCTTGGGAAAAAAAAAAAGAAAGAAAGAAAGAAAGGAAAAGAAAGGAAGAGCCTCTTGTGATATAGAGAATAAAAAAAAATAGTGACTGCAAAATAGACAATGACTCAAGCATAAGAATGACAGGTCTCATATCTCTCTATTCTTTTAAGGAATCTCCCCCTTTGAAAGTAAAAGAAGAAGTAGTGAAGAAAAGGCCCTCTTGGTTGCTTTCCATTTCCATGTTCCCTAACTTCACTCTTCCCTCCCTGGATCTGGACAGTATAACAATCTCTGTAACATCACAGATACATGAAAAACAAGCCCCATGATTCAATTCAGGGAAATGCCAAAGGAAAACCAGAGAAAAGTCTAGAACGCTAAAAATAAAGCATTTTCCCTAGATGGAACAGAATCATTCTCCAGAGGAAAGTAAAATTCAGCATGATTATGTAGAGAACCATTGTGTGGTGTGTTGTATGTGTGTTGGGGAGGACCCTTAAAATACCCTTAAAAGTCATGTAGTTCAATTCTCTCACTTCTCAGATGAGGGAACTAATCAGAGAAGTGTAGAAATTTGCCTGAAGTCCCATAGCTAATGTATGACCAATCTAGCACTAACATCCAACTCCTCTGATACCTAGCCCAATGTTCTCTTCCACCACCACACTGTCTCCCCTGGGTTCTTTGATGGTAAAATGATTTGTTAAATTTTTTTCTGTATTTCCACCAACACTCAGAAACTACATATAATGCTACTGGCAGATTACATTACCCAAAAAATTAACCGTAAGGAAATTTTATTTTCAAACCTAAGTTCTCCTTCTGAAATCTCTCAGAAGATTAACTGTAAGGAAATTTTATTTTCAAACCTAAGTTCTCCTTCTTCTGAAATCTCTCTATTCCAGTTGGGCTACAGAATTTTTTTAACAGCTTCTGTACCAAGACCCTCATCTAAAAGATTCTAGCAGCAATTAGCTCAGCTCAATACACAGCAAGAATCACCCTATTCTAATATTCTTTCCCCAGAAAAAGTATCAGGACTTATAGGACAAGCCCTTTGCAGGTGAGTTTTTCTGGAAAATAATTGGGTGGCCCAGAGACTTGCATTTTCAGGGAAAGAAAAACTTTACCTACTAGCCTAGCTGAAAAGGAATTTTTCTGAGCTGCACTTAACAAAGTTTGATCTGGTCTGCAGTCAAGCCTCCCTTAGGAAAGTCAGAGACTGCACAGGAGCTCTAAACTGGAGTGATAAGACCTTAACTCCAGCTCTAGTTCTGTCAGTAATAAATTATTTGACATTAGGTAAAATCACTTATCCTCTGGGATTATTTTACTCACCTGTAAAATAAGGATAATAATGTTTACTCCTTCATGTGTTCAGGTAGAACACATGAACTAATGGTCACAATGCCAATTTGAAAAGTATGAAACACCATACGAATGTAAGGTAGTGCAATTAATTATTAGTATTATTACTCAGAACTACTGTGTATTTCAGAAGCCAGAAAGCCATGTTGTAAACTCAGTTAGAAAGAGGCAGAGCAGTGTGACATTGCAGGAAGATCAAAACTTGGGCGTCAGATAGCCCTAGGAATGAATTCAGACTCTGACCTTAGCAAATTGTTTAAACTCTTAAACAAACAATTTCCTCATCTGGAAATGGAATGGTTCTACTGTGAAACTCCTATAAAGAATAAGTAACAAATATTTACATGTATATATATATATACACCTAAAAGCCTCTTGCTTGTATGGTATAAAATGGTCTCATTATTATCAACTTCCTTTTGTAGAGAGAGAGCTTAGAACTCCAGTGCTTTATCTAGCATTCATACCATGTGAACAGTTGAAACATCTGTAATGTCAAGCAGTCAAAGCTGATTTAAAAAGAAAAAGTCACCACCAAAAACAATAACAACAGCATTCCTGATCAACATATTAAAGCAAAAAATGTAGATGCTAATTAACCCAGCATATTAGCAATGGAGCTAGAGTTTAGGAGCCAGTTCTATCAATGGGTATTTTCTCAGTCACTCAGAAAAAACTGTTGTGCGTATTTCATACTCACTGCACTGAGGCTCTCTTTGTGACTGGATTGTTGGATTACTGCCTGCATTTCTGTCTTCTGCGAAAATACCAAATGTATAGAAATTTCAGTCTAAACGTTCATCTTGACAATATAGTATGCTGTTTGGTGTCATGTTGACATCCTACTGATGATGTTCATGACTTTTTATGCCTTTATTTTGTTCCATGGTTTCAATAAAAAGAAAAGTGAAAAGCCCTTAGACTAATGAATTCAGACTCTTTTCAGACACAGTGCTGCTTCTCTTCCATGAGATCAGGAAAAAGGATATATTTCTGGTTACAGACATATGTGGTACAGACATGAGATCACAGCTTTAAGCTTAATAGAACATAACAATCTACTCACTGTTTACATTTAGCCCAAAGGGCAGCTGGAAATCACAACCAACCATATGCAGTGCTGAACAAGTGGTCATGACTTTATTAATAAAGCCAAGCATTAACGAATAAGATTCAGGGAATGGGACAGTGAGGGGCAGGGGTGTCTCACCATAGGCCCCTCTAAGGACTAGGCATAGGGCCCAGGCTATTGTTGACAATGTCCTTTGGGATTAGACTGTTCTCTCTGCCAGGATTTCATTTGCCATCTTTCATATTTCCCAGTTCTCCCATACAGTGTTTAATCAGCTGCTAGGGTCTGGTTAAAAAGGACTCCTATTCTTCTTGCATCCTGACATCCTGAAAAAGGAATGAATTGTAAAATTATCTACATACAATTAAATCAAATCACATAGAGACAAATTATTTTTGTACCACAAAGAACTATTTCAAGTAGAAAAAGAGATGCAAATAATATCTCATTTAATCCTTCCAAGTCAATGACAGGTATAGTAACATTATTCCCAATTTATTGATAAGAAACTGATCTTGAGAAAGGCTTAAGGATATTGCAAGTCAATTGCAGAACACACCCAGGTCCAAATACCATGCTTTCACTATTCAACAGCTGTCCTAGACAACAAATTAATCGATAACGCATGATCTATCATAACTACTTTCTTTCTACGTTGAGATGCATACAAATTTACTAAGTAAACGCAGTACTCAAAATGAATCACTGTTTAACACTGAAACCTTTCTTATAAACATCAGTGTCACAATTTATAAATTTTCTATCGGTTTCTTTCATTTATTTTCCATACCTAACAGTAATGCCAGGTCCCAAATTTGAAACTCAAGAACAAAACTCACAGGACAAGTGTTGGAGCATAAAACCATCAAAATATCTTACACGCTTTCACCAAAGTGAGCTGGCTCTAATGAATCAGCAAAAATTAAATAATCAATAACTCCTATAAAGACGACAACTGATACAGGTGGTGCAGAAATCAGAAGTTTGCTAGAATAACTGGTTCATCCAAGTGAAGTTTATTCAAGTGTAGTAAGTAGAGATGGGAAATCTGAATCTGCAGCCTACCTCTTCACACTAGCTTTAAGGTATAGAACGAGTCTGGATCTTGGATCTTGCTGAAGTGCATTTTACTTCTCTGTGTGTTCTGATTTTGGCTCTACTTTGTTTCTGAAACAGAAGTTCCTTATTTGACATATACTGTATTGTCTTATTTTATTTGCATTATCACTGTCAGGCTAAATATACCTTCAGTTTTACATTGGGCCCGATATGAGAACTATATTCAGGAAAAGAAGAACAGAACAAAGAACAATGTTCTAAATGTACACTCCCTCACATCCTGCCAGATTCATAATAGGATAAGAGAGACAGCATGCTCTCTACTGAGATCCCTAACGATGCCACTGGGAGCCCAAGCCATTCACAGAGATATGATGTAGAATGCAACCACATTTTCTCCATTGGGGCTAAAGGAAAGAACTGGCTCTCAAACAAGACAGTAATGTGTAACCACACACAAGGCAAAAGGAAGAGAGAGGATGGCCCAGTGAAGTATGAGATTTATCTCAGGTGATTATCCCTAGCAATTAAAAATCACCTTAGAACAGAGCTTTCAATGTCACTCTCAGCTTAGACACATGCAATATGAAAATGAGCAATTCACAAATACTAGAGAAGTGTGAACAGGAAAGTCATAAGGCCAACATTTTCAATGGACTAAATACTGATATTAGCATACAAATAAATTGTTGTCTAGCACTTCAAGGTAACATATATACGCAAACATAAAGCCTATGCACATTATAAAAGTAACTTTCCTAGAAAGTATTAGAGATAAGATAGTATTCTTTTAACTGTCTATTGGCCACAAAATGAGTCTTCAATTAATTAGCATTCCTATTATGTTTTGCAAATTATAGCAGGCAACACAGACATAGCAAAAAGATTGCTGGACACTAGACAATTACTAAAAAATATAAATCTCTAATTTGATTTCCCCCAGTACCTAAACTCATAAAAAGTTCAGATAAAAAAGTGAACAGATGTCTTTTCAACAAATGGTGCTGAAAAAACTGGGTATCTGCAAAACAATTGTTGTACCCTTACCTTACACTACACACAAAAATTAACTTAAAATGGATCAAAGACCTAAACTCAAAAGCTAAACCTATAAAACCCTTAGAAAACATAGGGGAAATCTTTATGACGTTGGCTTCGCAGTGATTTCTTGGGTGTGACACAAAAGCACAGGCAACAAAAGAAAAGTAAATAAGTTGGACTTTATCAAATTAAAAAATATATATATGCATCAAAGGACTCTATCTGAGAGTGAAAAGATAGCCCACAGAATTGGAGGAAAAAAATTCAAATCATATATCTGATAAAGGATTAATATTCAGAACATACAAAGAACTGCTATGACTCAGTAACAAAAAAACAAACAACCCAATTCAAAAATGGGCAAAGGAATTAAACTGACATTTCTCCAAAAATCTACAAATGTAAACACATGTAAAGATGTTCAACCTCATTAATCACTAGGCAAATGCAAATCAAAACCACAATGAGATACAACATCACACCCATAAGGATGGCTATCATCAAAAAAATGGAAAATAACTTTTTCCCCTCCTATGGCTAATTCCCTTACCTTCTTCAAGTCTTTGCTCACGTGTCATGTTCTCCCAGAGTCCTACTCTGATCACCCTATTTAAAATGGTTTCCTTGCCCCATCAACTCACCTTACCTACTATTTTTTCTTTTTTGATTGTATTTATGAACTTCTAACATACTGTATAATTATATTACCATGTTTATTGTTATCTGTCTCTGCCATCTTTAATATAAGCTCCACGAGAAATACAGTTATTTGTTGTATTTACGCATATATTTTAAATGCTAGAATAGTCGTACCTGGCATGTGATAAATGCTCAACAAATATTTGCTCAATGAATTAACTAATTTCTTGCCGAGAGACAGAAAATAGCTTAAAGGTTTTGAAAAACAAATCATTCTTAAAATTAATCAGTTTTTATCCTCTTCAACACCAAATATTATCTTCCATTTATCATCAACAAATACCAAAATGTAAAGTATTCCACTTTATTATTTCAATGGAATAGGGTCTCAAAATTTGATTCATATTTTAACATTCACAGTACATGTGTCAGTTATTTACTTATTGTCTCTTGACTCACATCACCCTTCAAATCTCTGCTCTGTTATTCTGAGGCACTATATTTCCCAGGCTCCCTTGCCAGCTGGCTTCCTATTAGGTTCTGCCAATGAGAGGGACCAGTGGGAAATTAGAAGGTGGGAGGAGGAGAGAAGAGACTCCCTTTTCCTAGCTCCTGTCAGCATCCCTCCAGCAGCAAAATACACTTATGGCTGCACCATTTTACATTTCCACCAGCAATGGCTCCCATTACCAGCTGCATAACCCCCCATAGATACCAGCACCAGCTGGCCACACTCCTCTTGGTGATTAGAGCATAAGCCATGCCATGTTTCCCGCAGTGGTCTGAGCACCAGTCACACAGCACACCCTCTCCCTAGGGGCCCAAACCCAGTTACAAGCTTTTCCAAGTTCCCAATTTCTTCCATTTTGTTCCATCAGCCCCATAGCTGGTAGCTGCTCCCTGCAGTTATTTAATATCAAAGTTACCTCAGCTTCCTTTTTTGCTCTTTCAGCCTTCCAATACCTGTATTAAAAATTTCCCTCAATTAAATCCCATCTGTTTGAACAGTTTATCATGGTTTTTGTTCTCTTGATTAGATGTGGCTCTACAGTATACCAGACCAAAAGATGGACAAGATTTTCATCACTCAGAATTAAACATAATACAGATTTTTTTCACACTATCTTAACCAAAGAACGAGAAAACAGGTCTTTCAAATAGAACAAACAGACTGAGATGTAGCATCACTGTGCTCATATCCGTACACTCTCACAGAATCGTAAATTTTTATCTCCAGCCCATTCCTCTCCAGCCTACTCCACATCTCCATTTGGATATCTAGCATGCATCTCAAATTTACAATAACATGTCCAAAACTGAGCTCCTGATGTTTCTTTCTTACAACCTTTTCCTTCCAAAGCCTTTCCCATCTCATGTAATGGTAATTCTATCCTTTGAGCTTCTCAGGCCAGAATCCTGGAGTCATTCTTGATTCCTTTCTTTCTCTCATCCTCCAAATCAAATCTGTTAAAAAGTCCTGTTAGTTCTTCATTCAAAATATGTTTAGAATATAACTGCGGTTCACCACCTCCACTGCTATTCAAAGCCACTGATAACTCTACCTGGATTATTATAATAGCCTTGGACGTACTCTGCTTCCATTCTTTTGTGCCCCTATAATTTACTCCCAGCAACAACCAAAGTCATCCTTCTAAAACTTAAGTCAAATATCTCATCTGTGAAGGGATTAAGTACAAATGGGTAGTTACAAAACAGTCACAGGGATGTAAAGTAAAGCATGGGGAATATAGCCAATAACATTGTAATAACTACGTATAGTGCCAGGTGGGTACTAGATTAATTGGGGGGATCACTTAGTAAATTATATAAACGTCTAACCACTATACTGCACATCTGAAACTAATATAAAATAATATTGAATGTCAACTGTCATTGAAAAATTTTTAAATTTTTAATAATTTAAAACTGTAAGTGAAAAATTATTTTAAAATGTCTCTCCTATGCTCAAAATGTTTCAACGGCTCCTTGTCATACAGAGTAAAAGCCCAAATCCTCACAATGATCTACAAGTTCCTATATGACCTGGTTCCTGTTGCTTCTCTGATTTCATCTCCTATTTTCCTCTTACTCACATGTTTCTAGACATTCTGGTCTTATCCTTGCTCCTTGAACATCCAGCAAATTTCTACCTCAGAGTCTTTGCATTGGCTGCTTCTTCTGCCTGGAACACTCTTCTCCAGACACATGCGTGGTTTTTTTGCTATTACTTCAGGTCTTGGGACAAGATTTTCTGCTAAATGAGACCTTCCCTGACCATCCTATTTAAAACTGGACATACCTCCACACTGGGCACTCCCTAGTCCGCTTCCCCATCTTATTTTTCTCCATAGCTTTTGTATCCCCGATCTACTATATAATTCACTTTTTTTAATTAGAGTGGTACAAAAGTAATTGCAGTTTTTGCAATTATTTTTAACCTTTTAAACCGCAATCACTTTTGCACCAACCTAATATATTGCCTTTCTCCCTCTACTAGAATATAAGCTCATGGAGAGCAGGAATTTCTGTTTAATTTATTGATGTAACTTTAATGCCAAGATGGTGCCTGGCACATAGTAAGTAAACATTTGTTGAATGAAACTCCAAACTCCAAAGCACCAAAGAATGAATGAATATAAACACACATAGAAATACATTGTGACATATGTATGCATGTATATATATGAGGTGTGATCAAACAATACGGTGAATGTTTAAATAAAAAAAATTATTAAAAACACATTGCCATTAATCCCCCTCTAAACATTCCCCCTCACTTGGAACACACTTATTCTATCATTCTTGCCACTTTCTGAAGCAGTTCTGGAAGTTCCCTTTTGTGAGTGTCTTTAGTTGCGCTGCCATGGCTGTCTCTATGTCCTGAATGATTTTGACTTTGGGAAGAGCCAAAAGTCCTATGGTGCCAGATCCAGTGAATAAGGTGGATGAGGACACACCATAATGTTTTTGTTTGACAGAAATTGCCATATACCAGAAGTGATGTGTGACACAGAGTGTTGTCATGATGGAGGATGATTTATGGCACACGTTAAGACACACCTTCTCTCAATCATAGCTCACACCCGACTGACTGCACCAAACAAGTTGAAACTTGTCACACACTGTTACTAAGGTTTTACATGCCGCTTCCCATATTGAAGATCCCTGCCTTTCCGTTGGATGGCACTCAGGAACAGCATTCACTGCATTTTGCGATCACGACGGAAAGGCTCCTTGTCACACATAACTTCTGGTACGGCAATTTCTGTCAAATAAAAACATTACGGCATGTCCTCATCCACCTTATTCACTGGATCTGGCACCATATGACTTCTGGCTCTTCCCCAAAGTCAAAATGACCATGAAAGGTAAACGTTTTGAGTCAATTAAGGACATGAAGATAGCCACGACAGCACAACTAAAGACACTCACAAAAGAGAACTTCCAGAACTGCTTCAGAAAGTGGCAAGAACAATGAGGTAAGTGTGTTCAAAGCGAGGGGGAGTATTTGGAGGGGGATTAATGGCACTTGTCATTTACTGTAATACTTTTTTTTTTAATTTAAACATTCACAGTATTGTTTGATCACACCTCGTATATATGATCTTGACTATATCCTAAAGAGTAATACTGTAGTAAGTACTATACCAAAATTATTATCTTTTTCTATCAAAATCTCCAAGTGCATTTACAACCCTACCACATAATATATGGAGGCTCTGTAGCACCGTGTTTAAGAGGCAGTCCACCCAGCTTACATTATCACCCCAGCACCCACGAGCTCTGTGACCCGAGGCAAATTACTTGACCTCTACGCTTAATTTTCTTTATCATAAAATAGTAACAATAACAATAATAAAACCTAGCTCATAGAAATTATAGAAAGGATTAATTTATGTAACACTTTTAAAGCATGATAGCACAGTGCTTGGCCCACAGATAATATTCAGCTCTTATTATTATTATATAAGGCATCTAATGTGTGTGGACAGACAAGTAAATGCTCTAAAATTCAACAGTTTATACTGCCTGAATTTGTTTACATTGCAAGCTTACTGAAAGCAAAAATCATTGTATACTTTTTTAGTACTGAATATATTGATTCAATAAATAGCTGACTGATCTATTGATTGATTAGTGATGTGTATATATACATATATATATTATTAAACCTGCTAAAAATATAATATACAAAAGCCAGGTTAGTCAAGATGACCAGAATAAATAACATAGGAAAGGAAAGGAAAGTTTGTCAGTTTTGATTCCTTATCTTATTGTACTATGTGTGATACTAAAGTATACTAAAGTGTACTAGAGAGTTTTAGTAAATATACTGAGGACTTTTTAAATTGTACAATACACACACATAGATTTTCTGCGGAAAACATGATGATATAATGGATGTCAACTAAACTTACTCTGGTAATCAATTCACAATATATGTAAATTGAATTATTATATTGTAAACCTTACACTTATACAGTGATAATATGTCAATTATATCTCAATAAAACTGGGGGGAAAAGAAATAATGATAAATTAATGGCATAAGAAGAAAAGGCAAAAAGAAAGAGAAAGCAAAGACAGACGGCAGGCTTTAAAATTGAGGAGTCAACCACTCAAGGCTGCGTGTGTCGTAAGGGGGAACTGAGCCCTATCTAACAAAGACTTGGGTTGACAGCTGAGAGTGGGACTTTGTTGGAAAGGCTGCTTCTTCAAAAGATCACTCACCCACGTGAGTGAGGATAATAATAACTGACTCCAAAATAAATATACAGTTAACCACTGGTCACAAGAAGCTGAAAGTCTTTCACAGAGGGAAAATGACAGGAGAATTAGAATAAAAGCAAAGTAAAAGAAGAATAAAATTATCATTAACCATCTTTGAAACGTTGATAGACAAAGCCAGTGTGGATTTTCAGTAATTTTGACATCACTGGCTGGACACCTGGCTGGAATACTCAGAATGGAAATAAAAAAATTTAATTAAGGTTATGATATATAAAGATGCTTTCATTTACTATGAACCCATGCCCATCACTTTCATGACATTTTATTGTTTTTCCTGATGCTGTAAAAATTCACATTAGTTCATGTGAGCTATGTTCAGAACTTGCCATAGTCATATGACACAACCACTTTTTAACTCTACACAAATGTAATGTCACAATGTCATAGAATAATGTGAGAGGAAGATGGTATTGTGCAGAATATTCGCAGCAGTGTGTTAGTATGTGAATGTGCACGTCTATGAGCACCAGTGCACGAAAAGAAATATGAATGTATCATCAAACTGGAATTATGGCACACAATATTGCAGCTTTATGTCCCGAACATATTTTCATCATTCAGAGGTAGAATGGAAGCCATAAAGGACAGTTCACAAAGTGCAATTCTGCATTTCATTCTAGACACATCCTTAAACAGAGAGGTGTCAGTAGCCAATCCAAACAAATGGGCTCTTCAATTTCTATACCATTGTTTGAAGTCTCCTCCTTTAACTCACTCTTCCTTTCATACTTTGTTCTTTTCCCTTGGGCCCAAGTTCCTTCTTCCGGTTACTCCTTCACTACCAAATAAACTTAGTCTCCGGTTCTACTAGACATTCTTGTCATCTAGAACGTCTTCCCCTGTTGCTCGGAAATAGTGAGTCTTGCAAGTAAATGATGTGGCATCACACCTGAGAATTTAATTTGTGGGTTTCTATAATTTCCAGAGGTAGAATCATACCCAGGCATTACCCCATTTTTATTGCAGTTTTATGGTTCACATGTACTTAACTCTATAATCTTCAAGAATGAAAGTATATAACAAATAAGTTGAATATATGGATATATATATATATATATATATATATATATATATATATAATCTTGTGTATTATTAAACAATTACAGAGAGAAAGAGGAAGGAAGGAAGGAAGGAAGGAAGGAAGGAAGGAAGGAAGGAAGGAAGGAAGGAATTTACCTATGTTTACTAATACAGCCTCTAAGCCCTTGGTGTATTTTTAAAATACTGAATGATATACATTTTGACCCATCTTTAACGCAATACAATTATTACAGCCTCTAAGCAGATATCATCTCACAACATTATACTGCACCATAATTACCTAAATCATAAAGCCAAATCTTTTTCTGAACTCCCTATATACCTGCTATGGTCTGAATATTTGTGTCTCCCCAAAACTCATGATGAAATCTTAACCCCCAAAGGTTAAGGTATTAGCAAATGGGGCCCTTATGGTGATTAGGTCATGAGGCTAGAGCTCTCATGAATGGGATTAGTGCTCTTATGAAAGAGATCCCACAGAACTTCCTAGTGCCTTCTACCATACAACGAGAAGTCTGTGACCCAGAAGAGAGCGCTCACCCAACTTTGCTGGCACCCTGATCTCGGACTTCCAGTCTCCAGAACTGCAAGAAATAAATACCTATTGTTTATAAGCTACTCAAGTCTGTAGTGTTTTGTTACAGCAGCCCAAATGGACTAAGATAGTGCTTCTTCATCGTCCAGAACATCCTGGACTGAATATGCACATCTCTGGGACCTCTCATAAAACATGGAAAGTTCTATAAAAGTCTACAAAAAAAAAAAAAAAAATCAGAAAATCTCCAAAACCTATTCAGAATATTTTCATTGTCAGGAACTTATTTTTTTTTTTTCAGTTCATTAGAATCTCTACTTACTATAACATATAAGTACTCTGATGTATGCTATCACTAATTCACAGGTTTATAGCCTTTGTTTCCAACACCTCTGCATTCTAGCGGTTGTTCAGGCAAAATGATGACAATGAATCTGAAACTAATTCTAAACATTAACTTTTCCAGCAATACAAATGGTGTTTCAAATATCACTTATGGAATGCATTTTTTAAAACAGCAAATTATCGTAAGTTAGTATTAATGTCTTTATCATTTTCTCCTATCTAGCACTTTAAAAGACTTATTCCACAACCTCTGATTAAACGTGCCACAATATAACTCAAATATTTTAAATAATTAAAATTGAAAAAAATAAGTGATGAGGGTTTTTGTTTGTTTGTTTGTGATGCAGAAAACAAGAACAACTGATGTGGCAAAAGAATGATGCCCCTATCATAAATGTACCCACTTTATGCTGTAGCTTCTGTTCTTGGGCAATGCTTTATCCCCTGCAAAACCCAAGAAATAGTAAAGTAAAATTGCTTTTGAAGATCAGACAAATATTTAAAAAGGAATAACAAGTCTCACTATTATTTCTTTCATGTTCATTCTCTTTCTCTTCCCTGCCCCGTCGTTTTCTACCCTTCTTCCTCTTCTCTTCATTTTGTGATTATTGAAACTTTCCTATTTTGTATCACAGCTCTTAAGAAAAGGGAACAACCATGGTCAAAAACCACAGGATGGAACTATGAAAGTCACAGGATCTAAACATGAAAGTCAAACTTAATGCCACACGATGCCTACTAACAACCTTTAAGAATGGAACGTAAAGGATTATCTAACCAAAAAATGACTACTGCCATTGGGTCTTAGATGAAAAAATAGGTACAATTGTATCAACTTACATGAAAAAGAAACTTCAAAAGCATACTGTTTTAATGAACACTTCTTAAATCCTTTTCACACTTTACTAGTCTACACCAATTATTTTTTCAGCCTACTCACACAGAAGTTATACACATTATAAAAAAAAAAAGCAATGACATCTTCCATTCATCAAACCTAATTTCTCCAGCCCCAGTTAGATATTTTTTATCACTGAACCAGAAAGTGTTACAACTGAAAGGAAAGTGAGGCCTAGAGAGCTTAAACAACTTGCTCAAGCAAGTCACTAGTTACTAATTGGTAGCAGAGAGAGCTGGGACTAGACCGCAGTTCTCTAAACTTCAAAGCACCAAAAGAAGATTTGGGACTAGAATCCAGATTTCCAAACTCCAAAGTGCTGAGCATTGTACAGGAAAGATGGAAGAAATGCATAGTCCTAAACAATTCACTAAAAATCTGTACTTGCATGCTTGCCTGATGAATGATATATAACTATAGTAAGGGAGCCAATGGCAGACCTAATGCAAAGAAGATTAAAAAAAAAAAATGTAGGTAATCTCAAATCACTTATGTATAGTTCTAGCATAAAAAGTGTGAGTTTATTTTCTCTTCCTGGATCTATATTCTCTGAATTAGATTGATTTAAGGTCAATATTAAAATAACCTAGAATTAAAAAAAAAAAAAAAAACTGGTAAGGGGTGAAAGTAGAGAATGAGAGTGGGAATAGGAGGAGAGAGATATGTGACTGTGAAAGGAAAGTCATCGCAAGATTATAAAATTGCTGTACTCAATGCTCAAGACACAATCCAGGCATGTTTGATAGAGAGTTAGCTATAATTACAAGAGGAGTCCTTCACCCACTTCCTCTACACTCCTGCCTTTAAATGGCTAAAACCTCATTTCAAAAGATGGGTACTGGGAATAAGGAAAAACATGAGTAAACTGGGTGTTTTCAATCCCAGCACTCTTGCTAAGGGTAAGAGTTTTGCACAATCTCTATGAGGTTAAAGTGAAGAAAATGAGGAAAGAATTCTTCACGGTCGTCATTGAAACCCATGACTACATTCTGTAGACTCAGCGTAGAGCAACTTAAATTTCCCCAGGCAATTGTTGAAAATGGGGAATACCTACTGCACTGCTAACGGAACATTTCACATTCCAGATTTGTCAGTTGTATCTCTTTAACACTCACTAAACACAACTGAAAGAAAGAAGAAGGGAAGGGGAGAGGGGAGATGGGAAAAGAGAAGGAAGGATAAAAGGAGAGAAAAAGAAAAGGGGAAAACTGTATTAAGGGGTATTATTCTTCAGGAATCTAAAATCCCTTAAAACAATCTACAAAGAAATCTTTTATACAAAAATAAAAGTCAAATTGTTACAGAAATATTGAAGTTGTTGGTATTTGTTTCTAGGCAAAGTGGATTTCACTTTTGAAAATATAGTAGTAATAACTATACCATCACGATTGAGCCATATTCTCTTTTTGTAATATGCATACTGCATCAAGACACAGATAAAGAATGAAAAGTGAATAAATAGATCAATAAAAACGGAAAGAACCAGAGTGCTTAAAGCCCTTTGTTTATCAGCTTCTTTCCATCCAACTACTCAAACTATAAGGTTAGTTTACTTTCTTGTCTAAATCTCAGTTTCCAGGTAATCAAGGACAAAACAAAATAAATACGAATTTTTTTCTTCCAACAAAAATTGCAACTTAAAGACAGCAGGTCATAGAGTGAGGTTGGTCGTGCTTTGTCACTCTTAAAAGAGCTAAAATAGGAGAGATACTAAGACAAACTAAGTAACCAGCATTTGTTTTTATTAGAAAAGAGGAAAATTTGACTTTACAGTATAAAGAAAGAACGAAAACAATTTAGGGCGGGAAAAACACCACTTGAAGACATTATCCTAGATAATATTTATTACATTATTATTATTATTATTACTACTGCTACTACTACTACTACTAGCTATTTTTGGTATCTGGTTCTCTGTACATTTGACTCTGACCAAGCATGTGGAATGACATTTACACTTTTTTTTACCCTAAGAGAAGGAGTCATGTATTTTACTGTAAATTCATCAAGTTTTATGTGCCTCTATCTCCTTTACACTCAAACATATAAACAAGCATTTAAACAGTGAAAGTTTCTTTCAGTATAAAATATTAATTTCAAACTCACTAGAAATTGGTATTGCACCTTACAACAGGAGACAAATAAGAAGCTGATCACAGCAGCATGGTTTTGAACTGTTGAGGGGAATACAAATTAGTACATCCTTTCTGGAAGACAACTTGGCGATATATCAAAATCATTAAAAATATTCTTTGAACTAGATTTTAGATGCCTAGGAATTTATTCCACAGAAGCAATCACGGTGGTATTCAAAGATTTATATATTAATTATGTTTATTGAAGTATTGCTTAGAATAGAGAAAAATTAAAACAACCTAAATTTTCAACAGGTAGCATCAACACATTTAATAATTATTCAGCAATTCGTGTTGAGTGCCTACTATATCCTAAGCACAATGGATTCATTAAAGTAAAAGTGTATCCTAAAAGTAAAATACAATGCATCAGTTTTAAAAAACCATGTGATCCCAAATTGTTTTATAAATTTAGAACACTTCTATAAAAATTACAAATAGAAAATTTTTGAGTGGGGGAGTAGGGCTAGAGGGAGAGATGATAAAATTATTCTAAAGTTTATCTGGAAAAAACAAATGCTTGAGAAAAAAAACAAGATAATTTGAAAAGTAATTCCATGAAAAATATATAAAATCTCACTAAATAAAAGTGTTCCACATGAATAGCCAGCTTGATTATTACAAAAGAAGTTGAAAAATAAACCCAACTATCTCTAAGAATTTAGTCTATGATAACTATAGTGTGTAAAAGGATTGTGTAACTAATACTGTTGGAATAATTGGTTCTTTGTATTCTAATTGCGTATTACACAGAAAACTAAATTCCAGATGAATTAAAAAACTAAAGGTGAAAAAACCCATGATATTGCTATAATAAAATATATGTGTTTATGTGATTTGGGGTGGGAAAGACATTTTTTAAAATGACACCAAAGGTAGATCCTCAAAAGGAGAAATATAAACCTTTAGATCTGACGGGAGAAAATTGATTTTCTACAAATTTTAACTGAAAGACAAAATGTCAAGACTGGAAAAGAATCTCCATGATATACGATAAAAGGTTAATATTTTTAGCATAATAAAGGTCTCTTACAAATCAGTAAGAATTAACTGCCCATTAGAATAAAGTGCATTATTGGGTGTTGGACTGTTCTAAATATTTGATACATACATGTTCATTCATTCGACCCTTGCAACAACCCTATACATATGGGAAACTTTTATAGATAAGGAACTGAGACACCAAAAGATTAAGTAAACACCAACATTACAGAGATGATAAGTACTGATTATGGAGCCAAAACTCAAACTCAGTCACCAACAGTCTGGTTCAAAAATCTACTTTATTTCTCAAAGGATATGAGAAACAAATTTATGAAAAAAAAGATAGGAAATACAAATGAACAGTAAATAAAGGAAGAAATATTTCATTTCACTACTAATTAAAGAAATACAAATTATACTCAAAACGAGCTGTCATTTCTCTGTCATATTGTCAATGGTTGAAAACAATAACAATAACATGTATCAGCATGAATGTGACAAAATGAACCCTGTCATATACTGCTGGTAAGAGTAAACGGATTCAACTTTTCTGGACAGCATTTTGACAATATGAATCAAATGCCTTTAAAAAGTGATTACCCAACAATTCATTTCTAAGAATGTGAACTAAAGAAATCATCAGAGTTCTGTGCAAAGATTAAACTACTGAGGAGTTTGTTGCAATGTTGTTAATAATAATAGAAAATCAGAAATAATCTACCTATAGATGATAAGCTAAACTATGAAATATCCACAAATAGAATAGTATGCAACCATTAAAAATAATAATGTAAAAGAATAGTGGTATCATGAGAAATTGTAAATGATATGATACTGTTAAATGAAAAAGCAGATTATAAAGCATCTGTTGCCAAATGATTCCATTTTTTGTTTAAATAGGAGATATAGATATGAACATTAGAGAGAGAGAGACATGAAATTTTAATACTGGAGATATATATATATATATACACATATATATGTATATATATAATCTTGGTAGTATAATAATTATATCTGGAAAACAGAGTACAGTTTTTTCTTTATTTTTATAAGTGTTTTCTAAATTTCCTATATGTAATATCTGTTACTTTTGTAGTAAATAAAGATTGTTCTAGAAATAAAAGATATGCAAGAGAATATTTAATGACATGGGGGAAATGATCATGATATGTTAACTTTTAAAAAGTAGTTTGCAAAACAGTGTGTGTAATAAGATACCACTTTTCTTTTTAAAAATGTGTTTATCTAAGTAAAAAACTTCTGGGATATAATTAGCATTTTGAGGTAGCTCCAGATGTCATTATGGAAGATATGTTTTAGTTTCTTTTATATATTTTCCAAATTTTCTCCAATAATCATGTTTTTGTAATCAGCAAAAGCAATGAGAAAGATATATTTTACGTTTTTTTCCAGATCCATTCTAATTGTTTAACAAGCTTATAATTTATGGAAAAGGAAAAACTAACATACTGCTTTTCATTGTCAAAACATACACAGAAAGATATGATAGTTTTTTTCTATGAAAAGCAAATGTCATAAATGTATTATAATATTCTATCCGATCAGAAATTTTATTTAAGATTATGAAACCCTGTAAATGTACTAATATCAAGTTGCAAATAAGCCCTACAAGGTAATCAGGCAAATTTCCTTCATATGTGTCCATTCATTTGATAGGTAGATATAGTTAAATAAAATAATTACAAATGGTTAAGTATATGATTAAAAACAAATATGCTGACACTGGTCATCGATATGGCAAGACCAAAACAGAAAATCAATTATTTGGCTGTGTGGTATTACCAAAAGTCTTGCCTGGATTTCTAAATATATGTGATCTTGAGCAAATCAATTAATCTCATCAAGTTTTAGATTCCTCAGCTTTAAACCTACAGTAAAAAATTAGACTCTTTTGCTTTAAAATTACAGTAAATATTTATACAAATGTAAAGAATTTTCACATGACAGCTAATATAAACCCTGGAGTAGCTCCAAAATTTGAACCTACTTAATTAAAGATAGATGAAGATGATAATGACATGAGACAAAAAAAGAATTTTTTTAAAAAAAGAAAAGAAAGAAGACAATGAAAGAAAAGAGTGGACATCCTTGATAATGAAGAATTTCTTTTACAGGGTATTCATGCTCAGCAATACTTAGTAGCTGTTTTCCTATTCTCATAAGGTCAAGAGAACTGGGGACCAAATTTCTGAATTTTGGCTGTGAGCCCTAAGTCTAATCACCCAGTAGCACTTCTCCACATGGAGAAGCTGATACAGCATCAACAAATTCTTTATCAAAATCAACACTTTGTAACATTGGGAAAATTAAAAGTGTTGTAATCTATAAATGGCCCAGCCTGTTCTGTTAAAACTTTATCCCAGTTGGACACTATATGTAAAAGTATGTTCACAAAATGTTTTTCTTTACCTCTGCTACAATTTTTAAGTCATATATATTTTCTTTCATCTCTTTGAGAGTTTACTTGTTCTTATAATTCTGCATATGATATTTATATACATTCTTCATGAAAATATGCATAAT
Source organism: Rhinolophus sinicus (assembly GCF_036562045.2). Taxonomy (NCBI): domain Eukaryota; kingdom Metazoa; phylum Chordata; class Mammalia; order Chiroptera; family Rhinolophidae; genus Rhinolophus; species Rhinolophus sinicus. Next base: position 130,979,867 of record NC_133756.1, read on the forward strand.
ACAGTCAGTTTCATTTTTCCTACTAAGGGAGAAAACATGCTTCAAATGTATTTTTCAGTACAAAGCTCTCTAGGACCTTACATCAACTTTCACTGACTTTTTCTCTCTTTCAAATTTTACCTTTTCTCCTCATCTCCTCCTCCAATCCAAATATACAGAGAGAGAGAAAGAGAGACAGAAAGACAGAGAGAGAATGCCAGACTTTTTAAAATAAGCATTTAAACATAAAATCACCTGAGGGTGACAAAGTTATAAGCTGCTCCCAAAAAAAGTTTGTTAAGGTAGTAAACCAAAGCATTAGACATTCCAATCAAAGTCTGGTATCTTTTTTTCTAAGTCAGTGTTATTATCCAAAATAATAAACCACCATTACAATAAACCAGTTCTCAAGTTAATCATTATAAAAGAGAAATAAAAGCCTTAAAAAAAAAAAACAGTATTTGCCTATCCAAAGATTTTATTTTCTACCCTACTCATTACAGGTTTTTTGGATATCCCCAGGTTCCTTCTCTCCTGACCATCATCAAACCATCCAATAAATACCTTTGTCAAACACACTATCTCTTCAGCTCACAAATTAACAACAAACCTGGCTCCTGTACACATAAAGAACAACTATATGTTTAATTAAATACCTCAACTTCAGGAATTAGCTTCTCCCCTTTGTCCTTTGGTGGCCACGATATCTTCATTGGAAGCCTCTATTGCTGACATTATTTCTAATTTGAAATCATCCTCTACCTCCACACCCTTCCACGAAGGAAACATAGCTTTTATCTTTGTCTTGCACATGCACACCCTAGTGGGGGGTAAAGAGTAAATTTCCATTTGCAATTTTCTTTCAATAATAAAATAGCAAACAAACAAGGAGTCCTCTCTATTACAGGATATCAATGCATGTTCAACATTCAAGTCAACCATTGAACTGCACTGTTACCCTGTTTGCCTAATTTGCAAAAAGTAGAGAAAATCTCAACTTGAGAAACTATCTGAAGGTAAAGAGATTCTGTATTTCATACCTCACATGAAGCTTGGGTCCATTCTGAATAAAATACTGCGACTTTGAATGCTTCTGTGCATAGGTCCAAGATATGGACTTAAAAATTGTGAGGTCATTGCCAACTTCACAGGTAGGTCTTAATGAAAAAGGGAGTGAATGATGGAGGACACTATTAGGTTATTTGTGAAATGAAAAATAAAATGTTTTTGATAGGCAAAGAGTTAAGATTTTTAGCAGTTTTTACAGAACTCTGAGAATGGTTAAAAATTCAAATAAAGTAATAATAGCTAAGCACTTGTAAAGCACTTGTTATGCAACAACTGTTAATTCTAATTGTTTTATATATGTTAACTTATTTAGTCCTCTAAACAAACAACACATAGAGGACTAGGTATTACTATGTTGATATTATCAGCATCCCCATTTTTCCGTATGAGAAACAAGGCCCAGACAAATTAACTTGTCTGAGATTGTACTAGTAACGGTGGAGTCGGGATTTGAATCTAGGCACAAATTTTAAAGACCAAGTTCTCAACCACCACTTAACCTCTTAGCCACCATAAAAGAACCTAATTGAGGCTTTTTGTTCCTTCAAATTACCATCTTCATTTCATGTATAATTAGAAATATACATCGAGATTAAAACCTGCTTCCCCAAGAAATGTAGTTAAGAACAAGTAGTACAATGGTGTTTTGGCTAATTACTGTATTAACTTGTGTGCAATTCCATAAATCAGAACCTTTTGATACAGGAAATTTAGCAAAGAATACACTCATGATTTTAAGCATTATGAAAGCGAGGCTTAGTTAACAGTAATAAAAATTGCTCCTTCCTTGTTAGATTCTTTAAACTTTCTTCTTTTAAGATGAATTTGCCCTGGATATTGAGTTCCTTCCACACTTCCACACTTATCTCACTCCCATTCTCCATACATCCCTTATACAGCAACATCCCTAATAATAGAGCAATGAGGAGAATTAGCAAGGAAGCAAAACCCAAAACAGATGTCTCAAGGTAATACACTAAAGCTTACTTCCTTCTCTTAAAGGAGAACTCCTGAGCTCAGATCTATTTACTCTTACTTGAGACATAATTATAGCACTTTTAATTATTTGAGGGGCACACTTGAACTCACATCTTGATTCTACTCTTTACTAGTAGTGTGATCTTGGGCAAGTTACTCAACTTCTCTGACTCGACGTATTTTGACGTGTAAAATAGTCCACCTTGGCTGGAGTGTCGCAGGAATAAACCCAATTGACATAGTGTATGTAACATTCTTAGCACAGTGCCTAGCATATATTATAGCAAGTGCTCAATAAATGTCCTTTGCTATCTAAAAAATAATTGAACTAATAACAATTCAAGGACTTAGTGTAATGTAATGTGAAAGCACCTACGTTAGTGCTATACAACATAAAGGAACTCTATAAAATGTTTCCCTCTCTTCTTATCTAATTTAACAGCCCATAGCTAAACAAAAATGGCAGCTTAAAGGAGTATGGAAGGAGGATTGATATTACTAGAGGCAAAAGCACTAATTACAGAGAAATGACAGCTTAGCATCTGGAAACAAAGGCAAAGTCAGGAAACCCAAATTGCAGACACAGGAACTCAAAAAGCACAGCATTTGGGGGCCACTCAATATATAGATAAGTAGCCTAAACAGACCATCCACTCCAGGAGCAGCTCAGAAATCAAATGTTCATAATAACTCTGAGCCATCATGACAAACTATTAAGATATTAAAATTTTAAATTGTAATTTAAAACTAGATGCTATAACCTCAACTACATAACACCAAAATTTTAACTGAGGTTACCTCTGGTAATGGAATTATGGGTGATTTTAAATACTCTCTACTTTAATTTTTCTATATTTTCTTAACAATAACCTACTTAGGAAATCAAAATGTATAGGTAAATTGTTAGAATAATGTTGGTGTTTAAAGAGGCAGGCTTGAGAAATCTAAGAAATACCTGAATGTGCAAGAGAGGGATTAACTCGTTCTGTATTGAGATCCTTGTTCAAAGAGCCTACATTGATCCTAGTACAATAAAGGTATTACTAAAATGTTAGTGATGTGAAAAATTGATTAAATGTTGCACAATAAATACACTTGAAAAAGAAAAATTGCTAAAAGTAAATTCATCTTAGAGGTACTATTTTAAATAGCAGTCGATATCAGCACAAAGCCATATATGATCACCTCTATCTTTGCTTGCAACAATTTTGACACACCCTCATTTTTAGGATAAAAAAAAATGTTTAAACAACTCCAGGGAAAGAGCAAAATAAACTGATAAAATGGAGAAATTTCAAGAAGCATCATCATAAGTGAAATGCACTTTTTTTACCTTCTAAAACAGAAATGAGAATGCTTTGGGTAAATGTATATATTATTGAGTAATCAGAGACTCCACACAGCTGAAAAAGAAAGAAAAGGGGGTAGCACAAAAGCAAATTAATATATCCAAAATGAACCTATGACAATTTTTTTGAGTTTCTGATCTATAGTTTATATTTCTCTTTCGAACTGTCCCACTGAATACTACGTATAATTAGTAGCGAAATGCCAGAGAGCTTATACAGCAGATCCTAGCAGACTTTCTCATTTAGAAAAAAGTACTTCTCAGAAATAAAAATCATTTTCCTGTTTCTTCCTAACTAGAGCTCTAATTTTAAAAGAGAGAAAAGTAGAAGAACAAACAGGCACTAAGTAGTGGGAAACTGGAAATTCTCAATTATTTTAAATATTGGTATTATCGGTAGTAGTAATAGTACATTGATCATACAGATTTGAGATAGACTAAGTAAAACAGTCACACGGTTAATCTGTGGCATAATCAGGACTAGAATTTAGATTATGTGGTTACCCATTCCCAATTAATAATCAATTCACCCTTTCCAAAATTTCCCCTAAAACTTGGTATCTCCAGGTCTAACTGGCACTTTAGCTGATTCAGCTGCGACTAATTCATTTATTTTCTTGGACTCTGATTGTCAGTGGGCTAAAGGCAACAGACACCATTCATACCAGAGGCATCTATATTTTGTAACAAAAGGAGGGTAAGTCTAAATGATACCTCTAAATTTGTTTCTGAAGTGTACTTTATCTTTGGAAAACAAACAAAAATGTTCTTTTAGGTGTTCTTTACTCGCAGTAATGTCATTATTTTCATGTCTTATTTCCATCACTTAAATATACAAATAAATATAACATTAAATATTCCCATCACTGTTTACTTTCAATAAACAGAAAGGTGAAGAAAAAGAAAATAATTATCTTTCCTGTATTATGTTTAGGAGCATATTTTAATCCATTTTTAAATTGGATACATCCAAGTCTTAGAAATGCAACTCTTGTGACCACAAAAGACACTGAGTTTCTCCTGGTGCTTAAAGGAAAGAGGGCATAATAAATACGTTTTTTGGTTCTCATTCACTTTCTGCTTTTTTGAATGAATTAATGCTGCGGAAATCCCAGACAAATTGCTATATCATTTGTGACTGAATTGAGTCCAAAGGAGAAAAATACGTAAAACATTATTTAATTAAAAGTTTCTTTTTTTCCTCCCCCACTTCTTATCCTACTAGCTAACAGTCATTCAAACTAAAAGGATAATTTCATGTTTACTGTGGTCAAATTAATTGCCTTGGGCCACTTTAGTATCTTCAGAGAACTATGGTTTCTGGAGCCATATTGTTCCCTGGGGACAGTCCCTTGAGCATGACTCTCAAGCTCCTGGCCTTATTTCAAAACTGTTTTGGCAAACTCACAAACTCCTAAGAAGACTCTGCTTGTGTTGGTATACATATGGTTCTTGAGGGATGCTAGTAAAGATTTTTTTTTTTTTTTGTCCTCATACATGTGGTTTTGCATTTAGCTTGGAGAATGGAGTAGTAGTAAGAGCTGGAGAAGAATTCCCATTCTACTTTAATAATTTTATTGCAATGCAGGAAAAGCACAACAAAGAAAAGTTCATTTTTCTGATTCTCAGTGAGGACATCACATTGGGAAATCTTTTCTTTTCTTTTTTAGTCCCTACCTGAGTTGTGGTCCTAAAACATAAAATCTGATCATGTCAATCTCCTGCTTAAAAACTTTTGTTTTTTCCTTATAATACTGAATAAACTCCAAATTTCTTGGTATGGACACAAGACCTATTAATATCTTCCAAACCATCTTTTTAATCTTATCTTCTGACACTCACACACACTTAGCAACTTAAGACTTGATCTTCTCTAACTATATTCTCTGTTGATGGTTCTTAGTCATCTTTGCCTGATTTCTGTTCCTAGAGCTTGTACACTTTTTCCCAACTATGGCCTAAAAAAATTCTGTTCCCTATGTCTCCTCTTCAGCAAATTATCTCCTACTTATCTTGTAGTATTCAGCTTTAATATCACTAATGTAGAGTCATCATCCTTGATCCCAAGGCCAGGTTAGGTCTCCCCCTCCTTTCATAGCATCTATTATCTTATAATTAAATATTTATTTAGTATCTCCCCCTTCTTTACAGGGACAACAAACACTTTAGTTTTTAAATGACAAGTGTATGTATGGGCCACCGTATTCCTGGCCCATACATACACTTGGCATTCACTAGATATAGGAGATTCTCTCATTATTCAAAAACTCATTATGTGAGTCTCTAAAATTACATAGAAAATAAAAGGCATCAAGATATAAAAATATTCACTAATGATCTTAACATTTATAAAATTAGTCTTCACACAAATCTCTCACAAATGAACTTATCATGTATCTCACCCATTTGGGTCAGTTTCCTTATATCTTTGATAAATAATCACTAGTGAGTGCTTTCGAACTTATTTGCATATTGGAGTCACACGAAGCCTTGAAAACATATTCATACCTGGGTCCCATTCCTAAAGATTGATTTAATTGAAGTATAGCCTAAGAATAGGAATACTTTTAAAAATTGACCAATATTTTTTTCAGTCAAGTTGAGAATCAGGCTAGCTGATTAATGTATATGGCATTGTGGAATACTGTAAATAATATTCAAAATAAAAATTTTAAGTGACTGCAAAGTGAAATTGCAAATCTTGCAAAAGATACAGAAATTCACAGACATGCAGTGTTGAAGAACAGCTCAAATCATTGACAAATCAAGAATTTGTAGTTAGATTAGGTAGAACTGAGGAACCAGAAACTGGCAGAAGTGAGAGTTCATATGGTAGATTATTCAAAAGAGAATGATTTGAATATAAAAAGATTATGTTTTTAGGAAATTTTCTTTGCAAAAATGGTGCTACAATCAAATGTGATTGTGCTATCACAACATTTGACCTGAAAAATTATTCAGAAAACAAGCAGTTAATTCATGCTTCTAAAAAATAATGCAGAGTTAGAGCTACAAATGAAATGTTGCCAATTATATAAACTTATTTTTATTAATTTGTTTTAATTTTTAAGGCGGAGTCAAAATAAAGTCACTTTCCCTATTGTTTACTATGAAATTTTGATCTCCATCCACTTAGTATATTAAAATACAAAAGACTTTATATAACATGACCTTGCCAAAGGTACAGGTAGAGATAGTTCTACTTTTTTCCTTTTATATGTTTATACAGTTTCCTTTCCTTATTTCATTACAATGGTTAGGACCTCAAATAGGAGTGAACACGGGCATGAATTATCTTGTTCTCTATTGTATAAAGCAGTCAATATTTTACCATTTAAACATGATGTGAGTTGTAGGTTTTTCACTGATGTCCTTTTCAGGTTAAAGAAGTCATTTGCTATTCCTACTTTTTAATTATGAATTAATTATTTCCCATGTATTCTGTTAATATGGTGAGATTTTTGAAATGTTAAATCAACCTTGGAATCCTGGGCCAAACCCTACTTAATCATAATATATTATTCTTTTCTTTATATTGCTGGATTTCATTTGCTGATGTTTTGTCAAGGAATTTTTACCTGTAGGACCATGAGAGATATTCTATAATTTTCCTTTATTGTAATGTTTTTTCAGGTTTGGTATTAGGGTTATGCTAGCCTCATGAGATAGGAATTAGTCTTCCTTCCTCTATTTTTTGAAAGGGTTTATGTAAGATTGGTGTTATTTTTGAAATGGTTGATAGAATTCACCAGTGAACCCATTTGGGCCCATACTTTTCTTTATAGAAAGTTTTTATTTTAATTAAAAAATTCAACTTCTTTTATAGATAAAGTACTGTTTAGGTTTTCTGTTTTGGCCTTGTGTCACTTTTAGTAAAGTATACTTTTCAAGAAATTTATCCACTTCATCTAAGTAGTACTATTTTTTTGGCATATAGATATTCATAAAATTCCCTTAATGCCTGTTTAGTCTCTATAAATTCTGTAGTGATAATTACTCTTTCATTTCTGATATCAGTAAGTTGTGTTCTCTTTTTTGGGTCTTTACAGAAAAACAATTTTTACCTATAAATTTTTCTAGTTTTCAGCAGCTTATTATAATGTGCCTAGGCATACTTTTCTTTGCATTTATCCTCTTTGGGGTACACTGAAGTTATTGAGTCTGTAAATTTAACTCTTTCAAATTTGGAGAATTGGGGCCATTATTTCTTCAAGTGTTTCTTTTTTTTGTTTGTTTGTTTGTTTGGTTGTTTTTTTCTCTTTTCCCCCTAATACTGCTCTCCTTTTTTTTTTTTTCTGGGAGTTACTTATGTTAGACCATTTAATATTATCCCACATATCTCTCATACTATTTTTTTTTCCATTTTTTCTTTCTCTGTTCTTTAAATTGGATAGTTTCTATTGATCTATTTTCAATTTCACTGAATTTTTCCTTTGTCATCTTTATTCTACTGATTGGCCCATGAGGTTATTTTCTTATTTCACATATTATATTTTTCAACTTTAAGTTCCCACTTGGTTCTTTTTGTAATTTCAATCTCTTTGCTGAAATGCCCTAATTTTTTTCATATTTTCCTGCTTCTTTGTATGTTGAGTAATTTTGAGTTATATCTTAGACATTATTATCATGTTGTGGAGACTCTGAATTCTTCTATAGTGCTCTGAAGAGTGTCACTTTCTGTTTGTTTGTTTGTTTGTTTGTGTGTTTGTTTGTTTAATAAAAAGCTTATCTGCTTATTCCCTAACTGCACATTCTGTCTCACCTGCAGTGGGCAGCAGCTCAATTATCTGTTTATTTCTTTTAGCCTTACATGGGCTTCTTAAGGCCTGCCCTGTGCATGCATGGTTGGGGATCAGCCAGAAACTGGGGCAAAGTTTATACACAGATTTTAGGACTCCCTTTCTGTTGCTCTTTCCTTTCCAGGACTATCTTTTCAGGTCCCAGTAGCTGTGAGTTACCCAAGGTCTGTTCTCCTGGGTCTCTCCACCAGAAAGACTGCTGATTTTTCTGTTGGAGTTTTATTAGTCCTCCCTGTCTGGCACTGACTGGGGCCTGCTGTCATACTGGAAACCTTGAAAATGACCAACTTATCCAGTATCCCTCCCTCTCTTCTTGAAAACATCATCTCCTCTCAAAATGTAACCTGCTTTTGGTGGCTCACCAATACTTCAGATAGCTGTTTTCGTGATTTGTCCAGAGTTGATAGTTGTTATCCCCACTCAGTTTTAAATGGAGTAATTTAAAGCAGGCTTTTTTCACTACCAATTATCCACTGATAATAAAGACTTGTTGTATTGCCTTAATGAAGAAACAAAGCAATTTCTCTTTTTCCCCCCCTGTAATAAAAGTTTCATTCTCTTATGCCACTTCTTCTGAGATTTGGAAATAGCTGGTGAAGTCTCAGATTCTTATTTGGGGTAATTCCAGGCATCAAATGGCTGCCTACAGATAAAAATACATGGATTTTTAAAAATTCACGTATTAAATATGGCTGAGCAACCCAGGAAGTAAACCTGGTTTTCATGAAGTTCATTCTTGGCATCACATAATAGAGGCACAGATTTTTGTCCTTTATGTTGACATATGTCCTTATCTTAGCCAGGTGACACAGAGGACATCTTCTTATAAGCTTTAATATTGAAATAACTTGGTGTAACTCAACATTTTAATCTTTCTCGCCAATTCCTTCCAGTAACAAGGTCTCCACTACTTCAACAAGGAAGCTCATTTCATCTTTAGACAACAGTGACCATTACAAAGTTCTGCTTTTGCTGTTCCTGTGACTCTGGCTCCCTGTAACCTTCACCTGCTGCTAACTTGGTTTTGGCTCTCCATAGTAAACGAGGTCAGAAAACTTAAGTTTGCGAACTCATCCTAGAAAAAGTGCTACGTACCTCACTGCTGAATATCACTATGGTCACCTTCAAAGTAGTCCCCTTGGGAAGCTATGCACCTATGCCAGTGCCTAGTCCACCTTCAAAGCAATTTTGAAACTCTTTTTCTGGAATGGCCATCAAAGCTGTTGTCGTATTACCCTTGATGTCCTGAATGTCATCAAAATGTCTTCCTTTCAATATTTCCTTTATCTTTGAGTAAAGAAAGAAGTTATTGGGGACCAGATCAGGTGAGTAGGGAGGGTGTTCCAATACAGTTATTTGTTTACTAGCTAAAAACTACCTCACAGACAGTGCCGTGTGAACTCGTGCATTGTGGTGATGCAAGAGCCATGAATTGTTGGAGAAAAGTTCAGGTCGTTTTCATCTAACTTTTTCACACAGCCTTCTCAGCATTTCCAAATAGTAAACTTGGTTAACTGTTTGTCTAGTTGGTACAAATTCATAATGAATAACCCTCTGATATCAAAAAAGGTTAGCAATAGCATTGCAACAAGTTCGCGAACTTAATTGTCAGAGTTCATACTCTCTTTCCCTATGACAGCATGTTAGTCATCCCAGGACAGTCATCAGATTCTCTTAAGACTTCTGTTCTTCAAAGTAAATATGCCTGGTTCTTTTAACCTAAGGGAAGCTTCTGCCAACTGGCCCAGAAAGACTGAAAATTAAATTTCTCTGCAACCAGGCTTTGGCCAATTGAAAAATACAAGATTTGACTTTTACCTTAATGCAACAAACAGCCCTCTTGGCTAATCATTATAAATACCTCCTGGCATTTATCTTCAAAAAATATCCCTCCACTTTCCTGCACACATGTATATATGCAACATATACACTGCCTTCCACTTTTTCTTTTTAAAAAAGCCTTTTAAATGGGCACCAAGAGGTGTCTGTCCTCAGTTCACGTGACTTGGGTTTCCACCCTCTGCTTCATCACATAGTTTTATTTAAGCTACAGTTCATTTACTCCAAATTATGGTATTTCATTCTTACAAGTTCATACCTATTTCTCCTGATTATTGGACCCCTAAGATATCAGGCAAGGACTGCACCCATTAAACTTCATCCAATAAGCTTTAACTTAAAATAGGCTAGTAATGCATCTTTAATTATATGCATTTAACTGGCTCTGTTCCATTCATTCAAGATTGCTAACTACTTTGCATCTTTAGGAAATTAGAAAAAAAAATGTGTAAGCCTGGAAAACCTATACAGGACATCCACCTAATTCATCCTGGTCCTTAGAAGAACCTAATTATACCCTCCAATCTAAACCTTTTTGGCGGGGTAGAGGTAGAGTGAATATTAATCTTGCCTAAAAAACTATACCTAGAAAAATTATTTTAAATTTAGGCCTAGCCTGTCTGATTTCTGTCCCAGTTTTCCTAGTTATGAAACAAAGGTAATAAGACCCCTGTTTTAACACTCTCACGGTGTTACTATAAGAACTATATAAGGTAATATAGGAAAAAGTTCAATTAAAAGTATAAAGTGTGATAAAAATGTAAGGTACAATATTATTATTAATAATGGCACCTTCTATAACCACAAATGAGACACTTCACAAAGCCCCTCCTTTTAACACTAAGACATTTTAATTAAATTCTCTTTTGTATCTCCTTTTCCCACACCACCAACGAAAAAAAAAATTTTTTTTTCAGTATAATCTTGTAGGCTTGGACTTTAATTACAAATGCCAGCTAAGATTTACATAGAGTACGACATAAGTAGATTCTGACATTTTGAAAACCCAGCCCTTCTCTCAGACTGACTTCATTTTCTTTTTCCTTTTTTATAACCTTTATTTTCTCCTGAAAATAAATCAAACTGCCTAGCAATAATAGAGAAACTGCCACCACTATGAATATTTTAGTTATAGTTACCCACCTTGAAACTCTTACAAGTGGCCTTGTGGCTTTCCTATTCAAAAGTACCAGATATATTTTCTCAACTGTGTATCCTAAATTTTTCCAGATTTTTAGAGCCCATTACAGTGTTTCCACATTAAGATTAAAGCCACTGGGGCTGCTCTAAAAGTTTATCATTTGAAAGCTCAGTAGTTATATCCAGGAATGCAGATTCCCCAAAATGAGAACACAAAAGTGAAAGATTACACTGAAAAACAAGAAGCAACAATGGAGAAAAGCTGTCACATGTTCTACAGCTGGATGATAAGAGACAAAAAAGTCCCTATCACTTCCCTCACCCCAAACTTTCTTCACATCAAGTTGCATAATTTTACCTAAACAGTATATACAAACTAAGCCACAGACTCCATTTTTATGTAATTTATTTTCTTTCTCTCAATATCCCTTTCTTCCTCTTTCTCATTCACTGCATTCCACTCCCTGATAACAACAACAAATATTTATTGAATGCCTGTAATGCACAAGACCATATGTGCTAAATGCTAGGGGGAAACATGTGAGAACAAAATGGGCCATACCAGAGTAAAGGACAGACATTAAACAAAAATCACACAAATAAACACAATTTTAAATTGCAGTATCTGCTATGAAATAAATTAAAAGGGTGGGAAGCAAGATCTTTGCAGGCGGACATGATTTCAAGTGGAAGGCTTCTCTGAAGCAACAGCGTTTAAACAGGGAACCTGAAGGGTAAGCAGGAACCATTCTGCAGAAGAATGGGGACAAGCATATTTCACTTGAGGAGGCAGCGTTATGTGAAGACCTTGGACAAATAAAAAAAACTGGGAGTGTACAGATCAGTATATCAGAAAGACCCACTGGGAATAAGACAGGAGCTGAGGCTGGCAATGAAGAGGCCAGATTATGCAGAGCTAACCAAGTTCTTACAGATTATGTTAAGGATTTTTTTGTTTTAATTAAAGTGTAATAGGAAGCAAAGAAAAGGTCTTTCTTGGATCTCAAAGAATGGTAAGGGGAGTTTGTCTTCCTCTGTAATGGATATGGAATTAAGTTTAAGTATAAAGCAAAGCCTATGAATGATAAACACCAAACTCAAAAGAATGGTTACCTCTGGCACAAAAAGGGAGATATAAAATTGGTAAAGAGTTCACAGGAGGCTTCAACTGTATTGGAAATGTTTTATTGCTTATAAATGCATAGGTATTTTAACCTGTTCTTTATACATTTTGGTATGACTGAAAGTTTCATAATAAAATTTTTTTAAAGAATTAATTAATGGTAAGAATGCACTGGTCCATTTCCTTCTCCTCCTCTTTCCTAGGCCCATATTAAATCTCAATTTTGAGAAAGACAAGCCCATAGAATTTAGGCCTCTCCCCTCTTAAACACTTTTGTTTCCTGTACCTTTATTTTCTCAACTTCAATCATCAGATGTTAGAGGCTCTTTAATCAATCTTTTGTTTGAGCATACATAATAATCCTTGTAGATTTCCAACAATCACAGAGTTAATATCGTGTTTCCCTGAAAGTAAGACCTAGCTAGACCATCAGCTCTAATGTGTCTTTTGGAGCAAAAATTAATATAAGATCCGGTCTTATTTTACTATAATATAAGACCCAGTCTTATTTTACTATAATATAAAACCCAGCCTTATTTTACTATAATAAAAGACTGGGTCTTATATAAGACTGGTTCTTATATTAATTTTTGCTCCAAAAGACGCATTAGAGCTGATTGTCTGGCTAGGTCTTATTTTCAGGGAAACACGGTATGAGGATTAAAGGAGAGAAAGCATTTAACATAGCATTTAGCACACAAGAGCTCCATAAATCTTAACTATTGTTTTTTACTATTTCATGTATTATACTCTATATTCCCTGTCCTAAATATGGGCCAGAGCACCAGAACTTAAAAAAAAAAGCTGAGTGCATATGGCCAAATGGTACTCTGGCATTTTGAATACATATATACTATATATATATCCACAAACACACAAACACATGCACACGCGTAACATATATTTCCAACATTGAATTTATAGTTTTTTTAAACACTTTTTCTGTGCTCATTTAAGCATTAAATAACAAAATCTTAATTTGAGGCCTTTTTGTTGCCACTGAAGAAAATATCTTTAAAGAAAAGATTAAAATCCTGTATTTGATGGTGCACAGTTACAATTTAAGGCAAGTTTAGTAAGTTTACTAACTTATCCTAAGTGCAATGCTCTGTTGAAATGATTTATGATTGTATAAAGCTACAATAATATTCAATATGGTCCAGAGAGGACCATAGCACCAATGAGTTTAAAGGGCTCATTTTTGCAATATCAAGTAATTCATGGAAAACTTCAATCTTATAGAATTGAATATTGACATCAAAATTTTTTCTACAACAGAAGGAGCAGTCTTTGATGCAAGAACATTATTAAAATCACATCTTTTCACTTAATTTTCTTTGTACAAATAGCACAGATCCTCTCATTTTCCTTCCTTCCAATTCACAAATACAATAAAAAGCTATCTTCAGAAAGTTCCTTAAATTAAACACCATGATGAAATGAGTACTAGGAACCAGAAAATAAGAGAACTTATGACAGTTTTTGTTACCTAGAAGTCTGAAAAATGTCTTATGCAAATATTATATTTTAAATTATATTGTTACACCTAAGAACTTGCTCTTGTGTAAAAACAAGTTTGTCACTCAATATTCTTCAGTTTGAAGCTTAGACTTCGATTGTTTTAATAATCATTCCTCCGTGCCCACTTCCTTATTCGTAATCACGCATCTAATCATGCATTTTTATAATATTCAAAATTAAATATATTTATCTACTTATGTAAATACTTTTCAGTTAACTTCTACCGATAGTCTATGTAGGGATCTCATTAACAAACACATTTGGAACTTTTTAAATTTGTTCCGGCAGTTTGTAAATTCATCTTAGAGTCAACGGTTTCAATAAATCAAAATTGTATACAGTTTAAAAAATGGCTATAAAAGATTAATTCCAAGTTTTGTTTTACTTACCAAGCTCTGCCATTCCACCTCACTGCCTGAACAATATTATCAGCTCTTCGGATACTCATTCTTGCTAAGTAAAAGGATATTTCTTCTCTAGCTGGATTAATAATCAACTTTCCAGATAGTTCATTTGTAATTCTCTCCTGGTTAACCCTTAGCATTACAGCAGTCTGCCCAACTCATGCTAATCAATTTATGAAGCGGGAAAAAAAAAAGATGAAATTCAAATATGTAGATAACAAATGGAAAATGAAAATGAGTGACAGTTCAGATTAGGCTCAAGAGAACAATCAGCTTTGCTTTTTTATACTAAAAGTTATAAATCTTTATGTTACAATAGATATTGCAAAAGCACTCAGGTCATAAACACAAGAAACACACACAAAAAAAAACCTAATAGGCTTATATAACACACCAGCTCAGTACGTATCACCCACCATGTTGTCTGCTTTCTTAGATCAGATAAATACACATCAGCTCTGAGCATAACAGATACATGTTTCTCTTAGTAGAAAAGTCTGACTTCCAACCTCTAAATACCTCCTCTCTCAATGGTTTTAATCACTTGGTCCCTTATCCTATAGTAAATGCCATCTCAGGTTGTATAGAAATTTTCTCTGAATGTAATCTGTAAACACTTGCAAGACAATAACCTGGGGGGTTTGTTAAAAATATAGACACTTGGGTCCCACTTCAGAAATCCGAAGTACCCTAGAAGAATCTCACGTACATTAAAAATTTAAGAGCCACTGCTCTAGAACCATTTCTAACCTTATCCAGAAGAGACTCCAACCCAATCCCTTGGGGCACAGAATGAATTTAATGACTCCTGCCGCTAGTTTGACCTTGATTTTTTGCTTTGATTCCAAAAACTAGGATTCTACCTTGTTTTCCTGTGCCTGAGTGCACTACTCCATCCAAGACCAAGTAACCTTCCACTTGCAGACTACTCAGAAACTGGACTCTGTCCTTTCACTCCACTTGGCATTACTGGCCTCATGGTGCCCTAGCTGCCTAAATCTCTAAATACCACAGGCCCCAGGCTTGTCTTGCTTTGTCTGCTTCATGAAACACATACACTCCTGTTTTGTGCCTCTCCTCTATGTACATGGACTATACTAATTGGTGTTCACTGTCCAGTCTTTTAGCTAATGCATTTTGTCTGCTGTGTTAACTTTCTCCTAGTGCTGCTCCCATCCCAGGGGACCACTATCAGTCTCTTGTTACAATAAACAGAACTTGTTTAGTCACATTTAGAGACGTGAAATGAACAACTAGCTAAAAAGTGAAAAGACAGATATAGCAATCAGTGGTTTCACAAATTGCTAAAAAAAAAAAGGCAACTCATGTTCACAGTCAGAATAAGAGAAAAGATAATGACTATGGAAAAAGAAGAACCATGGAAAGCTGAAAGAAAGTCCTTGAGAACTGGAATAGTAGGCTAGGTAAAACAAAGGGGAAAGGGGAAAATGTTTTAATTTTAATCATTTGCTTTTATTTTCATGGAACCTATTTTAAAAGGTCAACAAAACAATGATTATTTAACCCAAAGAGAAGATTCAAGTGACTAAAAGAAAAATAGAACTGGACTGATAGAATTCAGAAAACTCTGATTTCTCATGGCCTCTCTATCACTTCCTAGATTTCTTATCTGGATTAAATCTCTTAAGTTTTCTGTGCCTTCAGCTCAAATGGGTATAATAAACCATGCTTTGTATGTCTAGGACTATTTTGATAATTAAACAAGATCATATTTATTAAAGAGCTTTGAAATTATAAATACCATATAAATAAGGGATTAGTGTAGCTATATAAATTGCTATTATATAAAGATAATAATTGACACTTATCCACAAAGGACACAAAGTGGTAATTAATATATATATTAATTTAAGTATAGTTGCTTTATAATATTTTATTGGTTATATTCCTTTAGAGTGACACTGTTGACTGTCATCCAGAGCCATCTCCCTAAAGCTAGAGTTCAGAGTGACTTCAAGTGGCCAAAATCTGGAGCATCTGTCTCAAGGCATTTAAACTTAGGCCAACGTGGCCTAGGAGTCAGTCAAGTGCTATGAGTTAATTTAACTGGATAATGTATACATGTGAACATTGACAAAACAGAAGTCATTAGCCAGTGTACAAAGAGGTTGATGACAGTTGTCCATGTGAAGAAAAAAAGGATTGATTCTTGACTTTAAAAAGGCACTTTCATCTTTTTAAGTTCCAATAAACGCATTTAACAAATATTGTTGGAACATCTACTGTGTTCTCTGGTCATGACACTGGGGAATATGACAAAAACAGTCAGAAAAAAATCTCTGCTATCTTGAGCTTATGTTGTAGGAAATATAAGGGAAAGACGGCCCCCAAAAAAGTAACAGATATGCAAATTAAACAGTATGTTAAGAGCTGATAAAAGCTATAGAAATCAATAGAACAGCATTAAGGGGATCAGGAATGTTTGGAGGACTTCAATTTTAAAATAGGGTGGTCAAGGTAGACCCCACTGAGAAGATGGCATCTAAGCAAAGACTTGAAAGAAGTGATGGAGTTTAGTGGGATTCTATGATCATATAGGGTTTTTTCCACCAATTTTTAAATAAATGAAAGATGTCTTTATAAATTAACTTTCATATTATAATAGTGAAAAGTTGGAAATCAATAATTTAATGGTAAAATAAATTGTAGTACATCCATATGATGGTATATTATGTAGTCATTAGAAATCATGTTTTCAAAAGACCATTAACATGTAAAAATCCAATAAAATGATTTCTTAAATACAAAAATGTATCTAAAGTATGATCCAGTTGTGCTTTTTTTTTTCATTTAGTCAACAGCTATTTTTCAAGTACCTACTATGAGCCACACACTGTTCTGGACACCGAAGAGAAGGCAGTAAACAAGCTACATATGTTCTTTCTTCTCGTACACACTTAGATAAAAGACTGAAATAAACTATGTCAAAATGTTACTGGGGAGTAGATTTTTTACTGTGAAATAATAAGCTTAAATTATGGATTATTTTATTTTCTCTTCTATGTTTAAAAAGAGCCCAAAGTTTTTAAATATGTTCTGAACAATTCTAAAAATAAACTATGCCATTTATAGTGACCTGACTATTATGATTCATATTTGCCTTGGGATATTGGTTTGTATAAAGCGCATATTTATACTCCTAATGTTCTATCAAGTGTATATTGCATTTTTCAATCATATACTGATTCTTATGTCCTCCAACATCAAACAAAGTTGAAAAACATCAGTTTCCTTTCTACAGATGCAAAAACTAAGAAGCAGAACAGTTAACTAATTTTCAAGTGTTTAAATCCTAAATTATAATAATGCAGATGAAAGTATCTCACACAGTACCTAAACCAAGAAAGTCTGCAGATTCTGAATGCACCTTAGGGTTACATCTCTCCCCATTATGCTGCAGTTTTTGTAGGGGCTTTTTGTCAGGAAAAAAAGAAAGATTCATTTATTTAAAATGTAACTTTAATAGTTATGAAAAACCTGATCTGAAACCCAACCCCACCATCACCACCAGATGCTAGCTTTAGTACCTCTCCACCACCCACTAGAATGACGAGAAAAAAATGCTAGACATGTTCCTATAATGCTTCTTCATTCTTTCATTTCAAGTTCTTATATTTAAATAGTATAGCAAATGGCATCTATTTGTCTACCTCTAACTATTTGAGTTACCTCTGGCAAGCCATTTCAACTCTCTGGCCTCAATTTTCTTATTTTTCAAATACAAGTAGACTAGATAATCTCAACAGTCCTTAAGTCTAGAGTTTCAGGATATTATTATTTGAAGTCTGTGAGGTTCCTGCAATAAATTAAAGGAACACAGCTTCTCAAAAAAAGAAAGCCTACAATAATAGGGACAGTTTGCTAGAAGAAGGTGAAAAACAAAGACCTGGGTTTAAAAGAGAATTTGAAAATCCCCCCAACCCCCTGGACCAAGCCCAGCTTCAATTACACAAGGGTTATTCGGAGACAATAGAGAGGAAGAAATACGAAGGTTCCTTTGATCATCAAAAGATGATCTTTCTTGCTTAAGAAGATGATGTTCCTATACTCTTTCTGGTTGTACACACACACACACACACACACACACACACACACACAACCGTTTTAATATTGACATGGAAGGAAAATACAAGTCACCTATTTTGCTGAAAGAAAAGAGTTTCAAACCCAGAGAGGGTGATTCGGTTTTGAGGATTTTTAAGAAATATCACTGTATCCAATCGTTTTCTATCACCACCTCTGTAATACAGAATCCCCAATAGCTCTTTAAATTGTGGCATTTTCTTATGTACAGAGAGAAAAATTTGTATTACTGTTGCAGCAAAATCTAAACAATTTCCTGTAAACTTTCTGTGATGGAAGTCATAGAATTTATGATAAAACCCTGTAGAGTGGTGAAACAAATTTCTTTCCTATTTATCATTCATTTGATTCAGTGTACATTTGAAGGAAAACCTTTTAAGAACACCAATATGTGAGAAAGCTACAACAACTAAATTTATTGTTAAGTCACATCATTGGTCCTCCTGGGAGTTCAGGAAGAAAGCTTAAATCACATTTCCTAACACATTGGAGAGCTTCCCAGAGATGCGATGGCCCACAGAGGCAAACCATCCAAAGCACACCGGAATCTCAGAGATGGTGACAAAGAAATAGCACTTTGCCTAATAAAAGCAAATTGAAAATTACCCTTTTATTTTTTTCTCACAAAGTACAAACTCTCTCTTTCCCCATTTTTCTCCTTCCCCCTCCCCCTCTTGTTTCACCTGACTAAACTGTAGGTATTTGTTCCATCACCTGACTTAGGGGCTGGCTAGAAATATTAGAAAAAAACAATCTACCATTGTTCCATGAGACAACAACCTTTCATGTCCTTGAAGCTCACCATGACCTTTCATCTTTCCTATCCCCAATGGTCTCTCCTAACAACTAAAACTACACTCAGTTGGGCTGAATTCCAGATTGTCATAAAAAGAACCCTGTCCTTTCAAAACAAAACCAATTTTTACACCAAGGTGGGGGAGAAACACAAGTCCATTGTTCCCTCACAGATGGAAGTTGGGAGTTACTAAGGCAACTGCTCTAATCCTCCTTTTTACCACCTTTTTCACATCACTGGCCTATCAAGTATGCTACCTTTTAACTCATAAGCTCAAAAGCTGGTAGTCTAACTGGCTGCCCTAATTAGCTACGATTTTCACACTACAGACAACATGATGAGCTAATCGAAATTTGCAAAATAATGACGTACCTCCAGCAAATATTCCTCCTCCTGAGGCCCAGTCTTAGAATAACAATAATGAGACCATTATTAGAGAAGGGCATTAAAATGCTGCACTGCTGCTAAACAGAGAACTTAATTGTTCTGGTCTTGTCCATTGAATCAACAACCTATTGTTGTGGACTTGAAAAATAAAGGACTGGAGAATGGGTGCCATGATGATTGGTCTGCGAGGCCATACCGGCAGTCTGTAGAATTGTTTTCTTTTGAAACTCTTGATGGACTAGTAGTTTTGTTTAAAAGTAACATAAAAGGCGATTGTCTGGATAAAAAGTCCTATTTATTGAAATCCTTAGAAGCAGTTGCATGGATTTGTTCATGACCCCTGAGATAAAAACATAGTGACCATAATAACACCATTTGTAGACAGCCCTGTTACCACTGCCTACTGTAACATAAGATAAGAGACAGTCTTTTCTAGCTACTGTAGGAAGGAAGGAAGTACTTCTGAGCAGAAAGCAAGAATGATAAAAGGTCAAATACTGGCTAAAGCTCATTAATCTCTGAAAGGGAGACTTTTAAAAATAATGCTAATTTAAGAATTCTGCACAATTGCTACAGATTCAAGCACATGTAAAAAGGCTCATGGCTCTTTTTTTTCCTCACTTTTGAGTTTCTTTCCTTTGGCTAAAAAAAAAAAAAAGAGAGGATTAAAATAAAATAATTATTAAATAATTGAAGCAAGATGTCTCAGGATAACCTGGAGAACAAGAAACTCGAAGTTTTCCAGATAATTATTCTTATGGTCATCCTCAGTCTATCACAAGAATAATAAAATACTGAAGTTAAAGATTAACTAGAGCAGGATTCTTAGCAGTAGAAAAGCACTGTTTACACACTGTAAAAGTGTCTTCTATATGGAGCCACAGTACATGTTTTCTGTAAAGTCAGGTCAGGATTTTAATGTTAAATGGTAGTGGGAGGGAGTGTACTTCTATGTTAGCAGGTATTTGGGGTCTGTGGGGGGGGTCTGTTTATTCATTATCAAGTGAAATCTGCATTATATAAAAATGTATTAAATTGTAAATAAGACCTCTTGCTTCATTCAACCTGTGTTTTGCTTCATTTATCTTCATCTTGTTGAGCTAAATTAATTAACAATCTCTCTGTTGCATACTTTCTCTTTTCATTACATCAAATAATGGTCTGTATATGGAGAAAACCCTCACCACGGGAATTCTGCAACTGTATGCTATGAGGAGTTTCTGTGTAACAGCGTATCAATACTAACTAGATACATTCATTTTATAAGCATTTAGTAAATGTACTTTTCATTGTTAAAAAACCAATTACATGCCTAAATTCTTTACACATTATCAATAGAAAACCATTAAAAACAAAAACTGAACTAGAAGCTGCAAGAAACTTGAAAAAGAAAAAAAAAAATCGATTGTGTGTCCACAATCAGGTTTCACCACCCTGTCACCAAAAATAAGAAGCAACACACGCAAATTTGGCAGGTATGTTTTCACAGATACAACACAACATTGCATAAGAGGTTTAAAAGACACACCCCAAACTGTTCTGCTCCTTGCTTTGGAATGTCTAATATGTGATAAATTGGATGATTAGAATTTCATTGGTAAATCCCATTATTTTAAATCTATAAGAGTGAAATGTGTTAAACTCTTTTGTAAGTTTTCTTTCAACCTGAAACACTGTGGCATCTGGAGCTATGCAAATGGACAAAACAGTAAAGCCCTTTTTAATCTTTCCCTGATCAACCAGTGCTTATTTCTCCAATCACAGCTTTGTGCGTGATATCTTTCTGCTAGCATTTCTTATTTAATTAAAACAGACACTGACAGAAGGACATGGATTAGTACTGTAATGATGCATTTACTTAGATTAATCGGAGGCTCCTTTTAGAGTAATGGCTTAAACAAAGAACAAAAGGAAATTGTTATGAAACAGCCTTTTATCCCAGGCAAAGGTCACATCATGAGGTTTTTAATTTTGTCAGCTTCTGTTATACTCTGCCTTGCTAGTGGAACATGAGAAGTGCTTTTACCCCCAATAAAGCCAGTTATTATAAAAACAGCCATTAAAGCTGCAAATTAAAACATCTGATTTTAAAACCGGTTACTTAGCTTTCAGAATCCTCTAATTAGCATGTTGTACATTGTTGTGAGGAAAAGAAGACTAAAATGCTAATGACCTACCACCAGGTGACCACACTGCTGTGCAAAATAATAAGGACCTTTCCAAGTAATATGATGAATTAACCAAATACAGGTCCCCCATCAGGCAGCCCTCCTCCAAGTTCAACTCCAGATGAATGCAGGCCATAACGGTTAAGATGTATTCAGTCCAGGGGACGCTGACTCTCAGCCTGGTACTTCTTATATATTTACGAAAAAGCAGACGTCTTTCTACCACTAAAGAAAGTGAATGAAATAGCAACACTATATAGTGGGTCTGAAAGTAGAAAAGACAATAGTCAGTTGATTTCAAAGCACAAAGAAAGAATAAAGAACCATGTCCCTAAACTAAACTCCTCTTACCCCCTCTTTTCATCCAACATTTTCCTTCCTCTTAAATAATATGGACTTTTAGAATATAAATGGGATTAAAATTTGAAAGCTGAGTCTTTGCTCAGAACATTCCTTTTTACATGACCTTGTCTTTCTTTCCTTCCTTCCTTCCTTCCTTCCTTCCTTCTCTTTTTTCTTTCCTTTCCTTTCCTTTCCTTTCCTTTCCTTTCCTTTCCTTTCCTTTCCTTTCCTTTCCTTTCCTTTCCTTTCCTTTCCTTTCCTTTCCTTTCCTTTCCTTTCCTTTCCTTTCCTTTCCTTTCCTTTCCTTTCCTTTCCTTTCCTTTCCTTTCCTTTCCTTTCCTTTCCTTTCCTTTCCTTTCCTTTCTTTTCTTTTCTTTTCTTTCGTTCTTTTTAAAGGAGGGCGCAGCTCACTGTGGTCCATGAGGGGATCGGATTGAACCGGCAACCTTGGCGTGATCAGGACCACACTCTAACCAACTGAGCTAACCTACTACCCCATTAGCTTGTCTTTAAATGGCTCGAAGTAAATCCAGTTTCCTTTTTCCCAGCCTTGATTTTCCCATCTTACTGACTCCACTCACCACCAACCCTCACTTGTCCAAATTTGCTCTTAACAAAGGATATAACAAAGGATATATTGGCATTTGTGTTTCTTACAATATGAATATGAATGAATTTAACTCAATTACTTGCATTTTCTTCCTTATCTTTCTTTATGGACTGAATGATTCTGTGCCTTGTCATGCTTGCATACGTCTGCTGAATATATAGACTAAGTGGGGAGTTCTCCAGAGTTTCTCAAATCAACCCAGAAAGAAAATACATTTCATTTTCAGTGAAGTCTCATGCACACATCACTGAGTGGCAGGCTCTAGGAATTTCTTTAAATCAATGGGAAACATATATTGCCATTGGAATGGAAAGAAATCACTCAGGATCACCTGTCTTATTTGCCCAGTTGCATCGCTTCAAAAAGGGGTTATTTGAGGTTGCTTCAATTGTCTATGGACATAAGAATGCTGCAGATTGAACCTCCCCAAAACTCAGTGGCTTGAAACAATAAGCATTTATTTAGTTCATGTGTTTGCAGGTCAGCTGGGCATTTCTTATGGCTTTAGCTGAGCTCACCAACATGTCTATGGCTGGCTGGCTTTTGGCTGATCTAGGATGGCCTTGGCTGAGACAACTACAGTAATTCCACTCTGCTCCATAAGTCTCATCCTCCAGCACACTAGCCCAGGCTTGTTCTTCTCATAGTGACAGAAAAGGGCAAGAATGTGAAGAGAAATGCACAAGTGCTTTTACAAGCCTCTACGTGTGTCACATTTGCTGTCATCCCATGGGCCAAAGCAGTTAAATGATGGATCCCCTGGTCAAGAGGTGAGACAGAGGGCTCTGTCCACAGTGAAAGGTCAGCGTAAAGTTTCATGGCCAAGATCATGCATACAAGTAAGGGCGAAGGAGAATTAAGGCCTTTTGAGCAATCGGTCTTAGCAAAGAGATCAAGGTCATGTTGATGATTTCCAGGTTCTTCAGTAGAAGTTTCTGTTTTGCTCCAATGTAGTCTAGATAGCGACTCAAAATTGATATGATTTTTATTTTAATAAGTAACAATTAACAAACAACCCCACCCCACTATATCTCCATTGATTTCCAACTTAAAAACTGCAACTATAAAGCTAATTCTAAAATATGACCGGTACAAGTTCACCTTTATTTTTCCTTACTGACTAGTTGTGAATCAGTTATTCCTTGATAAAAGGTTTCAAAACTACAAACTGTTACGTTTCAGAAGTCTCCCTTCTACCCAGAAAGGCAGCTAAGCCTGAGGAAATATCTAACGGATGCTGGATACAGAATTTTCTTCATCACTATATCTCAGAAAGTATTGACAGTTCCATTCCACAGAATCCTGGCAAATAGGATATCACAGTCCCTCACTACAGCAGACATAGCCACAGCAGTGTTAAAAAAGAATAATTTTTTTAAGCCTAGCCCTTATCACTCATATCCCTATTGATCTTCTAATATCTCTGATTATGGAAAGAAAACCTTTGGTCAAGGAGCGGCTATGTGCGAGAGGGTGTCCTAGAATAAGATGATGGAGAAGCTAATGTTAAACTCTACAAACTCTCTGTTTCTGACCCTATGAAGCAGAATGAGGAAAGTATGATGGTGGCTGCATGAATTTCCCAGAGTTCATCTGGTTGGGGCCCAACACATAGTTTTAGGGAGATACCTAGAGCCAGTTACCAGTCTTTCCATTTAGATACACTCATACGGCAGGAGTAGGAGTGATTACTGGGCAGAATTCCTAAATCCTGTGGCAAAGGAAATACTATCCTATATAGCACCACTCAATAATTATCCCTGTGAGCAATTAAAATAACCAGTGAAGTGGGTCTCCAAAAGCAGCCTTCAGCCATTCCTTCATTTGAGCCAGCAGTGACAATGAGGGCTGCCAGAGCTGGCACTAACACCCGAAGAAAAAGAAAGGCCAGCAAAGCTCAATCTTGCATCCAAAGATATTAAAAAGAAAACTGAATAACATGGAGAAAACTATCTTAAGAATAACCCAATGAATGGAGAACAGAAAAAAATGCATAATAAAAAGCTTTTTAAGTCCCTTCAACTTTTCCACATTCCTTTACAACTTATTTCAGTAATAATTTTGTTTTCAAATGAAGCCCTATATTACGGTGTGCCTTTTATAAACAAGGAGGATACCTGGCAAGAACGCAATTTGCACTGGTTTTCTAGTTTTGGTCCACAAATCCTCTCCCCTGGTTTTTAGCAAGTAGCAAGCATTAGAGCAGTGATCCAAGGCCATGGGACAGAGCAAAGCTAACAGGTCCACATAAGAATCAAGACAAGCATTGTGTCCTCATCAACACTGGGTTCTAAACAAACAATAGGCTCATGTTTAGTGATCTGTAGTAATTCTTCTCAAGAGAAGCAGCTTGGGCTTAACTCAAAGGTTCCTTTAACAGTCTCTTTGCTTTGACAAAGCTGCAGAAAGAAAGAGAAACAAAAGCACCTGGATATCAACAAAAGGAAAGGGGCTTCGAAAACAAGGATGAAAAAGAAAGACAACTTCACATCATCTTTGAATATCCAGTATCTGGTACATCGCAGCTATTCAAAAATCATGTTGAATTAAATTGTGATATATTTATAAGAACAGATAAGGGTGGAAGAACATAATCACCTCTTTTGTAAGAAATTGCATCAGTAGTCATGTCAGATACTCAGGAAGCCCAAATTTAAGAGTTCCTAACATTTGTGTTGAACAACATTTTATAGGATGAAATGAGATTAAACATAGGTCAAATTGCATGTGGAGCCACACCTACTTCTCAGATTTTTTTATAGAGATGAAAATCTGACCCAAACTAACTCTTAAGGAGAAACTTGGAAGAAGAATGATGTTATAAATGGCTTAATACAACCAATTGAGTAATTATGGGGCCTGGAAGAGAAGCTCTTTCCTTTTGCCTTTTAAAGGACAGTAGGGTTATAAACAGAGTAATTGGATGTATTTAAATCTCATACCATGTTTAGCTTCAACTTTGGTGCAGGACCCCTTTTTAATGTTCAGTTAAACATTTCTCTGATAATATCTTCTCTAACCAATGTCATCAACCTGCTCTCCTCTTAATCCCAATTGATCACATCACAGGTCTGCTAAAAAATATTCAGAGATACACACCAAAATAACTGCACTGCTGTGACAGAGACTATGGAAGTAACATCCATATTTCACCAACATTTTCTCTATCCCCAACTTCCCTCCCTCCAATACCCCCAGCCCCCAAAATACAGCTATCTCAGGTTGATGTTTCAAAATCCTTTAAGGATTAAAAAAAAAAAAAAGAAAATTTTTCTCCTAGTTAGAGTTTAAACTTAAGTGCCTCTAGAAGGGGTAATACTATGACTTCCTTTAACACTACGATGTCTATGACTCCCAACTCATTTTATAAGGCTAGAATATCCTTGATTCTAAAACAAAATGAAGATCCTATAAAAAGAGAATATTATACACTAATCTCACTTATGAACACAGATGCAAAAATCCTTTAAATATTAACTAATTCTAGAGTATAAATGAACATCCTTCAAGAACAAGTAAGTTTTAATCCCAGTAATGCTAGATGAGTCAGAAAATCTGCCAATAACACCATATGCACAGACTAAAGAAGAAATATTGTATGAACATCTCAATAGATGCAAGAGGTGCAGAAAAAACCTACAGAAGACTTCATAGTTAGTGGTAAAATGTTAGGATACATTCCTATAAAAGTCAGAAACTATGTCTTCCCTCACTAAGAGCTTCAGGAGAATGGAATATTGCGAATGGAGTATCTCAAGACCAGGCTGAAGACTAAAGTGAGGCTCAAATGGGAGCTCTCACCCAAAGAAGGTAAGACATAGCAGGGCTTCCCTAGATGTCTGTACGGCTCATGGCAAGCTCTGTGTGGTGGGAAATGTTTGTTTAACGTTAAATGAAAAACAAAGAACACAGTAACACCTATGCGCTGATTACAATTATGCTAAATTGCTTTTAAATATATGGACAAGGACTAAAAATATGTAGGTAAAAATGAAAACAAATGGCAAATTGTGACAGATGTAAGATTGTTTACCTTTTTGTTTTAATGTAAATACAAATTTTAACCAAAAAATAGTAATAATAGAGGTATATGTGACCACTATGGAATACTATCCTGTGAGAAGGTTTGGGTAGGGAAAATAAACAGATAGTGAGAGACTAAAAACAAAGAAACACCACCACATAGAATGGTTACAGCAAGAGGAAAGGAGAGGCTATTAGAAGCAGGTTCTTCCTAGAAATTTTATCCAGTTTTAAATTTTATTTGGTCTGAGTTGCAAACTTGTGGTCATTTGAGGAAAGGGGAAATCCTACATCGTGATAGATAATAAAACTTCAAACCCACTACCTCTGAGAAATTTCACCAATATAACAGGTGTGCATGCCATTCCAAATGAACTATTGTCTGCCTAGACTTTTAAAGCTTCGGGCTTCTGTAACTTTGATGTGATCTTAAAATGGTTCTAAGTAGGCCTTTACTCTCTCATGAATGAGCTACTTATCACCCCAACTTCTGAACAGGATCATTTCCTAATGAGAAGCTCAACACCCAAGGGACTTAGATCTGTGGGACATAGCTATAACCTATAAGAATTAGGGAGAAAATAGTGCAAATTTAAAATCTTGGCACTGAACATTTTCCCAGTAAAGACCAAATTTGGGGATATACATTCCTGAGTGGCAGGGGGGGAAAAAACAAGAAAACTTAGGATCTTATCTTCATGCTGGGATCTTTTAATTTTTTTAAGCAATAAAATCTTACTATAAAATGGTCCAGCACCTTTTTAGGAGAGATAATCTTACAAAAATATAAATTAAAAGCACTGGCCATTTAAATGTGATTTACCAAAGTCAAGTAGAGTTTGCATAACCATTTCAAGAATAAATTTCCTTCCAAATTCAGATTCTTTTTTCCCAGGAACACAGCAAAATTTGTATTACAATATCCATTTCTTTTTGTCTTCCAAATTAGCGAGACGATCTCTAATTTGAAATAAATCCATGAAAGGTGATCTCAAGTCGAATTATATATTAATGAATCGGATTAACATATAAAAACTGTCACAAGCAGAGGATATTTCCTCAGAGCGTATGTAAATAAAGTATTGTCTCCAATTCCTGACCGAGTTGTGTATCTAACAAAAATATCAAACTGCAATTGACAAGTGAATATGAAAAATACAAGCAAGTTACAACTATATTTGGAAACTATATTTTTAACCCAGGAAAAATCCATACACTTATCCTGTTTTCAAAATAACATGAAGTCTGGAACTTAACTAGCTACATCATCTCATTTGCATTTTATTCTTTGACAATTTTAAAATTATTTCAGTAGAAATTAGTCTTGTTTAAACAGTAATGACTTTCATCCTATCACCCACATTGACGCACACTGATTTATTAAAGTGGAATAAATAAATTTCACACATTGGACAAGTCAATGGACATCAAAATAGTCCTCCAAATCACATATATCCATCCATCCACCACGTCAGTATGGAATTCTGGTTGTATTCGTTAGAATACTTTTAGTTGTAAGTGATAAAAACTAACTCAAAGTAGCTTTATCAAAAAAATAATTTATTGGCTCACCATGACTGAAAAGTCCTGGCTTCTGACACAGTTGGACTCAGGGCTAACTAATGTAATCAGGAGTTGGTCCCTCTCCATCTCCCAGACAGATTTTTCCCCTTCAGTGGCAGAAACTCCAACTTAGCAATCACAGTGCTTCTTTCCCAGAGACTCCAACAAAGATCCCAGGGTTAAGTCTCACTGGCCTGGCTTAGGTAACATGTTTATTTCTGAACCAATCACGGTGGCCAGGCACATAGAACACCCACTCCCTGTGACTTGGGAGGGTAAGGGCAGCTCTAACCCAACCACATTTACCAAAAGTGAAAGAAAGGTTGTTTCCCAAAAGAAAATCAAGGTGCTTTACCAGAAAAAAAAAAAAAAAGTTCTGAACAGGGAATACAGTAAACAGTGTATCTGAAACTCATAAATTACTTTTCCCAATAATTATTACAGTGAGGTAACTTCAGGGGAAAATACAGAAATAATTGGTAACTCTTCACTGTAATAGCAGTTGCAGTGCCAAGATTTCTCTGAGTTGTTTCGATCAGTTTCAAAAGAGGAACAAAAACTATGAATCTAACCAGGCTAACATATTTCACAAAAGAATTGTTCTTTTGATAACTTTAGTTCCATTCCCTCAATTCAGAACCACCAATCCCAAAGTACTCTTTCGATCCTTAGCCATTGTTAAGTTTAAATCCTTAGAACACTTGCAAAGATTTATAGAGGCCTATCTTTAGCAACTTTCTTTAGAAATTTCTATTCATGGGTCCCTAAGCACTACAAAAACTGCTTTGGAGCCCAGCTATAAACATGTTTCTCTCTGAGGTCAAGTAAACCAACACTTTTATTTAGAATGAAGATCCTATATAATTCATTTATCTTAATTTCATTTGAAAAGACGTCTACTTTTTTAAATGCATGTGCCACAAAAGAACAACATGTTAAACTACTGTGTTTCCCCGAAAATAAGACCTAGCCGGACAATCAACTCTAATGCGTCTTTTGGAGAAAAAATTAATATAAGACCCAGTAGTGTATTATATTATATAATATTATATTATACTACATGTTATAAAGACCTGGTCTTATATTATAGCAAAGTAAGACCGGGTCTTATATTAATTTTTGCTCCAAAAGATGCATTAGAGCTGATTGTCCGGCTAGGTCTTATTTTCGAGAAACGCGGTATTATTGGCCATTTATCTCTTGGGTTGATGTGGTCATCAAAAGCTTTCTTGAATGAAGTATTTTATATCAGAGAATGGAAGGAGAATATAAATGCAAAGAAAGCCTAGGGAGAGTGCAAAGCTATTAAAGGAAAGAGTGGTTGAGTCATCAAAAGCAATATTCACTGATGTCAAATTCATTCACATGTTAATTGTATGCATATGTTTACAGCACTGAATGGGAGCAAACTACTGTGCTAGAGAAGGTACAAAGAAATACGGCATAGTTCCCACCCCAAAATCATAACTGGCAAGTGGGATAGAAGGAGCATGAGCTGTAATGGTAAGGGGGACATTTCAGTTCCTTCCCACCCACCCATCACAACTTCCAGATTTTGTTCAGGGACCCACAATTAATTTCACACTTTGCATTATTAAAAAATGTTTCACTCAACTCACCAGCAAATTCAAGAAACTACTTCTTCCCTAATTCCCAGGATAACATGGAAACAGTAAAAGCAATCAACACATATAAGAGAAGTTAAATGTAAGAAGAGCAATGCAAATTTTGTAAATTATAAAAAAAATGGGAGTGTGGAGATTTTCAGAATGTTTAAGTTACTCAATAACTATAAACTGAGTGCTCGTTGAATAATTGGTACTATGGTCATGTAAGTTCTTTAAGATGGATTTGACTTAATACCTCTGCCCTTAGGGGAAAAAAAAAGAAAGGAACTCTGGATCCAAAACTAACAGAAAACAACATTCACGGAAACTAGAAAGACAAATTGTGACAAGCAGAAAGAGAAATACAATATACTATGAATGTTCAAATGAAGTGAGACTGGAGAAGACTACAAGGAGGTGGGCCTTGAAAGATGGATAGAAATCCTATGAGTAAATATGTTTTTTAGAAGTATTCCAAGGAGAGGGAATGGTATGAAATATATCTATACCAATAAGTTCAAAAGTATCTAGATAATTTTAGATGATGATATCCTACTCATACAAGCCATTTTTAATGTCCTACATTTTTAATACATTGTATTATTGAAAATTAGAAGATTTTGAGATTCTAAATGATGCATGCTAGAATATTTTGGTAATCATCATATTCACAATGTAGAATTTGTTTCAGGCATTGTATGCCAAAGATACATGCTCGATTTTTTTTATTATTTATATTTTAGCAAATATAAATAACACGAGCAATAAAATATGAAGTAAGTCTCCCATACATAGCAAGTAGTATGTTTTAATGTTTGAGAGGCTAGATGTGTAAAACACCTGCTTAATTGGGTAGGTATAATCTGTATCTTCTCACCATAAAAACAATTGGGCCATTGTTACCTTGTGGCTGGCAAATAAAATACTTTATATCCCATTTGCACAAATATACCATTAACTACACAGGCAGAATGAATGATCAATCAGGAGGGATACCAGCAAATCTCAAGATTATCTGGCAGTCTAAATGGCATGGCTTTGGGCAACATAATAGTAAAGAGAACATAGGGGAAAATAATGTTTCCTGGCTCTATCAATTCCTGGGTTTAAACAAGTAAAGGCTTAAGGAATTTTGGATTTGGCTAGTGGGATTTAGGAATAGTCCTTTGATTTTACATATTCAGCATAAAGTTTAGCACATGTGACTTCCCAAAGGATTTCTCCCAATATGTAGCTATTTAAAGAACACACACTCTGGGTGGTGAACTCACAATGCAGTGTACAGATGATGTATTATAGAAATGTATACTTGAAACCTATATAATTTCACTAACCAATGTCACCCCAATAAATTTAATAAAAAAATTTTTAACTGATAAAGAACACACACTCACTGCACTAGCCTACCTCTCCCTATACAGTGAAAATGATCACCAAACTTCCCCCGTAGGAATTAGTACCACAGTAGGTTAAAGCAAAATTGGAGACAATCTGACCGTCATGTGTGTTGTGGTCATCTTGAAAAATCTATCTTCACATTTAGAATCAAGTGCAGGCTACTCATTCATTACCAGACTTTAACAGAAAATGTCCAGAAAAAGAGACTGCCTTTTCCAAGCTTCCTGTAGACTGACGTGCCAACTTTTCCCATTGGCCAGCCTCATGCTTCTAGCATTATTCTTTAGCAAAGGAAATATAAAACTAGATAGGTACAGAATTTTCCAAGATGTATTCTCATCCCCCAGTACTATAAAAATTATTTATTCTGAGTTCTACGCAGTTTTCCAAGTATGGCATTTTAGAGAATCCCACTGCATTAGGGGGATTCCAAAATTTCAAATTTGTAAATCGGAACGCTATCTGATAATTCTTGGAAGCAACGGGTGAATCATTTGCACCAGCTAAAAAAGTAAAAATCTGTCCAAAAGTTTTTGAATTAAGGACTCTTCATTTTAACAGGTTACCAGTTAATCCCAGAATTTAAACTTCAAGTGTCCACAACACTAAATCATTCCCAATCACATCTTTCAAGAACTTCGTACTGGTCTCCTCTTGTCGACATTTCCTACATTCTCACTCATCCACTCAACTACTCATTCCACAAATATTTATTGGATGCTTACTAACTGACAAACACTGTAAGTGACAAGAAACCAGAGGTGTATTTCTTCCACTTTGGGAACTATGGAATTTATGACGGAACATCACAAGAGGGTCCCTCCCAGAAAGCCACCACCAAATACTCTAAAGTCTGAGCTAGTAATTGGATGGGCGAGGTGGGAAACATAGACACAAAGATGTCATAGAAACAATGCCTTCTACCTCTCTGTCCAAACCATAGAAGGAAGGGTCAGAACTACTTACATAAATTTGATGCCCCATATTTGCGCCCTAGATAAGGAACCCATTCACCTACCCTAAAGCCACACTTGCTGGGAAAGTTGCAGTATTATTCTTTTTGAAGAGAGGAAGTGAGCTGCTTTTGATGAGCAGTAAGGAAGCAGTAACACACAGAACTGAAAAATCCAAGTGTGCTTAAGAAAAAAATCCATATATTGGCCCTTTGAGGCTAACCATGACTATCTAATTGACAAGAAAGTTAATGCAAAATATTTACTTTGGGTTCCGTCCAGACTGTAACTGCATTGCCTCCTAGAACGCCCATACCTCTGGCCCATCCCATCAACTGATGGCATATTGTGTTTCCTATCTGAAAGGCCCAAACACAGAGCTAGAGTGTGACTCATTCAGCAAAAATCCACAACTACTATGGGCTAGTGAGGAGGAAAGAGGTAAGAAAGATCCTTGGCAGGCATTTCAGATCCCCAGCCAGTTCAGCCTCTGCCTGACAGATGATGCCACAGTTTTCAGGATTTAAAAGGATTCTCTTCTCCAAGAGGACCAGAGTCTACACTAAAAATAGAGAAAGATGGAACAGAGTGAGAACCAGAATGCCGCAGAGGGAAGGAAGAGGAACAAAAGGTTTTACTACAAATTTCCAGCAACTTAATTTGGAAAATAAAAAGAATCAGTTTTAGAAGAGACTTGTAATGCTCAGATCTGAATGTATTTCTTATTTTTAAAAAGATAAATGCCCCCAGTACTTTTATAAAGGAAATGTAAATATATCCACCAAGTGCAATGCCCTAAACTTTACGCAGATACTAGTAAAAGAAAGTGTCAACAATTTGAATGTTTCCAATTGTTTCATGCAGTGATTCCCCACTTTTAACTCTCTTGTTTGATATAATTTTTAAGTGTTTTTGTCCATTGTAAATTATTTCTCTCAGTTTATTCTGTAACTAAAACTCTCTCGCTGAGTAAAACATTTTGAAACGTTCTCTAAACAAAGTGAAATTCCTGATGCCACAGCTTTAAAAAGTATGATGATTATGAAAATAAAAAAGTGAGTTTCCTGGAATACTCATCCAGTTGGTCCTTGAACATCATTCTATGCTTGTCAATGCTGAGAATCTTTCATTTGTATATTAAAGTCACAAACATATAAAAAATGTATTTTCCCCTCCCGTTATACCACCACATCCAAGGAAAGCTATTGACACTGATGCCCCCCAGGCAGATATCATGCAAATGAAAACAGAGACTCGATCTCAAACACTCCTGAAGTAGAAAGTACTTCTTTACATTCTTCAAATTAAAATTCATAAAATAAATAATTCTAAACAAGTGATGCGATAATCATCATTAATTTATTTTCCTCTGCTTTCCATAAGAAGCAAAAATAGCCTAGGCTCCAAATGCATTGTAAGAGGAGATTGGAGAATTTAAGATGAAGAATTATTATCTTGAGAACATGGGACTGCTCCTCAGGCAATTAGGTAGCACCACAAGGTAACTGTCAACTTAAAACAAATACTATCCACTGTTTCTACTCTCAAGGCAGAATATAACAATTAGCCTTAAGAAAAGTGCATCAGGAATAAGAGAAATGGGAACAAGTGACAAATGTCTAGCCTGAGGCAGACTTCAATCTGGCAGGCTTCCCCCACATATTCCTAATAGCATTCAATGGACCAAATATCCTTGGCTCTGTCCCATGTATTACTTTGGGATTAAAAAAACAAACAAACAGTGGTAGACAAAAAGTGTGTGTTGGGGGTTGGGATGGTAGGGGGCCTGGATGCCAGGCTTCAAACAGTTAAGCGCAGGCACCTTCCTCTACTATGGAAAGTTAAACAGAAATTTTTTTTACAAGCTGGCACCAGCTCACATAATGAGATGCATTGTCAGTCCTCACTAAGTGAAATATTTGTGTTGCCATGCAGCTAAACAAATGCCTTTTTTCACTTTCACTTAAGACAGCCTCCCACTCCTATTTCTCTAAACAGTAGAGGCAGGTCTAGCCGGGTAACATGTGTAGTCTGGGCAGCATGTTTCCTGCTGCCCCACAAAAGGCGCATTTATATTAACATTCCAGATTCGTGGGGAATTATAGAAACTCCACACATTAAAGCCAACGTAAAATTTCTGCTATTTTAATATCGTCACTTATCAATCAATGCAACTTGCCACAGAGTGAAATAATACAGTAGCATTAAAATCACTAAACATTTAAGAGTGTGGCAACATTTTTTTCATTTGCACATTACTATTCATAATGCTAAGGCAATCTCCTATATAAAACATGATGAATTCACAAGTATGATTATCAAATTTATGGTGTGTGCTCACTACAGCACACATTATGGTTTGGTAGCTTGTTTGCCCTGAAGTAACAAAGATTTGCATAGAGTTTAAATGAGTATGGTCTATACAAACCATAGTTAAAATATTATTACAGTTATATGCTTTTCTATATAAACCAGTAAAAAAAATCATATTTTGTTCTTCTTTAGGGCAGTATTTTATTACAATTAAATGAAGAGCTTAGCTCTGCTATTTCTCTGAAAACAAAATCAAGACCAAAAGAGAAACAATTCAAGAATTAGATGTGAAAATCATAGTGAGAAATTTAAAAAAAATTAAAGCCTAAAACGTAACCCAAAGCCTAACTAAATATCTTGTTTTATTTCTAAAATAAGAGTATTGTTTCTTTGAAAAGAAAAAAAAAACCTTCTCAAGTACCATAACATCTATACAATAAGGGCAAAAAAGCTATAGACGAATTTTTGTTGCCCTTAAACTTCTGTTGGGTAATTTAAACCTCATTTCAGAGCCCCTCCCATTCTTACTATCAGCACCATGGTAATAGCTGGTCTCCAGCTGCCTAATTCAACATAGGGTTCCCCCATATCTTTTAAGTGTTTTTCCACAAAGTTCAAAGTCAGAGGATTCCAAAGAGCTATTCTCTTTGAGTTTAAGAAGCATTCTTAAATAAGAGGAGGAAAAAAGTGGCAGAATGGATCTTTAAAATTTTTCTGAGATTTCTCAAGGTAAATCACTCAACAGTAATTCTTCAATTCTGTTTTTAAACATTACTTGGGAAATAACATATTCTATCTTGAATAATTGACAGTTGTCACAAAGGTAATTGTTCTCTGCTTATTCTGACCTTTTTAGGCTCTTACTCCAATGAAAAGTTAAACCATGCTTGAAATAAAACAAACAAGGCAAGACAAAAGAAT
Source organism: Rhinolophus sinicus (assembly GCF_036562045.2). Classification (NCBI taxonomy): domain Eukaryota; kingdom Metazoa; phylum Chordata; class Mammalia; order Chiroptera; family Rhinolophidae; genus Rhinolophus; species Rhinolophus sinicus. The sequence goes on from NC_133756.1 coordinate 131,015,251, forward strand.
CTCTTTTTTTTCATCTCCAAGGTGAATATAAATTGAGAAAAAGGTCAAAAAAATGACTAAGACTGATGTGCCACAATTATTAAGATTTGTAAAAGGAAGGTTCGGTTTTTTTTCTAGTTTAATTGAAGATTGCCTTTGCTTTCCATGAGTATTTGAAGAAAACTTTGTAAACCCTTCCAACTTGAGACAGCAGCAGCAAACTACATTTTCCAAAGGGAAGACTAAAGTAAGTGAAACTGTGTATTCCTTTCCATTCTCATAAAATTTCAACACTGACGTTGACATTTAAAGATGAATAGTTTCTGCAGAAAAGAGGTATGTATGTTCAATACAATTCCCCAAACACGTGTTAGTACATCTGGGCAGAACACTGTCTAGTCCAGGGTTAACCTCCTCTAGTGAAAGACAACTGGGGAGAGGAGGTAGATAAACGCAGGATTGTTGATTTTGGAAGATTTCTCCCAAACCAGTTTTATTTAAAAATTATTTCCCTTCAGTAGTAGGTATTAGGACTCCCTTTATTGAGATAACCAATATGGATGAAAATTGAACTTTTTTTTTTCATTTTTGAACCTCTCTAGAATATGAGAAAAAGTCCAGTGCTTATTAAGAGACAATTAGTCCTTTGGGTCAATTACTGCTCAGAATGCTGCATTGTTTGGCTTATCCCATACCTACATCAGGGTTATTTATCAAAGGGTGTCCATAAGTGGGAGAGACAAAACAGACCAAGGACAGTGCGTCTTTCAAGCTCAGAAGCACTTAGCAGATTCCTGGGCCTCCAAGGCCTAACAGATTTAACCAAGACTTTTCCCACAATCAGGTAAAGAGGGTCAGGCTAGTCAGCAGATGTCCTATTCAGATAACAAAGAGAATATTTTAGTGACAATGTGAAGGGGGGAAAAAGCAGTAAAATTAATACAAACCCATTGAACCGTGTCTCCTTTTTTGCTCTGCAGAACTCAACCTCAAGTCTAACAAGTACATTATCTATATTCTTGAGCAAATATGAAGACAAATACATATATTTAGCAACAAGTACACCAAAATAAAATACTTAGAGGGAATCAGCATACTGTTGTTAAGCAAGATAACATAATCTGAACTGTCTCTAAAGATTTAAGACAAACACATTGACTCTATGTTGATATTCTAGTCCCATAAAAGGACAGAAAGGAAATAAAAAGATCTTTGCAGTATTGCTGAACAATTTACCCTTGATTTCATTTCTAACTTAACATTAATATCTAGTCAGTCCAATTTCATTGCATGAGATACAGAGAATGTGCAAACAAAAGATAGTTATTGTTATTCTAGGCTGTTCTATTTCATCTCCCCAAGAGTAAAAGTATTGTCATGTTAACAAAGCTAGCTTAAGCATTTGGTGAAGTCACTCAGTTCCTATATGTGATCCTTTGTAATGCCCATTTCCTCAACTAAATATATTCAGAAAGCCATAATAATGATAAAGAGAACCCCAATAATACTAAAGAAACCAAGTTGGAGTATAGTTTTGAACTGGAATCGGGGCAGGGGGAGAATGCCTGTTCTTGTTCTTTTCAGTGGTCAAGTTTAAAGAAAGAAGAATAGTTTTCAGTTATCTTAGGCCCCATTTCAACTACAAAAAAAGGGCTCTGAATGAAGAAACTTCACAAAGGCACTGTTAAGTACTGGGGTAGAAGCACTGTAGGAATTAGGTCCAGTTCAGACATTACCCAACTTATTTTCCAACCATCTGCATCAAATACGCTTCATTAAAACAGACCCATATGGAAAATAAGCTAGCAATTAACACAGCTTCTGCACATGCCTTTAATACACTAGATTTCAAACTTCTAGGGAAACTGAGCAAACTATTTCCTTGTCGCTACTATGTAGGCCTTGGCAGCAGTTCCGACTCGCCTCATTCTCCACACCAGGTCATTGCAAGATATTGCTGGGTTATTGAAATAGCCACATATACAAGATATCAAGTATTTTGTCACTTTCCTTGCAGTTGGTATCAGGAATTAAAACAAACGCTGTCTTATGGAAACAATCAGCCTCTCAAATGACAACTAATAAGACATGTTACAAAAAATGCATCCACTTTTAATTGATATAGGTCATATCCATGGGCGTTACGTTTGGCAGTTTGTTCCTTAATGATGGACAGAAGCTATTATAATTAGCTTTGATTAATATGCAGAACTCTTTTAGAACTCAGGACTTTAGTACAATGCTCTCCGCAAACAAATAGACAAATTATTTCATTAGTGCCACTATGAACAAATATCAGACTACAGATAGGACACCATATCAGATACTAGTGAAACAAAAATAAAATATAGTTCCTGTCCTCAGTGGTCTTATGAGCTAGTTGGAGAGATTAAATACATGTGAAGTGATAAATTCTGCATGAGGATAATGGGAATTCAAAATAAAAGACGAATGAATTTGCATTCCCTTCCTTTTCTCCAGGACAGTTGTATAACATTATACAGTTTATTCACTACACAAGGGTTCTCAGATACACAAGGGTAATCAGATGCAGGAGCAAGTAGGCTGCAAATCTAGCTACCACTTCTCACTAAACCAGGTACCCTGGCATAGGGCCATAACCAACTATGTACCTAGGAGGAAAGGTTCCACCAACTCACCAAGCCATGCTACCAGAGAAGGCAACATCTACACGGAAAAGCTCTTTTTTCTAAATTATGTATTCATAGCACATATCATGTTTCTGCTGCTACCACTCTAGTCTAAACCATCATCATCTCTCACCCGAACACTTTTGTATTAGCCTCCTAACTAGCATCTCAGCCTCCACACCTGCTTTTCTAGTCTGTTCTTCTCACAGCAGAGCGCTTCTTTTAAAAACAGAAATTACATCATCTTGCTTCTTAGATAAAAGCCAGCATCTTCACCATGGTCTAGAAGACACTCACTCATCTGGCCACCAACAGTCTTTCCAACATGATCTCTAACTTCCCTTTTTCTCACTGACTTGGTTCTAAGCACACTATTGGGTGCAACTTTTCTTTGAACAGCCAAGTACCTCCCACTTCAAGGCCTGTCTGCACATTTTTCTCTCTGCCTGAAAGTTCTTCCTACAATAATTTTTATGGCTTACTCCCACACTTCACGAAGGTTTCTGATCAAATGTTTCATATCATAGAAGCCTTCTCTGACAACCCTGTATAAAATAGCACCTCTATCACTCTCTGTAAATATTTATTGAGTAAATGAATGAATGAAAGCAAATGATTAGAGTATTAGACCCTTGTGAGTACTTATCTTTGTCTGTTTTGTTTCACTTACATATTCCCAGTACCTGGAATACTGTTTTACATGTAATAAACACTGGATAAAGATTTGATAAACAAATATATGACTATTATAGAGATACATAAAAAGGAGTCAATATATTTATAAAGTTTCAAGTATGGGTGACTGCGTGCTGGTATCACTAAAAAAAAAAAAAAATACAAAAGCCTGAAAGAGAGAATGATTTAGGGAAAGGAGATGGTAAACTTGATGAATTTTAAGTGACAATGGGACTTCCAGGTGGAGCTATAGAGTTAAACAGGCAGAACCAAAGCTCAGGACAGAGCTGGAAAAGTCGATGTGAGATGCATCTATGTAGAGAGAAAAGGCCTTAGAACAGATCAGACTTTCAAGAGAATATAGAATGAAAACAGAAGAGACAGACTAAATTTGAAGATGCATATATTTGGTTGATGAGAGGAAAAAGTAGATTCATCCAAAAAGCCTAAAGAGAATAATTTACTTACCAAAAACTTGTTAAATATCCACTATGTATTAAGTATTGTGCTGAGCCATTTTGAGTCAAAAATGTCAACTGCTACAGAAAGCAAGAATGAGAGCTGAGAAAAAAGCATTGAATATGTTATTAAGGCAATCGCTAGTAATCTTGAAGGCAGTAGATTCAACAGACTTATCTAGAATCAAATGGAAGCCAGATTCCAAAGGATTGAGAACTAGGACAGCAAATAGAGACTATTCTTTCAAGAGGTTTGACAGCAAGAAACGAAGAAGGAAATAAGAATATTTCAAGGGTTAACAAAGATGAGAGAAACCATTTTTAAGAAGATACCTGAGTTATGTGTGCACATAGGTTGTAATAATAACATCTTGCATTTGAATGGTGCTTTCTAGCTTATGAAGTGCTTTTGCATACATTATTATAACTGACTCACTATGAACATGCAAGGTTAGCAAGACAAATGGTATTTTAAAATAAGAAATTGAGACTCAAAGAAGTCAAATAACTTGCTTAAGTTTCCAAAGCTAGAAAGTGACAAAACAAGAATTAGAACCTAAATCTCCAACTCCTTGAAAAAGAACAGATAGGGTTTGCAAGAAAGAATGGGGATAATTAAGAGAGCTAAATTCTGGCAGAGGTAGAAGGGAATGGAAGTAAAAGGCATAAGTGGAGATGTCACCTTATGAAAAAAGACGAAACATTTCCTCCTCTGTGACAAAAGGGAAAAGATAAACAGCTTGAACCGGTAAAAGAACATGAGACAGTGCGAGGTAAAGAAACAGTGAGATTAAGGCCTAAATTCCTAGGAGTGGGAGACACAAAGTTCAATTTCAGAGAGAAATATCTATGGATAGAAGGGTGTAAAGTTACACACTTGAACTACCAACTCAGAAACGAGAAGTCAACAGATATTCTGTGTGTCCCACAGGTCGTATTGCACTAGGGACAAATTGTCTGAGAGTCTCTAATAAGAAAAAAGTTTGGGGGAGGAGGACCGGTGCGTGGAAGAATTAAAGGGAGACAGAGAGAGAAATTATGTAGGGCATATTGACTGTGTTCGGTTTCCCAGGAAACAGATTGGCTAACAAAGTCAAGGCAATGCGCGACTGTGGGATAGTGAAGCAAGAAAATTTCCAAGCTCAGCTTCCAGTGAAAGCAATGGTGGGACTTAGCCACACAGCTTTCAAATCAGAGCCTTCTTTTCCTCCTCTCTTCTGACTGTCTAGTTTATAGCAAATTTATTTTAAACCACTTAGTCTATTCTTTCTGAGCAATTTCCCCTTTACTAATGTTTTTTCTTCATCTCCTTTGGATTTCACTGACCTAAGGCTTTGGTATCTATCAAAACCTTATCTAAGAAATAATCTGATCTCTCTAATTTGCATCTGAGTCTATAGGATGTCATTAAGAACGTGGCCTTTGAAGTTAGATATGCCTCAATCCTAATTCATCCTCTCATCCAACCATTCAGCAAGTATTTACTGAGCATCTACCAAGTGCCAGGCACTGGTCTAGTTGCTGAGGATACAGCTTCAAACAAAATAAAGTTTCTGCCATCGTTGAAATTATACTCTGGTGAGCGCAGTGGGAGGGCTGTGGTGGGGAGAGGGGCTGTAATAAACATACAAGCTCTGCTATTTCTTAGTAATCTAATCCTGGGCAAGTCACTTGACTTCTCTAAACTTCAACTTCCTCAACTTCAGATTGGAAACAATAAGAACTACCTAAGACTATTTTGAGAAATAAATAAAACAAGTCGAATAATTAGCATATGAATGTTGAAAGTTACCTCTCTGAGCTCTGGCCTCATCAGCAATGTTCCAGTTCCTGGAACACAACATGTACCCTCCCACACCACAGGACCCTTGCATGTGCTCTTTCCTTTGCCCCACCCACCTTAGCCCTTTTATTTTATCACTGTCATTCTTCATGAAAAGCTATGGGTTACTCTGAAAAAATGAGCTATGCCTCAGCACTTGATTGTCCTGATGTGTAACCTGTATTGTGCACATGAAGCCACTGTCAGGACGGAATATGGAGGGACAGAATGGTTCCCTGTAGGCAAAGATATCAGACGAGGGTGCATTTCATCTCCCTGTTTGTTTAATCCGTACATAGAACATATCATAGGAAAAAAAATGGGCTAGACTCAGAGGAACGAAAAATGAAAATTGGTGGAAGAAATGTCAATCAATAACTTAAGATATGCAGATGACACCATCTTACAGGCAGAAGGTAACAATGATTGGAAATGACTTCTGATGAAAGTGAAAGAAGTGCCAAAGCAGGACTGAATTTGAACGTGGCTACAGAAGAAATTGTGACTACAGAAGAAATACTCGACTTTAACATGGACAATGAAGAAACTGAAATTGTTAAAGATTTTGCTTACCTTGGTTCAGTCATCAATTCTAACGGAGACTGCAGCCAAGACATCAAGAGAAGGCTGAGCCTTAGAATGGCAGAAATAGGGAAGATCTCCATGAGCAAGATGTGTCATAAGAGACCATGGCTAAGATCATCGACACCCTCCTCTTCCCAATTACTCTGTATGGATGTGAAAGCTGGACAGTGAAGAAGGCTGACAGGAAAAGAATTGATTCATTTGTAATATAGTGTTAACTCTGGGCCACCAGAAAGATGAACAAGTGGGTCCTAGAGTAAATTAAGCCTGAAACATACTGGAGGCAAAAATGACAACACTGAAGCTGTCCTACTTCGGACACATCGTGGGAAGGCAGGGTTTTAGAAAAGACAACAAAGCTGGGAATAATAGAAGGCAGCAGGAAAAGAGGAAGACCTAATATGAGATGGATTGACTCTCTAAAAGAAGCCATAGGCAGGAGTCTGAGCAGGGCTGTGGAGGACGGGACATCATGGACGTCACTCATTCATAGGGTTGCCAGGGGTTGGAGCTGACTCAGTGGCATGTAACACACATTATTCTTTCAGATCTCAGCTCAATCATTACGTCCTCAGGGAAGACTTACCTAACTAGAGAAGTCATAACTAGATAAGTCATAACTAGATAAGCATTATATTTGTTCAGAATGGCATAAATCACTGTTTATTTAGTTTTTTGCTCATTCATTTATTCAAACCACGCATCTAAGACCCCATCATCTTTTACCTGGAGATGGCAAAAACCTCCTAAGTAGTCTCCCTGATAAAGTCTATATTCAACATAGCAGCCAGAGTGCAAATGAAAGTTAAATGATGATCCTTTTTTGGCTGAGCATCCCCCAGTGGTTTCCCATCTTCCTCAGGGTAAATGCCAGAGCCTGGCGGTGGCTTAAATCCTGCATATCCTATTCACACCCCACAGCTGCACTGGCCTCTGTACTACTATTCCTGAAATTTATCAAGTTAACTCTATGCCAGGACACTAGTCTCCCTTCCCAGAATGCTCTTGCCCCAGATATCTGCATGATTTGCTCCTTCACTTCTTTCTGGTCTCAGCTCAAATATCCCCTTATGCATGAAGCTTTATTGTATTATCTACAACGAAACAGCAAACTCCCCACACCTCAACACTACCTACTTCCTTTATCTTGCTTGATGTTTCTCCATAGCATTTACCACCTTCTGACATACTATATTTCACTTGTTTATTTGTTATTTTTTAGTATCTTCCCCACCACTACCTTTAGAATATAAACTTAATGAAAGCAAGGATCTTGTTATATGACAATGGAGATATTCACTGTTATATCTCCACTGTCTCAAAATGGACCTGGGACAGAGTAGACACTATGTCTAAGACAATAATTTCCATAATACAAGCCAGATTTCCAAAATAAACAATTTATGTAGCTGGAAATTTTTTAAATAAAAGTTCAAGTCATCTCATACTGAGTAGGCAAAATCCCAATGCCCTCTGGAAATTTCAGTCTAAACTATTGTTAAGAAAAAAAGATACAAGGTTAAAAAAAATGCCAATATTCTAACATAAACTAGATGAAGAAACCACGAGGAAGAGCAAAATGGAACAAGAGATTATAAAAGAAAAAAGAATGCCCATTTTGAACAATGATGATAAAGCATATTAATGTTAACTGTTATTTGTGGGTGGCTTAAATTTCCTACTGTTTTAATGGCCCACTATGGCTCAAATTCCATGTGAAGTATTCATCATACATAACTTTCACAATTTCTTATAGTCTATTGAGTTTTATAAGGCATTATCAAAATTTTCTTTTTAACTTTTACTGTTAAAATACCAATAGTTCCATCCAGTTAGACAGTACCAAACATTTCCTACATCCTATTACTCATCAAGTTCTCTATAGGGAATAACGTGTGGGATCAGAAGAAGGAGGGAAAATAAAACCATACCATATTCAATAACAAAGAAATACTGCTGTTTTGGGATTTTCCTGAAAAGTCCCTTTACCAAACCAATTACCACCAAATCTTACTAATTGTACTTTCTCTGTATTCAACTGGCACTCATTTTATAGAGCTTCATGTCACCCCTTTCACTTTCCATCCCTCCACTCCTACCAAGTCACAAATACAGTTAACTTCAGTTGATGGATAGAAATAAATAACAATATTTGATTAGCACTACTTCATTTGTGAAAAATATCTGGCCCCTACCCAGTGACTTAGCAACAATAAAAAGACATCAGCACCATTTTAAAAGTTCTTTAAGAGCGTTCCGAACTCCAGTTATTAATTCAAAAGCATATACCAAGTTAATTATTGTCAAATGTAGATTTGTAGAATTTTCTCTCTTTAAGCCAAAGGAATCAAAATCAATTTATAAATGACACTAAAATCATGTAAAAATTAGCTGTTTACATGCTGTTACTGTCAAGATTTAAATTTAAAATAAATTAATTTAAAAGATCAGTTTTTAATATGAGTCATTTTAGATATACTCAGTGATAGAAGCTACCTTAATCAGATACCCAATTTTACATTTGTCTTATTTTTTTAAATGTCAGCTCTTTACCAAATTATTTTTCTAGGACAGTGGTTCTCAGTTTTTGTGGTGGTTAGATTTATCTATAGAATTTGTTTAAATGAAGATTCCCTAGCTTCTAGAAGTTCTAATTCAACAGGCTGGGGTGGGGCATCAAAAATAAGCATTTTTAACAAGCACCCAAATTCAGTTGGTTATCTAGTTAGTTAATCCAGTTACTGGTACTCAAATCATACTTGGAGAAATACTGATCTAGAAAGCCCCAGTAGTAGCTATTGTCCGCCCATTCTTAACAACCTACTCTTCTCCCATGAATTCTGGATCCCAGCACATTTTATAGCCATGATTCAAATATTAAAGGCATTTATTCAATAGGTATTCTGTGAGGGCCTGCTGTATGGCAAGCAATCCTCTAATACTGTAAGGCTTAAAGGACTATATGATTTCTGTTTCAGGATTCAAAGAGGACATATCAAAGCCTTTAAAAAAAATCATCCTCTCCCTGTAGAAAACTTCTTGAGCCATACTGGACTGCCAAAGCTGGACTAATCAAAACTTTCAGACTAACAGTATTAATTTCACTTGAAATAAATAAGAGAGGCAACATTTTTGCCCCTTTCCATTCTGAAAATGTTAGCAATAGCAAATAGTTTCTTTCATTAACGAAACACATCTACTCATCATTTTTCCATTCTCTGCCCTATTGAAGGGAAAAACATCCTTCAAGACATTTTTAAGGAGTGAACATTGATTATATCAACTGAAATTTAACTTATAACATTAGACAACAAATATAATTGTGAATATATGATATCTAAGACGTGCAAGAAGGTTTTGCTAAGGGATAAATTCTAGAACTTGTGGTCTATTAAGAGACCTTATTGGGTCAGCCAGATTTGGAACATGACCTATAAAAATGCAATCAGCTTTCAATTATCAACCAATGGATCATCCACTTGCCACTTCTAGTTATATTTTCGGTAATTGATATATTAGTCCTATAAATAACATCTATCCAATTTAATTATTTTATTCTTGCTTTTTGGTTTCCACCTACGTACTATTTAACCCATCTCCTAATGTCAGGAGACCTGAGGTAGAACATTGTGCCTGACCCAGTTATTAATTCATGCTGTCTGTTCCCTGTTTGGAGTGCACATCAAATCACTGAGCAATATGAGCAGGATTTTGAATGCTGAACTTGTGAAACAATCATAGAATATTATTAAAAGGATAAAGTACAGGTTATAAGTTACTAAATGTCCCTTTCCAGAGTGCCTTGTATATATGTTGTGGCTAATGTTCAATAGCAAACTAAAATTTAGTAGCTCCCAATCACCTATTAGATAGCTCAAACTCCTTAATAAGATACAACATCCTTCAAGATATTCACCATAGGTGTTCTTCCACTCTTAGGGCTTACCACTTCCTCAAAAAAAGTAATAATGTTTTAGTAATTTATTTGATGCTTTCCATTCACCAGGCACTACTTCCAGGCAATCTGTATACTTGTAGTAACATTATACATAAATATTATTGGTTACATTTTAAAGTGGGAAAACTGCAGATCAAGCATTTTACCCACAATCATAAAAGTAGTATCAGGTGAAGTCAAGATTCAAATTCTGGTGTATCTGACTCCCAAGTACATGCTCTTAGTCGTGAGATTTTAGTACCTCCTCTTCATACTACCTTATTCCAGCCAGAAAAAACTGAATCATAAGTCTTCACATATGCCATGACTTTCCATGTCTTCATGCTTTTGCCCATGTTTTTTCTGTTTCTGGGAATGTTCTTTTTAAATCTTGTCCCCTCACCCAATTGATTCAACACTCCAAACTAGTTATTGAAATGCTTATTCTGTGCCTGGCATTGCTGTAGCCATGAGATAGAACAGTGAGGAAGACAAAGTTTCGGCCATTAAGAGGCCTACTTTCTTTGAACTCCCATCTTCTATCAATACCTGACTCAAGGTCACTGCTTTGATGAAAATGTTCTTTACATCTCTTCTTTTAGATTTATTATTATTATTACTATTATTATTATTATATTTTTTTTATTGGAGAAGGAGAACAGGACTTTATTGGGGAACAGTGTGTACTTTCAGGACTTTTTTCCAAGTCAAGTTGTTGTCCTTTCAATCTTAGTTGTGGAGGGTGCCGTTCAGCTTCAAGTTGTTGTCCTTTCAGTCTTAGTTGTGGAGGGCGCAGCTCAGCTCCAGGTCCAGTTGCCATTGCTAGTTGCAGGGGCCGCTGGTTCGACTCTCTTTGCGGGAGTCGAACCAGCAACCTTGTGGTTGAGAGGACGTGCTCCAACCAACTGAGCCATCTGGGAGCTCAGCGGCAGCTCAGCTCAAGGTGTCGTGTTCAATCTTAGTTGCAGGGGGCAGAGCCCACCATCCCTTGTAGGACTCGAGGGATTGAACTGGCAACCTTGTGGTTGAGAGCCCACTGGCCCCTGTGGGAATTGAACCGGCAGCCTTTGGAATTAGGAGCATGGAGCTCTAACCGCCTGAGCCACCGGGCCGGCCCTACATCTCTTCTTTAAAATTAATTTCTTCTTCTGTTTGCTCATAGCACTTTATATAAACCTTCACCACTGGATATTGCATCGTACTATAGTTGTTTATGTATCCATCTTGTCTCCCCCTCTAATCTATAATCATTTGACATAAAGAATCCTTTCCTGTTTAGATTTATATCCCCAGCCTTTAGCAGAAAACTTGGTTTATAAGCAAGTGCTCAAAAAATGTTTTGTGAGTGACTGAATAGAAAACTACACCAAATATTTGTCTGGGGTGCCATCTCTATAGTCTATATACATTGAACTTAAAAATACTCAAGAGAAAAATACTATAGTTTAATTTATAAAATCCATCACAGGAAAAGCGATAGTCACAAAGATAAAGATATATTTACATCTTAGTGGTGCTTTTTAGTGCTCAGGTTTATACTAGACATTATATTAGATATTAGACAATAATAATCTAACTTGCATTTTGACCCACCTGTTATAACTGTATAACCATTATACAGCCTCATTGTCCAATATGTAAGATTAAAAATAGTATTCACCACAGTTGAACCTTAGTTGCTAGTAAGTGAGAACTTAAGTGCAGAGCTGATGAAACTGCAAGAATTACTTATTCAGTGTCCTATTGCAATAGGAAACAAAGTAACTATTGATTAAAAATAAAGACATATGAATATTGATAACTGTGAAGAATATAAATAATTTGCACATGTATGTTAATTTCTGTTAGAATCACATGATTTTAAATGTAATCTAATTTCTTCTAAAAATGGTATGGCTTTAAGAACTGTAAAGTTAATGCCAGAACATAGTTTATACTTATTTTTAATTGCTTGATTTTATATATTTTGCAAATTTCAAATTATCTTTAAATTGTCTCCATATGATACACACACAAAACACCAACTTGTAGGGTAACATCCAAAGCATGAAATCTGTATGCACATTTCCCTTTAAGAACATGAACTATGTGATAATACAGTCTATTAGTTGTAGAATCACACAATTTTTGGTCTAGAAGGGCCCAAATAGGAAACATTTTTCAATCCCTTCATTTAGAAAGACAAAGAAATTTGGTGTAGAAAAGGTGAGCTAATTAGCATTTTGATTAGCATTCTAGGTTCAAGAAACCCCTTTCCCCCAAATAAACATACTTTTAAAGCATTTGTCATTGTTCTTCCTCCCACCTCAATAATATAACTCAGTTGTTGGACTAGCTCAAAATCTATTGATTATCCAGCTTCTGTAAATTCTGAATCAACAAGCTAAAGGTACACATTAAAAAAGAGAACCATAAAATATTTAAAATAACTAGGAAATTAGGAGTTAATAAGCAAATTCTAGATCATTAAAATAACTATTAATCATATTAGACCTAAATTAAAATATGTTACTCTTTTATTTTTCTCTTACCATCCCATGGTTTTAACACTATCAACCAATCAGTCAAAATTATTTTACTGCACACTTAACATCTGTAAGGTACATTCCTAGACTTATAGATGACCAAAAATATTTAAGACATGATCCCAGTCCTTAAGTCATTTGCAGTGACTAACCCCAACACACTTTTCTAAATCTTTCATAACTTTCCTATATAAAACCTCTTCTCTTAAAAACAATGCCCACTGAGCATCCGGTCAAGATGGTGGAATAGGTAAATGCTGTGCTCACCTCCTCCCATGACCACATTAAAATTACAACTAAACGACAGAACAACTATCATTGAAAATCACCTGAAGGCTAGCAGAATAGAAGTCCTATAACTAAGGATATACAGAAGAATATATGTGGAAACTGTTAGGAAGGGCAGAGATGTTGAATGGGCTGGTCCCATATCCATGTATGGCAGTAAAAATAGGGAGAGATATCTCAGCTGTGAAGGTCCTCCCTGGGGAGCAGGATGTCCCAACACCACACCAGGCTTCCCAGCCCAGGGTTCCAGTGCTGGGAAGAGAAGTCCTCATAACTTCTGGCTGTGAATACCAGCGGAGATTGTGGCTGAGTGAGATGGAGGGTGGCTGGAGTCCCAGGCATTACTCTTAAAGGGCCCATGCATGGACTTACTCAGAGATTCATTTGCTCTGAGCTCCAACACTGGGGCAGCAACTTGAAAGACATCAGGGACATACAGGGAGGAACTGAATTGTCTGGCTTCGGGCAAGGTCTGGAGGGGCAGCTTTCTCTCAGACAGAACTGCTGGCAGAAGCCATTGTTCCTTTATTGAGTCCTCCCTCAACCCAGCATGCAATCACAGGTGGTTGCCATATCTGAGTCTCTATCAAATTAGCTAACACTGTTCACCCTGTCCTGGTGATTCCCTGAGGCCCCACCCCACCCATCTTGCGAAGCCACCCCAGCCATTTCCAGTGGCTTTTCCATACAAACAGATTGTCTTGGCTCATGCTGTGGATTTTCTAAAATTTTGCAAAGGTTCACAAACCCCAGACAAGCAGCAGCTGGCCTTAGCATGCACTATACCTCATTCTAAGCAGCCCAAGACTGGCACTAGTTGCAGCTGGACTCAGTTCACAGTTTAGCCTCTCTCAGGCACCTCCAAGCCAAATACAAATAACAACTACCGGCAGATCACTTTGTAGCTCATACCAAGTGGCCCCAGGCAGGGGACAGACAGCAGTTTACCTGGACCTACACCAGAAACCCTCCGAAGAGGCCCCAAAACCAATACGCCAAGTGGCCAGCTTCAGACCACACAAGAGTACCACCCCATCACCTCCACAAATGACACACCTGAAGGGCATACTGGGCAGGCACCAGAGCACTACTAAAGTGAATCCTGCTCCAAGGATCATCTTTTGGATGATCCTGTGCAACATCTTTTCCACTAGTCACAACACTAAGCCTGAGGGTCAACCTTTCTCATTGATGTGCCAACAGCAACCAAGGCCCAACTACAACAGGAGAACACATACAACACACACAAGGGACAACCCAGGAGCACCCAGCTGAGGTGACCAGGGAGACTACCACACCAGGCCCTACTACATAGGCCACTCTACCAAGATTGGGAAACATAGCAGCTCTACCTAACACATAGAAACAAACACATGGAGGTAGCCAAAATGAAGAGACAAAGAGACATGTCCCACATGAAAGGATAGAAACAAACTCCAGAAAAAGAACTAAATAAAATGGAGACAAGCAAACTACCAGGCACAGAGTTCAAAACACTGGTTATAAGAATGCTCAATGATCTCAGGGAGAACTTCAACAAAGAGATAAGAAACATAAAAGATGGAGGTAGAAAACATGAAAAATAACCAGGCAGAAATAAAGAATATAGTAACTGTAGTGAAGGAATCATTCCCATTAGAGGGAATCAATACTAGATTAGATGAAGCAGAAGATCGAATCAGCAATTTGGAAGATAAGGTCACAGAAAACACTCAATAAGAACAACAAAAAGAAAAAAAGAATCCAAAAAAATGAGGATAATTTAAGGGGCCTCTGGGACAACATCAAGCATAGCAATATTTGCATCACAGGGGTACCAGAAAGAGAAGACAGAGAGCAAAAAATTGAAAACCTATTTGAAGAAACAATGACGGAAGACTTCCCTAGCCTGGTAAAGAAAATGGATATTCAAGCCCAGGAAGTTCAGAGTCCCAAACAACATGAACCCAAAGAGGCCCACATTAAGATATATCATAATTAAAATGCCAAAGGTTAAAAACAAAGAAACTTAAAAGCAGCAAGAGAAAAGTAGTTAGTTACCTACAAGAGAACTCCCATAAGACTGTCTGATGATTTCTCAACAGAAACTTTGCAGGCCAGAAGGGATTGGCATGAAATATTCAAAGAGATGAAAAGTAAGGACCTACAACCAACATTCTCTAGCTGGCAAAGCTATCATTTAGAATCAAAGGACAGATCATTTCTCAGACAAGAAAAAGCTAAAGGAGTTCATCACCACCAAATCAGTATTACAAGAAATGCTAAAAGGACTTCTTGAAGAAGAAGGAGAAAGAGGAAGAAGAGGAGGAGGAGGAGGTGAAAAAGATCAAAACTATGAATAATAAAATGGCAATAACTACATATCTATCAAAATTACTTTAAATGTACATGGATCAAATGCTCTAATCAAAAGATATAAGGTGGCTGAATGGATAAGAAAACAAGACCCTAACATATGCTGCCTACAATACACTCACTTCAGATCGAAAGACACACACAGACTGAAAGTAAAGGGATGGAAAAAGATACTTCATGAAAATGCAAAGGGAAAAAGAAAAGCTGGGATAGCAATACTTATACCAGACAAAATAGACTTTAAAACAAAGGCTATAACAAGAGACAAAGAAGGACGCAGTAGTCCCACTTCTGGGTATTTTTCAGAAGAAACCCAAGACATTATTTGAAAATATGTACGCATCCATATGTTCATTGCAGCATTATTTACAATACCCAAGATATGAAGGCAACCTAGGTGTCCATCGATAGATGAATGGATAAAGAAGTGGTATATATAATGGAATATTACTCAGCAATAAAAAAAAGAATGAAATCTTGCCATCTGGAACAACATGGATGGACCTAGAAGGTATTACGTTAAATGAACTAAGTCAGACAGAGAAAGACAAATACCATATGATTTTACTTATGTGCGGAATCTAAAAAACAAAATAAATGAACAAACAAAACAGAAACAAACTCATAGATACAGCAAACATTTTCCTGTACTACTTTCCAGAAGTACAAATTGGTAGCTACAAATTATTCATGTGGGTGTAAATTACAGCATAGAGAATATAGTCAATAATATTATAATAACTATTTATGGTCAGATGGGTATTACATTTATCAGGGTGATCACTTTGTAAGTTACATAAATGTCTAATCACTATGTTGTACACCTGAAACTAATATATATATTGTATGTCAACTGTAAATAAAAACTAAAAAATGATTTTAAAAAAACTAAAATGAAACAATGCCCTACTCCACACTCACAAAAATACCTTGTATTTTTGCAAGCCGATAACTCCAGTCATACCTTACTTCCTGCCTATAACGTTTCTTCATTCCTTATGAAAACTTACCCAGACTTCATAATCCACATCAAATTCAACCTATTCCTTAACGTCTTCTCTGATCTTGTTTGGCATTTATCACACAGTGGCTTCCACTCTACGTCATTTATATCTTGACCTTAGCTTCCAGCCAGATTATAATCGCCTGGAGAACAGGAACAATTTATACTTCTCTACTAACCCAGAAGTGCTCCCCATCTTTTATGTTCCATGGCACACAGATAAAATGTTAATATTTGTATGCCATGTGGGAGGAAGCTCTCAAGGATGCTAGTGGGTAGAGGTGCTTGGCCCAGGTGCTCCAACCACTCCAAACTCTATCTGACACCCTAAAGCCTGGAAGGGTCAATAGCTTGACCCCAAAACACAAACTTTGCGTAGCACACCAGTTGGGAAGTGTACCCCACAGTTCCTATCATGGTTCTAACCACAGTAGGTACTCAACAAATATTTCTTTAATTAACATAATAGCACACAGAATACAGCACTTGTGTTAGGAGACTAAGTGGGGAAAGTAGATGACAGACCTCAATGAGACACAGTGCAACAAATGTTAACATGATATACCAAAGACTCGAAGTTAACAAGCATTCCATCTGCAGAATTAATGAGCAAACAATACTACAGTAGAGGAGATATCCTTAAAACGTAGCTCAGTGCCATATTAGGTTTAAAAGATGAAATAATCCAAATACCCACTGGCGGGTTGAATTGTGTCTGCAAAGAAAGATATGTTGAAGTCCTAAACTCCAGTACCTCAGAATGCAATTTTATTTGAACATAGTTACATATAAAATCAATTAAATGAAGATGAGGTCACGCTGGAGTAGAGTGGACTCCTAATAGAATATGACTGGTGTCGTATCCTTATAAGTAAATGGCCATGTGAAAACACAGAGACACGGGGAGAATACCACAGGATAACAAGGGTAGAGATTGTAGTAATTTTTAGCAACTTGTATAACCTATGGTTTAGGATAGGACAACCAAGTCTTTTCTTCCCAGTTTCAACCAAAAGAAGCCCACTTTCTCCGTCAGTCAAGTATAAGGGAAAGCTAAAACACAGAAGTCTTAAGTATGTTCCCTCTTACCTATAATCTAAATCTGACAATAGCCCCCAGTAGATTGATAGAAAGAATAAAATTTTATCTAGCAGCTGAATAGTCCGCAGAAAAAAATGTGGGTAATATTAATGCTATTTATCAGAATAATTATTTACTACCACTCCCATTTCTCCGATGAAAGTTAAAATTTAAAGGTAATGTAATATAGAGATACAAAAATAGACAAACAGAGAGGCTTGATTACAGCCACTCCAAACACAATTCTACTTCTTTTATTTAAGTTTAATTATATTTCTATCTTTTATTTTAATGGGATCTCATGCATTCATTTTTCTTGTTAATGATAACAATAAATGGCCAATATATAACAGCATTTATCAACTGCTCACTGAAACAAAGGAACTGTATTAGGGCAGACACAAGTTATTGACCTGATTAAAGAAAAGTATATAATAGCTAGTTTTACAATTAAGATTACAGATAAAGGGCCAAGTATTAGGAAGTTCCATGTTATTCCTCTGATAAATACTACATAGATCTTCTGTGAATAAGTCCTAATGACCCAAATGAATAAGTCACACACCTCACATAGCCAGTAACACCAAAAAAATGGTTTAAATCCTTTATCTCCCAAGGTATAGCTACTTCCTTCCAGGAAGAGATTCCTATTCCAAAATTTTATTCACAAACTGACTTTTCATGGTACTATTCTCCATAAAATAAATTGGATTTTCACAACCGAAATTTACAGCAGGGCAGCAGATTGTATAGTAGTCTTTTCACAGCAAAATTGTCCCAATAATTTCTACACTATGTAATTTCAGTTAAAGCTGCTAACCATAGACTATAATTAAGTTAACATTCAAGACTTTATTATACCTCTCTATAAAGTGTAAACACAATTCGGCATACAACAGGCATTTTTGAAGTGTGTGGATTTTGTTTCATTCATGCAGTTGAACTATCCATCGCACACTTTCAGTTCCACACATAGACACCCAGCACTGAAGGAAACAGGAAATATTATGCTAACATGACTATAGTATTGATGAATAACAAAACATAACCCCAAGGCTAAGCTGCCAAATAAGTAGTGAATTAATTTCTGTAAAGTACTCCAATATTACAAAGGTGTGTTGAAAGGTGTCTGCTCATGTTTCAAATTAAACGCACTGCTGGTCAGCATTAGCACCTCAGCTTTGAACACCAGCCATTTGCCTATAACACTTCAGGGGCTAGGAAAAACGGATTTGCCGTTCACACTGGAATAATTAGAACATGTCAGGAAGAATTAATTTCCTCATTTTTCAAAAGGATACACAGAAATTACCATGTTATTATATGACAGGGTCCCTTGGAGAATTATATTAAATTTAATTTCTAGCGCAGCCCACACAACAAATTAAAGTCATAAATAAGATGGAAAGAAGCAGGACGCAGAGCATATGTTTATGGCAATGAGTGAAGCCAAGGGACCAGAAACAACTATCTTCATTTCATTTTATTTAAATCAGCCAGACACTGTGTATCTGAATGACAGCACTTGTTAATGGTGCTGAGATTATAGGCTCCTTAATTTTAGAAAACAGAAGCAGTCAGTCAGTGTCTGAAATAGTACATTTCCTACAATGCAAAAATTAGTATAAATTTACTTCCCTTTCAAGTCCATTTCTTTTTGCCCTGCAGCAAGTTTAACAAAGATAAACTTATTTTTAATAATACTGTTTCTCTATGTGTCTTCTCTTTGGGCAATTTTCTTGGGTCCAAAAAATGAGAAAAGTAAAACAGAAGAGTCACCAGGATAAGTGAAATTTGCAAACATAGTGTTTGTCTAAAATACAAGCTTCCTGCTCCATCCTTTAAATACATCTACCAATTCAGAACTGAGAGATATATTTTTCTAAAGAAAAATGTGTTTTTCATGTTAAACTTAAAGTGTCTTTCTTACACTGCCTATCAAATTCGAGTGACACTGCTAAGGATATTGTTCAACCACCCAAAAAGCACTAGACCTTTTAACTACGCATTAAGCCCAAGTATGTGTAGATGTATATGTATATTACACAGCCCACTAATAACAGCCACCACTCATGGCCAGAGACTTCCCTGCTTCCTTCTCCTCCTGCTAAAGGGTATCACCTCTTTCCTTTCCACCTCAGCTAGCTATGGGTAGTCAAGTAAGGATTTTCTCTTATGGTCATATCCACTCTGAAATCAGCTCAAGCCCAGCACAGAAACATTAATAAAACTTTAATAAATGTATTATAAAATATTAATGATGTTATTGATTCCCTCCCTTCTCTTTGTATATATGTACGCTTTTATTTGTTATTTAAGCTATTGCTAAAATAACCAGACTAGAAGCAAGTACACATGACTCTCTTAATTTTTTCCTACATACTGTAAAGAAGATTCAGGGTGTCCTTTAGAAATTAATTCTCTTGCATTGAGAAGTCAGCACCTTCCCTAACATTTAAGGGTGGCATTTTAGACCTACCACCAATCCAAACGCTTCAAACACCAATTATCAAAACAATTTCTGTTGTTATTTACCCATTCAAAATTTCCTAAGAATGCATAATTATATTGCCTTTCAACATGAAATTTACTTAATGTATAGCAAATGCAAAAAAATAAAGTGTTTAAGGAGTGATGTTTAGAAAACTATTTAAGATTACCAAAGCAAAAACAATGGGAAAACTGCCACAAAAGAGTCATTGATAATTTAGCTAACTTTTTCCTCCTTCCAGCATAGATTTAATATCCACATATTCATTTACAGATTCTAAATCATACATGTTAATATTACGCATAGCCCCAGAAATACGCTGGCTTTTTATCATGCTTAATAACTGAAGACATTCTTAAGGTGAAAAAGGAGTTTGTACACTTTAAGAAATGACGGTCGTGAAACTGAGCACTCTCTTGGGTGCAACAAACTTTAAATAATTTGTGAATCAATTAACTGGCAACTCTCTTCATAACACAGATTTCACACTCCCAGGTCACTGCATTATCAGCCTGATACGAATCATAACATTTTGGAGAAAAGTTCATAATTGAAATCATTAATTAATTTAACAGGACTTTTAGTTATGCATTGCATTAAACAGCTGTAAAGGAGCAGAGATTAATTAGTTGTTTCTCTGAGAATTTTCACTGCTGGTATTACTTTGTGGAAAACTTTTCAACTTATAAAGCACGTCATGCTCTCTATAATCTGGTAGTGACCTATGGAAGCAATTTAAAGTTGAAGGAACTATAATTTCTCTAAAATGAAGTCTGAAATCTCTGAGGTGTTTCTCTAGAAGAAAAAAAATTTCTGAAAGAAACATTGTAAAGTCTAACTTTCTCCTTTTGTGAAACTGAAACCTGTGTCTGGAATAAATTCTTAAAGAATAGAAGATAGATAGATAGATAGATAGATAGATAGATAGATAGATAGATAGATAGATAGATAATAGATGATAGATTACACACACATACACACACACGCACACATATATATGTGTCTTATAGTACAAGTATATATCTTCAGTAGTTCAGAAATGAAAAAAACAAAGATATACCCAACTAATATTTTCATGAAGTTAGTGAGATGATACAGATTCACACATTATGTGAACATATTTTGTTTTAAAAATAGAAATAAAAACTATTAGTCATAAATAAACTGTATTTATGTTAACACTCAGTGCCTTTACTTTTCAGGATTCAGAACAATTTCACTGACCTACAAGTTGTCTAGCAAATTAATTGCCTGAGACAGTATAGGTAAGTTCAAAAACAACTTTAAAAAGGACCATTTTAATGAAGAGTGACTACTTCCAATACATTAGTTCAAACTCCTTTCATATCATGACACACTCTGCACAACTCCGTCATTTAAACAGCTTAGTATCCCATATGCTATTGTAAAAGCACTAAAAGGTATATTATGGAGATTCTAATAAAACAAATAATTTCCTAGAAAAACCCTCATCTTACTGAAATTAATTGAAATTAATTAGTTGAACTTCAACATTTTTTCAGGTTCATATCAGGAAATAATCAACTGCACCACCCAAAACTCTCAAGTGATTTTTTGTTGTTGTTTGTATGGAGTTTTTTTTTTTCTTTTTCAGCCTAATTCCTTTCCTCATTCCCTCTGGCCCACACGTGGAAATGATATTGAATTCCTACAATTCTTAAAATATAGCAGACCCTTTCAGTGTCTGAGTGCTTTTACAAATGTGATATCTTCAGTTTAGAGCATGCAATTAGGTTGGTGCAAAAGTAATTGCGGTTCCTGCAATTATTTTTAACTTTTTAAACTGCAATTACTTTTGCACCAACTTAATATTTCTACATTCCCTCTAAATAATTCCCTGTTTGTCCTTTTAGAAGCAGCTCAAATGTTAACCTACTCAATGAAGCCTTCCCCCAACTCTCTCTGGCAAATTTGAAATTGCTATGTATTTTACTTCATTCATATATTAATTCTAAGACTAATCGGTTATAATTGTTTCTCTTTACCTGTCTCTCTACTAGGTTTTTAAGCTAGTTAAAGGCTAGCTAGCTTCAGTATGCTATTCAGACTTAAATCTCAAACATATCTATCTGGAACATATTAAGCCCTCAGTAAATGTCTGTTGATTAAAAAAAGAATGAATAAATGAATATGCACATATTTCCACATTTCATTTCAATAATATTTAGTGAGTGTCTATTACAAATCAACCACAGTGCTAAGTGTGTGCTAAGTGTTTGACAAAATTTCCACAAATGTTTAAAGTAAAAGAAAACTCCTTTGTATTTTTTAAAAAACTGGACCTCACTTTTTTGTTTTAGAATATTGTTTAAAAAATGGTAATTATTATCTAATAAAACTTGGAGTGGGGCAGCAAGAAATAGAAACTGAAAATATGTCATTTCAGGACTTTTTTGTCATCAAAGACCCTTTGCATCAAATGATCCCTTTCCCAGGAATCAAATTAAATGAACATATTAAAAATAGTCGTTCTACCAAGGCTCCCTTATCTAGTCAATATATATGAAAGTATATAAGAAAAACTGTTTTTTCACTTGACCAGAAGAGTGAATCTTTGTCTTTTCTGAGATAGCACGTTATAAAGTCACACTAATCATAGAGTGATTTCCTCTTTTAGATGTATGATGTCTAATAATTCACGGTGGAGGTGAGGCAAATGGTAATGGTCATGTCTTACCATTCACACTGTCTCACTTTATAGCGCACATATTTCTTTTTTCAGCCTACTATAATGGCAAGGATAAGTTGGCATTTTCTTAAAAGTGTTGTCCTTTAAATAAGAATTTGTGGCAATTTTGCTATTTTAATAGGGTGGTTTCCTGATTCTAAGTAGTTTATCTAAATGTAATTTCCACCTCAGGGTTTTTCTAAGAATTAAATGAGAAAACATATGTAGCTACTCAATAAATGTTAGTTCTCTTCCGTCCCTCTTACTCTGAAATGCATTTGACCCAGAGAACATATCCTAAAGCAGGTTGTTATTATGGAATTACTCTGACACTGTGTACACATTGGTTTCCACTCTGTAAATACTTAATGGAACTATTTAATAGGAGGTTGAAGATAGTGAAAAGTGAAGTATCTATCTTTGTTAGAAATAGCTGAGTGGACAAACAGTAAAATTAAAAGTGATAAAGAGTGGGGATGAGATTTGCCTAAGCAGATTATAAACTGCTAGCAATGTGTCCACTTTCTCTCTACCAATTCCTTCTTGTGACCAAGAAAGTTGACCAAAGTCCGATTTAAAGCCCAAAGTATAGAACAAAACAATGTTAACTCTGACATGGGAATCAAATTCATATTCGCTGCATTTGCCCCATCATAAAAAATCATTTAGTTTGGTTACCTTAGGAGCTACTAGAACCAATGGTGCTTTAGGGAGGTGATATCTTGATAGTAATACATGACTGTAAGATCCAGAAGAATCCTGAATCAAGAATAGAATCCATATCTAAAAATGTATAAGCTTGGATTCTACCTAAAGATTCACATTAAAATGTATAAACAAAATAACAGCAGAGTAACATTAGATCTATTACTTTAGACTCAATAAATCAGGGAAAGTGAAACGTATGTAACTCACCAACTCTGCAAATTCTTTCCTGACTAATAGTGAATTGTTGCTTGCCTTTATCTCCATCTTATTGAAATACACATATTCTTTATGTCTTCTGCATTTCATTCAACCAAAACACTCAAGTTGCCCCATGATGTGTATATTTGTGTATTTGCCCAACATGGTTGCAACTATATGTCTGTGGATGTTTTTACATCCATTTTCATAAAATAAATCTGTCTGCCCACAGCACTATTTGGGAGTTTCATCAATATATCTCAATCATGTACCTATTACTGTTAATGTTCTTACACTCTGCCATCACTGAACATACTCCTTCTTACCTTCCTCTGAACTTCAAAGCATGTTTTTGGAGTAGTATGTTTGCATCCAAGTTCATCTTATTCCACCTTGTCTGAGTATGCTTGAGAAGGCTGGTTTTAGAATCCTGACCTTGAGTTCAATGAGGCTTACATCTAACACACCTGCCTGCTTTCAAATTCTCCTCTGGGGTGGCATCACATAGCAATTACATATTGAACAAGTCCATCTCCTATACAAAAGTGTGCTTACAAAGGTACGTTATAGTTAGTGTGGCACAAGTATCTGAGTCAATGCCAATTTTTAGTGTGGAATCTTTGGTTTTCTTTTTAATGGTCGTACAATGACCACAGACACGTCTTACTCCCAAGAAGATACAAAGTAGAATGCAACATTTTCCAGAAATATACCAACAGATTTCTTCTAAAAGTGTACATTTGGTTTATGGGAGAAAAAGAGACAATAAGGCAGAAAACATGTTATTTTTCTAGATAATCATTCTAATAAGCAGAAACAGGATCGATTTGCACCTTACTTAAAAATGCAAGAATCATCTTTTTATTAAGAGAATAAAGGTTATAAAGGAGATTATAAGGATTGCATGCAAGAATGCAAAATGAAAGAAGGGACAGAGGAGATGAGAAGGTGGAAAGGAGAGTAGGGGAAAGAAGAAAAGGGGAGGAAAGGAAAGTTACCAAAGAGGAGAGAGATAGAGGACAAGACAAAGGAGGCAAGAAAGACAAAAACTGTCTCATATTAAATCTAGGAATGTGGCAGGGGTTGAAGATGGGAAAAAAAGAGGTCATAAAAGCCAACTGTACCCATTATTTTTTTCTAAAATATTTCCTCTTTCACAGAGAGGGAGTGGGAAAGTGAGGTAAGTGAATTACTTTCACAAATACTCATTCTTATTTGACTTAATTAGTTTCATGGAGCTGATAGCCCACACCTTACTTAAGAATTTCAGTGGTCACATTTCTGCATAGTTAAAACGATCCCAAACAATTTCTCCAATGTGTTACACATATAAACAACTTTTTCTTCAAAACCAGGGATGGTGGTCAGTTTTCCCTCCGTCTTTCTCTTCAACAAACATAGTTATTATAGAAAAACGAAAGGAAAATTCCACTCTTCATTCAGATTTGAATTCCTCTGACTTGCTAAAATATCCTGGTCTGTAGCATAAGATGTAATTCCATGTATATATACTTTTTTCTTTAAAAGAAAACTTTTACAAGGTTTAATTAGACAAAATTTAAATAGAGCAGCAAGTTTTTCTATCCATGGTTCTGGAGAGATATTTATTTTTTTATTTTTCCTTTCTTATGTTCTTTCTTTCTCTTTTTCTTTCTTTCTTTCTTTCTCTCTTTTTCTTTACAGAGTAAAACATACTTTATCAAGAAGCTTCAATTTACATTATTAAAAATAAGTGGAAGTTATCATTACAAGTCTGTTTTTCTTTGCTTTGTGATATAAAATTTTCACAAAAATCACTTTTTTATTTAAGCCAAAACTAAGAGGTTATTAGAGTTCAGAGAAAGAGCATGATCATTGAGTCAAACAATCTTGAATTTGAATTCGGCCTCTATCATTTGCTGTGTTACTCTTGGGAAAGTTGATATATCACTCTGAATCCAAATTTCATCAACTATGAAAATGGGTATAATAACAGTTTCTACCTCACAGGGTAATCATGAGGATTAAATGAAAAAACTCTCATGACATATATATTTAAAGCACTTAACACAACACCTGGCACAATTAAGCACTTAATACATGGTGTTATTAATACAGTATATGCCACAAGTAAAGTACAAAAATTGTCTTCCTAATGATTTTACCAAAAAAGGCAATGCAATTACTGCCCTGTAGAGTCTCAGTTCCTTAAAAACATGGTAGACCAAAGAACATGAGATCAAGACTCAAAAAAAAAAAAAAAAAACTTGCTTACTTTAATGCAATATTTTTCAAACTATTGATTGAATGAATAACAATTTTCTAAGTGCGAATCAGTATTTTTTTTTTTTTTTTTTTTAGACAGAAAAGGAGAGAAGGGAAGGGAGGCGCAAAGGAAGAGGAGGCAAGGAGAAGGAAGAAAACAGAAAACAGAACACATTGCACATGTTAAAGATATAAGTATTGTTCAGGAAAACTTTTTTATTTCAATTATATTACACTGTATACTGGGTGAGGATAGGAATTTATTTCTTCCCTGAATCACAGTCAAAAAATTTGGAAATCCTCCTAACTTAATGGGAACTAGAACATGTGAATCCATGGGCTTTCCTATAACAAGAAAGGAGCCAACCACCTTGCTCATTCAAAGGTTTCTCTAATTCATGGGATGTAGCAGTTGAAGTCATCGAGTGCTCTTTTGAATATCTTGTGATACCTTCTTTTTTGAAAGATTATAAGACAAAAGTAGCTACCTATCAGAGTTTATCCAAGGGCAAGAAGGAAAGACCGTGTTTCCCCAAAAATAAGACCTAGCTGGACAATCAGCTCTAATGTGTCTTTTGGAGCAAAAATTAATGTAAGACCAGTCTTATTTTACTATAATATAAGACCAGGTTTTACGTAATATAATAACATAAAATAATATAATATAATACCGGGTTTTATATTAATTTTTACTCCAAAAGACGCTTTAGAGCTGATTGTCCGGCTAGGTCTTATTTTTGGGGAAATACGGAAGTAAATGGCTTCTGAATAATCATTCTAGTTCTTGGATCATGAAGTAAGCAATGATTTAAAATAAAGTTAATACAATTAGAAGATTTTAAGATGTCATTCTTTTCATGTTCAATAAATTTGGGTACTTACAAATAAAAGACCAAACTGACTCTTCTGAAAAACCTGATGGATTTATTGAATAAAAGGACAGCAAAGTGTCACCCAGTATGCTTTACTTAAATAAATTCAGGTATACTTATTTCTCCTTTTGCAAGACATAGAGGAGATGTGTGGGGTTTGGAGTGGTGTGGAAAGAGCAGTGTATGAGAAGGTGCATATAAGCGGTTGTGCTTCAGTCTTATTTCAAACCAAACCAGTATGGTGGTCAGCTGTCAGCCAAAGAGAACAGAGGCAGGAACAGAGCCAATCAAGCTGTGTTAAGTAACCCAGTCATTCCACAGAAATATGTACAGCTCTTGTTCCCTGGCAGTACAGCTGGCAACAGCACAGCAGTAATTTGAGGGGTTTTCTATAGAGTGCTTATGAGTTTGATTTCACTGCTGGCTTCTTGCCATTGCAACCTATACACTGGGTAGCTCTGTGAGTTACCCAACTGTGTGCTTAGATGATAAAGAATCAGATTTTTCACTTGGTAGGCATGAAGTCAGCTGAGCTTTCACTTTGCCAAATGCTTCTTCTTTTTTTTGAACTCCTCAGGTTAAGAAAAACAGTTTGTATTGCCAACCACTTTTCCCCTACACTTTAAGCCATGTATTTCTTTGGGAAACTAAATTCTTTCTATTTTACCTATAACTTATCAAACCATTTTCTCTTGACAACTTAAATCTTTAGAGCCTTTTAAATACCACTTCTCTAATTTTCTCTCCAATACTCTCCTTTTTTCATACTTTCCCCTTAGCAATCAACAAAATATATAATTTGCCAGATTTGAAGTAAAAGGGACGAATATAATTCAATTGCTGAGGTTCAAGATGATGTTTTACATGTTACCTAATAAACTTTCCATTCATTACCTATTTGCACTTTTGTATGACTTTCTTCTGATACTCTTAAAGGACATGATGTATTAATAAACAGTAATGGACTACTGGTCTTCATTTGGGTGAACTGTCATGTATTTGGGAATATCTCATTTTGAGTCAACTTTAGCTGCTTCCTATGTGTGTACATCATCTCATCTTTATATGATCCTAATCAATAATACATTCCTGTTCTGTTGTTAGAAACTGAACTACTCTCACCAGTGCTAATATTTAAATACCAAAAGGCAAAATTACAGGGGATGGGGTGGAAGATTAAGTAGAAGATAAACAATGAAAATATTTGGAATATACTGTGAGGAATAGTGTATGGCCAGAAGCATTGATCTTCTCTACCCTCTGGCTCAACAGTGTAAAATTAGAAAATGTTCCTCCTTTACTCTAAAAATACATAGACCTCCAATAGGATACCCTTCATGTATAAACAGATATACATCTCCACACCAGAGCCAAGAGAGTCACCTATTCCCTCAGGTAGAATACCCAGTTACCTTCCAGAGCTAGAGACATCAGGAAGTCCTCCTCACCTCCCAAATTCTATCCAAAGGGGTATTTCATTTCCACTGCTGTGCACTGGTAGATTGGAGGTAGAAAAAAGTCAAAGCCCACTACCAGAAATTTGTCAAAAGAATGTTATTAAAGTTATATTTCAAAATGAGATTTCATACGATAACCATTTAATAGACAGTAGTTAGTTAGCTACTATAGTACTCTCAGTAGTATAATTCAGCCATATTATGAGGTGAGTGGGTTTCAGTAGGTTGTTCAAGGAATCAAATCACCATTTATAACATGGTTTCTATATGTATATCCAATCCATACTCCAAACAACAAACTTTCAGAACTTTATTAGTAAGTTGAAAATCACCTACAAATACATCCCTGTGTACACTTCAGAAAGTCTTTTAACGATATAAATGCTAAAAAAAAAAAAAAAAAAATCAGGTAACTATCAGCCTTTCTAAAGTAGATCATATGCTTTACAAAAGGGGAAGCATAAATACAAAAGTAAGAATTCAATGTGAGGGCCGACCCAGTAGCTCAGGTGGTTGGAGCGCCGTGCTCCTAATGCCAAGGTCACCAGTTCGATTCCCACATGGGCCAGTGAGCTGCGCCCTCTACAGCTAAGATTGTGAACAACAGCTTTCCGTGGAGCTGGGCTGCCGAGAGCAGCCAGAGGTTGGCGTGGGCTGCCCCGGGGCTGCTGAGTGCTGCCACTGGCGACCAACTGCCTCAGCTGGGGGGAGCGCAAGGCTCATAAAACCAGCATGAGCCAGGGAACTGTGTCCTACACAACCAGACTGGGAAACACCGGCTTGAACCGCAGTGGCGGGGAGGTGGGGAGGCAGTAGAAGGGGGGAAAAAAAAGAATTCAATGTGAAAGTTATAAATTGCTTCCTCATTTACTATATATATATATATATATACATATATATGTATGTGTGTGTATATATATATATATATATATATATATATATATATATATATATGAAGGCTGGGATTTTCAAATATAGTACTTGGAAGAATGCATGCACAAATAATTATTATGGCTATAATACATTGTTAATATGACAAGAGTGATAACAATGAGAATACTATATATTATGAGTAATAGGGAAAATATAGATAGTTTCTAAAACTACATACATTATTATATTTTCCTGAATATAAGTTATTCAGATGTTGCCTAAAAAAGTAAAAGGGAAAGTTAACAAAACTGCAAGTCAATTAATTCTCATGAAAATTCCAGAGAAAGAACTAAATGCACGTTTAACCATCTGTATAACCCAATGCCTTGTTTTCATATATGAGCAAGGTTACATGGATCCATAAAAATCTCATTGGGGCAGAACTTTGAACATTTAGCATCAGAACTTCTAAAACCACCAAATGTACTATATGTATATAATGACTAAATGATCTTCTAATAAAAGCCAATTTCAAGTGATTAAGAAAAACTGGCTTGCTACAAAAAGGCACACAATGTTCACAGACAAAGCCTGGATTCAAAGGAAAGAAGTTCGGGCATAAATTATGAAGGTTTTGGTAGGAAATAACACATGGACTTTTCAGTTAAAATTAGAACAAAATTTCACTTGTTTAAGAAACTGGGGACAGAGGAGTGAGAGACATTAGGCCTTCTCCTGAGGTAGTACAAAGCATAACTGAATAGATCATTATTCTCCCAATTTTAATATAAATGAGACATGGAGACTTGTAGTGTAAGGTCAGAAATGTTGCCTGTAACCAACTGCACTGTGACATTCTCGTTCCTCTGCTGATCCTGAAGTCCCACAGCAGCTGAAGACTCTAATGTCCAATCAGACTTTCCAAACCTTCCCTCAAAGCACATGTGCTAGCGGATACCACATTGCACATGCTCCCCACTCATTCTTTCCCACCCCTCTCTGCCATCAGTAATCCCTTTCTTTATCAGCATACTCTCCTACAGCCATAGAAGTTATGCATACAATCAGAGCCTTGCTAACCATATCTGTCAGTTCAACTGGGGATGGAAGGCCCACTCATTCAGTTACACCCATTGGAGTAGTTCATCATTCTAGGTATTGCACATTCTAACCGATTCTAAAGTCTCCACTGATGAAGCATATTTAAGTGGTATGTCCTTGTTTCTGACTGGGAAGAGTCAGTGTGCGTGCAGCATTTGGGGTAAAGGTGCGTGTGTGTGTGTGTGTGTGTGTGTGTGTGTGTGTGTGTGTACTGGGGTGCCAAAAATATATATATAAGTGGACACTATGATCAATGCCAATCAAGCAGTAGTTCGCCATAATCAGTAGTGTCTGGAGGCTGATGGCGACCACTCTGAGCACCTCTTGTAATTGCAGAAGTCAAACGTGACTTGTATTCACCTTTTGTTACCAGTATATATTGAGTATTACAATTTTAATAGTTTTTTCCTTTCTTAAAATGTGTATACATTTTTTGGCACCCTCTGTATATATACACATCTGCAAAAGCATACGTTCAAATATCTGAGAGTATAAAAGCTGCATGGAACTGAGTTATCATTTCCCACTTGAAGTACATCATACAGACAAATAGGTACAGTTAATATATAACATTTTATAAAATAAATCATTGTCTGTGTGGAGGGATCTAACAGGACAACAGGGCAGGTGTCTCACACATCACTTGAGGGTGGGTGGGGGGAGGACACTCTGTTCTTTTCTTGCACCCAAAACAAGTTTGAAAATAAACCTGTTTTGGAAAAATTATCTCAGGTTTTGCCAGGGGAAGGAAAGTCAGGGAAGTTTGAGATTTCTTATCAAGAACAACTGACAGAAAGCCTTCATATTAGACTGTATGTGTTTAGCCACTAGGTTGTGACAGGAATGAGAAAAGTATTCTATTCTTATCAAGAAAGTTAAGTTCAAATGAAATGTTGTTTTTCAAGGATGATTCTAAAGAAGACGCCAGGGTTTGAGGTTTCTATCAGTGGTACTAAGGAAACGATTTAGAGTGCTTTGAGTGAAATAAGGGTAAGTAGCATTTCACTGCAATACGCTGCTATGGTCTACATGACTTGCACAGCACAAATGAGATTTCCTGGGATTTTGTTTTCCCTTAGAATGGAAAACAGGAAGAAAAATTTTTACATAGTCATGAGGCATAGGGCAAGAAACGGACATATAAATAACTGTTAGTTCAATGTAACGGATCCCTGAAGAAAGGAAAGAAGCCCAGGAGATGTGCACATCAAATAAAAATGGAGAATATGGCTATATTTCAGCTCAAACCAATATTCCCTTTTCAGGAGTCATCCCTCTGGCTCACTGCTGACAATCCACAGACAGTGTATGAGTGAGATGAGCTCATGAGTCAGATGAACAGGGGGCTCCACGGCAGGTAAATAAATTTGTTTCCACTGAGATAATTATTCTTACCGTGTGTCACTGCTCTCATGGCATAAACAGGACAGGTGATGACATCCTATAAAATGCAATTTTTATTCCTATACTCCTGACATTGAGATATATAACTCATTCGCTGCCATGAATCTTTTCTTTTTGCTCTAAAGCTAGGAGTGAGCTTTTGTTATTATTGTTGTTCTTATTTTTTTCCTTTTAAAAAAAATGCTACCATCATCTGGGCAATACTGTTAAGAAACTGGGGACGTGGGAATGAGACTGTCATTATTTTAGGCTACCTGGCCCTATATAAGATCTATAGATGTCATTATGTAAGATAGATGAATATAGTTATTTTACTTGGATTTTTTTAAGGTTAACATCTGCATCATATAATCCCTGTGCAATACATGTATCCTCAAATCAATGCCTGCTCCTAAACCTCACATCCTTCCAGATCTAACCTACGCAAGGAACAAGGCATCACAAGCCTTTGTACCAACAAATAATTTTTCTAACTATAATTCATTAGTACCTTATTCCAAAAGCATATGAATACTTACAAGATGGTTAATCCTCATTAAAAACTAAGATTACATGACATAATTACATGTAAATAAGAAAAATGAATTAAACACTTACCCTTTCCTATGTTGGGCACTAGTTGTGAATCATATGTACAATTAGAGTTATATTGCTAAGCTAAAAATATTGGTAAAGATCTAAAAATGACAAACAGTGCCTTTTAAATTAATGTCTTATTAGTTGAGTGAAGTACACTGACAAAGAATAATTTATGCTTATTCAAACTGCACTCGACATCTTCAGGTGTTTCCAAATGAGCTCACAGAAGAGTGATTAAATGCATCTGATAACAAGCCACACATTGCTGAAATTACTTACCGCCTCATTTTATGATTAATTAAACATGTAGATTAAAGTTGCAAAAGAATTTAGATTAATGAGCAAGTTAAGTCTTGCTGATATAAGTGAATTGGGAATTGGATGCTCTGTGGAACTTTATAAACATGCATTTTATAATGAATAAGACAAGGCTACATGCAGAATCGTGGCCACCAGGGCCTTTTGACGATGCAGTCTTTTTTAACATGGTTTGACAGCTTTCAAATAACATTCTTCTATAAGCTTTAAACTTTGTGCTTTGCTGTAAAACACAAGACTACATAACTCATGTACCAGGAGTACGATTATTTTCAGGCTCTCCAAGGTAATGACCCCCTGTAGCAGCAGCTGTTCAGAAAAAATTACAAGCTCAATTGTTATTTTAATCAGAGATAGTTTTGTAGTGAAAAGCAGTTATGCAACTTGTAAAATTATATGACACCTCATCAGTACCTTCTCTTCAACACTCCTTCCTCCAAAAGTAAAACCATCCCCAAAAAGTCAGAGCTTCCAGAGGACTTCTTCGCAAAGCAGGGTGTTCAGTCATTCATAAAATATTCAAACCCATTTATTAGTGAAGTTTCTGTGCTAGGAAAAGTAATGTTTAAATTTATGATGACTCTTATCAGCTCCAAGAGTGTGTCAAAATATCTGCTGGGGTCTGCTGAGTATCCAATTTTCCTCTTTTAAGATCAGCTTTACCTAATCCATGTAACTTAGACTGTGTCACAAACTAAGTTGGACTTAATGATTTTCCAGAGCAAGAGAAATTCAGATTGCTCACAGAGACGTAGTGCATTCTCCTTTACAGGGAATACAGAAGTGGAGAGAAATTGAGCCAAAGTTACTAAATTAGCTTATGGGTTCAAATCTATTCCATTTTTATTATTAAGCTGGTAGCACAATGTCATTCACTCCTACCAGAGCGTAATAAAGACACTCCTACAAATTCTTTGAATGGATCCAATCTGCTATCTAATGTATACTTCTAATTCTTTTCTACTTATTTTCAGACCTTACGCATGATTCCTTTCTTGGCATGAGTGAGATTCTTATGGCGTTAAAATTATTTCCTTTTAATTTAGATTTCTTTAGATTCTAAAAGTCTTACCAAGAAAACTATGGAAATTTTTACATAAGGATCAAAAGGAGCTGCTTTATGACACAAATCATCATCATTTATGATGCAAATCATCATCATTAACCCCACATATTTTTCATGTGGACATAGTTGCCAACTTGAAGATTTATGTTCATGAAAATATAATATTGAAATATAAGTCTCTGACTATATTGACATTAAAAGTTAAAATCATTTTATAAGCAGCCATAACAAAATAAGTCTCCCTTTGATTTGTTTATTTCCTTTCAGTTCTATTAAATCAGTATCTTTCACCGAATAATATAAACCACATTTTATCACCACAAAAGGTTATTTGAAATTTGTAAGCTTTCTTCCCTTATAGGTTAACTTTAATGTAGTAATAAGGATTTCTAGGTAAAAATATGGACCTAAATACTTCAAGGAATGAATAATATACTTCTTTTTTATATAAAAATTTTAAATTCCTCATTTATATATACCCTTTCAAAAAAATTTTCTGACAACAAAGTGGTTATATTAGCCTGAAAGAGGCTACGTTAGAGAACTAAAAATTTCTTTGCAATCTTAAATGTATTTGGTATGTGTCAGAAGGGCATCGATTATTCAGACAGCTCAACAAGCCACCAAATTTTAAGAAGCAGGATCTTGCCACCCCAGTCATTGCCATATTATTTCTAGGCCCCACACATCACGAGGTGTGTCTTGGAGTGACTAATAATTTAACAGGAACTATGTCGTTCCTATGGCATTTTAATATAAAAAATATTTATTTCCCTCATGAAAGTAATTTTTGTAAAATAATTTAAGTCCTAAATACTGAATATACTTAGCTATTGTATGTACTTATTAGTACTAGTATATTTTAATTTTTTTTTATAAATGCTTTATACAGTTTACTTGCATAGAGCACATATACTTACTGGTTATTTAAAGTTAAGAGTTAAATGCTTACCTGAAATACTAAAATAATTACTCTGCCCTGAAATTTTGAATAAATGGGCTATTTAAAATACCCCAAATCAGCCATAATGTAATATAAAATTCCTAAACATCATTTTCATTAAATCAAGATGGCAATTTATTGTAACATATTTTATTTCACAATACATAGTCATGTGGGCTATGAACCTTGCATTTCTGCAGGGAGATTAATATTTTCTCTATTCCATGTGTAGGTTGAAAAAAAGTATTAAAATACTCACCAGAGACTCAAATGAGATGACTAAATTCATTTTCACATGTGATTGGGCCAAGGTTTGTCAAGTGAACTACAAATGCATTAATATCCATGATAGTGCCAAATGCTGAATTATTAATACTGTCGGCTCCTCGGTTTCAGTTCATGGCCTATAGAGGAGTTTTGTGAGATTCATCAAAACTCAGCCTCTCAACATGTTTACAAGCATCCTGGAGGCAACATGGCTTAAACTAAAAGTAAGGTGACTCTAACCAAGCAAACTGTCCTCAAGGCCAGACTAAGGTTCATAAATGCAAAGAACCAGCCTATAGCAAAGAGAGCAAATGAAGTGAGGTGCCACTCTATGCCAGATCCTCGACAACTCAGCACCTAGCCCTTGAGATACCAAGCAGACGATTAAAGATGGTTCTTCATTTGGCAGGATCAGCAGCATTATGTACTACACCTATGAACTGGATGTGTCAACGCAAGTATTTAAGAACCAAAAGCAGTGCTGAAAACTGGCTCCAAAACTATTATGGTTTATCACTTTTTATTCTATAGACTGTGAAAATTCTTTAGTTCTCTTAACCAAACGCAGAGTTAATTAACTGGAAGAGTCCTAAATTTTTCAATCAGTGAAGAAATAAAAGATTTCACTATTTTCTAGATTATTTATGCTAGAACTACTTTTAAAATCCCCACATATCCAAAATATTTTTGTGAGTAGTACACATTAACAGTGGTCTTTCATAAGCTGACTGGAGATTTAAAGCGTGATTATCTTTTAGTCAAAGGTTTCTAAATTTTACTCTGTACCTGATATCATTTCCATGATGGGAAATTGAAATCAAAATTGATTTTTTTCATAAAATATATCATCTATACCTGAAACTAATATGTTATATGTCAATTATATCTCAAATAAATAAACAGCCTAAATGAATATAAGTGGGTTCAAGATGGGAAAATTTAGGATTTTTGATGCTCATCTGTCTAATCTTTCATTCAATAGATATGTCCCCTATAAATAGAAGCATTTCTGAAAAATATTGAATTGTGGTAGTAAAATGGTTTAATTTCTACGTAAAGTTTAGCCAACAATCCCAATAGTTTTAAATATAAGTTAAAATTAGAAGATGTAAAGAAACTGGGTGTTAAAATTACATAGGCCTTAGTATTGCACCACAAAAATGCAATGTAATCCTCATTTGCCATGGAAATAAGAAATAAATGGGAACATTAATTATACTCATAAATTATACATATATATATATACATATATATATATTATACCTGGGCTCTTATACAAAGTGATGAGGGTTCACAAAGTCCTTCTTGAAGCATTTTCCTTTCCTCATCAGAAGATATAGAATGTCTAAAAAGAAGAAACTAATAGTTATTGGACCCACTATCTGCCAGATATAAAATAAATGTTCTCTATACATCAGATAATCTTCCCAACAACCACACCCATTGTACAGATGAGGGAATTGAGTTTCAGGTAAGCTAAGTAATTTGTCCAGAGTCACACCAATGGCGGAGATGAGAGTAAAGCCCTATGAACCTAACTCCAAGTTCCATTTGTTCTTTCTGCTACATGCTTGTTTATGGCCTATACTGGTTTTGTGTTTATGCTATTCTCTACGACCTAGAATCCCTTTACTGCTTCTTCTCAGTTCATCCATCTCTACCACCTCCTTCCAAGAGTTACCTACTCCAAAACGTATGTTGTGTTCTCTGAGCACTTTGTTTAAAAGCCTTTATTACAACACTTCAAGTTACAAGGATGCACACAGTATATATTTACATAATGTTATTCATATTACTATCTATATTACAGCCATGTTATCATAAAATGGTTTCACTGATACAATACACTATGTCTCTCCTATTCTCCATTCTATATTCTATATAATTACAGGAATTATTATTATTATTATTACTGTTATCACTATCATTATTACTCTATATTACCAACCTCAGTCAACCAACTTTTGCTCTCATGCTGCTCTTTGGATCCCCCAAATCTCATCTTTTTCCACTTTCATTCTGCTCAACTGTTCTCATACTTCTAAACCACCTCTTTTTCCTTCCCAATCAAAAATTCTACTCCAGAATATTTCATAACAGATTTAAGACATTCTTGGTTATTCATTTTGGCAACAAATACCTCAGCATTTACAATGTGCTAGAAATTAAGAATAGAAAACAAGGAAGAGCTCATTTGTCTAAGAGCTTACAATCTACCACAAAAAAACATAAGTGAACCAAAATTTGTAACATAGATATGTGTCATAATAAAAATTTGTTTTAAAAAAGTGATGTAGATACAAAGAATCAAGAGTAACAAGTCATCTGTGGAGGTAGCAGTCCAGAAAGGCTTTGTATAGAAGGTGGTATATAAGATAAACCTTCATTAACAGGATGCATGCAGAGAAATAGAAATAGTAATC
Source organism: Rhinolophus sinicus (assembly GCF_036562045.2). Lineage (NCBI taxonomy): Eukaryota > Metazoa > Chordata > Mammalia > Chiroptera > Rhinolophidae > Rhinolophus > Rhinolophus sinicus. The sequence goes on from NC_133756.1 coordinate 131,052,242, forward strand.
ATCTATTATTGAATACTTTCTATGTGTGAAGCACTCAATCATGCATGCATAAAGTACATTATATAATTTCTTCACATATGTGGAGACTTCTGCTTCTGACCAAAATGGACAAACAAGAACTGGATTTACCCTTCTGACTTAAACAATTTTAAGAAATAGACAAAATATATGAAAACAACAGTTCTCAGACACTGAACATCAGGCAATGAAGAATTGTGATTCCTGAGAAAGGAAAAACATATGAAGTTATCCTTACCATTGTCCCATCTTACTGCATAAAGAAATAAATTATTGATGGCAGGGCATAGACACAGAGCTTAATGTTCTCAGTGACTTAAGAAGATAGAGCTGGGAGTCTAGAGAGCCCAAGGTGGCTATAGTTCATAGGGCAGAGTAACAGAGGAGAGAGACCTCACATAGACTTCCAGAAATCTTCAAAGTCCCTCACAAGAACATAAGCAATTATTGATCAATTAATGTGTGTAAGGAAACTAACCACGGTTAGGGAAAGATACCTGAAAAAGGAGCAGAGAGAATAATCCTAGAGCCCATATAAGGCCAGGAATAGTTCATTTTCCTCTCATAAAAAGTATAAAATTTAAATAAATAAATAAATAAATAAATAAATAAATAAATAAATAAATAAATAAAAGTATAAAACTTCACAACATGAGGGGCATTGATCAGAGTATTCAAAACAGTATTGCCTACATAGTGGAGAAAATTATCCTTACATTAAAGACTGTACTAGTTCCAATTAACAGAGCTTAAAAGCAAGAATGACAGGATCAAACTATTTACAAGTATCTTAACTGCATACCCCCCAAAAAAAACTATGAAAATATTTATAGGAATACAGAAATATTCTGCACCCAACAAGGCAAAATTTCACAATTTTTGGCATCCAATAAAAAATTACCAGCCACGCAAAGAAGCAGGAAAATACAACCCATAATGAGGAGAAAAATCAATCAACTGAAAATGATCCAAAAATAACACAGATGATAGAATGACTAGACAAGGATATTAAAACAGTTATTATAGTTGCATTCTATTTGTTCATGGAACTAAGAAAAAAAACAAAGACTGAACATGCTGAGTAGATACATTGAATATATAATAAAAACTCAAATTTAACTCCTAGAGATAAGAAATACAATGTCTGTGATAAATAATATTCTAGGTGAAAGTAAAAGCAGATTAGTCACTGCCAGAAAAAGACACATAAACTTAAAGATTTATCAACAGAAACAATTCTAAATGAAACAGAGTGAAAACGAAAAAAACAAAAATACAAAAAAATGTGAACAGAATCACTGAACCCTAGGACAACATCAAGCTGCCTACCATATGTGTAATTGGATTCCACAAGAAAAACAGGAGTGAACAAACAAATTCTGAATAATGGCTGAAAAATTTCCAGAAGTGACAAAAACTACAAAACCACAGATACAAGAATTTAAAAAAAAAGGTCAAGAAACATTAAGAAAACTATACTAAATAAAGCACAAAAAAATCAAATTGCTTACAACCAGTGATAAAGAGAAAATCTAAATATTTCTAGTCATAATGGTGGAGTAGGTAAACACTGTGCTTGTATATTCTCATGACCACATCAAAATTACAACTAAACTACAAAACAACCATCATTGAGAATTCCCTGAAGCCTAGCTGAACCGAAGCCCTAAAACTAAGGACATAAAGAAGAAGCCACCTCGAGACTACCATGTTTCCCCCAAAATAAAACCTAACCATAAAATAAGCCCTAACATGATTTTTCAGGATGACATCCCCTGAACATAAGCCCTAATGCATCTTTTCGAGCAAAAATTAATATAAGACCCTGTCTTATGTTCAGGGAAACATGGCAGTAGGAGGGGCAAAGACACCAAACGGGCTGGTCCCAACCCATGTGTGACCATTACAAATATGGAGGTATAGCTCAGCTGCGAAGGTCCCCCCTACCCTAGGAGCAAAAGGTCCCAGCCCTACACCAGGCTTCCCAGCCCAGGATTTCAGTGCTAGGGAGAGAAGTCCCCATAACTTCTGGTTATGAAAACAAGCACAGATTGTGACTTAGTAATATGGAGGGTGGCTGCAGTCTCAGGCACTCTCTTCAAGGGCCCACACACGAACTTAACTGACTGACGGACTCACTGACTCTGAGCCCCAGCACTGGAGCAGCAGTTTGAAAGGTGCCAGGGACATACAAAGAGAAACTGAATTGTCTGGTATCCAGGTGAGAGCTGGAGGACCAGCTCTACCCAGAGAGAGAAGATGCAGGGAGCCACTGTTTCTTTGTTGAGGCCTCCCACCATCCTGCATGCAGATGCAGGTGGCCACATCTGAGTGTCCATCAGCCTGGCTAACCCCATTCCTTTGCCTGGCCCCGGTGTTTCTGAGACCCTATCCCACACACATTTTGGGCACACCCAAGCCACTTTCAGTGGCTTTTCCATACAAACTGCCTGCCTTGGGTCATGCTGCAGACTTTCCCAAAGTCTCTCAAAGCTTCACAAAACCCAAACAAGCATTACCTGACTTCGGTGTATCCCATACCACTAACTGAACAGCCCTATGCCCGGAACTAGCGATAGCCAGCTTTGGTTCATAGCTTAGCCTCTTGAGGAACCTCCAAGCACAGCGTGGCCTTCTGCAGACTGCTTTGTGGCTCATTCCATGTGGCCCGGGCAGGGCACAGGCTGCAGCTGAACTTGGCCTGTAGTATGTCGCTTCCCAGAAGGCCCTGGGACTAGAACATCATTCTGCTGCCTCCAAGAACAACACATCCCAAGAGCAGACTGGGCAGCCCTGCTAAGGCAAACCCTGCTCTGTAGGGGCAGCCCCTGCACAACAACAACTCCGCTGCAGTCAGAGCCAGTCCTCACAGCCACTCAGCCTGAGGGTCAGTCCCTCCCAATGACGTGAAAATAGCAACTAAGGCTCAACTACAATAGGAGGGTCCACACAAGGGACACACCTAGCACTCCCACCTCTGGTGACCAGGGAGACTGCACCACTGGGCTCCACAGGACACCTACTACATAAGGCCACTCTCCCAAGACTGGGAGACATAGCAGTGCTACCTAATACATAGAAACAAATACAGTGAGACAGTCAAAATGGGGAGACAAAGAAACATGTCCCAAACAAAAGAACAGAACAAAGCTCCAGAAAAAGAACTAAATAAAATGGAGACAAGCAACCTACCAGACACAAAGTTCGAAACACTGGTTATGACGATGCTCAATGATCTCAGGGAAAACTTCAACAAAAAGATAGGAAACATAAAATTAGAGATGAAAAACATAAAAAAATCAGAAATAAAGAATAAAATAACTGTAATGGGCAATACATTAAAGGGAATCAACAGTAGATTAGATGAAGTAGAGGATCAAATCAACAATTTAGAAGATATGGTAGCATTTAACATCCAAACAAACAGCAAAACAGAAAAAATACAAAAATATGAGGACAGTTTAAGGAGCCTCTGCAATAACATCAAACGTACCAACATTCAGATCATAGGGGTACCAGAAGAGAAAAAGCAAAAAAAATGGAAACTTATTTGAAGAAACAATAATGTAAAACTTCTCCAACCTGGCAAAGGAAATGGATATTCAAACCCAGGAAGTAGAGTCCCAAACAAGATGAACCCAAAGAGGGCCACAGAACAATACATCATAATTAAAATGCCAACATTAACGACAAAGAGAGAATCTCAAAGGTAGCAAAAGAAAAGCATTAGTTACCTACAAGGGAGCTCCCGTAAGACTATCAACTGGTTTCTCAACAGAAACTGCGGGCCAGAAAGGATTGACACAAAATATTCAAAGTGATGAAAAGCAAAGACATACAACCAAGATAGCAAATCTATCATTTAGAATTGAAAGACAAATAAAGAGTTTCCCAGACAAGAAAAAGCTAAAGGAGTTCATCACCACCAAACCAGTATTATAAGAAATACTGGTTAAAAGGATTTCTTTAAGAAGAAAAGGGGGGGAACAGTTCAAAAATATGAATAATAAAATGGCAATAACTACATATCTATCAACAATTACTTTCCATGCAAAAGGATTAAATGCTCCAATCGAAAGACATAGGGTGGCTAAATAGATAAAAAGAAAGACACTTATGCTGCCTACAAGAGACTACTTCAAATCAAAAGACACACACAAACTTAAAGTAAAGGGATGGAAAAAGATATTTCATGAAAATGGAAAGAAAAAAAAGTGTGGGGGTAGCAGTACTTACACCAGACAAAATAGGCTTTAGAACAAAGGCTGTAACAAGAGACAAAGAAGGACCTAGTACCCCAGCTCTGGGTTTTGATCCAAAGAAACCTAAAATGCTACTTTGAGAGCATGTGTGCATCCTTATGTTCATTGCAACATTGTTTACAACGGCCAAGATATGGAAGCAACTTGGGTGTCCCTGAATGGAAGAATAGATAAAGAAGAGGTGGTACATATGTACATAAAATGGAATATCTCTCAGCCATAAAAAAGAATGAAATCTTGCCATCTGCAATAACATGGATGGACCTAGAGAGTATTGTGCTGAGTATAGTAATTCGGACAGAGAAAGGCAAATGTCATATGATTTCACTTGTAAGTGAAATCTAAAGAACAAAATAAACAAACATATGAAACAGAAACAAACTCAGAGATACAGAGAACATTTTGATGGTTGCCAGGTGGGAGTCAGTTTGGGGATGGGTGAAAAGGGGAAGCGATTAAGAAGTACAAATTTGCTGTTATACAGTAGTCATTGGGATGTAGGGTGTAGCATATGGAATGCGGTCAATAATATTGTAATATCTATGTATGGTGTCAGATGGGTACTAGATTTACCATGGTGATTGATGACGGGGGTTGAAGACAGGGTGAAAAAGATGAAGGGATTAAGAAATATAAATTGGTAGTTACAAAGTAGTCGTGGGGATGTAAAGCATAGGGAATATATGGGGCCGGCCCGGTGGCTCAGGCGGCTAGAGCTCCATGCTCCTAACTCCGAAGGCTGCCGGTTCAATTCCCACATGGGCTAGTGGGCTCTCAACCACAAGGTTGCCAGTTCAACTCCTCGAATCCCGCAAGGGATGGTGGGCTCTGCCCCCTGAAACTAAGGTTGAACACGGCACCTTGAGCTGAGCTGCCTCCCGGATGGCTCAGTTGTTGGTTGGAGCATGGGCTCTCAACCACAAGGTTGCCAGTTCAATTCCTCGACTCCCGCAAGGGATGGTAGGCAGCGCCCCCTGCAACTAAAATTGAACACGGCACCTTGAGCTGAGCTGCCGCTGAGCTCCCAGATGGCTCAGTTGGTTGGAGCACATCCTCTCAACCACAAGGTTGCCGGTTCGACTCCCGCAAGGGATGGTGGGCTGTGCCCCCTGCAACTAGCAACGGCAACTGGACCTGGAGCTGAGCTGTGCCCTCCACAACTAAGACTGAAAGAACAACAACTTGACTTGGAAAGAAAAAAGGCGTGGAAGTACACAGTATTCCCCAATAAAGTCCTGTTCCCCTTCCCCAATAAAATCTTTAAAAAAAAAAGCATAGGGAATATAGTCAATAATACAGTAATAACTATGTATAGTGAAAGGGGGATACTAGACTAGTCAGGGGGATCATTTCTTAAATTATATAAATGTCTAACCACTACTCTGTACACCTGAAATTAATATAAAATAGTATTGAATGTCAACTGTAATTGAAAAATTTTTTAAAAATGGGCAAAGGTAAAGGGGAATAAGAGGTTTAAATGTCCAGGTATAAAACAAATAAGTCACGGGGATATAATATACAGTATAAGGAATATAGTTAATAAAATTATGATAGCATGGTATGGTGTCAGATAGTTGCTGGACTTATCGTGGTGATCACTTCTTTAAGTGTATAAATGTTGAATAATTATTGTGAACACCTGAAACTAATATAATATTATATGTTAGCTATATTTTAATAAGTATATTTTCTAAAAAAGAGAAAATCTTAAAAGCACCCAGAGCAAAACAACACATCACATTCAGAACAACATATATAAGAATTAAAGCAGACTTATTTTTTAAAACAACGCAAGCAAAAAAACATGGATCAGTATCTTTAAATTATTAAACAAAAAGTTAATCTAAAATTTTATACCTATCAAAATAAATGTTTTTCAAAAATACAAAAGCTGAAGGAAATCTTACCAGCTCATCAGCATACATACCCTGCAAGAAATATTAAAGAGATCCTTCAGGCAAAAGGCAATGTTACCAAATGGAAATATGAATCTTAAGCAAAGGAATGAAGCACACTGAAAATGGTATGTATGGGTAAATATAAGACTGTTTCTTTTTAAACCTCTTTAAAATGTTATTGACTATTCAAAGCAAAACTAATTATTATTTTTAGGTTTATAACATATGTAGAAGTAACGTGGATGATAACAATAGCACAAAGGCTAAGAGAGAGAAATAGAAGCAGACTAGTGTAAGAATCTTATACCATACATAAAGTGAGATAATATAACTTGAAGTAAGACTATCATAAGTTGTATGGGTTTGCTATAAATTCTAAATCAAGCACAAAAATAAAATAAGACAAAAAATTAGAATAAGCCAACAAAGGATTTAAAATGAAACCACAAGAATTCTGAAGAAATTCAAAAGAAAACAAGAAAAAGGGAAAAGGGAATAATGAACATATCATATAAATAAAAAACAAAGAGCAGATTCAACCATGTCAATAATCACATTAAATGTAAATGTTCTAAACACTCAAATTAAAAGGGAAAAATTGTAATACTGGAATAGGATGCAAGACTCAATTGCATGTAGTCTATAAAAAATCTGCTTTAAAAATGAAGAAACAATATTTTTACAGTGTAAATATAGAAAATATATGCATGGTATCACTAATAAAAAGAAAGCTGTAATGACTATCAGAAAAAGTAGATTACAGAGCAAATAATATTACTGGGGATAAAAGGGTTCTTGTATAATGATAAAGGGGTCAGTTCATTAGAAGGACATAATGATCCTAAATATTTATTTACCTAATATTTACTTAGCTTCAAAATACAAGAAAGGAAAACTAATACAATTTCAAGAATTATTATCAGAGTTTTTAAAAAATCTCTCTTTTTCAGTTAATCATATAACAAATAGAAAAAAATCAGAAAGGATTTAAAAGACCTTAGCAATACTGTCAACCAACTTTACCTAATTTACATTTATAGAACTTGCCAGCCAACAAAAGAATTAGGAATTCAATAACAGAAAGACATCGGGAAAATTCCTAAATATTAAAAACTAAAATCAGAACGCATTTTGAACTGAATAAAAATGAAAATATCACATATAAAAATTTATGGAATGCAGCTAAAAGCAATACTTAGAAGTAAATTTATAGTACTACTAATACCTATATTGAAAAACAGGGTCTCAATTGAAAAGAAATAAACCCATGCGTACATGGGCAAACAATTTTCAACAAAGGAGCCAAAAACATACAATGGAGAAAAGAAATCCTCTTCCATAAATTGTACCGGGAAAATTGGAAAGCCACATGCAAAAGAATGAAACTAGACTGCTATCTGTCATCATACACCAAAATTAACTCAAAGTGGATTAAAGACCTAAATATAAGGCCTGAAACAATAAAATGCATAGAAGAAACCATAGGTACTAAACTTAGAGAGGATAAAATCCTGGTCTTAGGAAGGATTTTATGAATTTGACTTCAAAGGCAAGGGAAATAAAAGCAAAAATAAATGAATGGGATGATATCAAACTTCAAAGCTTCTGCACAGCAAAACAAACAAACAAACAAACAAAAAAAAACATCAAAACAAAGAGGCAACCAACCGAATGGGAGATTATTTGCAAACAACACCTCCAATAAGAGACTAATATCCAAAATATGTGAAGAACTCATACAACTCAACAACAAAAAAACAAACAATCCAATTTTAAAAATGGGCAGTGGGCCTGAACAGATATTTGTCCCAATAAGACACACAAATGGATTACTGATATATAAAAAGATGCTCAACTTCACTAGCTATTAGAGAAATACAAATCAAAATCACAACAAGATACCACCTCACACTTGTTAGCATGGCTATTGTCAACAAGACAGTTAATAATAAGTGTTGGAGAAGTCGTGGAGAAAAAGGAACCCTCAGACACTGCTAGTGAGAATGTAAACTTGTACAGCCACTATGGAAAACACTATGAAAGTTCCTCAAAAAATTAAGAATAGAATTACCATACGACCCAGCAATCTGTCTCCTGAATAAGTACCCCAAAAAACTGAAAATATTTATCTGTAAAGATATATGCAGCACTATTCACAGTGACCAAGGCATGGAAACAACCAAAGTATCCTTCAGTAGACAATTGGATAAAGAAGATGTGGTACATATATACAATGGAATTATTATTCAGCCATCGGAAAAGATGAAATACTGCCATTTGTGACAACATGGATAGATCTTGAGATTATCATGCTAAGCAAATTAAGTCAGATAGAAAAAGTCCAGAACTATATGATTTCACTCATGTGTGGAATATAAAACTGAAAGTAACAACTGAACAAGACAAACAGACAAAAACTCATAGACCCAGACTACAGTTTAGTGGTTACCAGAAGATAAAGGGGGATGGGAGGAGGTAGAAGAGGGGTCAAATATATGGTGACAAAAGGAGATTTGATTTGGGTGGTGAACACACAATGCAATATACAGGTGATGTATTACAGAACTGCACACTCACTTGAAATCTATTGAATATTATTAACCAATGTCACCTCAACAAATTTAATAAGAAAGAAAGAAAGAAAGAAAGAAAGAAAGAAAGAAAGAAAGAAAGAAAGAAAGAAAGAAAGAAAGAAAGAAAGAAAAGAAGGGAGAAAGGAAAAGGAAAAGAAAAACAGGGTCTCAAATCTGTGATCTCAGATTTCACCTTAAGAAACTAGAAAAAGAAGAGCAAATTAAACCCAAAGTATGCAGAGAAAAGGAAATAATAAGAATAAAAATGGAAATCAGTAAAACAGAAAAGCAATATTAAATTCTGATATGTTGTGTTTACATTCTCATATCAGAAATGAGAGACGACATCACTAAAGATTCTACAGATATTAAAAGAATAATAAATAGATATGACCAATTCTATGGGAATAGATTCAACTACTTAAATGAAATGTCCTTAAATAAAGAGCATAACTTAGATGAAATAGACAACCTAATTGGCCCTATATCTATTAAAGAAATTGAACTTTTAGTTAAAAACCCTCCCAGAAACAAAAAACCAAGCCCAGATGGTTTCATTAGTGATGTCACTCAAGCATTTAAAAATTAATATCTATTGTATACAAACTCTTCCAGAAATTTTAAGAGGAGGATATACTTCCCAATTCATTCTATGAGGCTATAGTAATCAAGCAATCAAGATAGTGGCATAAAAAATAGACAAATAGATCAATGAAACAGAATAGAGACTTCAGAAATAAACCTATACATATATGGTCAATTGATTTTCAATTAAAGCATCAAGGTAATTTAATAGGGAAAGGATAACCTTTTCAGCCAATAGCCCTAGAACAATTGGATAGATGTAAGCAAAAATACGAGGTCTGTCAATTAAGTTCATGAACTTGCCACTATGCGCTTATACTGGCAGCACTGTACAAACAGCTTGGTATGGTTTCATAACCTTGGTATATCAGTGTCTCACAACTATGTTCGTGTCGACTTGTGGTGGTATCTTGCTGAGTGGCATTCATTATTGTTGCATGTTTTTGTCTGCCATCACAAGAATTTCTGAGCTTGAATTAGAGCAAAGAACAAACATTAAATTTCTTGTTAAACTTGGCAAGAATGGAAGTGAAATCAAGGACATGTTACTCCAAGTTTATGAGGATAATGCCATGAAGAAAACGACAGTGTACAAATGGATTAAACATTTTTCTGAGGGGAGAGAGCACATCACTAGTGAAGAGAGGTCAGGGCGCCTAGTAGCGAGCAGAACTGACAAAAACTGCAAAAATTCGTCAAATTATACGTAAAAATCGTTGGCTGACTGTGAGAAACATAGCACACCAAATAAACATTGATAGAGACACAGTTATGAAAATCTTAGTTGAAAATCTTGGCATGAGAACGGTGTGTGCAAAAATGGTCCCAAAGGAGCTCACCAATGAACAAAAGCAAAGGAGAGTCAAAGTTTGCCAAGACCTTTTGGAGAGGCAAGGCAATGTTTTGGGCCATGTTATCACTGGTGATGAAACATGGGTGTACCAATACGACCCCAAAACAAAGCATCAAAGTACACAATGGAAGTCACTCATGACCAAAAAATTTCCATCAGTCCAAATCAATAGTCAAAACAATGTTGCTAACTTTTTTTGATATCAGAGAGATTAGTCATTATGAATTTGTACCAACTGGACAAACAGTTAACCAAGTTTACTATTTGGAAGTGCTGAAAAGGCTGTGAGAAAAAGTTAGATGAAAACAACCTGAACTTTACGCCAAGAATTTGTGGCTCTTGCATCACGACAATGCACCAGGTCACACGGCACTGTCTGTGAGGGAGTTTTTAGCCAGTAAACAAATAACTGTATTGGAACACCCTCCGTACAGCTGATCTGGCCCCCAATTACTTCTTTCTTTACCCAAAGATAAAGGAAATATTGAAAGGAAGACATTTTGATGACATTCAGGACATCAAGGGTAATATGACAACAGCTTTGATGGACATTCTGGAAAAAGAGTTCCAAAATTGCTTTAAAGGGTGGACTAGGCACTGGCATAGGTGCATAGCTTCCCAAGTGGAGTATCTCAAAGTTGACCATAGTGATATTCAGCGATGAGGTATGTAGTACTTTCTCTAGGATGAGTCTGCGAACTTAATTGTCAGACCTCGTATAAACCTTAAACCTTATCTGACCCACTACAAAAACTAATTCAAAATGAATCACAGACCTAAATTAAAAGATTGAACTATTAAACATCTAAAAGAATAATAGGAGAAAACCTTAGTGACCTTGGTTTTTGCGAAGATTTCTTAAATGTGACACAAAAAGCATTGAAATATAAAAGTAAAACAATTAATTGGACTTCATCAAGATTTAAAACTTTTGCTCTTCAAAAACTACTTAAAAGTGAAAGGCAAGCAGGCCACAGACTAGTAGAAAACGAGTGCAAAACCTATCTGACAAATAACTTGTATTTAGAATATGTAAAAACTATTTCAACTCAATAAAAAGAAGATAACCCCAATTTTTTTAAATTTAAATTTACTGGGGTGACAAGTGTTAGTAAAATTACATAGATTTCAGGTGTACAATTCTGTATTACATCATCTATAAATCCCATTGTGTGTTCACCACCCAGAGTCAGTTCTCCTTCCATCACCATATATTTGATCCCCCTTACCCTCATCAACCACCCCCAAACCCCCCTCACCCTCTGGTAACCACTAAACTATTGTCTGTGTTTATGAGTTTTTATTTTTCTTGTTCTTTTGTTGTTTTTGGCTTATATACCACATATCAGTGAAATCATATGGTTCTCTGCTTTTTCTGTCTGACTTATTTCATTTAGCATCATACTCTCCAGATCCATCCATGTTGTCACAAATGTTCCTATATCATCTTTTCTTACCGCCGAATAGTATTCCATTGTGTATATATACCACAACTTCTTTATCCATTCATCTATCGAAGGACATTTTGGTTGTTTCCATGTCTTGGCCACTGTAAACAAAGCTGCAATGAACATTGGAGCACACGTGTCTTTATGGATAAATGTTTTCAGATTTTTTGGGTAGACACCCAGGAGAGGGATTGCTGGATAACCCCAATTTTTAAGAACAGCAAAAGATTTAAAAGATACTTCAATAAAGTAGATAGATGGATTGCAAATAAGCACATGAAAAGATGCTCAACATCATCAGTCACTAGGGAAATACAAATTAACCGCATTGCGATAACACTATAAACACCTAAATGGCAAAAACTGAAGACTAAACATACCAACTCTTACTGAGGATGTGGGGCAACTGGAACTCTCACACACTGCTAGTAGGAATGTAAAATGGTGCAACCACTTTGGAAAAAATTAGCATTTCTTATAAAGTTAAACATATACCTATGCAACCTAACATTCTACTCCTAGGTATTGACCCAAGAGAAATGAAAGCATATGTCCACCCAAAGACAAATGTTCAAAGGAGCTTCACTTGTAATAGCTAAAAACTAGAAAGAACCAAATGAATAATAAAACTGTGTTACATCCATACAATGAAATACTACTCAGTAATTTAAAAATAAGATATTGACATGCACAACGTGAATGAATCTCAAAATAATTATGCTGAATGAAAGAAAATAGACCAAGAAAAGATTATGTACTGTATGATTCAACTTACAAAAAGTTTTTCAATGCAAACTAATCTAGAGACAGCAGATTGATGATTGGCTGGGGGCGAGGTCAAGAAAACATCAAAGAGGGGCCGAGTGAGGGACTCTAAAGGAGCATTAAGAAACTTAGGGGTATTGGTATGCAAATTACCTTGATTGTGGAAATAACTTCATTTGTGTATACCTCTATCAAAACTTACCAAATTATGTACTTTAAATACATGCCATTTATTGTATACCAATTATAATTCAATAACGCTGTAAAAAAAAAAAAATAGCATGCGGTAGGTACTATTCTCACTTTACAGGTGAGGACACTAAGGCTCCAAGAGGTTACATACCTTGCCTAAGATCACAGCAGCACTCAGGAATGGTGGGAATTACACACAATATATTTTTTCCAGTCTTATTGAGAAATAATTGACATACATCATTGTATAAGTTTAAGGTGCATAGCATGATGATTTGATGTATACCAAATCAAATTGGTATAATTGTCCTTGTATACAAGCATACCTTGGAGATACTGCAGGTTTGGTTCCAGACCACTGCAATAAAGTAAGTCTCGCAATAAAGCGAGTTGTAATCTTTTTCCTGGTAGGAGGTCTCATTATCAATTCATAAAAAAACCAACATCTGTGAAGCGCAGTAAAACGAAGCGCAATTAGACAAGGTATGCCTCTATTGTTCAGTGATTAGCGCAACTGGTTCAGCAACATCCTTAATCTCATATAGATACAATATAAAGAAAGAAAGAAGAAGAGAAAAAAATTCTCCCTGTGATGAGAACTGCTAGGATTTGCTCTCAGCAGCTATTCTATATGTCATACAGCACTGTTAACTATAGCCGTCATGTTGTACATCACGTCCCTAGTACTTACTTATCTTGTAACTGGAAATGTGTACCTTTTGCCCACCTCACTCCAATTCCTCCTTCCTCACCCTATGCCACTGGTGACCACATATCTAATCTTTTTCTATAAATTTAGCTGGTACTTTTTGCTGTGTGTGTGTGTGTGTGTGTGTGTGTGTGTGTGTGTGTGTGTTTAGATTCCACATATAAGTGCAAGCATACAGTATTTGTCTTTCCCTGTATGACTTATTTCATTTAGCATAATGCCTTCAAGATCCATCCATGTTGTTGCCCATGGTAGGATTTCCTCATTTTTTATGGCTGAATAATATTCCATTGTATATGTTTTCTCCCAGGAATTTCATGGTTTCAGGTCTCACATTTAAGTCTTTAACCCATTTCGAGTTAATTTTTGTGAGTGGTGTAAGATACGGGTCCAGTTTCATTCTTTCACATGGGAATATCCAATGATCCCAGCACTATTTATTGAGGAGATTGACTGTCTTTTCTCATTGCATATTCTTGGCTCCCTTGTCAACCATTAGTTGAACATATATGCGTGGGTTTATTTCTGGGCTCTCAATTCTGTTCTATTGGTCTATTTGGCTGTTTTTATGCCAGTACCATACTGTTTTGATTAGTATAGCTTAAGATCAAATAGTGAGATGTCTCTTACTTTGTTCTTTCTCAGGTTTTCTTTGGTTATTTGGGGTCTTTTGTAGTTCCATATAAACTTTAGGAGTGTTTTTTTCCACTCCTGTAAAAAATGCCATTGGAATCTTGATAAACATTGCGTTGAATCTATAGACAACTTTTTGTAGTATTGACATTTTCACAATATTAGTTCTTCAAATTCACACACATGCAGTATATTTTAAAACTAATATGAAGTGTCTAATATAGTTCTGATTCATAGAAGGCACTCAAAAGTTGGAGGTTATTAAGGGGGTTTGGGGGTTATTAAGTATAGAGGCATATAAAAAGCTTAAGGTGTGAAAAAGTAATAGATTTTTAACTTTCCCATAGCATATTTAAGTTTTTTAAGATTTTTTAACCTAAAATGTCTTAATTGATAGAATATATGAGAGACACAGTTTCTGTAATTCATTCAAAAAGCACTTTACTGGAACCTGTTATGGACTACATAATAAGCACTACTTGCTAAGGCACACGTCAGACAGATATTTGTCATGCACAGGTTATAAAAGAGCACCCTTTGATGGAGTCCTGGCAAGAGGCTCAGTGCATCAGGAGGCTAAGGTGTAAGTAGACGAAAGAGATAACCAGCCACTCTAGGTGTCCAAGAAGGAACAACAGCCATGCCCCTTCCACCAATGACAATGTTCCTTCCACCAAGAAGAAACAATGGCCAAACTGTTTCCCAGGAAGGAATTGCTAGGCTTTTTATCTTTTTATCAGTCACCCCTTTGCTCTTCTTTTACATATAAGTGTATCCCACCACTACATTATAAATTCGTGAGGATTAATTCTCCCTTTTCCACGTTAAAGTCTACTCACGTCTGGAGGAGTTCTGAATTCATATTACTAAGTGAATGAATAAATGAATGAGGGCATGTTAGTGTTAGTCTGAATAAGGTAGTAAGAATGACAAGGATTTTACAAAATCAACTTGACTTTAACCTATTTTCTTGGAAAAGTCTATTTTTTAACTGGTATTTCAATGTCTTTTCCTACTCATAAGTGCAGTTTTCTGCACTATTTCTTCTTCCCTTGAAAGGGAAGGCCTTAGAGCAGGCCTATATCCTAAGTATACTATTTGCTGCAACTATACCTTCTGTGGAGAAGAACAGAATACAGCAATATAACCAGGGAGGCGTAGTCATCACTTCAACTGAGAGGGTTTTCAAGTAACCAAACTCTGTGCACACCTGTTTTATTCCTCACAGATGTCATGTACTAATCCCTATGTGAAAGCCACCTGATAGGAATGCCACAATGTCAACTATCTTCACTTTTCTCAGTCATGATAGCCAAGTTTTACCTTAATGCCTCTGAAATCAACAAGGCCCTGCCTGTGCACTTGAACTCCTAGTGTTAATATTCTTTTGTGTTTATGGTATGCCTCTAAATCCTCAAAGTAATTTCATCTTTTAGTGTATTCTCATTCCTCTAAAAACAAATGTTCCAGTCCTCCACAGGAAGAAAAAAAATGTGCTTCATTTTCAGTGGGGATCTAACCCATGAGATGGCAAGGGATTTGAGCATTGACAAGAGATAATTAGCATGATAATTTCCTTGTGCCTTTTCTAAAATCCAGTACTGTGGTGAACAACAGAAACAGCGAAAGGCAACAGGAGTCATTTTGATTCATTCCTTTCCCTCATGTTCCCCACTACATATGACCTGACCAGTCTTACTGATCTACATTGACACAGTCTCTTCTTTCTGTTCCTCACTTTCTGTTACCAAAATGCCCATCCTGGTATAAATCTTTTGCCTCCTCCCTGAACTAATGCAATATCTCTCACAAGCTATTACTCTAGCTCAAGTCTTTTTTTCTCTAACCAATTCTACAAACTGCTGACCGAACTAATTTTTCAAAAGCAAATCTCATGCCATAACACTAGACTATTTGCTTGTGATGGCACCTTAAAATCTTCCAAATGCCTTAGCTTAGCCTTACGGGCCATAATGATAAAATCATATTAAACATTCTAGCTTCTACATACCCTATACCTCAGGCAAACTGGACTTCTCAGGTTACCAATCCCATAATTCCCTGCTTCCATTTGCCCCATCCCCATGCACCTGTGATTCCCCTCTCTACCAGGATGCTCCTCTCTCTTCATCCCTATTCCACTGACAAAATTCTACCCAACTTTCAAAGAACACCAAAAAGCCTGCTTCCTACAGTCCTTCTTCTTAAAGGGATATATCTTTGAGCGACAGGTTGGCTCAGTTGGTTAGAGTGCAGTGCTCATAACACCAAGGTCACAGGTTCAATTCCCACATGGGCCAGGGAGCTGCACCCTCCACAACTAGATTGAAAACAATGGCTTGACGTGGAGCTGAGCTGCGCCCTCCACAACTAGATTGAAAACAACAACTTGACTTGTAGCTGATGGGTCCTGGAAAAAACACACTGTTCCCCAGTATTCCCCAGTAAAATTTAAAAAAAAAAAAAAAAACTTTAATGAAAAGTAAAGGGATATATCTTTAATTCTCTTGAACCTCAGTGTACTATTTTTGACTTTATTAAGGCACTTAACATATTCTGCGTAGGGAATTACATCTCTCCTCTGCTTATCTCCTCTGCAATAATCAATGCAACTTAATTAACGTTTATTAATCCCTCCTTTGAGTCATGCACTGAGTTATACACTAGGGACACAAAAAGGAATAAGGTGTAATAATTGCGTCTAAATTCTAAGGATTTTGATGGCAGGAACTTTGTACATTGCATTTGTTTCCAATGCAGCATCTAATGCTCTGCTTTGAATGTAGTCAGTACTCAATTTATATTTGTGGAGTTGAATTAACTTCCAACAGATACTAAGCACTCTCCTGGGAAGAAAATATTTGCTACCCAAAAAAGGATTTGCCATAATTGGGAAAACAGATAATCACATCTTTAAATAGTTTTCAGGGGGCAAGTTGGAAGTTAGATTAACCACTGATTACACCAGCCAGCGTGAAGACTCTAATGGGTCATCTCTCTCCTCACTAAGATACTAACTTCCAAGTAGGCTAATCTGCCTCAAATGATAAATTCCCATATGGCCAGAGATTTCAAGATTGTCAATTTGGTCCAGTAAAGATGGTTATTGCTCCACATCACAGAAATCTGTTTCTTGTACTCTCTTGGGAGTTTATATAGGACACTTTATGTTGATGTCAAGATTTAAATATGTATCTGTTCAATATTTCTGGGAGTATCTGTTCAATATATCTGGGCGATACATACTTCCTGTTTGACCTAACTACATCTACAACCTTAAAATGTATGCTTTCAAGACTACATTGCACTGCTGAGAGCCTAGATACAATGACACCATTCTGCGATACGAGATTAGGCAAACCTTACATTTCCTCTCCACAGGTTCTCCTCCCTTCCTGGGAAATAGAACAGAAAGCCGCAGTAAGGCCTTTTTTAAAGATAGTACCAGAAATATAAAGAAATGAAAATGGTTACTGGTGTTATGCAAAAACCAGTATTAAAACAAAAAACTTCTTAATGATAGTTATTAATAAAAACGAAAAATTCAAGCAGCAAAAATGAGGTAAGCGGAAGAAACTCACTGGTGAATGAGCAAACCAAGCCCCAGTTCCTGGCACCTGCCAGGATAAGAGTTCCTTGGGTCAACCAGCTCCTCCCACAGGCACTCTCTCAATAAGTGGCACGTGTATCCTCCAGGAAAAAAAAAAAAAAACACAGTAGGCCATGCAACAATCACTCTGCCCGTTACCGAAAGTCAATTTAGCAGCACAAGGACCAAAATTAAGCAACATTCTCAGAGAAAAAAAGAGAGAAATGTATTCTCTTTGTGTAGGAGGAATAGAAACCCAATATCTAGAATATGAAATCTGTATTTCTGGAGAGAACTGCTGGCATGAAATGGTTGCAATATTCTAACAGGATGAGAAAATTATAGGACAGGCCTTTTTTCATGGCATTCAGTCTGAGGGTAAGATGTACGAGTTCTCGGAGCAAGATGTAGAGATGTGAGGTGCTCCAACACAGCTGAACCTATGGAAATTTTATCAGATAAGTTTTTAATCAAGAATATTCTAAATGAAGTGAAACCCTGCTGGTGGTCTAGAATGGGAAGATATGTGTTCTGAAATCAAACAGATGGTGTTTGAATATGAGAGAGAGAGAGAGAGAAGGGAAGGAGAGAATGTAGAAAATGTTTTTATCTTATCTTTCCTGGCAATATTTAACTCATATTTTGATGTTTGGAACTGGCAAAAATTTGGCAAAATGTGAGCATTATACCTATACTCCAAGATAACATGAAACATGTACTTCAGATAAAACTATATGCTGAGAGTCATGCGTAGAGACAAGCATACAAAAAATGAACCAGATTTTGTTGATTATTCAAATAATCTCTATAAACTAAATAATCACTAAAATATTTCTATATAAATGCTTAAGTAAATCAATGACTATTTTTTCCTTGAATTCTAGACAGGCTATATTTCACATTTTATAGATTGTTACATTATAAAATGATAGCTAACTATGCATAATTAAAGTATTTACTGACATTCCCTCATTTCCTTATATTTGAGGCCACTACCCACTTCAAATTATGGCTTTATTTCCCCTTCTCTATATACATTTAATACCTTTAAATATTAATGAAAGTTATATAAGAATACTGGAAGATGATTAAGCCTATCTTCTTGGTCAAACAGGTTCAGAGAGAAGCTTTTGGGGGGAATATTCAAATTTATTAGCCACTCTTAGCAAACTGCACCCAAGCCCCACATTGTTTACAATCTCAAGAAGAATTTTTCTCCAAAGGACATTAAATCAGTTTAACTTTGACTCTCGTGCCACTCTACTCCACCTTCAAATGTAGCCAGTAAATTCAGCTTTACTACAATACTATAAAAATGTGAAAAGAACCATAATCGCATCTAAAAAGGAGCTGTTGACACTGTATTAGTTTAGAGAAAACCCTAAACTGAATGCTAATGCAAAATTTAATGATAATTCGCCTCGTTGCCAAAAGAGTTATAATAATTATTTTGCCATAATGTGTAAGTTGTCTTAAAGGCATCTGAGAATATTACTGTGTAGGATTCAGAATACGTCCCCAAAGTGTCATTTTTCTCATGGGTTTTTTTCAATATAAATAAATCATCAACACACTACCTTCATTATAACTGTCCTCTGATTTAGAGGATTGCCTTATGAGTAAAGACACATTATAAAGGGATCATTCTGCTTCGTTAGTAAGTCAGTTTCCTTGATTGACATCCCACGTGGACCCACTTCACACCAAATTCCACTTGACAGTGAATATAATGATTGTGAGGTTCCGGTAAAACATGCCAATAGAATCAATACAGTTTCACTTCCCTTTTCCTTCATAACCAGGACCAAACTTTCAGAGTTGAAAAGTAAACCAAGATCAAATTTAGACATGTTGTTTGAAATTAGCAAAGATGAAACACTTCAGTGCTAGACAAAAGCCCTGATTTTAAGAGTAGGTTTTTGCCTTCCCTGAAATGCCTAGCTCAGGCGGTGTATTTTTATGCCTGCAGATATTGGCTTGTTTCACATTTAAGATTATGACACATCAACTTATTTTGAAAATTTTTAAGCTTGTACTGCGCATGCTTCAAGTGCTTCATGACTATCACTGATAATTGAGCAATTAACTTGAAATTACCACATGTGCTGCGATGGTACAATATGTGGTAAGCAACATGAAAGAATAAAGAACAGAGGAACTTAGTATGGTGCAAAAAGTAATAAAGGGTAAAAATAGGCTATAATAATAATAGTACTGAGTAAGTTTTAATGGTCCCAGGTCTCAGTGGTTTCATGGTGCCAGGAAAATGGTTTAATGAAACAAGTTCAGAGTATTACAAACCTTTTAGAGCTGTTTGTTCTGGTGCAACAAAAAGGAAGCTTCTTTTTAAATGGTCTTGTGTAATATTCAGGGATTGGTCCAAAAAGTACGTGTGGGAGTTACATTAGATGGCAAGCACAAAACAATTAGGTTAAAAATCCTGACAGGCAGATTCTTAAGAAATACAAGCTTGCAAAAATAAATGTTAGGTCTTCCTTTAACTGTAAGACAGACAAAGCGAAAACTCCATGGCTAACGATGACCTCAAGAAGTCACCAAGCTGCTGTGAATATATTTGCAAATCAAAAATGAAGATACATGGCTTGACATCAAGAGGGAAGGATGAAACTCAGCTATACTAGAAAAACCAGAACGCCTCTTCACTGTTCATCCCATCAAGGTTTCTAATATGGGGCTTTTCTGGCTAAAACTATAGTGTGATGGTGAAGGTGCTTAAATATAGCCAGTGAAGCAACTTCCATAAACCTAAATCCTACCTTATTTTAGTGGTAGGCTACCTTAAAGTTTTGCAAGAAAAACCAACAATTTAGAAAGCCAGAGAAGGAAAAAAAGATTGAAACTATAGCAAAGCAAGGTCACTATTAAAAAAATTTTTTTTTCTCAAAACTCCATCAATATTGCTCCAAAACACCGCTAGCAGATTAAAAATAGGCCAGGCTATCCTTTCAGGTATAAATTAGAAACAGAAAGTGAAGAGAGCAAAAAGAGTAAGTATCTAAGGGCACTAGTATATAAAACTTCAAAAGCTTAAAATGTAATGGATATACACATTCAGATTAGCAAACTGCTTTCAATTAAAGTAGATTTCTGGCCATAGTTCACAAATGTATAGTAGCTGTGTGTATTAATGTAGATACTTCAAATGTCAGTATATCTCTAATTAACATGAGCACACAACTGTAAAACTGAGAAGGCACAATTTTAAATTCCTTACATTCCCAGTCTTAATGCTTTCATGGGGCAGCTCCCGTTGTCATGGAAAATGGCATTCAAGCCCTATTTGTGGATTTTCACAGCTCATCTTTTTTATTTACCTGCTCTATGTCAAGATTAGACTGGAATAATATTTTTTAAAGATAATGCACTCAGACCTACTTGTCCTGAAAATCACAGATGTTTTCACTGAGGAGCTTTGGACCAGGCTATACTCAGTTTGAAACATTTCTTTCCACTTAAAAATACTACAAAGAGATGAATTTGTGATTCTTTTTGTTTGCTTCATTAAAATCTATGCAATTCAAAAAATGTCAGCTGAAGCATAACATGTGGCAGTTATGGAAGAGGGCGACAGGCAAAAGTCAGGGAGGAGAAAATGATCCAGGAACATGAGGAAATGAAGCTGTAGAAGGCTCTCTACCATCTCCTCCCTGACTTACTCTACCCCAACTTTTCGAAAATATTTATACAGCAATCAAATGGAGACTGAAATGGTGATCAAAAACAACAAAAGAAAGAGAGCTAAAATACTCTCTGAGAGAGGACAGCTTGGCATTGTGGAAAGAGCACTGAACTTGTACCATAAATCCCTAAGTTTGAGTCCTGCTACTCTGCAAAAATGTGAATAATTTCTACTTACCTCACAGAGGTTTTACAAAATTAAGCCAACTTAATGTCTGCAAAAGCAAGTGTTATACCAAATTAAGATACTGTTATTTTTGACTCAATCATGGCCTAAGCAATAATCATTTTTTTTGTACCAGACAGTAAAATATTTTTGTTCCTTTTCAGGGAAAGGGTTGCTGCTATTAGAGACCATGAACAGAGACACAATTTTATAAAAGGGAATTCATTATCAAATTACTAAAAAGGTTTGGGTAACCCGAAAAAGCAGGGTATCTAATGATCTATTTCTGTTTTGTTTTGTTTTGTTTTGCTTTGCTTTTAACCAGCATTTATTGCCCTGGTAAAATTAAGTGGTCAGAATGCCGTAATTATTTTTTAATTAGAGATAAAAAATTAAATGTGGACTATTAACATGGAAATCAAAGTCTTATGACACAATGCCTACTTTGGGAAAAGAAAAGGGTAGTTTCATACTTTAAAGAGGCGGGGAAACCCTATAATAATATGCTTTCAGCTTCTGAAAAGGTAACCATTTTCCTTCAGAGTGTTTTCCTCTTCTGACCTAGGTAGTAGATGTGAGTAGGGTAAGATTCCAATCGGTTCTCACACACCCTTGGTGTGGCCCATTCATTATGGATGTGCAAAACAATATCCCACCTTCCTTATCTCACAGACTGGCTTCTGAACACCTTACTAAGAAACCTTCCCATGGCCATGAGGTATAACTTTCTACCTTAGATCATGTAGCAAATAAGTTCCAAGACATGGAAATTAGAGTTCCTAAAAGAAACCATTGCCACTGATCCCACTTGCTTGTTCTTAAGCCAGACTAGATAAATACTTCTACTGTTTTAGCTGCCTCATCATTCATTGTAAGTGGTGGACATTTTCCGCAATAATTCAGAGAAATGGGAACTCAAGCATTCTGGATGCCATGTTAATTTTATCTCACTTATCTCAGTCATAGTATCCTGCTGCACTTCTTTAATAAGAAGGTTCACAGTCAGGTGATGGCCATAACAAAGCTTGAGACCACTGACCAAAGGAACAAAAAGTCCGTGCCCTAAACTAGCATATGGAAATTCTCAAGACTGGAAAACGATTGCTTTAGGCCTGTAAGATTAGCATGACTTTTGCCTAAGTGATCAGACAAAATCTGAAGTCGAACTCCAGAAATAACCATATGAAAACTATACCCACCGTGACCCTTCTTCTATTTTCAGCATCTCTTTTTGTTAGGTCACAAGAAAAATCTCAGCTTATTGGATCACCTCCATTCAAAGCTAGTCTCTGTACGACTTGGGGGTTGAAGAAAGCGTGAAGAATTCAGGAACCAGTCTTTGGGTGATGAGAAATGTAACCATATTTTAAAGAAGTTCATCTCAGTGGAAATACCAGTAATTATCTTTCGTCATTTTAAAAATTTAATTATCCTAAACTTACTAAAAGGAATAATTGAATGATATGAAAGAAGAGAGAAAGAAGGCAAAAGATAAAGCAACGAAGGTAAGATTTGAACAGCTCAAAATAATGTCCCTTCACTAGGATTTCTAATAGGATAAGCTCAGCTCCTCGGAATCATCCTTTGTCTCGAGAGCCCTTCAAAGATACTTTACATTTCTTTCTCCATCTTCTTTGCCTCCTAATCCTCACTGTGATATCTTGCACAAATTAAAAGCTTATATTTAATCCAAATGAACCATGTAGTTTAATAATTTGTGTTTTATATAAGAATCAAGTCTTCAAAATAAAATGTGAATTGATAGTTTCATAAAAATAACGTATTCATTTTTAAAGCATTAAAACTAAGCAAAATGTATTAAACTATATTAAACATTCTATATTAAACATGTCTATTTTTTTAAGTTCATTCTAAATGCCTGCCCCAATCATGCTACTACTGGAAGAAAAGTAAAGCTGGTTTTCAATAAATTTTCACTGTCTCTGCTTAAATACTAAAGAAATTAAACTCCATAAGATTACTTTTTTTCCCCAACTACTTCCCTAGAAGTATAGTCTCTAAAACTCCTTTACAGGAGTACACTAACGAAAGAAAAGTTTCTATGTCTTTGTTGTTATCAAATGTAAAAGAGCCCTTTAGATGCCAATGGTTTACAACAATGTACACATATAAATATATTTTAAACTCTAATTACTAAAATATGGTCTTACATACACACAGACATTTTTAACACCTGCCACATCTTCTGAACTACTTCTATATTAACAAGTATATATCAATTTAAAGAACTTCAGTTGAGTATGAAAGTTCATTTCATTTTTTTCTTGAAATTTACCTTTTTTCCTGAGAAAAGGTATCTTTGTTCTCCAAAATACCATTTAAAATATAATAGTGTTTTGGGGACGGTGAAGAAGGCCGGAATACCCCAAATTTGAAATACATTATATATTCACTAAACGAATCTCTGCTTCTTTATCACATAATCTCCTCCCGTACTGACAGCTCTTTGAATTCTGTACCATCTCACATCTTTTCTGTGAGTACAGACACACAGAGCTCTTCAAGTCCAGACAACCACAAGACAGTAACAATTTACCAGGGTAAATTACTCGTGTATATAAACTAGGCCCTTTCAGGTGATCCATTGCTACAATTGAACCCCATCTTCAAAAAGTAATATATTTATTCTTTCACCAGCTGATATTTTTTCTATAGTTCTCTTAAGAAAACATACACACACAAAAACAACAAATAACACTTGCAAAACACAAAAAAACTAACAAAAATTCACACACAAAAGGAGTTCAAAATTTATTTACAAATGATAACTTTCATTACACAATGAGGAGAGTAATAAATAAACCAATACTTACAAATACGCACAAGAAATCAGCCCCAGCACCCAGAAATCACTGGTAAATTGCCTTTGAATTCATGAAAGTGACCTGAAAATTTCAACAGAAAACGAAATGAAAAAGGATTAGTGAATTGCATTTATATGATTTATTAAAGTATACATTCTGGCTACAAATCATACTATTTTTAACTAAGGCAGTTGTCCCAATCTACTCTAACAACTTTTTCAAAGATGATAATACCAAAAGAAACAATTATGTCATTTTTCTACAGCTAAGAATACAACATCTCCATCTAGTATACCTTTTTTTTTAATTGTCAGTAATAAACGTATAACTAAAGTATAAGGTATAACTAAAGTATAAAGTAAAGGTATAACTAAAGTATAAGGTATAAATAAAGTATAACTGAAAACAAAAGGGAGAATTTTTGAAAGTGCAATAAAGGCTTACAAGTTACATTTGTAAAACATGTTTAATTTATGTCTGCAAGCTAAAATGAATTAACTTCACAGAAAATATATGTGTCTAACAAGAGTAACTTGTAGGTCGAATATATATGAAAGGATGAAGTTTTTGTTCTACCTAAAGTATGGAACCTATTTAGATGGTAAGCTGTATACAATGCATTCTGTATGAGCCACAATTCAATCCAAAATTCTTTTGCTTGCACACAATTTCGTTCTGGCCGAAGAGGTAACAGATGCAACTCAAACAAACAGAGCTAGCCTTGTAAAAAAGTTTTAACTAGCACAATGAGTCACTTTATGCCTCTAAATATCTATGGTTTCCTCTCTCCAGAACCCCCATGCATTAGAAGGTAGTTTGGTAGTTTATTTTTATTGTTTGGTCTAAATACAGCACATTTTTAGTTCCATGAAAACAAAGAAACTTTGTTGCAAAGGCTGCATTCTTTCCCAAATGTGAGGATGGCTATGAGTAGTGTTCAATTGAAAATAATAATGGAGTTTAGGTTCCTGATTTAGATCGGAAACTTTCCTAAACTCTAGGGATTGGTTTGACTCAATCACCATTTTTTAAAAAAAATATAGCCAGTAAATATCTAGGTTAGTTAACCTAGTTAGCTAACTAGATAAAATTCATTCTGAAAAGAAAAAAATCTTGATCAACATCATTTATAGGAATCACTACTCCCAATGTTGCATTTGTAGCACAAATGACCATAACAGATTAAGTATCAGCATCTGAAATTAAGTTGAGATATGAAATAAATATCTAACTCAGCTCTTTCCTAGTTTAGGCTTTTGCCCAAGTTACCTAGATACTTTATTCTATTTTCTAATCAGGATTGATAGATAATGAATCTGTTCAGGACATGTGGACAGCTTTAAGTATCGATGGCTAATATACCCATTAGGTTTCTTTACCAGGCCTTCTCTTTGTAAGGAATAGTAGTGTCTCAGGCCTTCCACAACCCAATTTCCAGCAACTCTGTAATGACTGCTTCCAGGGATTCAAGAAGTACAGGAGGGTCTGGCCAGGGGAAGGTAGCTTTGTCATTTATTTTTGGTATCACACTCTTCTCCTCGTGACTTTCTGATGTTTTCGGACCCAGGAGAGCAATTTTATCTGGGACATCACACAACCCTATGTGGACACACTCTGTGTATTGTTCAAGGCCAGTGAAGAATACTGATCCTGTTATAAGCTATTCTCTTATTTTATCCTGCCCTGAATTATAAAGTATAACTTTTAAGTTATCTACAAAATGAACCAAGAGCAAACATATCCAAACGGGTTACATATCCAAAGCCTAACGCTGGAAGAATGCAAACGGGTTTTTGAGTACTTGTATATTTTTAAAATAATCACACCTTGTCTTTCTAGCAAATATTTTTTAAAGGTATGAATTGGAATTATGCAACACATTCAATACATGTCATTCCTTCATTTGCATTTAAATGATGGGGGATGAAGTTAAAATGCATCCAGAAAATATTGTGGCTGATGCATATCTCATTTTTTTCAATCACTGGACTCTAGGAGTTAAGATCTCTAACTCTGGAAATATTTTAATTTGGAACAAGTCAGATTCCAAACATTCAAGGTAAATAATATTCTAATATGCATTAATATGAAGTCAATAAATCTCTTTGTCACATAAATGCAGTCTTGCTACATATGTGAAAAGCAGCTCCGAATCTTTTTATCTAAACTGATTTACACTACTGGTGAATTTTATAGCAAACAATTTAAAAAGTATAAGCTTCTAAAATCAGAGTTCATTACTATAACAAAGAAAAAAAATTTAATGCATACTTCCTTCTGCAGAGAATTTAGGAATAAACTAGCAACATTATGATGGGCAAACAGTTAAGAATTAACTCACAAGAATTAACACACAACTTGAAGTAAGCTACTTCTTTAAGAACTAAAATAGTTTAGGCTGAAGAAGACATTTCCAAAATACAAGTGCCCACTTTGGTCCTGAGAGCAGCACAAAAGTAAGAAGACAGAGAAGGAAATGCCAAAGCAAATCACCATCTGTTCTAGAAAATCACAATCTGTTTAGAAAAATGGATCCTCAAAACACCCAATCACCATAGATTGTTCCACTCCTGTTTGCTCATTCATTCATTCAGCAAATCACGACCAAAGGTTAGAGATTGCACTAGATAGTCTAGACACAAAAATTAAAATATAAATAAATAAAATCATTATGTCGTACACCTAAAACTAATACAAAGTTATATGTCAATTATATCTCAATTAAAAAATAAACGAATAAATAAATAACCATAGCCTTTCCCCTCAAGGATTTTTTTTTTTTAATTTTATTTTATTAAATCCTCAAGGATTTTTCATTCGATAATCCAACTTGGGGCACAGACTACTACATCTGACCATTGTGGTGACGTGCTTTATATTATTTGGTCACCAAATCTTTTGCATATCTTTAGTTTACTAAATAAAAAGTACATGCAACAATACTTCAATATAAAAATGAACATAAAATATAGAGAAAATGTACAAATGAAAAAATACAAATGTCCAGTAACATAATGTATAATCTCCCTAATAATCAAAGAAATTTAAATAAAATGTTTTAACCTATAATATTGGCAAAATACTTTGTAAACTGGACAAAAACTAGTATTGGTGAAGGTATGGAAAAATAAACACTTTCATGTACCACTAATGAGTTTATAAATTGGATACAACTTTTTTGAATGGTAATTTGACTATAAGTGTTAAATTTTTTAATGTTGGATATCCTTCGACTTTGCAATGCCACTTCCAAAAATTAACCTAAAGATAATCATAAAAAATATTAAAAGATATATACATGTAATATATAGCATTTTTATTATAGCCAAAAATTGGAAATAACCTACTCACTGGATAAGTAATTATGGTAAATACATGTATTACTACTTTGTAATCATTAAAAATTATGCTATAAACCTATATTTACTGACATAACTTGATGGCCACAATATATTATTGAATTAAAAAATATGTACAATAAGAACCAATCTACAGAAAATTGAATGTGTCTACACATACATGCATAACAAAGTAAAATACAATTTAACAAAAATGTTAACATTGAATGAAATATAGGCTTATTTTTACTTTCTTATTCTTATGAATTGGTGTTAGATTGTTTTATACTTAATATGTCTAACTTATACATTCAAAGGTAGTCACTCAAATCCAAGCTAACTTGCTATTAAAGTGGCAGCAAACGCAAAATATTAATATTAGTTACAAAGAGAAAAATCTTTGAACTACAAAGCAACTTCAAACAACTATCTTGTCATCAAATGAAGAAACCATAAAAATTTTCACAAAAGCATGTCCCCCCAAAATAGGTAACAGATCAAAGGTAAACAGCAAATAAAAACACTGCCACCTCCCTGTATAATTAGGCTTTAAAAGCTTTCAAGTTAAATTTTTTAATCCTACTTAAAACTGTCTCTAAGCCACACCCATTTCTTTTTTTTATCCCCATTCCTTTTTTTATTAGTAGTAGTAGTATTTGATTTAGCAAGAAGATTCAAGCACCAAATGAGTGGTTAGATTAAGTTATGTAGAATTTGAATTAATTATAAAAAATGAAATTCATCTTTCAAAGGAACGATACCAAGTTAATGCCCATTTTTTAAAAAATGCTACTGCTGATAATTAAGCCTATTTATTTATTCTATGCTGCTCAATCTACATCTTCAATATGATTTCAGTACTGAGGCCCACCATTTGAAAGGGACATTGACAAGCATGCAGAAGAGATTGGCAAAGAAATCGTATAGGAACCAGGTTACATGAGAATGGTCGCGTGTTCTAAAGATGGTTAGTTGGAATGAACTTTAGAGATCATCCAACTCTTTGGTCTCAGGATTCCTTCACATTTCTAAAAATTAATAAGAACTGCGCTTATGCTTATCAATATTTATTATATTAGAAACTAAAGCTAAGCAAACAATTAAATGTCATTAATTCATTTAAAATAAAATATATGATTAAATAATAACTTACATGGTAATGTAAATACATACTTTTAAAATCTCAGCATATTTTCCAAAACAAAAGAATTTAAAGACTGACACTGCATTTTTGCAAATCTCTTAAATGCCTGGTTTACTAAAAGACAGCTAGAGTCTCATAGGTGTTACTGAATTCAATCTGTGTGATACGTTGATTTGGTGGAAGTATGTGAAAAATATCCATCTTCACACAGATATGAAGTTGGAAAGAGGCAATGTTTTAATACTCACTCTAGATAACTGTAACTATTCTTCTTTGATACTATACCAAAATTGTGCAAGTAATAGTTTCTCAAAGGTTAACTGCAATAAGTAATCTGAAAGCTGAATATCAATAAACGTTTTGTATTCGGTTAAAATCCACATTGGTCTTTAAATTCATCTTTTACCCATGCATGATTTTGTAACGTCATGCATTATTAGTCTGTTCGGAAAATATTGGATCACTGTGTTGTGCAGATCTTTGAAATGTCGACATATTTCATTTATGCAGTATTTTTTAAAATCAAATCTGTTACTATCAGCACCAATCTCATCAGAAAAGTTTTTAAGTATTGGAAAGCCATCAAGCTCATAGTGGTAGATAAAAGTTTTCCAAACAACTTTTCTCACTTTTTTAGAATGTGTCTGTCAGTCATCCAAGTCTCAATAACCATTGTGTGTCTGTTAGTCATTCTTTCTAGTAAAAGTTATCTTCTACAGAAAAAAAGCAGTAGGTTCACCTTGCAACTCAATCACACTAGTGACTGATTTTGATTTTCTTGATTTTCCTCAAGATAAGGGCTGTGCTTGGGTATATAGCATAAATGCTTTATGCATACTTCCCATTTCATCACAGAGTATTAAAAGATGTACTCATGGGTCAAGAATTAATAAAATCAATTATTTTACTGTTTCCTCTACAACATTATTAAGTGAAAATGGCTTTGTTTCTGTGAGTGGTGATGATTTTTTAAAAAAATTAAATGCCTATTAATATAATTTGGTGCCACTGCCCTGGTCTCTGTTAAGGTACTAGCAGTTTTGCCCCAAATTGCTTTGCATCCTCACTGTAAATGTCAACACTGTGAAAAAGGCAAATAGCATCTTAGTATTATGATGAAAATAGTTTTGACTTTTCAGACCCTTTGAAAGGGTCTCAGGGGTCCCTTGTGTCCAGCGACCACATTTTGATAACTGCTTATCTACTCTGATAATCCATTTTGCAGCTAGGGAAACTATCAAGTTTAATATGTTTGACAAAGAACAGGTAATATCTCGCATAGTGAGTGTAATATGGTAAATAGTGATTGAAAATGAGTTTCTCTTTCTTCTTTCCAAAAGAAAGAACAATACTACTGGGTGGGAATTACAAGGTGGTGGATTGTAGCTCAGTCCAGACAAATCTTTAAAAGCAATGGAATAAGTTGCCTCACAAAATGGAGATCTGTTGCTGGACTTGTCAACGTTAAGTCTGGAAGCTTTACGGCCAGGGATGTTGTAGAAAGAATTCTTACACTGAGCTGACAACTGTCCCAAAACTTAGCTGATTATATAATCACCTAGAAAGCTTTTATAAAATTCAAATCTCTGCCCTTCCCGCCCCCTCACAACCTACTGAACAGGAATCTCCTTGAGTAGGCCAAGAATTTCCCTTTTTTTTTTCCAAAGCTCCACAGGTGATTGTGAAAGCAAGCCTAGCTGTAGATTGGTGCTCAATAACTGTTCTACCAGTTCTCTTCTAAAGTCCTTACCATTCTAACATTCTACAATTTTATATTTTATCAACACCCACTGGGAAGTATACCTTTATACTTCAATGTAACATTTCCTAAGTCTGCTTTAACACATTACAGATGGGCAGGATCAAGGTATTTCTGGGTCAGAAGAGGAAGAATTAATGTTGCATTTCTTAGGTCTGTCATGTGCAGCAGCATAGTAAATCAGAGATCGAATTGCCTCAATCTGACACGTTTTCACAACTGCCAACACTTGACTGCTCTCCTGAAATAACAATGCAAGATCTATCTGTGAATAAGGATGGTCAGTATAAAAATAGTGTCTACATGAAAAATAAATGAGACTGTTTAGAAGAAGACAGCATGTCATCCACCTGGGAAAGGCAGCTTATTGCAATGAACCAAGACCAAGTACAGATCACAAACTTTCAAAACAGAATTTTTCAGAATCACCATGTGACTTAATCCCCCAAACTCTTGTATTTTGAGGTCCTGACTACCAAAAAATTCCATATACTTCATAACTTTACACTTGACACAACATAAAGCAGCAAGGCCACTTGACCAGAGTTGAACAAAAATTTGGCAGTGGGTCAAAAAGAAATTTGGAGCTTTTTTTTTGGGAACATTTCATTCAACAAACTTGCTCTCTTTTATCTCTTCCTTCATGCCCCCTGCTTTTCTTAGCAAAATATACTTCTTTCAAATAACACCTTTCATTATGTTTTTACTATCTCTTTTTTTCTTGCAGCCTGTCTGATTTTAGAGATATATGGTATTAGCTTAATAACAAAAGGCAGAGAATATCGTGTGTAAGACTGGAGAAAATAGTGATCATCAAAACATAATCCTCAGACACCCTAGATCAAAACCACCTAAGGTACTTATTAAAATAAATGTTTTAAAAAGACTGTTGGGTCCCACCCAGATCTATTGATTCTGAAATTCGGAGAGTATGGCCTGGGAATCTATTTTAAAGCATAGCCTTCATGTAATTCCTTTGCACACTAAAATTCAATAACCCCTGGGTCATGCAGGTAAGCTCACAAAAAGTTTTGTGCAAATATGAAAATTTTGAACTCTATAAAATGTTTAATTTTACTGAAAACATTCTCAATGATTTTGGAGTTCATATTTTTAAAAAATAAATTTTTTTCTTAAATGTAAGGAAGAATTAGAAACTAGACATGAAATTTAACTTAAAAAAATAAGTGTTGGTTATTTCGGGGTGTTGGGTTTTTTGTTGTTGTTTGTTTTTGTTTTTTAATTTAAGGCCAATACAAGCAATTCTCCAACAATTCAATTGACATTTCTGAGAGCCCACAGGATACATAGCATAAATTGGGATCTCTGAGGATACAGAAGAATAAAGTACAATCCCAGATCTCCTCCAACTACTGACAATTTGGATCCATTGTAAGATAAATATTATAGTTAGAATAGTCTCAACATTTGCAGTGCATTATCATACCCAGAAAGAGTAGAGGATTCCATCTCTGCTGAGTTTTCTCTCCCTAAGTCCAGCTCACAAAATTGAGTAAAGTGGCAGAACATTTAAAGAGCAATCATTTTACAAAAGCTTGCAAATAAGTACTAATTTTTTAAGCCCATAAATTTTTTAAAATCATTCTACTTTTTTCTGAAGGGTAAACTGATAGACAAATGAGGCAGGGCTGTTTTTTGTACTTGTTCTTCTAGGTAGTTAACTCAAGATAAATTTAAAGACATCTAAAGAAAGTCCGTTTTGACACTCATTTTAAGAAATTATTTTTGTTACCACTCTCAGTACCACTCCCTCTTAACCACAAATAATGACTTGAGTAATGGAGCTCTGTAATTTAAAGTATCAGACAAATAACACCAAGTTACTTAGATGAGTTGACACCGCCTGTTGTGCAAATATGTACTTAGGATGACATTATAAAAATAACAGCTGCATTATCAACTGGATACACACCAGAACAATTTATGTGAATGCAGAGAATCATCATGGTCTGAACTTGGCTATGTAGCATGTACCTAGCACTTTATATTTTTTTAAGCATTTCTCAATTTGTGATAAAAATTCAAAGCGGGGCGGGGGGAGATGCTAAAAGAAGAAGAGAAAAATAAAGATTTGGTGATTATGGGCTAATTATTTAAGAGTCCTAATTCCTAGAGTAAATCATAGTTACTCATCATTTACAGAATGTTTGCTCTGTGCCAGACACTGTGTTAAGCACTGGAAAACAGAAAAAGGATGAAGGAGAGCTAGTAACTTCAGTTCACAGCCTAGTAAAGGAGACAAATAATTACAGCTTTGTGGGAAATATGTTAGGTGGAAAAAAACAAATTATAAAACTATATAATCTCATTTTCTGAAATAAAGACTATATATCGAATATGGGCATATTACCATTTACCTCCCACGTTTTTTTTAAGGATTAGAGATACGAAAATGCCTGCTAGATGGGCTATGCCTTCCATAAATGTAATTCTCTTTTTTGGTCTTTCCCTGAGACTCCATTTAAATGTGCCCAAGTCCCGATTTGTACAGGAGACCTGGTGGCTAATGCCACCACCCACTTTTTAAAGAAGAGTATCTTCAGGGTACGTAACTCTACAGCTGTATCCTTTGGCAATGCTACCTTATCATCACACTGTATAACTACACACTGCATATCCTCAGAGAGCTCCATCATACACTGTGGATTAGTACTTCCCAGGCCTAATGAGATCTTGTGCTCACTCTCAAAAACACAGAAACAAATTAAGAGAATCATGTGGAGAGAGCGTGCTTATCCTTTTGCAGTATATGCTTCATAACAATTTAAAGATTTCACTGTAAATTCCAGACAAGATCTGGCCCGGCATCTCTCAGAGATGGCCTCACTTCCTAAGTGAAAATTATCAGGGATAGCAGGATGAGATGTTTCTAAGTTTACAGAGAAGGAAACAGACACATAACTCACTTAGGACCACATAACAAATTGGTGACAGCGCTTTCATTTTAAGTCAGAGTTTCCAGTTACTGGGCTTATGTCAATTCTGTGAGGAGCATAAATGTCTCCTGTTACTTCATCTGCAAGATGGGATACTTAGCATTCACTTCTCTCATATGTCAGTTTTGCTACTTTGCTCTCCCACTTAATTCATCTGACCAAAGACACTGTATAAAATGGAAAGGGATTAAATACCTGGATTTTTAAATACATTTCTCTTGTGCCAGAACCTTCCCATCTCCCCCAACTCCAAACAACCACCGATTCCTACATCTTCTTGTGATGGAATTTTCCTAATTCCACCTTCTTTTTCTGATTCACGATGAGATTGATGGAACAGTGTGGGTGGTGGTGGTGGTGGTGGTGGTTTGTGTGTATATAGATATACACAGGAAAAATACCCTGCTACACACTACTAATTCTCATTTGTCTACATCACTGCTCTCATAACAGCATTAGGATAAACATCACTGACTTTTTAAATGTAAGGAGACAAAAGAAATGCACAGAGCTCTCCAATACTCAAATCCCAGGCCTAAATTTCATCCCCATGAAACCTGTTTATGCAAAATTCTCAATAAAAGAAAGAAGCCTAGACATTATTAAGCAAATTCCATAGGTCAACCATTGTTCAATTGATATTTATTTCCTCATTAAATCCTCATAATTACTCTGTGATTGGATTACTATCCTCATTTTATAAATGAAAAAGATAGAACTAAATATTCACAAAGATAGTAAGCAGCAGGGTTGGCACTCGAATTCATAATCTCTGTTTTCAAAGAGCACTTTCCATTTTTCATTTAAGTAGCATGCCTTAAGAATCCAGATCCTAGCCCTTTCAAAACCTATTGGTTCTGATGCTACAAGAGCTTCTTTTGAAAGATTCTAAATCCAACCATTTCTATACACTGATCCTACTCCTACACTTCACCTGCCATAGCTCTCTGGGACTGGCACTAGTGATGTCCACACATCAGCCTCTAAAATCCAAAACCCCCTTCTTGTATCTGCTACCTCAGAGTAGCTTCCCAGAACAATTCTGCTGAATGGAACAGACTTTCTTCTAAAATAAAATGAAAATATTTGGCATGTACTATATCTCATATACAATATGCAAACTTACAAAACCTACTGAGAAATATTATAAGGTCAAGAATGTTGCTTTATGCATTAAGTAAAAAATTTAAATTTGAGGTGATTTTAAAATTAAATGTACAAGTTTAATTTCTTTCCAAGAATAAAATAATCTTAATAAATTATAGCTTTAAAATGTGTGATATAAATATTACAAAAGTACAGACATTAAAACAGTATATTATTGGCACTGGAATAATAAATAGGGAGACCAATGAACAACAGAAAATCTAGAAATAGATGACAGCTTATAGAAAAATTTAGTATTTATATGTGGAGAAATGATAAACTATTCAATAAGTGTTGTTAACAATGAGTAGATATTTGGAAAAAATAACACTGAATCCCTACCTCACACTTTACACTAAAATGAAGTTGAAATTGATTTTTTAAATGTAAAAAACAAAAAACATAAATAATCTTTGAGAGCTATTTTCATAATCTTTAGATAAGAAAAATCTAAGCATGACATTAAAACAAGGAAAGATTAATAAAATTGACTACATTAACAATCTTAGGGGCGGTCGGATGGCTCAGTTGGTTAGAGCATGAGTTCTGAGCAACAGGGTTGCAGGTTCGATTCCCACATGGGCCAGTGAGCTGCTCCCTCCACAACTAGATTGACGGACAATGACTTGGAGCTGATGGGCCCTGGAAAAACACACCGTTCCCCAATATTCCCCAATAAAAAAATTTTTTAAAAACAATCTTAAAATTCTGTATTACAAAAAATACCATTAACAATGTTAAAAGACAAACCACAAACTGAAAAAAGTGTATTTTTTGGCATGGTGTGACAAAGAGGAATATTAAGAGCTCCAACAAACCAATAAGGAAAAAACAAAAAAATAAGCCACAAAAATAAATGGAATATTTACAAATGAGAAAATGGAAAAAGCAAATAAGCTTAAATGTATTAAATATCACAATTTTTAAAATGCTAAGCAATACAACTATTCATAACTCAATACAAGATCACATGTTAGCAAAGATTTAAAATTTTATTAATATTAAACATTCATGAGCATGAGGAATTGGGCACTCTCATTCACTGCTAAAAATGTAATATAGCACAACCTTTCTGGAGGGCAACTTGACAATTCTGAATTCCCTATATCACTTATGGAAAAAATTCAAACAATATGGAAAAGTGTAAGTAAACGCAAAAGATGCTCATTCCAATGCCTCCAACTTTTAAATGTACATCTCCTTTGATACAAAAATTCTATTTCTATTGTAGCCTAAGAAAATGATTGGGCAAGTGGGTAAAAGGCATTTGTACAAAATATTCACTGAAATATTATTTATAATGGCAAGTTCCTGGAAACAACCAAAGTTTCATCACTAAGTAGGGTACAGCCACAAAATAGAGTACACTGCAGTCATTATAATTGTGGCATATGTCCACATTTATCAACAAGAAATATATCCACAGCCTATTGTTACTGGAGGTGGAGGGCATTAGGCTAACGAAGTATATATATATATATATATTCCATTAGTATAAAGATATAAAATTGTTGTATGGGTATGTATGCATATGAACATAAAAAAGAATATACAGCAAAACGTTATTTATGAGTGTTGATATCTATATATAGATATTTACATAAATAGAAAAAGAAAGGCTATGCAGTAAAAGGTTAGTAATGAGTGTTGAGATTATACGTGAAACTTTCTATTTTTTCGATTCATTTCCTATTGTCTGAATTTTTTTACATGCCTTGGCATTCATATCTTGTATAATTAGAAAACAAGCTTTTTATTTTAAAATAAATTTAAAAATAGGGAAAAAATTAATTAAGATTCAAGTACAACTTTTTAAAAACAAAATTATGACCTCAAAAAATGACACTGAAAAAGATAATCCTAACTAATATCAGTAAGAATAACAAGGTTAAATCTAAAATGGCAGGTTTTAATCTATTATAGAGGAAAAAAAGTGACTAAACCTTCCCCAGTTAAACAAATTCAGTGCGTTAATATACATACTATAAATGCACAAATATATATGTAAATATGTTATATCCATAACATATATGGATATAAATGTGATATGCCTACATTACATAATTATCTGCTTAGATCATAAATGATTAGGCCTTTATAAAAAGGTTTTCAGGAATTGGCACACCACTTTTCCATAAACTTCATAGAAGTTATAATAATAGCCTGATCTATTATTTGGTGATATTAGCATACCCTTCCTAAAACAGCAATGTTTTAAATTTGGCAAATTTAGTAAAAGCCTTTACAATGTCTATCACTTTGACCCAGCTCCACTTCTAAGAATGTGTCTTAAGGAAACAGTCAAAAAACACAAAAATAGTTTTGCACAGATATATTTATTCTAGCATTATTTTAAAGAGTAAAACCAAAGAGGCAAGTAATAGATCCCATTTATGTAAAATAAAGATAGGTACAAATGTGCTTATATAGGCATAGAAAAATTTTAAAAGAATACCCAGAAAAGTATTCATAGTGGGATGAACATTTTCACTCACATGTTTCCATATTTGAACTTGGACATGAGCATGTTTACTTTTATAATTTAAAATGCAAAAGGAAAAAAAGGGATAAAATGGCAATAACAATAATAATAATTTGAAGTAACCTAGCTCTAAAAATGAAGGGAAATTTAAGTAAAATATATTCTACTCACTAGGCATATTATGTGGTTATTAAAATTTTTATTTAGAATCCTGAGTAATAGCATGGGAAAATACTCATGTCACAATGTGACGCAAAAAAAAAGGAACAAAAATTTATATTTACATACTTTTTAAAACATAAAAGCCAATGCTTAAGAAGAAAACTAGAAAGAGTATAGCTGTTAACAAAGGCTGAGACTAGTGGAAAATCATCTTTTCTTTCCACTTTTTGTATTTTTCTAAATTTCTATAATGCTGAACGTTTTCATTGAAAAAAATAAATTAAGCAGTAAAAAAGTATGCAATTCTACTATTTTATAGAGCTTACACTTGCAAATGTCACTACCTTGATCAACATTTAAAGAGGTTTTTTCTGCACTGAGATTAGCATGCAAATAAATATTCTTAATTAATAATGTGAATTCTATATTCCATATCCAAAAATAGGGGAAAGTTTAAGGAAAATATAGCCCATTACTAGGCATAATATTGTGTGGTAATTTAAACTTCTATTTAGAATCCTAGGTAATACCACAGGAAAATGTTCATGTGGTGTATATATATTCTATTGTATAATAGAGTTTTAATTTAGCCAATAGAATTAGCTAACTTCCTTTGAATTAGCACTAAATATTCCTCTGAAGATATGGAATAAGATAGATTAACTACTTTTTCCTTGATAAGTAACGTCAGTTTCCTCATCTATCAAATGCACATAATAAGAACATTCCGCCTCACTGATTTGTTGCTAAGGTTAAATGAGATATTATGTAAAGCAATTAGTACAGTCTCCTCCTGGCACTTACTCAATAAATGGTAGCAATTGTTATTATTTTTAGCATGACTGCCCTTAAAATATTTCCTTACTTTCTCCTTTCTATTAGGATAGGCTCTATACAACACTAATCAGAATGAAAACTATCAACAAAACAAAAAGACATCCTACTGAATGGGAGAAGATATTTGCCAATGATACATCTGATAAGGGGTTAATATCCAAAACGTATTTAAAAATTCATACAGGCCAGCCGGGTGGCTCAGGCAGTTAGAGCTCCGTGCTCCTAACTCCGAAGGCTGCCGGTTCGATTCCCACATGGGCCAGTGGGCTCTCAATCACAAGGTTGCCAGTTCAATCCCTCGAGTCCCACAAGGGATGGTGGGCAGCGCCCCCTGCAACTAAGATTGAACACGGCACTTTGAGCTGCGCTGCCGCTGAGCTCCCAGATGGCTCAGTTGATTGGAGAGTGTCCTCTCAACCACAAGGTTGCCGGTTCGACTCCCGCAAGGGATGGTGGACCTGCAAGGGATGCCCCCTGCAACTAGCAATGGCAACTGGACCTGGAGCTGAGCTGTGCCCTCCACAGCTAAGACTGAAAGAACAACAACTTGAAGCTGAACGGCACCCTTCACAACTAAGATTGAAAGGACAACAACTTGACTTGGGAAAAAGTCCTGGAAGTACACACTGTTCCCCAATAAAGTCTTGTTCCCCTTCCCCAATAAAATCTTTAAAAAAAAAAAAATTTGTACAACTCAGCACCAAAAAAATAAAAAACAAACAAACAATCCAATGGGCAAAGGACCTGAATGGACATTTCTCCAAAGAGGACATATAGATGGCCAATAGACATATGAAAAGATGCTCAACGTCACTAATCATCAGAGAAATGCAAATAAAAACCACAGCGAGATACCACATCACTCCTGTCAGAATGGCTGTCATCAACAAATTAACAAACAAGGATGTGGAGAAAAGGGAAGCCCTGTGCACTGTTGGTGGGATAGCAGATTGGTATAGCTACTATGGAAAACAGTATGGATGTTCCTGAAAAAATTAAAAATAGAACTACCTTATGACCCAGCAGTTCCACTCCTGGGTATTCATCCAAAGAAATCCAAAACACTAATTCGAAAAAATATATGCATAGCTATGTTTATTGCAGTGCTATTCACAATAGCCAAGCTATAGATACAATTGAAATGCCCATCAATAGACAATTGAATAAAGAAATTATGGTACATTTATACAATGGAGTATTACTCTGCCATAAAAAAAAAAAGAATGAAATCTTACCATCTGCAATAACATGGATGGCCCTACAGAAAACTATGCTAAGGAAAACAAGTCAGTATGAATTTTTTTTTAACCTTCCTTACTATTTATTCCATTACCTCACACTCCACTAAAACAACAAGAACCAGAAGACAGTCGAATATAGTGAGAAAGAATGAAGGCTACAAGACAGAGCTAGGTTTAAATGCTGGCTCTGTCATACTTATTAGATGTGTGACCATGGTCAATTATTTAATTTCTCTGGATTTTAGTTACCTCACCTGTAAAATAAAAATAATCATATTACCTACCTCAAAAGATTTTTAGGATAATTAAATGAGATGATCTATATAAAATATTTAGCAACATGTTGAGACCACAAATAAAGTAGTAAGTGCGCAACAATGTTTTAGCGATTATTAGCAGAGATCAGCAAACTTTTTTCTATAATATACCAAATAGTAAATAATTTAAGCTTTGAGAGCCATATGGTTTCTGTTGCATCCACTCAACTACACCATCATAGAGCAACAGCAGACATAGACAGCACATAAGTAAACAGGCATGGCTGTCTTCCAATAAAACTTTATTTCCAAAACTAAATAGTGAGCTAGATTTGGCCACCTGGACACAGTCTGCTGAATCCTGACTTAGTCGACTCCTCAGCTGGAGAGCCTCTAAATGGTTCTCTGATCTATGATCTCTTAGGAATACTTCAATAATTATATCTTCTAAATCAGTGTTTTCAAAGTGTGTTCTATAGAATACTCATTTCCTGAGATACTAACCTGAGATGCTATACCTATTGTCAATAAGTTTCTCTAATCATAAAAGTTTAGGAAATTCTTACTTGAACAGGTTTTGTATCTGCAGAACTTCTTTATAAATTAGTATCTTTGGAAATCTCCAAATAAGAACATGGAATGCAGCTCATGGAGTCATTATTTTGGCCAAATTTTTTTAATGTCTATCTCTTTAGTGATGTGGATATATAAATAAATAAAATAGACAAAAATCCCTGCCTTCATTTAGTTTACATTCTAATGGGGAGGCAAACAATAAACAAAATAACTAAGTAATATGTAAATAATATTTTAGATGGTCATAAGTTATATAAAGAAAGTTAAGAAGTTGGAGGATAGAGCATGCCAGAATTGGAAATATGATCCACAGGACGTTCAGAGATTAAATGTAAATGGACAAATACTCCAATTTTAAAATACTCATTATATATAGTTTATAAGAGACACTTCTAAACCATAAGGATACAAAAAAGATAACAGTAAATAGATTTTTACATGCAAACACTAACCAAAAGAAAATTCTATTAATATCAAACAAGAAATGGCAAAGAGTATTACAATAAAGATAACAGTTAACAATAAAAGAGTCAACTCACCAATTTTTACATATATATATGTATATAGCTAATATATAACAATTCTAAATTTGTATGAACCTACTGATGTAGTCTCCAAATATT
Source organism: Rhinolophus sinicus (assembly GCF_036562045.2). NCBI lineage: Eukaryota > Metazoa > Chordata > Mammalia > Chiroptera > Rhinolophidae > Rhinolophus > Rhinolophus sinicus. Next base: position 131,092,982 of record NC_133756.1, read on the forward strand.
TAGCTAAATTTGTCAGAAATATAAAGCAAAATAGACAAATTCATAATCAAAGTAAAGACTTTTAAATACCTCCTTCGATAAATGATAAGTGGACTTAAAAAAATAGGAAAATAATATGATCAGCAAATTTGACTAAAGTGACATATTCAGAATGGTGTGTCTGCAACAGCTGCACAACAAACATTGTTTTTAAGCAAATATCATACAATCGAGCTTAATGGTAAAATGTTGAAAGCTTTCTTCTTTTGAGATAGAGAATACAACAAGGATGTCCACCATCACTGCTTCCATTCTCAACATTGTATTAGAAATATTAAACAGTACAAGAAGGCAAGAAAAAGAAATACCGGTATAAGATTTAGAAAAGAAGAAAACACGTTGTCATTATGTGCAGATATGATCGTATAGGTAGAAAATTCAAAAGAATCTACAGATAAAGAATAGTAATTAATGAGTTTAGCAAGTTTGTTTTATGCAAGGATATTGTACAAAAAAGTATATTACATTTCTATGTACAACCCCAAGCAAATGAATTTATATATACCATTTATATAAAATCATCACAAATATCAAATGTTTAACTAAACCTTCTAATGAAAGATTTGCAAGACCTCAATGCTGTAAACTATAAAAAAATTTTGAGAATAAAAGACTTTATAAGGTGAAGGCTACACTACGCTCATAGATTGAAAGACTCAAAATTATAATGAAGCCACACACACAATGGAATACTACTTGGCCATAAGAAAAGATGAAATACTGCCATTTGCTGCAACTGGATGGGTCTAGAAATTATCATGCTAAGCAAAATAAATCAGACAGAAAAAGTCAAGAACCATATGACTTCACTCATATGTATGATATAAAACTGAAAACAACAAAGTAACAAGACAAACAGAAAAGAAAGAAAAACTCGTAGTCACAGACAACAGTTTCGTGGTTACCAGAGAGTAAGGGGGAAGGGGAGGTGATAGAAGAGGGAAACGGGGATCAAATATATGGTGATGGAAGGAGAACTGGCTCTGGGTGGTGAACACACAATGTGATCTATAGATGATGTATTATAGAAATGTACACTTGAAATCTATATAATTTTACTAACCATCATCAACCCAATAAATTTAATAAATTTTATTAGAAGCAAAAACCATAAAACAAAAAGCAAAAACCATAAAAAATACATTTAATTATGTCAAAATGACAAAATATACAAAAAACTATAAGCAAAATTAAAAGGAAAACCAAAAACTAAGTGAAAAATATATCCAGTACACGTATAAATATCTGTCTGCAAAATATACAAAGAATTCCTACATGAGAATGTCAAATTTGAAACAGCAATGATTAGAAGGGAAGGGAACTTGTATTGTAAGGGCAAGCTGGGGGAGGAAATGTTTGTGGAGGCTTTAGCTTCAATTATGAAGCTTTATACTCATACTACAATAAAGGTTTAATTTTTTAAAAGGAAAATATGTTGATATTCTACAAGTATAATTAAAACAAATTTTAAAAACATAAAAAATAAAATTGTAGTGAAGCCAATCTCTCCAAAGTCAGCTATAGAGTCAATGCAGTTCCAATCAAAATTCCAACAGTTTGGTGCATGTGTGTGTATATAATTTGCTAATTTGACTCTAAACTTTATATGAAAATCCAACTATCCAAAAATAAACCTTGACAAACACAAAGGATACATTTGGTCTACCAGATATCAAGACTTACCATAAAGCAATAGTAATCAAGATAGAGAGGAACTGGTCCGAGGTGGAGAAAACTACTCCAAAGGAACAGAATCAAAAGCCAAACGAAGGAAAAAACACTAAGTAGATATAGGTACTTGATTTATGACAAAGTTACAAGTTGCCACTACTAAGCAATGGGACAGGATGAGGTTGATTTTGTTTGTTTTTTCAATAAATGATGTTGGGTCAATTAGATGTGCATATGGAAAAATAAAATAAAATGTGACCTCTACCTCACATCATACTGAAAAATAAGTTCCATGTGGTCTATTGGTCTAAATTTGAAAGGCAAAACAAAAACCAGAGATTCTTAACCTGAAATCAGTGAACCTCCAAGGATTCCATGGAAAGGTTTCAAAGCTTTCATGAACACCTCAAAGTTGTATATAATCACGTATATTTTCCTGGGGAAATCATCTGCACTTTTATCACCATCAAAAACAAAATGCCCTATTCAACACAATTTCTCAATTTGATATTGAGCTGTATTTCACATTTTCAATAGCCACATGTGGCTAGGGGCTATTGTATTGGACAGCACACATCTAGCCAAAGAGATTTGAGATGAAATGTGTGCAATTTCTTTATTGTATTCTTAAAGGGGAACGAATACCCTTTTCCTTGCTCCATCTATTCTGCTGCCTTGATGTGCTCATGATGACAAGCCATCACAGGCATAGTGATTAGAAGTGGGGCAACAAAATTGGAAATGGCTGCATTTCAGGAAAGTGGAGTATGCAAGCCAATGATTTAATTATTCTATCTACACTTTTTATCAGAGAGAAAACGAAACTATTTTGCTTAAGCCATATTATTTTGTTGTCTCTTACAGAAATTAAAACTATATCTTTAAAAAAATGCCCTATTCAAACAATGTTTAAGAATGTCCTCATGAATTCAAGGTAAGATTTCTTAAGACATTGAAACATTAGCTAAACTAGAAAAGACAGTCATTTGACTATTTAAATATTAAACATTTCTGTTCATTGAAAGACAGAGGGTAAAAGGCACCTCAAAGCGTGAGTAAAGATATTCGCAAGACAGAAAGGATACCACCCCTACTCCCTACTTACCGTGTTTCCCTGGAAATAAGACCTAGCTGGACAATCAGCTTTAATGCATCTTTTGGAGCAAAAATTAATGTAAGACCCAGTATTATATTATATTATAGTATATCATATCATATTATATTACATTATATTATACTTGGTCTTATAGTAAAATAAGACAGGGTCTTATATTAATTTTGGCTCCGAAAGACGCATTAGAGCTGATTGTCTGGCTAGGTCTTATTTTCAGGGAAACACGGTAGGAGTTCCTTGACCTACTTCCTACAGTAATCTTTAAAACTCAAAACCAAGCAAGAAGCATTTTTTTAAGATACATAGTATCTATTTGGAACAAAGGTTTTTATTACTGAGTTGTTTAATTTTTTTAATAAACACAACTAAAATTTTAAAAATTGAAAAAGGAGTTCCTTGGCCCACTCTGATTGTAGCCAGAGCTGCCACAGACAGCTCCATGTGAGCTCAGATTACACTGGTCCTGGCAAGGATTTCATCTTCAGTCCTCACTGAGCAACTTGCCACCTTCTGCTTCAGGACCTTCTCTGAAGGGAGACGGGAGTACAGGCAGCCCAGCACTAACTCAGCTTGGAAGTTGGGGGAGTAAATGGCCCTTGAGGGAACTAAACCATACTGGATAAATGCTCCGGACGCGCTTCCTTCAGGAAGGCATTCTGTGCTCTTCTCAGAGGTCCTACAGGAATCCAGTCCTTGCTGCCGACAGTGGTGACCTTAATCATAGTTTGTCCTTCTTCCTTGTCTCACTGCTACCACTCCCCCCTTCTACTTCCTGGAGTCCCTCTCTAAAAGCTACCTGTATCCTAGTCCTTATCACAGGCTCTACTTTTGTTGGAACCCAAACTAAGACAACATAGAAATTGGTTTGTAACCAAAATATATTAAGAACACCTACAAATCAGTAAGAAAAAGACAAACAATTGCATAGAAAAGGAGGCAAAATTTTTTTCTAAACTTTAATAGGAACTTCACGAAAGAGGATTTCCAAATGGCCGATAAACATACAAAAATGTGCTTAACTGCATTAATATTTAGGGAAATACATTAAAATCATAATGAGATGTTACGTTATACCCACCAGAATGCTAAACCTACAAAGACTGGTCATCCCAATAATGGGAGAATATGTATGACAATAGGAACTCTCGTGAAAGTATAAATTAGTAAAACAATTTGGCATTATCTAATATAGACTAAAAATACCACATCATATGATCTAGCGATTCCACTTTTTAGTATGTACCCAACAGAAATGCAACCAAATGTATAAGAATGCGTATAGCGTCATTATTCATATTAGCCCCAAACTGGAAATGTCTGTCAACAGTAGAATGAGAAACTGTGATATAATCATAAAATGGAATACTATACAATAATGAAAACAAGTGAATTACTGCTACACAAAATAACAAGGATGGATCTCACAAATATCATACAAAATGAAAGGATCCAAACAGAAAAGGATATATAATGTATGATTCCGTTTATATAAAGTATAGAAAACAGAGAAACCAAAACTATGCTGTTCAGGGATGCATGCTCTGGATATGAAACTATAAAGAAAAGCAAAGAAGTAATTACCATAAAAAAGAGGTAGTGAAAACTTTACTTTTGGAGGAAAAAGGGGAGTAGTGGTTGGCAGAGGAGGTAGAAGGACTTCAAGGGTGCTAGAAATGTTATATTTCTTATAAAACATCTTTGTTTTGTGCACTTTTCAACTTGGATATTATATTTTATAATACAAAGGTTAAAAACAAGTTTTTATGAAATGTCTGACATAAGATAAGCAATCTAATGCAAAATAATAAAAATGCAAACTAAAACTATGAGACACCAGTTTTCACCTGTATGGTCCAGGATATGGAGAAACAGACACTCTCACACATGACTGTTAGGAGTACAAATTAAGACAGAAGCTATTTGATAACACCTATTTAAAATTTATATTGAATATAACCTTTAACTCACAATTCCATTTCTAGGAATTTTCCCCACCGATATATTTGCACACGAACACAAAGAAGACTCTCCAAGGATATTCAATGCAATATTGCTAGTAATACTAAAAGATTAGATCCAACCAAAAGTCCATTAATGATAAGGGACTACAGAAGTCATACTACATCAAACATTAGAATATTATATAGCCATTTAAAAGGAATAAGAAAGCTCTATAAGTCCTGATGGGTATATCATTCATATATATATATGGTGCCAAAAAAATGTATACACATTTTAAGAAAGGAAAACTGTATTAAAATTGTAATAATATATACTGATAACAAAAGATGAATGCAAGTCACGTTTGACTTCTGCAATTACAAGAGGTGCTCAAAGTGGTTACCATCAGCGTCCAGACACTTCTGATTACGGCGAACCACTGCTCGAGAAACACTGACCGAAGTGTCCACTTGTGTGTATTTTTTAGGCACCCCCAGTGCCAAATATATATGTATTACATATATATTATATATATTTTATTACTATATTATATGTTACTATATTATTACTATATATTACTATGTTATAGTAATATATATATTATAGTAATATTACTAAATTATAGTAATTGTTAATATATATTACTATATATTACTGTATATTACTACATTATATATATTTTATCACTATATATACTTTATTATTATATATGTTATATAATATATTTTATTTTTATATATATATATGAAATGAAAAAAGCAAGATACAGGCAAATATGTATAATACCATATGTGCTACGAATACCATTTGTGTTAAGAAACATTTCATAATGCATCTCTAGATGAATACATAAGAAATTGGTAATAGACATGGTTTTCAGGGAAGGAACCTGAGAAACTGAGGAACTTGCAGGAAATAAATAGTCTACTTTTTACTCAAAACCTCTGTACCTTTATACATTTTTACCATATATACATAGGACCTATTTAAAGAAAGAAAGAAATTTATTTTGGAAATGACTTTCACAGAAGTCCTCACAGTCCATTTTTAAAGTATTCTACCCTATGCACGGTTAGTATATTAGCTATAAACATCTTTTATATTCCATGGAGTCAGTAGAACTAACTAAATCAAAGAATGAAGTTTTGGGATTTATCATCCTGGTATGATGGTCTCAGCATAATGGAAGCACCTTTAAGATGACATACTGTTTTTCAAATATAGTACAAAATATTGTTAGACAAAACAAAGATGAGAGGTATTTTAGTCCTGTGCTAATGAATACCAGAGTAAACACTATAGAACAAGATCATATAAATGACAGGAGAACAAGTCATGACTATGCCTAGACAGGTCCACTAAATATATACTCCCTCTTTTTAAAATTTTTAAGGCTTTTTTTTATTTTGTTTTAACTAGGCATACTTGAGCAATAAACAATTCTTCCTTCCAGCTGACTCTGCCCACTTTCTGGCATATATACTGTTTTGGAACACAGTGAATATTTAACCATTTACGCAGTGAATATTTAACCACTTATGCAAAAGTAAAATGGGTTGAATCAAGCAGATCATTCACTTCAACTTGACTCCTTTCTCTGTAAACACAATTCAATGAACATGGCAACACCCTAGATCATTTTAACAGGACATTTCATTTTAATACACTTGAATCTAACTTTATCGTGGCTTTTATGAATGTCTCTTTCATTTCAGTTAATCTCATAGTCTGCCCGTTAAGTTAATTCAAGTATCTATGGACCTCATTTTGTGTACAGTCCTGGAGAGTATGAAAGATTTACAAATCTCATGTCACATTGGAAAAAAGAAAGGAATGAATGACATCTGAGAAAGGAAAATATTGCCACTCTTAAAATTCAGAAGCTATTAACTCACAAATTAGTAGATTGAAGCATGGTTCTAGCCCATTTGTTCAGACTTTAAAAACTACAAGTTCCTGAATTCACATTTCAACCTACAGTTGCTTATTTACTTGTTTCTTCAAATCAACAAAAATCTATTACACTGAACTAGTTGGAGTCAATAGCTTTATTTATCTTAATCCTGTGTACAGATGAATTTTTTTCCTTCAACATGTATTAATTAAGCACCTGATCCTGGCCTACATGAACAGGACAACTCTTAAATTGTTTCAATATGCATTTCTTCAGATTTTAAATCTGTTGGGGGTAAAAGCTATATTTTTCTCTTTCCTTTTATAAATCTAGATAATGCTTTGTTACAGAGCCTTCAATAAAATTTTTATACTGCATTTTAAAAGCAAAGGACAATTTAGTTACCCTACTTAATGAAAAAAAAATATTTGATATATATCAATTTATTAATCATAGGCCCTTTTAATAAGAACTTATCTTTTCATGGTAAATTATGATTATTAACACCCTGGTTCAGCTTCCAATAAAATACCCTTGTAGGGTAAGTTATTCGAAACTTACATGTTTTCATAAAGGTTAAGTTGCCATGTATCGGAGGCTAGTACCACCATTGCCTTAGATTTGAGGCCAATTACGGACATTTCTGATGTACCAATTAAGTTGAATTCTCCATTTTTCAGTGTAGGTAAACTGATCAAGAGGAAGCGACAGTAACTAATTCTTCTTACAGGCTACCTAAAAGCAAAATATAACAAAATTCTGAAAAACATTTTATCTCAATGAAGATTCTGATTCTGTTGAAAAAATAATAAGTTAACAATCTGAGATGACTGAGCAAAGGGAAAAGGATAGTAAGAGGAAAAACTTAAGTTCCAAGGAAATATACACAAACATATTTCTTTGAGATTGTAATACAACAGGAGCTTCATTCTGAATGGTACCTTCCTATTGCCTGGCACTTTACAAGCAACCTGAAATGCTTTCCCCTAACTAATAGTATTTTTAGTCATAGTGATTGTCTGCTCTCTGTCACAAAAGCACATATTGCTTTGGATGATGATGATTATGGAGCTACAAAGTTTACCACAGCTTCAGTCACCAATGCTCCCACCCATACAGCGTCATCCTCAGAAACCATCTGGTGCTTCTTCTGCATAATTAGGAAAATATTGAGTTAGCACTTCACACTCTAGGGAGGATTAAACCAACTTTCTGAAGCAAGAAAAATTCTGGCCAAGTCAAAACAGAATTGTAATGTATCAAAACTTTCTCTGAAGGAGATCTTTATGTGCCCAGGCTTTACCTGGGTTTGTTTTTTTTGTTTTGTTTTGTTTTTTGTCTTTTTGTTGTTGTTGTGTTGTTGTTTTTTAATTGCAGTACCTGAACTCTACAAATAATATAGTATATTCAGTGAGTATAATGCTGACAAAACAGATGTTACCCCTTGCATCCACCCACTAAATTCTTATTCCCAATTTGGTTGTCTGCAGTGGTGAATCAGAGCAAGGTGACTCAGTCAACTAACAACAAGAAATTTGAAGCTACACTTGGCTCACAGTGTTTACCTTGAAATAAGACTATTAAGCTCCTAAAACTTAAAAGCACAGGAGTTAGCCAAGTTGCAAAATTACATTCAGGATAAGACCACTGCACCATAATTTCTCTCTAATTGTTTTTCTTAGAACAGATGTCTAAAATGAGTTCTTCACATTAAAGACAATTGGGAGGAGATTAAGGTTTTGAACTATGCCTCTGACAAGCCCATATAAGTGTCTCACAATCGTCAGAATTCATTTAAGAGGAAAGCAAGAAGCATGGCAAAACATAACTGAGCAAAGTATTGCACTTTAAAATATGTCTTGTTACAGAACTGCAGAGTGTACTTATCTTCCATTTTGTCCCCAACCCCTCTGAGCCAACTGCTTGCCTACGGACAATGGAAACCAACCAAAATTTAATGAGCACCTACCATCTTCCAGACAGTTGGATGTACAGCAGAAAAAATACATTGTCATGGCAGACAAAAGAAAAGCATCAAAGGCTGTAGTTCCTAAGTGTACAAGATACCCCAACACACCACACTGAACTCACAAAAACACTATTTTAACTTTTCAAGGGAAACACAGTGATACATGACATGTGTTGATTACTCTGTAAACTACAAAGACAAACTGGTTCAGTTTCAACTTTACATCACACTACATTCATTTTTCTGACATCGTGTCTTTGCAAAACTGGTTTTCAGTCTTTACAGTGATAAAAAGCAACTTTGCTAAAATCAACGTGATACAGGAAATGAGGATGGCAATGTCCGATCTGTTTGCAGTGTTTGAAAAAGTTGTGCAATGCCCAAAAGACACACACATCTCACTAGCAATTGTGATTACTTAAGAATGAAATTAGTGTTTTTGCTTTCAATTTTTCAAACAGCTTTCAATTTTTATTTTTTTCAAACAGCTACTATGTTTTTAGTACATAAATACTTAAGCTGTTTGATCCCAGCTATGTACTAAAACGAACTTTAGTTATTTCTTTTGTAAGCACTGTGAAAAAACTACTGACACACAAGAGATACCAGGAACCAAGAAAATTTGAGGACTTCTGGCATAAAGCCTTAGAGCCTGCCTACTCATGAATACACAAGGCTCGAGTAAATAAAAGCAAATTACTGATGGTAAGGTAAACTAACAAAATCTGAAAATGCACTTTTCCAACAGGTGCCTGAATAAACTTGGTCCACAGGAACTCATGACTTCTAGAGTTACTATGAGCAAAATCAGTAGTCTCAATGTCATTACCAAATAAGTCAGTGCCTCGAAATGCATATGCAATCTAAAAAAGAAAAATGTGAAAGAAGCAATGAGACAAGCTGAGAAAAGTAACTAAAAAGCACTCTACATACCAGAAGAAAAACTGACTGGAAACACCACATTATTAGGTTAGAAAGCAACAGAAATATAAACAAGCACTTGGGCAACTTCCCCCTCAGAGGTATCCTGGCAGCAGCTGGTAGTATTTTTGATCCCAGACCAAAATGTAACCAGGAAGTGTACATGAGCTCATGGGAGAAACAGATAACTAAAAAATAAAGAAAACAAAGTTGTAGGATGTTAAAACATACACATATGTTTAAAAAAGAGAGAGAGATATTGGAGATAATACAAAACAGTCAAGGAGAAGGATCCTCTCAACACAGAGTAAGAAGAATCACAAACCTAAAACAACCCACAAATTCTTATCTAAAGGCAGAGGAAAATAGACCATAGATGAGGCCAGGCGATGCCCAGAATTGTGACTCCAACAAGAACAGCACTAAAACATTATAGCAAAACACAATGCCAATTGACGTGAAGGAATGACCCTCAATCCACAAACAAAAAAGGATTAGACTTGAATCTGATTGAGAGTTTCACATTCCTAATCATCACACAAGATTTTTAATATAAAAGCAAAATTCCACTAAATGTAAGACTACAAACTGTTGGTTTAAAAAATAATAATTTCAGGGCATCGAAGTCGGGACCCCTTCTCACTTGAGAGCTGCGACTCTTTGCATTAATAAACTATCCTCTTTTGCAACTCCTGGGCTCTCAGGTCCGTGCTTCCATTCTTAGGTTTCACGAGACCATGATCCTGGCACTCAAAGAAGTTTCCTACATCATTTACTGGGGGCTCTTGAGACGTTGGTCCAGGGCCCCTTCCCTGTGAGACTCCTCAACACTCGCCACCAGCCTCAAGACATCGTAAGATGGGCAGTCAGCCCTCCAGCACCTTCACCCTCCTGAATTACGTCTTGAAACATTGGGACAGATTTGACCCCCAGACTCTGAAGAAGCAGCACCTGGTCTTCTTTTGTTCCAAGGTTTGGTCTCAATATAAATTAGAAGATGGGGAGACTTGGCCTTCAGAAGGAAGTATTCATTACAATACTATTATTTTAGCTAGATTTGTTTTGCAGACAGGAAGGTAAATGGTCAGACGTTCCATATGTTCAGGCTTTTTTTATTCTAGGGGACAACCCAAACCTCTGTAAGAAATGTACAATTGATCCGGCAAAAAATAAAAATTAAAAATAATTTCATGCCATGAAGTACATTATTGATATATTCTTGTGTTATTTAATTAGCGGCAATGGAGGATTTATCTGGGATATCTATACACAGTGATTTTACTAAAATTAGGTCAGACAAATGGGAAACCAGTAAGAGCAGAGTAACACTGGGTACACAAGAGTGGCTCCATACTCGTCCAAAGTTGTGTACTATTTTCTTTTCTCTGCTACTAGATGACTATGTAACCTTAGAAAGTCACTAATCTTATTGTTTTCAGTTTCCTCAAACTTATAAAATGCATAATATATAATATTTATTACATCAGGGTTATTGAAAGAATGGGATATGATGAGAGAATGAAAATTCTTTGAAACTATAAAGTTCTACAATCAAGAAATTGTTCTAATCTCTCAAAATAGTACTTTTACCTTCTTACTGAGCTTTAGGAAGGGCCAGGCATGCTAGCAAAGCAATTTCAATACTCTTATAGGAGTACTGAAAAACCTATAGATTTTACATTCAGATCACACCTATAACTTAAACTCATGGCCACATCAGACACCCAGGGCTCTAAGAAGACTGAAGAAAATAACTGCTCCTCTAATTGGATTCATTTAAAATAGCATATTAAAATTATTTCTGTATAACCATTTGGTTGTTAGATCATCTTGAGTCTAGAAACTAATCTGTCATTAAATTATTTCACTTCTAAATGAAATATTTATCATTATTTATGTCACTTCCAAAATGATTTAACTCCTTCTTGTTCTCTTTCACTGTCCTTAGACTAAGCCCTTATTGTCTCTCACCTGAATTTCTACACAGCCTAATTGAGATCTCTAATTCCTATCTTTGCTGCTAGTTCACTGCGCTCTCCATCCATAATCTTTCTAGTTATCTTCCTTAAACACAGATATAATCATGTCACTATTATGCTCAAAATCTATTTGGTTCCACTTCATCCCTTAGAATGAGACCAAAATCTTTACGATCCCACTCGCGGCCTTCGTTAACCCGGCCACAATATCCTCACAGTGTCATCATACTGAACACATGCAGAACTTCAGCTGAATAGGACTGTTCCCGACTTCCCCAGAGTGAGATGCTTTTGTCTACACCTGGTCCTTTATTCATGTTCTTTCCTCAAAACAAGTGAGATGCCACACCCCTCACCTGTTGAATGCAAATAGCAACTTTCTTCACAAAGTCCTCCAGAGAGTTAAGTTTTCCAACTGGAGTTAGTCTCTCATTCCTTAGCATGCTGATAGCATGGGCTCTATATTTCATGTGAACACAAAAGTTTTGCTTTGTCCTGTAATAATTTATATAACGTGTGTTGTCTCTTGTACTAGGCTATATAAGTTTATTGAGGGGAGAAGACGTGCTCATTTTAATTTCACCTACAAAGCCTAGAAGAACTGCTGTGAATACCAGGAGCTCTGTAATACAACTTTTGAATTTAAATATAGAAACCCCTTAGGCAAACAAACTTCATCCAAAAAATCATAGCTAAGGAATAGGAACTCATTCCCACCAAGAATGGAGGGACATACTTGCTATGCTGTGTGCCACACTATATCACTTATCTCTTCTTCAATTCTTGGCAACTGTTTTAAAAATAAAGAAAAAGCTTAAAAAGCTGTACTGATGTCCTTTATGTTCACAAACACAACAGTAACTTTTTCAATAATCGTGTTTCATGGCAAAAGCAAGTTTTTGTCTCTCCAAAAACCTCTTTCTAGTTCTCGAACTCAGTTCATGAACATGAGACCTTCCAAAGCTGGACAGAAAAGTAAATTCATCATCCAAGACATATTTTGTTCATATCTGAGCAGACCTCCCCTTTATACCTAACAAAATTCCTTGTACCTTTCTTGTGAAGGCAAAGTACATATCCCAGTAAGAGAAAGTTATTGATCTCCTTACTTGCCAGATTTTGAGAAAATGAGGATCAAAGGAGAGAAATGACATGAATGAGCCTTAATTTTCAGTGGCTAGGATAAAAATCCAACTTACTATTAACCATGTCTTCCAAGTTCTAGTCAATAGGCCAAACTTCTTAAAGAAAACCTCTCTTCTAAATTTCATGATCCAATACTAAGTTTTAAAAGTACTAATTTATCTGACTGTTAATGTATCTTCTCCTCTATCAAGTTTGCTTAAAATAAGACTCAGATATTTAAAAAGTGACAAGAAAATCAAGACATAGAACAAAAAAGAGAAATGAAGGTCACAGAATGAATTTAAATGTGGCGTTAAGTCAAGTTTTCCCCAGACATCTTCTGAGCTACTCGGACCCTCACAGACATGCGTAAGTGTAGAGAAAGGAAACTTTGGCGGGTTATATAGTAGATAAAATGCTTTTTTAATGAGCTTTCATACCCTGGTACAGTGGATACCAATCCAAAGAAGAAGCTCAAGTGGCCAAAGGGACTTTTCACTCAGGGGCAATAACCAGCCTACAGATGTCACCTGTTCATTGCTAGGATCCTGAGTGGCATCTCAGTTACTTTAAAGAGGCTCATAAAAATTCCTAGCGCACTGAGGAGGGGAAAAAAAAAAATCAACCTAGGGCAATTCGTCAAACAGAGAGGGTCACTGCCACAGCCATTTCATTTTAGGATCCTAGAAACCTGACGGCGCCATACAATCACATTTCCAAGATGAAAAGTTTTTCCAATGCTTTCTGGGAATCATACTCAGTCTGCATGGATCTTACCCATTTCACAATACTTGACTGTTTTCTTTTTTGCTGCCATTGTACCCTCAGCTGGAATCTGCTAATAGTTCTAGCCTGGGTGAAATTAATCTCTTACCTCTCGCACACGTATCTGTATTTCAGACCTGCTCAGTAATGCTGGAATGGAACGAGAAGTACTGAAGACAGAAGAAATTCAACATGTGTGGAAAGCCTACTGTGGTCAGTTGTATTATGTTCCTGACTGTCTGTTCTCACTCTTTGACATATGACTTCCAGTAAATGGAGTATATTTCCCTGTCCCATTGCCAAGCGTGGACAGGTGATTCGGCCAATGGAATATGAGAAGATGTGACATGCGCCATATCCTTATGGAAGCTTTAAATGAACCTACATAGTTTGGTGCAGCCTTTTGTACTACTGGCCTCTGCTATGAGAACAGCATGTCCCAAGCTCCTTCAACCTGGATCACAGACTGAAATGACATATGCCAGAGAGCCAAGCAGAGCCACAGCCAACCTGAAGACTCATGACTGAGAACTAAATGTTTGTTGTTTAAAGCCACTGTGACTTTGGGATTCTTTGGGATTGCAGCAAAGCTGACAAATACAGAAAATGTTAACAGAATTGGTATTACACTGCATAACAACCTCAAAACCTCAGTGACTTAAAACAATAATTTTTATTTCTCTGCTCATACTACATGGAAGCAGGTCAGCTTCTCTGTCTCTGCTCTAGGTTGTGAGTCAGATTCAAGTCTGCTCCATCGTCTTCTTATTCTAGAACTCCGGCTGAGGATACATCCTCTGTCTGAAACATGATCTTCTTATAACAGAAGGGACAGGAATAAGAGGTCTGATGGAAATTTGCAATGCTTCTAAAAGATTCTGCTCAGAAACGACATGGCCAAAACCCAAAGTCAGTAGGAAGGAGGAAGCACACTTCATCTAGAAGAAGTGAGGAATAACTCATGGTGATCAATAGTACAATATGTCGCATTTATTATGTTTTAATCATTGTACTAGGTGTACTTTACATAAGTGATATCATTTACACCTCACACCAACCCAGAATGGAAGGCATTATTTCCATCTTTTAGAAAATTGTGACTCAGAGAAGTAATGTAACTTGTGCAAAGGTATTCCGAGGATGTGTGAATGGAGGGCTGGGGTCCCAGTCCAGGAATAGGTGACTCCAAAGCACTTCCTCTTACACCCACCCCACACTCACACACAGTGTTTCTCGGTCAAGTTTTAAGCATTACTTAACAGACGGGATCTGTGCTTGTATAAAACCAGTATTGGCTATAAAAGACTTCAATAACTAAGCTTTCTAAGTGAAACAGGGCAATATAAGTATAGTAGAAAAAGAGAAACATCTATGAAAATAGTCTTACAGAAAGATAGATGGGAATGAGCAAAACAATGAGAAGGTATGTGAATGAGAACCCAAGGAACTGGAAAATAAGAAGAGAAATTGATAGCACTTCTCTGGGCAAGAGCACTTACAAAAATAGCTTGCCTCAGGGGAAAACATTTTAGACTCTGATTTCACAGGCCATAAGAAAAGCACTAGGGTGTTTCCCTTTCCTTTAAAATGTGCACACCCAGTTTTTTTTTTGTCGCTGCCTAAATACTACCATGTACTCACTACGGTGCCTGTTTTGAGACTGGCGATCACTAGCTTATGGGCATCAAGTGCTTTTTAAAACCCCAAAAAATGCCATCTCTAATGCACCTGAATGAGTTGCTCTCAACATATTTAAGGAGTCATTTTTCATCTGAGTCACACCTTTGGGGCTCCAAACCGTGGTCTGCTCTGCCTGCCAATTTCTATCACAATTGTAATTCTATTTGAAATATTAACATACTATCACAGCAATGGAACGTCTACTTGTTATTGTTGATTTTTCACTTAATAATTTAAAACTGACTAGGTATATACTTATGGCAGCAGAAAACTTTCTAATCATCAGGTAAGTAGTAATTAGAGTTGTAGAGGCACAGGCTATGAATACTTGCAACAGAAAACTGGAGACACGTATATCAGGCCTCCATGCCAGATAGCCAGACTGCTACTAGAGAAAAGGCAAACCATCTCTAAGTAGTACGGCCCATTACTACTAATTGAGCCATGTACAAGAGTGGCATGCTATTTTGTTTGTGTTTTGAACGGAGGAAAAAAATTAAAGAGAAAAACAAGCAAATATTTTCCCAGATATGAGAAGAAAACTGGAGTCGTCAGTTGTCCATACAACCCAGGCCTGATTATTCTCTTCTGCAATCCCACTTTTTCCCTAAATGTTTCTGTATAGCTAACTATTCATAATTTTTCCAGAAAAATGACTAACTTATGCTTGCCTAAGATGGTTTTGGATATTTTCCTGTGATTCAGAATGTCAAATAAATTACATGGTAGATTAAATCACAAAGGATCAATTGGTGCATAAATAATCTATCTCAGAAATATTACCTTCTCCATGCTCAGGCACCAGTAGATTATTCTAGTTGGTGGTACTTACACCTAGAGTTACACTGGTCCCTTTGACAGATAACCCAAAGAGGAGAAAAATTTTACTAACACAGTATGTGTCTGTGCATATTCAAACGTGAACCACTGAAGGTAAACCTATGACCTATCATTATGATTACTATTGTCATTATTTATATGTGTGGGTGGATGATATATAGAGACACATTTATCAAATTCAACTTAGCCAAAAGGTGGCAGTGAGAAATTTAACTATGAAACATGCGTAAGATCTTATTCACAATTCGTGACTATGCAGGCAAGGACTGGATGGAGGATAGCAAAAAAAATACAGCTTCAGAGTTCAATCGACCTGAGTTTTAGTTCTAGATCTTCTACTGTGTGACCTTTCACTTAATTTCTCTGTACGCTGGATTTTTTATTTTTAAATGAGGTAATACTGAAAACATACAGGATTTTTAAGATTAAGAGCGGTAATAATTATATAAAGCTCATTGAACAAGGCTTAACACATGGCAGATACTCAGTAAGTATTAGGAAATGTTTAATTGACTTGAAAAGAGTAGAGAACATGCTTATAAATATTTTTTAGAGAGACAATTCAGAATTCTCGTAAAGACAAAGAAGTAAAAGCAATTTTTCTAAACTCTTCTCCCTTGAAAACCCAAAAGAATGAAAAATGAGGGGTGAGATCCTCAGTGAAGCAATGAAATACCTATCTCTACACTCAAATCACAAAATGAAGAATATACACCAAATAAATTAAAGTCTATACCACAACAAAGGAGAATAACTATGAGATGACACTCACCTCCTCAGACCTCCAGCAAGAATAAATTTCTCTATAAGTACCAAGTCTAAAATACATCAAATGATCCTTTGATTAAAGTGATAAGATTTAGGGGTATGAGAGACAATAGAATTAGTAGGAAATATTTTTGTGAAGACCCAGTTCCACACTGAGGAACTGCAGGTGAAGTTGAGCTGAATAAGGAAGAAACACGCAGATACACCATCTTGTCTATAATCTAATCTCCTAAAACACTGCCTGTGGAGAGGGAAAGGAAGCAGAGATGACCAGATCATGGTACAGATAGCCTGACTTAAGGTGCTTCATTGTAAGCCACACCAAACTTCTAATGCCAAAAACTAAGAAGAGATATAGGCAGAACGTAAAAAAATAATAATATACAACAATTGAGGTTTTTCAACACAACAAATGCCAATTTTAAAGCTACTAAAACTGCCCCCAATTCACTCTATACTATCCCTCCTAATATTGTTTTTCAGCAAATAACTATCCAACAAAAATACGCCCCCATCTGAAGATAAGCGGTAAGAATTAGCACAGGATCTATATATACATACATAATGGGAAAAAATGGGATATTATTTAAAGACAGATTACATATTAAAAGAATAATGGTCTTCTCCCTTACTCAAGAAAACAAAGGAAGATTTTAGACAAATATTTCTCCTCCGTCTCAAATAAAAATAACATGATCTCTGTGGGAGAGAAAAAAGAGCTCAAAGAAAAGATAAAGGGATCAAAGAAGAGATAAGGCAACAGTAGTTGAAAAGTGAGCTGGCAGACCTCAGGAAAGAAATGGAGGAAGGAAAATTAAGCCATTACATAGATAAAACTCTCATTAGATGTAATAAAAATTTTGTTTTAACAACTGAAACTAGGGCATATAAAAAGGATTAAGGAAATCATTTTTAAAAAAATGGTAAAAATGAACAGAGAGAAAGTATTGGATATAAAACTGCTAATTAAGAAACCAATGGAGATGCAACATTTATAATTACTGATTCTGAAGAAGAGAAATGTTTTAAATGGACCTGCACCAAAAATTACTTAAACATAATAGAAGAAAGTAATTCATGTCCCCAGGAAAAGGTAAAATATAATGACTAATGCTAAGACATGTCCTGATAAACTTTGTACTTTAAAGGCTTACAGGTAAAAACAAAAAGTCGCCTGTAAAGTTAGAGGGGGAAGGGGTTGTTGCTGGCCTGAGTCTTTGCCTCAAGAACATTAAATGCCGGAAAAAAGTGAAGCAAAACCTAGAGTCCTGAAAGAAAATGTGATCCAATAATGTTATACCCAGCCAAGTTATCTTTCCAGTATAAAAGCAATGAGATCTAAACATATAAAAATATATCAACATATAAAGAATAAGGATGTTTATATCTAAGAAAACAGTATCTGAAGATAAAACCCAATTAAGCAAGGGGTGAATCAAAAGAAGCTAGTGCTACAAGGTGAGCACTATGGATTTCATATCTATGGACACCAGCTGGAGCTCTCCTTAAAAGAACCTGAGGCTGGAGAGAAGGATTCGGGATGGGCATATATTCTATCTAATTCAATCTGCATTTATTGAGTTCTACTATGTGTCAGGAATTTGTTGTAACTAATTTACCATATGTATCTCAACTCTGTGGGATAAATACTATATTCTATTTTTTAAATGAGGAATCTGAAGTTTAAAGTCTTACAGCTGTTAAGTGTGGGAATCTGGACATAAAGCCAAGGTTCTGAATTCAAAACCCATTCTCTAAACGGAGCTTCAAAGCTTCTGCATAAACCACTGAAGATTGCAGGGCAGAAGGGGGTACCGGCAAGAAGGGCTAACATGGTAACTAAATTCATCTTGTTTTTATATATATATTCCTCATTTGATTTATACTTAAATCAAATTCAGTCTCAGCCATGATCTTTCCAAACCTTGATATTTCTTCTTATATTTTGGCACATACACCCAAAGGCTTCTAAAATAATTCTGCTTATTCTAAAGTAATAAGAGTTAACACTTCATTGTCTTTGTATTAAACAAGAAGAAAAATGGGAATCATCTCGACTTTGGGCATGTGGAGAGTTTTGCCATTTTCATCCTATTTACCTATCTTTGATTTTTTTTGTATATTATCCATTCTTGGTTCGCATTTCACTACGTGAAAAGGCTTAGAATAGGCTTCCTATTCCAAGGAAACAACAGACTTCCCTGTATACTTTTTCATCAAATTAATAAATAAAAAGTGACAAGTCTTAGAACTAATTCTCAAGGAATCTTCTGTTAACACGATTCAGGAAAACATCTGTTTATCCTTATTTTTTAGTTTTTTAATACAAAGTATGGTCCAAAATAAAAGCAAAGCTAAGTGGCTCATAATCCCATAACCTTAATCTCATCAGCACTGGGCTCTAAATTCAGTTCTCCAAAACCAGAAAAGTATACTTGGTTCTGTAAAAATCATTCAATCCTGGTGCCTAATGTACAATTGCATCTAGTATTAATCTAGTTCAGTTAAAAAAAATAAATAAAAATAAATTTAAAAAACTGTTGGTTCCCATAGTCTCCTTAGCATATCTCAATTACTGAGTCTTACTTAGAACATGTCCACTCTATCGTGATTCAAAATCTTTTAAAATTAACAGCATATATTCCAGAGTAACTTAATGAAACTACTTTTAAAAACAGACCTAGACATAATATATCCTAACAAATAAGTCCAGGTAACATGAAGTCTCAATATCAATTTCTGGTCTCAATGAGACAATGGCAGTGTTCAAAAATATCCTATCTTTTGAAAGATGATATGTCAATGTTTTTAAGCATCAGGCACACAGTGCTATGAGTTGTGAATTACAAAGGTCTTAGAACAAATTCACAAATTGTAGTCACCCTTCACAGGAGAGATATTCTGTTTATTCTATGGAGAAACATTTCAGTTTAAATTAAACTTTGAATGTTTTGGTGATTGCTGCAATAAGGACACAAGGAGAAGAGGAGAACATTTCATCATGTTCAGCATAATACAGGTACAATATAAGTTTCTGACAGAAATAGTTTCAAGGAAGTGAAATCGCTGAATTAAAATTTCATTTATTATTGGTGCCTATATCGTCAAAAATACTTAGACACAAATTTACCCATCTGTTTAAAACATAATACTTAGCATACTGATTATATTCATTCAGCAAAAAGTCATTAAAATGTTCAACACAAATGAAAAGTATATAATGTCAGAACCTTGCAATGAAAACATAATATTTAAAACTAAATGAATATATCTTTAATATTTTTGGAATAATTTAGTCTGTGAGACTAGGGAAGATGTTACTACGTGACTATGGTGGCTCAAAGATTGCATATTCCTAAAAATTAGGTAAGATGAAGGATTAATGGAAAGCTCACTGAAGAGGATTAAGACAAACAAATTCTCGTATCTTGAGTTCTGAAAAGTCATATTCTGAGATTTGAATTCTGAAGATGTCAAAGGTGAAAAACACACTTAAAAGTCACCTATGAACTCCTCCCTGTCACTCCTTTCCAGCAGAGGTTGCAATATTTCATCCTAAGATAAAGATATATAAAGTGAAATAGATTTTAAAGATAGTATACCCTCATTGAAATCATGGAATTTTGTCTTCAGTATAATATTAATTTATCTAACTCTTTATTTTGTCTCAATAGGGTGCATGTTTGAGCAGAAGATGTAAAAGGGAAGTTCACATACACCATAATATTATGTCATTTGGTGACAACAAATTTTTTCAAATGCCATTTTTTAAATAAACATATTCTTCCTACAAACAGCTTTATTGATATACTACAAGATATCAGGAAAAGTCACACAAAAATAAAAATGAACAGTTCCAAAGATAATTTTGAATTATGATCAGTTTGTGAAAACAAATAACACGACATTTGTTGAGCACCTGTTTTTTCCTTGTCTACCTTAACATCCCATACCAATCTACAGATCAACGCACATAGAGTTTGGTGTGGCCCGTTAGCTCAGTTGGTTAGAGCATGGTGCTAATAACACCAAGGTGGCCGGCTCGATCCCCACATGGGCCACACTGTGAGCTGTGCCCTCCTTAAAAAAAACAAAAACAAAAAAAGCACATAAAGTTTATTGTAAACATATAATTAGGAATTTTAAAATGAATAAATCAGGATCAATAACTGACCACGGAAAACAATGATTTTTCCATCATAATGCATTTTCAACTCTGTATTAGATACAATTAATAAAACAACACAGCAGAAAAGATAAGTCCAACAAAATACAGTCTTATCAGCTTTTAATCTATAGATCATATAATAATTGATTAGTAATGCAGAAATCCTCATATAGAGAAACATGCAATATTCTCAAAGGATGAATTCTTAGTCCTATCCATCACAGAAGTGTGAAAATTTTTAAAAACAAGTTTCTTGGAATCTAAAAGAAATAAGCCTGTAGATAAAATTGATTTTTTAGGGCCGACCCGGTGGCTCAGGCGGTTAGAGCTCCATACTCCTAACTCCCAAGACTGCTGGTTCGATTCCCACATGGGCCAGTGGGCTCTCAACCACAAGATTGCCAGTTCAATTCCTCGAGTCCCGCAAGGGATGGTGGGCAGCGCCCCCTGCAACTAGCAACGGCAACTGGACCTGGAGCTGAGCTGCGCCCTCCACAACTAAGACTGAAAGGACAACAACTTGAAGCTGAACGGCACCCTCCACAACTAAGATTGAAAGGACAATAACTTGACTTGGAAAAAAAAAAAAAGTACTGGAAGTACACACTGTTCCCCAATAAAGTCCTGTTCCCCTTCCCCAATAAAATCTTTTTTAAAAATAAAATAAATTAAATAAATAAATAAAAATTGATTTTTTAATGTTTTAAAGACCCAGTTCCACAGGATCATATTTTTTCCAGCCTAATAGATTTATATTTCTTCTAGAATTTTGTATTCTTCTAGAATAAATTCTTCTAGAATAAAATGAATTTGAAATAGAAGACTACCAAAGTCTCTCCAGTTCTAAAATAATGCAGTTCTATAATCAGAAACAGTCTCAGAGACATAGAGGAAAAACTGAGAGTTGCTAGATGGGAGGGGGGGGGATAAAAGGGAAGGTGAGGGGATTAGAAAGCACAGTCAGTAACCACAGGATTGCCACAGGGTTACAAAAGTCAATTTGGGGAATGTAATCAATAATGTTGTAAAGATTTTGTAGGGTATCCGATGGACACTTGTCTCGTTAGGGAGACCACCTCAGGGAAGACGTAGATGCTTGATCACTGCACTGTACACCTGAAGCTGAATATATATACTTACAAGAAGCGGAGTATAGCATTAGGAATAGAGACAGTAGAAATGTAATGGCTGTGGGTGATATCAGAGGGGTAGTAGATGGGGGGAGGGGGGTTGACACAGTGGAAGGGATATAAATGATAAATGTCTAGCTATTACTTTGTGTTGTGTACCTGAAACTAATAAAAATAAATTAATTAATTAATTAATTAAAATATAACAATGCAGTTCTATAATCTTTGGAAATATAGAAAGTCCTATATTTCCTATAGGAAATATATAAACACACAAATGGATTTAGTTTCAAAAGTTGTTCTTAGAATTTGCAATGTACTTTCTCATAGAAACAATGAGATCAATCGTGGTTAGAATCCTATGTCGTCCACTCATAGCATAGCTGAGCAATGGATTATAACATTCTAGTTTCTATAAGAAAGTATGCAGTGAGTTCTTTCTACCTGGGGATCTGAGTAACAAACTGTCTCCTGATCCTCACTTCCCTACCACCCCAAGACAAAGAAAGACTCCACTGGTGTTGGAGGCAGCAGTTACTGGAGTCAAGCATAAGATGTTAGTAAAGCATCATTCACCACTCCTTCATCTGGAGCCCTGATGCCACCCTCTTTTCCTCTGCCTACAAAGGTCCTGTCAGTGGAACCCTCTTCAACGAAATTATGGGAATGGAACTAATGCCCATGAAGCTGCCAAAGAGGGAGAGATTTCTGCAAAGGTTAAGGCTGAGTATTAGCTAGTTAGGCATTATCTTGAATCTAAGCTAGAAGCTGAGCTGTATCAATGTTTTTGTAATACAGTGATCTCCACAATGATGAGATTTGACTTGTATATTGTAGAGCAGTTTATTAGTTAGTACATTAATTCTTCAGCTTTGAAACACTGATGTTTGCTCACTGAATATATCATCACTAGGATCTTCCTAAAAATGAATATGCTAAAGAACATTATGCAAGCCAAGGAAAATATCTACCAGATGATGGTGTCCTTAAATTTATCGGCAAAACTGATACAATTCTTTAGTTGGCAGACTACTCTCCAGGTAAATCCAGGTCAGTTATGGTCTAGCAGGGAAAGCTATTATTTATATACAAGCTCCAACAATCAAATAAGCAAACTGTTTGTTTCTCATTTCCTTCTTTTTTAAAACATGATTGATACTTTTAAAAAAATGGTCTTAAATGCTAACTAGAGTTTTTAATTTTCCATAAATGTAACAACATTGGGAATGTCTAAAATTCAGGTATTGGTTATCTTACTCTTCTAATTGTAAAAATTTTCAAACACTGATGTAGGAAGTCATTTATTTTATGAGAAGCCTGATAGACAAGTATATAGCCAAGGAACCATTCTCCCTGAAAAAGGCATTGTGAATCAGGCATCTGTTACTATCTTCTTTTCTCAAAATATTTGGTTAGATAAGTTGTTTTCATTACTTTAATCTAGGACCTGATCCAAGTGTATTTCAATTTCTGCAACTTAAATTTGCAAATGTTATTTTCCATCCTGCTGGCACATTGTCATTCCCCAGCTCACCCTCACATGAGAAGACTGTTATCGATTGTGAAAGCACAACAGGTGGGTCACATCAAAGGTCACACTAGTTTTGTTCACAGGCCCAGACACAAGGTTTTCATTATCCTTAATCAAAACAGAAGCTAGTAATAAAAACATATCATTGAAATAATATCTCTCTCCATTTATATGCAATAACTTCATACACGAGAACCTACCATTTCCAGATTCTGCTGCCAGTTATACTAGCATGGTTATTTTGTGGTGTGAGCTATAAAAATAACAGTATAAATCATGACTTCACAAATTTCTATAGCAATTGTTTGAACTGTTATGTTCAACTCTCGATTCGCAAAAATCTCCCAGAACAAACCTGTCCCACAGAAGTTCGCAAGGTAAGAAATCTTGAGCACTTAAATCAATAGTATGACCAAGAAGTTTAATAAGTCCAGTAATTAATGAAACAGCAAATCAAGAAGACCTCAGAACTGGTTTTGCAGCTCCATTTAAATTCAGTTGAGCTAAAACATTAGTACTATCCAATCCTAACATAACATGAACAAAAATACTCATTTGTAAAGTAATCTCAATTAGAATTAGAATTCAGAAATTTGTTCAACAAACAGATTTTATTTTAAAGACTGGGATCAATTCAGTGGAGTATTTGTTTTCAACAGCAGGGACCAGTAAGTTGTAAACGAGTGCTAATATTTATATTACCTATAGTTAGACTACTAACTCTAATTCTGAAAAGGTATAGTATTTTACTTCCAAATCATGAGCAGTCTACACACACACGCATTGCTAAAAGAAAATTATTTAAAAATTAATAAGGTGGAAATATTAATTAAGCACATACTATGTCAGGCAGTGTCTATTATTAAAGAACTCTTCATCTCAAAAGCATGTTCTTTTTAGTAGTGTATTCCTCCATATTAACATAGGAAGTGAATTTAATCAACCAAAATTGAATGAACATGCAACTTTCTGGGAATACACATACTGTGTAGACCAGTATATAATCGCATATATTTTTGCCCAAAGTTTAACTATAATATCACTCTTAGAATTCAACAATAGCAATAATTTGAGCCTCTATTTAAAATGTGAATGGCTATGGTATATATCTTTTTATTTCTAACCCAATAAAATCACCTCAGCTTAATTTCCTTCCAGTAGAGACATCACAGATCTAAGAGGAAAAAGTTTACGAGCTAACATACAAGTTTCACAGAACCAAACCTCTTGTTGAGCTCCATGTTACTAGCCCAAACTCCAGGTTCTGCCTTCAACTCTTCATGCCAAGGATATTCAAAATTAAAATTAAATTTGATATTAAATTAGATAAATATTTCTATATCTTTACATTTCATGATCCAATCCCCTCCATGTAGCCTCATATGATAATAAAAATAATGATTGTGATTAAGATAATAATAAAGGTTCACACATATACAGTACTTAGTAAATGACTGGCACTGTCCTAAGCACATTACATACATCACATCACATATATCACACAGATCAAAAATCCATTTTATTATTTTCTTCATTTTAGAGAAGAATAAATTGAAGCACAGAGAATTTAAGATCTTATCTCCCCTTCCATTTATCACATACACCTTTCATAATACTGTTTTATAGTTGAATTTTCTTTTTTAATTTACTATTGTGGATATTTACTCTTGTCATTAAGCTAGTATTTATAAAATTTGCACAATAAAAAATTATCATTAATAATTAACTAGCATTAAGGATGTATGCAATTTCTAAGATAAATTTATCAGAGAGGCTTCTTTTAAAAATTTAGAAGATTTTAAATTTATTAAAGAATAATAAATTCGTGTGGAGTACCAAGCACTACACAAGAATTAAGATGTTCTTTTCTTCATTTTGTATCAATGAAAGTTCAATTTGACTTTTCTTTGATACAGTGATTCACCACTTCTACTTCTGACAATGGTGAAGTAACAAGAACTGGATTTACCTTCATGCCTTAAATAACTAGAAAACAAAATATATGAAACTATGATTTTCAGAATCTGGACAATAAGCAATGCAGGACGATGATCCCTCAGAAAAGAGAAATAAATGAGATGAGCCTACAATTGTTCCTCAATTCTTCAGGCCACATTACAGACGCGATCACAAACAGAGCCCAGAGCTCTAACTGAACTGAAGAAACAAGGAATAAAGATCAGAGCGATGAAGAGGGCTAGAATTAACAGGGAAGAGTACAAAAAAAGAAGAATGCTGTACAGAGAAAGTGATTCAGAGATGTGCAGAGGGGGTCCCACTTAGTCTTTGATTGAATAGAGATCTGCACATAGGTTAGAGGAAATTACTCTATTCTGGAAAAACAACCACTGGAAAACAATAGGGTGAAAATGTATGGAGTCTGCATCCAGCTGAGAACAATTCCTATTCCCACCAGCCACATAGAAAAAAAACACCTCATAATACACGTATATAAAAAAGAATCATCAAAAAAGTCTCATCAAGTAGTGGTCCTAAAATATTCCTAGTACATGCTGCCTCACTAAAAAAGCTTAAAAGAAAGTCTCATTTAACTGATTCCAAGTAACTTTATGCGCCAGACATCACAATATTATTTAAAGGAATAAAACGAAAGTTAACGTTTAGTATCATAAGATTCACAATGCTCATTATTCAGTTAAAAATTATAGGCCTCACAAAACATTTCTGAAAGAGATTAAAGAAGACCTACATAAATATAAAGACATCCCATGTTCATAGATAATAAAATTTAATATTGGTAAGATAGCAATGCTCCCCAAATAATCTATAGATTCAATACAATCCTTATCAAAAGCCCATGGCCTTTTTTGCAGAAATGGAAAAGCTGATCTTAAAATTCATATTAAATTGCAAGGGACCCTGAATATCCAAAACAATCTTGAAAAACAAGAACTAAGTTGGAGGATCAACACTTTCTACTTTCAAAATTTACTATCAGGTTATAGTAATCACAACAGCATGGTACTGGCATAAAGATAGACATATAAATAAATGATATAGAAAATGAGAGCCCTAGAAGTAAACTTATACATCTATGGTCAACATTTTCAACAAGAGTGCCAAGACTATTCAGTGGGAAAAGAATAGCCTCTTCAACAAACAGTGCTATGAAAACTGGATATTTACATGCAAAATATCCTTGCCGCACACCATATACCAATAATAATAATAATAACTCAAAATAGACCAAAGACTTATCTGTAAGAACTTAAACTATAAAACTGTTGGAATAAAACATAGGGGTAAGTCTTCATGGCTTTGGATTTGGCAATAGTTTTTTAGATATGACACCAAAAGTACAAGTAGCAAAAGAAAAAATAGACACTTTGGACTTCATCAAAATGAAAATTTTTGTGTATCAAAGAACACTAACAAGAATGTGGAAATGTTCTTAGAGAAAATATTTGCATCACATATCTAATAAGGTTCTAGTATACACAATATATAAAGAGTTTTAACAACTCAACAATGAAAGAACAAACCAATTTTAAAATGAGCAAAAGGTTTGGATATTTCCCAAAGAATATATACAAATGGCCAAAAGCACATAAAAAGGTGTTCAACATCATCATTCATTCAAAAAATGTAAATCAAAACCACAATGAGATACCACTTAACAACCCACTAGAATAGCTGTAATTTAAAAACAACTGATAATAACAAGTGTCAATGAGGATGCAGAGAAAGTGGAACCCTCATACATTGCTGGTGAGATGCAAAATGGTGCAGCCACTGTGGAAAATAGTGTGGTAGTTCCTGTTATGTTAAACATAGAATCACCATATGACACAGTGATTCCACTCCTAGATATATTCCAAAAGAAATTAAAAACAAATGTTTAAACAAAATCTTATACACAAATGTTCATAACACCACTATTGGCAAGAGTCAATGGCAGAAACAACTCAAATATCCATCAACTGATAAATGGACAAATAAATTAAGGCATAACCATACAATGTTCAGCTATAAAAATGGATAAAATATTGGTTATGTGCTACAACATACATGAACCTAGAAAATGTGCTAAGCAAAAGAAGCCAGATACAAAGGCCACATTGTATGGTGCCATTTATATGAAATACTTAGAACAGGCAAATCCATTGAGACAGAAATATTAGTGGTTGCCAGGGACTGGGGGGAGGGAGAAATAGAGATTGACCATTAAAAGATATGGCTTTACATTTGGGATGACGATAATGTTCCGGAACTAAATAGTGGTGACGGTTGCTCACCATTATGAATGTACTAAATGCGATTGAATTGTACACTTTAAAATTGCTAAAATTGTTAATTTACATTATATGAATATTACCACAATAATTTTTTAAAGCTTTTAAAAATTACAGCCTTGCAAAAAAAAAAAACTGGAAAATATGACCCATGACCAGGAAAAAAGTCAATCAATAAAAACAGTTCCAGTAATGACAGAGATAAAGAAATAGCAGATAAGGATATTAAAACAGCCATTAAAAATGTGCTTCATACATTAAAAAACAGAGAGAAATATGAACATGTTAAGAAAAAAAATGGGGAGCTTCCAGGTTGGTGAACAGGTGAAGATTTGGAGGAGAGTGGCTCACCTGGAGGGGACATGGAGGCTCCATGCCCTTTCCCTATACCTTGCCCTATGCATCTCTTCCTTCTGGCTATTCCTGAATTATATCCTTTTATAATAAACGAGTAATTTGATCAGAATTCTACAGAGCACATTGAAGCACACATAGAGAAGAGATGGTGAAGTCAGCTGATAGAGAAAAAAAGAAAGAAGCAACATAATATTAATGATGGAGCACTAGAATGAAGATTTCATTCAGTTCCGCTGTCTATGAAGCAAGCACTATTCTTTGATACTATAAGGGCCAGTTTCCTTACTGTTATATATGTATACATATATACATACATATATATACACATATATATATGAATACACACACACACACACACACACACACAGAGGGTGCCAAAAAAAATGTATACACATTTTAAG
The DNA here is from genome assembly GCF_036562045.2 of Rhinolophus sinicus. NCBI lineage: Eukaryota > Metazoa > Chordata > Mammalia > Chiroptera > Rhinolophidae > Rhinolophus > Rhinolophus sinicus. The sequence continues at coordinate 131,121,528 of NC_133756.1, forward strand.
AAAGGAAAAAAACTATATTAAAATTGTAATATTCAATATATACCAATAACAAAAGATGAATACAAGTTATGTGTATACATTTTTTTGGCAGCCTGGTTTTATATATATATATGTGTGTGTGTGTGTATGCATATATATATGTATGTATATATATATAATTACTAAATATAATTATATTTAATTATAATTATATATTGCATAAATAATTATTTATTTATAATACCCCCTTGCCTCACACCCCCCACCATATATACATATACCCGGCTCCACTCCACCTTGATCAAGGCTAGCCAGAGTGAGTATTCTTTCCTTCTAATTTAGTGTGCTTAATATTGAATAATAATAAAAATTACATCATTTAAATAAATTTAATATCTAAATTTTTTTAAAAGAAAAATGGAATGTATAAAAAAGACATAACTTCTAGAGATGGAAAATATAATATCCAAAATAAAAAATAAGTCTGAGAAAAAAAGTCAAGAACCATATGACTTCATTCCTATGTGAGATATGAAACTCAAAGCAACAAACAAACAAGACAAAGAAACAAAAACTCATAGACACAGACAACAGTTTAGTGGTTACCAAAGGGCAAGGGGGGAGTGGAGATGGTAGAAGAGGGTAAAAGGGGTTAAATACATGGTAATGGAAGAAGAACTGATGCTAGGTTGTGAGCACACCATGTGATATATAGATGATTTACTATGGAATGTACATTTGAAACCTATGTAATTTTACTAACCATTGTCGCCCCGATAAATTTAATTTAAAAAATTGTAGAACTGTATACCCTAAAAGAGTGAATTTTATTGTATGTAAATTGTATCTCAATAAACCTGACTTTAAAAAAAGTAATTGACTTCCTAAAGCAAAAATATGAGCAGTGTATTGTGAGGGTTTCAACATATATAAAAGTAAAATGTATGGTAACAATAACACAAAAGATAGGAGGGAAGAAATGGAAGTATACTGTTGTCACATATGATTCTTACTCTATATATGACATAAAATAATATTACTTAAAGGTAGATTGTGATAAATTAAAGATATATATTGTAAACCTTAGAGCAACCATTAACAGAATTAAAAAAAGTACAGCTAATTAGACAAAAAGGGAGATAAAATTGAATCTTTTTTTTAATTCTCTATAGATGGAACAAATAGGAAAAAAATAATAAGATGATAAACTAAACCCAACCATATAGGTAATTACATTAAATATAAACGATCTAAGTACTCTAAATAAAAGGCAAAGATTTTCAGATTGGATAAAAACTAAAACCCAACTATGTGCCCTCCATAAGTAACCCACTTTGAAATAGATTTATACCATGTGACACTCTCTTATTTGGCATATATGCCATAATATTTATAAATATGGGGTTAAACTTAAAGCAGTAACACAAAAATAATTTTAACATGAGAAATTTATTCAAGCAAAATGGATCAAATAGAATATTTTGTGCTGCTTAGTTAACCATTCAAAGGGTTCTCTATAAATAGTCTAGACCTTCTTAACCAAATTTGTAACGCACATTTTCCTTATACACCCATAAGGTATACCTTCTGTTTTCTCAATTCTGCATATTATATACAGAGAAAAATCACTGCAATAACATTTCAAACTTTCTCCAATACCTTAAACTTTAATGTATATGGCCCCAAAATAAATTATTACTTTTTGACAAATAAAGTAAAACCGAGTTATGTGATACTTTAAAAAAATCTGTTAATCATAAAAATCCATTGAGCTAAAATAAAAACAGGAAAATACATGTTGCATAGCTGACATTTCACAAATAAAGTCCACTGTAAACACTTAAATGTGGATGATAAATTCTCCAAACCAAAAGTAAGATTTACGTAATTTGCAAAGATCAACCTCACTTACTACCTCCTCCACCCAAAAAAATACATGCAGTCAAAATACACCTCCAGCAATGTTTATAATAGCTAAGACATGGGGACAACCTAAGTGTTCTTTGATAGGTGATTGGATAAAGATGTAGTACATATATACAACAGAGTATTACTCAGTCATTAAAAAAAAGAGATGAAACATTACCATCTATGACAACATGGATATATCTTGAGAGTATTATGCTAAGTGAAATAAGTGAGACAGAAAAGGGTAAGAACCGTATGATTTCACTTGTATGTGGGATATTTAAAAAGCAACAAATGAACAAATAAACAAAACAAAACAAAAAACCTCATAGATACAAACAACAGAATGGTGGTCTGCATCTGGTGGTTACCATAGGGGAAGGTGGTGGGCAGGAGGATGAAGATGGTAAAGGAGGTTAAATATGGTGATGGAAACTAAAAAATTAGAGTCTGAGTGGTAAGCACAAAATCGAGTATATAGATGTCGGATTATAGAGTTGTACACCTGAAATCTACATAATGTTATTAACCAATGTTGCCCCAATAAATTTAATTTTTTTAAAAAGTCATGTTAGCTGAGATAAGCTGGGTACATTTGCATCCTGAGTTAGGCCAAACAGGAAGCAACATCAAATAATAAATTATTTAAAATACAAAAAATATTTTATGTTTTCAAACCAAAAAAGTAATGAATTTTGTCTGGGAAGTGAGAATTGGAGTGATTTTTTTCCTTCCAGTTTTCAATGACTTCCTAATTTTCATAAATAAATGTGTACTTATTTACAACAAAAATTAACTTTTAAATGAATAAATATAAATATATATGATAGGTATATAATCTCATTCTGTGGGTTAATGTACAAGTTTTGTTTGTATCTATTCACATTTAGGAGTCTAGTGGTCTGGACAAATGAATATGGTTGAGTCAAACATTTACTGCACCCAACAAGAATTAGAACCTTCCAGAAACGAAAGTAATTTTTCTAAACATTTAGTAACAAAATGTTTACCATGCTACTTCATAAAGAAACATGTACTTTATATTGTCCAATCCTGGTAGTTACAGACGAGTGAGGTTCCGGTCCTGAGCATACCAGAGTGTTTAAAAAAAAAGTTTTACATAACATTCCTAAAAGTTATAAATTAAGATCTAAAGGTTAGAATAAAATCCTCTGTGCCATAAACAACTACAGCCTGTTCTGGGCTGACACTCATCAATTAGGTTGATTTGTTAAACATCACAGGACTGTGACACAATGGGAGAACCAGGAAAATTAATATGGCATTGCATAATACCCATCTAGAAGAAAACTTTAAAATCTCTAACATGAAATTATTTGACAATAACACTATATGAATATGGGAATCACTTTTACACAATGAATATTAAATTTGTCATTAAAATAATTATTAAAGTGTCAACAAGAGGACTGAAAATCTGGACTTTAAACCTAGGATTTTTATCACCTTCAAAAATATTTCCTTTCACTAACTAGTAGCTTTCCTTCTAGTAACTGAACTATCCATAAAAGGAAGACACTTGAAATGATAGCACTTTAAAATAGAAGTGTGTAAATGGCTGCAATCGAGAATCTACATCTCCCAGTGAAAACCGTATCTTTAAAGAGCACTGATCCTAGGACCATCTAGTGTAGACTGGTGACCCTAACTCCAAACAGAGCCAGGATAAAAATAACTGGAAATAAAATGACAAATTCATAATGACTGTATAGATGAATTTCAATGCTGACTTACAACAAAAGGATGAACTCTTATTCAGGTCTTTTACCAGTCCTAAATTCTAACACCATTTCATCAAGGACCTTATCTAAAAGATGAATAATAAACCAGGTTCTGTCAGTGGACTAACTAATGGGTATCTTTGACTCTTAAATTTCACATACATTATATAGAGTATTTGAAATGTCTCAGCATGGTCAACAAGCCTGAAAAGGAACTAGCAGCTTCCTCAGAGGTGGTACTCAACCCATTCAAAAGGAAATTGGTCACCGGGAGCTACAGTTTTGAGACAATAAATATGATAGTTGTCATCAAAGCTTTCCTTGAAATGACACACACAACCCTAGTCTCATTATTTCCCAATTCAATCCAACGAAAATGAACACGAAGGAAAAGAACGGAGCCACTGTGGACTAATAGCAAAAAGAAGTGCTTAAAACAGCCTGTGATGACAGGTTTCTCAAAGTTATACCATAGCCATGTTCAGTGTAAAGATCACACCCCTGTTACTGATCTGGGAGAGCAATGCATCCGCCAAAAAGCCACAACAGGGTAACATGGAATTTATCACTTTGTCCATTCAACTTAGGGTTTTTCCTCCTTCCTCCTTCTCTCCCATCCTATCTTCTTTTGCTCTTTCAACAACTATTGAATATCTGCTACGTGCAAGGCACCGTACTGTGTACAAGGTCAGAATACTTACGAAGATACATCTTCTCCCTTCATGTTGCACAGCTGATTTTATTCCAAAAGCAATAACTCTGGCAGCTAACTGTATAGTATTTGGTCCAAGCCTTTATAGTCATTTCCCCAAAATTACCTAAAGTTATCGTTACTCTCTTAATGACTGAACTGTACCATAAATGTTTGAAGATTTCTAAAAAGATGAAACAACCATAAACATATTAACTTTACTCTGCACTTCTGCTACTTCCTATAAACTATCGAAATTCAAACTAAATCTTTCAAGAAACAGGTCAGTCTAAACTGTTCCAATAAATCCTACATGTGATGAAAGCAAGAAGGGGGAGGGAGAGGGAAGCAAAGAAAAACACTCTTTGTACCTGCCAAAATTCAGCAGTTGTATGATCTCTTAAAAATCAGTTGTTCTGCACGTAGTGATATAATGATGGGGGGGGGGGGGCAGTAATTATAATTAGGTGTCTATTTTGATTCCTTTCTCCATAGTATCAGTATTGAATGTCATTTGATTCTAGCAAAAGATAAGGTCATTGACTGCTTAAAAGATGTGCAGGATTACTTCTCTGAATGTTCCACATGGAAATATCTAAAAATGGAAAACATCGCAATCTCAATCACATACTAGGCAGTAGGACAATTTGCAAAATTCACAACCACATTTAAATGTGTAAACAAACAAACAAATAGAATCTGTGGTATCAATAATATTTTTTAAATTCTATACTCTGAAAATAAATTTTTTTAACTTATACATTAAAGAGTTGACAATGCTATGAAAACTCATTAAATCTTTCAGTGTGTGCATTTACTGAATCTAAATTACCACTAATTAGCTGATCATCTACCAAGATAACTATAATTATTTCTTTTTTAAATTATTTTTGCTCAGGTATGATGGGTAATTTAAGCATTCAGGTGTTTTTCTTAAATAAAATATATTATTATCATTATTATTACATATAAAGCCTTAAACACATCAAAAAATTTACCATAAGATTTTCACTGACCAGAAGTTAAATCACTTTAAATAGTGGGGACATGATAAACATATAAATAAACAGAAGTGCTGTCTGCCATGTGCCCTTGACTAGTTAAGTAAAATTATGAACAAACTCATATTTACCAATAGCTCAATAATATGTTTTGATAATTCTACGTCCAGATGGGCTTTTTATATACATGTTTATTTTTCAAGATTCTGATCTTGATATCTTAATTAGAAAAACTAACATATGAATTCTAGGATTTTGATATTTATACTACATGTAAAAGAAAAAGAGGAGAGGTGGCCGATGCCTCAGTTGGTTAGAGCAAGAGCTCTTAACAACAAGGTCGCCAGTTCAATTCCCGCATGGGATGGTGGGCTGAGACCCCTGCAACTGAAATTGAAAAAAAACGGCAACTGGACTTGGAGCTGAGCTGCACCCTCCACAACTAGATTGAAGGACAATGACTTGACTTGGAGCTCATGGTCCCTGGAAAAACACACTCTTCCCCAACATTTCCCAATAAAAAAATTTTTTAAAAAAAATCCACAGTATTAACACTTAAAAAAAAAAAAAGAAAAAGAATCAAAACTTTATGATGCTTGATTCAGAAGGACTTACTCAAAAAGAGCCATGGCTCTTAATTCTACTTTATAGTATCTTCTACCTCAAGCATCTAACAAAAGGTCCTTAAATGAATATGTGATCATCACTGGAAACAGATCATTTAGTAATAGGTTCAAATAGCCAGAATGACTAAGGATATTACTCATTAATAATTGTCAGAGATTCATTATAGTCATAGTCTAGAAACGAGAAAGAAAAACAAATCAAAAGCACTGAAATTACACATCCGCAAATTAACAATACTCTCCAGCCATCAGTTAAATCTGACTGAAATAAATGGAAATATACCTAAAATATAACTCATTTTTTCCCTCAGAGAACATCACATTTTGCATACTGCTCACACTAAAATAAAAGCACCCCAACTATGTCTTTTCATCCAAATATTCAAATACAATTAAAGGGGAATGGAGCATCCTCTTTAAAGGTATAGTTCAAATATAACTACAGACTCACATACAAAAGTGACCATAAAAGCATTAGATATTAATATAGGACTAGGATCACTAACATTTCTATGTTGATTAAAATATTTAACATTCAAAATTGAAGTATCTAGTATCAAGCCATGTAATATGGCTTTGTTTTCAACAAATAATATTTTATCCTGATCATAAATTCACTTTCATTGAAATTGCTACTAATATTTAAGCATTATTGTTCCTGCACTTTGTTTTATTTCCTTTTTCACATAGTAAAATGCATGGGAAGTTAATTCATAAAATATAAAATGCTTACAAATTTTATTCTGTAGACAAATAACATTACACAATTCATGGGCCTTAGCTGTGAGTGCTTCTGAGATCAAATTAAGTCGCTCATACCAGAACTTCTGACTTTATTCTGACATTATTCCTTATATACCACAACATGATTGCTACACATAATTTTCCTTTTTCAATGTCAGTTAAATGTCTTCCAAGCTTCAGAATCCCAGAACTTCTGATGATATTCTCAAAATGTAATGTTTCCAGTTAGTCTTTAAATACACTGATCACAACCAGTAAACATAACTATGATTTTTCAAAATTTCATCTCTCCATCCCAACTTCCCTTAAATACTGGAAAATGTTATCAAAGATGTCAAAAGTCTCCTGAGTATAATGAAAGTGTGTGTGTGTGTGTGTGTGTGTGTGTGTGTGTGTGCGCGCGCGCGTGCATGTTAGGATGGGCAAGGTTAAGGTTAGGAAATTTTCCATGTGGTATCTTCATTGCACTTGAAACATTTTTTAAGCCCTCACTCTTCTCCGATTTGTCCCTCAGTACCTCTTTCTTCTCTCTACCTCATACCCTAAACTCCACTCTGTAAAATTTACACTAGTGTTCTATAGTAACTGTATCCAATAAATCTGTTTCCTCGTCTTAATGTTCTCTCTAGCTAGTCCCAGCTTACCAATGTTCCTTTCTTTCATGAAGCTTCTTCTGATTTAACTAACATAAAGCTAGCAGTCTCTACATGGGAGTCAACCTAAACATAAAATTTCATGACTTTTTCATCTACCATTCCACAATTACCCTTGGCTCATATATAATGTATCTATTTCCAATATCTTTATTTCTCACCTGAAAAGATTACCTTTATATTTATAAATGATAATATTGGCAACATTAATATCATCATTATTAGCTCCGATGAGGCTATGAAAGGATTTCATGACCTGAAAGCACAAGAATTGTGCCTTTTTTTCAGATGATATGTCATGTTATATTTGGGGTAATAAAGATACCTGATGAAGTCCTTTTGTTATATAGCTACGTCATAAGGGTGGATGAAGGCTCACTTAGAGATGTTATTAGCTCATTCTACTCAAGACCCCTGTTAAGTTTCAGATGCTGGCTCTGTCCTTAAGAAGCCACGCAATTAAAAATAAATTAAAAAAGAAGAAGTCAAGACACAGTTTCAAAAATTATCCAAACATCCAAAATATTTTTTCTACACAATGCCAACTATCAAGAATTTAAGAGTATATTCCTGACTTGATTGGATGTTTTGGTATTAGGTAAACAGCCTCTGAAACTAAAACAGGAAGAAATATCCTGGAAGAACATTTCCCTGAGCAATAGTTATAGTAGTAGGATTCACATAGCTCTATAAACTCTGCTGGCTGGCCAAAACTTTAAGAATTCAAATAATTCATTCTCATCTTTCCAACCTCCTGCCTTCGTAAGCCAGCCTTCCTGGGGTTCACCTGAAAAATTTTTTTGCTACCACCTGGGAATTTTTAAACCTTCCACCTGCTAAATACTCCAGAAAGACATTCTACCTCTTTCTGTGCCCAATTTTCAAGAAATACCAAGGATTGCTCTCATACCATTCAAGTCCTACTGACTAGGGGGAAATTATGCTTGCCTAAGTGGAAAGGATAATATACAAAGAACGAAGCTATTCACTATGAATTACAATCCCTGGTCTGCAACTGAGAATTTAGTCAGGTTTCTCATAGGCCCTATTGAGAACTTTTGTCCAAAGCAGAAACCTAACTTCGCTATATCTGTTATTTCTCAAGACTTTCAACATTCTAAAGATGAAGGGGCAGTAGTTTAGTAAACTGAGAAGGCAAAGTTAAGGCTCTTGTTTTTCAACCATGATTAGACCAATGCTTTAGTCCTGGGACTGAATGAACTAGTTGTGAAACCAAACCCTCATGAGCAAACTAGCCAGTTTTTAGCAATACAGTAAGAGTACCCTCTTCTGATTTTCCATATGGAGCGCCAATTTAAAAAAAATGAGAATTCTCAGCTAAATAGCAGCTTTTCTTTCAAAGTAAAAGACAAAGCCCCTCTCACAGTGCTTACATTTGTGATACATCTGTAAAAAGTGGTTTTTTAGCATCAGAAAGCATTTTAATTGTAGTAAACTGAACAATGCTGAAATTGTTTGAAGAGATTAAATTTAATGAAATTCTCAAACAACCCCTTTTAGAAAGTAACAACAATTTTTTGAACATTAAAGAGGAGCTCATTATATCAAGACAACTCCACTGTAAAAAGCAGTCTGACTTCAATCACTGCATATCTACATGTTAATGAACGTGCTGTATAAAGCAGGCGCTGAGCAGGAAAAGTAACAGGAAGACTGTCGTAATGCATATTTGCTAGAAAAAAATCTTTAATCAATAAAACACCTTTTCACGAGTACCTTGCGAGTATCTGAAACTCTTTCGAACAACACAAAAGGAAGATGATACTTGAAAGTTTCTTTAAGATGTTACACAGCTTGCACATTCCAGCACTTCACATGCTGTCAGCATCACCATTCCAAAGACTTTTAAGTTTCAACAGACAGATACAGCCTAGTACAAAGTCTTTGTCATAATAATTTCATTGCTGCCCCCTGATCAAACATAGACAAATCTGAAACTGGAAAGTGAGATCCAACCAGTGCCTTTGATTAGAACCACAAGCCTCAGTTTTAATAAAATACCCCATTCATTGCTCTTAGGTGCAAACTAGGATGGTGTGTTACAGACTGAAAAGAGCAGCCAATACATCGTTTACACCCATTCAGTGATTTCCATTATACCCTGTTGGAATTTGTGGTGAGACAATTGAGCAAGCGAGACACAGGTGACTTAAAAAATAGTGAAATTAAATCACAAAAGTGCAGCTTTCTACCTTTACAATAAATAAAATGACTTTACCTCTGTCTCTCAGTTACTTGCTATGGCCTTTCATGCCTTACTAATCATATTGTACTAATACCCTTTGCTAAAGTGTAATTTTCACAATATTTGTTGCTATTACTTAAAAATCTAAGGAGTGCTGGCAGTATTTACTTTTGAACTCCTGATTTTCCTAGGCTATCAGTGCACCATTCAAATGTATGTCTATAAAGCTTACCTTAATTAAAGCAAAAGTTTGAAATTTGGGTTTACTTTATTTTGCCCTTTTTTTATGCCAAGAAAACAAAAATGTTCAGACTACAGCCATAATTAACATATTTTGGTGGCTAATATCAAGGTACCCTTAAGAGCAATGGCTCAAGAAAATGCAAATCCAGTCCAGTTTTTCTGACCTAGATGCTGAGGGAAGGAGACAAAACAGGGAAATTTTCAAAGCTAATCCTTTCATAAATGGTGCGGTGGATTCACACAAAGGAACTGTTAAAACTTAAGAGGAATTGGGAACGTGAATAAGATTAGGGACATCCAAGTTCTATAGCGCATGCCTTAGACTAATCTCTTTAAGACAATACACTAAAATATTTCAACCCTTGTTCTAAGACAAAAGGGCTGCAAATGTAATTGCCCATGTTACTGCTAGTTATACCTAGCACTATGCCTAACACATGGCAGGTACTTGAGATATATATATATGTATGTAGGTAGGTAGGTAGGTATATATACATACATACATACATACATACATACATACATACATACACAGAGAGTGACCAAAAAATGTACACACATTTTAAGAAAGAAAATAACTGTATTAAAATTGTAGTAATATATAACGATAACAAAAGATGAATACAAGTCATGTGTATACACTTTTTGGCCCCCCCAGTATATATCTAGATAGATTGACTGATTGATAGATAGATAATAGATAGATATCTTTATATCTATAGAGAGATGATAGATAGATAGATATCTCTAGATGGATAGATAGATACCTCTATATCTAGATAGATAGGTAGACAGACAGACAGACAGACAGACAGATATTAGAAGATAGATAGATAGATAGATAGATAGATAGATAGATAGATAGACAGACAGACATGAAGCTATAAATTTACCAGGGTGAGCAGGGTAGCAAGACTTAGAGAACTGATCTGAGGAACTAGTCTACCTACAACTCAAAGTGGAAGGAAAGAAGGAAGGGAAGAAGGGAGGAAGGGAAAGAGGAAGGGAGCAGGGCAAAAGGGAGGAAAGAAAGAGAAGAGACACAGGTGTCTTAAAAATAGTGTAATCAAAAACATGCCCTCGAGGCTGCAACTAAGTATTGCTACCCATGAGCTGTGGGCACCACAGTCTACCCAGTAGCTTGAACTTCTATCAACAACTGCAGCTACACTGCCTCACCTGTTGTAAATAAATAGCCCCACACACACCCTGACAAATCCTGAGATATGAATGTAAGGACTTAGCTTAGGCAAATAGAAAACTCATGACTTCATTCAGTTGCTAGATCAACTGACTAGAAGAATTCAAAGCTCACGAGGACAGAGACTTCGTCCATCTCCTACACTGCTTTACCCCCAGCACTTAGATCAGCTTCTGATGAGAACAATAGGCAGTTAATAATGATTGCGTTAAAATTGATATTGCCAACATTAATACTTTTAGGATCCTGGATAAACTATACTTTAGGGCAGCAATTCTCAAAGTATGGTCATGGGATCTCTAAGTGTCCCCAAGACTGTTTCAGAGGTCTGCAAGGTCAAAATTATTTTCATGATGAAGAGAATAACATGTCATTTGCCTTTTTCACTCTCATTCCCTTGCAAGCACACAATAGTTTTCCAAAGGCTACATAATGATGTCATTCCTCTAAAAGCTAATGGAATATGTGCTTCTGCATTTTTGTATTTTAAAATTTCTAATATGAAGACTTCCATTTCTGGGAAGACGGAGTAGAAGAACTTTTTTCCCTATTCCTCCCTCTAAGTACAACTAAAAACCCTGGACATTATATATAAAACAAACATAAGAAGACTTTAAAAGCTGGAAAGAAGGTAGACTGGCTAGACCCTCAGGACCCAAGAAAGGACACTGTGGTGAATTCCTTAAGTTTTCTTTTTGCCTCATGTATCCCAGGCTTGAAACGAAAGAAGCCAGCAACCTAGAAACACCAACAGACACAGACCAAAAAAAAGACCCCAAGAAGAGCCTGCTCACGCGAGTAAAAACAAAAACAGAAACAAAAACAAAACAAAAAACTAGGAAAGGGGCAGCTTTTAGCAAGTCAGAAAACTTATAATAACCACTCTAACTTCAGATAAACTCACAGAAAAAAAAAATTGTGGCTCCATCCTGACCTAGTCAAACAAAGGCCAAGTGGGGAGCCTAGACTTCTATTCCCTTATGGCTGTAATGAGGCATCCAACACCTACCCCCAGGGAAGTGTCAAAGAAGGCAAGGTGGGGACCTGAGACTTTTACTCCCACCAGCCAGTAAGAGCATTCCTGTCTGCTCTCTTAGCCTGTGTGCAGTGTAAATGGAGAATATGTGAGGAGCCAGGACTTCCATTCTCACCAGGCAGGAAGAAGTTCCCTTCCTCCCTGCCCTGGAATGGTATCAGGGGAAGCCTTGTAAAAAGCCTAGTAACAAGGCCACCTCCATTATGGTGTTAGTGAAGACCACATGGAGAGCTGGAACGCCCAGTCCAGCAGTAACAAGACCTCCCTCCACAGGTGGGGAACCTGGACTCCTGTGTCCACAGGGCAGTAACAAAGTAACAACAGCCCCTCACCTGCTGGAACAGTATCAAACAAAAACAACTAAAACATATGGTTTATGTAAGAAATAGAGTGTCATAATATGAAACAAAGTGACCAGGTTTCAAGCAAAAAATCACTGCCATCCCAAGAACCACGAAGATCTCAAGCTAGATAAAAAGAATAAAAAGAAATTTCAAAAAATCTAAATGAAAAAAGAACAACCAAAAGATGCCAATACCAAGGTGTTAGAATTGTCTTACATAAATTTTAAAGCAGCCACGATAAAAGTGCTTAAATGAACAATTGTGAACCCACTTGAAACAATGAAAGAAAAAGAAAGCTTCAACAAAGAAACTTTTTTAAAAACCAAATGGAAAATTGAGAACTGAAAACTACAATAACTGAAATAAAAAGCTTATTGGAGGGGCTCAGTGGCAGAATGGAAGGGACGGAATCAATGAACGTTGGAAGATAGAACAATAGAAATCATCCAAACTAAACAACAGAGAGAAAACAGATTTTAAATATATTAACAGAGTGTCAGGAACCTTTGGAACTATAGTAAAAGATCTAACATTTATGTCATCAAGAGTCCTATGGAAGAGGAGATAGAAAGTAGGGCTGAAAAAAGTACTCAAAGAAATAATGCTGAAAACATCCAAATTCTACCCAGAGACATACATAAACCAACAGACTCAAGAAGCTGAGCAAATACATTCCAAATAGATGAAAGATCTAAATTTTAAATGTAAAAATGAAGCCATATGAGTTCTAGAAGACATGGATAGAACTCTAATACAACCTACGAGTGTGGGAAAACTACACTATGTGACTTAAAACCTAGAAGTAATAAAGCTAAAAATTGATAATTTTAACTATATAATAAATGTTTACATGTCAAAAACCCCACAATAACCAAACATATCAAGAGGATTGCAAAATTGTGAACTTAAGCATGGAAAGATGCTCATCTTGTTCAGAAGAGAAATAATACAAACATACTGTTACTCACCTTTTATTGGAAAAAAAAAAAAAAAAAAGAAGCTGAGCAAACCACAAACAGCATAAACCCAAAAAAAATCATACTAAGACACATCATAATTAAATTTCTGAAAACTAAAAAGAAAAAAATTTGGAAAACATCCAGATAAAAATGATACCTTACCTACAGAGGAAAAAGAATTTAAATGACAGCAGGTTTCGCTTCAGAAACCATAGAGACCAGACCAGAAGGAAGTGGCAAAATGTATTTCAAGTACTGATAAAAAATAAAAAATAAAAAAAACTGTTAACTCCAAATTCTATACTCAGTGAAAATATCCTTCAGGAATGAAAGGAAAATCTGAACATTCTCAGATGTAGGAAAACTAAGACAGTTTATCACGATCAGACCCATCCCAAAAGAATGGCTAAAAGAAGTTCTCTACACAATGATTCAACAAGAGAAGGAATGTTGAAACATCATAAAGGAAGGAAAAACAAGATAAGATAGTACCATATTTTACTTGGGTAAATTCAATAGGCTTCCCTTGTCCTCTCAAGTGTTCTAAATTATGTTTGATGTTTGAAGCACACTGTGTGATGTGGTTATAAAATGTATGTAGAAAATAATATTTAAGGCAATTATAAATGGAAAAGAGTAACGGGAACTAAAGGGAGGTAAGGTTCCCGTACTTAAGTTGGTAGAATGACTATGCCAGTAGTCAGCAATTAACATTAGGTTGGTGCAAAAGTAACTGTGGTTTAAAAGGTTAAAAACAATTATAAAAACCACAATTACTTTTGCACCAACCTAATATAACTGGATGGAAAAATACCAAGGATGTACAAGAACTCAACAACAAGATAAACAGACTCTAATTGACATTTTAAAACACTCCACCCAACACACAACAGAATACATATTCAACACATGTTCTTTTCAGAACATACACCAAAAAAGACCATCAACTAGGCCATAAAATGAACCTCAACAAATTTAAAAGAACTAAAATCATACGAAGTACATCCTCTGACTACAATGGAATCAAACTAGAAATCAACAACAGAAAGACAATCTCCAAATGCTTGGAAACTAAGCAACATACTTCCAATTAATCCATATGCCAAAGAGGAAATATCAACAAAAATTTTAAAATATATGTAACTGAATGAAAATTAAAATATATCAAAATTTGGGGGCACAGCTAAAGCAGTGATGAGAGAGAAATTTTACTACTCAATGCATAGAAAAAAAAAAAAAGAAAAGTGAAATCAATAATCTAAGCTTCCACTTCAAAAACTTAGACAAAAAGAGCAAACCAAAGCAAACAAAAGAAAGGAAATAAAAAGATAAGAGCAGAAACCAATAAAATTGAAAACAAGAAAACTAGAAATAAATCAATGAAATAAAGAATTGGTCCTTTGAAATGGTTAATAAAATTGACAAGCCTCTTTCAAGACTGACAAAGAAAAGGGAATGAAATGAGATATCACTACAGACCCTGCAGACAAAAAGATAAGTGAATACTATTAATACTATTAATAACTACACACTAAAAAAACTCTACACACTAAAAACTAAAGTTTTACAGCTTAGATGAAATGGACTTTCTTGAAAAATACAAACTGCTACACTTCATCCAATAAGAAATACTTTGAATATCTTTGTAACTACTAAGAAAATAGAATTTACAAGCTTAAGTACCCCTAAAAAACATATTTCCAGGCCTAAATATCTACCAAATGTTTAGCGAAGAATTAACACCAATTGTACACAATTTTTTCCAGGAAATAGAAGAGATGGAAACACTTCCAATTCATTATGAAGCTAGTATTACGTGATACCAAAACTAGACAAAGCAAAGCAAAAAAGTACCAAAAGAAGAAAGCTTCTGGCCAATATCCTCATGAATGTAAATGCAAAAATTCTTATATTTTCACATAAAAAGAAGCATTGAAACAAGTACCCATGGTAACCCACTCTCTTCTTGGTGGACAAGAATAATTTTAAAGTAAACAAAAAACTCAACGTTAAAGAAAAATCCAATGCAGTAATATCAATTGAAATTAAAAAAAGCTTTGGGGGCACTAAATAATTTTCAAAAGTGCAGAGGTCCTGAGACCAAAGAGTTTAGAACTTATGATTTAAGGCACCAGCTCTTTAGTTTACTAACAGCTACCTGAGGTGCTACATCAGAAGTCAAGAGTCTTCTGAAATATGAGTGACACCTCTTTAGGCTCATCGTCATAGAAATTATTCTGAAGATCTAAAAACATTGTCACCAGCCTTTAAAATACTTAATTTTCACATGTCCTGGAGGAGTTTGAATCCTGCCCTGATGATAACACATTCTGGGGAATGAACAATGCTATGGAATATTGAAGTTTGATTACCTAAAGTTATCTCTGAGAAGCTGCTGAGGAAGAAGAATAGATTGAGTCAGTCGAGCCTGTTGTATCTCAACCAATTGGGAGATCAACCAAACCCATCATTCCCCTACAGTTTTCAGAGATTCCTAGTTCTGACTTCAAGAAACTGGCATCAAAAAAGCATCTGACACACCCACTAGGATGGCTATAATTAAAAAAAAAAAAAAGGAAAATAACAAGTGTTGTTAAGGATGTGGAGAAATTGGAACCTTCATACATTGTTGTGGGATGTAAAATGGTGCAGCTCCTGTGAAAAACAATGTGACAGTTCCTCAAAAAGTTAAACCTGGAATTGCTGTATGACCCAGCAATTCCATTCCTAAGGATATATCCAAAATAATTGAAAACAGGTACTCAGACAAATAGGAAACAATCCAAATGTCCATCAATGGATAAATGGATAAACAAATTGTGGTATATACACAACGGAATATTACTCAGTCATAAAAAGAAATAAAATACTAATACATGCTATAACATAGATGAACCTAGAAAACATTATGTTGAGCAGGGGGGGGGGGGGAAAGCTAGTCACAAAAGGTTACATATTATATGATTCCATTTATACGAAATATCAAGAAAAGGTACATCCACAGAGACAGAAAGTAGACTGGTGATTGCCAAATGCTGGGGAGAGGAAGAAATGGGAGTAATAGGTATGGGTTTCATTTTGGGGTGATGACAATGTTTTGGAACTAGACAGATGTGGTGGTTGTACAACATTGTAAATGTACTAAAATGCCACCGAACTGTTCACTTTAAAATGGATAACTTTAAGTTATATGAATTCTATCTCAGTTATATTAACAAGATACGAAAATAAGGACATGTTCGCCTGACCTTATGGAAAGGAGATAAATAAAAAAGTCAAGTTGTATACATAAAAACTTCTAGCTGAGAATCCTTCACAGAGTCAAAATTAATATTCTCTCTTTAGTGCTACCACAGCCCTCTGCCATTACTCCCTCAAAACATTCATCACATTATAGAATCTGAAAATATTTTTGATGCCTTTTATACTGTCTACCTTTACTCTACCCATATATCTATTCCTACCCTCCTTCATTCTCAGTCTTCCCTCTCCTAGTCGTGAGTTTATCCAGAGCAGTAACCACTTATTTTTTCATCTTTATATCCTTGGTATCTGGTACAGTATATATGCTCAATAAAATTATTAAGTGAATGAAAGAAGAAACAAATTTGTAAGTGCACTAGATCTTCATGCGAGCATCATAGAAGTCGAAGGACATTATCAAATTATCTTCTGCTTCTTGAGTTGGGATTTATTACACCCATTAACCCCAAATTATTGATATTTTGATTGTTGGTATTTATAATTGCAGGCCAAGGTGACTGCAATTTTCAAAGACTCTTGTAATATTCTAAAAAAAAAAAAATCTGAAATTGAAATTAATTTAAATCACCTTATTTTTTAAATAAATAAATAAATGTATCTTAGAAGTTTTTTTGAAAGTTAGGGTATACCTCGAAATCAAACAAAACACAATGGCAGTGTAATAAAATGATCAGAATTCACTTTATATACTAGTGTTCATTTAAAAGACAAAGAAATTCAAATGTCAACAAAAATTCTATTGAAGTGTTCATCTAATTATGTTAAGAGAAATTATTTTATATATAAAATTATTAAAAACTATAAATTATTTTAAAAATTTAATTATTTAAAATTATAACAGGATCATCACTTTGACTATTCCCACCAAAAATCAGAAAAAATACATATATAAATGATAACTATTGTTTCTTGGATATAGCAGTGTACCATCTGGCATAAATGGACTATTTACTTAAAATGATATTGTTTCTCTTACATTGTATGATCTTCAGAGTAGTCTTTAGGTTGAATATTTTCTTTTGTTTTGGTTAAAAAAAACTGTGGCTAATTAAATAAAAACAACTAAAACTTCAGCTAATACTGAGCTCTTAACTCACACCTCAGTAATTTAATTTTTAAAATTGTTTTAACTTTAAGATGAACTGTTAACATTTGGATATCTTGGCATTTACCAGATATATATTTATCATGCTATAAAAACATAAATTAGGGCATTGAAAAGTAATAACATTCTTTACTTCAGAGAACTGTAAAAAATTGCCAAGAACTACATAATATAATTATAAGATTCTTTATATGCACAGATTTGAAACAGACTTAATACAATGTACATGAAATGTGCTACATTTGCAGCAGGAAGGAAAAGGTAGTTAAAAGCAAAACAAAACCAAAAAAACCCTCCTCGGCAACCTGTCAGCCTTTGAAGATCTTCCCTTAACTTTCACTTACCAAATAAAATTTAAAAACTAGGTTTTGAGGATTCAACTAAATTATGTGACCTATTTACTGGTGCAACTTTCAAGTCATTTTTGCTGCTATTCATGTTACCTATTCATGTTATAAGGGGCTAATATACCAAATACGTAAAAAATTTATGCAGGTCAAAACAAAAAAACAAATAATCCAATTTGAAAAATGGAAAAAATAAATAAATAAATAAATAAAAATAATAGTAATAATTATTATAATAATAAATTTTTTAAAAAAATGAAAAAGAAAAATGGGCAGTGGACCTTAACACACACGTCTCCGAAGAAGACATACAAATGGCCAACAGATCTATGAATAGATGCTCAACTTCACTAGCTATTAGGGAAATACAAATCAAAATCACAATGAGATACCACCTCACACCTGCTAGAATGGCTACTGTCAACAAGACAAGTAATAACAAGTGTTGGAGAGGTTGTGGTGAAAAAGGAACCCTCACACACTGCTGGTGGGAATGTAAATTGGTACAGTCACTATGGAAAACAGTATAGAAGTTCCTCAAAAATTAAAAATAGAATTACCATACGACCCAGCAATCCCTCTTCTGGGTATCTACCCCAAAATCTGAAAACATTTATCCCTAAAGATAGGTGTACCCCTATGTTCACTGCAGTATTATTCACGGTGGCCAAGACAAGGAAACAACTAAAGTGTCATTCGATAGATGACTGGATAAAGAAGATGTGGCACATATATACAATGAAATATTACTTGGCCATAAAAGATGATGAAATATTGCCATTTGCAACAACATGGATGGATCTTGAAATTATTATGCTAAGCGAAGTAAGTCAGAGAGAAAAAGTCAAGAACCATATAACTTCACTCATATGTGGGATATAAAACTGAAAGCAACAAACAAACAGGAGAAACAAACAAAAACTCATTAAACACAGACAACAGTTTAGTGGTTACCACAGGGTTAGGGGAGAAGGAGGGTAGCAGAAGAGGGAAAAGGGGGTCAAACACATGGTCATGGAAGAAGAAATGACTCTGGGTGGTGAACACACAACGCAATATATAGATGAGGTATTACAGAAATGCACACTTGAAACCTATATAATTTTACTAACCAATGTCACCCAATAAATTTAATAAAAAACATTTTTAAAAGATGTCATGTTAGTTAAAAAGATATTCTACGCAGAAAACTAGGCTTCTGGATTTTTATTGGAGAAAACTTCTAAATTAGTTAAATAAATTTAACCAGTTAATATAAACTCAAAGAAAAGTACCAAATAATATCAATTTGCAAACATAGCAAAGACAAAGCAAACTCACCCACCCTGAGATGTTCGCCCTACTGCAATGCCAATATAAGTCCTGCAATGCCTTTAAGCTTTCATTCAAAAGGTTACTTACTGAAGCCTAACCTGGTTTCCTGTGGCTGACTTTATTCTTTCTCATCTCTGAAGATACAGTTTTACCCACACATTCCAGCAATTGATTATATATTCTCTTGTATTGCCATAACAACTATTAAGTTCTTCGAGTTTAGAGATGCATGTTAATTATTTTCTGTCCCCATAAGGCCTGGGACATAGCGAGCACATAAAAAATATTTGTGTATTTGAAAAATCATGTAACACATATTTAAACTTGATACAGATGAATTTAGTAGGGATTTCTGATTGCTTAGTGTTTTTATAATGACAAAATACTTTTACTTAAAAAGGCAACTACATCTCCCATAATGTTGTCCAACAGATTCTCCAAAATGTATTTCCCAGAAGCTTTTCATTTAAATGCACCAATTTTCAAAAGTAAATAACTAAATAACCCATTTTTTAAAAAATCATCATTTAGCAGCCCCTTGAGAAGGGCTGACTACCTATAATCTGCTCTCTTTGGAATACTAGTGCTGATGAATTGTTTTATAGACAGTTTGGTGAACAAGAATTTAGAAGTTCTTCAAAACCAGGAAGTCAGACTGAGAAAGACAAACACCAAATGATCTCACTTATATGTGGAATCTAATGAACAGAACAAATGAGCAAACAAAACAGAAATAGACTCAGAGATATAGAAAAAAAACTTGGTTGCTAGAGGGGAGGGTGGAGGGGATGGGGGAGAAGGTGAAGGGATTAGAAAGAGCAAATTAGTAGACACAATACAGTCACAGGGATATGAAATACAGAATGGGGAACATAATCAACAATGTTGTAAAGATGATGTATAGGTGCCAGATGGGCATTGGACTGATCAAGTGGACGTCTTCATAGACTATAGATGCATCACCAGTGTGCTGCACACCTGAACTGAAGTAGAATAATACTGTAGGTCTATAAGAATACATATATATATATATATATATATATATGGAAGATAGTCAATGGTATTGTAACAGCTATATAAGATGTCAGAGGGGTAGTAGCTTGGGGTAGGGGGGTTATTACTTTGTGAGTGGTGTAAATGTCTATTATGTTGTTTTGTGCACCTGAAACTAATAAAAATAAATAAAAGTTTTTCAAAACCATTCAAATTAGTTAAAGTACTCATACTTTCCTTTGTCACCACATGAAAAAGACCAAAATTCTTTACAGTCCTTCAGTTAATAACTATACTAGAAATATTCAAATACACTTACATTGGTTTTACCCAGTTAATGGCAACATTACTAAACTGTTATACTATTTGCAGAATGACAATTCAAAGCATTTTAAATTAGGATGTGTGCAGTTGGCAGAAGTAAGGATTGAAACAATATTGATAATATAAATATATAGGAGTATTGTTTTTGAATGAGTAAACATCTATCCAAATATTCTCCCACTTTTTCCTGTAAGTATTGTAGTTGATTTGAATTATAACATTTTATTTAAAAAAAATATTTAATCTACATTAACATTCTGGAATATAAGATTTTGGGGTCCTTCCATCACCCGCCAAAACCTTATATTCCAGAACGTTCAAGTAGATTACAAACGTTAGTTTAAAAAAAAAAAATTGGGGGTCCTCAGAAAAGACATTACAGCACTTTCTTCATATTTCACCTGCTGCTTCTTTGGATTCGTTACCACTGCATTTTGTTATATGAAAAATAAAAACAAACAAAAACTTTTAAAAGGTGAAAGCATTTTTATATAATCAAATTCATTTCAGACCTACAGGTTCAGGCATCTTACTTTAAACAAGTGTTACGAGAATTACAATAGAGTGCCTTGGGTATTTTATTCTAGAGTAATCATTTTTAATGATTGTTAAAGGATATAGCAATATTTCCCTGTGCAATTCAATACATATGAATAAAATCGTGAGATATATGCCAGAGCAAAGACCTTTAAATTCACCTTTTTAAGTAACTGTTTTCATGGCTATATTACTGATTGCTTTGAACTGGAAGGAAATTGTCCAAACACATAAACCTATAAAACAATTTTTTCCAGTTACTTCTCAACTGACAGTATTAGTATTATATTATTTTAAATAAATGTATTATAGTGCATCCTGTATATAATTGAAAAAAGTTTCATTTACTATTACTTTAACCAAAAAACACTACATTACTGAGAACATATTCATTTTACCATATGATTTATTTGCTTAATCTCAAAAAAACTAAATTGAATTGTGCTTACAAAATTAATTGACATTTCATATTACCAAGATGTTGCATGAAACTATCATAGTAATGCTATAGTTAACAGCTAGTCTGATTTCACTATAAAAATTTATTTAAGAAATACTTAAAACCACAATGCTTAATTTATTTTTCTAAAGTAGAAAGCCTATACAAACAAAAATGACTAATATTTCTCAACATGTAACCAAAGTTAGCCTTTTCAAAAGACAACATTGTAATTGATTAATTTTTAAGTTACCTATATTTGTATAACTGCTATGAAAAATTAAGCCTCTTTAGTTTCAAGACTTTTCATCTCTTTACTTGCCATCTAAATTGTACTCCTGTAACTTTAATAGAGTACGTAGTTTGATCCTTTTAACTAATTAGTGGATCAGCAAGAAGGAAGTCAGGCAATTGCAATTACTGTCCACATGTTCATTTATATCAAATACTCTGCAGGTCAACCTAACCATTTTTATTTCACAAAAGGCTGTTTTTCCTTATTTATAATGTCTTTCTGAAAATGATCTACTATCCTAGCATTAATATAATGTCCATTTGTACATGCTGTAGTAATAAAAGATAACAAAATTTGGTTTAAACAAGCAGAGACAAAGAGGCCAGCCTATAGATTCATCACTTCTGCAACTTTCTTTAAACCATTTTAATTCTGTCTCTATCTCTTATATTAAAGTCTGATCATATATATTTAATTCCATTCTTTAAAATTTCAGTAGACAACTTCAGTGCTAACCTACCACTGCCCTGTCAGAAAATCTTTGATGTCACAGCATAATAGCTCCTGAAAGAACAGCACTAATACTTAATGTAACATGAAACCAGGGCTCTGCAGAGGGGCTGTCTGCTGTCAGGAACAAACAATTTCACTGCTGTTCCCCAGAAGTGACAAGGTTGGGACCTATCTGTACAGCAACCCTCACTACCAACAGAGATTTATTTGTATTAGGAACTAAGAGTGCCGCCTCATTCTTTTAAATATGCCAATCTCTATTTTGAAAATAAAAAATAAAATTACATTTTAATGTCAAACAATGCATGTGGCTCAGTTCTCCCCTGAAGCCTGTAAGTTACACACTAAAGAAGACCTGTGGTGTTTTCAAATAATTAGTAGGTCAAATGGAAATGGCTAAACTCACTACAAAGAAGCAATTAACACACTATTTCATTATTTCAGAAGTTACACTAAACATATATGTTTTAAAGATTTTTGTAACATACTTGGGCTGGAAATGACTATATAGACCTTTTCCTTAAGACATTTTTACATAATACAAAAATATCTGCTTAAGGCTGGCCATTTCAGCCAAAAGATTCAACAGAGAGAAAAAGAATCACTAAAACAGTGACTACACAGAGATAGTCAGTAAAATAACCAATACATTGATTTCTTTTTTTAACTTATTAACCAACTGAAAATGTGACCATTTCCAGACAATATACGAATATAACACCTATGAGGAAACCAATATCATATTATTTAATTAACATTTGACCAAAAATATTTTTAGTGTCATCTATTATGAAAAACTAGATATATCTGTTCCTCTTCTGAATCATTAAAGCCATTTATTGTTTGTATTGCTCACTTAATTAACTTTCTGACTTCTCTGTTATTATTGTCTTTAATTGTTATTTAATTTTCTTAATATTAATGTTATATAAGGCCTTACAGGAAAATTTACAAACTTTATTGGGAGACTTTAAACAGGACTAAAATAAATAAAGATATATAATGTGTTCATGGATTGGAAAATTCAATGTTACAATAGTATCAATTCCCTAAAAATTGACCTATTGATTAAATGTAATCAGAATTAAAAATCTTAACTGCTTTTGTTTGTAGAACTTAACAAGTTAATTCTAAATTTATATGAAAATGCAAAGGGTCAAGTGCCAAGACACTCTTGAAAAATAAGACCAAGGTGGCAGAACTTACTTTACAAGATAATTGACTAATTACAGAGCAAATTGACTTAATTAATTAAACCAGGGTTATATGGGTACAAGGATAGACAAATACATCAAGAGAACATAGTAAAGGACCCCAAAATAGATCCATGTTTATATGGGCATTTGATATATGACAGAAGTAGTGCTGCAGAGCAGTTAGGAAAAGATGGATTTTAATAAATTATCTGGGACAACAATACAACTACATGCCTACATCAAACAACATTTTAAAAGAAGAAAAAAAACTGCATGTGGATTAAAGGCCAAACATGTGGATTAAAGGTGAAACTAACTGGAGTGTACCTTCATGACCTCAGATAGAATGTCTTAAAGAGCACAGGGAAAGAACTAACCAAAAAGGAAAAGATCAATAAATACTCAACTGTATTAAAAGAATGCCTGTTCATCAAATAATTCCATAAAGAGAGTGACAAGACAAGCCAGGAGTGGAAAAAGATATTTACAACACATATAATGACAAAGAATTCATGTACAGAATACATAAAAATCTACAAATCATTAAAAAAACAAAACAAAACAGACAACCCAATAGAAAAATGGGCAAAAGACTTGAACGGGTACTTCACAAAAGAAGAAATCTACCTGATCAATAACTTATTAAAAAGTGCTTAATATCATTAATAATCAGGAATGCAAATTAAAACCACGAAGAGATAGTACTACATACCCAGCAGATTGGCAAAAATTAAAAGTCTGACAACAGCAACTGGTGGCCAGGATATTGAGCGATGGGAATGCTCATAGACTATTGGTGGAGATATAAGCAATCACTTCAGAAAAGAGTTTAGTATTATCTAGTAAAGATGAAGATAGGCATACTCTCTGACCCAACAATTCCATTCCTGCATATACAACCCAGAGAGACTTGTGGACATGTTCATCAAGAATGGATACCATGTTTTCCAGAAAATAAGACCTAGCCGGACCATCAGCTCTAATGCGCCCTTTGGAGCAAAAATTAATATAAGACCCGATCTTATTTTACTATAAGACCCAGTTTTATATAATATGACAAAATATAAGACCCGGTCTTATATAACATAATATAAGACCAGGTCTTATATTAATTTTTGCTCCAAAAAGACACATTAGAACTGATGGTCCAGCTAGGCCTCATTTTGGGGGAAACGGTATATGTACATAAAGGTTCACAGCAGCATTGTTCATAATAACCAGCAACTAGAAATAGCCAAATGCTCAGTGACTACGGAGAAGATAAACTCTGATATACGATAAAAAGCAAATTAATGAACTAAGATTTCATGATGATATATGTTGAGTGAAAACTGCAACACAAAAAAAAATAGATTCTGAATGATTTATATAAAGCACAAAAACAGGGAAAAACAAACTATATTGTTCAGAGATGCATTCATAGACAATGAAACTATAAAGCAAAGGATGTGACAAACAATTACATAGAGATTGGTAGTTACGTAAAGAAAGGAAGTGGGGGTATAACTGGGAAGGGACAGACGTGGCTTCTAGGATGATGTTAGTGTTCTTTGTTTTCTAACCTGGATGTTGGTTGCGTGGATTCACTTTATAAGTACTCATTATACAAATATAACTATATTTTATACATTTTGTGCATTTACATTTCAGATTTTAAAAAGAAATAACAAATCTACTTCGCACAGTTATTCTGAATATAAGTGAAGTCATGGTTGAGAATACCTTTTGAAAACCACAAACTACACACATACTCATTTTTAAAAGTTAGTTAAGGACTGAAACTACCTTCACTCATAGACCAACCAAGCAATAATGCACATGGTATAAACCCTCTATCTCAAAAATATATGTTGTCACTTCTAAGTAATAAGACACATCTTCTGTAATGTCATAAAATGGTATTTAACATTCTTCTTTTAGAGATCCATTCCTTTGGATTAAAATATTGTCCTTTTTTGAAATCCAAATGCCTCATGAGAAAACATGCTAAGCAGAGGACTAAAATTCTAAGGGATTGTTAAAGGAACTGCAATATGAAGACTTGAGGATTTTCAGATTTAGAATAAATACACTACTGTATTTCACATCTCCTTATAGTACGCCTATGTGAAAGGTCTTCATCCCCATTTAATAGCCCCTCCAAGATACTACAGATCAGATAGCTATCTTTAAAAACTCAAGGGGAAATTTCCAAAAGTATAAATAACTAATGGAAATAAAAGTTTAAAATGAAAGAAAACAAAGAAATGAAGGAGGAGAGGGAGGGAGGAAGGAAAAAGGGAAACGAGGGAGGGAGGAAGGGAATGAGGGAATGACGGAAGGGTGTAAGTGAAGAAGCAAATTTATTTATTTTTACTAATTCCTAGTTTTAAAATCAGAATCTCACATACATACAAATCCCATTTCCAAATATATACACGAAAATGTACATTATCTCACTTTATTAAATTTGTAAGCAAAAGGAACATGACTAGAGAATTTTAAATACTTAACTCCATTATGCTTTATAAAAATAATTTAAATATACATTGTTTTTCACAATGTTAGTTATTTATTATATCTTTCTTGATTTTCCTTCTTGCTATCAAAGTCACATATTCTATTTCTGAAATGACCAGCTAATAGGAGTGGAATTTCTGGGTCATATAGTAATAACATATTTAACTTTTTGAGGACTGATAAATTGTTTTTTAAAGTGACTGTACCATTTTACACTCTTACCAGCAATGTATAAGGATTCCAATTTCTCCATATCCTTACCAGCGTTTGTTAGTTTCTGTTTTTATGGTCATAGTGTGCAGTAAATAATATCTCATTATGATTTTTATTTACACTTCCCTAATAAGTAATTATCTTAAGCATCTTTTTATATGCCTTTTGGCCATCGATAATCTTACTTGGAGATATACCAGTGCAAATACTTTGCCCCTTTCAAAAATTGGGCTGTCTTTTTATTGTTGAGTTGTAAGAGTTCTTTATATACTCAGGATACAAGTCTCTTATCAATATATGACTTGCAAATATTTTTACCTATTCTATACATTATCATTTCACTTTTGTGATGGTTTTCTTTGAAACACAAAAGTTTTTAATGTTGATAGAGTCCAATTTATATTTTTCACTTATGCCTTTGATGTCATACTTAAGAAACCACTGCCTAATGGGCAAGATCATGAGTTTACTCCTGTTTTCTTCTAAGAGTTTCATAGTTTTATCTCTTATACTTAGGTCTTTGATTTATTTTGAGCTCATTTTTTAATATGGTGCGTGGTGGGGGTACAACTTCATTCTTTTCCATGGGGATATCCAGTTGTCCCAGCACCATCTGTTGGAAAGACTATTATTTTCCCATTGGATTGTCTTGGCATCCTTGTCAAAAACATTACTGTTTTTAAGACATGATTACTGTTTCCTTGTAACAGATAATTTTGAATTATGTTTACTTGCCTATGAATAAAAATTGAAAAGTAGATTTTTGGAATTACTTTTTTATTATTAAAATTTATTGGGGTGACAATGGTTAGTAAATTTACATAGATTGTACATAGTGTACAATTCTGTAATACATCATCTATATATCACATTGTGTGTTCACCACTCAGAGTCAGTTCCATCACCATATAGTTGACTCCATTTTATATTGATTGTTCAAATTGCATGTAAAGATTTTTTTAACCTCATTTTTTTCACATTTTAATTTTACTTAGCAACTGAGACTAATATTATGATAACTGAAGTAGCTGACCACTAGTAGCTATGAAGCCCTTTTTGTTTTTCCTTCTGATGTAAAGTGAAAAAAATGGGCTACATTATGTTGATTATTTTTCCCCCAGTATATCCCATCCTCATATTATTGTGGGGCAAAGAGATCAGAGTGAGCTAAGAGGGAGAACTGAAAGAAGAGTTGAAGGAATCCAAGCAGTCAAGGTTTCATCCAATGTTTACATCTTTGTTAGGTTTCCAGAAATAAGGATATTTTTTAAGGGGGGCTCTAATGCTTACAAAAAGTCTGAAAGCTGCAGAACACAATGACCCATGAGAAGAAAGAGGAGCATGGAAAAATACTAGAGAAATAAAGATAGATATAAAGATAAAGATCAGTCCTGAATAAGAAATAATGAGGAATCCTAGGCAATAAGGACTTAAGGCATGAGTATTAGGGCATCTGGATGGAAATATGAAATTACAAATTGAAAGGGAAGGTTTGAAGAGTAAAAAGACAAAGCCCACATCTATTTAATACTGTTTTGCTTTGTTTTGATTTGATTTCCAAGTTAGCTGATGACAGTTTGTTTTCTTGGGATGTTCACCTCTCCCTTCAAAACAAAAGATGGAAATGTTCTGATTTAACCAAAATTTGTTTGAGCTTTGATTCTATTATCCTAATATCCAATGACAACTATACGTGTTATTTTAAGGAATCAGCTAGCTACATTAATTCACTACTTTTAAATATAGTTTTCAGTCTTTTC
The DNA here is from genome assembly GCF_036562045.2 of Rhinolophus sinicus. Classification (NCBI taxonomy): domain Eukaryota; kingdom Metazoa; phylum Chordata; class Mammalia; order Chiroptera; family Rhinolophidae; genus Rhinolophus; species Rhinolophus sinicus. The sequence continues at coordinate 131,149,600 of NC_133756.1, forward strand.
AAACAGTAAATGAAAATGAATGTGAACACATAACAACTCCCTTGGAAATCAATTTCACTGCTAAAAAAATATATAGCCCTGTTTAAAATCCAAAGATATCTCCTTTTCTTTTAATGCTCTATTTCTTTCATTAAAATAAAAATGCTATAAAGGTATAATATAGAGAGAGTAAAGTACACTAATCTTAAGTTCAGTCAATGAATCCATTCAATGAATTTTTATGCATGTATTCTCCCATGGAACCACCACCCAGACTAAAATATAAAACATTCCTAGCGCCCTAGAAGGTTCTCACATGCTCTTCCCAATTAATAACCCATCCCCAACGAGCACCACCATTCTGACTTTGTTCATTGTAGAGTAGTTATGCCTGTTCTTGAATTTAATAAATGGAATCATTGTACATGTTCTATCTCTGTCTTCTATGTCCTCTACTCTTTATCTAGCCCTACTTCTATCTGTTTAATCTACTTCTCTATTTTCCGCATAATGTCTGTGAGATTTTTTCACGTCGTTGTGAATATCAGCAGGTTTTTACTGCTGTGTAGTATTCCACGGAATAAGTATACCACTATTTATTTATCCATTCTCCTGCTGACGGACATCTGGGTGTTCACAGTTTGTGGCTATTGTGGATTAAATGTCTATGTTATACATGTCTTTTGGTGGCCATAAGTACTCATTTTTCTTAGGCATACACCTAGGGGTAGAATTGCTGTCATAAACAGGCATGTGTTTGACTTTAGTATGTAATAGCAAATAGTTTCCAAAACAGATTACAGCAATTTACACTCCCACCAGCAGTGTATTAGAGTTTCTGCTGTTCTACATCCTCACCAACATGTGAGACACTGTCAGTCTTCTTAATTTTAGCCTAAATGTTCTATTTGTTAATTTTATAAAAGTTGGCATCTTATTAACTATAAAAAGAGAATGTAAAAAAAATAAATAAATAAAGAGAGAGAATGTATAGTATCCTTCTGTCCTCCAAGTGTGATCTCAGTTAACAGCCCTAAGGAAAAGCAGCAATGACATTACCTGGTGGCTTGTTAGAAATACTGAATCTCATGCCTCCCTCAGACCTAGCGTTGGAATCTGCATTTTAATAAGATCCACAGGTGATGCGTATGCCCACTAAAATTTAAAAAGCACTTCTCTAGCTGACAAAATGTGTAAAATTCTAGAATGGTTAAAATATCCCCTATAAATCTTTCCTACAGAATCTCTATGAATAAACAAGATATGCGCCAGAAACACATTCCTTATACGAATTTAATTACCAGAACAAGATTCTAGAATGTATAACTGACCACCTACAAGGACAAGAGGAAATCATTAGGACCAAACATGGGTTCACAAAGAACAGGTCCTAACGCTTACAAAAAGTCTGAAAGCTACATATCAACCTCTTCTGGTTCTTTGTCAGAAGTACTTTATTGCCAGATGAGTATTAACATTTGAAATAATGTATCTGAATTTCAGCAAGCCATTTGACAAACAGTCTCAAGTATCCTTGCTATACTGTAAGTTTATTATAATAGGACACTGTTTTAATCACCTTTTGTATCTCTTACATCTATCATCTATCTGGCACATAGAAGACACTTAAATGTTTGTTGAATTTATTTAACTAATTAAGCCTTGTGGATATATGAATAAGTGCAGGCTAAATACTGGCAACTCAACAAAGTTTCTAATAATTAATATGTTAAATCACAGAATCAAAATCCAAAAGATCTTTAAAGAATTAAAAGCATAAGAAATAATAAAGAGAATATAACCAAAGATATGGAAAAGAAGAAAATAGACTATCATGTCAAATTTATGCCAATACATGAGGTCAGACAATTAAGTTCGCAAACTCATCCTAGAAAAAGAGCTACATACCTCATTGCTGAATATCACTATGGTCACCTTCAAAGTACTCCCCTTGAGAAGCTATGCACTGATGACAGCCCCTAGTTCACCCTTCACAGCAATTTTGGAACTCTTTTTCTGGAATGACCATCAGAGCTGTCGTCGTATTACCCTTGATGTCCTGAATGTCATCAAAATGTCTTCCTTTCAATATTTCCTTTATCTTTGGGTAAAGAAAGAAGTCATTGGGGGCCAGATCAGGTGAGTAGGGAGAGTGTTTCAATACAGTTATTTGTTTACTGGCTAAAAACTCCCTCACAGACACTGCCGTGGGAGCTGGTGCATTGTCGTGATACAAGAGCCATGAGTTGTTGGCAATATTTTCAGGTCATCTAACTTTTTCATGCAGCCTTTTCAGCACTTTCAAATAGTAAACTTGGTTAACTGTTTGTCCAGTTGGTACAAATTCATAATGAATAATCCCTCTGATAGCAAAAAAGGTTAGCAACATCGGTGCAACAAGTTCACAAACTTAATTGTCAGACCTCATATTTTTTAAATCTAGAGAAACCAGATTATTTTCCTGCAAAACATAAATTACCAAAACTGACTCAAGAAAGGGTAGGAAATATAAACAGACCAATAAAATACTATTTAATATCTATCCCTTTCAAAAGTGTGAAGATTAAATGGTTTTACAGATAAGTTTTTCAACTTTTAAAGAACTGACAATTTCTATTCTCTCCAAAAGACAAAGATGACAACAGACAATAGACAAATCCTATGTTTCCAGAGCACAGACAAAGGCAGAAAGCTTCCAAGTCATTATTTGAAGCTGGCATGACCCTACTATCAAAATTCTATAGAGACAGCACCAAAATAAATGAATCATAGTTATAATTCATATATACAAAATTCAAATGTAACAATATATATGTAAAATATATACTGTAATTAAGTAGCTTTTTTGAGGACTACAAGGATAGTTAAGCACTAGAAAATTTTTCAACATGTTTTATAGAATATCAACAAAACTAAGGAATAAAAACTTATTTTATCAATGAATGCCAAAAAACTATCTGATGAAATTTTAAAACTATACTAAACCAAAAATCTTAATAATGAAAGATCAAATAAATCTAATCAGAGAAAATCTATCTGGAATAAATTCTACTTTCTACACTTAGCTACAAAAAAACCAGCAGTTCAAGAGTAGGATGGATGAGACACACATGGTAACTAAAAAGCTTGCGAGTTTTAGTTGGCAGTAAGATTAATGACTCAACACTGTGATCTGGCTTCCATGAAAATTTAGGCTCCTTTAATAAAAGAATATGATCTAGGACAACAGGCGATAATGCCACGGTACAATGTAGGGATTATACTCACAGATTCAAAGCCTGACCATCAAGTTTTAGTAATGTCACCTTAAGAAAATTACTTAATTCCTGAGTTTCAGTTTCCTCAATTGGAAACAATAATACAGACCTCACAGGGTTAAGGTAAGACTTAAATGAGATAACACTTGGTACATACTACTGTCCAATATATAAAACAAAACTTTTAAACAAGATGTCACAGCATACTTTCATTCAACAGTATCTACTGAGTGCTATTAGGTTCCAGGCATTGCTCCAGGCACTGAAAATTAAACAGACAAAATTCCTATCCACGTGGAACTTACTCCTTGGTGGAAAGGAGTAAGTAATGTCTGTGCCATTGCTTCTCCAGCCTGGACTGGATGGTTGGTCACGTCCTATATAAAACCACACCATAAAAAGAGTGATTAGGACACCCTTTCAGCTCTGAGGTTCTATGATCCAGACTGTGGAGTCTGTGATTTCAGGGATAAATAATAGAGGACTCCACAGAAATGCATTCCCAAGTTCTAATCTATCCGTGAGACTTGTTAACCATCCGACTGCCCCATCCTCCAGCACCTTCCCCACGGCGCTGCTGCCCACAGGCCACCCCTAGGATTTCATAGGGGCCCTTTCAGATATGATATATCATCTATGCCTTTAGATGCTGAAGTCACAAATGCCTCCACAGCCTCTGTCCAGTGCTGGAGAACAGGTTTGGGGAACAGTAGCTTGTGCCATTGTGGCTAGGAGCATACTCTACCATGTTCTCGCAGTGTGAACTCGGGCCTGTTTTCTTTTCCTCCACAGACGCCTTCTTCATCAGGGAAACAGCAAGGTGTCAACGGTGCAAAGAGCTTCGCGTTTGTCATCAGACAAACCCGGGTTAAAATCTTAGCTCTAACATCGCCAGCCGGCTGCTTCCACTAGGAATCCTCTGGGACTTGGAGGTTAAGCCTGCAATCCCTGGCCATGTTTGGCTGGGGTGGAGGTCCTGCTGGGGGACACCTCCTGGGTCCACAGGACAATGGAGCCTGCATCAGAAAACCCTGAGGGAAATAGAGGTTACCAACTCCATACCCCAATCTCAGCCAGCTGCCTCCACCAATAACCTTCTAGGGCCTAGACATTAAGGCTGCAATCACTGGCCGAGCCAGGCTGCACCTGGGCCCTCCCTGTGGGATGCCTCCTGCCCACTAGTTCGAGCTCCCTGCCCACTAGTTGCTGCTTCTTTCAGTTCACTGCTTCTTAACGACTACTATAGTCACAAATCTAACTCTTAGAAAACTCATACCCAACTCACTCTGTAGCCAACTCAACTAGTCTCCATAAATGATGACACTCAAAAATGAAGACATTGACCTTGTAATAAAGGAACTGAGTTCCAATAGATTTGTTGACTTGCAGTTGAAGAGGTTCTCAGAGTACCTATTACCAGAGAACAGTATTATCTCTCAAAAGTACTCTAGAGTCACTGTGCTAGGGCACGTTGTAGGATGATTTCACACACCATTCTAGTAGTGTTCATTTTCACCCCTGCAATAAAGTATTTTGAATACAGTACTCTTTCCTTTGGGCCAGATTCTCCTTTTAAAGACATTCACTTGAATAATAGCTAATGGTTGCATAGCACCACATGCCAAGTACTGTTCTAAGCACGTGTATCTACTCATTTAATCCTAAAGCAACCCTAAGGAGTGGCTGCTATTTTACAGATAAGGAAACTGATGCCTACAGAGATGAAGATAATAGCCCTGAGCTCACACCGCTAGAAAGTGGCAGCGTATGTTTTTAACCACAATGGCACAAGCTACGGTCCCCCCAGAGCAATTAGCCAGCACTGTACAGGTAGCAGAAATAAAATTAAGGTCAGCAAATGATTTCTACTCTTCAGAATGCATAACACAGAAAACTAAGAACAGGTTTTAAAACGTCATCTTAAAAATGGGGGAGGGGCCAGTAGGACCAAAATTCAAGGAAGGAGAATGTTTTTTAACTTTGGGACAAGAGGAGATTCAAAGCACCAGTATTTTCAATATTATCTTGCCCTAAAATTGACATCTATGCATCTATATTCAGGTTGAAATTATTATTAAGCACTCTAAAAAGAATGTAAGCATCTATATCTAAAAAGAAATTTAAGTAGACCCAGTTCTGGTCTAATGGCTGCTCACTGTCTACTATATCACTTTTCATGTAGTAAAACACCAACTGAGAGATAACCGGCCTTCCTCTACATTGCTGGAACAGGGAGAAAGAACCATCTCAATTCAGAATGAAACAGATATGGAATGAGGAGTGGGGAAGAGTTTTTTAAAAAGAAAGTAAAGAAAACAGATGTTTCTATCAAAATCCAGAGCTACTGCTGTGTGCCATAAGTGTCAGAGGTGGTAGCGTGTACACCAAGAGCCAATCATTAGGGGCCTTCAGAGATCTGATTTGACACAGTGCTCTCTCCCTTAGCAGGAACGGAACCTTGTAAGTAAAAGGATGCAAAAGATAATGAACGGGTCATCAAATGAAAATGAACCATCTAACTGACCCAGAGGAAAGAGACTCCGAGTTTCTGAATGTGAATGTGAAGCTGATGGAAATGCAGGCGGTCCTCACTTTGCACTGCACTGTGTTAACAGAAACTAGTGCAAATTGGAGTTAGGTCCTCACTTTGCAAGGTTCTGTAGGAACTGAGATCAAACCATGACATCTGAACTATGTAAAGCTGAGATCAGAACTATGCAAAGAGAGGATTCGGTTCTGATATACATGAGTTTCAGTTGACATCCAGCCATGCAAAAAAAAAAACAAGGACTACCTTAAAAACCAAACCTACTGAAATTCAACATCACATAATAACATGTCCAGCTCCTGATTGTTCTGATTATCCAATCTCCCGATTATCTAGTTTATAGATTATCTGGGGGAAAGCTCAAGACTTACTTGCCTGTTATAGGCAGCCGTATTATATAGCAGAAAAACCATGGGATTTCTGGCCAGGACATCTGGATTTAGGTCATGGTTCTGCCACTTAATGGTTATGTGACCTTGGGCAAGCTATTTTCCCTCTCCAAACCTTAATTTCTTTGTCTATAAAATAAGGATAATGACATCTACCTCTCAGAGTTGTGATGCAAAAGAAATAATAAAATAATAATCACTAATGTTTAATGAGAGCTTACCACCTATCTGCCACTCTTCCAAGTGTATTTTGGATATTGAAACCTCTCAAAAACTATGATACAGGTTATTCTCTCGATCTTATGAAAACACCCAGATATAAGTCAATTGCCCAATATATGTTTGGTAATATGCATCTATTTCATTACTCAATATTACCTCCATCTGTGGCAATGAATGGACACTGAAAAGGAGAAAATCTGAAATCTGTTAATTTATTAAATGCTTCAAAAATCTGTTGGAAGAAGAGAAATAAGTTCTTACTGAAAATGGGAGGGTGTCTAGACACCGCACCCCCACCCCACCCCCGGAGATTCCTTTATCATCCTCCTCCTGAGTGATAGGGGCACTCGAAGATTCTGGAAGAGGTTAACTAGCAGACTTCAGACAGCCAACTCTGTTGGTGACAGTAACCATACTCAAAAAACCTGGCACTGACCACTGCTGCCATCCTGGCCAAACACATGCAATGAATTGATGGCTGCGTCCCAACACCCTGCCGATCTCATCAGCCCAAACTCCTTTACAGACACAACCCTTCAGATGCTAATACTTCCTTCCTGAAGTTCTCATTAGCCACTTTAGGGTAGGAAGCAAGAACACTGCCTAGGATCTCATGGTGGAAATGCACTCTATCCGACTGGTTTGGTGAGTGAAGGGAAGACGCTAGAAATATTTCACAGGTTTTGCTCATGAGTCACCGGCATAAATTCATTTATTAAATGAAATTTCTAGCCACTTGTCTCTCTATAAGGCAGAGTGGACATGGTGCTGTGAGGGTGATATACAGAACAGAGACCTTCATTGAAAGTTCTGTATAAAGAGGCAGCACAGAGCCTGATCCCAGGAGGGGCTAAACAGCATGTCAGAGCTGAAACTCTATGCAGATCATCAACGTTCCCATTCTACCAATGAAGAAACTAAGTCCTAGAAAGAAGTGACTTAGCCAAAGTCACCCGAAGTTCACTGGCAGAGCTGAAGCTTCCAAACTGGGCTCTTGCTAGTACACCACACTGCTCAATAAGTGTATCGCATTAGAGGAAAAGGGGGAAAGGGAGAAAAGAAGAGAATGCTGAGGACAATGGAAGCATACAGCCCTCCCTCGTTGCGGCCTTACTCACCTGTCCCAGCTTCTGCTCTGATTATATCTAAATCCAAGGAAGGCTGAGTGTAGAAGCGACAAAGAGCCCCAGGCATTCAGGGGACTAGTGATCCTCCACTGGATTCCTTCTCCTGCACCACGATAAACACACCTAACTCTGGAAGCTCACTGACCCATTCATGCCAACAAATGACTCAAATTGGTTTGTCTTAAAGAATAAAAGATGGCTTAAATCTGCTTCCTCTTTCATATCAGAGCCCTACAAAAATGCCATACTACTGTTTTTTTCCAACCCCAACACTGATTAACGTGTAGCCCCACTGCCTGGCTCAGACTTTCAGTGACTGGCTACATTCTTCAAAGGGATCCCAGGAGAGCGTTCTCTGGAAACTATGCTTTTTTCCCTTGACTCACCTTGCGTCCCCATTTACTTTTATATTCCTGAGGTCTCCAAAGTGGGTTCACACTTCCTAGGAGTACACTATGTAAATATACTTGTGTATATTTATTTATTTTAAAAGTAAGAAAAACTAATCCTTACTTAAATTTAGATACAGATTAACACTCTGGGTCCATATGTGAAATATTAATGTGTCTCATCTTGTTCCAGAGAAAAGAGAGGAGACGGAGTATAGATAATATTATCTAGTTTTAAACTAAATTAACCCTGAACAAATGCTCAAGTGGTTTAAAAAGATCCTTCCAAAGAGACCACAGTCTGAGGATAACATTAATAATACAGGCCTCAGTGACAATAATACTGTGACCAAGTAAACACTTGCACTATAGTAGTAGCCCTTCAGTAACCACATTACAGAATAAAAACAATGATCGACAAGAAATAGAACAAGATTATTTTTCACTTAAACTTACCAAGAAAATGACTTGAGATGTAGATTTATATCTAGTATCATTAACCTTATTTTACTTTGAGATGTTAAATAATAAGAATATGAAACCATTATAATCTGTAAGGCATTTGAAAACTAAGCATATAGATATATATTTTTGCAATTGCTGCCATTTTTCCAATGTTTAGAATCATATTATTCTCAATCCAGTATTTTACAGAATTTCACCAAATGTAATGTTAAATGTTTAGAAACCTCTTCTGAAGTTCCTTAACTACAAAAGACAAAAAGTTATATGCTATTAGAAAAGCAGTTCTTCCTGTTGCTATAAATATGGCTAAAATAATAAACAGAAAACAATATGGCAAGAAATGTAAATATATTCCCTTGCTACAAACATCAGAGTGACCGCATGCACGACTCTGGGTAACCATTTACCTAAAATGCAATGCAAATGATGTCCTCTGGGTTTGTGCAATGAGTACTGCCACAAGCAACGTTGGAAATTGCATAGAAAACATGGCTGGAGATTTGAAAAAGAGACATAAGTAGGATGCTTGTTTTTCAGATAAATAAATGTACATTTTTTTCACATGCCTCAGCTTGTGATATTTAAAAAGGCAAAGTGTTACTTCTGAGTGAGCCACTAAAATATGTACCAAAGAAACTATAATCTCAACAGTGTCACTTTTTTAAGTAAAAGTAACTTTTAGGGAAAACTGACAAAGTGTAACCACTGGTGAAGTGGCTGCTTTAGCTGGACTGAAGGAAACAAAACAGGGATAAGTTTACAGAGACAGCACCGTGGCCTTCACGCACTATATCGTTCACAGCCTGGCGGTTGTGACACAATGTTTTGAAGCCAAGTGCTTCATGATGATGCAATTACTTTTAAAAATAGACCTGTAAAACGTAGTAAAATCTTTACAACGCTTTGAAATGAGATGGGAGTAACCATGAGAACTGTTTGCACCACCCAGAGGTTCCACTGTTCCACTGCTTATCTCATGGCAATGTTTCCAAACTTCAGATAAGGAACTTAAAAACTAGTGTACCAAATGTGTTGGCCTTGTATGTGATGACAAGGTGCTGTGCGTGTGTGTTACCAAGTAGCTAGATTAGGTAGATAGGTAGATAGGTAGATAGATAAGTAGATAGATGATAGATAGATAGATAGATAGATAGATAGATAGATAGATAGATAGATAGATAGATAGATAGAATGCATACATAGCATCAAACAAACATAATCTGTATCTTCAAGGTAAAGGTAATATTTTATCAAATAAGAAAGTAAATGCTTTCCAAAACAGATTCATGCTATGAAAAAGTATTTTGAAAACATGTTTGGAAATGATTCTATCATAGTGTGATTTTGTTACCAAAAATTCTGTCTATCACCTAAAAAAACTCTCATCTGTTTTCAATTTAAAAATTGGCAGCAAAATATTCTAACCTGTTTAATAATTTTCCAAAGAGTTTTAGAAGGTTTTGAGCCCATTTATTAAAAATATGAAAATGCTATACCTTCAACCTCATTGGCAAAAACAACTGATGCCATCAGGTTAGATAGAGGTTTACTAACCAAATTATAACAAATCTTTTTTGCATGTTTTGTGTATTGGATTAATAAATTAGTATAACAATTAAATAAATGCAGACAATGATGTACTTCTTCCATTCAGATATATTTTTCTTTTCTGAGGTATCATTTTCAGCTGTGGCAGCATTAAAACCATGTAGCAAAGTAAACTGAACTTGGAACCAAACTTTTAAATCACTTCCTCACAAAGCGTTAAATTAAGACTGTTAAAAATAACAAGCATATTAAATTATAGGGTTTGGGGGAACCACAGTTAGTTTTAAAAAATTGCTTATTTTATCTATACCTCTTTCTTTTACTATCTACTTATGAATGTTTTTATAGAGTATATTAGCACAATAGTACATGTATATACAGTAGTCCCCCATAGCTGCAGTTTCACTTTCCATAGTTTTAGTTACCTGCTGTCAACCATGGTCCAAAAATATTAAATGGAAAATCCCAGAAATAAACAATTCAAAAGTTTTAAATTGCGCACCATTCTGAGCAGCATGATGAAATCGCATGCCATCCCACTCAGTCCCACCCTGGGCATGAATCATCCATTTGTCCACATATCCACGCTGTATATGCTACTTGCCCGTTAGTCGCTTAATAGGGGTGTCAGTTATAAGATCAGGCTTGTGTTCAAGTACCCCTTATTTTACTAATTAATGCCACATTCACATAATTTATTACAGAATATTGTTATAACTGTTCTATTCAAATACAGTAATTATTAGTTATTGTTAATCTCTTACTGTGTCTAATTTATAAATTAAACTTTATCACAGGTATGTACACATAGGGAAAAACATAGTATACGAGTATATGGGTTATATAGTACGTATATGGGGGTTAATACTATCTACAGTTTCTGGCATCCACAGGAGGTCTTAGAACATGTCTTCCATGGATAAGGGGTGACTACTATAATTTCAAATAAATATGCACACGTATTAGGACACATGTTCATAAACGTTTTACTGATGGTGTGCTCTATCCAAAATGTTTGCAGACCACTACTCTATTATAATGATAAGTTCTCCCAAATAAGCCTTAAAATTATCCTGCCAGAGGAATTCTTCCAACCTCACCCTTACCAATCATACTTTCCAGTCGCCCATAGGCTATCCAAACCATTTAAGATGTCTTTCTTCCTCTCCTTAAACATCTTAAATTCTGTTCCTTTCACCTCAGCTACTGTAAATGCTACATTTACCCCAATCAAGCAGGGAGGATAACAACTAGTGCTACTATGTGATACAATTCAAACAAATATTTTATTAATAATCAAATATATTTAATTTTAAGATGCATTAGCAATATACTTATTTAACTAAGTGGAGACTTCATTTGAGACAATTTAGGATGACCAAATAATTTAATGCCCCTCTTACTAAAACTGAAGACTATATAATCATAGCCCCATTCAATTTAAAGGATAATTGATACAAATGCCCTACTTGATTGGCATTTTAATAACAGAAACTACTGTACGGACAGATCAAAAATAAAGGACAGAATAACCCAAAGATGTGAAAGTGATGCTACCAAAATTCAAAAGAAAAAAATTAGCATACAATATGAAGGGGTATAATTCCCCATACATTTCACTCACATACCTCCAGATAGCATTAATGAGTGTTCCATGTGGACATAAAGAAGAAATTAAACACAAAACTTCACAACTGAGATATGGGTATTTATGGTGAGTGCTTTAAAAAAAGGTCCGAAGGTGTCATAATTAAAAGCTGAGCTATTTTTCATTCTCTCCCCACCACACAGGAGGATTAAGAGTCCCTAAATTCACTAGTCCCATTTTAAATTGGCATATTTATATATGTTTGTCTCAGAGAAAATAAGCTTGTTACAAAATGCTACACAATTAAAAACACGTAAGCATTCATACATGACTCTACCATGTAACATACCTATACAAAAAGTACAAATGGAAGCATTCTCTGAAAATGTCCGTAAAACTTTAAAGGGTCTAACCTCAGAAAAGCTGAAAATTTCTTTTAAAAATGCCTTAAAATATTGTATTAAAAATAAAAATTAAATATAATATACAGTTTAGTTGTTCCGAGATTAAAATTCTTTTGAAACCTCAATATATCTATTTTCAACATGCATCTTTATAGTGGGAAAGATTACAGCTAAGAAATTTTAAAATAGTCCAATTTTTCTCTAGTGTGTATTTGGATCTTCAGACTCAAGAGTAAAAAACGTTCCTGAGAGTCAGTTAACTAATGTGCTGTGTTCCAAGTCAGTCAAACTTTGTTCGGTTGCTATATTATTTCAATTTTTATTTTCTTTTTTTCTTGGGTTTTTGCTTCTTATTAAATAACTCAACCGAAAGTCCTAAAGGAAAATATTCTTTAAAGCATCATAACTAATTTAATATGACTAAGGGGATGTTTTTAAACTCTTTTTTAGAACTTTCACATCTTTTTCTCTCCTTTTACTCAGCTTCAGAGCCTTTCTTTGGGCTCTGGAGGGATTTCATCATATTTTTCATGGCATTATCAACCCTCCGAGTCTCCAGCATGCCAAAGCAGTGGTAAGGGAAACAATAGGTTAAGGCCATTGGAAACTAGGGCCGTAACTTCTCCAGCCTATGTCACCATCAAGCCCTTTTCAGAAAGGGATTATGTCAAAGTCATATAAGCTGCAAAATTTCAATAGGTGTGGTTAATTTGGAGAAACGAGTTATTAAACACCAGAAAACTTTCAAACCAAAAACAGAAAAGAAGGCTCATGAGCTCAGAGAAAAAAGCACTCAAAAAGTTATTAGAAAACATGAAATTCCAGGTTACAAAACTAAAACAGGATGGATTTAGAGTCCCTATTTTGAAAGTTATCTAGAGAGGGGTTTTTGTTGCTACTACTGCTTCTGCTACTGTTCTGTTTCATCATCATCATTGTATAATAATAATCTGTATTTCTTCCAAAAATTTTAAACAGTCTGAAGGTTAATTCATTTTTGTATTATACCTCAATAAAAAAGAAGTTATGGAACATGCCAACATTACAATTGGAAAAACTTAATTATAAATGTAAGGCACCTAAAGACCTGCAACAAATAAGGGAAACTCAGAAATAACACTCAGATCTAAAAATTTCCAGATATTGCCCTTTCTCTAAGACCATGCTTGCCAGTTCACAGAAAAACAAAGTTCTGTACAGTGCAAGATATACGATTTTATTAACTCATAGCTTTGATCATCGGTTCATATACTAATAAGCCACTTATTTTAATTTTCATACTTAATTGATATATTTGAAGGAAAGCAATAATTTGAAAAATTCCCCTGGACCTTAAAATATACTCACAATGCCCCTGACCACAAAACTGAGCTAAGAAAAAGAAGTGCAGTGGTTAAGCTGCCAGCCGATGGCCATATCACATTAATGAGAGACATGGCCTTTTTATCTATCTATCTTTGTCTCACAAAAACACAAATATGAGACATTTAAATGTCAGATGTACAGAATAGCCAATAGTACTATCAAATGTTTCCCCCATGTCCAGTGCTTTTCAGGATGTTACCTGAAACAGCCTATTCCTAATCAGTCACAGCTCAAAAGCTACATCCTACCAGAAGCTTTCCTTAGTACATGTACTTCTGCTCTTATATATATATCTTCATTGTAGCAACTAAAGCACTGCATCGAATTATCCATATTCATACGTCCTCACTAGGACTATGTATTGCCATTTTTGAAATCTTGTAATCAAGTCGTTTCCATCTTTTCCCCACCAAGGATCCTTTCATTAATCCTTCCTCACAAAGCCCATAATTTGAAAGATTGTTGCCTATCAACCAGCCACACGTATTATGTAATAGTTAAATATTTTCTAATTTTTATTAATCAAAGACATATATAACTGACATTTAACACTTCTGATCAGCGTGGTATTGTTCATTTACATTGGTATATGGGAAATGCAGCATTGGTTTGGCTCTGGAAATAAGTATGAAGATAAAATAAATGAACATTGACATGATATAGAAGAGACTGGAAAAAAAGAGGGCCAAAAAAGCCAGCCTTAATTTATGACATACAAGCTTTGTTTGTAGTGAATAATATCCTGAAGCAAAACCCAACTAAAACATTTATTTATATGAAGTAGGGAGTTAGACAGTATGACTGGTAAGGTTATCTACCCTGACTACTTTTTATTGAATGAGACAATGAATATGAAAGCACTTTGAAAACTGAGTTTCATAAAACATAAGAGAATTAAGGGCCCTTTTCATGCCAGGGTTCTACTACTGATCACATAACTATTGTCAATTAATCCTAACACAGTTGTCCAGAACTGTTCTGCACAGTTCTATATACAGCATCTTCAAACTTACTCTGCCCAATAACCCTATCTGATAAATTCTATCACAACTCCCACTTTAAAAAAATTAGAAAATTAAGACTTGAAGAGATTACACAACTTTTTAAGGTCACAAAGGTAATTTAGGAAATAAGATTTCAAAGGAAATATTCAAGAAGTGAAAATTGAAAGTTTGATTTTGGTTTTTTTCACATGCAGGTCTATCATTCAAATGAAGAATATATGTTTTCATTTTTTTCTTAAAATAGAAGCAAGCGAACACAGATTAAGATGTGTATATTGGGCATAAAGAACTTCCTAGTGCTAATCATTGAAACACATAACCAAAGATTAGAAAACTCCTCTTTGCAGGCTTTCAAAATAAAGAGCTTCTTAACTGATTAGAATGGGTAAAGGGTCACCAATACATCCTTGGAGGATGGAGGATGACAGATGAAATGACTTTTCAAAATCTTTTCTAGTCCTTAGAATTGAATTTTCTCAAATTTGAGAGCGGGACATCCAAACCCTACATTTAGTCACTACTCCATCCCAAGTCTGCCAGGATACTAATAAATTCTCCTTTCCAGGAAAGAAAGGAAGGAACATGTATTGCTGTCTGTATTTCATGCAAGAGGGAAAAAAAAACAGATTATGTAACTTGCCAAAGATTACATAGCAAATATATAGTGAAGCTGAAATCGCAAGCCAGGTTTGTCTTCTAAGTATAGTACCACTTCAACAGTAATAGATAACATGCATTAAATAGTCATTTTATACCAAGCTTTGAACTTAGTGCTTTACATTCATTTATCTCATGTAATCCTCACAATAACCCTATGATGTAGATATTATTACTCAGAGATGAAGAAACGGACAGTTAGGGATTACACTATGACTATACTGGGGGTAGATGGGGCGGAGGATTTCTCCTACATAGAAGGTTCATTGCCCATGGAGATAACTGTAGATTATTTCTAAGAAAATAACAATATTCCTGCCCCTTGCTATTCTTTCTCAAGAAAGAACAATTCTCTCTTAGGAGCATTTTTCTCCAGTTCTATCAATGACCTGCTTAGCACCATGACAACTGTGCCTAAATTGCCCCACCTACCAAATATTAAAATCTTCAACAGAAAATTCTTAAAAGGTAAAGATTTGTGGCTTCAGAAATGCCCTTCAAGGTGCCT
This sequence comes from Rhinolophus sinicus, assembly GCF_036562045.2. Taxonomy (NCBI): domain Eukaryota; kingdom Metazoa; phylum Chordata; class Mammalia; order Chiroptera; family Rhinolophidae; genus Rhinolophus; species Rhinolophus sinicus. Next base: position 131,165,050 of record NC_133756.1, read on the forward strand.
AGAACTTAGTAAGTGCTCAATCACTTACCCAATGAGCTGAATATAAAGTATAAAAGGAAACATTGGCACACATGCCTCAAAATGAGTTCCATTTGAAACCGATGCTTGTCATTTAAAAATGAAATCTGTTGCATTTCCTTTTTTCCATATATTGTGCTTGCGTAGTTGTAAAAAGCAAAGTATCTTTAATTTCCTTTGTCTGACTTTAAATAACTACTTTTCAAAGAAACAAATTGTGCTCAGTGAAGTCAAAATCCCAAATAGCACTAAAGTCCCTTTATCCATTTGAATGGATATATTAAAGATAGACAATTCAATTAGTCTCTTTAAAGTGACTAGAAACAACACATTTGTAACGGTAGCAAGGGTGATAGATCATTTCAAGGGCTATCTTGTGAGATTTTCAGAGAAGAAAGAGATCAAGGAAGAATATAGAATGTTTACATAGACACTAATATGCACATCATATGATGTATTTCGAATTTACCTTATATTTATTCAATGGATAGCATCATTGAAAAGCATCAAATCAATACACTTAAGTAATTTTGATCCCAAACAGTTTAAAAACACAAAGCTCTTAAAGGATTCCATAATATCACATTATACTTCTTCAATGCATGGTGCTTCAATCCAGAGAAATCTTTAAAAGGCTTTATAGACCAGGAGAGCTTGGTAAAGAAAATATACCAGTGAATTCCTTGTCACGTGTGCCAAAGCAGAATGTTCACAGATAGAGTACAAATATGGAAATAGAAAATCTAGAAAATTACACAGCAGCAAATTCAAGCTAGCTACTAAAGATGCAAAATTTTCTAAAATATATACAACACTGAACTACCAAGTGTTAGATTGTTTACCTTACTACTCTATCCCAAATAACTACAGGCTAAGATGCTAACCTACTTCTTCACAAATAGAATCAAACATCTCTCTATAAATGCAAAGAGATAGCTCTTTAGGTAAATATGAGATTTCTATCACTTCAAATAATTGTTTTTCACTTGAAGTAATAAGAAAGAGAATGCCACTACACATTTCCATGGCATTAAAAGGTAAAGGAGAATATTTCTGAAATCTTTAAACATTTTAAAAAGGAATTTTTTCCAATATTACGTACTGTGCAAGTTAGTAGGGATTACTAAATACTGGGGGTACCAAAAAATGTATACACATGACTGGCAGTCATCTTTTATTATCAGTATATAGTGAGTATTACAATTTTAATACAGTTTTTTTCTCTCTTAAAATGTGTATACATTTTTTGGTACCCTCTGTACATTAGCATCATAAAGTAGAAATCACTGAGCAGTTTATTTTTTAAATGTATTTTATTAGTTTAGAATAGATTACAGCACCTACAATTAACCTCAAAAATAATCCACATCTTTCCTAAAGATGAAAGTTTGTGTGAGTGAATAGTAAAATCTGAGTGCTATACAAGGGGTCTTAGAGGAGCAAGAAGCGATTCTGAATATAAACAAGCCATCATTCTGGTAAAAGGAAATACAAACAACTAGCATAAAAATAGTTGATGCACAAAAGCCATAATGAGGGGGTAGCTCAAAAAATAACTTCTACTTTGAATGGTTTGGATGAAATACAAATTATCCACAGAAAAGTGTGGACTGGCATAAATGTTTGTACAAAATTATAAGTGTATTTCAAGAAGTATGCAAGAGGCAACCGCCTGCATGATGCACAAGGTCCCGGCAATGCTCAGCTTAAGTGCTAGTGCACAGAGTCCAAACCACTGCATTTTAATTACCATGCAGCCTCAGATATATTGCCTTTGATATGGAAATTTTCTTGTTCTCTCATCTTCACATATGGTCTCATGCACAGAAATCTTTATCTGATTCATAAAAAATAAACTAGAATCCAATCTCAACACCTGACCTCAGTGCTTAGAAGTTTTTTACTAAGCATGGTGTCACTATAAAAAGAATGGCTAATATTGGTGTAAAGTTGGATATTTTGAGCGACGATATGAAGGATTTGCAGTTAAGAATTGAATCGATACTGTTTCTCTGAGGTTTTAGGGTTTCATGTTCCCTTTTTTTGAGACTACCACAGATTTGAGGAAAAACAGACCAGCACCCTTTTTTGGAGGTGAGAGAGTCCGTAGTAGATTAAAATGATAGTCCATCTTACAACCTCCACCCACATTTTTCAATAGATATTTTTATCCAGATTATGACAATGGATACTCAAAACTTGAAAAGCTCTACCAAAAACCGTAACACAAGTTTAAAATTATTTCCACATTGACTAAATGTCTAAACAAAGTAATTTACTGAAAAGCTTTTACCCTCTTCCACAGAATAAGGAAAATAAAAACACTTTTCCTATAATGAATAATGAATACATAATGAGAGGATGATGAAAGTTTCTGATATAACTCTTACCAAAACAATTAGTTTTCAAATCACAGTTGAAGAACCTCAAGTGAAAAGGATAAGCTTTGCATTTAAAATGTGCTTACATCTAATAAAAATTGCTTTTCATAGACTATACCAAAATGCCAGCTTTTATTTTTCATTTGAGTATGCTGAGATTCAGAGTATAATCAGTAAAAAAAAAAAAATGTGGAGTGACCATGAAGATAGAAAGTGGTCAACACCTTATTTTCCTTATTAGGAAAAAAAATAATCGGGGTGAACCATATTTCTTAAACAAGAAGCAATCCAAATATAAAGATAGTCCACTTCCTCCTCTAAAGAGCAATGAATATTTGTTCATTTTTTCTAGCAAGTTGCTATAATAAAATCTGTTTTCATTAAATCTCATATACCTATATAACTTGACAACTCTGAAATCACCTAGATTAATTTTTTAAAAAACAGTAATATGACCCATCTAACCTCATGACAGTAGATAATACGTCCCATCTGCAAATCATCTTGCTGTATGTTATCTGTGTTTTATCATTTCTAGTACCTGTCTGTGCCTGATATGGTCCTCTAAGACACATTAGCTTGATGGCATGTTTCACTTGACTTCAAAAACATCAATTGATATATATGTACCTCTAAAGTATATTTCAACAAATAGCTCTTAGGTCAACCAAAATTTTTGTTGTGCTATATTATGCTTTTAGAGAATGCTGTCTGTAAACAGTGAAAAAGTATGAATTCTCTCATTAACAATTGTTTCAAACTTAGAGATATTTAAGTATAGAAAATATTAAAAGTAAGGGTTAAAGCCAATGTATATTAAGCCTTATTAAAAGAAAATTCATTTATTCCAGTAACTATTGTGCTAACTGAAAGAGAATTATTTAAAACATCACTGATTTCTTCAGTATAAGATGGATATGTGTAGCATTTTATCAGAGACCAATAACCCAATATTCCTTCTAAAAAGTCAAATAGAAACAGACAAAAAAAAATCCCAATAACGCAACCAAAATGTATCACTTATGTATTTAAATTAATATATTTTAAAGCGTTATAAAAGAAGGATTTGCCAGATATGTTATCATATTTTAAATATGTGCTTTTCCCTAAGAAAAATATCCGTTGCTTTCTGCTTCTAAGGAAAAAATGTCCAACAGACAATATAATATTCCTACTGAATGTCATTGCTTCTAGGTATTTAGTTACTGAATCCATTATAGAATCAGCTTAAAGTATAGAGATTGATACTGCTTTATTAATTAATATTTTTACATTTATCTTTTTATAGTATAATGTTGACTGTTATAGTTACACAATATACTAACATAGGAGTTTGTATCCTGCTCCTTAATAATAAACTCATACACTTTTGTATTTAAATATATATATACACCAGGAGAAAGTTCCTTCTCATTACTTCCAAAACAAAAACTAAGAACATTAAATAGGATAAACAATAAACAAAAGACTATCTAGTTTTACCATGATACATAAAGGAATGTGGTGGGAGAGCAGAGAAGAGAAAGGGGGTGTTGGTAGTTCATGAGAAAAGTGACAGAGGATGTCACTGTGCCCAAGGTATTAATGACCTAGCATTTGTCTAGATACTGGTTACTAACTGCCTTTGGCCATAAACTAGATCTAAGAAGTATGGGGCACACTTGCTTGCTTTCAGAGTCTGAAGGATTTTTTCTTTTTTTTTTTTTGGGGGGGGGTTGCTTGTTGTTCTTGTTCTTGTTCTTTTAGAAGTGGGACAATCTCTTGATTTATGAGGTTTTCAAAAACGTAGGGGGAAAAAAAATCTACATGTCATTAGGCCTACTGCCCATGTGCTCACATATGTAGATTCCGGAAGATCCTCTCAAAAGTATATAGATCATACATTTATGGTCTGGTAGCGTTTTAAAAATTCAGTCATAACTTTTCCCTTACTATAGGAAAATGAAATATTTCATTGGTTCAATAAAAAACAAATGCAACTAAATAAAACCATGGCCCCACCTCTCACCTGAAAAGTGCACTCTTGCAGCCATAGAAAAGCTAACCCAATCCCACTAAACTTATGCAAGATTTAGATGTTTGTTTGTTGTTTGTTTGTTTTTAAAATAAAGGGAATCTTCTAGTAGGTATCAGGCATATCTGAGTGGCCTAGAAAACAGGGTAGAAGGTAGACTGATGAAAGTGCCTAATGCTGAGTGTTGAATTCCACGGTGACTGCACAGAGTGCGAGAGGGAAGGTCACGTTCACGGCTGCAGGAATCTGGTTTCTGCCAGAGAGTGCAGGCCAAAACTGACCTGAGGCTGGGGTCTGGGAAGCTAGGTAGGAAGGTCAAGCAATCTGGGTACAGACAGAGAGGACAAGGCACTGCTGCAAAGAACCCCAGGCTGAACGACAGTGAGACAGGGAGCGACAGCAAATCTTTCCAGGCTTGCCCCACAGTGAACACCAGCAGCCCCAAGCGGCTAGGCCTGGAGGGGGAAAAGCAACCGCAGCTGCAATCAGGACACAGACACTAATTTGCTGAAAGACCTCTGGGGTAGAGATAGGAGGGAGCACACAGACAGGTGAACAGTCCCAACTAGAAGCAGGAAGCCCCTACCCAAGCCAGGATACAATGCCAAGCCTGAGCTGGTCCTACTGGGTTAATGCAGATAGAGGGGCACTAGCAGCCCTCCCCCGTGGGCGGGGTGTGGAGAGGAGGTATATTGCCAGATTTACTATGAACCCCCTTCCTTCATTCAGTCTGCACCCTGCCGCTGATGTCCAGTTTACCCCTCTACCCAGTGGTTCCCCCTCAACCGAAAAATAAAGGAGAGGAAAGAAAGAGACGGAGGAAAAAGAGAGAGAAATCAAAGACGAGGCTACACTGTCAGAGTCTCCCCTGGTACGGGGGCCTCCCGGGGCTGTCCTGGCCGGTTCGGCCCTCCCTGGGGAATCCTGCAGCCCAGAACGGAGCTGAGTGGGCCAAGCCCGTGCCTACGGGCCTGGGGAAGGAGGTGCTGAGTGCGCAAGCTAATTATACATGTGGCATTTGGGCAGCCGACTGTCCAGTGACACCTTACCTTATGAGGAAACGTCAACCCAAGCAACTGTTCAAAACAAAATGCCATCGCGGGATCAGCTTCGCCGGCTCTTGGCCGGTTCGGGATTGCTTTTCCCACAGCCTCTCACACTTAGCGCAAGAATGTGGCCTGGGGAGACCAGCCGTGGGCGGGCGGACTCGCCAGGGGGGGGAGGAACAGGCGGGGCGGTCCTTGCCAGGTGTCCGTCCAGTCCCCCCTCGCCATGGACCAGCTCGCAGACCCGATCACTTGACCTTTTTATTCACCAAACCCACCTCCTAGAAATAGACTGGGCGGGGCTGTGTCTGTTCTCCTCGGGACCGGTGAAAAACCTGGACATGTGACTATAAAGGGCAGAGGAGAGAAGACCCTGGGGAGGCGGGGGAGAGGGGGCACTCTCGCATCCCGACTCCACTAGGCTGTTGGTTGGGCCGCCCCGTCCGGGCGAAGGGCCGGCCACAGGAATACGCGCCGAGGTCAAGTGCCCTGGACATGGACGTCATCCGAGTGCCCCACTGACAGTGCAGCGGGAGGTCCGAAGGCCAGCCCAGTTTGCTGCAGCAACGGCTTCGGGCCATGTCGAGAACGAAACTTCAAGCACGGCCCTCCGCGGAGGTCACACACAGAGAAAGAGCCCGGAACAGCCCATTTCGCTAACAGCCCAGCCCCGCCAGCAGAGTCGAAGACTTATTTTTAGTCCCCAAATAGGGGCAGCATTCAATATCTGGCAATTCGTACAAAACAAACGTTTTCAAATTTGATCCGCCTAAGAGAGCTTAAATAAAACTCAAAACACGCCGGCAACAACCACCTTTTATCGGCTCCAAACACACCAATTCTGTTTTTATCTTAAAGCTCCGCAGAGCGCCGGGGAAACAACCCCGGGAACGGAGCTAATCGGTCCTCCGCAGCCGCGGGCCGCTCCTCCTGGTGCCTGAGCACAACCCCAGCAGCCTTCGCACAAGCCCCTTCCCTTCTCAGACCGGCCCTTTAAGGGAGAAAGCAAAAAGCAGCTCCCCTGAGAGCCGCCAAGGCTCGGGCTGGGCCCCGGGCGGGTGGCAGCACCGCCCCCGGGCCCGGGCCGAGCCCCAGAGCCGCGGATCTCCGCGGGTCTGCGGACACGGCAGCGGGCGACGGGCCCCGGGCAGGGCGCCGAGAAGGACGGAGGGTGCCGGCGGGGCTCAGGGACGCGGGGTGGGTGAGCGCGGGGCGGGGAAGAAACGTGCCGGCGAGTGAGCGCCGGTCCGGCGGACTCCCAGGCCGAGTCCGCGCCCTGCAGGGCTGGGAGGCTGCTAACACACGCCCCCGCCGGGCCCGCACGACTGCCCTAGCGTCCCGGGCAAAGAGAACCACAGATTAGCGCTTGGGTTTCGGATTGTCTTGGAATTCGGTTTGTTTATTCCTAAAGAGATCATAAAAAGTCATGTCCAAAAATAGGGGTGGGGGGGGAGGAAGGGAGAGGGCCGAGGGAACTGGAGGCAACTCGCGCAAGGTCCCGGGAAAGTTGTGGTAGAGAGGCGGAGGGGTGAGGGTGGGAGGAGGAAGCGTACGGCTTTTCTAGCGACCCGGGTTTTCTTTATTAACTCCTCTCGGGAAACTTCACCCCGGCGGAGAGCGCCGCGGAGATCATAGACTCTTGCCCGCCCCAGGCCAGCGTCAACCCCACAAATAGCCGAAGTTTCCAAACCAAAATGGGGGTGGGGTGGGGGTAGCGTTAAGAAGCCCAGAAACCCAGCGACACGGGTCCTCCCCACCTCCCGCACCCGGAGCCTGGCTAACACTGAAGCGCTCCGGGAAACTGCGGCATCGCAGTCACACGGCGAATCAACCCAACACTTTTCAAGAAAACAAAATATTCGCTGGGAAACTTACTTTGCATTTAGTCTCTATTCTTTGGGGGGATGCGGTTTAGGTCGGCTCGTAAGGGAAGTTCGTTTTGTCCAGGTTGGATATTGTCTACTTATGGATCAGCCCTTGGGTGAGGGTTTATTTTAATTTATGGCTTATGCATTCTTTTAAGGTCGATTTACATGACCTCCGGCTACAACTAAGACAGCCGAGGAGGGCACTCCAGTCGTCAGTCGGCCAAACCCACAATTAAAACAGCCCTCCCCCTAGTCTTGGTGTGACTGGGACTCTCCCGGGGTAGGCTGGCTGCCTGTTTTCCCTTTTTTTCTTGCTTTTTTCTTCACTTCTGTCCTTTTTCTTTCTGTCTTTCTTTTTTTAATATCACGAAATAAGATGTGATATCAGTTCGAAAGTTTCAGTATAACTTTCTCTAAACCCAAGCCTGCAGCGATAACGAGATACAGCGCTCACAAAGCCCTCAGGATGCTGCCCTCTTGTGGGAACAAAGGGCATTACCACCCTGCGGTCCCATCTGAACCCTCAGAGCACACACGCATATGCTGAGAGAGAGAGAGAGAGCGAGAGAGAGCGAGAGAGAGCGAGAGAGAGAGAGAGAGAGAGAGAGAGAGAGAGAGAGAGAACTACACGGGCAGGCACACAAGCTTCTACCATCACACACTTGCGCAAACTTCAATGAAATACCTACCTCAAACTTCACGGAGATTTAAAAATTCATTCTCTAAGCCACCTGACTTCTTTTTCATATCATTCCCAGTTATATAGATTAGAATATCTATACGGGGAGGCGAAGGAGGAGGAATAAGGTGGGCCGAGAGGGCGGACAGATTTCCGGACGAATACTTAGGATGGCGATAACAGCTTTCTGTTGTCAAAGGTTGCGTTGTCTCTCTCCCCTGCCCTTTTTGCCTTAGTGTCCTACGCACAGTTATCTACAGCTACAACATGTGTTTTCTCGGAGTGGATTTGGGGGCTGGGGGGGGTGGTAAGGAAACCAGGAGCCCGCCACGCAGATCTGTCACCGCCTCCGGAACAAGGCACAACTCTCCCAGAGGGGGACGCATCCCGGGGATCCGCGCGTCCACCAGCGAGCGGCAGGCGCTCGGGCCCCTTTTTCAGCCTCCACTCCCCCCTCTGCGTCGGCCCCGCGGAGCGCCCTCCTCCCGCTCCTCCTCCCCCCTCCCCTCCCCAGCCAAGTACGGAAACCCGCCCGAGCTGGGCGGCCGGGGCTCCCAGCAACCGGCGCCCTCGCAGGGCTCCGCGCGCTCAGCTCTTGTCCCTCCGCCTGTCCGACCCCAACCCTCAGTCCCAGCTCAGGGAAACTAACCCTGGAGCTGCCCGGAAGGGCAAAAGCGGAAGGCGCTGGAGGTCCGGCGGCCAGTCCCGGGGTTCCTGCCCCTGCCCCCTCCGGCTCCCCAACAGGTAGCTCACAAACGGGCCGCGCGCTCTCGCTCTGCCTCCCTGGATCTCTAGATCGCTCGCTCCGTCCGGGTTACCTGGGCGGGCTCCAGGATGGTACCGCACGGGAGGGCTCCTTGTGCGCTGCGCCGCGGGAGTAAATAGCATTAAAGAAAAAGGGAAAGATACAAATAAAAAAAAAATTAAGGAAGGTGAGTCGATGCTAGGTCAATTAGCACAACCCGGGGAGCAAGGGAGCAGAACCCCCTAGCGCCGCGGCCGACGCAGCCCGTTAACTCAAGTCTGCGGGGGGTGTCCCGCCCCGGCTGGGGGGAGCGCTGACCCACAGAAGTTTGCCGCCGGGGTGCAGGGAGGTGCGCGCAGAGCGGGGTGACTAGGGGTTTCCCCCTTGAAACAAGTGAAGGCGATGGTTAGTGCTGTCAATCTTGGCAATCAGTGTGAGCGGCCATGTCGTAAGTATTCAAAGCATTTCCCGTCGTGCAACATCAGAAAGTGAGTGGCCAGGGCATTGATCTGAGCGAGGGAGAGGAGGCAGGGCTCCCCTCCCAGACAACACAGGCAAGATGAGACAAGAGGCGAGGGAGGCAGCGAGCCAGGCAGGGAAGCTGGGAGGGAGGGGGGAGGGCCGGGGGAAGAAGGAGGGGAGAGCGGGAGGCAAAGGCAAGAGAGAGCTGAAGAGAGAGGGCAGAGATCGGCGAGAGCGGAGGTTGGAATTGGAAAAAGCGCCTGGGAAGACAGAGTGAAGCGCCTACCAGAGGAAATTGGAAGGGGACAAAGAAGAGGGCGGGCTGGGGTCAGAGGGGAATGGTTACCAGTATTAGGTGGGAGAGAGGCTGCGGAGCAAAGCACCCAAGGAGCGCTGTTAGAGCTAGGGCTGCTAGGAGGAGGAGTCACGAGGAAGGCAAACTGAAGTGGGGAAAAGGTAGACAACTGGGGAGAAAGAAAGGACAAACTGAAGAAAAGCAGAGGGTAAAGCGGACAGGAAAATAGAGGGGTGGTAGTTTGTGCTTTGAAAACGTTATGTGAAAGGAGGAATGGGCTGCAGGTTAGGCAGTACCGAGATACTACAGAACTGGACCACAGAAGTGAGTCATGGGAAATACAGGGAAGGGGGACGGCAGGGGCCGAAGCAGCCCAGGAAGCAGGAAAGAAGAGTGAATAATAAGAAGGATGAAGGAAAATAAAAAAGAGAAGTGATCAAAAGACAGTAAGGAAAGAGACGCAGGAAGCAGAGATAATGAAAACACACCGGTTAGTAGGATCTCAGCAAATGAGAAAAGAGAAACTTATTTTAAAAGATGGAGGAGAAGACGAAAGGGAAAAAAAAAAGCAACTGACATAGGAGAGTCTAAGCATACGTAGGTGGCAATGTTCTAGAAGCCCTATGTGGATTATGGAGTTTATGGGTTAAGAATATTATAAATAACAAGACGTACAAACTCCAAAGAAAAAGGATTATATCTTTACGATAATAAATAAAATAGTTCCACATGAGTTATATGGATAAGTTTGTGTTATGTGGAATTTGGTGAGTGATATATGTGTATTATCTCAACTTTGTAGAGGAAAATATTTGAAGAAACAATTTCAAGAGGGGTGGCTTGGAAGTTGTAGAAATGAAGAGTTCAGTCACTCAGGACAGCATGTAAAAACACATAAGTCAGATGTAGAAAGTTATGTTAATAAGAGACCCAAAAAAAAAAACCTACAGAAATGAAAGATTCTCTTTGATGCATGTGTAGGGTAGATAAAAGATGTGAGGAGTATAAAATGGCCTAAAGAAGAAGAGACCTGGAACTTTATCTCAGTGCAAAAAAGCTGGGGGACTGGGAAGGGCGTAGAGCTGCAGTAGTCAGGTAGTAGAGATGCAGGGGAAAGAGATAGATGAGAAAACCAGCTTTGACAGTAGCAGACACAGAGCTAACTAGAGGCAGTGTGCTGGAGGTGAGGCTGGCCTGCCTTAACCCAGGCCCAAAGGAATTGGTTAGATTTGAGAAACTGAGCTCAGTGCAGAGTCAAAATTACATCGAGATTAAAAGCTGGGAGAGAGGTTCTGACATACTAGCATAACCTGCAGAGATTTGTAGAAGGAGAGGTCCTTCTATGTAGAAACTGATGTGAGATGGCTACTTTGAGATACTTCATAAACAGGGACTTTGTGAAAGGAGATATGGACCAGGAAGAGAGAGGGGTCCAGAATTATAACTAGAAAAATCAGAAAGTTCATGGCAATCTAAAGTTGCCATTTTTGAGAAGACCACCCACAGATTACGTGATAAGCGATAAAGGAGAGAAAGCCTCATCTTTGTTACATTAACTTTGAGGAAAATGGAGAGTAAGCAAGCAGGAAGATGGAACAAGCTAAGATGTCAGTCATATATTGGCTTCCTAAAGTACACTCGATGTTTGGTTGCATATGAGTTCCAGACAAGAGAAGGAAACAGATAGAAATAAGGGTGGAGATGAGCACCTGGGATGAGTGGGGCAGGACTAGCTAGATGCTTCTACCCCAATAGAAAATATAATGCTTGAGGATTGGGAGCTTGCGGGCTATCAGTTAAAGTGACTTGATGACTCTTGGCTGAGAGGAGAGCGAATCGCCAACAGGAGATTTTGAGTCCCCCTTGAGCACAGCCATTTTCAGGACTGCAAAGGCTGCCTGTAGGCACCAGAGCCTAAAGGCCAGTGAAGAGAATGCCTGGCACCTTGCCTGCCATGCCCTTCCACCTGGGCTTCCAGAGCTGCCGGGCGTGCCCCTTGACCTCCGGGACCCAAGGGGTAAACCCAGACAGTGTTTCTAAGCTAGGCAGGGGCCAGTCTCTTCTGGGTTTTGTTTTTGTTTTGTTTTTGTGCATAACGTGGCCCAGCGCAGCGCTCCAATCGTCAGCCTCACTCGCTTGGGCCGCCTGCCCTGGAACTAACCACAGGGGCCAAAAAAAAAAATCTCTCTAGAGGCTAAAGAGGTCAAAATCGAATGACCTGTCCTAAATGCCTGCAGACTTGAGGCAGTGAAAAGAGGGGGCACTTTAAGTCCCCAAACCTGAATCCTCAGGGAAGAGCCACCTAGGGAAGTGAAACATCTGGGACGAAACGCTGGGGTGCCATTGGGTTCCTCAGAGTTGCAGCGACAAGTTTGGCTTTTCAAGTACCAGCGCATCCGTCTCTTTAAATCACACAGCACTCGGGCATTTAGGGGGTAAGACTGACCCTGCCAACCAGATGCAGGCCACTGGCGGGAAGCAAAAAGAGAAAAAAAAGGCGACATTATCAAGATCTCTGATGTCCAAGGCCCTCATAGTGGGCCGCGGTGGACCTTCCCGGAAGGAGCGGCAGGAATCCTCTTTAGATTTTATCTAATAAATTGATACCAAAGTAGATCGATAAGGCGGAACCCGGAACCGGTCACGACATTGATCCCTAAAGTAAAGAAACTAAAGTTTGGGGTCTTGATGCCGCACTTGAGGCTGTGCCTGGGGTAACATGTGGCCCTGGGGGCGGGAGTGCGCCCTCAAGGTTTCCTTTCCAGCCTCCTGTGTGACTGTACAGCTCAGGGGGCTACGCGAAGAGCGCTGCGGGGGGTTCTAGTGCGGGACTCTCCACCTGGTCCGCACTGGCCTGCGGGCTCCAAAAAGTCCCGGAAGTAGCGGAGGACACCCAGGCACCGTGGCCAGATCCCGGCGCACGTCGGCTCACTTTCCCTGGGGGTCCGAGCCCCACGTGGCGCAAGAGCCCGGGTGCAGAGCTAGGGGAACCAGGAAGAGATGGAGGGACGAGCGGATGGGGACTCACTTACCTGCCCGCAGCTGTCGCTGCCTCTGTGCTGTCCCGGTGTCCCTGCTCACGGCAACCAGTAAAGGCAACTCGGCTTTGCTAAGTTTGGCCTCGCACCTCCAGAGAAGAGGCGCGAACCCGCACAGGCAAGGCGCGCGCGATTCCTGGAGAGAGGTCCCCTTGAACTTGGGAAGGGCAACGCATTGAATTCTGCTCAAGAAGTTAATATTTAAAGCACCCACGCAAAAATCCTAACGACTGTTACAACCTCAAATTCTCGCTTTGATAGTCTCTTTACACCAGCTGGGCGGACAATTCAGATCTACATGACTTCATCGTAAGGTCGCTAACTTCTTTCAGGAAGGGCTTTATAGCTACTGTATAATAGGACACATATAAATGTTTTTCACTTCCAAAACACGACGAATGAGGACTTTTACTGAAACGAAGAATAAGTAAAAGAGTATAAAAAAGCAAAAGTTGAAAACTTTAATTACAACACGAAGAAAAGTTTTAGCAATTGGTTTCCTTAAACAGGGAGAATAAGCATACAACACGCCTGCAGTCCATCGCACTTCATTTCAGTTTGGTGTAACCAAATAACCCGAACTCCCAAATAACAGCGCCCTTGGGACTCTGCCTCAAGAGGTTGGAACTCGTGTTTCAACAACAAAAGCAAAAAAACAAACTGTCAACAATGCTCTGCGTTCTTTAAGACGTCATTTAGCCAAAGGACAAGGCATTGTCCCTCGACTCTAAATGATAGAGAATAACATTAAATTGTATTTGAATCTGTGCGTCACCCTGTTGGGAAGACCACAGAGGTAGCGACAGTAGGAGCAGCAGCTCTGTCACAAAGGAGGTGGGGGAAAGTGGTAAAAATGCATGAACTTTTCTCAAAGCAAAATAAAGATAAATCAAAGATAAGTTTTACAGATATGTCTTTCCTGGCTTAGGCAAGTTCATTTTAAATGTACTTCTGCTGTCTAAGGTGCAAAGCCGAAGCTAGGGGAGTGCGTGGCTGGAATCTGCATGCTGATAAGAGAAGGCTGATGTACTTACAGTGACTGAGGGCAGGCTGCGGGAGAAAAGCTGTTTGTGTTAGCCTGCGAGTTACCCAGGGCTGCAGTGAGAGCAGAAGGGAGGAGTGGGAGTGCCAGTCTGCGTACACCTTCACCGCGTCTCATTACATCTGCCAGCCTCTCTCTCCCTCTCTCTTTCATTTCCACATTCCCTTTGTTCCTGGGAAAAAAAAAAAAATCTACACGTCACATCAGAGTCCCCAGATGCAGTCTACACCAAAGAAAAAAAATGAATAATTCAATCAAACTGTGCATAGTCTCTAAGGCAATAAATCTATTGCACTTAAAGAAACGAAGGGTAATTACCACCATGGAATTAGAATAAGGCCAAAGACCCGAGATGTCGTTGAGTCTCTGGGTAAACTCCCCGGTAAAATAAAGTTTCATTTATTTAATCCTTTTGACATCTCAAATGAAAAGTCAGAGAAAGATTTTTAACTAATTTTAGAAGGATATTCACTTCTTTTTAAACACATTTTAGAAGGGAGTGAAAAGAAGGGGAGAGAGAGCCAAGGGAGCACCACCCTGCTCCGAAGGCTCCGAAGGCAGTAGCATAGACAGGGCACAGAGACAAACCTAGATGAGGTGTCCGTTGAGCCTTCTAGGGTCCATTCCCCTCACCCCCACCCCCTGCCCCACTCTAACCTCTTCCACTCCCCTTTAATCAGACAAGGATCGCCCTCCACTCTCACCCACCACTGCAGCTCAGCATGAGGGAATCTGGAATCTGGGAACTTACCTGCAGCACCAAGACCTAAGAGAAATCGCGCTTCCCTGCCACCAACACCCCATGCCATCCCCAAGCACCCCTCCAAAGTCCCGTTACCATCTACTTCATCCATCTGCCTAAGGGAAACTAAACGGGATTCCCCCCACCCCACCCCACACCCACGATTGAATGGAAGCTCTGTACTGTACCGACTTCTGGATTTGCCCTGGGTTGAGTTTAGGGAATGTCTGGAAAGAAAAAAAAAGGGGAGGAAAAAAGGAGGGGGGCAGCTCAAGTCTTGTCCAAGTTAGTCAGAAGACTGTGTTAGGCAGGAAAGAGCCTACAGGAGAAACAGCTGGGATGCAGACTGGCTATGAAAATCTCAGTTCTAGGAACCGTGTCCTTTCGTCCCGGAGGTAAGACTGTGACTGTCGCACGTTTATTCTTTCGCTGTCTGTGTGTGTCTCTTCCCCACCCCCGAGGACCCCTCCCACTCGGGTCAGCCGGCATGCACCCGGGGGAAGGGCGCAGCACCACGAAGGGCTATTTTTCCCGTCTCTCCACTCATAAATTGTGGGTGTCACTGTAACGAGATTAGCAAATCTTCCACCGCTGGCAGCAGCCACGAGACCCTCTGTCGCTCTGCCGCTTGCGCACGGGTCGCGGCATCTCCGGCTGCAGAGAGGTGTGGAAGCCCCAACCCTGGGGGTTGCCTGGCCTGAGGGCTCAGGTGAAGCCGGGGAGACTCGTGGCGTCCCAAACGGGTTCCGCCGAGGGTTTGCAACTCCTCACCACCTCCCGCCGCCTCCGCGTGCACAGGAACACACACACACACACACACACACACACACACACACACATTTACACATTCTGCCATTCTGGCCGAACTCCTCATCTAAACTCCAGTGCCTTTAACAGTCAATTCAGCCGGCTTGAGAGCAGCGGGAAAACTAGTCTCGTACGTGGGTGAACCGCGAGGGTGCCAACCGCCGGGTTTGGCCGAGCTTTGTTTACGTGCCTAAGTCGCCACCTAGAGGTCGAGCGGAAGACTGCGCCTGGCACCCGGCTGTGGAGATGAACCTGGCTAAGACCCCCCCGTCTCAGCCTTGGTGACAGCCGGGGACTGCTTGAAAGGGAAGCAAAGGGAGGGCGCCCCGCGACTGGACGGGCCGACAAGGCACGGACTGCCCTCCGATTCCTGGGCTGAAAAGAGTGAGGGTTAAAACTGCACAGCAGCTGAAACCAATAACCGGGAACCGAGCGAAGGCGCACTCTCCCAGCAAAGTACAAAGCTTCGGGCCAAAGAGTCTGCAGCTTTAAAGCATGAGCTGCTGCACCGAAACTCCAAGCACTAACTCCCAAGGCATTGGCGGAGGGTGGAGGCAGCTTCCAAGAGGCTTGGTATCTGCTCCGGGACTGCCGAGGACCGAGCTCCCTTTTGCAGCGACCTAGCTCAGCTCCGACTCCGCATTCCCCGGGGCTCCTCTCCCGCTTGCTCTCCACTCTCGGGGCAGGAGACAAAGGGACTCAGGGACGCGGCCAGACCCAAGGTCACTAGCGGGGGGCTCTTGAACGAGAACTGCGTCATGAGAGGGACACTTAGGCAACCCGGCCGCTTGCTGCGAGGGCTGGACACTTAACTCTATAGTCGCCCATTTCTCAGGACATCAGGCCTTCTTAACAATGGATTCGGTAAAAATAATAATAATAATAACAATAATAATAATTAATTATACCAGCGATTTTCAACTTTCCTCCCCCACCTCCATTGACATCCTTTTCCACACACCGTTCTTTCTGTGTTCACTCCTCGTATTATAAAGATAGCAGGCTTAAGAATCCCCTAGCTAAATACTGAAGTAACTTGTTTGTTCTTTGTTATGCCTGGAAACTGCCTCCCAGGCTTGGGGTCGGTAGTCTGCAAGGCCACTCCAAGGCCATCATCCTCCGGGAACTGTACCCCAAGGGCGCCTCCTCAGTCATTCCCCTGCTACTTGGGTGCATAGACACTGCTTAAATGCAATGCTTTACAAAAGAAGAATTTTATTTATCCCAAGAAAAAGAACACCCAGAAACTATCTTGTGTAATCTGGAGCCATAAATCACCCCTTACTGACTCCAGCTGGGGTCTTTCAGTATTTTTATCGGAATAATAATAATAATTAATGAAATAAATTAAAATATAAAAAGAGAACCACAGCAACCCAGTGCTATTAATGAACAGGAAATGTCTTCTCAAAGAAGAGAAGCAACAGGCCCCCAAGCCAGACCCCATTCCTGTTTCATGCCACAGCCTAGCAAATTAACATTGGATTGCTCTTCCACTCATGTGGAAAGCTGAGTGTTACTGAATACAGTACTGAATTTTCCCAGGGAATCCCAATTATAGAAACACCTGTGTTAAGTAATGCTATTCTAACCCACTATGAAAACCTTAAGTATGTAATAGCCCTCAATCATCTCATTTCTTAGTTGCAGTGGGGTGGGCCAACCTCATGGAAGAGTGTTAGACTTGTACAATACCCCCAAACCCTTATCTCAGAGGGCTTTGGGTTTTACCATACCTAATCCTGGCAGTTCATCTTCTCTTAAATGGAAGGATATACACATGAAGCCTAATGTAACTGACAGAAACTAAGCCTGAGTAGAAACCTCATTTAAAGAAAAATCAAATCAAAGGCCCGTGACTGTAAAACTGGAACACATGGTACACATACAGTTAAGTACCAACTCCATGATCTTTAAATCAAAATCCTAACACCATGGGAGAACTTCTCACTATTCTGTATATATGCTTTACTTTACTATAAATAGACTATCGTTGCCCAAATATAATGAAATAAAACCACCATAAGAAGGAATGTGGTAGAAACCAGAAAATTATAAACCTCCACCAATTCTCCTCCAAAATACACATCAGACCTAATATTTTAAAATGACAGACCCTAATATTTTTCAAATGCTACCTGAAAGAAAATCATTTATTAAAGAAATGATTGTTTTATAGCCAAGACTGCTAAAACTAATGCTACTAAAAGATCCAGATGAAAAGTGAAATGTTTATCAGTCATCCAAATATTTGTCTTACATAGATTATATTTCTAACGAAAAGTGATCTAGATAACTACATAGGTAAACACGAATATCATAAAAGCCACAGGAAAAAAATATGGTAGAGTTATAGGATAATTCAACCACAGAAATAAACTTTATTCACTAAAATTCAAAGTATCCCACACAATAGCATCCTTCTGAGATATCGTGTTACCTTTTCACCATCAAGTAATACTTTTAAAGTATTTGCATTCTTTCATATGTGCTTATCTCTGTTTAAATAAACACTTACCTCTTCCCAAATCTGAGATTTACAATTCACTAAGATGACTACCATTTCATTCATTATACCTTTTAGCCACACCAGAAACAGTTGATAAATCCTATAGATCCATTCCAGTGCCTAATAAAAGACAAGCAAGGGACACAAAAATAATGCTGTAAAACTGCTCACTGATAAATATCAAACAATAAAACAGTAACTTACTGATATAACTAGTTTTCTAAAGTTTGATGATTTACCTCAGATAGTTTATGCTTTATATAGTATTATGTGTTAGCATTGTTTTTAAAAACTGAATGTGATTAAATTCTCTAATTTTAAAATTTGTTACTTAAAAATCTCTCTTCCCAAATTGCTATTTTTTTAATTTCTAAAAAGACTATTTCCTTTGTGTGTGTGTGTTTTTAAATATCACAATTATGTTGCAAACTTTTGCTTGTTTTCCACATTTTTATTCACATTTAAGTATTTGTTGAGTGCCTAATATATACAAAGCAAATAATTAAAAGTGCGTTAACTAAGGATCCATCTTTTACACTATAATGATTTAATAAATATTAATTAAAAGTCCATTGCACATATACTGAAAATTCATTTTTACCAAATATGCCAACAGAAATAGTCTGTCCAATATAAGTATATTTGATAATTACATATGATGTGTTCATTTGATTTGGCATATACTATTTAAATTACCTTAAGTATTCTTATTAAACAAACTATACATATTCCTAAAAGTTTTTCTGACTTATCAAAAGATATATCTAAAAGAAGCTTTATTTAAAAACAGAATCTATAGTTATAAACCAATTCCAAATAACGTATTTTGCGTATTTAAATCAGTTCTAAAAGAAACTTCAAACTGTATCTTCAAATCAGTTTTCAATATAATTGCTATGCAAAATTATTCTTACTTGCTAAGTTTTATGTCTCCAATATGTATCATAATCATACATATAAGATAAATATATTATCTACCTGAAGTCAAACAGACAAATGAAAGCTAAAAAATGTCGATGCTCCAGGTATCTGGAAGTTTGCTATTATTTAAATAACTCATTGGATTTTGTCAAATTTTAGAGTTTTCATCAGGATGTTTTGCATTAGCTTTAATTATTTTATCTTTTAAATGGGAGGGGAACAACATTGAGAATCTGCAACAATGATCATCCTCGTGTTAATTCATATCTGTTTAATACAATAATATTTGAAAAGCTTCTCTTATTCACACTTAAAGTTCCAGAATAGTAGGCTTCTGGAGAAAATACTTAAACTCAAAAGCTCAATATATATATAAAAACGTTTTTTTGAAATTGTATGTAATATGTTAACCTACTTTCAAAGTTGATGAAGTTTAACACTAAACTGAATATTAAGCAAATAAGTGTTAACTATGTTCACTAGAATTAGCATATTTCACATTATAGTTTATAAATTTTTAAGTGCATCAGCATCATGATATGGTTGTCATAGAAACTGCAACAATATGTCATTTCAATTAATTTTATATGCAGTGATAAGGCCTACTTCTACATCACTTCAATACAAGTTTGAAAAGCAAAGACTGAAAAGCAGTATAAATAGCGAATAGTGAGTTTCCAATTTATACCAGTTTAGAAACTAATAAAGTACTAACCTTTAAAACAAAAATGCACAATGCATTCTAATTGCACAAAAGGATAGCAATTTAAAGAGGTTTAGAGAATATTTTTAAATGAGTACATTCTGAAAAAAAGTTTTCATTAACAATCAACTACTCTTAGTATTCCATTCTCTTGTTACTTAGGTTTATTTATCTGTAACAAAAATTATTGGTTATTACATATTACTTAATTATTAAATTATGGATGCTCTCTCTGTTCTCAAGAGATAGGTACATTTGCTTTTACATTATAAATTCAAACAACTAGAGCAGAATTTTAATATTTTTTAAGTAATTATTGCAACAGATCCTTTTCATTTAGAAGGAGGACATGATGTATTATTGCAAAAGCCTTCTTAGTATATCACTGCCAGAAATATTCCATTGACATTAATGGCTTGATTATTGGAACAGAAAAAGCCTGAGAAAGTAAAGCATATATCTCCTAAAGAATAAATATGGCAAAAGATTTGGAGCTCTAAATTAATTGTTTCTTTGCCAGCAAATACCTTTTCCTTATATTTTCTATTATTGCACATTTCAATATGGCATATGCCCAAGAAAATTCTGAAAATGATTTGAAAAGGAACACTATGTTTAAGTCTATAATTATACATCTCTCCTAGGTATAATATAGCCTTTTTTCCTAATAATTTCAATTAATTACTACAAAGCAATGCCCTCAAAATTTCTATAAAAATATTATAATCCTAAAAGTAATTTTTAGAAAATAAATGAAAACAGTATATGTTTATTTTTAAAATGGTAAAGGAATAATCTAAAGAAGAAAAGATAAACATATACAACTTATTCTTCTTGATAGAACTAAGAGGATTCCAAAGAAGCATTTAAATCCCCAGTTTTCCTAACAATTAACAATGAAACACAGATGTTTACAGAGCTGTTCGAATGCTGTCTTAAAAGACTATAAAAGACGGTTTGTGGAGAGTAAGAAGGAAGAGCCAGATAACTGCTTGCCGGGTGTATATTTAAAAAGCATTTTCATTGCCTTAGTTATTGTTAATAGTGAAAGAAAACATTTTGTGCTGCACATACTCTATGACTGTGACTATAGAAAACTGCCATCATAAAGTCCTCAAAAACTCTTAAGATGTAATTTACAAAGATAATAATAACACAGAATTATTTCACTTCTCTGAATGATACACATTTGCATACCAGGACTGTGTACAATGTACTCATAATGCACATTCATAATAACAAGGACTTTTTAACACTGTAACTACAGTGTAAGATCTGTGCATTAGACAATTTATCCTAGAAGTTTTACTTATTGGTGTGACAGTGTAGTCTGGCCAAGCCAGGTGTTAGTTGTCTACATAATTGAAGACGAAGCACATTAACTACTACATCACCATTATGAGAAAATATAATAAAATTGAACATCATATGACCCTGCAAGGCAATAACAGTATGGTGTAGTAATAGCTATCTAGGATTATATTGGAAAATGTCAAATAAATAGTTTTAAAGTTGTATGTCATAACCATGGGCCTATGTTACCAAAAAAAAAAAAAAAAACACAAAAAACCACAAGATATAACTGATGTTTAATTGCTTTTGATATTATTTCTTGAACCAAGCACCATGCTAGGCACTTTAAAAATGTTTAATTTTTTAAATATTAGTTTGGGTACTTTCATTGTCTGAAAATAAATCTTAATACTGAATCTTCTTCATGAAGCATTTATCTCCTGCCTACATCTCCGTAACTGTGTATTGGTATCCACTACAGATACTAGATAAATTCTAATTTTGATTACTATCATGTTGTGTCTTGTTCTTATTCAGCAGAGAATAAATATATCCTAATAAAAACTAGAAATATGGTATGTCTAGTGCCCAAATGGGTTATTTTCTAAATTTACTCATGGTATGTTTTATATATAATTCAAAATGGAAAAAGATATTTTTGTAACAAAGAGAAGAGACAGGTACAATATTGCAACAGGTACAATAGGTAACAGTACCTGGATTGGCACAAATTGAGCAAAAATATCTAACTAGGAAAAATTCCTGAATATATTAAAACAATTTAGATTTTTTTAAAATTAAAATTTAGTTTAATATGAAAAATGCAACAGAAGATAATTATACGTCCTTACTTTTTACTAAATATTCAATAACCCATAGGCATTTGCTCATGTGACTATTATTATTGAAATTGAATGTATTTTACTATGAAGCTTCAATTATCTTCCAGATTATAATAAAGTATGAAATACATTCATGTATTTGACTTCATTCAATTAAAAAAGTTTTTAAAAGGTAAATTGGTTATTTACATGAACATTACAATTTATATCAGGAGCATGACACTTTAAACGCAAGGAACAAGGAAACTGCCTTAAACCAGCAACATCTGGTCCTTGATATTATGTTAGTTAAAAGATTGTTAAAATCATCAACAGACTCCTATTACCTTGCCCTTACCACTCAGGTTTAATATACTATACAACAGGGAAAAATCTGTAAAACGACTTCAGTTTTCAAAATCACTACCAATGCAAAATCTCTTACCTTTTAAGTTTTATGAGTGAGAGTCCAATGTTTTTGCTCCCATTCTCTTCTTAAAATAGTTTTTTAGAATAACATTTTATGTATTATTAAGAAATAATTTTGCAAAGTCAATAGAGACTTAATTTTATCATTGATGTTTTCTTATGAGCTTACATTATCTGTCTGGTCATGATGATGGAGAAAATTGCAAGGCCTTCCTCTGTGACAGGAAGTAGAATATACTATCATCAACAGCAGTGGAAAACTCTTTTTTAAATACAAGATATACTCAAGATTTTCACCAAAATCAAGTAATTACATTTAATATCAATAAAACTATATGTGTATATTTATAATCAAATATTGTTTTACTTTTAATTTTTAATCTTTTGACTCAGAATTTGAGCAACTTTGTGACTTTTCCAAGTATAGGAATACTAAAATGAAGTACGAACCCATCCTCCCTGGAATAGGGCCACGTTGGTCTGATATGGAAGTATATATATACAGGGCCTGCTCACACATATACATTTTTTAATTCATTAACCTTTTTTGCCATAGTTTTATTTGAGCTACTTTAGTCATGACTATGACAATTTTCTGGACTTGTTTTTAGTTTTAATATATTTCTTTGTGTTTCACAAATGATTTCTGCATAATTATTAAACATGCTATTTCCCTTTTATCCTCTGACAAATCTGAACACCTGAAATGTGAGCTTTCTCATTCTGTTTTTATATGTGCCTATATTTGGAAGAGCATGCAATCTAAATTTTTTTCTACCAACAAGAGTCATCTTGGAATCTTGAATAAGATGTGTCCTGCAATTAGCAAACTTGTTATAGTTCTGTTTATAATTAGTATTTCACAAACAAAGTTATACATACAACAGCTAATATTCTACTGCTCTATAGTTACACAAGGAGTGCTCATGTACTACGTATAGCTATTTCATAGTGTCCTTAAGTAAACTAAAAATCCCAAAATGAGAGAACTAAGAACAATTTATCCATGCTATATCTAAATGTGCAAGGCATGGGTGCTAAGATCTAAGAGGAGTAAGAAGAATAATCGTAGTATCTGGATTCCATGAGCATACACTTCACAATCATCACAAGTCATTCCAACAGATGCATTGAAAGATGTATCAGACACATTCAAACGCAGGGTCATTCAAATGTCACAAAATACAACCTAAAAGTAGTGGGAGTAATATCTCAATTTTCCAGAGGCTGTAGGGTTGTACATAAAGATGACTTGGAGTATCAGATTGTCTTAATATTACAGTATTGTTCTTGTTGACTATGTATACACTACCCTAAACAAGAGACCAGCATACAGTTTAATAAATCTGCTTCTAAAATAATTTATACAAATCATTCAACTGCAGAATTTTTTTCAGATTGCCAAGTTTACAGTGCCCTTTAACACATCTATTAATAACCCTGCATTTTAAGTCATTTCTACCTCCTAAGTACTACCTCTACATTTACTGTTGAGAAAATTCAAGCATCTTATAATAGACATCCTAAGAACACCTATACACAGAGATTCCCATAAAATTCAATCAGAAAGAAAGAAATCTTAATATTTCTTTGAGAACTAGTGTGAAATTATCTCGTGTGACTCCTTTTCTTGTCCAGGATCTGATTTCTTTTAGTCCTTAGGAATATATATATTTTCACTTATTTATGAAAATCACCGAAAGGAATATCGCCCATCTTGTACCTACTTTGCTTTTCATTTTAACTTAATTTTAATTTTTGCTAAAGTAATGCTTGCAAAAGGTAAAGCATAAAATTTTCCTAAAAAACTTACATTATAAAACAATGGATCTCTGCCACACCCTTCCTCAGCCCATTCATGTCTTTTTCAGTGTTTTGGGTTGTTGTTTTTTTCATTTGTTTGTTTTTTGGGGGGTATTTAACTGTATATTTCTGTCTAATGTGCTTGTAAGTATATTTTAAGCTTTGTACATAAACTACTTTTTAATTTAAAAATTTTAGTCATTATCTATTATCTTCTTGTTTTGGCAAGTGAGTATTTAATTCTTATATATCATCTCTCCCATCCTGCCATATATATATCCTGTTATATATAATTATATAATAACGCTTGGCTAAATCAAGTCAATGCTTAGATTATCACTCAAAGTAAATTTTGTTCATTGCTGAGCCAAGTAATTTACTACAAACATATGTCACTTCTTTTATAACTTTTTTCCTTATTTTAAAAGCCTTGTTTATAATAATTAACTTACATTTTATGGACCTATGATTACTTTTTTGACATGTTTTTGCATATCAGTATTATTTTCCAAATTTCCAAATACATAAGATAAAAATTTTTCTTGGTTAATTTTATGTGTTGACTTAGCTGGGGCATGGTGCCCAGATAGTTGGTTAAACATTATTCTAGCGTTTCTATGAGGGTGTTTTTGGATAAGATTAATATTTAAATTGGTGGACGTTGAGTAAAGGAAATTGCACTCCATAATGTGCAATTCATTCATTGAAGATCTGAATAGAACAAAAGGACTAACCCACCCCTGAGAAGGGAAGATTCTCCAGCAAACAACCTTCAGACTTGATCTGGAATATCAGTCTTCCTGAGTCTTCGACCAGCCAGCCCACCTTGCAGATCTTTGACCTGTCAGTGTACTCACTGTATGAGCTAATTGCTTACAATAAATGTCTTTCAGTATATATACACATCCTATTGGTTCTGTTTCTCTGGAGAACACTAATACAGAAACCTGTCTTTCAGCTCAAATTTAGACTGATTGCTCTCTATGCCTTTACATAACAGTCATCCTGGTACCATGTTTCCCCGAAAATAAAACCTAGCTAGACCATCAGCTCTAATGCGTCTTTTGGAGCAAAAATTAATGTAAGACACGGTCTTATTTTACTATAATATAAGACCAGGTATATAATGAAATATAATATAATGTAATATAACATAACATAACATAACATAACATAACATAACATAATACCGGGTCTTATATTAATTTTTGCTCCAAAAGATGCATTAGAGCTGATAGTCCAGCTAGATCTTATTTTGGGGGAAACACGGTATTTGCCTTTATGCTTTCTAGTGCTGGGTCCCATGTCTTGTTTTTTATTGGTTTACTTAACTCATTTTATTGGAGCACATTCTCTACTAATTTCTTTAACAAAAGGATGCATGAGAAGTAAATTTCAGTTGTTGCATATCTAAAATTTATCTATCTCATAACATTCAATGAATAGTTTGATTAGGTATAGAATTCTAGGTTGAAATCATTACCCCTCAAAAATTTTTGAGCATTGCTTTGTTGTACTCTAGACTTTGGTGTTGATGTTGAGATGTCTGTTTCCTGATCCTACATGACCTACTTTTTGTTTTTCTCTCTCTATGGAAGCTTTTGGGAGCTTATCTCTATCACCACTGTTTTAAAATTTTGCAATAATATACTTTGGTGTGGATCTTTTTCATTCATTGCCCTGAGCACCTGGATGCTCTTTCAGCGTTAAAAGTCATGCCCCCAAATACTATTCTTGTATTATTTCTTTTTCTACACTACTCGATTTTTCTATTCTCCTTTTCTGGAATGCCTATTAGTTAGATGTTGGAACTGACATGATTCTCTAAAACGCTTACTTTTTTTTTACGTTTCTTTCATTATATTCTACTTTCTGCATGCTTCTGAGAAAGTTTTCTTCCCCTGATAAAAGGACAGAGCTTCCTGAAGAAAAGACCTTTTGCCACTGCACCACCCAGCTTTCTATTTTTAAATGTGGTAAGAACCATCTTACAATCATGGGGCAATATATACAAAGATAAAAAGGTAACTCAAAAATTCAAAACTACTAGAACTGTTACTGGCACATATCAAGTACTCCATAGATATTTGTAAAAATGAATAAATGTTGAATGAAAAATGAAAGTGGTAGGGCAAAAAGACAGAAAGAGTCTAAGACTTTAATAACCTTACTGCACTGCTATAACAGCCCTAAAATTCCAAACTCCAGACCTCTTATGACATGAAATAAGCAACTGTTTTCATTTGTGCTTAAGACACTGCAGCCTAAAACACTCCTTACTATTATGGACATATGATAAGTATTCAATTAGTGGTAGGTAGTATTAGCCTTATTCTAGACGTCATATGCCTTAGGTCTCCTATTAGTCTCATTCTATATATGTAATAATAATTTTATAATACTTAGAGTTCTCTTCTCTGAGTTTTCCACATCCCTCTAAAATTGTAGACCCTGGAACTGAGCACTATTTCTAGAAAAAGATTGATCTGCGCTTTCACAAAATGTCACAATGGCAAGATTTGGATACTGATTCTTTTTTCATACAATATTCTTATTTATGTTTAATCACACCTGTTTGTTTGCTTGTTTAAAACTAAGTCATTTTGATGGTCATACTTAATTTACTATTTCTCATCTCTGAATTATTTGCCTTTTCAAATGAATTTTATTAATTTTAAAAACAATAGCATCAGCCGGCCCGGTGGCTCAGGGGTTAGAGCTCCATGCTCCTAACTCCGAAGGCTGCCGGTTCGATTCCCTCATGGGCCAGTGGGCTCTCCACCACAAGGTTGCCAGTTCGATTCCTCGACTCCCGCAAGGGATGGTGGGCAGCGCCCCCTGCAACTAAGATTGAACACAGTACCTTTAGCTGAGCTGCCTCCCGAATGGCTCAGTTTATTGGAGCGCGTCCTCTCAACCACAAGGTTGCCGGTTCGACTCCCGCAAGGGATGGTGCACTGTGCCCCCTGCAACTAGAAAACAGCAACTGGACCTGGAGCTGAGTTGCGCCCTCCACAACTAAGACTGAAAGGACAACAACTTGAAGCTGAACGGCACCCTCCACAACTAAGATTGAAAGGACAACAACTTGACTTGGAAAAAAGGCCTGGAAGTACATACTGTTCCCCAATAAAGTCCTGTTCCCCTTCCCCAATTAAAAAAAAAAAAAAAAAAAACAATAAGCATGATAACATTCAATAATTCAATATAACTAGTGGGATAATATTGAGAGTATTAGTAAAACACCAAACTTTCCGTTCCCACCTCCCTAAGATAAGCAAAGTTAATAGCCTCCATATATTTTTCATATCTTTCTTCCTATTTATTCAAACATATATACATATATGTGTTAGATATTTGTTATAAAAATTAGATAATGCTACTCAAATTATTTGCAATTTGCTTTCACAACACTGTATGGAGAGTTCTTCAAATTTAGATAAAATGCATTCTGCTAGCAGCTGTATATATTATAGTTGGGTGTTCTATAAGTATTTATAACTCTACCCCTATTAAATGGGTATACAAATTATTTGCAACTTATTACCATAAAAATGCTGCAATAATTATCCTTTGTTATTGTTGCTATTGTTGCTCTAAGTTTGATTTCTAAGAGTGAACTATTAGGTTTTTAAAAAGTGTATATTTTAATTTAATAGATACTGATAACAAAAAAAGTTGTAGCGTTTCGCTCTCCCATTAGCAACATATAAGAATGCCATTTCCCCTCATCCTTTTTGGCACTGAATATCATTACGCTTTTCTGTTTCTGTCAATATAACAAATAGATTATCACTGATGTTCAATTTCATTTCCCTATCGTTTCATATGTTCATTGGCTATTTATATTTTCTCTTCTATAGACTATTTGTAACCTATGGCAGACACTGTCTGCCATAAGAAAAGGAAAATATTTTTCTTTTTTTTGCAAAAAGAAAAATATTTTTCAATATTTGGAATTCATGTGATTTCATATGCACACCCACAGTCCCAATGGATGAATATGGATTAGTCTAAGATAATTCATTCATCCTTCATTAATTTATTCATTTAATAAATATTTCCTGAGCATCTACTGCATGCCACAATGAGCAAAGTCCCTCCCTGCCTTCATTGAGTTTATATTCTATGGAGAAATACACTTTAGGCCAATAAATAAATATATAACATGTCAGGAGATGGTAAGAGCTGTAAAAAGAAAAAAATCAGAGTAAGGGAACAGGACAGGGATAAGAATGGGAGAGTTTAATATTTCATATAGGGTAATCAATAAAGCCCTCTCTGATAACAAATACTACAGCACAGGTACCTTATAACAGAGTGTTCCCAATTTCTCCCTCTGTCTTTTATAACAATGCTGTCATTCATTTCATTTACCCATAAGCTACAATCACCCAATACATTGTTGTTATTATTATTTTAAATGAACAGTTATCTATGAGATCCATTGAGAATAAGAAAAGTAAAATGTTTTATTTTACCTTCATTTATTCTTTCTCTAATGGTCTTTCTTTATGTAAGTCCGAGATTCTGACCATTTTCCTTTTCTCTGAAGAACTTCTTTTAACATATCTCGCAAGGCAGTTGTACTGGCAGTAAGTTCCCTTGCACTTAGGAGTGGCCAACGTGACGGCATCCTGGTCCATGGAATGGGTGCAAAAGTAATGCACACAATTTCCATTCCCAGCCCCTAGGAGTTGCTAGCTCCTAGCCCTAGCAACTTCTTTTGCATGATTTTCTATGTCTGTCTGTTATAGCAACGTTAGAAGCCACATGTTAAATATGACAGAGCCAAAATAATGAAAGGAGCCTAAGTACCTAAATCTCTACTTGGTGGAAAGCCACCCACTAATCCAGAACACCTGTTTTGGATTACCCTGAGAAAGAAATAAACATCTACTGTGCTAAACCACTGGCAAGTCAAGTTTTTCCGTTAAACCAGCATGATCCTAACTAATATTCAATAAAGCTTTATAATATTATTTTCAAAGATTCTTGCACATCTTCTGTTAGATGTATTCTTATGTATTTATATATTTTGCTATTATAATTAGTCATATTGAATTTTTTATGCTTTGCTGCTAGTTTATAAATATACAATCATTTTTCTAATTTTGTACCCAGCTATATTGATAAATTATTTTATTAATTCCAATAATGTATCTGTAGATTAATCTTGGTTTTCAAAGTAGGTAATCATATTATCCACAGTGATCCTTTTACATCTTAGTTCTTTCTCTGTAGATACAAGCTAGACTCTGGATTACAATGTACTATAAAAGGTTATAGACAGCATCCATGTCTTATTCTTGATTATAAAGGGAATGCTTTCTCTGTTGCAAAATTCAATGTGGTCTTTAAAGTAGGGTTTTTGGTAGTATCCTATCTCATATTAAGGAAATTCCCTTCTATTCCAGATTTATTGATTGTTTTATCAAAAAAGGAGTTAGAGTTTTATCATGCAATAGTCATCATTTATTGTGATGCTCTTTAGGTCATTTTCCATTAATCTTTTATTGTGTTGAATTATTGGAGCACAAATTGCTAATTGTCACCCTTTATCAATTGTCACCCTGTATCAAAAAAAGTATCCATTCTTCTTTCTTTTCTTTAGGTAACAGGACCCTTTCAGTTTTAGCAATGCATTTGATTGTTCAACTAGGTTAAAAAGGCGAGAAGACTTTCTTGATTAAAAAAAAGTCAGGTTCCCTAAGCTCAGGGTTCTTCTCACATAATGCAACCTACTCTGTGTGCCTGCATTCATTACCTGGCTCCCATCATGTCACCCTCTTAAAATTTGGGCTTGGGAAACAAACACTAGAAAATGGTGATACTTTAGCTACTGCTATTGCTGAGAGTGATAAACTATCCTTTGTCTCTGATCTAGGAGTTTCATATATTCTGCCAGTATCCACAAATTGTGACAGGCTTACTTGGTCACTTACAGGCAGACTTAACTATCAGATCCTTTATAGTACTTGACAATCCAATAAAAGATTTCATTATTAGACATCCATGCATTATTTAGATGCTTTTAAATTTCCAAATGCATCATTTTTTTCAAGTTATATTTTTCTTATTGATTTTTTAATTACATTGGGATCAGAAAATAAAATATTATTTTTAAATTTAAGATTGTTCTCTGGCCTAGTATGTGCTCAATTTTGAAATACATTCCATTTATACTTGAAAATAATAAATATTATCCAATTGTTGGGTAGAACATATATCTAGTCAGTTAGACCTATTAATTGTCCTCTTCAAACTGTCCATATCTTTACTACATTTGGTCTGCCAATGTAAACTTTTATCAATTTCTCCTTTAAGTGTTGCATATTTTGCATTTATACATGTTGAAGCTATGCTATTATATAGATAGGTGTTTAAGATAGTAATGTTATTAGAGTTTTATTCTGTTTTTTATTACATAGTTACTTTCTTTATCTCTAGTAATTTTTATTGCTTTAATTTATTTTATCTATTAATAAGTTATATTACCTTTCTTTCTGATATTATTTGCCTGGTATATTTTAAAACATGTGTCCTTGTGTTTTATAAATATCTCTTATAAGTCCAACATACATAGCTGAGATTTTCTTTTCTTAATCTAGTATAATAACATTTGTCTTTAAGTGATGAGCTTAATATATTTATATTTCATGTAATTGCTAACATATTTGTGGTTATTTGTACAATCATCTTGTGTTTTCTATTTGTCCTACTTTTTTCATTTCTTTTTCTTTTTTTTCTCTCATCGATTCATTTACTGTCTACCAGTTTGGAAGTTTGTATCAGTTAGGATTGGTACTAGCTGCTAATAATCTTTTTAATATAAAACAAAAGAACACAAAAAGCAGTAGCTAAAAGGAGATGAAAATTTATTTCTCTTTCATTTAAAAGATGTCTAGAGATAGCTAGTCCAGAGCTGGTATAGACGCTACAATAGCATCAAGAACTCACATTTCCTTCTATGTCCCTGCAGAATCATCCTAGGCCATGGCTTCCATACTTAAAGCCACCCCCTTGGTCCAAGATTATCTAAGATGGCTGCTGAAGTTGCAGCTTTCACATCTACATTGCATCCAGCAAAAAAAAAGGGGAAAAGGACAAAAGGGCCCATATGCCACATCAGAAATTTCTTTTGAGGAATCTTTCTAGAAGTTCCACACTACACTTCTGCTTAAATATCTGAACTTAGTTACATAACTAGATCTAGCATAGGAAGTCAGGAAATGTCGTCTTCTGACTGGGGACACTAACAACCTAAATGAAATTGAGGTTCTGTAACAAAGGCTAAACTCTTAGAAGATAACTTATGGGAAAATTTAGATGACCTTGGGCATGGTGATGACTTTTCAGATACAACACCAAGGGCATGATCCATTCAAATAAATAGCTGATAAGCTGGATTTCATAAAAAGTGTAAAACTTCTGCAATGTGAAACACAATGTAAAGACATGAGAAGACAGGCCAAAAACAGGAGCAAATATTTGTAAAAGACACAGTTGATAAAGGACTATTATCCAAAATACACAAAGAACTTTTAAAACTCACCAATAAGAAAGCAAACAACCTGATTAAAAAAGAACTAAAGACCTTCATAGATACCTCATAAAAGAAGATATACAGATAGTAAATAAGCATATGAAAATATCCTCAACATCATATGTCATCAGGGAAATTCAAATAAAAAGAAAAATGAGATACCACTATACACTATTAGATTGGTCAAAATCCAAAAAACTGACAACACCAAATGCTGACAAGGATGTGGAGCAACAGGAACTCTCATTCCTTCTTTCTGGGAATGCAATATACAAGGTCTGACAATTCAGTTTGTGAACTTGCCACCTGGCTGTTACATTGGCAGCACTACACAAACAGCTCGGTAGGGTTTCATAACCTAAGTATATCAGTGCCTCACACACTGTGCCAGTGTCTTGCTAAGTGGCATTCATTATTGTTGTGCTTTTATGTGTGCCATCGAGAGAACGTCTGAGCTTG
The DNA here is from genome assembly GCF_036562045.2 of Rhinolophus sinicus. Lineage (NCBI taxonomy): Eukaryota > Metazoa > Chordata > Mammalia > Chiroptera > Rhinolophidae > Rhinolophus > Rhinolophus sinicus. The sequence continues at coordinate 131,196,671 of NC_133756.1, forward strand.
AATTAAAGCAACGAACAAACATTAAATTTTTTGTTAAACTTGGCAAGAGTGGAAGTGAAATCAGGGACATGTTAGTCCAAGTTCATGGTGACAATGCCATGAAGAAAATGGCAATGTACAAATGGATTAAACACTTTTCTGAGGGGAGAGTGCGTCACCGATGAAGAGAGATCAGGGCAGCCAGTAATGAGAGAATTGACAACAACATTGCAAAATTCATCGAATTGTGCAACAAAATCTTCGGCTGACTGGGACAAGCATAGCAGACCAAGTAAACATTGATATAGAGTTAGAAAAATCTTAACTGAAAAATCTTGGCATGAGAAAGGTGTGTGAAAAATGGTCCCAAAGGAGCTCACCGATGAACAAAAGCAAAGGAGAGTTGAAGTTTGCCAAGACCTTTTGGAGAGGCAGACGATGTTGGGGTGATGAAACATGGGTGTACCAATACAACCTTAAAACAAAGCGTCAAAGTGCACAATGCAAGCCAGCCAATTCTCCATGAGCAAAAAAGTTCCATCACTCCAAATCAAGAGTCAAAACGACGTTGCTAAATTTTTTTGATATCAGAGGGATTATTTATTATGAATTTGTACCAACTAGACAAACAGTTAACCAAGTTTACTATTTAGAAGTGATGAAAAGGCTGAGTGAAAAAGTTAGACAAAAATAACCTGAACTTTTCACCAACAATTCATGGCTCTTGCATCATGACAATGCAACAGCTTACACGGCACTCTCTATAAGAGAGTTTTTAGCCAGTAAACAAATAACTGTATTGGAACACCTTCCCTACTCACCTGATCTGGCCCCCAGTAACTTCTTTCTTTCCCTGAAGATATAGGAAATATTGAAAGGAAGACATTTTGATGACATTCAGGACAGCAAGGCTAATACCACAACAGCTCTGATGTCCATTCCAGAAAAAGAGTTCCAAAATTGCTTTAAAGGGTGGACTAGGCACTGGCATTAGTGCATAGCTTCCCAAGTGGAATGCTTCGAAGGTGACCATAGTCATATTCAGTGATGAGATATGTAGCACTTTTTCTGGGATGAGTTCGCAAACTTAATTGTTATACCTCGTAGTATAGCCACTTTGGAAGACAGTTTGACAGTTACTTACAAAACTAAACATACTTTTATCATATGAACATGCAACCACACTCCTTGGCCCACAGGAGTTGAAAGCTTACATCCACAAAAAAACTTCACATGGATGTTTATACCGTGTTTCCTTGAAAATAAGCCCTAGCCTGACAATCAGCTCTAATGCATCTTTTGGAGCAAAAATTAATATAATACCTGGTCTTATTTTACTATACTATAAAACTGGGTCTAATACAATATAATATAATATATGGCCTTATATTAATCTTTGCTCCAAAAGACGCATAAGAGTTGATTGACTGGCTAGGTCTTATTTTTAGGGAAACATGGTAGTGGCTTTATTCATAATTGTCAAATCTTGGAAGCAGCCAAAATTCCCTTCAGTAGGTGAATGGATAAATAAACTGTGATACATCCAGACAATGGAATATTATTCAGTGCTAAGAAGAAATGAGCTATCAAGCCATGAAAAGACATGGAAGATATGTCTTAAATGTATATTACTAAGTGAAAAAAGCCAATCTGAAAAGACTACATACTGTATGATTCAAACTATAAGACATTCCGGAGAAGGCAAAACTGGGGACAGTAAGAAGATGACTATTGCCAGGGGTTGGAATCAGGGGAAGCGGGAGAGAATAAGCAGAACACAGAGGACTTTTTAGGGCCCAAATTATGTCAGTTTGTGGCATTACCAGATAATAAAAGGTGAACTAATTGATATGAAAAAGAACCAAACAGAGATGATGGAAACAAAATTATGATATGTAAAATTTAAAACTTGAGTAGACACAGCTGGAAGATAAAGAAGTTTTCTAGACTATAGCCCAGAGAGAGAAAGGGATGGAAAATATGAAAGAGAGGTTAAGAGACATAGAGAACAGAATATGAAAATCTAATGTAAATCAAAATACAGGTTTAAATGAGAAGATACAGAGAGAGAATTGGGCAGAGACAATAGTTGAAGAGGATTTTCCAAAATTAGTAAAAGATACCAATATATAAACTCAGGAAATTCATCAAATTCTAATGGAAACAAATACAATATATCTACAATTGGACACACTGTAGTGAAACTGCAGAAAACACAAGATAAAGAAAGAACTTAAGGACAAAACTAGAAAAAGATAGATTACCCATCAAAAACAACAGTTAGACTAACAGCTCTTTTATCATCAGAGACAGATGAAGACCAGAGATATAATATGTTTGACAATGATTATAAATATAAATTTACACATCCAATGATATTATCTTTCAAGAGCAAGCACAAGAGGCAAATAAAAATGAGCAAGTTTGTAACTAGCTGATCCTTGATAATGGAAATTTTAAGAGATTCACTTCAGGCAGAAGCAAAGTAATTCAAGATGAAAGGTTTGCAATGCAAGAAAGAATAGTGAGCAATAAATTCATTAAAATGTGGATCAATCTAAATAACTACTAAGAGTAAGCAACAATAAAGTATAATCTATACAGTTTAAAAAAACTATATACAATTAGGATATTGGTCAAAATAGCTTAAAAGTTAGGAGGTGTTGATCAAAGTTAAAGTGTTTTAAGTTCATATATTGTTTTAGAGGATAAATTATATTTTCTTTAGATTTTATATGTTAATTACAAAATGGATGTAGAATGTATAACTTCATGGGACAGGCAAATGGGCCACTAACAACATTTTTTAGGGCAATGAAAATACTCCCTATGATACCATAATAATGGATATTTTTTTTAAACTAAAACAAGTATATATGACATACAGAGGGTGCCAAAAAAAAAAGCACACACATGTTAAGAAAGGAAAAACTGTATTACAATTGTAATAATATATACCAATAACAAAAGATGAATACAAGTCATGTGTATACATTTTTTTGGCGCCCCCCAGAATATAGTAATGGATGTTACCTGTAACTATGTGTGGTAATGGATGTTAATTAGACTTACTGTGGCTATCATTTTGCAATATATACAAAGATCAAATCATTATGTTGTACCCCTGAAACTAATACAACATATAATGTTGTATGCTGATTATACATCAATTATATATATATATAAATATATATATATATGCATAAAATCTCCCAATTTTTGCAAATGGGCTCTGTATGTGTTGGTTGGGGCACACCTTCAAAATTTAGCCAGTTTACAACTCTGTCTTAGTCCTCCCTTCTTACTTGCACACAGCCTAAATGTCAGCCAGAGGTGAGTGTGTAGGGCATTTGCGGGTCTTTTCTGAGAATGCGCTCAGCCTTGTGTATGTCCTTGTCCTTCTAGATTCTCAGGAATATGTGGGAGCTTTCCAAAGTGCTTATTTCCCAAAGCATCTCATTCCCCAGCCTTTACTGTGAACTTTTTGGTTAGTTTATTGCTTGCCCTAACTTCATTGGTGAATTCTATCACACATCTTTTTTCTCTGTGTTTCATTTTGGAGAGTTTCTTCCACTGTCATCAAGTTCATTAATGTTTTCTTTAGGAATATCTAGTATGTTGTTAACTCACACAGTGGATTTTTTTTAAAAAAGGCTCAGACATTCTAGCTTTCATCTTTAGTGCTTGGATTTTTGTCTTTTTTATACCTTCCACGTCGCTGCTCAATCTTTCTTCTATCTTCTTGAACATATGGAATACCATCATATTAAGTGTTTAATGTTCTTTTCTATTAATTCATTCATTGGTGTCATTTTTGAGTCTATTTCAATTGATTGATTTTTCTCCTCTTATTACATAGGTTGTGCTTTATTGCTATTTTGCATCTCTGCTAAATTTTTATTGAATGCCAGATATTGTGATTTTTTTTTTTACCTTGATGGATACTGGATATTTTTGTATTCTGACAAATATCCTTGAGTTTTGTTCTAAGAAATAGTTAAGTGATCTGAAAACAGTTTTATCCCTTTAAGTCTTGTTTTTAATCTTCACTAGGTGGAACTAAAGTAGTATGTAGCCTAAGGCTAATTTTGCCCCACTAGTGAGGCAAACCTCTTCTGAATTTACTACCTGATGCCCTATGAATTTTGAGATTTTCCACTCTGGCTGGTGAAAATTGAAACTATTCTCATCCCTGTTTGATCATTGAATATTGTTCCTTCTGACCCTTTAGAGTGGGTTATTACTTTGATCTAAAGAGGTTTTTTCCTTCCATAAAGTATTTTTATCTTTTCTGTGTGTGCTGGAGAAATGCACAATTCCTCAGTCTGTGGCTAATGATATAAACTCAAGGTTCTGAATTTTTAGGGCTCTTAGCCACGTGAGGCTTAAAATCCTGTTCTCTCTCCAGGTTATTATCTCTTTTATCAGCTTTATAGGGCTCGTTTTGGAATTTAAAGCCAAGAATTTGGCTTTTTATTCTTGTTGGGTTCTTTTCAGTCTTTCTTTCACTAAGACAAAGAAAATCTCAGCCTCAGAGTCTACTTTTAATAGTACAAGGGTGTCAAGATAAAACAGAATTGCCAAGAAGGAAAATTTTCTATTTCAAAATACTATCCCATTACATGTTTTGGTTATTATTATTATTATTAATTTACATGGCTTACTTCCTTAGTTGAGTAACCTGGGACAAGTTACTTAAACTCTCTATGGTCTCGTTTGGAAAATAGGAATAATGATATGTAGCCTGTGAAGATTAAATTAGTTATTATATGGAAAGTATCTGCCACCATACATGATATATAATAGCACTTCAGAAAGTGTTAGGTCTTAGTAAGGAAATATTTCCTGGCTCTGCTTCCACTCTTCCCTCCCTATATTGCTCTTCTTTAGCCCCCACATTCAAACTTACATACACAAACCCATCATGGATATCAACAAAACAAAGAGCAGTTTACCAACTTTTGAACTTAAACATCCAACTTGGAGTCTTAAACCTCACCCAAGTAGTTTATAAAGGTATTTTCTCCAAATAAGTAGTATAGGACTCTCCCCAAAAGGTGTTTGGGTAAATAATATTTTCTCCATATTATTACATTTGTACATACTCATACTTAACATGTATTCTTTTTGCTTTTACAAAATGAGTATTATCCTATTTATAAAATTTTGTATCTTACATTTACAGTCTACTTGATACAGTGAGCATTTTTCATTTTAGTATAGGTTCTTTATAAACACAATTTTATTGCTACATAAAATTCCATCATACAATAAACATAATGTTATGCACTAGGTTGAAATATATGAAATCAATGTTTTTGTATGTCAATAACAGTCAAATATCAGCATTTGCCTATGGTTCAGTATAATAATTATTTCCTTACTGTTGGCCACTTGGCGTGTTTTCATTTTTCCCGTAATAATTAATGCTATGATGAGTATCCTTGTACAGAAATCTTTGATGTTATCTTTGGCTAATATTTTAAGCCCTGTTCCTAGATATGGGTTAAGCTAGGTCAAATTATATAAATAATAATTTAAAATAAACACTTTCCATAAAGTTGTACCAATTCCCTGGTATTTCAGGAGTATCTCCATCTTACCATACCCTAGACAGTATTACTGTTACTAAAAACTTTAGACTCTACAAACAGTATTTCGTTTTTATTTATCTTTGCAATGATTTGATTACTGGTGAGAATGACCAATATTTCATTTTTATTCGTTATATATAATTTTAGTTGTGTGTGTGTAATTCTTCTAATGATGTCCTGTGTCCAATTTTTTGATTAGTATTATTTTCAAAATAAGGATCCTAGTCCTTTATCACATCTGCTGCAAATACTTTATCGCAATTTGACATTTATCTTTTAATTTAAAGATTTTTTTGGCATATAGAAGCCTTAACTATTAATGTAATCCATGTAATTCCATCTATCTTTTTATATTTAAATAGTCCTTTAAGACAGTCAATTATGCATTCCTTTATCACATTTACTTAAACGTAATAAAAATTATTTTTATTTTAAAATTGTACCCCCAAGTGTAACTGTCATGGTTCACAACATTAAAGCAGATAAACAAATATGAGTGTATCTGTAAATTTCCTCACCATTAAAGAATCAAAAAAATTTCTAAGTCCATGTTCTAGTAGTAAAACAGAAGTATTGTCTCCATATATTAGGAGTAAAACACTAACAATTCAATCATAGATACTAACATTTTCCTACAACTCAAGTATTATTATTAAGTCCATGGCCATGACATAAATTTCAGTATTTATTTTAGTATAATTTTTGGGTCCTAAAAAAATAAGTTCATGTAACTTTTTATGCTAGAATAGTAATTAACTGCCCTAGCTGAGCATTCCTCTTTGTTTTTTTCCCAAACCAAGTACCTGTCTTTTTCAACATGAGTAAGTGTGCATATTACATCTAACACAGCAAAGGAGTTCTACCTTTGAGAACCACTAATCACTCCCCCAAAATCCCTTCTACTCAGTTTTGCCAAACCTAAAAAATTAGAATTTAATATTTAAGGCCATGATTTCTGTACTGTAGGAAAAATAATGTGCATACCAATCCTCTAAAACTAAGACACTTCCTAACCTCATAAAAGTACAGCGATACTATTTACAACAAAATTTTAAATCTTTACATAATAGTATTACACATTCAAAATGTCAAAAGTTTTATTATTTATGCTGCCTTATACAACTGACAAGTAGTAAGAGAGAAGGACATAGATGAACCCTACAAAATACAGCACTTGCCGAAGTTCATCTACCACTTTAAAGTCACAGAGCTTCCCCAAAAGCAGCCACTTCTCTATATGTAATTCACCAAAGCAACATGATCTTTAAAATTATATTCTCTGAGGATTTCATCAGGGATAAAAAGAAAACTTTCATCAATGGATGTTATTTCCACAGATCCCATGCACTACTGTGAGATAAGTTGAACAAAGGTGAATTCTGCATTTTACACTTATCAAATCTAGAAATAAAGATAAAATTCTATCCAACACAAAAATAAGCAAAATGTACTTCAAATCTTAAGATCCAGTACTCTAATAAATCTTCTAAATAGCATTATTAGAATGTAAATTTAATATAGTAGAATAAAACGCAGAAAAAAAACACATCCGAGTGGAATACATAAAAATCTGAAACAACATTTTCAACCCCCAAATAAATCACTATACATTTTAATTCTATTTTAATTTATTTATTGGCTAAGTAAGATCTTCACAGAGAGACAGGAAATATTAAACTACCATTATTACCCAAAGGCAATAGAGATTTAACCCCTTCACGTAGTTGTGGTTCTACTGTTCTAAGAACACATAATGTCTGAATTCTACGGGGGAAGCACTGTGGTCTCTGAGGTGATGTTTAGAAAGAAACAGAATCCAACATTAATTACCAGTTATTTAGTTTTACTATTTGTTGTTTTAATCTTTAAGAGGAAGACATTTTGGAAGGCACCAAGACTGATTATAAACAAAAATGTATGTCTATCTACCTATTTAACATCTAAATGTAACTCTAACCACAAATGTTAGTTAGACAAATTATAACGACCAGATCTTTATTTCACCCTTTAGTTCTGGTCTCAGTTTTGCTACTAATTAGATTAGACATGTAACCTTGGATGAATCATCTAACCTCTGTGAGCTTGAACTTCCTAATATGTAAAATGAGGATGTTGGACTAGATTTCAAATGATCTTCTAGCCATAAATATGATAATCTTATAACTATACTCCATTAACTTATCAAACGTTCACTGAACATCAATTATGTTCTAAGCATCGGGCTCAATGTTGACTTGTCTAAATCAACTCTACCATTTATTGAAGATTTATATGATAGGTACTGTAATAAATGTTTTACATATTCTTTCTCGTTTATTTTAATTTCACAACAGATGTTATTATAGCCTAGTTGATAGCCCCCAAAAAATTGAGGTCTAGAGGGTTTAACTTGTAGCTACTTTGTATATGAGCCAAGATTCAAATTCAGGAAGCTCTGACTCCCATGCCCGTGTTTATCCAGAACATCATGCTGCTACCAAGGAGCTTATGGCCCAGTATTTCTCAGAATGAAGTGCTCAAATCACCTGCATCAGAATTACTTGGGGTGCTTATTTAGAATGCAGATAGTCAGGCTCTATTCAAGTTCCACTAAAATCAATTATCTCTGGAGTGGAGACTGTATCTTAAACAAGAGATTCTGCTCAGATGATTCTTATGCACACTAATTCTGAAACATACTCTATCATTTGTCTATATTCATTAATTAAGTATTTAATGAACGACCACTATGTACACGTTGTACTGTGCTAGGTGCTGTTAGATACATTGCCGCAGGAGACATTTGTGTCCGATTGCAAGCAAGACATTTGACAATAAGACACAAACAAATATCTACAGTGCAGAACATTTGTGCACTCTTTGAGATCTTGCCTTAACTGCTATAATTGCTGCTCTGTATTTGCTTTTATATTTTTCATTTATGCATTCATTATCTTTGTCCAACAGAATGTAACTCCCTTGGAGGCTTCTCTTCATCTTTTATTTTACTGTTCTTCTGGAAAATATTTATTAAGTACCGACTGAATGCTAAACATTATGCGGACACTAAGACTGTAGTGGGAAGCAAAAATCAGACTCAGTTCCTTCATGGAGCTTTTGGGCTAGCAAGAGAAAATCCACTGATGTAATGATCAGACAAATGAAAACACAGATCAGACAAATGTAGTAAGTGTAAATGACTACTATAATGCATGATATAAGGAAAGGATACACTTGGCTCAAAGAACTTATTAAAAAAGAAGTTTGGTCTGGCCAGAGAAGTCAGGGAAAGCCTCCCTAAGAAAGCAACTTTTGAACTAAGACCTGAAAGCAATGTAAGCAATAATTAAGTAAAAGGGGAGGAAAGAGAAGTAAGCATGTAGGAAAAGGGTATAATGTGAAATGGCATCTGTGGTAGACGGATACATGGCAAAAACAAAGGATTGATAAACAGCAAGTAAAACTGTAATGGAGAGAATGAAAACATGATGAAGAAGTCATTAGAGGTCAAATGGTGTAGGGCTTTATAGGCCAAGTGAAGATTTTGTCTTTATCCTACCAAAAAGATGTCAAAGCAATGAAGGGATATAGTATTGGTTATTCTCCATCTGTTCTGTCCCACACCCAGACCTGCTCTCCACTTAGAGCCCTGGGAGACTGAAACTACTAACTGCATCACCTGGGCTGCTTGTCAGATGGCTTGTTTATATTTAGCCAATGGGAAGCACGTGCAGGAGACTGGCAGGAAGAAAGAAAAGGCAGTATTTCTTCTGCACTCTCCTTCTGCTTTGGAGTCTCAGCTCCAGTCATGGCTGCATCCCTGAACAATGGCTCCTGCCTAAAAGGCACTCCTTTAGGGCTCTGGGCTCCAATAACACTGTTCTTTCATCCTTTTGTCCTTTCAGGCCTGAGAATGGTAGTTGCTTGTCCCTGGGTCCCTCAGTTTTTCTTGTTGATTTTCTTAACCCTGCCCACATCTCCTTTCATAAAAGCCATTTCCTCTGAGTGGAATAGTTTCCTGCAGGGGCCATAGCAAGTGAGGTATTCAATCCCTGAGGCCTAGTAAAAAAGATCTGTACAAAGTTACACTCAATAAATATCTGGTAACTAAATGACCAGACTTACTCCAGTCATAGGACCCTCCATGGAATTTTATTTTGCCTCTTATTTCCACTGATTACTTTATTCTTAGTAGTTGGTCTTCTTAATTACTAAAAGATTCTTGGAGGACTGTAACCATTACCACTCACACAAACAGGTTTCTTGCCATCCAAAGGAATTAGGGGAAACAAGGCCTTCGTAGTGTAGACATAAAAAACATGGGCTTGGATCAGAGAAATCTGAATTTAGTTCTTTGCTCTGCCATTTAATAGTCATATGCCCTTAGGATGTTTTATAAACTCTTGGAATCTCTGTTTCCAATGTAAAATGGGAATATTAATACTTATCTTGCAGGATTCTTCTGAATAGTAAATAAAATAATGTGAACGGACTGGTAGAGAGAAGGCACTTAATAAGTGACAGTACTATTACATCTAGTTAATCTAAGATGAAAAGGGAAAGACTAGCTCTTAAAATTGACATATATTCATGGTTTTTAAAAACAGTACAGAAGAATATAGAGTATAAAATAAAAAGTAAAAGCCCCCCATTTCTTTTCTTCACCTCCCAGTTTCACTTCTCAGAGTACTGCTATTAAAAGTTGGCTAGGTATCTTCATAGACATTTTCTATACATACACACTGCATTTGGAAAATGAAGAAGACAAAATCATCCATGTTGGGAAGGGGAAGACTCAGCACTCCTTTCTGATTGATTGAGATATTCAGAGGAGTGTGTACACCACAACAATCCCACAAAATTCAGACACCACCCTAATATCAATGCAGTCCACAAAAAAAGTACAATTTTGAAAATAGAGTGAGCAGAGTGTTCGTTTTATTTCTCTGGCTGGAGAATCACTTGGACTAATTTAGGACAGGATAGTGAATACTTCTGAGTTTTAATACCAACACTTCGGAGAGCTGAAAGGAGAGGAAATAAAGCTGAATGTCCTAAAAGTACTGGGACATAAGGGGAAACACACTGTCAAGAATGGTTCTGATCATTCTACACAGAATCCGAAGACTCAAGTTTCTTTTATCAACCTATAGAAGTAAGTAATTTTCAAACACTTACTACAAAAGAGTAAAGCATCGATTTACCATGAGTCAATATATTAAAGCAATGTTTTTGCAAAGTGTAGTCTGCAGACCAACTGCATCACAATCATGCAGCATACTTATAAAAGAGACATACCTCTAAATCAGACTCTCTAGAGAGAAGGCCCAGGGATCTCCCCTATAACATATACCCTAGGAAATCCTTAAGCAGCCTAAAAGACTGAAAATGAATTATTTAAGGTAAACAAGAAACAGTACCGTGTTTCCCCGAAAATGAGACCTAGCTAGACAATCAGCTCTAATGCAACTTTTGGAGCAAAAATTAATATAAGACCCGGTTTTATAATATACTATATTATATTACATTATATTATATAAGACCCAGTCTTATATTATAGTAAAATAAGACCAGCACTTATATTAATTTTTGCTCCAAAAGATGCATTAGAGCTGATTGTCCGGCTAGGTCTTATTTTCAGGGAAACACGGAAGGAGTCAAGCAAACACTACATACACATATAGTCCTGTTTAGAGTTGAAAGAAAAATTCTCTCCCTTCTCCCTACCATTTAAATTCTTCCCTCCATCATAGGTCCCAAACTAAACAATAATCATATTTTACAGTTTATTTCTAGTGGGTTATAGATCAATGCGTTTATTTGTATCCGTACTGCTCTAGGCCAAGTCCTTCTCATCTCAAACTCGGATTACCTTTTCTTTTAGAATAACCTTTTCCTCTTCCAATTCATTTTATATACTGAATTAATGTTTGTAAAACCCCATTTTTACCTTATATATCTTTTGTACAAAAGCTTTCAGTGGCACCCAAATGATGAAAAAATAAAGTTCACAATGCTTAGCCTGTCAAAGTTTCCCACACTGTGAAGCCACGCTAAATTTCCAGGTTTATTTCTCATTGTTCTCCCATACTAACCCTCCACATTAGCCAAGCTAAATTTATTGGATTCTTGTGTGTGGCAAAGGCAGCTAGATGATCACAAATATCTCTTTCTTCCTGAGTACAGTTAGACTACATTTCCCAGCCTCCTTTGCTGTTTGAAGTATGCAGCTAACCATGTAACTGAAACCTAGCCAATGGAATGTAAGCAGAAGTGATAAATCCCATTTCTAGGACAATACTGTAATTACCAAGTATACTCTTCAACACTCTCCCCTTCTGCCTGACCTAAGGGGTGGTTCAGCTGCAAAAGAGCCTGGATTCCTGAATCACTATATGAAAGACTCTCACCAACCAGGACCAACCAGACCAGGACTTGGACCATTATATGAGAAATAAACTTCTATTGTGCTTGAGATATTTAGCATTTTTAGAAATATAGGCAATGATTCATAATCCTCTGGAAAGAAGAATCTATAGAATACAATGATTAATTAGCTAAGGGGAGTAAGGAAGAGAGAGGAGTCAAACATGGTAGAGAGAAAAGAAGGCAAAGGGGGCTGAACACTTCTTTTGCCCTAGACTTAGGAAAGTGTAAGTGTGTGCGCGATTTGTTACCACAACCTAGCCTACCCTTACGAAAATGCAGTATCCAAACATACCTTGTTGATTCGTACAAATGATGTGTGGGTCATAGAATCTCCCTGTTGAAAAGTTCTGTCTAACACACTCAATGTCAGTTCAAATCCCTTTCCTCCCTAATGTCTTCAACCACTCAAGCCCACAGATCTCTCCTTCTATTGAGCTTCTATAACACATATGGTGCTATACCACTTATTACACATTTAATCCATATTATCTTGCATTTTTGAACTTTCCCTGTAAAAATATATTTTCCCCATTTATATTACAAACTCCTTAATGGCAGGAATTGTTCTTCAAAGATCTGAATATTTCTCAGAGTTTTATATCTAGCTGAACATTAGTGCTTAATAAATATATGTTGAGGGGCAGCTGGATGGCTCAGTTGGTTAGAGTGCGAGCTCTGAACAACAGGGTTGCCGGTTCAATTCCCATGGGATGGTGGGCTGCGCCTCCTGAAATTAAGATTGAAAATAGTGATTGGACTTGGAGTTGAGCTGCGACCTCCACAACTAGATTGAAGGACAACAACTTGGAGCTGATGGGCCCTGAAGAAACATACTGTCCCCCACTGTTCCCCAATTAAAAAAAAAAATTTAAGTGACTTTGTAAAACATTCTATCATCTTTAAAAATAATAAATAAATAAATAAATAAATAAATAAATAAATAAATAAATGTTGAATAGACCTGAGTGAGTCACTTTGGGGAACATAACAGAAAAATGTTCCAAGGAGAAGTTGTCCTAAATCATTGTTAGAACAAGGTAGGAGTATACATAAACTTAAGTAAAATAAAATACATACATAAATACATAATACATTTGTACTCCAAAAGGAAGTCTGGTTTGATCTGAATTTCAGCATTAGCCTCAAGTCCAAAAATAATCCATCTGACCCAAGATACCAACTTCCATCTGACCCAAGATATCAACTTACATGCCTATGATAGAGTGATGTATGGTAGGAAATCTGAATTATAAGTTATACCTAAAATGCTCCTGTGACCATTACAGAAATCAAGACCATCTGACTGAGCACTTAGATCAGTGCTGTGCAATAGAACTATCTGCCATGCTGGAAATATTCTACATCTGTCTGGCCACTTAGCTACATGTGACTATTGAGAATTTGAAATATGGCTCAGTGAGGCAAAAACCAAATTTTGAATTTTATTTAATGTTTGTTCATTTACATCCAAATTTAAATAGCCACATGTGGTTAGTGGCAACAACATTGTATAGCATATACCTAAATGTTTTGCTTTCCTTGAAATACACTTTGAGTATCTGACAAACTTGTTTGTGAGTTTTCTAATTTTATATACTTTATTGACTTTTAATTATTTATTATGCTATAGCTTCTAGTGTTGAAGTTAATTTTTAAAATACAGCGTTCTTTAAAAACCAACTAAGGGAGTGGCTGGTTGGCTCAGATGGTTAGAGCGTGGTGCTAATAATACCAAGATTGTTGGTTCGATCCCCACATGGGCCACTGTTAGCTGCATCCTCCTTAAAAAACAAAAAACAACAACAACAAAAACTAATAAGACCTAGTGACCTAGTTCCCAAATGTAGAACAAGGACAAAAACCCAGGTCTCCTACTACAATTTTTTAAACTATAACATACTGCATTATCATATCCTGTATTATAAATTCTAAACAGAGAATAAACTTTTCAAATGTGACACACATTTTTTCCCGTTATTAATTTTTATCCTGATTTTAACAAGGATCTTATGGCTTGTGAAAGTCTCGGAAATCTGGTTCAGCAAAGCAAATTAAGATGTGAACATTCAATAACATGAGCATGTAGTTCTACCTGAAATAAGATCAAAAGCTCATGTTTGGAAAAAGAGAGATACTAATTGAAAGTTTTCTAAAATAACACACTTATTATTTGACTCCTCAAGTTAGTCTAAATTTAAATATTTAAGGAATTTTATTTAACTATGTTAAAGTGTTTTTGAAACTTGAAGGAAATATTTCATTAATAATTTGAGAAAATCCACAAGTGATTAACACACTAAATGATTAACAAACAAAAGTTAAAATTGATGTATTATCTCATTGTTTTCTGTTGTATCAATTACGTACACCAATGTTCAGGCAATTTTGCTGGACACTATACCTATCAAAACAAATTCCCAAATCCTGGGCATCTAGGACTCTATATTCTAAAGAAAAGCTTCCATGTATTTAATTTAAATGCTATACTGGTTGGTATTTATTAGGAAAAGTCACTTCTCTAAATTGCTTTAATCCTTTTATAAAATAAAAGTATGTGTCTGAGCACCAGCAAGTAATAAGTATGCTACTTGGGGAGAACATGATGACTATGTAAATTGTTCAATTTACTCTATATTATTTCCTGAATCAGACCACTGGAAGGCAGTTCTACAAACAGCAAAATGCTCCTCTTACAGACCTTTTTCCAGTCCAAGGACGCTGGCTAACTCTGAAGTTCAGTCATTTTTTCCCATTAGTATCCTTCATTCCTTCTGGACATGGAGAATTTGGAAAATTCCCCATCCTAAGCCCAGTGGCCAGCCTTCTTGTTTTCCTGAGTCCCCAATCTTCTGAAGGTGTTTGATGTCCCTGGCACCTTCCGAAAGCCTGTGTTGTGCTGCAATATTTTATGAACAAGGAAAGAAAAGTCCTGAATATTGTATTTTGCATGTCAAGTGAAATAGTCCATGTCAAAGAAACTACCTATGCAACAAACATATATATAAAATTCTTCCCACACATCTCTTTAAGGAACAGGTTTCCCTTGAACATTTAGCAAATAAATAAATATTAAATATAACAATTATTATAAGGTCACAAGGCATAAAATTTGAGTTTGCTTTCCTGCAGCATTAAACATGCGCCTTATATGTTTTTACTTTAACAAGTTACATAGTGTATGCATAGAATGTGTTTTACCACGTGATCAAATCACACTTATCAGCGTGATACAATACATGGAAAATTCACAAATGTGGATTCATGACCATGAGGGTATCACAAAATATTTCATATGCTAATGCTAAATGATCAAATTACACTTGTAAACTGGTTAATGTAAGAGTCTCAGAACACCTGGTAATAAAAACATTTTATTATTTTTATGAATGTATAATGTCTCACGCGTGCCAGAAACATTCTTTTAAATTTTTGTTTGATTAAAAAATGGTTGGTGAATATTTTTTTATGAAAAAGACTATTTAAAATAGGAGACCTCTGTGCCAACTTCCAGCCCAGAGGAATTTTTAATTACAAAGACTTATTTAAATTACTAAGATCTTTTTCACTTTTGAGTTTCTCAAAGTGTTTCATAATAATATAAACTAGAAATACAAGCTGGAAAGTAGAAGAGAATGCTAATGGAAAGCTTGAGTGCTATAAAACAAACTTGATACAGCCTTGGCTTTTACTTCTCTCCCCACAAAAACAAACTGACTTTTAAAATTTTATTTGTGCTTATTTGTTTATTTCATCTTTTTTACAATGTGCTAAACCTGATAGCTTATGTTTTAAATTTTTACCCATGGAGCATCACTTGTGAATTACAGCACAGAGGAATTTGTGTTTCTCTCAATAGTATCACTCTGTAATACACCTTGCAAATAGCTTTCATATGCCTATAATTTTTCTATTTTCTCTCACTAGCAGGTACTCAATAAATACTTGTTGAATGAATGAATAAATAAAACTCAGTGAAGTGTCCTAACTTCTCTTACCAATTATGCAATTTCCACCTTAACCTCTCACCTTTGAACAGTTCCTATGCCAAACTAACAAATCTAATATGCTATTGAAGGTACTGTCAATTATACTCAGAACCAGTTACATAAAGACCAATGCAATAAATTCCTCTTAAAAATGAATGCCAAAGAAAAGTTTGTTGTCATTTGCAAAACAGGTATATTTCCTATTTTTTGGATAACAATACTATGATTACCATTTATTATGGTTTGCCAAGAAGACTAAAACCAAATGTACTCAATTCAGCTAAATGGTCTTCTCCAATTCAGTACTTGAAAATTATTTACTTTGCTTCAAGAATTACAATGAATTTCTTTCTATAAGTACATGGAAACCTACTATTTGCAAAGTACTGTAATACATAAGAAGTGGGCCCTACTCTCCCACTTATATTTCTGTTGCTAATCACAAGGCAAAAAAATGCAGAAAGCCTCAAGCAGGGGAGGATGACAACAAGATAAGCAAATAACAGCAACCTTTAAAGAAATAAGCAACAGTTTTTTAAACATCTATCAGGCAGTTTGGTATACATTTTACATACATCACCACACACAAACACAAAAAACTTGCAAAGTAAGTATTATGCTCTGGTTTATGTGAGGAACTGAGACTCTTAGCACAGGACTTGGCACACAGAAGGTATTCAATAAATAACTTGTTGAATTAAAAAAGCCTAGTTAAGTGCCCTAATTACACAGATAAGAAGTTAAGAAGGGGTAGAATGTTATATATACCTGGAGTTTCCCACAAAATACCCAAATTCACAGTTCATAGGTTAATAAATCCAGATCGGATTCTCCCAAATTTAAAGGTGGATTTTATGAAACGTAGTTTAGGATTCAACTCTTCTAGGGTCCAAAATTACGGGGAATTTTTGGGAAGGTAGGAAAAAAGTTTGAAGAATTTTCCAGCAAGAATATTCAAATACTCTGTTGGCTGCTTTTTTAAAAACTATTTAATAGCAAAAAAATCTATTTGACATGAAACAAACTGAAAGAAACTAGAGATCATCTAGTCTTCCATCCGTTCTGCTCATACTCATAAAGAAATAGGTGGTTCCCTATATAATACGATAAAAACAGAAAAAAGTCAAACTTTTTAGTCAGCTGTCTAAATTCCATCATGAATATCTGTGTTAAACAGTGCCTTCTTATTATAGTTCTCTTTAAAAATAAAAGATCTTGGAAAGAGGATGGCCTGGCATCCCTAACCTCTTAGAATGAATGAGTTGATCAGATCTCAGAGGAACTAATAGGAAAGGACAGGATGTTTGATGAGATGGGGTTGCTGAAGGAAGAAAAGGAACCAGAAGAGGGACCACGAATGCCTGAACAACTGCAAACAAAGGAACAGGCCATTAATATCGCTTTCTCTCCCTTCCCCACCTACCCCTTCAATCCCTATCCTTCTCATCTAGTTAACTCTCTTATACTTAGTTTCTTTTTCCCCTCAACTACCTCAGACACATGCAATTGTTTTCTATTTATTCTCTAGTTTTTAACTCTTGCTCCCACTTTCTTTTATTTACCCACACAGAGGACTATCTCTAAAGTGAAATTTATCTGTAGATTTTTTTCACTCTTCCTTTAAGCACCTGCTTTCCTCTTATTGGAGAAGTTAAATCTTAACTTCTCTCCCTCATTCCCATAAATTTCCTATTAAAAAGTAAGAAAGGAAAATCTTGCTTAAACAACCCCAAGTTGTCCCATTTACCACCTGACAGCCCATGCTTTCTTCATTACATCTTCCCTATCCTCAAAATCTCCTCTAATTCCCCTTTCCCCACTCCTTCTACCCATATCTTTCCAGAACTCTCATAGAATGCTTTGAAAGCATTTATATTAACAGTTGTATTGAGATATAATTTACATACCATATAATTCACCCCCTTTAAAGTATTAAATTCAATAAAGTTTAATATACAGTCTTATCTGTGGGGGATTTGGCTCCAAGACCCCTGTGGATCCAAACTCCACAGACGCCCAAGTCCCTACTATAAAATGGCCTAGTATTTGCATATGACCTATGCGTATCCTCCCATCTGCTTTGAATCATCTCTAGATTACTTATAATACCTAATACAATGGAAATGCCATGTAAATAGTTGTTATACTGTATTGTTGAGGGAATAATGACAAGGAAAAATGTATGTACACGTTTAGTACACACACAATCATCGCAGGGCTAACTACAAAATACACATCAGCAACACAACATATTTTTTTTTCAATTTTCCATCCATGGTTTGTTAAACCTGCAGATACGGAACCTGAGGATACGGAGGGCTGACTGTACTCACAGAGTTCTGCAGCCATCACCACCATCAGTTTTAGAATAGTTTTCATCAGTCCCCAAAAAAGAAACCACGTACCAATTAGCAATCACTCTCCATTTTCACCTACTCTACCCCATACTCTAGGCAATCACTGATCAACTTTCTGTCTACAGATTTGCCTATTCTGGACATTTCTTATAAATGGGATCATATAATAGGCAGTCTTTTGTGACTACCTTGAACTTCCAAGAATTTTGCTCGTACTTTCCTTTTGCTTCTAGTTTTTTCTTCCTTGTTACTATGTACACATTTTATCTTTCCGCTAGACTTAAGCTCCTTGAAGGCAGAAGCGTGTTGGGAACACTCTCAATGCCTAACACAGTCTTGTATATATAGCAGATGCATGATAAAAATATATTGAAAATAAATGAAAGAGTGGATTTTTTTCCACTGTAACTTCTTTTTTATTCTTTTTCCTTTTTAGCTTGTTGATCTTACTCTTCCCATAAGATATTTTATTGTGAATCATTTTTTTCTACATGAAAAGAAAGTATACAATAAATAAAATAATTATAGACTGTGATTACTGATTAGAAGGAAATGAACAGGTTGTAATATTAGAGAATGAGGGGAAGGAAAGATCCCAGAATCCCAGATAACCTACAATCTATATGTATCCTTATAGTCTTCCCATTAGAAAAAGTAAAATGGAAATCTTATGAGCACTAATGCTTTGATAAAAAAAAATCATTAAAAGTCTGATTCTAATCAAACTAATATCCACAACTTCACATGGATCGATAAAGGGAGCAACATTTAGATAACATTATATTGTTTAAAAGTACAACTCTGTGATCCAAACTGATCACATCGCTTCAGCCAACTTAAATTCAGCCCCTGACTTCTATAGTAGATAAGGCTCAGGGATAGTATGTACTTCGTTTTTCTCTAAAATGATAAAAATTAAATTGTTTTAAATTAAACCAGTGAAGATAAAACATTTTTATCCTTGTTGATAAATTATTTAGCTGTTTTAAAATACTTTTTATATTCTTTTGCTTTATAGCATACCATTAGAAAACTTTTTTTTTAACTACACTTTGATGACCATAATAAATTATTCTAGGCAAAAATTCTATCTGTACAATGATTTTTTGTCAAGTTCACTGTCATTCTTTTCTCCATGTTACTGGTTTATTTTTGCATTTGGATTTTTTTACTTTCACAAAGACCAAACACACATTGGTGAAAAAATATATCTTTCCATAATACCATTATCACTTTAAATAAGCAAAATAATAAAAGGTGATTCGTAATCGCAGTGGTCTACTTCCTGTTTATATCCCAGTTCTTTCCCAGTTCTTTACTCATTCCCAAAATAAATGCCAAATGAAATACTTAATATGGAATTTCAGCTTAAATGCTCACAAATTAAATAAAGTCAGTGTTTTATTTAAAATAAGTCACTTTTTCCATTTTTTGTTTCGGCCCTAAGAAATGAGATATAGTTAATTTTAAATGTAAAACTTTGTACACTATGCAAAACATGTCTGTGTGTCTAAGAAAAATAACAAACTTAATGAGGAATGTTAAAAAAAAACTCAGAACCCATTAGTTTAAAGATACATAGGAGCAGCCAAAGATGACAAACACGCATAAATTCAAAACATAGTGGGAAAGGGAACAGGCACCGAAACACATAAATCAGTGTTTTGAATTCTTTTTCTCTGTGGGTATAATTGTACCTTAGTTTCTTATAATGATTTATTGAGGTAAATATTCTGTATGGTTTAACAGCTACAGCTTCAAAGTGTCAGGCACAGGCTCTCCTTTATTCATGAGGCAGCTGAGTATTGAGATGTGAATTCACTTCTGTATTCCGGGACTTGGCAAAGTTTGTTTTTAAGGTCCTTATAAAGAATTCATGTTGATGCAGTCTATTCAAATGTGAAAAACACTGTGCTGTAATGAGTGAAATAGAAAACCTTTACAGTAATTCTGGAGAAAAAAAGTAAATAAATTGAAATAAGCCACACAGAATTACTTTCAGCAAAGTAAAGAATGCCCCTGAGTTCATCTCAATCATTTTTTCACTTTTAGGGATGCCTATAAGCTCCATCATTAGATGGGCTACTAAACTGGATACTGAATCTAATATCAATACAAAAAGAAAATAGAGATAAATAAAATTAAGTCTCAGTTTGTAATATTCATGTAAGGAAGTCTTTGGGGTTGCTTTTCAATTTGCACATGCCATTGCTCTGGGACCAAGGTATATACAACAGCAACGAGTAATACCAGTTGCACGGTAGATTGTTAAAACTACCATAGAGCAACTTTATAGCTTGGAGGGAGGAAATGAGTAATTTACCAAATACGGTATGTTTCCTTTGAAAGCATCATGCCAATAGAAGTTACACATGGATACTTAAGACACAGAGCCCTATCTTAGAATTTATTGATCTTATGCTTGTCTGTGCCAAGATTTCCAGCAGGAAATTCAGATTTTTTCCAGGAAACACATGTACCTTAGATGTATAAGTTTGTCATGAAATGGAAATTCAACCTGCCTGGACAGTGGTTCTCTGGTACATCCATACTCTTACTCATCTGCCAGAGTGGCTTTATAACTCCCCACAAGATAGTTTGCCAGTTTGGGGCTATAGGCGCCAACTGAAAATAATTTTTTTAAAAAACACAGTTAGGGCAGCCTGTTGGCTCAGTTGGTTAGAGCACGGTGCTCATAACACCAACATCGTCGGTTTGATTCCCACATGGGCCGGTGAGCTGCGCCCTCCACAACTAGATTGAAAAGAAACAACGACTTGACTTAGAGCTGATGGGTCCTGGAAAAACACACTCTTCCCCAATATTCCCGAATAAAAATTTAAAACAAACAAACAAAAAACAGTTTAAAAAATGTACCTCCATTTTTTGTAATGGAATTCTCTCATTTCCAATTAATGTAAATTAGGCTTTCAAATTTTGTTCAGTTGAAAGACTATTTCACATTATTAGAGAAATGCCCCTTTAGAAATGGCTTTTACCTTTTCATGATTTTTCCTTTCAAATTATGAATTACATAAAAAGTTTTGCCTGCTAAAAGCTACTCATTAAATGTAAACTTTTCAGTTATCCTCACAGAGCCTAACACAGACATGCATGGGGGAGATGATCAGTAAACAAGGACTTACATGACATAGCAACTTATTCGTTTAAAACGGCTCTGAAAAAGTTTTATCACTTTTCGGATGACTTTTTTTTTTCCAGAATAACTTTTTCACTGCAAAACACACTAAATAAATATACTATAAGACAAGATATTTTGATATTAAACTCTCAGGCAAAAACATCCACTAATTTATTTATTTTTTAATTTTCTAGTTAGAGAACATCATCTGGGAAATGTGCTTTGTGTACCATGTTTGGATGACTCAAAATGTTCTGTGTTACCAATAAAGAATGAAGACATAGCATCTTGTACAACTCTACCAGGGTGCTATAATTTTATGTTAAGTTCAAGTAAAGGCAAGATAATCATGAGCCCTTAAAAGGTTGAAAAATTGATGGGGAAAGTGGTGCCGAACGATGAACACAGATTACAAAGAATGAATACCTCATACTCCTTCACCATCCACCCACTATCCATTATCAATTATTCTTTTCCTTCCTTGGCAAGTACAATAAACTTTTATTACTTTATAGTTTATGTATATATACATATGTTTTATATGTTTATGTTTAGTATTTATAGTTTATGTTTATGTACATATAGTTTTACTAAATGTATATAGTTTACGTAAATGTATAGTTGATGTATATGTATTAATCTACATTTATTTACTTTCAAATGTTATCTGTTACTTATATAAACTCGTTTTCCTTGTTCCTCAAATGATCTATGTTTCTATCTGTGAAAAGATTTGGGTATCTTGGGTTGAGATAGAATATACAATAATTTTTACTGCTAAAATTAATGAAAACATTTTTTACTTCACAGCTTTTGACTGAACAGCAGAATTTTCAGAAACAAATTAACATCTTTAAGCAAGGGATAAGTGTACTCTATTCAAAGTTTCAAAAGGCATCACCGACCTAGAATTAATATCAACTGAGCATCCCAAACGCGACAGGCCCTGTGCCAGGTAAATACATGTAAGTTCATCACGGAGTTCACAATAACCACATGAGAGAAGTATTGTTATTCCTTTTCCTGAATATGAGACAATTGAGATTTGATGATGTGAAATTAAATGCTCAAGGTCACACAGGTACTAAGTAGTAGACCCAGAATTTAAATCAAATGTTGCCAAATCCAATGGTCATTTCTCTGTACTCATCTTAACTTTATTTCTCATCAGCATTCAACACAATCAACAACTTCCTCCTTCTTTCTTGAAACATTGAGCTCTTGACTTCAAAATACCATACTCTCCTGGTTTATTGCATCCTTACCAGCCACGACCTGGTAGCCTCTACTGTTGAATCTACCTCTTCTACCTGATTTGTATATTCTAGGTTCCTCAGACTCAGGCAGAGCCCTTTGCCACTTGTCTCTTTCCTGGATTATTTCATCCATTCTTATGGATTTAAATACTATCCTTATGGTAATGACTTCTAGGTATGTATCTCTAGCCCAATTTCAGGTGTGAGTTATCCAACTGTCTACTCTTATTTCTTGACATCACCACCTAAACATCTCAAAGATATTGTAAGCTTAATGTGTCCAAAGGAGAAATCAAAAAACAAATCATGGTACCAATCCACCCAAATCTGTCCATCTTCCCCCACCTGAGTTGGTAAAAATTGCTGCACATCTCTTCATCTCTACCACTACCACCTTAATTCAGGTCCTCATTATTTCTCACCTGGACTATGCAACAGCTTCACTTCTACTCTTGAACCTCCTATAATCCATTCTCCTTTACTGTAATAAAAATGAGCTTCTTAAAACATCAATACAATCACTCTTCGGCTGAAAACCCTAAAGTGGCTTACCATTGCACTTAGGATAAAATCCAAACTCCATAATAAAATACAAATTCTCTTCCTTTACTTTCAGCATTGCAACAGTATTTATTGCTAATGATCAATATAATGACTATATTATAGTTCAAATAGGTTTATGTAGGCTATCCTAGTGAACAAGACATTATTTACATCACTGTTCTATGAAAAAAAAATCTGCTTCTATGGAGCTTTTGTGTGATTTCCAACTTCCTTAAAATTACTATGCTAAACTTTCTATTTTCCAGAATTGAATTAAAAACAGAACAAAAATATCAGAATACTAGTCGAGAAAGCCATTGAGGACATCCAGATTTCTATAGTAAGTTAGGTTTTAGTGTTTGTTTTCCCCCAAAGAAATAGCTTTTGATTAATGTATTGTGATGGATAGCCCATAGAAGCAAGGTCCTTAAATGAAAATGTATACTTTCAATGAGAATTAGAAAAAGAAAAAAAAAAGGAGGGACGGAAACATCACAGGAATAAATAATAAATACTAATCTCCTTCCTGCTCAAAGCAGAAAGAACTAATATTCAAGAACATTACAACAGCTAAAGAAGTTTATTAGTAGAATACTACTTAGCCAAGGGAGTGAAAAAAAATGAAAATAACAGTCAATGATTTTGAAGTTTACTTTTTCCCAACCACTGTCAGTTCTCTGGAGAAACAATAATTAGCAAAAAGTCCATTGTTTTTCCTTCTATCAAATGATAGGTAATGAGAAATTCCAGAGTCCTACTCACCAAAGAGTAGCGTCATGATATTTTCAAAAATAAGCATTAGTAAGCTTAATCAGTATCCATATACAATTTTTCTCCTGGGAATGTTCAAATACTTCATATTAGCGATCATTTCATTCCAATAATCATAAAGAAACTGTTAAAATTCTGTTATCTGAGGCAGTGGAAGTATAAATTGGCGTACATACTTTGGAAAACGTTTTGGTATTGTTTTCTACTACTAAGTCTATACCTAACAGTAATGCAGTATTTTCTACTACTAATTATATACCCAACAGTACACCCATCAACAGGTGAGTCATGCAATTGACTCACAGAATTAAATTACACAGAAATACAATGAACCCACCTTTACTATGTAACAACAGTGATGATTCTCACAAATATAACATGTCTAAAAGAAGCTAGATACTAAAAAAAAAAAAAAAATACTGTATGGCTCTATTTAAATAAAGTCCTAAAACAGAAAATCAATTTATGTTCTTAGAAGTCAAGATAGCTATCCTTGGTGAAGGAAGGCAAGGTAGTAACTGGGAGGGAAGACTTAAACACTGAAAACGTTTTATTTCTTGATCTGGGTAGTAGTTACATAGATATGTTCATTTTGTGACAAGTGAACTATACACTCATGATTTGTGCACTTTTCTGTAGGTCTATTTTATTTCGATAGAAAATATTCAAAAAGTAAAATTCTGTGGTCATATTAAATTTTGTTTTATATTGCTAATTAAATTAAGACATCATTTGGAATTTAGGAATATTTTTGGAATATTCAGAGGAATTATAGAGCTTTAGAGATGGAGGAAACAGAATAAACTAGTTTGGCTCTGAGAGAGTTTGGCCAAGATTAAATTAATAGCAGTGATCAGACTGAAATTCAGAACTTTCATATTATACAGCAAGGTTTTAAAGTTGTTAAATTAAGTAGAGTTAGACTCCATTAGAGAGACTTGGAATTCCCTCTACAATCTTGATGTCTTATAATGCTAAAAGGACAAAAACTACAAGTTACTGAATATCATTCATTCTTCCATTTCAGTTATAATAAAATAATGAATAAATCATAAAAGAAGGGAGGAAAGTCACACTTGGCCTTTTGGTAAACAACTTTATAAGAATTAGCAATCCATGTCCTTTGAACATTTTTTAAAACTTACTCTTTATGAAGACAGATATAGAACATGTGTTCAACCAAATACTGTATTAAAAACAGAATAGTCTCCAAGTACATTGCCTCTTTCTTTTTTACTCTTTGTAACTTGTTCGTAAACGAGCTTAGGAGCAACAAAATCAAGAGGTGTTGATTCCTGCTGGAAATGCACCTACATTAGAGCTACTAGGAATTCACAAGATTCAAGGATATAACTACTTATTCTCTTTGTTTCCTTCACACTTCCAAATATGGCAATTCTTCCTTTTTGTTCTATTTTGTTGTTGTTGTTTGTTTTGTTTTTTAAAGAAGCTGTTCTTCTGGCTCAGATATTTAAAATAAGCTATGGTAGCATCCTTTATGTCTGGTCTCTTCCTGTTTAACTTTAAAAAAAAAAAAACTTTTGTTTTGGAGGAAGGGGAGGAAGGAGAGTTCTAAGAAAAGCTTTCATAACAGGTTCAAAAGTAATAAAAGCCATTTCAAGCTCCAGACATTTGTAGCCTTTATTTCTTTGGTCCTTGAAAGGGCTTTTTAAATGTTAACAGCGAGAATGGGACTGCTTTCCTATACTGATATTCCAGGCTTCATTTCCTTTGTAGTCTTGGGTTCTTCCCCACCCTCAATCCCCCAGTAACCTCCATGCCAGCTTCTTTTTTGAAACAAAACAAACAAAAACAATAAGGAAAAAAAAGATTTCATTCATCACAATGTGTGTACAGGCAGACTTCTAAGATTACATCCAGAGTGTCTACCTCTTGTAATTTAGAGTAGTAAAACTTTTTTGCTTTAATTTCTTCTATATTTGGTGATTTCATATTTAATATGCTTTCATTTTTAAAATGACGTCACCTGAAAACTTGTTAGAGCTAAAATAGCTAACAAGAAACTTTGTAAGTGCCCTCTCCTTAGAAATGCTGAAATATAATCTTCAAAAAAACTAAATGTCAAAAAGGTGCTCATTTATATACTCTTAAGTTAAAAAAAAAAAAGTTTAAATCAATATAGGATACAGTTTTACCCTATTTGAGAAAAACATACATAAATAAAAAAAATAAGCCTGAAATACTGTAGTTCAAGGTGTGACCAGTGATAATTATTTCTGGATGGGGAGATCATAAATGTTTTTATTTTGTAATATTCTTCTTGCTTATGAATATATTTTAATTCAACTTAAGTGTACATACATTGTGGGTGATAGATAAAAATATTACTATTAATTTAAAAATAACTGCTGTTTTATTAACTCATATGTGTACTTCTTAAAAATTATATATACTTATATTTAACTATTTATATGTGTATTGTATAAGTAGATAAAAATTCTAAAGTATAATTTCCAAAATGGTAAAATCATGACGCTCACATAAATATTTTTTAAAAATGAGTCAGGGCCGGTCCAGTGGCTCAGGTGGTTAGAGCTCCATGCTCCTAACTCCGAAGGCTGCCCGTTCAATTCCCACATGGGCCAGTGGGCTCTCAACCACAAGGTTGCCAGTTCAATTCCTCAAGTCCCGCAAGCGATAGTGGGCTGCACCCCCTGCAACTAGCAATGGCAACTGGACCTGGAGCTGAGCTGCGTCCTCCACAACTAAGATTGAAAGGACAACAACTTAACTTGGAAAAAAGTCCTGGAAGTACACATTGTTCCCCAATAAAGTCCTGTTCCCCTTTCCCAATAAAATCTTTAAAAAAAAAAAGTCAAATGTTGTTTCAGAGATTTTACTTAACTTATTAATTAATGAGGAAACCAGTAAGAAGTAAAAACTAATTCATAATAGAATTTGACTTACACAGATTTATATTCTCTACTTGACAAAATCCATTAGCATTACCAAGAATAAGAATCATTTGCATTGTTATAGGATGAAAAACGTTTGCATTATTTTCAGTTTTCTACAATTTAACTTTTACCCAGAGTTATAAAATAGCCTAATCAAAGATGATCAAAAGTACACACTCATTTAGAATCAGATACATCCTCAGGGACCCTATACATTCAGCATTGCCTTGAAATGAAACTCACTAATCAATTTTGTCTATTTCCAAGCCTTAGACAAATTTTTCTGATATATTTTATTAATTCATAAACTGAACTGAAACTGTCACAATTCAAATTATATTCCTCAAAAGCAGAAAATATAGTGTCATTTTCTTATGTATCTCCTAGAAATGTGTTCTGAACTTATATCACAGATATATCACAAAATATTTAAGGTAGTACAAATATTAGAAACTTCAGACCAGATTAAATGATAGAACATTAGTAAATTATAAAACATTATGAAATACTGATATATGAAATAGGAAAAACCATATAAAGAAATTATGAGTAATTTATATGTATGTAATATAAAATCACAAACACAAATGTCTATAAAGAAGCTTTCAAACAAAGCATGATCAACTCTGAGTTTTTCTATTGGTAACTCAAAGTTGAGAAAATTTTAAGGGAGAATATCTTAAAATTGAGAAAATTTCATCTACTGAACTAAATTTCTCTCTCAACTAAGAAATGTTTGTCATCTGAATTTTACAAAGGAACAACTTTATAAATCCAAATCATGGGAGCATAGTTTGATGAAGAAACTGAGGCCCAAAGTATTTCTATGACTCTCCAAGATCACAATTACTTAGATATTTGTTAGTATAAAAATTATAATTCATAGATAAAACTGGATTATAAACATAAAAGTATTTTAAGAATTACTGGACACAGTAATGAATGAATGAATTTCTAGACACAAGCTCCTTAAGGGAATCCTTGATATTTTTAGATTATTGTCTTGAAAGAGAGTAATTCTTTCTTGGAACTAAGCACCTTAAATATTCAGGAAATGGATTATTCCCAAGTTTTCACTCACTAAACATCATGTAGACCATGTGTGAATTAACTCTACGTGCAGCAGCATAACATAGTGATTAAGAGCATAAATACTAGCACCTAACCACGCCATCAGCTCCACTATTTTTAGATATGTAATCCTGAGCTAGTTACTCAACTTCTGTATGCCTAAATTTCCTAGAACTATTTTCTTAATCTGTATATTTCTCAATTTCTCATCTGTAATATGATAGGCTATAATAATAAGATATAATAGTAGGATATATCTGTGTGAAGATTATTCAAATTAACATATGTAAAATATTTAAGAAACTGGGCACAAAGTAAGTAAGCATTACCAACATGTTTGTCAAATCAGTGGTTCTAAAACAGTGGTCCTCAGACCAGCAGCAGCATCTGGAAACTTGATACAAATGTAAAATTTCTGACCCATCACAGTCCTACTGAATCAGAAATTCTGGGGTAGGGCCCAACAACATAAACTTGTACAAAAAGTCTTCCAGGTGATTCTGACATGCACTAAACTTTGAGAACTATAGTTACAAATTAATAAGATTTCATCTCTTTCTCTCTAGACTTACATATAGCCATTAGTATACGTGGTATTTTACACACCTCATCTTTTGTCACAGAACTACTCAAAGATTAGGTTTCTAAACTGAGGGAATTATGAGTAATTCACATCCACTGGGATACTTATAACCAAAAAGATGGATAATAACAACAGTTGGCCAGAATGTGGAAAAATTGGCCCCTTTATACATTGCTGGTGAGAATGTAAAATGATGCAGACACTTTGGAAAACAGTCTGATAATTCCTCAAAAAGTTAACCACAGAGTA
The DNA here is from genome assembly GCF_036562045.2 of Rhinolophus sinicus. Classification (NCBI taxonomy): domain Eukaryota; kingdom Metazoa; phylum Chordata; class Mammalia; order Chiroptera; family Rhinolophidae; genus Rhinolophus; species Rhinolophus sinicus. The sequence goes on from NC_133756.1 coordinate 131,225,528, forward strand.
CTCACACGACCCAGCAATTCCACTCCTGGATATATACCCAGGAGAACTGAAAACATGTTCACACAAAGCTTGTACACAAATGTTTATAGCACCATTATGCATAAAGCCAAAAAGTAGCAACAACCCAAATGCCCATGAAGTGAAGAATGAATAAACAAAATGTGGTATATCTATACAATGGAACCTTAGCCATGAAGAAATAAAGTATTAGTACATGCTACAACATGAATGAACCTTGAAAACAGTATGCTAAGTGAAAGAAACCAGTCACAAAAGATCACATATTGTATAATTCCTCTTGTATAAAATGGCTAGAATAGGCAAATCTAGAGAGACAGAAAGATTAGTGGCTGCCTAAGGCTGGGTGAGAGGGAGGAAAATAGGGAGTGACTGCTGATGGATACAGGGTTTCTTTTTGAGGTGATAAAAATGCTATAAAATTGATTGTGGTGATGGTTGTACAACTCTTTGACTATATTAAGAAACATTTAGGAGATTTAAGAGGGCGCAATAAACACTGTGCCTGCTTCCTTCAGTGAACAAATTAAAATTATACAACAATCAACCTGGAGAATCATTTGAAGTCTGGCTAAACAGAAGTTTTATAACTAAGGATATAAAGAAACCATGTTGAGACTGGTAGGAGGGGCGGAGATGTGGAACTGGCTCACCCAAACTCCCTGGGGCGGTTGAGAACCAGGAGGGATATATTGGCCGCTGAGGTTTCCCCCAAAGGAGGAAGGGACCCCAGCCCCACACCAGCCTCCCCATCCTAGAGTACTGGTGCTGGGAAGAGGAGGCCCCACAACATCTGACTGTGAAAAACAGTGGAGATTCCAACTATCCCGGTGGGACAGAAGGCGGCAGGAAACTCAGGCATCCTCTTAAAGGGCCCGTGCACAGACGCCCTCACTACCAGGCACTCACCTTGGGCTTCAGCAGAGGGACAGTAACTCAGAGAGTGTCGGAGACATACGGGGGATTGGAGGGGAAGCAGACTGAGTTGTATGGCTTTGAGATGAAGGCTGAAGGACAGTTGGCATTTTCGCTGTGAGGGGTCCTTCTCCCATGCAGCCAGCAGGCTGGTGCCATCTTTCTTGTATTGAGCCCTCCCCCTACGCTTACAGCCAAATCTGAATCTGATTGGTCTGTTGAGCTCTGCAGCTCTGCCCTGCTGACTCACTGGAACCCCACCCCATCCAATGTCAGAGGCACTTTATCCAAGAGCAGCCAGCCCCATCGAAATTGCACTTTTTCTTGGAAAACTGTCAGAGTCCAACAGACCCCAGATGGGTGGCAACTGACCTAGGTGTGCTCTGAGACTTTTGCTTAGTAGCTTCAGGCTCAGCACTGGCACCAAACCAGAGTTTGCATTAACATGGTAACAACTCTTCCCACTCTAGTGACTCCCTGAGACCCTGCATCACCCAACTTACATACCACATGAGGCTTTATCAGTGGCTGAACCTTAAGGGAGTGGGCAGGTGGCAGCAGGCCTTAGGGTGTCCTGACTTTTTGCGGAGCTACCCCAGGCCCAGTACTAGAGGAAGACATCCTCAGTTTGCAGCATGACCTCTCCCATGAGCCTCCAGGGTTAGCATGGCAGTGAACAACCTCAGATCACTTTGTAGCTGGCCAGTCCCAGGCAGTGGGTGACCTGGGCCTGCACCAGAGCCCCTCACAAGAGGCCCCAGAACCAACATACTTGGAGATTGGCTTCAGACCACAGCAGAGCCCTGCCCAATTGGCCCCACAAGGAGCACACCCAAAGGGCAGTCTTAACAGGCACCAGAGCCTGCTGGGGCAAATCGCACTCAGTGGGATAAGCCCCCCCACCCCCAGACACAGCAGCCTGTAAGCTGTGGACATGGCCAAACCCCACAGCCAATCAGCCTGTGGGTCAATAATCCCACCCATTAATGTGAATAATAAAATGGCAATAGCTACATATCTATCAACAATTACTTTAAATGTAAATGGATTAAATGTTCCACTCAAAAGACATAGGGTGGTGAATGGATAAGTAAATAAGACTCTCACATACGCTACCTACAAGAGACTTATTTCAGATCGAAAGACACACACAGATGGAGTGTGAAAGGATGGAAAAAGATATTTCATGAAAATAGAAATGAAAACAAACAAACAAACAAACAAAAGCTGGGGTAGCAATACTTATACCAGACAAAATAGGCTTTACAACAAAGGCTGTAACAAGAGACAAAAACAGACCCAGTAATCCCACTTTAGGATATTTATCTGAAGAAACCCAAACACTACTTCTAGGGGATGTGTGCATTCATATGTTCATTGCGGCATTGTTTACAATGGCCAAGATGTGGAGGCATCCTGGGTGTCTGTCAATGGAAGAATGGATAAAGGGCAGGTGATACATATATATAACGGAATATTGCTCAGCCAGGGAAGGGAATGGGTTCTTGCCATCTGCAGCAGCATGAATGGACCTGGAGGGAATTGTGCTGAGTGGAGTATCAGAAAGACAAAGACAGATGCAATGAGATTTCACTTATATGTGGAATCTAAAGAACAAAATAAACAAACAAAACAGAAACAAAGAAAAACATTTAATCGTGCACTTTAAATAGGTGAATTATGTGGTATGTGAATTATATCTCAATAAAGCTGTTATTTATAAAGCTTGAAGGCACATGCCAAAATATTATTGTTGGAAAATACATGTAATATAAAAATTAATTCAATAACAATAATCTGTACCTAAATTATATTATACTGGAATGAGGGAGGGGAAAATAGGGCAAAAGAAAAGGTGCTAAATTCTTCACCCATACCGTATAAGGAGTCATGAGACACTGAGATATTGTTTTACTCTTGAGTGGAGTAAAAACTAAAATGTACCCATTAATAGTATTAAAAACTAAATGTATATCCTCCAAATCACTAGAAAAAAGAAACTAAAAGGAATTACACTTAGATATTAATGGTGGTTACCTCAGAACTATGACACTATAAGTGATTTTTATTTCTTCTTTATACTTTATTTTTCACATTTTTTACAATGGGTTTGTTTTATCTTTGTGTGAGTCTGTTTATCTTTGTGACTATAAGCTTTTTAAATCCAATTTACCTTTATGTATTCTTTTATGATTCATTTGTAATAGGTTAATATAGTCAGATAATTTAAAATTCAAAAGATATAAAAAGTATGGTGAAAAATCCCCCTGCTACCAGTGTACCTCAGTCCCCAGCCACCACCACCCCAAGCCTGGAGTCTACAAATATTATCACTTTCTTGGGTATCTTTGTGGAAATATTTTATGCATATACATTGATTCTTTTCTTTTGTGTGATTACAAATACAGTATAAAATGTATACTGTTCCCCAACTTGCTTTTTTTGTTCAACAATATATCTTGGAGACTGTCCCAGATCTGAGTATCCTCTTTTTAATGGGTACACTGTATGGATTTACCATAATAATTTATTTAGCCAGCCTCGCATTGACATATTACTTTTATAATTGACAAGAATAACAAAGTAATTTTGAAGGAAAAACTAGAATGTTCTAATTGCAATTTTCCCTTCAAAAAAAGGATATCACCCATTGATTTAAGCTCATAAGTTCTCTTTCACAATTTTTGAAATTTTGGAATATTGCTGCTTTATGTATGTATAGACCTTATGACCAGAGCAGAAGATATGCATCAACAATAATTTTATTGAAGCAATTTTATAAGCAAATACATTTCCATCTTCTTTTTATTCTTGATTCTGTGAGTTCCTAGGTATGCATAAAATAATCAAACCAATTTTGATGTCACCACATTTTAAATCACAGTAGCATGGTGGGAAATCTGTTCAACCAATGGACTAAATGGGAATTCATCTCTCACCATCAACCATCATCAACCACATTTATTTATTTTTTATACCTTGTCTTCAGGATTCTGTTAGAACCTACAGTTCACTGTATACCTTTAAAATCAGTTTCAAAATAAGTTTCATCTCTTAGTCTTCCATAATGGAACAACACATTCTTTATTTTCCCCTTGGCTTCAATGACACTTAACTTACCTTGTTCTACTTTCACGTGTATCTTTTAATTTCAGGCTATTTTTCCTCATTCTACCCCTAAATATTCTTTTTCTTTTCTTTTTCAAGTGTTTCTTTTACACGCCCAAGCTATAAACTCCTTGAGGTAAGGGATTACACATTATTTATTCCGGTTTTCCTCAAATTTAGCACACTACCTGACACATACTAAGCACCCTATACAAATGCTGAATTATATTAGCACTGGAAAGTTCATGGGTTTTTGGAGTTGGACAGACTTAAGGAATGAATCCCAGCTTAGCCATTCATTCATCATCTATATGATTTTAAGCTTTATTATCTACAAAATAAAAATTCTTGCAAATTACTGTGAACTTTTGAGATTATAAACAGTACCTAGCAAAATGTATGGTGAAAAGATTGCCATGGGGATACATAAGTCAATTTGGGGAATGTAATCAATAATGTTGTAAAGATTTTGTAGGGTATGCAATAGGTATTTGTCTCATTAGGGAGACCACCTCAGGGATGATGTAGATGCCTGATCACTGCACTGTACACCTGAAGCTGAAGCTGAACAATAATGAATGTCAACTACAATTTTATATATATATATATATATATATATATATATATATATATATATATATATATATAGTTACAAGAAGCGGAGTACAGCATTAGGAATAGAGACAGTGGAAATGTAATGGCTGTGGGTGATATCAGAGGGGTAGTGGATGGGGGGAGGGGAGTTGTCACTGTGTGAGGGTTATAAACGATAAATGTCTAAAGCAAATAAATAAATAAATAATTTATTATTTATAACAAAAATAAATAAAAATAAATAAAAATAATTTTAAATGTATTTTTAAATGTATGGTGAATAGTGGATATTAAATAATAGTTATAATTATGGCTCCAGGAACTTTTTTTAGTCTCAGTAGCGGGTTTTTTGTACAGAGCATATTCATCAGAGCTTTTATTTGTCCTTTAGATTTGTTAACTATGCTCAGTTATGACTACCCAGGGTTGAGAGAATATTAATATATGCACTCAATAAACATTTATGAATACCTACTACATGCTAAGCACTGGTTATATAAAAAATGAGGACAACATGGTCTCTACCCTCAGGAAAGTATTTCCAAGTTCTGTTAGCAACATAGTCTCCTCTCCTTGTCTTTATTACCCAAGAAAGGAGGACACTGCTGAGTTTCTGGGCCTTTGATGAGATACCACTCTATTACATTAGATAATTTCATACTTCCTATATTAATTCAAAAAAATTATTAACTACTCCATAACAGGCATTGTGCTAGAAGATACAGAAACAAAAAAATAAAGATGAAACAGTTCCAATCCCAGTGAAGGTAATAATATTTCAGAGTTCTACCTGGCACAGAGCATCTTCTTGTTTTTACAAAACCAGGAAGAAGAATATTGCTGAGTTTCTATGCCATTTATGCATTTCTATTGCACTGTATAATTTCATCCTTACCTATAGTCTTCTGTATGTGAAACTGAGTAAACTCTGATTAAATGATCCAGTCTTTAGTATCTCCTATGTTACTTTTGAACTTGTGATCTTGTTTTGTAACTTGAAGATTTAGCCATACGGGTGCCAGTAACTCTGGTGAAGAAATAAAAGACAGGTTGCTAGCTCATAAGCTGTTCTGAACTTTCACTAATTAAAGTTAAAACTATTCAGTAACTACTAGCCTTGATAGTCCTTTATTTCAAAATTATTTTAGCATAGTCTTCTATTTGAGCATCTCATTTGTTTATTGGTAATACAGCTAAGAGTTCTAAACTGTATATATTAATAGTCTGTCAAACCCTTTGGAGGCAAACTGTAGTCCATCCTAGAAAATTCTGTAACTTAACTATAATTTCATTGTAACTATATTTATACAACCTTCATAGAATCATAGTTACTAGGCAAAATACTTTAATTCATAGTAAAGAGCAAGCAACCACTTCTAGAAAATACTTTTTCTCCTCATGGACTTCTCTTCTCCTTGTGGTTTATTTTTACCACAGAACTAATTGATTAAGGTGACCTAATTTGGTTATAAAATATGACCCTAGCTGAGATTTCTTTTTCATATTATGCTCATTGTTATCCCTTTGCTTCCAAAATATAGGATCACAATTTGGATGTATGAATGCATAAAGAACTATCTTCCACTGGTCCCATTTCTATAGTTCTATAAACGGCTCAGTGATTGTCTGAAATCTGGGAAAGTAATCCTATTGCTATACAGGCAGTCAAATTAGAATAATTGCTGAGTTCAGAAGCTATTAGGTAAGCCGTTTCACAAGCTGCTTTCAGTACAAAATGCACAGACGTGTACTGTCATCCCACTTACTGATTTTTGCTTTAAAAACAAAATCAAAATTTTGATCAAGGTTCAGAAAGCTTCACAAGAAGTAAGGACAAGATTCCTGACAGAATGTTAGGGTTGAAGGCAGCCAGGTTCAGGCCTGGTTAAAAATTAAGACACCTTGATACTTGAATAAATCTTCAGTATCCAAATAATACCTTTAGAAACTGCTTTCTAAGTAGGTTACTTGTTGCTGGGAAGAAGAAAGAATAGGGAAGGACTTCATAATAGGTACTTAAGTTCTTTGGCGGGGGCGGGGTGATGAACATGTCTTGGAACTAGATAGAGGTGATGGTTGCACATTGTAAATATACTAAATGCTACCTAATTGTACACTTTAAAATGGTTCATTTTATGTTATGTGAATTTCACCTCAATTAATAAAATAAGTATTTTTAAAAAGGAAAAAGATACAGGGCTTTCCATCAAAGAGGGGAAGGCCCCAAAAGTACAATGCCTACACAACAGCAGCAAGGCCTGTAAGGTCATTCCCACTTCACACAAACCCAGGGGGAAAGCTTACAAAATTTCCTCAGGTGGACCCTAGTTTCAATAATAGCCACTTAACCGCACTTACCACCATACTGAACTCATTTTGGAGATTGAGAAAGCAGCAAAATGTTTGTTAGAATCTTCTAGAAAGCTGTACCCTCGGTCACCTAGAAATCCCTACTAAAGAGTCCTATGAGCAATAGAGAACACCAGGGTGGAAATGGAAGAAGCCATTTTTTTTTTTTAAGGTTTTTGTCTTGGGAGGTTACTCGTGAGGATTCACTAACCGCAAACGTTACATTTAAACCTTGGTGCTTATCTACGACGGATACATATGTCAATGGTGCAGCGTCTCACAGCAAAAAGCGAAAACCAACTCTAAGCCTCTTTTTGCGGTGACAAAGCTTTGCTATAACGCTCACCGCCATACCCATCCGCGGGAACGCTCCCTTCACCAGTCGAAAAAGGCGGAGCCTCAGAGGACACTCCCGCCACACAGCGCGAGCTGCGCCGCTGGGCTTCCTGGGAATTGTAGTTTTAGTCACTCACCCTTCTCTCTCGTTCAGGCCAGTATGGAGTGTGCCAGAAAACTACAACTCCCAGAGTGCTCTGGAGTGGCTAGCGGCCGCGGCGTGACGACTGTGGCAGAGAAGGCCTGAGGGACTCTGCGTTCTGGAGTGGCGCTGCTTGGTCCGGTGGTAGATAGCAGGCTGCTGGCGCCTCGGCTGAGGAGAACGGCGAGTCGGTTCGGCATTTACGGTCGGGTTCCCCGCGACGATGAGTGCTGCCAGGGAGTCCCATCCGCACGGGGTGAAGCGTTCAGCCTCCCCAGACGACGATGTAAATAACAATGGCGAAGTGGATGGATGAGGGTTGAGGCCTACTAAAAGTTAGGGTAGGCCGGGAAGGGTGGATGTAGAAGGAGGAAGCGCTTGAGGTGGCCCGAAAAGGGAGGTAGGACGAGAGGGGAAAAGACCTAGAGGAATGGGAAATGTCTCCCTTCCTTAGTTAGGGTCGGAAGGTTTGAAGAGGTCCACACACTTAAGAGCTAGAGGCCTGCGTAGGATGGGAGATCGAGGAAGGAAATACTGAATGGATGAGAAGTGAAAGAATAGTCGAGAGAGATCATATTTGTCTCTTTGGGGGCTGATGAAGCCTCTTAGTCGGGCATTTCTACTAAGGATAGAGACGGCAAGACCCTCCCTGTTTTAAGCTTAAAATGTTCCTGTGACAATGTCAAGATGTTCGTGCAGTTTGGGCAGATTTTCCTGCAGGGATTATTTTTGCGATGTACTGTTAAGAATTAAACTTAACTGTTACAGTTAAGAATAAACCCAGAACAGTATTGAACAAAAAAATTGTACCAGGGGAGTAATTTGGTACTGGCGCAAGGTCGTGAGGTCTTAGACGTTGAGACCTGGAAGTCCGTTTTGATGTCAAGTTCCCTCCTCCCTCCTTTCCCCGCTCTCCTCCCCTCCCCTTCTTCCCTATCCCTCAGCTTGTCAGTTTAAATAGCAAATCATTCGTTCCTTAAAGTAGTCAATTAAATATTTACTGGTATGCCAGGTGTTGAGAATTCAAAGATGAATAAGTATGTGCTTTTCCTAGGCCGTTTTGTGTATCCTAGCTCTAGCGCATTGTCATGAAGACTGCAGTAACCAGTAAACATGCAACTAGGTCCTTCATACAGTGGATAAATGCTATAGGAACGTTGATGGGGAAATTTTGGAGAGGGGAGCATGGAAAGGTCATCTTTGAAGATGGTGAAGGGACAACATTAGTTTTCTTTCAGTTTATTATTTAAAGAACTGTCGACTCCTGATTCTGAATGTGTAGAGTTCTTTCTTTTCTACAGTGCAATTCAGTGCCTTTCATGTGAATCGTAAAAGGCTCACTGAAATACTACTAGTGCATCATCAGTTGTAGCAAATGAGGTGATGTTAAGACCCACCCCCTTTTGGGTGGGTGGTGGGGTTAGGTCCAGAATAGTAAGTAAGGTTCTTTAAGGAAATTGCTTTTAGCTTTGCAGAAAGAGTAGTAATCAGAAGAGATTTGAGGGTGAATAGTTACATAGTCAGGTTTATTCATGCTCTGTGTGCCTATAACTGGCTTTTAGATCTTTTCTTGTTAATATAGTTATCTAGTACTTCAGCAATTTATCAATGCTTCTGAGTAAAGAAGGTCCCATTTTAAAAGCTATTACATTGTTTTCCTCCTGATAGTTAAGTGTGACTTGATTGCTAGAATGTTAGTCACCTGTTTTGCTAGACTCAGGTAATTTTTTAAATTGACAGAAAGCTCTTGATGATATTAAGTAATTTAACAGAAAGTTAAGTCTCTACAGCTTCTGATGGGATCACTTTAAATTAGATGACCTTCAAGACCTTTTCCAGTCTTAAATGCATTCATTGTCTTTGAAGGAGGTGATTGTAGTTGCAAATCAAATCAGGACCTAGTACCTTCACATACTAACTAAAATTGATTATTTTGCTAATTTTGTTATAGTGCAATACAGTAACCTATCCCTCAATAGCAATTTTTTTAAGTCAGTTTCTTTTCATATCAGTTTTATTTGTGCTGGTAATTGGGAGTTATATTTAAATAATTGTTTTTAAAACATTTAAAAATATTTAAAAATACATCTAAATTGTAGAAAATCAACTAATTATGACATGTACATAGTTGATCAACAGTTTCTAATGAACATCTACCCACTGCATGTAAAAGATAATCGAAGTTTTCTTTGCCCACTGACTTCACATGTTAAGTGGGAGTAACAAAACATTTTTAACGATGTTAAAAGTAGATACTAAATCACGGAATCCAACTCTAGGAAAATGCTGACAATGTTAGAAGTAAATTCTGAAATTTAACTACAGTATGTACTGGAGGTAGTAAATTCATTGCAGTTCTATCGTAAAGGGTATTAAGAATGCTGACAACTTAAAAATAGTTTTATTGGTTTGACTGGAGTGGAGAAATGAAAGTTATCTTTTAAGGAGAAGTGGGGAGGGTAATTTTAGTCAGTGGTGGAGAACCTCTTAAGAATGTACCCATGTGCCTTTCAGAATACAGCACTTGGACAAGGTACCTGCTGTTGTATGCTGAGGTCTTTGAAAGGAAGAACCAGAAGGACTTCATGATTGAAAAGAACATGAGGATTATAAATTGTAGATGATAAGGTTATTTATGTGAAGACATTGATGACATTTGCTTTTAATAGAGAGTTTGAGAAAGTTGGGGGTTTTGGACAATTATTTTTAACTTAATTTTATATATCTTTATAATCGTAGTTCATAAACTACTTTCACATATTCTGTCTCATTTGATCATGTACAGTATGATGTGGAAAAAGCAGAGGACTTAAGGCCAGAGGACTGAAGCAACTCCCTTAGCCTCTTGCTTCAGTGTCCTCATTTATTAAATGGACTCTTGAGAGAATGTAAGTGAAAAGTGGTTTGTGAGTTGTAAAAACATAAGGCAATTTTTAGGTGTTGTTATTAAGACAGTCTTTTAAAGAAGCCTCTCTCTTGATACTGAATTAAAACTAAGAAGTTAAATGCCAGGTCCAGAGTCACAGAAAGCAGGTAATTTAGTGGGAATCAGAACTTAAGCTTTACTAGTAGTTTGATTCTTATTTTTTAACTATATTGAGCCAGAAATAGTTAAGAATTAACTGGTCTGTGAAAAGAAATGAGATGTCAGATGGAAAAAAGTAGAAATTTGGAACTTAGGTAACCAAAATTATGAGAACGTATAACCCCCCCAACCAAAAGAAATTTAGAAGAGCCATAAGTGGATATTGATTATGGTACAAATAATTACAACTCGTAAGCCCAGGAGAAATGGTCATCATTGCTTTATATTCTATTAGCCTTTTACAAATAATTTTCAGAAGTAAGAATAAAGGGATAGTGAAAAACAACCATTAGAAATTCCTATATGAATTTAACCATAAAAACCAAATTTCTGTCCCACATTTTCATGATATATAATCCCAGAATGATTAGCATCCTCTGAATACATCTAACAACTTATCAGTTGTCATGTGTGAAATGAACATATAATTTCAGATTTCAAATCTGTTTCTAATAGATGTTAGCTTTATTGTGATGCTATTCTAGTTGTTATAGTTACATCATCAAAATAAAGTACTACTTGAATTTTTTGAAACCTTTGATAGCTCATGATTTTATGTTGAAAGAGGGTTATCTTGAGAAAAACAAAATGGTCCAGGCTCTTATTGCAAAATATTGCAAGATAAAGTCCTTCCTCCTTTTGAGTGACTCTAGATGAGAGTATTATGTATCTTTTTTGTCCCCACCCCTTTTTTTTTTCTGTCTCATTGATTCCTGGATTGTAGAAAAGTTTAGTATTTCATCTTGCAAATAACTCAGTCTAAAATTTTTGCATATACAATTTTTCTACCATCATTAATTGAGAGTATACCATCTGTCATTTTTCATTCACCTATTTATTCAGAAATGCCTTCTGTCAATTTTCAATTTTTTTTACCTACTTGCCATTATGGGTAGAAATGAAAAATTCTGAATTATCAGCTGTGTCCAAAGAAAGCTAGAAGTAATCAACAGAGGGGTGATTCTTGAAAGATGATGCAATACTTTGGACAACACAATGAGAAAACTCTTATACCATTTTTCTATTTTCTTATTATTTTAGTCATTTTTAGCATAGTTGGGAATAATTGATGAATTATAATGAAATAATTCTTACCTTTGTTTGAAGATGTAGGGGATTAAAATGAAATCATTCTTACATTTACTCAAGATGTAGGGAAAAATATCACTAGGATTCCATATTTGGATTTATAAAAGGGTTCAGTATTTGATATTGATTGACCCATTTGATAATTATAGAATGAGTTTTATTTTGTCCTTTTCAAAAAATTAATTTTCTCTTTGTTTGTTGGAAGACTTCTAAGAATGAAAGTCTGAACATATTTAATCTTTACAAAAACTAGAACTGCTCAAAAAGAAACTGGAAAACTAAAATGGGGTCCAGTAGTCTCTGATGTCATACTGTCCTTTAGAATATCACTAAAGCCAGAGTTTTTTAACTTCAACTAACAACTACGGCAGCTGTCTGGGTTCACAGTACTAGGTGCTCTAGGGCCCTGTAAGGCTCTGGGTCAGTAGGTCTCAAAGTGGGGTCCCCCACATCAACAGCAGCATCACGTAGGTATTTGTTAGATATGAAATCCACGAGCCCCACCTCAGACCTGAATCTGAAACTGTTGGGTTTCTAACAAGTAGTCTATGTTCTAACAAGCCTCCAGGTGATTCTGATAGAAGCAAACTTTTGAGAATTACAGGTCTGGCTGCAAAAGAACTTAAAAGATTCTACCTTGAGGTAACAGAAAAGGAGTACAGATGCTCTTCCCACTTACGATGTGGTTACATCCTGATAAACCCACTGTAAGTTGAAAATACTGTAAATCAAAAATGCAAACCTAACGTACCAAACATCAAAGTTTAGCCTGGCCAGTTTATACTGCATGGATATCATTTTTGCACCATCAAAAACTCAAAAAATACTAAGTGGAACCATCGTAAGTTGGGGACAGGCTGTATATTTTAATTCAAATGTGAAGCACATGCTTAAGTTTCTAAACAAGAGAGAGCCCTGTTTATAGTAAAAAGTGACAGGGAAAAAACTTAGGATTTATTGGTAGACTTTAAAATGTTTAATATTTATTATTATGCAAAATTAATTTACTAATTTCTTTTCTAGCTTGGCTCTAGCAATTGGGAGGCAGCAGACTTAGGTAATGAAGAAAGAAAACAAAAGTTCTTGAGACTTATGGGTGCAGGAAAGGTAAGCATCAGATAGTATGCATTATTATCTTTTCTGTGAAAATAATGTCCTTTTTTGTATCAAGTGAGAAGGACTAAATATACTTGGATCCTATTTTCCTGTTCTGCTAGATTATTTTAGGCTTTGGGAAAGGGAACTGACCTAACCAAGCATTTAAAAATGTATACTATTTCTTAGGATTCTTATGGCCTCTGGGCAGTAAGGTTTAGAGACTATGTAGAAAAAATTTTTGGTTTGAGGAGACACCTGTGGAAGAAAGAAGATGCTAAAGATTATGATTTGCCATTTGTTCACCTGATGATTTGATGCAAAGTATTTCTGGGCAAACCATTTGGTAGGTCTTTCATAGTTTATAACTCCTTCCCACCCTTGAGGTAGTAGCCAAGGGAGTAGCCTTTATGAAAAACCTAATATTTAAAATGTTCAACATATTTTGAGAAATCCCTTTCAGTTTGATTAACATAATAGAAGGCATAAAAGATAGAGGTGTTGGGAAAACATCGCCTATTGGGAAAAAACCCTTCTTACTCCTAGCAGTTCATTTTTACAAGTAAATCTCATGCTTTCTAGATGTTTATTTTTTTGTAAGCAAATACATTTATTTTCCTAACATTGTCACAGTAGTCTTCCTACAAATCTAATGTGGAAGAAGTAGGAAAACTTTTTTCTCTTTTAAGATCCTTAAAATGAAATTCTGCTTTATATTTTTGTTATTCATATAGAAATGTATTTGTGCATTTTACCAGCAATTATTGACCAATATATGCTGGGCACTGTAGTAGGACTGAGGTGGGGCTTACATAGATCAATAATGCAAGTTTGGAGCCATGATGTAATGGAGGAAACCAGGTAATAACAATATGGAATTACAATTGCTATGACAGAGCTATGCATGTAGTGCTATGGGATCAGCAGACAAGGGTAGCTAACTATGGCTTAGCTGTAAAGAAAGCTTCTCAGAAACAGAATTGATGTGAATCTGAAAGGATGAGGAGTTAGCCAGACTACAACAGTGGGGTTGGAGGTAGGGAGAGGAGATGCACAAACATAAAGACCTATACAAAGGAAGTATTTGTATTAATACCTCATTAATCCAAATTTCCCATAATTTATAATTTATCATAGAAAGTAGCCTGAAGTTTGTCTTGGGTCATGCAGGTAAAAAATTTGCTAAGAATATATAAAGTAAGTAATAGTTTAGGGGGTATGCTCAACCTAGTGTAATGAAAACTCTTTAATTACTTAGGAAGAACACCTTAACGCAAAAAGTATGAAATTTAGCTACCAGTAGTCAATTATATCTCAATAAAACTAGAAAGTAGAACAGATTGAATGATCGAAAAAGAAATATGGCTACCAATAAATTAGCTGTTTAGCATCCATTACATTCTTTGCTAGCAGGGCAAGATTGTAGCTTTGATCTTTTTATATATGCTGATTAGATTTATTCTGCTTTGTGGCCACAAAGTAGATCCTAATCCTAGCCAGTTACGTGAGTATTTTATTGGTCACAAGGAGAACTAGCTGGGAAGGTATGAAGAGACCAATGTAGTACTATTGTCATCCTAGAATAATTTGGTGCCATTATATATTCTTTTTAATGAGGTGTCTTCTGCATTGTAAAGAAGCAGCATATTGAATCATTGATTTGCTTATGTGTTAATGGCATGTAAGGCAATAAGCATTAATGCTTGAAGCTTTTACTAGTGTCATTTTTGGGTTTCGAGAATGTATCTGTAATCCTTTCACAATAGGATGATTTGTTAACTATATCTTCACAGATAATTAAGATTGCAGAGTCACTGTTTTAATAAACAGTTTATTTCTTTACCTTATGAAACTGATATGAACCATAAATAGTGGATTGGAACTGATAAATTGAGAGTACTAATTATGTATCCAAATCAATTGGTAACTTTGAATCAGATTTATTATGTTCTATAGAACTAAGATTGTTTTAAATTGTGTTCTTTATGACAATTTGAGATTGAGTGTTCATTGTAGTCAAATATTAGGTTGGTACAAAAGTAATTGCAGTTTAAAAGGTTAAAAATAATTGCAAAAACCGAAATTACTTGTGCACCAATCTAATAGTGATGAGTTAGCTATTTGATTGTGATATGTTGTAAATAGTAATGATTACTTTCATTTTTTATATTTTAAAGATCTGTCACTTTGTTCATTATAAGTCTTAATTTCATTTTTATTTAGCTAAATAATCTCATTTGCTTTGTCTCCATGAGACATGCCTGAGGCATCAGAAAGAGAAGGTGGAAAAGTTAGAGTAACTAATTTAACTGGCCTTTTAGGAAAGAAAATGTTTAGATTCACTTAATTTTCTAGTTTTCTATCCTTCCCATTTAAAATTCCAACTTGATCTCTATATACTCTCTACCTCTTTGTCCTGCTCTGTTTTTGTGTATTTTAATAACATTTACATCTTCTAAGGCACTACAATTTACTTAACTGATTTCGTCCCCTCCCCATCCCTATCCTTGCTAAAATGTGCTACGTTCCATAAAGATGAGGATCTTAATTTAATCTTTTTTCTGCAATGTATCCCAGAAGCCTAGATTAGTATTGGGCACATAGTAGACACTCAGTAATTACATTAAATTAATGGTCTTAAATTCTAACACATTTTCTGCCTTGTAGAAAGAACATACTGGTCGTCTTGTTATAGGAGATCATAAATCAACATCTCATTTCCGAACAGGTAAGACACTAAAATATAATTAAAGTAGAGGTGCTAAATTTGGAACATGAGATATCTGTACATACTTCAGGATATTCTAACTCCTATGTATAATTGTGTTGACAATTAAAATATTAGAATTGGAAATGTATGTAATATATGTAAACATGTTACATATATCATGCAACAATTAGCATTTACTTTGATTTTTAAAAGATTTGGGAGTATACATCAATATGATGTTCTGACTAAGAAACTGACCCTTTTCTGTCTTCATTTTTACTGATTATAACGTATTTTAATTGTAATGAGGTCTTATGCCTCATCTTGCCAACTGTAGTATGTATTGAATTTATATTTTTTACTTTATAAATTATTTAGCATATAATGTTATAGTGGCATATTATACCGATTTACAGTTTATTCACTAAGGTTTGCTCCGAAATCTTTGAAGACTATGAACTCATTGCAAAGCCTAAAGAAATTAACTCTTGTGGGGAGGAAACTTTTAAAAAAAGAACTGAAAATGAATTTGAATTCATTGCTAAAGAGGGCAGTTTTCTCCTATGTAAAATTGACCCTACTCTTGGACCTTAATAACAACAGGGCATAATGACCTTGGTATATTTAACAAAGGTTTTAATTAAATTATTTAAATTAGCTTTATACTGACCTAGAATATGTAGCACATTTTAGAAATTAATAGGTCTTGTATTTTTCTGGTGTTAATTTCAAATTGATTTGCATTGCTACAAAAGGTTTAAAGAGTCCCTGACCTTTGCAGAATATTTAACTGCTACATTCTTTTAAACTGAGGGCTTTATGAATCAAAATAATGGAAAGCACCAACATTTCTGATTAAAATGTGAAGTTCTTATATTTACAAATTAAAATGTCATGTACAGAAAACTTTGTATTGTAATGTTGAGTTCTTGCGTGGTAAATTCATAGGTGGTGGTTTAGTTTTCTGCTTCATAACTGCATACAGCAGAATATATGTAAAAAATATATAGCAGTGTTGCACGATAAAATAAGTTTATTTTACTTCAATAAATTGATATGCAAAGAAAGGCATAAAGGAGAGCCATTACAAGGTCATTTTAGTTACCCATTCTCTGACAGAATAGCTTGTCTTTTCATTGTTTCTGTTCAGAGACAAGATTTATTTGGAGGTTTTTTTCGTATGTGACTAGAAGTAGACTTTCAGGAGAACAATTAGACGATAAGCTACAATATATAATGCCCAGAATTCTTGGTAATTAATATTTACAGTACAGTGGTACCTCGGTTGACGAACATTTCGGTTTACGAGTGCTGTAAATTTTATAGATCTGTGGTATCATTAGATAGGGAAATTCATGCTAAATTTGCAGTTTTAGGGGTTGATTTTAAAGGTCTGGAACAGATTAATCCATTTTGCATTACTTTCTATGGGAAAGCCATACCTGAGTTTTTGAACGTTTCAGAACCTGAACGGTCTTCCAGAACGGATTATGTTCAAAAACCAAGGTACCACTGTATCTGAACTTCAGGCACTTCTTTCTGAGACTCATATGTCTGGTGTGAATTATCACATGAAAATATACAAGTTTTTCATCTTTTATGTATAAACACTTCTGTAGTTCAAAGCATTGGTTCCTAAAGAAGTAATCATAAATATATCCTTCAATTATTTTATGTCTATTAGATAACTACCTATGGTATAGAAATCCATCCACAAAATTAATTGTACGTTAGTCACAGTTGGGGAAATCTGCCCTGAATATAATAGCATCTGTATTATGGATTTTTTTGTGTAATCAAATATTTTTATGATTTGACTGAAATATAACCAAAGTACACTGGACATGCAGGGGAAGAAGACAAGAAAATCAATGAAGAACTGGAGTCTCAATATCAGCAAAGTATGGACAGTAAACTGTCAGGAAGATATCGACGACATTGTGGACTTGGCTTCAGTGAGGTAGTAATTAATGTGTTTTCATTAAATGGGAAGATAATGAATTTCCACTTTGATATCATTTACTTCGGTTAGATTCCTGTAGCAGTTAAGAAAGCTTTCTTGATAAAGTTACTTAAAATATTTTTATATGCTCAACTAGGTCTTTGTAGATAATAAGAACAGATATTTTTGAGAGATCAGTAAGTTTTTTGATACCAGCTTAATGTAAATTCTGCTTAATCACTAGGGCACATCTTTTTTTTTTCAGTTATAGTTGATGTAAAATATATTAGTTTCAGGTGTACAACATAGTGATTAGACAATTATATACCTTATGAAGTGATAACCACGATAAGTAGAGTACCCTTTGGCACCATACAAAGTAATTACAATATATTGACTATATTCCCTGTGTTCTACTGTACATCCCTATGACTATTTTTATAACTGGCAATTTGTACTTTTAATCCTGTTCACATTTTATACTCATCTTCCTAACCCCACCCCTCCCCTAATCTGTCAACCATCCATTTGTTCTGTCTTACAAGTTTGTTTTTGTTTGTTTATTTTCTGTTTTAGATTACACATACAAGTGAAATACTGTGGTATTTGTCTTTCCCTAACTTATTTCACTTAGCGTACTACCTTCTAGGTCCTTCCATGTGGGGCAAAGGGCAGATTTAATTCTTTTTTTATGGCTGAGTAACAATATTCCATTGTGTGTATGTACTACATCTTTATCCATCCGTCTATCGCTGGACACCTAGGTTCCTTCCATATCACAGCTATTGTAAATAATACTGCAGTGAACATAAGGGTGCATGTATCTTTTCACATTAGTCTTGAATTCCCTTAGAGAGATACCCAGAAGTGGAATTTTTTGAGGAACCTCTGTACTGTTTTCCTTAATGGCTGTACCAATTCGCAACCCCACCCCTGGTCTATGAGGGTTCCCGGTTTTCCACATCCTTGCCAACACTTACTGTTTGTTGATTTATTGATGAAAGTGATTCTGACAAGTGTGAGGTGATACTCATTGTGATTTTAATTTGCATTTTCTGGCTAAACGATGCTGAGCATCTTTCATATGTATCATTGGCGAATATCTTCTATTCAGTAGGTTGTCTTTTTGTTGATGGTTTCCTTTGCTGTACAAAAACTTTGTAGTTTGATGTGCTCCCATTTGTTTTTCTTTTGTTTCCCTTGCTGGAGGAGACATATCCAAAACAATGTTGCTGAAGTAGTGTCAAAGAGTTTACTGCATGTCTTTTATGGTTTCAGGTCTAACATTTAAGTCTTTTGTCCATTTTGAATTTGTTTTTGTATATGGTACAAGAAAGTGGTCCAGTTTTCCCAACACCATTTATTGAAAATACTATCTTTACCCCATTGTATAGTCCTACCTCTTTTGTTATGACGTAATTAACTATATAGTGTGGGTTTATTTCTGGGCTTTCGATTCTCTTCCATTGATCTTTGTGTCTGTTTTCATGCCAGTACCATGCTATTTTGATTACTGTAGCCTCGTGGTATAGTTTGATATCAGGGAGCGTGATACCTCCAACTTTGTTCTTTATCAGTATGCTTTGGCTATTCGGGGTCATTCCCTATAATGTGGTTCCATATAATTATAGGATTGTTCTAGTTCTGTGAAAGAAACTGGTATTTTAGAGATTGCTTTGAATCTGTACATTGATGTGGTTAATATAGAAATTTTAATGATGTTAATTTTTGCAACTCATTTATGTCTTCAGTTTCTTTCACAATGTCTTAATAGTTTTCTGAACACAGATATTTCACTGCCTTTGTTAACAATTTATTCCTAGGTATTTTCTTTTTGATGCAATACTAATTGGGATTGTTTTCTTAATTTCTCTTTCTGATAGTTTGTTATTGGTGTAAATAACAATTTACAGCAGTAACAATTGGTGAAAATGCAAACAATTTCTGAACATTAGTTTTGTATCTTGCTACTTTACTGATTAGTTCTGACAGTTTTTTGGTGGAGTCTTTAGGATTCTCTATACTATGTCATCTGCAAATAATAACAGTTTTACTTCCTTTCCAATTTGGATGCCTTTATTTCTTATTCTTGTCTGATTGCTGTGGCTAGGACTTCCAATACTGTGTCAAATAAAATTAGAGTGGACATCCTCGTGTTCTAACTGTTCTTAAAGGAAAAGCTTTCAGCTTGTCACCACTGAGTATGCTTTTAGCTGTGGGTTTGTCATATATGGTCTTTATTATGTTGATGGTATGTTCCCTATATCCCCACATTGCTAAGAATTTTTATCATAAATGGATGTTGAACTTTGTCAGATTTAAATCATATGATCATATGACTTTTATCCTTCATTTTGTTTACCTGGAGTATCACGTTAATTGATTTGTGGATGCTGAACCACCCTTGCATCCCTGGAATAAATTCCACTTGATCATGGTGTATGATCTTTTTTATGTATTGCTGAATTTGATGTGCTAATATTTTGTTGAGGATCTTTGCATCTGTGTTCATTGGGGCTATTGGCCTATACTCTTTATTTTGTAGTGTCTTTGTCTGGTTTTGGTATCAGGGTAGTGCTGGCCTCTAAAATGAGTTTGGGAGCTTTCCCTTCTCTTTGGTTTTTTGAAATAGTTTGAGATACATAGATATTAATTATTCTTTGTTTGGTAGAATTCACGTGTGCAGCCATCTGGTCCAGGACTTTTGTTTGTTGGGAGTTTTGATTATTGATTCAATTTCGTTACTAGTAATCGGTCTGTTCAGATTTTGTTTCTTCAATTTATTCTTGGAAGAATATATGTTTCTAGGAATTGACCCATTTCTTCCAGGTTGTCCAATTTGTTGGATATAATGTTCATAGTATTTTATATAATCCTTTGTATTTCTTCAGTGTCCGTTGTGACTTCTCTTTCATTTCTGATTTTATTTGAGCCCTCTCTTTTTTCTTGAGTCTGTCTAAAGTTTTATCAATTTTGTATATTTTTTCAGAGAACCAGCTCTTTGTACTTGAAAATTGTATTTATTCAAGAGCTTGTTAATTATTGTTTGTAGGTAGAAGACCACGATGGGGAAGATCAGGTAGCTGGAGATGATGATGATGATGACGATGATTCACCTGACCCCGAAAGTCCAGATGACTCTGAAAGTGATTCAGAGTCAGAGAAAGAAGAATCTGCTGAAGAGCTCCAGGCTCCTGAGCACCCTGATGAAGTGGAGGATCCCAAAAACAAAAAAGATGCAAAGAGCAACTACAAAATGATGTTTGTTAAATCCAGTGGGTCATAACTCCCAAACACTTAGTCTTTGTATTAAAAGTAAGCCTTATTGTTATAATGCACAGTGGAGGACTGCTTATAGAGCACAGACCTTTGTATTATAATTTTTAAAAAGGCCCTTTTAAGTAATTACAAAGAGTGTTTGCTTTCAGATGCCATGGGTTACACTTTTATGGGCATGACTAAAACCATTTTTGTAAAGAGTAAGAGTTGTATAAAATAAGAAATAAATACAGTACTCAATTTCCTTTCATATTAGTATCATCAAACCTCTAATCTCAGCTTTTTACCCCTTCAAATAGTTATGTGGGAGACACTGTTTTTTGTTCGTGGTAGCTGTCTGTTTGTTTCTTCTATTTTTCTCATAAAATGTTTATCTGATACTGTGATGTGTTCATGGAAAAAATTATTTTATTATACTTTGTTATAGTAGAATCTATTCATCATGGCTATTTCTGCTGCCAGTAATAATCTAAATTAATGTTGGCAAAAGGTTAAGTATTTAGTTTACTCTTTCTGATTCAGCTCTACTCTTTTGGACCAAAGTAACATGAGAGCAAATACTTTTTACACCCGTTAGGATGTAGTTACCACTGTCATACATTTGGAATGCTGTGATCCCAAGCAGTCTGTATATAATTTGAATTTCATTGTATGTTAGGTTTTTGGTAATATCTGGCCAATTTTTACAGAAGAAATTATTTCTCTGATCATTTGGTCCTATCTATTTAGGAATATGTAAAACAATTTTTTTTTAAGGTAATATGTGACCAAAGTTAATTTTCTTCTTAAGGCCTAAATAAAGAGAAAGCAGTTTCCCGTACTTGGTTGTGATACCTTTATCCTCATTGTCCAAAAATGAGGAACAGGCTTATTGAACAAGAAGCTGAAAGAAATTCTCTTCATTTTATCCCAGTGCTGTTTATCTTGATTATCTAATTCCTATAAAGTAGTATGGCTTTCTGATTTTATTGCTACTTCTGTTAGAGTAAGATTAGAATTATCTGACTACTGTTATGTGGTTGATTTGTACAGCAGATTTACACAAACTGAATTATGGACTAGTCAATGATCTTTGAGTAATGGGGTCCAAAATATTAATGTTTCTAAGTAACATGTTCAAAGACTTGAATCAAACCTGTAAGAGATGTGTTGGGTTTTTAAAATTATTCCTATGTCATTTTGAAATTCAGAATGTATTGGAGTGTAGGAGCTAGAACAGGTGATTTCTGGTTTATGCAATCCATCCTGAAATATTTTTCATCTTAGACCCCCAACATTTGTCTTTTTATTTTCATTTTTATTCACATTGTTTTATAATAGGTGCTACCCAGTATAGCAGAATACTGAGTAAGGGGGTAGTAGACAGATTGTGTGATACCTAACACAATTTGGTTTAAACAAGTTTGGCGTTATTCAACAAATTTCACTTTGGCCACTGGTTTCTGAAAATCTAGTCTGTTGGGTTGCTTATTACAAGTAAGTAGAATATGAAGACTGATTCACGTTTAAGAGTGGAAGAGGGCAAGATTGGTATTACATTTTTTTAAAGCATTTTCATCAATTTATTGTTCAGATGTGCTGGGTTGTTTATAAATCCTGGTTCTTATATGTAAATAGACAGTCCTTCTAAAATAACTACACTGAAAGACATTTTTTCTTCATCTCCAAATAGAGGAAATTCTCATTCAGATTCATATATTATTGGACATTGACATAATTCAGGGTTGGAATAAATTTAGGTCTGTTGGTCCATGTGGCCTAGTGTCCCAGCCCTACATTAAATATCATGGCTGTCTTTTAAGCATGAACATTGAGTGGTGGTTTTTTTTCCTTATTAAATTGGGGGAAGAAAACAAAGGAAGACAGATGCTATTACATCTTGATATCCCTATTTAAAAAGTGCCACATGGAGAGAGAGAAATTATTTTTGTGCAGTGAAATACACTCCTCAAGTGTTTGCCTATACCAATGATCTAACAGTCTTAAAAAAAATTTTAAAGTATAATTGGCATACAGTATTACATTAGTTTCAGGTTTACAACATGGTGATTCAATATTTATATATCTAAAGATGTGAACACCACAGTAGGTCTGCTAACCATCTGTCACTGTATAAGTTACCACAGTTATTGACTATGTTCCTCTCACCTTTTTCACCCATCCCTCCACGCCCCTCTGGCAATCAGCCATTCTTTGTTTCTGTCTTTGTTTTTTTCATTTGATTTTTTTTAAATTCAACATATAAGTGAAATCACGTGATACTTGTCTGACTTATTTCACTTAATATCCTCTAGTTCCATACATGTCACTAGTGGCAGGATTTCATTCTTTTTTATTGACAAGTAATGAGTGTGTACATACATACACATCTTCATCCACTCATCGATTGATGGACACCTAGATTGTTTACCTGTCTTTGCTGTTGTAAATAATGTTGCAGTGAACCTAGGGGTGCATATTTCTTTTCAAATTAGTGTTTTCGTTTTCTTCAGATACACAAACGGAATTGCTGGGTTGTATGGTGGTTCTATTTTTAGTTTTTTTGAGAAATCTCCATACTGTTTTTACAGTGGCTACACCATGTAGTCCCACCAACAGTGCACGAGGGTTCCCTTTTCTCCACATTCTTGCCAACTTATTTGTTGACTTTCTGATAACAGCCATTCTTACTAGTGTGAGGTAGTATCTCATTGTGGTTTTGATTTGTATTTCCCTGATGAGTGATATTGAGCATCTTTTCATATGTCTGTTGGCCATCTGTACGTCTTTGGAGAAATGTCTCTTCACATCCTCCACCCATTATTTTTTTTTAATCAAATTATCTATTTTGTTATTGAATTGTATGAGTTCCTTACACGTTTTGGATATCCGCCCCTTACTAGATGTATCATTGACAAATGTCTTCTCCCATTAATAAGTAGGTTGTCTTTTTCTTTTGTTGATGGTTTTCGTCACTACAGAAGCATTTTAGTTTGTAGTCTCATTTGTTTATCTTCCCTTTTGTTTCCCTTGCGCAAAGGGACATATATGAAAAGATACTACTAAGACTGATGTCAAATAGTTTACTACCTATGTGTTTCTCTAAGAGTTTTATGTTTTCAGGTCTTACATTTAAGTCTAATCCATTTTGAGTTTATTTGGGTATAAGAGAGTGGTCCAGTTTCATTTTTTGCATGTACCTGTCCAGTTTTCCCAACACCACTTGTTGAAGACACTGTCATTTCTCCATTACATATTCTTGCTTTGTTATTCATAGATTAATTGACCATAAAAATGAGGGTTTATTTCTGGGCTCTAATCTGTTCCATTGACCTATGTTTCTGTTCCCACCCATACTGCTTTATTATAGCTTTTTGAAATCGGAGAGTGTACTATGTTGAACTGTTCTTATTTCTCAAGATGTCCTTAGCTGTTTGTAGTCTATTGGTTCCACATAAATTTTAGGATTGTTTTTTTCTAGTTCTGAGGAGAATGCCATGATATTTTGATAGGGATTGCATTGAATTTATAGATTGGGTAGTATGGATATTTTCATATTAATCTTTCCAATCCATTATGTCGGTATATCCTTCCATTTATTTGTGTCCTCTTCAATGTCTTCAGTGTCTGAATAGATCTTTCACCTCCTAGGTTAAACGTATTCCTAGGTATTTTATTCTTTTCGATACAGTTGTAAATGGGATTGTTTTCTTAATTTCTCCTGATCATTATTAGTGTTTAAAAATGGATTTCTGTATATTTTGTATCCTACTACTTAGATGAATTCATCTATTGATTGTTGTTGTTTTTTGGTGGATTCTTTAGGAGTTTATGTCATGTCGTCTCTGAATAGTGACAGTTCTTTCCGATTTGATTGGTTTTTATTTTTCTTGTCTGCTGTGGCTAGGACTTATTATATTTAATAACATTGATGAGAGGTGGCATTCTTGTCTTCCTGATCTAAGAAAAAGCTTTCAGCTTTTCACTATTGAGTATATTAGCTGTTGGCTTGTCCTATATAGCCTTGATCATTTTGAGGTTATTTCCTTCTATCCCCGTGTTGTTGAAAGTTTTTGTCATAAATGGATGTTGAATTTTATCAAATGCTTTTTCTACATCAGTTGAGATGATCATAATGATTTTCATCCCTTAATTTATTAATGTCATGTATCATACTGTTTTGTGGATATTGAACCATTCCTACATTCCTGTTACAAATCCCACTCGATCACAGTGTGTAATCTTTTTAATGTATCGTTGAATTTGGTTTGCTAGTATTTTGAGAATTTTTACATCTATTTCATCACAGATATTGGCCTGTTTTTTTGTGTGTGTTTTTTTGTAATATCTTTGTCTGGTTTTTATATCAGAATAATGCTGGCCTTATAGAATGAGTTTGGAAGCCTTCCTTCCTCTTCAATTTTTTAAAATATTTTGAGAAGGATAGGTATTCTTTAAATGTTTGGTGGAATTCACCTGTGAAGGCTTTTGTTTTTTGATCACTGCTTTAATTTCATGGCTAGTAATGGGTCTGTTTAGATTTTCTGTTTCTTCCTGATTCAGTCTTGTTTCTAAAAGTTTGTCCTTTTTTTCCTAGGTTGTCCAATTTCTTTGTACATAGTTGTTCATAGTATTGTTTCATGATCCTTTCTCTTTAAGTTCCATTTAAAGTAATTATTGATAGGTATGTAGTTACTGTCTTTTTATTGTTTTTTGTTTGTTTTTGTAGTTCTCTGTTTCTTCTCTTGCTCTCTTTTATGTTGATGACTTTCTATAGTATGATGTTTGGTTCTTTTCTGTGTATTTCTTGTCTTTTATAGACTTTTGGTTTGCAGTTACCATGTGCTTCATACACCAACCATATTTATAGCAGTCTGTCTTAAGTTGATGGTAATGTAAGTTCAAACATATTCTAAAATCATGACAAGTTTTACACACAACCCAAGTTTGTTTTGTTTTTTTACCTCTTGTGTATGTTTCTCTGTATCTCATGTTGCAGTTACACATGATCTTCCTACTTTTGTCTTTTAACTTTTGTGCTAGCTATATAGTTGGTTGATGCACTACTTTTGCTGTTTTTGCCTTTGTCAGAATTTTTTTCTTCTCTGGTATATTTTCTTCATATTGATCTTTTCTTTTTAAAGGTGTCCCTTTTTTTTTTATTTCATTTTATTTGTTTTTTTTATTTTATTAAATTTATTGGGGTGACAATTGTTAGTAAAATTACATAGATTTCAGGTGTACAATTCTGTATTACATCATCTATAAATCCCATTGTGTGTTCATCACCCAGAGTCAGTTCTCCTTCCATCACCATATATTTGATCCCCCTTACCCTCATCTCCCACCCCCCACCCCCCGAAGGTCCCTTTAACATTTCTTGTAATACTGGTTTAGTGGTGGTGGGCTCCTTTAGTTTGTTTGTTTGTTTGTTTGTTTGTTTTTTTCGGGGAAGCTCTGTCTGTCCTATGCTAAATGATAGCTTTGCTGGCTAGAGTAATCTTGATTGTAAGTCCTTGCCTTTTCATCACTTTAAATATTTCCTGCCAGTCCCTTCTGGTCTGCAAAATTTCTGTTGAGAAATTAGCTGGTAGTTTTATGGAAGCTCTCTTGTATGTGGCTAACTGCTTTTCTCTTGCAGCTTTAAGATTCTCTCTCTGTCTTTAACTTTTGACATTTTAATTATGATGTGTCTTGGTGTGGGCCTCTTTTGGTTCATTTTGTTGGGGACTCTCTAGACTTAACATGTCTTTTTCTTTCACCAGGTTAGGGAAGTTTTCAGCCATTGTTTCTTCAAATGGGTTTTCAATCCCTTGCTCTCTCTTCATCTGGTACCCTCATGATGCAAATGTTGGTACACTTGTCACAGAGGCCCCTTAAACTATCTTCATTTTTTTCTCTCTTTTTTTTTTTTTTCTGTTCCAGTTGGGTGTTTTCTGCTACCTTGTCTTCCAGATTACTGATGTGATTTTCTGTTTAATCTGTTAATTACCTCTTACATGTTCTTTCAGTTATTGTAACCTTCATTTCTAACTAGTTCTTACCTGTTTTCTGTCTCCTTTTTTGTGTTTTTTTTTTTCTTTGCTAAAGTTCTCACTGAATTCACCTATTCTTCCTCTAAGTTCATTGAGCATCCTTATTACCAGTGTTTTGAACTCTGGTAGATTGCTTATCTCCACTTCTTTAGTACTTTTTATGGAGTTTTGTCCTGTCTTTTCATTTGGGACATGTTTCTTTGTTTCATTTTGCTGACTCCCTGTGTTTATTTTTATGTATTAGGTAAATCTACTCCATATCTGCCTTGACAGACTGACCTTATGTAGAAGGTGTCTTGTAGGGCCCAGTGGTGCAGTCTCCGTCGTCACTTGAGCTGGGTGTTCCAGGGGTGTCCCCTGTATGGTTTGGGTGTACCCTCCTGTTTTAGTTGAGCCTTGATTACTGTTGGCACATCACTGGGAGGGGGTTGACCCTCAGGCTGTCCGGCTGTAAGGATGGACTGTTGTGTGGAGGCTGACCCCGTGGAGTGGGAGTCGCTTTAATGGGTCTCTGGTGCCAGCTGTTTGTGGAGCTGGTCGGGTGGTTCTTTGGTGTGGTCTGAAACCGTTCACTGGCTGTTTTTGGAAGGGGCTTTGGTACAGGCAAGACCAGCCACTGCTTGTGCCTGACTTAGTTCCTTTTGGTAGGAGATACAAAGTGATACGCAGTTGATTGCCACCTGTGCTGTGCTTGGGATGCTTTGTTGGGCACCTTGATGTGATCTGAGGCTAGTTGCCACTTGTGCCAGGCTTGTGGTCATTTAGTTGATGCTATATTCCAGTCCAAGACTGGCTACCGCTATGCCAGGCTTGGGGCCAGCTGACGGGAGTTATGGTGCAAGTTGAGACTGGTTGCCATTTGTGGTCAGCCTGGGGTCACCTTAGCTACAAGGCACCCTAAGGCTGGCTGCTGCTTGTTTGGGGTTTCTGGACCTTTGAGAGATTTGGGAGAAATCCGCAATACAAGATGAGGGAGACCACTGTGTGGAGGAGCCCTTGGAAGAGACTCCAGCCAGGCATGCAAGTTGGGTGGGGCGGGGTCTTGGGGAAACACCAGGGCGGGTGATTAGCCAGTGTCAGCCAGGTGAATGAAGAGCTCAGATTTGGCGCCTGCCAGTGCTTCCATCCCTGGGGAGAGTGGAGAGTGGCACCAACCCCTGCCCCTGCAGCTCTCACGATAAAGTTAGTCAATTTACTTCCTCTTGTATGTCCCTGGTGCTTTCAATCAGCTGTCCTTGCACTGGAGTTTAGAATGAGTGGGTTTGTGAGCGAGTGAACCTGTGCATGGTCCCTTTAAGAGAACCACTTCAGTCTCTAGCAGCCCTTTGTTTTTCTTGGACTGGTTTATGCAGCTAGATGTTATGGGGACTCCTTCCCAACACTGATGCCCCAGATTGGGGAGCCCAGTGTGGAGCTTGGACCCCTCACTCCTTGAAGGGCACCTCCACAGCCAGGATGTCCCTCACAATTCTTAATCACCACACCAGGAGGGTGGGATTTGCCTGTTCCGTCCCTACCACCAGTCTCCGCATGGCTTCTTTTTATCCTGATAGGAATCTGTTCAGCCAGTCTTAAGGTGGTTCTCAATGATTGTTCTATAATTAGGTGATGATTTTGATGTGGTCTTGAGAGGAGATGAGCACAGAGTTTACGTACTCTGCCATCTGGAAGTCCTGTAATTTTTTTTTTTTTTTTAAAGATTTTATTGGGGAAGGGGAACAGGACTTTATTAGGGAACAGTGTGTACTTCCAGGCCTTTTTTCCAAGTCAAGTTGTTGTCCTTTCAATCTTAGTTGTGGAGGGCGCAGCTCAGCTTCAGGTCCAGTTGCCATTGCTAGTTGCAGGGGGCACAGCCCACCATTCCTTGCAGAAGTCGAACCGGCAACCTTGTGGTTGAGAGGATGCGCTCCAACCAACTGAGCCATCTGGGAGCTCAGCGGCAGCTCAGCTCAAGGTGCCGTGTTCAATTTTAGTTGCAGGGGGTGCTGCCCACCATCCCTTGCGGGAGTCGAGGAATTGAACTGGCAACCTTGTGGTTGAGAGCCCACTGGCCCATGTGGGAATCGAACCGGCAGCCTTTGGAGTTAGGAGTTTGGAGCTCTAACCGCCTGAGCCACCGGGCCGGCCCCAAGTCCTGTAATTTTTGATAGGTATCTGCTTATTGCCATTGTGTTCATTGTTTTTGGTGGTTTTTGTATTCTCTGTTCCCTTTTTCCTCTTGATTTATTTCCTTTTGGTTTGCTAGTTGTCTTTAATGTTTTGTTGGGGTTCATTTCTCTTTGTTTTTTATAGGTTTTTTGGTTACCATTAGGTTCATACATGTTCATCTGTATAGCAGTCTATTTTAGGCAAATAGACATTTAAAGTCAAATACATTCTAACACCACAACATTTTTACTCCCCCCTCTGCATTTTATGCTTTTGATGTCATATTTCATAATTTTGTTTTGTATATCCCCTGACTGGTTATTGTAATTATAGTTAATTTTGCTACTTTTGTCTTTTAACCTCCATATTGGGTTTTTAAATTGTTGATTCACTGTTTTTATTATATATTTGCTTTTACCAGCAAGATTTTTTTCTATCCTGGATTTTATTTCTGAGTATGGTCTTTTCTGCAGAGAGAAGCCCCTTCAACATTTCTTATAAAACAAGTTTAGAAGTGAACTACTTTTGTTTTTGGTTTTCTGGGAAACTCATCCTTAAATTCTAAATGATAACCTTGCCTGCTATAGTATCTTAGATTGTAGATTCATTTCTTTTAGCACTTTAAATACTTATTGCCACTTCTTTCTGGCCCATAGAGTGGCTGATGAGAAATCAGCTGATAGCCTTAGTGGGATTTCTTCATATATGACTTTTTGCTTCCCTCTCAGTGCCTACAAGATTGTCTCTTTATCTTACTTTTGCCACTTTAATTACAATATGTCTTGGTGTGGTAGTCCTCTTTGGATTCATCTTGTTTGGATCTCTCTGTGCTTCCTAGACCTGGATGTCTGTTTCCTTCCCCAGATTATGAAAATTTTCAGCCATTATTTCTTCAAATACACTTCCTGCCCCTTCTTCTGGGATCCCCACATGTGGAATGTTAAAGCACTTGATGTTGTCCCAGCGGTCCCTTGTATTATTATTTATTAAAATTATTTTTTCATTTTGCTGTTCTATTTGGATGATTTCCACTGTCCTATCTTCTAGGTAGCTCATCTGTTCTTCTGTATTAACTAATCCATTGTCAATTCTTTCTAATTTTCATTTCTGTTACTGTATTTATCCTCTCTGGTTGATTATTATATTTTCTAACTCTTTGTTGAAGTTCTGAGTTCTTCTTTTCTATTCTCAAGTTTGTGGAGCTTCCTTATGACCATTTCTTTGAATTCTTTATAAGGAAAATTACTTATCTCCATTACGTTAAGAGTTTTTGTCCAAGGTGTTTTCTTGTTCCTTCATTTGGGGCATAGTCTTCTGTCTTCCTGTTTTGACTTTCTGTGTTTGTACCTATAAGTTAGATGAAATATTTCTTTCCTAATCTTGAAAAAGTGGTCCTGTGTAGAAGTAGCTTTGTGTCGACTGTGCCAGCTGGTTTTGGCAGGCTGGTTGAAGTTGGGGCGGGTGCATGTAGTGCTGCTGGCCAGAAGGAACAAGTTACAGGCAGGGCCGCCTAGTGTACACGCATATGCAGTAACTCCCAGTTGTTCTGGCTGTGCATGGGCCGAAGAGATTGGGGACGGGGCAGTCTGACGTGTGTGTGCACTTCCTTGCCCTCCTGATCTGGGCTGCCCAGTGTGCGTGCAGTTTCCCTTGTTGCCTTGTCTGTTGCCAGAGCCGGCTGTGAGTGAGGCAGCCTTGTGTGTGCACGCAACAGTGCCCTACTAGATCCGCGCTTTCTCTGTATGGGCAGTCCTGTGTGTGCATACAGCCCAGTGGGTGTGTGCAGCAGCGCCTGTTATACCTGCTAGATCAATGGCCAAGTGGAGGGGCCCTGTGTGCATTGGCTATGGTGCCCTCCTGTTACTGCTGGAGTTAGCTCCGGGAGGGTGCCTGGGAATGCAATACAGTGACTGGCCCTGCAAGTTGGCCAGTGCACCTGGATAGGGCTCCCACCTGCTATCCAAGTGCAGGGGAAATGTAAACAATGGTGCTCACCGGTTCCTCTGGTCTTGAAGAGTTCTCAGCTTCTCAAGAGCTCTTGCAGTTCTCCAACCTTCTCTATGTGGCCACTCTTGTTTGTTTTGCAGAAGCTTTTCATTGGCCCCCAGTTGTCTCTCAGAGGAATTGTTCTAAGTATAGGTGTACATTCGGTGTGTTCTTGGGTGGCAGCAAGTTCAGTGTCCTCCTACACTGCTATCTTAGACCCCCCTCATTATGTTACACTTTTTTTTCTTTTAAAAACCTTATACAGTCATGTGCTGCTTCACAATGTTTTGGTCAACAGTGGACCACATACAGTGGTGGTCCCATAAGGTTATAATGGATTATAAGCAGAAGGTTTGAGCTGCTGAAAGAAAAGGCTAGACCTAAGATGTTGCATTTACTGCTATCGCGGGATGGTTTAAATAGAGGCGGCTCAGCATGCTGTCCACCTGCCCTGCACCCACCCAAGACGGGCCCAGAGTTGGCGAGGGAGCGAGAGGAGTGGGCTGAGGAGAAGGGATAACCATCTTTTGATTGAATAAGTATTCAGGAACACAGATTGCAATTTTGTATTCTCTTTTTAAACCTGGAGAACAAACCTGGGTACCTCGGTTTTCTAATGTAATCTATTCTGGAAGACCATTCGAGTTCTGAAACATTCAAAAACCGAGACACGGTTTCCCCATAGGAAGTAATGCAAAATGGATTAATCCGTTCCAGACCTTTGAAATCAACCCCTAAAACTGCAAGTTTAGCATGAATTTTACTATCTAATACCATACATCCATAAAATTTATGGTGTTCGTAAACCGAAATGTTCGTCAACGGAGATGTTCAAAAACCAAGGTACTACTGTACAAAAGGAAGTTTGAAGTGATTGTTCTGATTAAACAATTTGACAGCAGAAAGATAGGTCACACTGAGCAAATTTTCATCAAGTAGATTTCAACTATCTGGTTGACATCAATGACCATTTACATACAGCGTGTTAGTTCCATTTGTCTCCATGACAACCACATCCTGGATACCTTTCAATGTCCAAAAACAATTTTACCTCTGAAATCACAAATTTAGAAATTCACCTCGACCATAATAGCTCTATTCCTTTACACACATTAGGTTATCAGTCTGTTTTCTCCTGTTTCTTAAGCCCTGTCTAGATTTTTAATTGATCAATATCACGTCAGCATCCCAGATAACCCTCCCCAATGTCCTACCTTCCTGGAAAATCCCAGTCCTTGATGTATCCAATCCTCTCTAGATTATTTCTAGAGAAAAACATCAAATGCACAAATCAGTATTACTAAAATTTAACGTTAACTGACTTTGACACTACATGTTATCCTTAGTGTTTTCTGTAGTTGACTTCTTCCATTCATTCCCCTTTATTATTTAAAAACTCTTCTCAAACTCCATGCTGTATGGTTATTGTGAGAATTAGGTGAAAAAAGGTAAAAAGCTTCAGCACACCGATAGTTAACAAATGCCAGCTACTGATAATCCTTTGCATCTTCTCATGAACCTAGTGCTGTTGATTATCTTCTTTTGAGTCTTCAACCTCGCTCTCAATCTATTGACGCTTTTCTGTCAACATTTGTACCCCAAGCCCCCAAACTATTTCACATCTTTGTAAAAATTGTTCCTAGATACCACATACTACAGCTGTAATCCTAATTCCATACCTTCCACATCCAGTTTTAATAACTTGTTTCTATAATTGTCTACTTCCACACTGCCATCCCTCCCTCCTCAATGCAATCCAATATGGCTTATTCAACGTTGATACAACCACACTGAAAACTACTTTCGTCAAATCATTGATGCTCATTTTCCTAAAATGTAGGAATTTTTCAGTTCATTCTTTGCTTGGCCTGTTAGTAGCACTTGACATTATTATCCAGTAGTCTTCAAATAAATATACACTCCTGAGGTACATGAAGGGGTTCAACAGAATCAGTTTCCTGACCCTGTACATCTATATGTACTGTAGTCTCCCTGTATTGGCAGGGGATGCATTCCAAGACCCCCAGTGGAAGGCTGAAACTGCAGACAGTACCAAACCGTATATATATTGTTTTTTCCTATACATATATACCTATTATAAAGTTTAACTTGTAAATTAGGCACAGTAACAGATTAATAATAAAATAGAACAATTATAACAATATACTATAATATGTGAATGTGGGCTCTCTTTCAAAATATACTGTACTCACCCTTCTTGTGATGATGGGAGAGGATACAATGCCTACGTGATGAAGTGAGGTGAATGACAGAGGCATTGTGACATAGCGTTAGGCTACTACTATAAGGGTTACTTAAACACAAGCACTGCAGTGCTGAGACAGTTGATCTGATAAGCTAGTAAGTGACTAACGGGCAGATAGTGGATACACTGAACAAAGGGATGATTCACATCCTGGGCAGGACAGCTGTATGGCTTGAGATTTCATCATGCGACTCAGAACAGCATGTCATTGAAAACTTATGAATTATTTCTGGAATTTTCCACTTAATATTTTCATACTGCAGTGGACTGTGGGAAACAAACTGTAGAAAGTGAAACCGCGGATAAGGGGTTTCACTGTACTTCTTCCTAAATTGATCTCCCTTAAAACTATCTCCTTTCACAGTAACCTTTCTCCCACTCAGAAAGCATTCCACAATTACTTCTGGCATGGGAAAAGCCAAAGGAATACCGCCTCCATGTTCCCCACAGGTGTACCAACAGCAGTTACCAAACAATGCCTTCACTGTTTCTGCTGACACCCAAAGCTTGTTCAGTGCCCTCAAAGCTGCTTCAAGGAGCCCGGCTTGACCTACTAAAAATGGTGCCTCTTACGCCATTACTGGTACCAAGATGTTGCCTCCTAAGGCTTTTATACGGAGACATTTTGCCTGCCAGTCTTCAAATGATGTGAAGCCATTTCCTGAAGGACTGTTATGTTAGGAATAAGATTGGTCATGAAAACAGGCTCTCAGTTCATGTAGGAAACATGAAATTGAGATTTGAGCTTCCAAACAACCAAAGCCAACGGGAAACATACCTGTGTCTCTAGTCAAACAGGTGGTGTGCTTTCTTTTATAAAGCAGGTTATTGGCATTAAGTTCCAAGTGGAACTTACATGTGGGTCTTTCTTGTCTGGAATATTATCCTTAGATCAGTGGTTCTCAACCATGAGGAATTTTTCTCACCAGGGAACATTGGGCCATGTCTGGAGATCTTTTTGTTTGTCCCAACTGGGAGGTGCCACTGGTATGTAATGGGTAGAGGCCATGCATGCTGCTAAACACCTGACAATGCACAGGACAGACCTCCACAACAAAGAATTAACTGGCCCCCAAAATCTCGTGTTCCTGTGGAGAAACCCTACCTTTATATCCAGGTAAGAAGGGCTAGAGTCTTGGGGCCCATGCATTAGAGGGCCCTCATATCACAAACACTTCCTTACCAAAGCATGTGGGCACCTCTGTCACTCGGAATCTACCATAGAGAACTGGCACAGTGCGGCCTATGATGTTAAGTAGTTAAACTTATGACCAGGAAGGTTCACATCTTTTGCCCTATGTCCTTGAAACAAAGGTGATTCTGTCCAAATTCCATGAAGGCCTGTGGGTTTTGCCACTTCTAGTGGCACATACAGACACGGCTTCAGAGTACAGGAGAATTTGAGTGGCAATAGCATTTCAGTAAAAGAAAGACTTCTCACATTGGTTGTAATGGATTCTTGCACAATGAGATATTGTTTCCCAGGAGTGGGAAATAGAGTAAAAAGGGCTAGCATTCATATAACTGGAATTCCCAAGAGAAAGAAGATTGAATGGGGAAATTCAATTTTTAAAGAGAGAAAGGATAAGAATCTTCCCAAACTGACATAAAGACATGTGCCCAGATTTGAGATCAACAAATCCCAAACTGGATAAAGACAAACATCACATCTAAGCATATTAGTAAAAGTGCTGTGAACCCAAGACAAGGAAAAAAGTGAATAACAGCATCACGGCAGAGTGAGAAGTTTCCTTTGTTTCTCCCCTTAAACTTAAAATTCTGACAACTATAACTCAACAAAGGACCCCTTGCTCAACACAGAAACACACCTGACAGATCCACACATCAGCACGTCTTAAGGTGAGCAGATTGGAACTAGCAGGGGAGCTGGGTCGCCAGGAAGGACAGGGACAGTTGCTGCAGATGCAGGCGGGTGTCCACGGCTGCTCCAGTGAGGACAGTAGTGGGGAGGAGTCCAGCTGCTGTCTTCACACTTGGGCCTGAAGTGTAAGAAGGGCAGAAGCAGTGGTTCCCCAAGAAAAGCCATCTCCCACCCTCCTCATTGCGGCCACCCCAGAAGAGGGGGTTAAGAAACTTAAAACAACACAGCACTGCCGACACCCATCATGGAAGGGGGGCGGAGCCTCCGACTTGAACTTGCCTCCTCAGCCCCACCCATCCCAACAGTGCCAGGTAAAGAAAGCTGGAAGCTTCAGAGAGCATGATGGTGCCCATGACAGTTGCTGGCAGGCAGGGGTGCAGAGCTTGGAGATCACGAACTTGCCTCCATAGCCCCACTCATCCTGCAAGAGCCCGGGAAAGAAAGCAGCACAGAAGTGCTGAGGGCCATTGCTGGCAGGTGGTGAAGCTGCAAGATCACACACGTCCCTCCGTTGCCCCTCCCAAACTGCCAGAGCCAGGTAGAGAAAACTGAGACACCTTACACAGTACAATGGGGCCATGAAATCTTGAACTTGCTCCCCTGCCCCATCCATCCCAACAGAGCTCGGTAGAGGAGACGGGGACGCCCCCTCCAAAAATACAACAGGACAAGCAACCATTAGTTTAAAAATAAAAAAGTCTGGGAGCTCATCAAACTAGTTCACCACCCACCATATAACCCCACCACAGTGGTAGCACCTCATAACCTCATAACCGAGGTGAGCTAGTCACAGGTGACATCCACTATCCCAGTGGGTATGCAGATTTGTCCTTACTAAGCAACACCACTTCAAGTCCCTCCCTCCAGCGCTGCTTTCTAGGGATAACTCGGGCTAAGATAGACTTAGATCCAGAATCCCTACAAATAAACAAGAAAAAGATATACAAGCCAATAGAATAAGGACAAGAGTCTTGAAAGGTACTTCACACAAAAAAGAAAATCCAAATGGTCAATGAACATTTGAAAAGATGCTCAATATCATTAATAATCAGGGAGACGCTAATCAACCTATTTCATACACATCAAAACGGGTAAAAAAAATTCCGTTGAGTATATTATCTGTTGTGTAACAAATTACCCCAAAAGTTAACAGCTTAAAGCAATAAACATTTATCTCATAGTTTATGTCAGGAATCTGAGCCAGGGTTTTGTTTTCTGATCATTCACTGAGCTGTACATTGTTATTGTGTGTACCTTCTCTGCTACATTTTGCCATAAAGAAAACTTTCACAAAACTACACACAAACCCACATCCTATTATCCAGCCATGCACAAAAGCAGAGGGCCTGACGGGAAGTACGTGCTCAGTGCATGTGAGCACTACATATTCGGGACTACTTCAGGTGGGAAATCCTATCTGCCTCACTTCTTGAGGGTCCCTGGAACTGGAAAGAAAGGAAGGCAACGGGCCTGTGGCTCCCGGAAGGCCTGCTGTTTGCAGCAGTGTTTGGCCTGGAGCAGGCTGAGACCTCACTTCCAGGGAGAGGGCCCAGTCTTCTCTTACGGTCACTGCAAGAGGCAAGTGTGAGGGGGAGTGGGGCAGGCTGAGGCCTTGGGGTCAGGAGTCAGGGATAGGAGCCCTTTAGGAGCCGTCACTGGAGCTCGGCTCTCGGAGACAAGCTGCCTGCCCCATCACTGCCGTGAGAAGATGTGAAAACCCTCTCTATCCACCCCCCACCCCCAGAACTTCAATGAAAAGGTCAAGGGAATTTTCCTCTCCTTTAAATGGAACGAATCTTTCCTGGGCCCAGAAAGAATTATTTATCAGGTGTTCGCGGCACTCCGCATGCCTTTTCAGGGCCCAGCCGTGCTCTGAGGCACAACAGACAACTTTCCTCCTGAAAGCGCAGTTTATAAGCCAACTTCAAAGCCCAGGTCCTCAGAGCAGGGCAGGTGGCTCCAGTTTGGGAATTGACATCAAAGGGGAGTGCACAGGTTGATCTGATGGAGGGGTGGATGGCCGCGGGCTGCAGGGGGAGGCCACAAGAGAATTTGCCTGTCCTCAGCCCCTGGAGAATTCAGCGAGGCAGCCTGGAAGTGACACAGCCTTGCGAACGAACCCCAACTTCAAAAGCCCTGGGACTTGCTGCAGGCAACTGTCTAAAATGGCAAAGAGATGTTGGGGGGCAGGGAGATAGGAGATGACCCCAAATCTGTTTATCCTGCCGAGTCAGGGAAAGAAGACAGGGTTTAAATGTGGTAGAATGACCTGGAGCCCTGCTGTTCACAATAAGGATCATACATGAGGGCAAACCAGCACAGTGACCATTGGTCTAGTGCTTCAGGATGACATTCAATCCTCACAATCACCCGTGGAAGGCAGGTACCATCATTCCATTTTGCAGAGGAGGAAACCGAGGCTTAGGGAGGCTTTGTGACTCGCCCAAGGTCAGAGTTAATAAGGGTAGATTTGAACTCCACAATTCCTGCTCTTGCCCACTACTCAAGGAACTTTAAAATAGGGCACGAGGGATGCTCTCTGGAGGCTGGAGTATAAAACACGTAACAGAGCAGAGATAAGCAAAGTCATATGAAGAAGACAGAGGCTCCCTGGCCAACAGGGCTTGACTTCTTTCATTCTGTCATTCATTCAACAAATTATTTCTTAGCACCTTCTTTGTGGCAGACGTTGTCTGGGCACTTGAGATAATGTAATGAACAAGACGACAATGTCCTTGCTGTCATGAAGCTTATATTTTGTGATGGGGACAGGCAATAAGTAAACAAATACAGTGGTACCTTGGTTTTCGAACATAATCCGTTCTGGAAGACCGTTCGAGTTCTGAAACGTTCGAAAACCGAGGCGTGGTTTCCCCATAGAAAGCAATGCAAAATGGATTAATCCATTCCAGACCTTTAAAATCAATCCCTAAAACTGCAAATTTAGCATGAATTTTACTATCTAATGATACCATAGATCCATAAAATTTATGGCGTTCATAAATCAAAATGTTCATCAACGGAGACGTTAAAAAACCAAGGTACTATTGTAAAGAATAAGAGTGTGATAGGTATTAAATGATTATAACTTATGCAGATAAATGATAGCGAATATGTGTACTTTGCTAGTACTTCCCATGGGGCCAGGAACCATGCTTAGTATTTTGTATGTAATAACTCATCTAGTCCTCATAACCACTCTATTGAGGTGATATAAATTCTTATTTTACAGGTGAGGAAATTGAGACCAGAAGAGGTTAAGTTTTCCAAGGTCACAGGGCTGCCAAAATGGCACAGCCAGGATTACATTCCAGGCAGCCTGGCTCCAGAGCCTGTGCTTCTTACCTCTGCCTCCTTCCAGTGATGTCAACCTATTAACAAGGGACTGGTCAGCCACGGTCACATAAAAAGGGGGCATCTGCAGGGCAGTGCCATCTTATTCTGTCCCGAGAGAGGAAGCCCTGGTTCAGAAACGTAGGCACCAGGTCTGTGGATGGGGGCATCCCGCAGTTGGGATAGGACCTCAGGCTGGTGCTGCTCTGGGACACCAGGACTGTCCAAGATTTTCTTGGTCCCAAGACTGCCAGGCAACCTTCCAAGGAAGACTTGACCCCTTCTAAGGAAGACGCTCCAGCCTCATCTGCTTTTAACATGGTCGGTGAACACTAGTGTCCTGGCAGTTGGGTTTTTACCCAATTTTCTCTGGCTGTCTCCTAAGCCCAGTCAGTGTGATTATAGCCAGAAGAGACAGCCCCACTCTTGGTGCTGACAAATCTGATTTTTGAGCCCCGAAGCCTGGGGACCAATGGCCGGTCAAATGTGCCAAAGTAAGTCCTCTCCGTGGGATCCCAGGTGATACTCACTGTTAGATCACAGCCATAATGACATCTTCCATTCGCCGAACACCTGCTACTCACTAGGCACCAGTTTGGCACTCTCCCATGGGTCTGTGAGGTCATCATTCTCAGCAGGGGCAATTCTATCTTAAGTAACCCGGAATCCAGGCCCACAGGACAGCTCCTCTTTCCAAGGTAACAGCAGCCAATGTAGTGGTTAAAAGCTCTCTGGAGTCAGATACAAGCTCAAACATCCTCAGTCGCTTACTAGTCATGGAACCATTGTGCCTCAGTTATATTCCATATGTGATAGGAGAATAATAATACCTACAACCTAGGTAGGTGAAATTATTCAACAACAGAAAATAAAGCCTAAAATCCCAGGAGATGAATACATCAAAGTTTATTTCTCACTCCTGCAAAGTGAACTGTGGGCTCTGGGGTTCTCCTGGGTAGTTGCTTTCCAAGGGGAGACTTAGTACCAGTCGGCTTGCATCCTGTGGTTACACCATCCGGAATATGTGGCTCCCAGGTGGCCACTGCAGGGAAAGAGAAAGCTAAAGGAACGCACTGTATCTTCAATGTTTCAGTGCCTGTAGGAGAATGAGGAAAGGGTCTTATGGTAGATAATAGCCAAAGATGGCGGCTGCCCATTCCTTCCTTTCCTGTATTCGCATGCCACTCCACCCATCAAGAGGTAGAGTCTACTTCCCTCCCCTTCCTTTAGTCTGGCTGGCCTTGTGCCTTGCCTTGGTCAAGAGAATGTGAAGGAAATAACCCTGTGCCAATTCCAAACCTATTCTGTAAAAGGCCTGGCTGCTCTGCTGCCCTTGGAAGCCAGCTCAGGTAAAATGTCCAACTACTCTGAGACCTTCATGCTGTAAGAAAGACCAAACAGCCACATGGAGAGGCTGTGTGGAAAAATGGAGATGCCCAGCCAACTCCCAGCTCATCCAGCCACCCCAGCTGGTGGGCCAGACACACGAGTGAAGAAACCACCTTGGACATCGCAGCCCTCCATCTCCTCGTGAGGCAACAGACCTGCCCAGCTGGGCCCAGCCCAGAGTGAAGAATTATAAGAAATAAGTTGTTGTTGTTTGGGGCCAGTTTCCTACCCAGCAATAGAAAGAGGGTTTTGTCCCTGCGGGAGGGGTAGGGGAAGACATAGAGAATGTCGGAGCCCTAGGACCCAGGACTGAGCAGAAGCTTGAAGTGGTTCTCCCCAGGGCTCTGAGTGAATGAGAGCACGCACAGCCCTGCTTTGGATCTCAAGAGACAAGAAATTAGGGAGCAAAAGTGCTGCCACGTAGGCAGACTGGGAACTGGCCAGGGAGGACTCTGTGGAGAGAAACAGTCATTTGGCACTTCAAGGGTCTGCAGCCCGAGGAAAGGGTTGCAAGCTAGGCAGGGACAGTTTTCCCGAATGTCATGCAGGGTGTCATTTGGAGTCTCTGGTCCAGCTCCCCACATAAGAACACAGGATATGGTGAGGCCAAAAAGGAACACCCAAGGAGCCATAGATAGGGGAGTCATACCACTATATCCTCACAGGCGGCCAGGCGAGACACACGCAGTAGTATCCACACGATCCACAGTCCGCCATTCACGTCTCTGCCTGCCAACCAACCAACCAATCAACACAGCCCGGAAGTTACATCAGTAGCCAATTGGCTAACCGGTTACAGCTGATGGCCAACCAATCACAGTCGATGGTCATTCACCACCAGAGCCAGCACCTCCCCACGTGAGGCCGAGAGCCTGGAAACTGCTCTCTGGGACTCTGTCCCCACACCAAAGCAGGGGCTTCATGGCCACAAGACATCAAGAAGCTGCAAGTAGAACCCTAACTTGACAAGACTATTGTGAGCTCACATAAGATATGCCTGGGGACTCCCAGAAATGACCAGAGGAGAGCTGGGCCGAGGACCCCCATTGTGAGAAGGGGGCACAGACCATGAAAGCTGAGTTGTCACTGTCCTTGGGACCTCATGTGTGCCCACCTGGCTAGTGTGGCCCCAGGAAACACAGATAACAGCACAAAGGCCTAAAAGTGATAGCCAAAAAACTAAATTCAAAGATACATGAAACCTTCTTAGGGGCTCCCAAAACCAGGTGGGAGGAATCTGAAGCAGGCTGGTGTGGGCAGAAGTGCCCAGAAAAAGCCTGTTTATTACTGTGGTTCTGACCCTATTTTGAGCTCCCAGGCCAGTCTTCTAGGCTGGAGCCTTGGCAAGAACACTGAAAGGATTTTGCTGAGATGCCCAGACCCTGGGTTCTCTTAGCACAGGACCCAACTTTCCAGCTCCTCCCAGGGATGAGTCAGCCTCTGAACCTGGATTCCGCATCTGAGGAGGAAGGGGTTTCTAGATCCAAGAGGCCTCTGGAGGCAAATAGAGACTTGGACCAACAACGAGCCAGGAGCTCAGTCAAAGGGGGCTCTATGCCTTCAGTGGGCCAGCACAGCCCCACTGTGTGGTGGGAAAATGAGATTTTGTGGATGAGTCCAAGGCCCCGGGCCAGGATGGCAAGATGGACCACTGCTTTGGACCACACAAATAGCAAAATGTCCCAAGATGTCAAATCATTTAAGGATTGGAATGGGGCTCAGTGGGAAGGCATCTGCGACTGATCAGTGATGACACGCCAGGGGCTGAGGACAGTGGCGCTTCCTGTCTGACTCCCTGACCTCAGCCAAGGGACTGCGCCTCTCATTCCTTCTCACTTCTAAAGCGCAGTGTACAAGAAAGCAAGCAGCTGAGCAGTAAGGAGCCCCGGATTCACGAGGACGAAACCCTCGTCCATCACAAGGCGCCCCTAGCAAGTACTTCCAGGCTCTCCATGTAAAAGCCTTTGAGACGCTCAACTGGGATGCCTGTGCCTTGTCCCCTAGGCTGTCCCCAGGGTGCTCAGAGAGGTCTTTTTTTTTTTTTGAGGATCTGTGATTGCTGCTCCACAGCGTGGGACTCAGCCTCTCACTCCAAAGCACAGCTCTTCCTGGCTGGTCCACACCCTCCAACAGCGACCGGCACCCTCCGCTGTGCGGGCATGTCCACCCCCACATGTGCCCTCGTTCCAGCGTCATCTGCATTTAACATCCCTTGTTGGGCTGTGGCAGAGAATACTCAACAGACTCATATTAAAAATGCCCTTTAAAATTCAAAAGCTTTGAACTAAAGAAATACCTCGAGAAGTTTTCATGGAAAGTTCAGCTCTGCTGATTCAATCCAGTACACTTAGATGCACCTTTTCAAATAATAGGGAAAAAATGGAACAGGGTCAGACCCAATCAATACGCTTGTTCAAACAGAATTGCGGGGACTGTGATGTACACACATTTTGTACTCTGCCTTTGTACCCCGCCACTCGCTCTGAAGAAAGGTTTCTTTGCTTGGAGAGCAATGAAAGTGGTCGCCTTTGGAGTGGAGGCAGCAAAGCAATGGCATGTTTACCGGACGGGAGGGGCTGCCATTTTTCACATCCCCCCAGCCTTGTCTCTTTGTTCTTTTCATAACAGCACGAAACCCACATGGGCAAAGTCCTCATGCACCCCTGTGTCTGATGGAAGCAGAGGGCTCACAGCATTTGCCTGCCATGTCTCAGAAATGTGATTTGTGGATTAGACAAATAATTTGCTGCTTTTTTCCCACCCTTGGTGTGAACAAAAAAGGACTCGCCATGGAGTACTGTACCGCAGTTGGGGAAATGTCCAAAGCCTAAGACAGGGTCTTGTCTGGCTGAGTCGGGGTCTGCATCCACCCACCTCCAACACCTTCCATCCCTTAGCTGCCCATGGGCAGAAGGAGGCTTCCCTGGCCTTGGGCTGCAACCTACAACAGTCAGGGAAACTCTGGGGAATCCAGCTTAACTGAAGAGGGCCAAGGGGGGGAAGGGCTAAGAGCAGTTTC
Organism: Rhinolophus sinicus; assembly: GCF_036562045.2. Taxonomy (NCBI): domain Eukaryota; kingdom Metazoa; phylum Chordata; class Mammalia; order Chiroptera; family Rhinolophidae; genus Rhinolophus; species Rhinolophus sinicus. The sequence goes on from NC_133756.1 coordinate 131,268,227, forward strand.
CACCCCACAGCCAGACACAAAGGTACGCAGAAAAGTGAGTGATGGGAGCAAACAAGAGGCTTGTTTTTAGCATTCCCATCAGTCTGGGTACATCTACCTCATATGCACTCACAAATGTGCACACATCTCAACTTCAATCATTGAAACAATGCCCTGGGCAGGCTGCCAATCTGGGCAGTTCAGGAGGCTCAAGTGGGGATTAGGAAAAGATTTAATTCCCAGCCCCCATCTTTCATACTAGATCCTAAAGTATTCTTGCTGGTTCTCAACCTGGGCCTGGGTTAAAGTTAAAACCCAGGAGTAGATGTCAACAAACAGATGTAGGAGAAGCCCGTTCATGTCCCCTTTGTCAACTGCAATCCCATCATTTAAAACTCTGCTCACCCTGTGGTCCCCTATAAAGAAGTGAAGCTGGAATCATGAGCCACATGGAGTTTCCCAGAGTTGTCCCCACCGGAGGGCCCCTGGGCAGCCAGTACTTTCACAGATGACCCCGTCTTACCTCAGGTAACAAGAGTCCTTCCTCTCCAGGAGGATGAGAAGGAGGCTGTGCCATGTTGCCCACTTATACGTCATGCAGCTGGAGCATGCATTTTCCAAACTTCCTGTGCTCCTCACGGAGTGAGATTGGGGCTTGTCATGCTCTGTGTGGACTGAAATTTGGGCCACGCTTCTTATTGAACAGGTTACACCTCCTTCCTGCTGGAGCTGGAGAGAACAGTTAGAGAGTCGCCATGTTCCCTCTTACACAGGATTGTGTGTGTGTGAAACAGAAACTGAGACCAACAGTAGGAAAACCACTGACATGGTTTTACTGAGAAAACGTCTACAGACGGCCACTCTGTGTGGGGGCCACTGCCCCCTGTACCGTTTCTTTTCTCCTTTGCAATCAATCATAGAGGAATCCTCCCCTGCCAACCCACTTTGGTCTGTTATGGAGGTATCTCCAAGTAATGCTTAAAACAGGAGTGTATTTTTTAGTTTAAATTCAAAAAGAGATCAGTGGCTTAAAAGAGGAGCCGTATCCCCTATTCTGAATGACTTGGAAACTATTTTCTCCAGTTTAAATAGCTGGAAAGTCACTCTAAACCTTGGGTGCTCTTCTTGGCAATAGAGAAAAACTGCCATAACAACAAACTTGGAAATATACACATCCCTAAATTGAATTGGCCTCTTGCCTTCTGTTTTAAGCATACATCACAAGTCAAAATGAATTAAATACAAACCCAGTTTGCAATGGTCCATCACTAACCTACCTCATTGGAAAGATCGGGCGGCATGTGGGTTGGAAGGGGGCCCGTGGTGTCCCTCCTGCCATCTTGGATTGCAGTCTGCCTGCCAAACCTGCCCCACACGGACTCCACAGCCCAGCGGTTCCTCCACAGGGGTGGGGAGGTGGGGGGCAGGGACTAGCCTGAGCAGCTGCCTAGGCCCAGGAGACGGGCTTCTTCCCCTAGGCCTCTGAAGTCAATCAAGTGTCAAGGAACTGTCATCAGGAGAAACTTTTCATAGGTGAACACAGGCAGGATCAAGAGCTGACAGTGGGAATTTTTCAAAGAAATGGAAAAAAAAAAAACACCGAAAAAAAAAAAGAAAAAAAAAAGCACAGACCACTCATGAGATACAGCCAGCAAGAGGCAAGAAGCATTATCAGGTTAATATTTTAATCTGTACATCACTTTTTTTTTTTTTGCAAACCATTACAATTTTATTTAAATTAACTTTTTCTTGCAAAATATTCATTTCATTTTTCCAACAAAATCTTATAAAGGCAAAAATAAAATCTTATTTTGGCAAATGTCATGAAGTCGATACTGGCAGCATATGGAGTTAGTTAAAAATAGACAGCAACTTCTAAATATATTCAAGATTTTTTCTGACCATAGTCAAAGACAAATTTTCATTTAAAGTGTGGCTCCACCCAACGGAGATTTTTTTTCCTTTAAACATCATTTTCTGTACGCAGAATATCATGAGCTTATGACTTAAATAAAGGGCCACAAACACAGCGCCTGGCTCAGCAACCCCCTCCTTATTTGGGGCTGGAAGTCAAATCCAAGTCCTGCCATCATGCCCTGCTGGCTGCTGGTCATCAGGGGTGGTGGGGGCACATTGCCAGCCCTCCTGCCACGAGGCCAAGTCCTGGGGAAGGTGACTTAGATTCTCCAGGGGCAGGCAGCAAACATCCCAGATGTCTATCAATCACAGCCTCGTGTGGAGTCAAGCGGTTTTAGTAGATGCCATCCAGTGTGGAGTTTATTGCTTATGATACAATAAAAGGTGCTTCCTCTCACCTTTTCATATTTCAAAGTGTAGTTTTTTAAATCGAAGCAAACTGCTTTTTTCTTTCTGAGAAGAGCCCTTTGCTGAGAGACCCTCATGGGTAGGTTGAGAGCCAAAGTTCTTGAACTCACTTTTGCCCTGAAACCAAACCCAAGGGTCAAGGCACAGATTTGGGGTCCACGTGCCATCCCGGTGGAATTCAACACTCCAGAGCTGGTCATCAGGCCAGGTCAGGGATGGCTGCTCTCTGAAGCCAAAGGGCCCCTCTTCCTCCGGACTGCACACCAACAAGTCTGGAATCCTCTGGAAGCACGTTCTCACATCCAGCCTTCACCTGAGTTCATCGGATGTTGGACTGGCCTCTTCTTGCCCTGTCCTTCTCCCCCCACCCACACCTCCCACCCAGTGGTACCTGGATCTGTACGTGCAGCTCCAAAATTCTGCATCCTCATCTTTCCAGCCACTCAGCCCTTGAGGTGAACATTATAAAATATATTCTGATTCTAAAATACAGTGTCAGTATTTTAGTGTGTATCAAAAGTGCGTTTGTCATATGTAAAAAGAAGTCTGAACTAACAACACAAGTCCGGGGGTACGGATGGACCTGGCCCTGTGACGGACACTTGCAGGTGATGGGCTACTCCTTCCTCCAGACAGAACTCCTACTCAGCCGGAACGGGTTTCGTTGGGGGAAGGAGAGTCTGTCTCCTCGGAGGAAGCTGGTTCCACTGGAGCCCTGGCTCTAGACTTCTCCTCCGCATGCTGGATCACGGGTCAGTCACCGCCTGGGCTGGCAAAAAGCACAGGAGACAATGAGAATCTGGCAGGCCCCTGCCCACATCTGGGGAGCAGGCGGTGGGCATGTCGGCACACATGTGACAGGGAATGGAAGGCTGACAGACAGAGAGCAGCAGAGCAGAGGGCTGGGGCAATGTGGCCACCGCTGGGGGACCCTCGGCTTCCAGGATTCACAGGCGCTTGGCCCCACCCTCCCTCCACCCCGACCACTTCTAGAAACTTTGCCAGATACATGCTGGCCCCTAAATTGGGCTCCTGCTCTGATAGAGTAAACGGCCTCAGGAAAGAACACTCTGGGGTCCAGTGCTGGCCTTGCCCTGGCCCTTCCTGAGTGACTTGAGGTAACTCTCTGCGCCTCCATGAGCCTTGTTTTTTTAATCTAAAAAAATGCTCCTCGTGAGGATTCTTTGAGGGTAAAAGAACATGTGGATGTGCTCTGAAAAGAGCATGAAAGGCCTATTTCACAGCCACGGGGCCACCAAAAGCTGGGAGGAAGAGAGCCTCTCCCTTGCCCCTCTGTGATTTGGACAGTGTCATCACCCTCAGATCTCCAGGAGAAATTCCACACCCCAGCACGGCACCAGCAGATCTGCTGCCCGACAAAGGATCCAGCTGCAGGACCTCCTGTGGTTCTTCAATCACAGGCTCTCTGTCCCACACCTCCCGAGAGCCTGGCCCAAGCAGGCCGACATCTTCCTTTCACCCTCAGGCTGGCAGGCCTGCTGACTCTGCTCCAGGGCTGGGCTGTGCCCAGGCTGGCAGACACCTGCCGAAAACCATGCCCCTGCTGCCTAGGCTCACACGGTCCATCCCTCACTTCCCTCACTTCACTCCCTTGTCCGAACAGCTGGAGCTTCTGGGGGGTGGCCCAGATGAGTCCACAGGTGGGGATGAGGTTCAAAGCCTGGCTCTGACACTTACAGCTGCCACTGCTTGGGCAAATCCCTCAAGGTCTGAGCTTCGATTCCTCATCTGTCAAATGCGGGTGAGTATCTTCGTAAGGTTGTTGTGTGGATCAAAGCAGATGCTTAGCACAATGCCTGGCACATGGTGGGTACCCAACAACATTAACCCTAAGTATATATATATATAGAGAGAGGGGACCCTACAACATGATCGCGAGGTGGGATGTCAGCTGGGCAAGGGCAGCTGAGACTTCTGCTCGGACCCCTGCTTGCCCAGGTACGGCAACTGGGCTCCGAAGCAAGGGGCCCAGGCTGAGACCTCACCACAGAACTGGACCAGACGCTGGACCAGTGCTCCTTCCTTAGTCTCACACTATGTCTCATCACGAAACACTCACGTGAGGAAGACTCAGAGGGATTGTGCTGGAACCTTCTGAATGGCTGAGGGCCAATTTCACATCGCCCTGGGTGGCCTCCCCCTGAAGCTTCCATTCCTCTCCATCCTCAGGTGCTCAAGTGACTGAAAGGCAGTCCTAGTCCTGGCTCGGGCACCAAGTCCATGCGACCTGGAGTGAGCCCCCATCCCTTCCCTGGGCCCCCGTGTCATCTTCTGTACACTGGACTTTTTCCAGTCTTCTGCTTCTTTGATTCCTTTGGCCAGAACCCTGAATGGCCAGGATCTAACTCTTCCTTTCTGATGCCCCCCGGCTGGCAGGCTGGCCTGCACTGATCCCTTGGCGTATTCTTGTGCCTGTGGGAAGGAGAGCAGGTAGGGAGGGATGCAGTTCAGCTCTTGAGACTTCCAGGAGGCAGGGGGCTTGGATCTTACAGTCTCTATGGTACTGGAGCCACTGAGGGTGAGTTCCTAAAACACATCAGACCCCCACCTGCCTACCAGTCCAGGGTGGTCTCCCCAGCGGCCGCTTTGCCAGTGGAGGGAAGCGTCAGCAGGTGGCACTGCATTCGTCTCAGCGGAGGCGGGAGAAGAGGGGGCATGCTCAGCACTAGGGGAGGAGGCACGCCAGGCAGAGGCTCTTACTTGGAAGGTGTTAGACAAAGGTGTAGTGGAGTCCGTTGCTTAAGGGGGGGTAAGGTGGCACGCTCCTGGAGGACAGGGGGGCTTTAGGCGGGAGGAGGGCCAGCTGCTGCGCTACACGGACACACAGGAATTAAGCGGTGTGTTAGGCTCTTCGTCTGTTCTCACAGCACCAGACACCCCACTCAGCAGGGCTGGGGCGGCATGGGCCCCACTGCCCACCATTAATGGCCTGGGCTTGGGGGGCACATCTGTGAGTCCTGGCTGAGACTGACGTGCAGAACCCAGCTATGTCTCTGGGATGGGGACAGGGAACAAGGAGGAGGAAAGGCTGCAGCAAAGGGGGCCACTCCGTGGGGCGGTGAGGGAAGCCCTGCTCACTGAGCGGGTGTTAGGTTTGGGGCCTGCTGGTGCTAAGGAAGCTGAGGACAGTGGGTCCCCATGGACAGAGCAACACAGGCTGGACAGAAGGGCACTGCGGTGTGTGGGGGGGTACTCCCACTAGATCCCTCGACATGGGGAGGAGCTCAGAATTGCTGAGGTGGGCCACAGGGAGCCCGGAGATCATTAGGAGGAAGGGTCTGGGTGAGCCATGTACTGTCTCCCCGGCCAGAGAAAGCCACACTGATCATCTGGCAGCCCACTCAGCACGTCCTCACAGGGAGTCAGGACAGTAGGATTTCAGGGACTCCATGCATGGCGGGGCATGGGGACAGAGACCAGGCGTCTGCTGAGATCTCGGCCCCTCCCCTTGTCCTTGGTCACTCCCATGACTTCTTGAGGCCCCATTAAAGCTCTGCTCCCCAAACCAGACTCCCCAGGGCCAGTCACTGCACGGCCCTGCACCTTTGGTCACTTCTAGACCCTTTGGCCAGGGCTGAAAGATTGGTGGCGACTGTGACACCCCGTCAGGCTCCATGGCCATCCTTTCTCCGGAAGGCCTAGAGCACAGCTGCCAAGGACACCACCTAGCCAGACAATGGCCTTTGCATCTGGGGAGAAACAGTGCCAGGTAAACTGAGGGCACACACGGGAAGGGCAGAGTGGGTTGAGGGAAGAGCCAGGAGTCTCTTTCCTGGATGAGAGAGAAAGCCTTTTTACACATGCACAAGTATTTGCAGGCTCAGGCGCACGCACACCCTCCCATCCCATTGTCTTATTTTTTTTCCCCACTGGCCAGCAAAGTCCCACTTCCCAAGTCCTATTTTCTGGCACAGGTCACACTAAGGTGAATGGTGGCTTTGATTTGGGGACCAAAGCAGGAGTCCCTGGGAGGACTGGAGGGCCCCATGCTGCCTTGCCCCAGCAAGCAACCCAAGCACTAACCAAACCATAGCCTTGACCCCGTGGCTCAAAGGCCTGAAAAACCTGTTCTTAACCCACATAATCTCAGAGGAAGCTGAACAGCAGCATCACTCCCGGGTGTCAGAATGAGCCAGAGACCCCCTCTCCCAGGCCTCCTTGCTCTGACACTCCTGAGCCCCGGGTCCCCCACTGCCGGGCCTGCCCCACACCACCTTCCGCGCCCTGTGGTGTGCGTGGGGCAGGAGAACACACCACGGGCCCTCAACGACCAAGCCTGACACCTGGTTTTGCACAGACTCCCTGACAGGCCTTGCTGGACCCTGAGCCTCAAGGGGCAGTGAGCAGGCCTCGGAGGCTGGCTCCCAGGGCCTCACCTGCCACCTGCTTGCTGCGCTGCGAGGCCTCGGAGGCCAGGGCGTAGGAGATGTTGATGATGCGCTCCTGCTCCTGCAGCTGGGAGTCCAGGTCGGCCGTGCTGTTCCGGTCCTGGCCTGAGGGCGGCTGCAGGTTGCACATGCTGCAGGAGGGCCAGAGAGCAGGCTGTGGGTGCCCACCACCCCCGACCCACCTCAGGAGAGGGGCGTCCCCCTGCCTTGGAGCATCTCATCCTTTTAGGGGCTCTCAGCTAAAACACTGCCCTTTCTCTCTAGACAAAGGTATAGGTTCTTCTCCCCAAATAACCCCAGCTTTGTTCCTCCTTTGGGGGGCATTACAGACCTCAAGAGTTCCAGCTCTGGACTCCTGTTAACTCCAGATGCGAAATGTCTAACTTAGCTCTGACAGGGAGGCCCTCAAACACCAGCTTTACGTTTCTGAAGCTACAGAGGCTGAGGGGACAGGAAAGCTACTTCTCAGGGCCCTGTCATGGACCTCCAGACACATGGGCAAGGCCCCTGGCACCTCAGGACAAGGCTGGGGCCCCTGGCTCTGGTCTCTGAAGCAACGTGGGCCCTAACGCTGGGAGCCCCAACTGTGCCTACTTTACTGCCATCCTTGACTCCACCCCCACAGTGCCAGGGTCACGGGACACAGGACCCTGCCATGTGTGTTTCAGCAATTCCCAGATAATCTAGACAAGCTTCCTCACTGATCTGCTGGTGACGTGCTGCATGCCAGCCTGCCCCTTGCAAGGAGGAGGCCTGGCAAAACACACACCCTCGCCAGCTTGGCCCAGGGCACACTCAACTGAGACCCCCCAGGTCGGGCCTCATGGGCTGTCAGGACTTGGGCAGCGTGAGTGCAGACCTGGACCGGGCAAGGATGTTGCGAATCTTCTCAGCTTTGCGATACCGCGCCTGCAGCTCCTCCAGGCTTGGCGGCTCTTCAGGGTCCAGCTCCACGTAACGCTCAGGGATGGAGACCTTCTCGGGTTTGGATAGCTGAGGAGAGGACCAGGAGGTGAGGGAGGGAGGCTCAGAGGTTTGGGTTTGGGACCTGCTCCCCCACCCTGTCCCCCACCATGAGGAAGCACACGTTGCTCACAGAGGTTAAATGACACGCTAAGATCACAATGACTGCCCGCGGTGGAGTGGGGACCTGACTCCATCGCCTGTGTTCTTTCCACTATACCAGACAACCTCCTACAGGCCAAGGAGAGGGAAGGGGTGGGGGGCAAAACAACTGGACCAGAAGCCGTCAAACTATAAATGATCATTCTTCATGCCACCCTCAATGGGATCTGACCCCCGCCAGCCTCTGCAGCCACACTGCCCTGCGTGCGGCCTCTGCCCCTGCTCACTCCCCTGCCTGCGATGCTGTTCCTTGGCTCCATTCTGACCACACCTCCAGAAACCTTCCCTGACTGCACTCCCCACCTGCCCATCATTCCCTCCTATTTTCTGTTTGTCCATTGTCTGTGCAAGGACCTGGCACTTAGTAGTCCTTCAGCAAATACTCCTTGGATGGGTGGGTGGGTGGGTGGGTGGGTAAAATGAGTGAGTGAGTAGGTGTGTGGATGGAGGGAAGGCTGACTGGACGGCTGGGTGGTTGCATGTAAGGAAGCGACAGTGCTTTCTGTCCCTACAAAAGCTCCTCCCATCTAGACAGGAGGTTGCCATGCTGACCTATTGCTTTCTGGAGGAAAATGGCTCCAAACCCTCCCTGCCAGTCTCTCACACGAACCGAGTAGCACACCCAGCTTGGTGAAGCCTCGCTTGGGCTAAGAATGCTAAAGGCATCGTTTGCACAGCCCAGGGAATTTTTCTTCTCCCTGAACTACAACAGCACATTAAAATGGGGTTGGTTGAAGCTTCTAAAAACAAGCTAAATCCAATCCCTGGACAAATCTGGACTTAAATTTAAACCTAGGCAGCCCTTTCATTCTGGTGAAAGATGGCAAGAAATAAGCTCTTCATTGTTGTTCCCAACGAGGGCAGATCCAGAGGAAGGAAGTAGATTACATTGTAGCAGGAGGGATTTAGGTTAACGATAAGGAAAGACTTTTTCCCCTGGCTGGCAGGCCAATTAGGACACTACAGAACGCACTTTCATTGCCAAGGCAGCGTGTAGAAGCTTCTTTTGTGAATCTGAGAAAGCACAGACCTTTGGCTGTTCCAGAGGTGCCAAAGCGAAAGGTCTGAGGGCATGGAACTCATTAACCCCTGGAGCCCCAGCTGACCCCCGAACTCACTGTCATAGGTGTCAATTTGCCCCCACACTGCTAATCTATCCTTCATGTGGTGAGAGCACTTCCTGTCACACAGTTTCAGGGCAGGCAAGTCGTCATACAAATGTTTTTGGGATATCTGAAGTCCACTGTATATTTCATTCAACAGAGTCGTCGTTCAGTAAATATTTACAGAACACCTGTTATGTGCAGGCCCGGTGCTATGGGGACAAAAGTGAACCAAACAGCCTTTAGACTCTGCCCTATTGAGCTTACAAATGTCACAGTATAGGGCACAGGATACCACTCTATGTCTTGAAGACACTGGTTACCTTTCTCTTCCCCTGAGTAGAGACATTCCTGATTGGCAAAGACCCAGCGTTCCTTGCTTTCCTGGGCCTGCCAGTAATGATGCATTTGAGCCACCAGAGGGCACCAAAAGAATTCAGACCAGAACTATGCGGCTCTCCCAGCCGCTGCCTTGGCTGGAGATTTCCCGTGATGTTCAAACCTCACCAAAATTTTCACCAAACTGAGTCGGTGAATCCTCATCACAACCCACTTTCCTGTCGAGAAAACCGAGGTACAGAGAAGGTACGTGACTTGTCCCAAGTTACAGAGGAATACGGATTTGAACGTGCATCAAAACATTGGGCTGTGATTGCCTCGAGCTGCTGTCCGTCCTAGCTCCCGGGCTACAGTGAAGCTGAGCCTTGTCCCCATGCAGGACGACACCCCCCAGGCCACTGGAGGTGGGTCAGGCTGGGAGCCTGCAGGCTGGGCCTCACCTCTCTGCTGATGTCCAAGTCATAGTCCTGTGGTTCCAGGTCCACCTCAGTGACAGGAATGGCCTGCACTTTCAACCAGCCATTTTCCTCCTTGTCCTTTCTTTCCCCTTGAATGGCCCGGTCCAGCAACTGCAGGTCAAAGTCCTGCTCGCGCTTCCACTGGCAACAGAACAAGAGGGTTAAATGTAGTCATTTCCTGACTGCTACAGGCGCCACACAGGTCACCTTTCAGATGGGTCTTACATGCCCTGGGGTCCTTGGGAAGATGGGCCTGTGACCCATCAGGGAAAAGCTGTGTGACCTTGGACCTCAACTTCCTGGTCTCTAAAATAAGACAACAGTTTTATGACACATCTAGTCCCTGCTATACGCTGTAATTCTCTGTGTATCGGAGAATGAGGCCTCTGCCCCTTTTATGTGGCCTGATTCCAGACTGATTTCTCTCTGATCTGGGTCCCTCAAGGGCACAGGTCGAAGACCTACGACTTTAGACTCACCATGGTCCCCAGGGATACAGGAGGCTCTCAGGTCTAAGAGGGTGACCCTAAAACAGAACCTGGCACAGAACTCCAGGGGAAGGCTTTGCCCCTTCTGCTGTCCCAGTCATAGAAGGCTTTCTGGTTCAGGAGCCACATGTCTCAGCTCAGAAATAATGGAAGAAACAAGTGCTTGGAGGCCATGGTAAGCAAGTGAAATGGCCAAGAGCCTCTCTCATGGGTACTCCCAACAGGATAGAGATGGGGATCTTGCACCCACAGTGGGGCTGGGGAGGTCTAAGAAGCAACAGCTTGAGGCTGATAAACTGCTGTGTATCATGGCATCTATTTGGGGCAGATGTTTTCTTTAAGTTAGAAAGAAAACAATGTATACTTGAAATGCCAAATCAGATCCCCTGTTTCTCAGGCTGTTTGTTACTCACTATCAACCTTTCAACAAATGTCTCCTCACAGAGGGCACCTCTAACAGGCCACTTAAGATCCAAGCTCCACTGTGTGTCTCTGCGGCAGCCTTCCTAATCGCCGTGGTCCACGTCCTCATAGGCCTTTGACACAGAGCAGGTTTTGAAAGGAGGGAACAAGCTCCAAGCCTCTCATCTCTTGAGCAGAAGCCAAGTAGATGATTCTTCATTCCAGGTCACCTCCTCCCTCCCATCCTACCCACCTCACAGAGCCCCAAGCGGTCACGATTGTCTTTGAAGGCCCCCCAAAGCTCCAAACTCATGGCCCTACTGGCACATTTCACCCATTCATGCACAAGCTCTCCATACAGAGTCCAAATCAATATAATCGCTCTTAGGTGATTGTTTCCAATCACAGTATGAAAGGATTAGGCAGTTGACATTTCAAGGATGAAAAATTAATTTAATGATTCACAAAGAAAAAAAGCACATTTTCTTACATGCTCACAAGTGCCCCGGATAGAGACAAATCCTCATTTAAACCCAGCCTGATTGTTTCCACAAACAGAAAAAATTCACTAGATTCTATGGTATATCCTGGGGAAGAACCACGCCAATCCATTATCATTAAGCAACACGTTTATTGGCGTCGATACAGAGACTTACACAAGTCTTGTTTAAGAGAAAAATTACAAGGTATTCAAGTTACGGTTCTTAGATAATCTTTCTACATTTGAGACATCAGGTTGTAAAAGGTCAGTGTTAGCCCACATGACATTTGCTTATAAAGTTTAGAAGTTACCAGCTTTGCAGCTTTTCAGGATATGAGTGTCCTGGGTCTTACCCCTTTGGTGTCTGAGACAATAGCTGCAGAGAGGACCTCTGGATACAGAATATATCTTGCTACCTGTTCATGTTATTAAATACTAGAAACACAAAAAGTTTTCCATAAGAAATTGTGCAATGGGACTGGAGGAATTATAAACAAACCACCTTAGACTTCGTAGAACGTGTTCAAATGTACCATCTCCGAAGTCCGTGTCTATTGTCCAGATGTAAGGCACGGACTTTGATAAACTCGTAATGCCCAGATCTCTGCCAATGACCACAGCCCTCAGGCGGCAGATTGGCTCAGTCTCGCAGGGTGGCTTTTGGGATGAGTTAATTGTGAGTCAGTAGGCCTGCACGAGGGGGGCAGCAGAAAGGTGAGTCACGCATGGGAGGGCTCGCTAGGCTATGGAGACAAGAGCTGCTATTATAAGCCTGGTAACAAAGAGCACAGGCCAGTTAGAGAATGTTCAATGCAAATTAGAAGCTTCTGTAAACACAATCAGGCAGGATTAGAGAGGCAACGAGCAGTAACACTAAAAGCAGAAGAGCTTGTGCAATGAATTAGGGAAAGAACAGTCAGGCTAGAGGTCTAGGGAAATATTTGATTTCAAACAACGGAAAATTCTTCTTTTTTTTTTTTTTATAAGTTTATTGGGGCTCCAGTGGCGCAATCGGTTAGAGCGCGCGTGGTACTTAAACAACGGAAAATTCAAATGGGATGTTTCCAAAAGGAACCTAAGGCGACTGTGGGCAGGGTGCAGTGCCTGAAAGCACCACCAGGGGACAGCACAAATTCCCTGGCTCTGCTGGGGCACCATGAGGCCCGTGAGCACCACAAGCGGTGGGAGACCACAGCCCTGAGCTGTGGGACATGACCCACAGGGCATCCGTTTGGAAGTTTGGGAGGCTGGTTGGCTTGTGCTCCTCTCATCAAATTGTATCACCGTCTTCCTCCTCCACGCTTCGAATCCTCGAACCCTGTACATATTCCCAAGTCCTTGATTCAGCTGAGACACTGAACGCCTACAAAGGCCTCTTTCAAGCTGAGCTCAGAAAACTAACTTTGGACACTTTCTCAGGCTCCTATGCTCCTGCCGTGACATCCTCACTCCTGTTCTGATTCTGGGTCACCCTCTGACCAGGTCACTGGTGGGTGACCAGGTCACTGACCAGGTCACTTTGTGGACAAAACAGCCTCGGGGGGGTGTTCTCTGAACCACCTAGGTCAACAGCCCACTCTCGCAGACGTGTAACGTGCTTGTGTTTGGGGGACTCGGGGAAGCTCTGACCCCTGACCCAGCCCCGCCTGCCTGGACCCTCCTAACATACTGAGCCGAGATCTCCAGAGAGCGGTTGGCTGAGGTAGCGGGACGAGGATAGGCTCGTCCTCTCTCCTTGGCTCAGTGTCTTCTTGCGCTCCCGGACCAGGGCCTTCTGGTGCCGCTTCATGCGCTCAAGCTGCTCCTCCGCACTCATCTTGCCCCGCTGGTGGTCCCCTGAGTACAGGCGCTCCAAGGCACTCTTGGGTCTCTGAGAAGGAAGAGGGTGAGAAACAGAGCAGCTGGGCTGGGAACACAGAGGGCAGCCACCCTGCTGACTTCATTCCCATCCTTTGTGTATGTCTCTCTCTCCCTCACTTTCTCTCTCTCGTTGGGCTCCTTTCAGCCATAGAGAACCACTTCCTCCAAGCACACTCATGGACATGAGACCTCCCAGGATCTCTGGGCGGCATCCCATTCTGCAGATGCAGACACTGAGGACTACATGCCTCATGTGATGAGGTCAGAACTCAGGGTGCAGATTTCCTGGGCTCCCTCCTGTGAGCCTGTTAGGCTGGGGAGAAAGGTGGTGGTGGTGGTATCGGTGGTGGTGGCGGCGGTGGTGGGTCATCAGGAAATAGAAAGGGCAGTGTGATGCTCTTCTTGGCAGGCAGTGGGGAAGACATCACTGAAAACACGGTGACAGGGACCCTGAGCTCCTGAGCTCAGGACTGAGGTCACCTCAGAGACCATCCCCAGGGCTCACAGGATCGCCAGTCACATCTACCTCAGAGCCCTTCCCTCTGTGTGATAGGGAGCAGTGAGCTCCTTGAAAACGTCTCACGGCCACTCACAGGGAAGGTCATCTTGCTGCTTTCGGCATTCAGACCCCTCCGGAGGGTGACGTAGGGAGCAATGGTGGATGACTGCTGGAGCCTGGATGTGGACCCTGAGAGCCCTTAGTGAGGAAAGAGAAATGAAAGTGTATTTTTGGTGCGGTGAACAAGCCAATAGCCCCTCCCTAATCACGTCTCACTCCTGTGAGGGGACCACAAGGGCCCACCAACTACCTACTCTTCTTTCTGCCCAGGGCCTGGAAAAGCAAGGCCCCAGGTAGAGGATGAGGGGCCAGCCCAGGGGTGGCCTCTGTCCCCAATGGGGGGCAATGTCCCTATAGATCTGTGGGCTACCTTACTCTTCCGTCACATGCAGAGGACCAGGGCTATTTAGGAGGGGTAGTAATGCCCTCATCCCTTCTTTCTAATGAACTCTCCTGCATCCTGGATGACCCAGCTCGGATGTCCTACCTGTGTGAAGGCCTCTTAAATGCCCCAGGCAGAATTGGTTATCCCTATATCCCTCAGTATATTCACTGGTTACTGCAATGACCACCGTGTCAACATACCTGTCTAACTAGATTGCAAATTCTACAATATCTGGTTGGCTGACTGAATGAGTAAATGAATGAAGGGAAGGAAGGCGGCACCAAGCATTTACTTACTATGCAACAGGGCCGGCACCGTTACATAGGTTTTGTCCCACTGGCCCTACAAAGTAAGCGTACTTGACCATTGTAGAGTCGCACAATGTAAGGCTCAGAGCGGCTAACAGACTTGTCCAAGGTCACAGGGTAGGAGCATCACCGATCATGTATTTCCCATGCCTGAGTCCTAGGGCTTCAAGGAATCGTCCCGCCCTGGTTGGCTGGTGCCACCGCCTGTGGTTTCTCGACTAGCAGAGATTCTTATCAGGGGTGGTCCCTGACAACTGGAAATGGGTGTCCTGCTGACTGAGGATACCACTGGCACTTGTCACGTGGGAAAGAATGATAACTGCCTTCCAATGCCCAAAGAATTCCGAGCAATAAAAAACTGTCCTGCCCAAAACCAATACTGCCATTGATAAACACCTCTAAGGCCACCATGCAGGAAGGGGACAGGGCCCCTGGGCACAGTGCCATGGGTCGCCATAATCTCAACTCAGCAAAATCCAAAACCCACACCCTGCAGGGACCAGCTCAGGACACAGCAAGCCTAGACAGTGTGGTGGGCTGGGAGTCACATAACCCCACAGGTGCTGGAACCACGGCTGCGTGTGCTTCTACTTCCACACCTGCCCAGTGGTGGAAAGCACTTGACCTTCCACCTCGGGAAGCAGACAGGAGGAACAGACGAAGGTGCGTGGTCTGCCTGCTCAGGGGTTGCAGGAGGCCCAGATGCAGAAAGGTCGGAAGCGGGAATCCTCCACTTAAGTAGATTTTTGAGAAAGGGTGTCTGGCTCTGGGGAAAATGGGATATGGGGGAACCTAAGGGCCTAAGTCTATTCCCATCCCCATCTTGAAGGGATAGGGGAGGACAGGGAGACGGAGACCCAGTTGAGAAGAAAAGTGTGTTTGCTTAAAGAAAGAACTCATTGAGTCTCAGAGTGACACAGAAGAGGAAATGACCCTCTGAAGGCCTGAGGGGCCCAACTGACACAGTCACTCAATACCGCAGGCTGCAGGGTGCACCGGATCTGGATCCCGGACACTGGGATTGCATTCTGGCTCCATCACTTATTAACTAATTGGCAAAATACTTCATTTCTCTAAGTCCTAGTTCTCTTATCTGTAAAGCGAGGATAATAATAGTACTTCCCTCATGGGATTACGAAGAATATTAACTAAGTGAATATAAAGTGCTTAACACAACACAGCGTCGAGCTTTACAGTAATTGCTATTCTTTCCAGGAACAGATGTAATAAAGAGAAAGAGAATCTGGATGTGGGCCATAGGAAAGAAGGACAGGCCCTTTCCCTGCAGCCCAGAGCCCCCCTGACAGCTGCTGCCTGTATCACGGCTCAGAGTTGCAGGCAGAAGGGTGAGAGGTACTGGGTGAGGGTTGGGGAGCAGTGGTTGGCAGTGCTGGGGGTCCCCAGAAAGCCTCCATGGAGAGTGTTGCCTTACCTCTGCCTGGCAGCGTCTGGTACCTGCTCTCAGGGCCCACGTGTCCCAGGGACGGCTGGGCCATGTCCCCACTGAAAGTCGCCAGCTCAGGCTCGCTAACGTATGACCGGAGCTCCACCTGTGGGCAAAGTGTGAGGCGGTCACATCTTCAGAGCATCATGTCACCTTCCCTCTCCCCACCCAAAGTGGGGCATCCCCAGGGTCCTCCCTGCTCACCCTCGAGTCCCCGTTCACACACTGGCCCTGCTCCCGGTCTCGCTTCCGCTCATCCGACTGCCGCTTGAGGCCCCTCACTGAAGTGTGCCGAATGATGGTGGCCTCTCTCGGCAGAGGTGGCACAGCCGGTGGCTGGTCCTCTGGGCTGTAGAGCTCAGGGAGTGGGGGCCTGGGAGGTGCCTCGTCTTCCTGCTCAAAAAAAAGGACCAGAAGCAGTGCCCAGTGAGAGGGAGCCGGAGGGAGGATGCCAAGTGGCCCCCCCACAGTAGTGGCCCAAAGGGCAGGAACGGGCCACCTCGGGCCTGCAGAGCATGACCACTTCAGCCCAAAGATGCCAGCATTTCCCCCGGCTGAGCTGTAAAGAAGGTGGACACCTGTGACCCAACTCCATTCTTCCCTTTGATTCACACATTTTCCATTTTTCAAAGTGTCCCCAAATCCAGAACTCAGGTCTCCTAGGCCCATGTCCTGACTCCACTTGCTTGGAGTGCACTACAGGGGATGGGGGCAGGCTGGCAACTCTGCACAACTGGTAAGTCTGTGACAGCAGCACACACGCCCCAAAGCACATGTCTGCTCCACCCCACAGGGCTCACACTGAGCAGCTCACCGCCCCTGCACGGTCTTGGGACCCTGAGCACGCTGGACTGCTGAGCAAGGACAGTCCACCTCCTCCTGCCCCATCAGAAATGTGAGCAGTTATCAAATATTTCCTCCTTCCTGACAGGCAGGCGGTCAGGATCGGTGACTCACTGCCTGCCTCTCGGCCCACTCTCCAGGGGATGACGAATATCACAATTTTCCTCAAAACGCCCAGTCTGCAATGCTCTCTGAGGGCTGTGACTTCTCTACAGAGCAACAGCCTGGCTCCCAACTGCCATGGACACCTACTCCTGGGACAAATGACCATCAAGACGCCTTCCTCCTAAACTCCCCCTTTCTCAGTCTAATTCTGCTTTGTTTTTCAGAATTTTGCAGAGTTCAGGAAAGGGTACAGCAATCACTTTGCAAAGATTTATCAGCATTCTTCCAATGCAACATACTTCCGTATTGCATGCAAGTAAGCTGCCTGCCCAAGATACCCACAGAAACTCTGAACACCAGAGGTTTCCAACCCTGACAAAATCTTGGAATCACCAATTTCTAAAAAGCTCCCCAGAAAGAAAACACAAAACATTGATTGCCTTTGAGTGAAGGGAATAGAATATCTGGAGACTGAGGGTGGGAGAGAGACATTTTGTTATTTTTATTTTTTGACTCTGTACCCTTTGAGAATATTATCTAATAAAAGAGTAAATGACATTAAATTCAACAAAATGAGCCAAATAAAAATGAAAGAACTATAGTTACATGCAGCAATGTGGCTAAATCACACAAATATAATGTTGAAGTAAAGATGCAAGATACAAAAGAATATAGTATTATATATAGGCAAAATTAAAGTGTTTAGAAATGCAAACATAGGTAGCAAAACTGAAAAAAAGAAAAGAGCGGGGGGGGAAAAGCAAGGAAATTATCCAAAAATTCAAGATAGGTCAGGACAGTGGTTACCTCTGGCAAAAAAGGTCTGCACTGGGAAGGGACCCACAGGCCCAAGGGCTTCTGGGTGTTGCAAAGCTCTCTTTCTTCGTCTGGGTATTGGTATAACCTGGGCAGTCTCTTTATTATTATTTGTCAAATTACACATTCATGTTTTATGTCAATTTCAGGATGAATATCATTTCACAAATATAAAACAAGCAAACAGTAATAAAAAATAAATGGTGAAACTGGTAAGCACACATACATTACAGGAGGAGAGAGAAGATGCTGGTGACCCTGAGCTCACCCAAGTGGGAAAGCCCTGCCCCCGAGGCACGGAATTGTCTACTCAGAGCTGTTTGTTATGTACAAGGGGAAACTGAGGAGGCTCAGAGATGGGATGCACCTTGTTTCTCCAGGACCCAGTGAGAGAACAAGGGCTGGATTCCAGGAGGTCCAGCTCCCAGGCCAGCACCATTTCCCTCTGCTGCTCGTCCTGGCTGGCTAGCATCCTGCCTTATGTCATCAGCCGTCTGCCCCAGCCATTCCTGCTGTTTGTTTTGCTACTTCTACCACCCACTTTGTGGCTGGTGCTCTGTGCCTCTTTGATCTGGGATTGGGAAGGAGATCTCCAGATGAGAAAATTCACAATGGCTCTGGATCCTGGCACCTGTCTTCCAGCTCTGGGCCCTGCGCCGTGGCCAGAAGCAGGTAGATGCTGAGGATGGGGATATGGGAACTTGTGTGTTTAAACCAGCGCTGTGCACCCACCTCATCAGAGGTCCTAGGCACACATGGTACCCAAGCAAAGCTCCTCCAAGCATTTGCTGGCAAAATCCTGGAGGTCTCCCTTCCAAGGTACCCTGTGCTATAGTTTCCCTGGCACTTGGAACAGACCCCTTGTATTCTACAGCCAAGGCTGGCCTGGCCCTGGAGATATGAGCTATCATGGTACCTGATCACATCTTCTGTTCCCTTAAAGTCTCCTGTGCTGCAAACTCTGCAAAAGGCCCCTTTATGCCAGGGAGGCCAAAGTGTTAGCCCAGGCAACCACACAGGTCACAGATATATCTGACCTGAGGACCTGGGCCAAACATCCAATTAGATGGCAGATGGCACAGAGAATGGTCAGCTGTGGATTGGATCCACTAACTACTATGGAGACCTTATACGGATTTTAACAACTCTGAGACTTTGTTCTCTTCCCTGTGAGATGGGGATGCTGACCCTCCTGTCTATACGCCATAAGTTTGTTGCGAAGATCAAATGTATTCTACAACCCAGCAGAGTGGTCAGCTGTAAATGAAGATAAGGATACTCTTCTGCTGAGATAAGCTCATGGCCCGCAGGCATGTGTAATGGCAGGTTTGCAAGGAGCAGCCACACACCTCTCTGCATAGTGCATATCACAGATTCCACTACTCAACACAATTCCTTCCTCTTGCTGGGCCTCAGTTTTCCCAGCTGCAAAATGGGAACGTTGGGCTAGATCATCTCTAAGGGCCCTTCTAATTCTGGGAGCCTGAGGCCCAACAGCAGGTACTATTCCTTAACTTCGCATGGCTCAGGACTCTGGGGGGTGCTCTCTCTCCAAGTTCCCCCAGAAGCTTCTCTCCTGAGAGAAGCTGACCTGAGGACAGAGAGGGACAATCATCTGTCAGAGAGGAAACAACAACACTCAGTTCCTGGTCATCAATACTTACGACTTTGGGCTTTGTCTTGGTTGGTGACTGAAGCGGGGATGTCACCTTCCTCAGCTGGGGTGGGTGAGGTCGGTAGGGCACGTAAGTTTGCAGCTGTGGGAAGAGCCGAACTTCCAGAGGGGTCCGCACAGGGCTGGTGGGAGGGCTGGGCTGCAGGGGTGGCTTGCTCTCAGAAGTCGAGAGTGAAGGCACAGGCGGGTGAGGAAACAAAGGCACTGTTTTTCTCTCTAAGGGGCGTGGAGGGAAACAAAGGATGGGATGGAACAAAAACCCTCTTGGTTGGAGGACAGGAGGAGAGACTTACGCCAGGAAGAGCTGACCTCCCCAAGGCCAATCCCACCCGCCTGGGTGCTGGCCCTGGAAGACGGCTCCCTCACCTGGGTTTTTGACCGATTCCACCAGGAATCTAAAGTTCTCTTTATTTGCGCTCAGGCCTGCAATGACGTCCTCAATCCTCCAGAGATCCTTCTGTATCTGTGACTTCTCCTGAGGAAGACGAGGTAGTGGTTCATTGCCTTCTTAGCTCCTTACCAGAAGTTTCTTCTTAGGACTTAGGTTGCCATTTCAGACAAGGCCCTCACTCCGGGGCGGGTGGGGGGAAGCAGCAGCCAGCAGCCCCTTGGGAAACCCCCCAGGGCGAGAGCCAAGCCTGCTTGATAGCTTTGTAGAGAAGTGCAGACATGAAAGATGCCCAAGGCCCAGAAGAGAAATCTCAGGAGCTCTCACCAGTCCGACTTGCCTATTTCCACTTAATTTGAAAATAGACTGCCTTAAACACTGTACGATTCCACTTATATAAGGTACCCAAAGAAGTCAAATTCAGAGAAAGTAGAGGGTGGTTGCCAGAGGCTGGGGGGGCGGGGGAGAGTGGGGATTGTTGTTTCATGGGGACAGAGTTCCAGTTGTGCAAGACACAAAGTTGTGGGGATGGGTGCAACAATGTGAACACACGTTACACTACCGAATGGTACACTTGAAAGTGGTTAAGGTGGTGAATTTTGTAATGTGTATTTTACCACAATTTTTAAAAGTGTACTATCCTAGGCAACCACGGCAGAAGGAAAGATAAGGCAAGAACTAGAGGTTACACCATCCCTAGAATATTTTGACAGCTAAATCCTGGGATTTAAAGTTCAGATAAGAGGATAACGGGCTTTGGAAATTATTGGGCAATGAAAAGAAATCAAGTACTGATACATGCCACAATGGGAATGAGCCTTGAAAATACTATGCTAGGTGCAAGAAGTCTTCATGTATACGACATGCCCAGAATAGGAAAATCAATAAAGGCAGAAAGTAGATTGGTGGTTCGCTAGAGCACAGTGGGGAGCTGGGGGTGGGCATGGGAGTGACTGCTAATGGGCACAGGGTTTCTTTTTGGAGATGATGAAACTGTTAGGAAATTGCCTCTGGGGTGACTGCACAACTCGGTGAATATTCTGAAAACCACTGAATTGTATACTTTAAAAGTGTGACTTTTATGGAATGTGAGTTATATGATAAAACTGGGTTAAAAAAAAAAAACACCAAAAAGCAACGGAGAAAGAGCCAGGCTACGTGACCAGATGCACACTCTTACAAGTTACGACTGAAATCGGCCGGGAAGAGGCCCTAGAAAAGAGAGAGGAGCAGGGTCTGTCGTGATTAAGGGATTGTGAGCATCTCTTAATAGAGTTGTTTAAACATCAAACATAGTATTCTTTTCATTTTTAAAGTATCATGGGGGAAGATAGCCTTGGTCCTTCCCTCTGGACTGAAAATGGAAGAATTCACATCCCCACCTCCCCTCAGGCACCGGGCCACCCTCAATTGGAAGAGTTCTCGCATGCGTGATTATTTATGGACGTGTCCGATTCTGCAACTAGACTGTGTGCTCCCTGATGTATCCCACCGGCAGGTACTAAGCAGATTCTCAGTACATGTCCGCATATGCTGAATGAATAAAGGGCCAGTCACGTAAAAGTTCCTGCTCAAATGCTGTCCAACAGCAGAGACAACAGACATCTGAGGCCTCCCTCCTAACGGGTTCTCACGCTCATACTCTCCCCACCCTTCCAACACCAACACACATCCTCAGGACTGACGAGCAAATAACGGGCGTGCTGCTGAGCTCCTCACTAAAGTACGAGTGTCCTAAAACAGACACGTTATTGAGCCCAGAGTACAGGTATACGCTCACAGGATTATCGCGAGAGCTGAGGTCCCCAAGCAGAGTGCTGGGAACAGGTGAAGGAGGGACATGGGAAGAAAATCAGTTCTCACCTCGGCTGGCAGTCTACCTGGCATACTTCTACCTGTCAGTTCACAACCCTGCCCTCACTTTTCCTGTCACCACATGTGCAAGAGAAGAGCAGAGAGGAGCAAAGGCCAGAGAACCTCTATCTTTCTCCAAGGGCGATGGAATGTCAGAACTTAATGACAAGATGAAAGAAGCTTTGGGGGAGCAAGGAGGCGGGGTTTCATTCCTGTATCCTCACACCACGCAGGGTAGGAAGACTCCTGAGTACTACATTCAGCAAAGGCTTGAACTCTTATCCGGAACTAGGGCCGCCTACAGGTAGCCTCACCAATCACTGCCTCTCACACAGTGACCTGGACGCTCTTTGATCCGCTGCCTTCCCTGCCCAGTTGGCCTTGCAAATCTTCATAAATAAAGCCACTCATCTTTACTTGAAAAGGCTAAGAATTTTCTCACAGCCAAATCTGGCTCAAGGGAGGCGAGTTCCCACTACTCAAAGAGTGCGTGTATGGGGCTGCAAGCGTATTTCCAGCATTAATGATTTATTCGGGACTCTAACAGCTTGCCTGGCCTAGAATTACATCAAAGAAGTTAGCACAGAGCCTGCTCCAAGAAGGGCTTTGTGAGCTTCCCAGGTCACTGTGGCATTCAGGGAAAGCATGAGCAATGCCACCAAGCGAGGTGGGAATCAAGCTGCAAGGACCAGGCTTCAAACTGGCCTGTCTCCTAGTAACTTACAGGGCTAAGTTCTCGAGGGAGCCTGTGACAATACCTGTACATTGTATCCATTTTTTTTTTTTTTTTTTTTTTAGAGGGGAAAAAGGGATTCTGGGCCTGTTGTATATTAAATCACCACAAAATAAGGCACAGTAGAATTACAAATGGTCAATAATCACATGAAAAGATGTTTAACCTACTAGTTATTAAATAAATGTAAATTAAAACAAGATGTGCTTCTCCAGCAGGTAGACAGGCAAGAACTAAAAAGACTGATCACATCAAGTGCTGGCGAGGATGAGGGTAGATAGGCTCAGTGGCTGCGGGAGGGAGGGCAAATGAGTACAGCCGTTTAGAGGGTGACCTGGCGGTATCTGTCAATACTGACGACGTACACTCATTTCAACCCACCAAGTCCACTCCTTGAAGCCTATCTTAGATACTTACAACAATCTTGCAAAGGCAGTTACACAGATGCTCATTGTGGCACCACTTATAAAACACTACAAATAACTTAAATGCCCATCAGAAGAAGAATGGCTAAATAAAGTATGGAATATCCAGACTCTGAAATTCTACGCAGCAGTTCAGAACCAACTTAATTTCATTTATTTAGACCAACACTGTCCAGTATGACTTTCTGAGATTATGGAAACCTTCTGTCATTTGTGCTGTCTAATCGTGTAGCTACTACCACATATGGCTCCTGGGCAGTTGAAATGACTGTAGAGTGACTGAGGAATACACTGTTAATATTAGTTAATTATAATTCATTCATTTAAATGTCAATAGCTACCATATTGAACAGTATCTTTCCCAGAAAGATTTCCACAACATAAGGTTATGACAAAAAAAGCAAGTTACCAAACAATGTGTAAGTATGATTCCTCTGTAAGTTAAACCCAACTCCCACCCCCAAATAAATTATATAATTCTAGGTATGGGCACATGTTTGGAAATGCATAGAAAATGGTCAGAAAGGTAGTGCGGCGAACTGACGGCATTCGTTACATATATAGGGAAGATGGCGGTCTGGGGCAGAAAGGGGCAGGAGAGAGAGAAGCATTCATGTGTCGTCTGTATATAAAAAGCTAAAAAAGTTACTGCTAAAATTAATGTGGCTCGTTGAAGTCCAAGAAGATAGGTATGACAGGACAGGTGAAGGAACTAGTAACTAGAAATAATTGTTTGAAGGACGTTGTCAACAATATTCACCCAGTATTTTCAAGCCACTATGCTAAGTGCTGGGGATACAAAAAAAGAATCGGAAAATGTTAGTCAGCTCGAATGAAGGGAAATTATCGGAACAACAGCAGCAGCAGCAGGAGACAGGTAAGTTCTGGGGAACCTAGCAGGCCACCCCTGAGCCACAGGCAAGAGTCTCCTCCGCCTGGCCCTGGTCTGGGCTCTCGGGAACCAGCTCTGAATGATGAGGGGAGGGACAGCAGGGCCTGGGAAAAGCTTCCCCGTCCCAACTTCCCGTCACTTTTCTGGGGTGAGGTTGATGTCTGGGGTGAGTCAACATAATTCATTCAATCACCTGAACGAAGCGCCTTGGTTAGAACTAGTTCCATCAGTTAGCAAGCCTAGCACCAAAACTGGCCGCACACATAGCAGGCCTCAATCAATGCTGGCTGAGTTCAAATAAATTGAATTTCTGTCAGTGCCCTGAAAGAGGGGATACAGATCTAAAGTTGGGTTCGAAAGCAGGTTCTTTTCCATTTTTAAAATGTTGAGGGTGGGAAGGGATAGCTTGGTTGGGCATCATAGTGAGGGAACACTATGGCAGCTGGAAGACCCAACTGGAGGGAGAAAAACCACACAGGTCCTTTTTTCTCTCCCCTTTGTGGGCAGAGGCAGCTGTCAACAGGGTGGCCTGGTTTTTAAGGAGAGAGGGAAGGAGGCAGGGCTCTAAGGCTGCCCTTCCTAAGTGGGGCAGGGGCCGCTGCGATGGGTATCTCCCAGCCTGGCCTCCAGAAAAGCTAATCACTGCCTAGATCCCAGAGACACTTCGATTCACACTACCTCCTCAGGTGAAGGCTTGATAACATCTATCTTCAGGGATCAGAGGAAGGAAGGGGGCGGGGCTTCCTGCTGCTGTCTGAGTGAGCAGCTAGGAACCCAAGATGGGCCAAGAACCAAGAAACACAGATCACTCTCAAGGCTCTATAAGGTTCTCAAGGTTGGTATTTGTGTCCTCTCAGAGCTGTCCCCCCAAATGCCCAAGAGCTTGTCTCTGAGAGCAGACAGGCAAAGGAACTGGGGGGAGGCTGCAGATCACAGCCTCACTGGGGGAAGGGATACTGAGGGAGAGCTTGGGGTGGTGAGAAGGCTGAATCCAGTGGAGAAAGAGAAGGCCCTGGGTCAGGTTCACAGCCCCCACAGGAAGGCTCTCAGGAGAAATCAGAGCTCAGAAGGGATGAAGAGCCCTTGGGTCACCTGGAAAAAAAAGGCTCTTCTGTGCTGCTCCTGCAGGGTCTGCTTCAGCTGCTCCACATCATTCTCCAACTTCAGATACTCATTCCAGGCATTTTCCATCTCCTGTTGGCCAGGGAAACACTTCTGATTCTTAATTATCCCCTGCCCCCCAGAAACCCCACGAGTACCTGTGCTTCTGACCACTGCTGACCAAGCCAGGGGAAAAGGGAAGGGGAGCCCCATGGGTCTCGGGCAGTCCTGGTAAGACACAGGGGTGTCTTCTCATTCACACAGTGACCCTGGCCACCTGCACTGTTCCCTCTCCCACCCTTGGGGATGCTTTGGTTCTCAGCCCTGGCGAAAAGGGCCTGTACCACATCAGATGAACAAATAAAGTAGAAATTCTGATGGCTTAGAATTAACTGCACACAGATCAGGGAATGAATATCCTTGCCAGCTGCTCTGAGAACTCTGGTCCCTTGGGTGTTACTATAGCTCCCCAGGAGTCACTGATGGCAGGGACCCAAAGGCACTGGTAGAGACAGACATGTCACCCCTGGACAAGGTAAGCTACATCAGGGGGCAGCCTGGACAAGTTCTGCTACTCCAAGACTCTTGCCCCTGGCCACCAATTCAACTCTAGCTTGGGAGATGAGAAAGCAGCCCCCTGCCCAGCCCATCTTGAGGGGGAAGTGTCTGCCGCCCTCCACACACTCTACGCACAGTGGACTCTCTAGAGAGCTCTGCCCGGATGTGAACGAGGTCCTCCTGCAGCAACCTCTGCTGGTAGGCAATCTTCTCAAGGTGCTGGGGCTGGTCTCGGTACTGCTCCATCTGTCTGTGTAACACCTCCAGCACAGACTCTAGCTGGTCCTGCACGGGGCAAGGGTCAAAGAGCAAGATGATAGAAGGACAGCCCCAGGAGGCCATGACAGGAACTAAACAACCCTGCCAGATCTAACTGTGGCTGAAGGGGCCAGCATCCAGCTGGGGCCTGAGAGTCAGGGCCTCTGATTTCAGCTCTGACTCTCCCCATTGGGTGGCCTGGGGCAAGTCACCTAACAGCTCTGTGCCTCAGTTTTCTCATCTACAAAATGGGAACAAGGCCATCAACTTATGGGATAAATGATGAGGATAAACCAGAGTCAATGGAAAACTCTTTAAGCTCTTGGGACAAAGGCCATGTTACAAACCTTCAGCATCACAAATATAATGCCTTATTCAAATACAATAAAGAAAAAAATTCACACTAATTGTCTAAGAGACCAAACATCAGTGCCCCCACCATTCCGCCCCAGCCCATTCGTGCCTTCCCATCCAGACTTGCTTCCTTCATAGCTCAGATCCTAGAAGAAAAGGAGCTTCAGCAAGTGAGGATCTCTGCCCTGTTATGACTGTGGCTACTTTCTCCAAGGCAGACTCCCCTCTGGGGTTCAGGGACTTGGAGCATCACATACAAGCCAGTGGAGCCCTCTTCTCCTGGGCTTACTCGCCTCACCAGGCCTCCAGGGAGAGTTGAAAAGAACCAATCGTCCCCGCCCCAGAAGCACGCTTTAATCCCAAAGCCATTGTTCTGGATAAACTAACACCTGTTGTTCAATACCATCCAGTCCATGACTGAGAGAAGATAAACCCCCACCCCACTCAGCCTAAGATTATGCAAAACTGATGCATACTTTGTTCTCCTTGAGGGCTCGTATCTTGTCTTCCAAGTCCTGGAGGATCCTGTCTTGTTCACAGAAGACACTCAGTTTGACCTGTGAGCAAGAAGAACAGGTTGGAGAGGACCTGGGATGATGAGTAAAGGGCACAGCTTTGCAGTATCATCAGTAAACCTTTGGCTATAGAGCCATCGAAACCCGGCCTGAAGCTGCCCACCCTGGGTCTGGGGCAACAGGCAGACAAGGGGTCCACCTGTCACTGTTCACTCACGTCAATGTCACTCTCAGCAATCTTCACTGGCTTTAGGCTTCGATCCTTGAGAAGGTCCCGGCCTGTCATCTGGGAGGTGAATAAGGTAAAGGCGATTTACACACGGGCTTCAGGATCAGAATTTAGGAAGGAGAGTTAGTCCCCGAGGGGTGGGTGTGGAAATCTTGGCAGTGGCAGGGAGGGTCATGGCACAGAAGGGGCAAAAACCAGGCAATACCTGCTTTTTTTCTTTTTTAAATGCTTATTTTAGGGAAAAATCAAAACCATTTCTGAGATCCTAGGAGCACTTATAAACTTCTCAAATTAAAGAAAATGTAGATGTTCAAGTTATCCCACTGTTATCAACTGTAGAAGCTTATTAGTTCAATATGAGGTTTGGACGATTTGCCACCAATAAGAGAACAGTTTTGCTACTGAATCTGGGGTCAAACACAAGTGAGCGAAGTCCAAAACCCCCATCCAAGGCAGTGTGTTGGATAGACCAGGAGGGACAAGCAAATCCCCTGGGCACTGTCAAGCCTTAGTTTAAGGAAGTCTCTGAGAAGCCCATCTCCCCATGAGTAAGGTCAGCCTTCCTCATTTGACACTACTTGGGTAGAGGAATCGGCCCAGGGAAGAAGGAACCTGGATAATTCCTGGCTGGGGTTTTAAACTGATCCCTGAATAACTGAAGCTAGGTCATACTGGTGTAAGTTACAAGTTCCCCTGTCCTCTCTCAAGAAAGGAAACCACAAAGCAGTAGATAAAAATCACCCAAACTTATGGGCAATGTGGGATTTCCCATTTCCTATCCCTCCCCTGACCCAACATGGGCCACATGCTGCCCCTTTCTCACTGACCCCTATGAAGCTAAACCCAATTTTTTTAGCCCATGTTTTCATTTACCCCAAATCTCCTCCTGCCCAACACTGTGCAGGGGAGGGGTTACTTTTCCACAGAGTCCCCTCCATGGCCAACCCACGGTCAGGAATAGCCAGATGCAGTGTGCCCCGTGTAGGGGAGGCCGTCTCGCTGAACTCCATTTTGCAGATCTGACCAGGGACACGGAGGGTGTAGCTAACCACGGCTGAGAGAGGCAGCGTGTATACGATGCAGAGGGTCTCCGTGTGCATGGACAGACAGCTGATGGAGAGAAGGCCCTCGCTTTCTCCCTATTCCATCTCGGGGGTCGAGTTTGTGAATGTAAATCAGAAGCACAAACATATTGGCAAACGTTTCCCTCAGGACTCAAGCCACCCATGTGCCCAACTGTCTTATATTCCCTCTCTCCTTGACAATCAGCAGCAGCAAATCCAAAGGTCAAGGTCAAGGGATAATACGGTCTCCATGCCTGGGCCTGAGGACTAAGTCTGGCTGCAGACCCACCTTCACCCATTCCCATGTTCCCTTTGGTCACACAGAGGGCCGTGACCACTGTCTTATTTATCTGGGTAAAGTCAGCCTGGAACATGTACGGCCTGGCAAACGCTTACTGCACTGTAGGTAGGTCAGTGCTGTCGAGTTCCTGGAAAAAGCAGAACTCCAGCCAAATTCTGCTCTTCAAAACTGGCAGATGATGTAGGTATACACGTTTACACAGTCACAGAACACACTGACTACAGCCACAATCCACAAACAGCAGGCTGTGCTGGCTGGCTCCTGCAAGGGCGGGGCGGGGAGGGGCGAAGGGGAGGCGAGGGGGGTTAATCCTGGTGAACCACACACTGGCAGGCCTTGGGCCTTTAAACTCAGGGGAACCCAACAGGTAAAGGTAGGCGTCTTCCCTGTGTCCCCAAAGCAGAGGGTGATGAGTTTGTTTATCCTCCAAGGGGCTGACCCTTGGCTTGTTTCCCAGGAAGAAATCATTTTCAAAATGAGATATGGAGATGTTTGGGGGATTTTTTTCCTCCTAGCAAAACTCTTCCCCTTATTTCATTAAAGCTTTTTTTTTTTTTTTAACAGATGGTATCTTTTTGAGACTGAAATAGCAAGGCATGGAATGTAATCGAGTGATGCCTCATTTATGCAGCACCATCAGGGAAGGAATAAGGTGTTCTACACAAAAAGGGCATTTTGAGAAAAGCCGAATCTTTCAAACTTTTTGATGGAAAGCTTACTAACAGTACGTGCTTCACTGCCTTCACAGAATAGTGGATATAAATTCAACCTTTTTTGGATGAATCATTGTCATTATAAAAACCAGTAATAGAGAATTTCTTAGAAGCGAGTGTTTTAGGACTATTTGCCCCTTGATAAATGCTCTCAAATCTCTGTGCTTTCATTTCCGTTTTAGACTGACATATATAATGTTTCTTTTCTCTCTCGGGATATTAGCATTCCCTCTAAGAAATAGGCTTCTCTTGTCCCCCTTTTAAGGTGCTGCTTTTCAGGTGCTCGTGAGTTAGGAATTCAAACTCAGACTGAGTCTGTTAGGATTAGAAACTCAACCCAGGTGACACACTTGCTGCTTTTCCCCAGTTCCCTCCCTCTAACTGGGTTGGTGCCCTGCAAGGGAGATCCTTCCAGACACTGCGTACCCCACAGCTAAGAGCCTCAGTACCTCAGATGGTATGTTCTGTCTCCCCTCACTAGGTGCTAACCTAATTGGGGTGAGGGTGGGGATGGTGACCTATTTTCTCCGTATCCTCAAAGTCCAGCCACCGCCCGTCATACTGAGGGTACTCAGGACGTGTCTGCGCAGTGAGTCTGGGGATGTAATAAAATGAGCGGGCTGTGCTCGGGGCCGAGACCTCCTCCTATGACCACAGGCTTTAGAGTGTATGCTCCATGACAGTGATTACACAGCTCAGAGGCCCTGGAGGCTTCTGAATTTAGCTTTGTTCCAGACAGCCGAGGCTACTACGACATACCCACAAGTACTGTATTACATCTAATTTTCCTTTTAAACTTGTGCTTTGTATTAGCTATGCTTAAATCCATTGAAAACATCGACTGTGGGTCCCCAGCTTCACTGTCATCAGAAAAAGTGAAAGTCAGTGGGCACTCATCCATTTGAAAGAGTGTCTGCCTCAGAAAGGAACTGAAGGCCACCCAGGCATCTTACCCGCCTCCCACACATACCCCGACACCTTTTCTCAGGGCTCAGGATGAGTGGACACAGCAGCTGCTTCCCCACCTGCAGCCTCCCTTGGAATGCAGCAGGAGCTGGCCACGTTTCAGGTACTACTTCTGCATCAGTCAAAGGAGGGATGGGGGGCCCCGTTCTAGTCCAGCTCCAGATATCAACACCCTGCCCTGAAGAAAAGGCACCCTAATCCCAGGGCCAGGGTGCAATCTGAGGACACCCCAGCTCCTCCAAGGTGACCAGGAACTGCTGCTTCCTCTCAAGGAACTCATGCTCGACTACCAAGACCATGCTGGTCTCTGTGTAGGTCAGCCCTCGCCATGGAGGCAGACAGTGAGAATGAGAACATGACACAAGCTGGTAGCAAGCTAGGCAAGCCCCGCCCCCCGCCCCCTCCTCCCTCATGGCAGCACAAAAGATGGAGTCACACAGCACCACAGATGAGAGGCTCAGCCTGGTGCACCAGCCAAACTATTGAAGGGAGCTTCAATAGAAAGAAAATAAACCAAAATGACTTGCAGGACGCCTGGGGGTGGTCAGGAGAGCCCCTGGTTAAGCAAGTGATGGAGCCAGAAGCAATGGAATGGCCCCGGTTGAAGACACAGATCAGATCATCTTACGCTTCTCCTGGGCCGACAGCCCCGTGCTGACTTCTTCAGCACTTTGTAAAGCACGTTCATCAAAGGTTCATTATTTTTTATCTGTTCCAAACACAAAGGCAAATACAACAAAACATAACAGGTGAGACATCAAACAACCCTTGAAGGAGCTGGAATCTGGGGGAACGGGCAAAGGGGAGCCTTGGGAAGATGTGTCTCAGTTGGTTTGCATGGCTTGCCAGCTGCTGGGCCTTTCTGAAAGTCAGGTCCCTGGTCTGCAAAAGGGGGTAACAAACTCTGCCTGAAGGGCTTTTGTGCAGGCTCGTTTACGTGAGAATGCCAAGTTCAGTGCCCATCTGCTTCCAGGTTCTGTGCAGAAAGCAAGAGGAAACTTTGCTTCTTTCTTCGCCCTCCCTCATCACATACTGTAAGGCATCTCTACTTTAGAGCGGTGCCACCATTAGGCCCTTAGACCCTCACCTCCACACCTGTGTTGCAGCTAAGTAATGTCTAACCAATGACCCCAAGTGCTTGCAGCTCCCTTGGGAGAAGACTGTCCGAACCGCTACGACAGTGGATCTCAACCTTGGCTTGAACACTGGAATCACCCAGGAGCTTTAACTAACACTGATGCCTGAGTCCCTGTGGGGACAGAGCCCCAGAGAGCAGTTTCCAGGCTCTCGGCCTCACATAGAAAGGTGCTGGCTCAGGTAGTAGATGGTCATCAGCTGTGACTAGTTGGCCATCAGCTGTTACCCGTTAGCCATTGGCCACTGATATAACTGCCGTGGCTAAGGTAGCAAACGGTGGTGTAGTGTGGGGTGTAATGACGTGGCGGAGTGTGGATTGCAGAGGCGGATTGCAGCTAGCAAGTGAGGTTGGTTGGCAGAGACAAGTGGATGGCAGGTTGTGGATCATGTGGCTCCTGCCTCCTGTGTCTCCAACCCAGCCGCCAGTGAGACTATAGTGGTATGATTCCCCTACCTATAGCTCCATGGGTGTTCCTTTTTGGCCTCACCATATCCTGCGTTCTTGTGTGGGGAGCGGGAGCTGAGACCCTGCATGACAGTCCCAACTTCAAGAGACTCAGATATCATTGGTGTGGGGTGGGGCCTGGGCATCGGGATTCTTAAAAGCCCTCCTGGGTCATGCTAATGTGCAACCAGGATTGGCAACCACGACTCTAAAACTTGCTCAAGTTCTCAAACTT
The DNA here is from genome assembly GCF_036562045.2 of Rhinolophus sinicus. NCBI lineage: Eukaryota > Metazoa > Chordata > Mammalia > Chiroptera > Rhinolophidae > Rhinolophus > Rhinolophus sinicus. Next base: position 131,299,499 of record NC_133756.1, read on the forward strand.
GAGCATGCTTCAGAATCACCTGGAGGGCTTATTAACATACAGACTTCCAGGTATTGCTGATGCTGTTGGTTTGGCATCACATTTTTGAGAACTACTGCTTTGAAACAATGATTCTCAACCGTGGCTACACATTAGAAATACCTAGGGAGCTTTTTTTAAGAGTAATATCTTAGTGTTATCGATTAAGTCAGAGTTTCTAAGGGGTCGGACCCAGGAATCTATATTCAGTGAAAAAGCTGCTTGTTCTAGTTCAAGGCCAGGGTTAATAATCTCTGCTCCAGAACAGTAGACCTCCAACTTTCGTGTGCCCAAGAGTCACCCCAAAGCTTGATTTAAAACATGCAGAACTTTTGGGCACCACCTTTAAAGGTTCTAATTCAACAGAACCCTCCAGACATGCAATTTTTTAAAATCAAGCTCCCAGGTGATCCCGAAGTAGGTCGTGTCCCAGACCACAATGCAAGAAACTTTGCTCCAGAAGCTGACTTTGGGAACAGACCCTGAGTGGAGATGCCCTGATCTGAGGCTCAAACAGGAAGAAGGTGGAGGCCGGCTGATAACACAGCCCTCAGCAGGGATGAGAGCCTCTTTGGGGCTGACTGCAACCTGCTCTACCTACAAAGGCACCCCCTGAGCAGCTTGTGCTACCCTCCCCGCCACCTCCCTGTCCCAGCTGTGCTTCATAGCTGCAGAAAAACAACTCAAGCTGCCAACAAGAGCCAACCCCCACACGCCCTCTTCAGACCTGGGGGGGAGGAAGGGGTAGGGTCCTAAAGAGTAGAATGTCAATGCCAGAACTATTACACAACTCAGTGAATACACCTTTAGGGTGGGCAAAGTACATGGTACAGAAGAAAGAAGGCAAGTGGGGAGTCAGGCACTGGGTTCGAATCCCAGCTGCAAAAGTCACCTGCTACGTGGGATCCTGGTTGGTAAGGTGGGGATGCTAATTCCTATTGCTCAGGGATGCTGGGAGGATTGAGTGAGATTATTAACACCAAGTGCCCAAACACTGCCAGGCAGGAACAGATGCTTCATCAATGTAGAGTCCTTTCCATCCCGGCAGCATCAAGTAAAATGCCAGAGAAGTAAACATTTCCAAAAAGAACATGAACACAGAGCATCTTCTAAGACAGTAGGGTACGCCTTTGCGTGATTACTTGGCAGCACAGCCGGAATGCTCATTTCAGGAAGAAAAAGCTCCACAACATGGCAGGAGCAGATACCACCAGCTGACTGTGGAAGGGGAGCATCCAGCGATGGTGGAGGTGATGGGCTCTGGGTTTTGGAGCAGGGACACAGGGGTCCCTAGGCCAACCTGGTGGGGGCAGGGAGACCGTCATCCTCCAGAGAGGCTCACCTCCTATTCGCTCCCCAAGGAGGGACCTCTCCCAAGAAGCTGTGCCAGTGGGGGCTGTGCTCATCACTATTCCATGACCGGGCCCATTCAATTGTGTCCACAGATGCCCTCGTCTCAGGGACCCCTGCTGGGCTCAGCATCTTGTCTAGTATGTCACAGCATCTCAAGAGCCAGTGGGTCTCAGGGTTTTCCTGATCGAGTCACTCAACCCACCCAGTGTTCCTCTAGCCTCAGCTACACCGCAGTGATGGGGAGCTCCCCAAAACCGGTGGTGGTCCTTTCAGAAAAGTCTTTCTTCTACTAAATGAAAGCTGCCTACTTGTAGCCGCCTACCATGGAAAGGTTAGGCTGGGAGGAAGTGAGCCTGGGTGTGCAGGTGGCCGCCCTCCCCGGCTGTGTGGGGGAGCCCGCCCACCAGGGAAAGGAGGACACTGACAACACGGCCGGAGTCCCTGGAATCTATATTCCCTTTTTGGCTTAGCAGGTTGGTGTGGGTTTCAGACACTTGCAAACCAAAGCATCCCGCCTAATACACTCCTCAGCCACGGTGCCTGCAGGCCCTCAACACCTCTCCTTTGATTGCAGCCCTTCCCTCATCTGGATCCAGATGTGAGACTCATCTGGGAACCCTACAGCGCAGCTGGGTCAGAGCAGAGCAGGCCCACTGCCTCCCTGATCTGGGCACCCCATCCCTTGGGGGGAGGCCAAGGGGGTGCCAGCCTTTCTGGCAGCCATGCCAGACTGGTGACTCAGGCAGCACCAGCCCCAGCATCTCTTCCCACATGTGCAGCTGGTGCAGTTCCTCTCGGGGACCAGGTCTCTGACAGGAACCAGCAACTAGAGCAACCAGCAGACATGCAGACCAGGGAAACTCTGAGATCAAAACAGTTGTTTTCCATGATAGTGACTACTTCCCGTGATTAACTTTCCTGGTACACGCAGCTCCTACCTAGCTAGCGAAACACCCCAAGGATGTACCTTGCCTCTGTCACGTCAAACACATTTCCTGGCATAAGGACCCCAGCTCAGTTCTAAAGAACTGAATTCCTCTGGGTTCACAGTAGTAGAAGCAACATTTTAAGAGGACCTGGGAGGCAGAGTCAGAGCGCCATGCAAATCCTGACCCCCCAATAACTACCTCCATGGCCTTGGGAAAGTCATGTACCTCTCTGAGCCTCAGTCAGTCACAGAAAGATGCCACCACCTCCCTTCCAGGGCTACTGCAGGGGTTACAATGTCAACAGGAGTTAAACACAGTGAGTGGCACACATTACACCCTCTATCGTTATTAAGCTTCTGTTGGGACTCCTGGTCTGGTCTTCTATCCTGTGCCTCAGTTTCTCTCTCTAAATCCCCTTTAACTCAAATTCTGTGATCTTGACATAAAACAAACCTGAGCCGGATCTTTCCTCCAGGACCAACTGTGAGTTTCAGCTCAGACCCCAGATACTCCCACTATTCTGGCTCAGGCACTTTATTAAGTTCTCTCTTGCACTGTGCACCAAGCACTGTGACGAGGGCTGCAAGGTCCACCTGGCTGCCGGTGAGGCCAAGGTATAGGGATGCTCTACAAATACTTCTGCGCCGACTGCATGGCCCCAGGGCAGGGGCGAGAAGAAACAAGCAGGCAACATGGTGACTGGTGGTCAGGAAGGCAGGGGACCAGGGATATGGTGGTACCCAGAGCAAGTGGAGGCTGGAGGCTGGTGGACCTCTCCCCAGGTCACGTGGGGTGGTAAAGGTTGGTGGAAGGACCCTGCCCTGTCCCATCAGGGCACAGAAGGATGGGTTGGACTGCACATTTAGCCCCCACTGCTGTGTCTGAGCACTTTGTAAACTGAGGTATTACTACCATACTTAACATATGCCACAGAAGGTAGAAAATGCCCTGGTTTTGAGAGAACCCTCTGTTGTGCTTATGTCCAAAAGCCAAGTCAGACTTTGTTCACTGCTCCTTCCTTCGAAAAGCGTGGGATAGAATTAGGAACCTGGATGATTGTCTACTCTTCCCCCGCTGGCCTAGACACCCCACCCTCACCCGGGCCCTCCTTGGCTCCCGCCTTCCCTTTCCCTTAATTCTCAGCCAACTCAAACCCTCTGGCTCTTCAAGTTTCCGCACACATGCCACCTCCTCCGGAAGCCTTCCCAGCATTGCAACCCGCAGTAATCCTCATTATTTCAGCTCTGAGCACCCAGCCAGACAGATCTTTGTACTCTCATTGTAAATAAGTCTGTGTTATCTGGGGACATATCCTTTCCCCAACCCAGAGAGCTTTGGTTTTCCCCTTGTATCTCCCCTAGGCTTTCCCCAGAGCTGGGTACACAGCAAATACTCAATACATGCAGAAGTTAACAAGCTGATTTCTAAGCAAAGGCCTTGATCTTGCCTCAGCATAGAGAGGCCCCCCCATCTCTTGCCATAGGGCCCAATGTTCATCCTCCTGCTTCTTCAAGGCTGGAATATGATTGCTGGGTTAAAAATATCTCAGCCAGGTACCTCAGGGACTGGAGGAGTCATGCCTCCAAGGCGGTCAGCTGGGTACCTTCCTATGGGGCCCTCAGCTGCTCTCACACCCGTAGGTAACTAAAGGTCACATCCCTTCAGTCTATTTCACGGCTCAGGCATAAGAAGTGCTCTTCACAGTGGGAACATTCAGAGCTGTGCCAATGAAACAATAGCAGCTCTTTCAGGCAGAAGGCCTCTCGCTTCTACAGTGGCTTTCTTGGGCTCTGAGTGCTGTGGAGGCTGATTTACTGCCTGAAGCTTTATCACCTACAGGCAGGGGTCCAGTGATCATCTCCTAAGTGGGGATGGGAGGCTGTGGCCCTACAGTGCCACAGAATTCCATGTGGGACCTTCTCCCCTAGTGACAAACAATCCACCAAACTACTGGTGGCTGAAAACACCTATCAGAGGTACCTCATGAACCAAACTCACTCCCACCCCACTAGAGGCTCTGAAGAAGCAACTGGTTATTACTTGGAAGGACCTTTTGGTTTTGGCCAAGGACAGGAAGAGATCAGAATCTTGTGCCCTCGTTCCATAATCCAGAGACCTTACAGCAGAATTCATAAGAAACTGAGCCCCAAGTCTGAGGCTGTAAGAAACAAAACTCTTCTGATGGAGAACGTAGACGTCCTCATTTGGGATCCAGATTTGGTAAGACCTGCACTGCCTTTGGCTTGGGCTGAGCTCCAGTGAGGCAGACACTCTCAGAAAGGTGAGTGTCCCACAGAAGTAAGACTCCTGATGTCCACTCACCTTTAGGTCCAGGTACTCCAGGTCTTTCTTCAGCTGGAGGTAGGTATCGTCAGCCTTCAGATAAAGCAGAGAGAGAAAAAAGCCAGCTATGAACACCAACGGTTTCCATATCTCGGGGCTTCGCATGTGAATCATTTACATTGCACAGCTTCAGGGACAAAGGACCACAGCAGACCAACACATCCAGGGCCACGGGAAGCGCAAATGTCTCAGTGCAGCTCAGAGCCCTCTTTCAACATGGTGGGTCTTAACAGGTCACTGTGGGGAAAGCCAGCTTGTCCCCTCATTAGTTGAGGGGACAGTTTGATGGCAAGGAGGGGGACAGCACACATCCCACCAGAAGGCTAGGAAAGCAATGGAATTGAGGTGGAGGTGATCTGAGAAAGAAGAGAGAGGTCTGCCTGGAAGAGGGCAGGCTACACCTGAGCTAGGGTCCCCCTGAGTAGCAAGGCTCCAAGTCTTGTCATCAAACTTTGCACCAGGGTCATTCACATGCATGAAGCAAAGTGACCCCCACTGGTATGGAAAAATACCTGGAAGAGGCAGGGAGATGACTGAGGTGGCCCAGACAGGTCCCCTTAGGACCTTGGGTTTCAGAACGATAAGCACCAACAGCCCCTGGAAGTTTCCTGGCAGTTTTGGCTTCCTTTGCTCAGCAAGGAACCGATGTGGCTATGTCCGGAGCTAGTCGAGGAAAATCCAGGATCAGACCTATCTGCTGGTATCACCCCGGACAGTCTGTCAACTTCTTTAGTATAATTAATAGGAAAAGTAAGAAGAAGGAAAAGGCTGATTTCCTAGAACGCATGTTTCCCATGTAGCAGATCTCAGAAGCTGGGAGGTGGAGGGGCTGTGAAAACTCAAGAAAAGCAGTCTAGACACCATTTTCTCAGCTGACTAAGAGGCCTCCCAGCAAGCCAAGGGAAGCCAGGGCTGGGAAGCTGGTCCCTGTTTACAGCTCTGATTCAAAACAAACATACAAGATAAACAATGGGAGATGTTCAAGCAGTGCTTTGAAACATGAGAAGGCCTGAAGGACCATTGCCAGGGACACCAGTGGCTGGCAAGATCTTATTTCTATCCCTAAATTATCCCTTTACCATCCCTACTTCTTCAATCAGCCCAGTTGCTGTACACTTTCCACAGCAGTAATAAGGGCAGAGTGGAGGGATGTTATTAAAAATCACCCAAGTTCATAACCTAGGGTTTTTGTAAGTATTCCCTTACATCCATGTCCTGAGTCCCTAGCATCCCACTAAAACAGGACAGGTAAGGAAGGCAGCCATCCCCTCACCATCCTCATCTGTCTTCTGCCTACTGTGCAGCTCAAAGGGACCAGCCTCATGTGGGCCAGCATCTTCTTTAAGCTGCTCAAGGTGCCTGGGAGAGCAACTTTCTGGCCAGTCCCCGAGGAGCTTGCCTGCAAACCCCCATGTCCTAGAAAGTTTAGGATACTGTGCCAGAAAGGACCCGAGTTTTGGCTCTAGCCGAGGAATCCCGGGCAAGTCACTTCCCCTTCCTGATCTACTGCCTGGTGTGTGGTAATAACTCCTGTCCCAGGTTATGGTGAGGTTGACCAGGTCAAGGGATGTGAGGGTGCTCTGTCAGTCAGCGAGGCACTCACTCTGCCTTCTCTGTCTAGGCTGACACACACCTCTCAGCATCCCGAGGAGCGCCCCAGGTGGCAACGAGGACAACAGCCAGCACAGCTTTTCGAACGTGACCACACAGCGGCCCGGCAGTCACTACTCACAGCCAGAGAAGCCACCATTCAGGTCCCTCACACCACATGCAACCTCCTCCCGGCGCCCAGGGCGTGGGCCCCCCACCGCTGCGCAGTCTGGCAGTTGCATCCAGAAGCAAACAGGCAGGGAATGAGGGAGAGAGCTGGGCAGCAAGTACAGACTAGAGCGCGGGCACGAGGGGACACGGGCCGGCATGTCATTCCCTTGCCCGGGGGGCAGGGGGGGGGTCTCTGGCCCTGAGACAGCCCGCCAGCGCTGACCTGGCAGGTGGGAAAGGTCAGGTGATGCTGCAGTAACTGGCCGATGGCGAAATTTCGCACACTGGCCAACTGGGCCTGGTGCCGCCGTAATCGGGTGAGAAGCAGTGAGAGCTCCTCCAGCTGCAGGTGTGTAGACACATGGAGGAAATTAGCCACGGCAGGAGCGCGACACTGTAATTACTCTTCACCTTGGTGCCGTGACAGCACTGATATGACACCGTGAAGCAATTATTGCATTAATTCTGTCATTAAGACAAATAAAGGCACTGGCAGAAAAGGGACCACAGAACGTAGTTTTCTTCAGGAAACAGCAACCAACAGTGCACCCTCACCAGAGTCATACTTTGCAGACAGTTAACTAATCAAAGCAAAGACTATAAAGAAAGGAGAGGAGCTACTGTGTTCCCCCGAAAATAAGACCTAGTCAGACAATCAGCTCTAATGCGTCTTTCGGAGCAAAAATTAATATAAGAACCGGTCTTATTTTACTATAAGACCAGGTCTTACATAATTATATAGTATAATATAATATAATACCGCGTCTTATGTAATATAATATAAGACCGGGTTTTATATTAATTTTTGCTCCAAAAGACACATTAGAGCTGATTGTCTGGCTAGGTCTTATTTTTGGGAAAACAGGGTAACAGGAGAAAGGCAGGTGGCTGGAAAATGCTACCTGAAAGTTAGGAAAAGCCCACATTCTCCTCCACTTCCCCAAGCTCTTTGTTGGATCTTGGGCGGAGGACCCAATGCTGGCTGGGTGACTCTTAGCAAGTCATTCAACTTACTGAGCCTCAGTTCCCTCATCTCTAAAATGGGGGAGGGGGTGATAACTGCCCTGTAGACGTCATTTGACTGGCTTAGGAGGAAAAAAAATGGACGAGATTAAGCCCTTTGCAGGCTGTATTGTATCATTCACCTGGAGGGACAGATGAAGCGCTGCTTACCGATTTTCCATGTAAACTGGGAGCGCTGACGGTGTGGGTCATGTAACCCATGGAGGGCATGGAGCGTCGGTCCACGTGAGAAGAGTTCTGCAGGTGGGAAGACAAGACATCACACTGAGGGCTGGGGCCAGAACCTCTGCCACTCACTGCCAGGGCAGCCTACGCCATGGCACGTCACCTCTCTGAGCCTCAGACTCTTCATCTGTAAAATAGGGATACACACCTTTCTCACCGGGTCGTAACAATGATAAACTGGGAAAGCCCCTTGGAGAGTTAAAACTTAAATTAGGTTACAATAAGTAATTTAACTGATTGAACACTGACATCTTTTCCTGCCTTCCAAGCTGCAAGGAAGCAGCTGTGTGACCCGGGTGAGTTACTTGTCTCTTAATGCCTCAGGAGTTCTCATCTGTGAAATGGGCATAATTATAGCACCTAGTTCTTAGTTCTTAGGGGTTGTAAGAATTAAAGTAATGCCTTTAGGACTGTACCTGGCACCTACAGGTACTGCATAAATGTATCTATCATTATCCCAAATTGCTTAAATTTGTGTTCAAACCATGTGAGGGTCCCGACACCCTAATGCTGGACCCCAGCATCCAGGCAGGGCTCCAGAACCTCACCTTGGTGGCATGGCCCCATGCCTTCCTGGGAGAACCCCCCAGAGAGATGTCCACACTCCTCCTCTGGTCTGGTGGCTTCACAGTGACCCTCTCTGCTGGTGTGTGTGGCCGCCGGGGTGGGAAGACCCTCGGGGGCCCCGGCGGAGGGATGTCCGAGGGAGATGGAGGCACAGAGATGGAACGGGGCACCTCTAACATGCTCCTGCTCCGGCCATGATCGGTGAACTCTGGGGAACCCACAGAGATGGGCGCCGTGGGGCTGCCGTGCCGGAACTGCTGGCGCTGCTGCCACTCGTAAAGCTGCCACACGGTGCCATCCCTGTGCGCCCGGCGCTCCTCATTTGACATCTTCCGGTGGCTGGCTCTGTCCTGCGCATACTTGTAGTCACTCGGCAGGTTGCGGGGAGGGGGCGAAGAGCCCCCCGAGGGGTGGTGGGTGCTCTTGGGGAGCGTCTGGTAGTTTTCTGGGAAGGACAGGGACTGGCTCGGGGCACCGTAGCGAGGAAGGGTGTGGTCCACGGGCAGGCTGAGGGGAAAGGAGACGGACAGGTAAGCTGACCAGCAAGGGTCTGCCAGGCTTCTGGAAACATGGCTGGGTAAAGGTACCAATCCAGGCAGGTGTCTGAGCCCTGTAAGAACCTCAAAGAACAATTGAAGCAGACATCCAGGACTTTTGTCTCTTCCTCCCCTGCCAGAGGACTCCAAAACCGTATTTCCCTGTCAGCCTTGGAATGTCAAGGCGGATGTGGCTGCCCCTCGATCAACACTTCAAATGCAGCGTGATTAATCCTGCCTTCTCCTCTCTCACTTGACCTGTCAGCTCCCCTGGTGGGTATGCATATTTCTAGGAAGCACCTCATAATTCTCCCTCTGCCCAGACTTTCCCTCTGCCCAGTATCCTAGCCCAGTATCCAAGTTCTGGAGGATCTTTAAAAAAAGATGGCTTGTGGTAGTTCCTTCCTTTTTCTACAGCTCTAGTCTAGATGCTGATGAATGGCTTCCCCTCAATTTTGAGACCTTCCTAGCTATTAGGTTGGTGCAAAAGCAATTGCGGTTTTTGCAATTTTTTTTTTTAACCTTTTGAACCACAATTATTTTTGCACCAAACTAACAGTTCCCACATGGCACACAATCAGCTGCTTGGACCTAATGCCTCCCATGCTCCAAAATCTTCACTGGCTTCCTGCTGCTTAAGAAATAAAATCTAAACCCCTTCTCCTGGTACACATAGCTCTCTAGCCCCTGACCTCACAAGTCCTGCTGTTTTCTCACTGCCCCTCCTACTGGGGCCAGGGCAGGGCTGGGGCAAGCCAGGCGTCTAGGGCCCAATATGCGAGGAGGTGCCCCCCTCAGGTGCAGTCCATATTTACTGAGAGCAAGAGCCTCACCTGAATCCTGCCCGGCCTCCTACACCCCTGGGCAACTTCTCACGGTGGAAAAAGCAGAGGCAGTCTGATCTGGGGTTGAGTCCTAGCTCCTCTCTCCACCAGCTATGTGACCTAAGCAACTTGCCTGACTGCTCTGAGCCTCGGTTTCCTTACCTGTGGCATGAGGGCAGTATTACTTGCCTCATGACGCTGTTCTGAAGAGTAAATGAGACAAGTTAAGAGAATGCTGGGTCCGTGCTTGATACACAGAAGGCACTTCACCTGTGGGTGCTTCCTTCCCACCTCCCCTTATTCTCATACGGTTTTTCCCTCCAGTACTTGTATGGGCCCTCCCTTGCCCTATTCACCCTAATCTCACTCTTTCTCCAGGACACTGTCCCATGCCTCTTCCATGGAGGTCTTCTGCGATGTCGCAGCCCTCAGGGTCCCTGCTCTGACCTAGTTATTGTATGGTCTGTAACTTTTCCAAGGTCCTGTAGTGACATAACTTTCCATACTTGCAAAACACGTCTCCCTCAGCCAAGCTGTAAATCCTTGAAGGGCAGGAACCATATCTCACATTCTGTGGTATTATCCACGGCCTGAGAAACTCTTGACGCATAACCAGCCCTTCAACAAATATCCCAGCACACAAAAGCTGGATGTGATTGTGAAAACTACTACCAGCCAGCCAACTTATTTTCTGAAAGAAAAATTGCAGCCGAGAGCACAGTACAGAGTTTTATGCGGCCTTAAAAGTCTAACCTGGAGACAACATTATGTTGTAAAAAGAGAAGTTCTGGAGTCAGATAGGCCTGGATGTTTTTATCTACCAATTTGACCTAACAAACTTTTACATGGCATTTAGCACAGGCCAGACATGGTTCTAAGCCAGTGCTACTTAACCTGTGCTCAGGGGACCAGCAGCTTCAGCACAGCCAGGGCACTTGTTAGATGTGCTGCTTATCAGGTCCCACCCAGCCCTGCCCAATCAGAAAGTCGGGGGGCATGGCCCAGCCACCCATGTTTTAACAAGCCCTCAGGGGGCTCTAATGTTCTACAACTTCTAAAATTGTTCTAATTGTTTTAAAACTCACCTCATTTAATCACTTCCTAACTGCATGTCCTCAGGTAAGTGTCATGTACGCCCTCACTTTCCTTATTATAAAGTGGGGGATACTGAGAACCACTTAATAGATTGTTGTGAGGATTTTAGAAATAGTTGTCATTCAAAAACGGTAGCTTTCTCCTCCCCTTTTATCATTATCTATGCAATTACAGGAGGTAATTTTAAGATCTCTAACAACCCAGACCTGTTTAGGGTGTCTGTCTGGCCTGTCTCCTTGCCACTAGGTGGCAGGGTTTGCTACTGATTTCCCCAAATCAGAGGGGCCCCTGTTTCTGAGGAAGGGGCAATGCCTGCATCCTCCAACAGAGGTGCTGGCAGTGACACAAACCAGGCCGGGGGATTCCCCTAGGGATTTATGACTTTACTAACCATTGTTCCCTCCGCCTGAAGCAAAATACAAACTGGGCAAAGCATGTCCTACCTATGCTCCCACCCAGGCACCCCTCCCATCTGGCTCTGCGGCCCATGCTCGTTACCTGCCTACAGGCTCCTGATGGTCAATGCCATCAGGGGTCCCTGCACTGGGCAGTGCCCCAAAGCCCTCAGCTTGTCCTCTAGCCTGTGCCCTCTGCCTACACACTGCCTGCCATCCCCCTGGCGCTGGCCATTTGGGGGTAACCCCAAAGGTCCCAGTACAATGGTGAGACCTGGCTCCACAGGCCAAACCATGTAACTAACCAATGGTGGAAGGAAGGACACAGGAGGTAGGTTGTGAGATGAGCAAAAGATCGCCCTCGGAGAAGGCAGGAGCCCCCAGAGCAGCTTTGTCCCTGATCACAGATCCATTTGCTGTCCCCCAACTCCAGCTGTACCCCGAAAGAATGCTGATGGTCTCTTGCCCTCACACCTTGGTCTGTGGCTACAGATCCTCCCTGTTCCAAAAGGCACCAAACAGAATATTCTGACACATCCACTATAAAATGGCCATATCAAAATGTAACATCAATTTTTACAACCAATTACTTAATTCAGCATATATTTCTCACCCTAACTTCCATATCAATTGTGCAGAACTTTCACTTTTCTACTCTGTCCTTTGTTATAACGTTTGAGTCCCTGATTCCACCCCCACCCCTGCCTTTTTATTTTACACGTATGTATTACTTTAAACACCAGGAAAAAAAAAAAAAAAAACCCAGGAGGCTAGGATTACAAAACAATCTCTTAGAATGTGGTAAGATTCTAAGGGTATGTCAGTCTGTCCCCTGCAAACCATTATTCTAAGGGAGTTGAATGGTGCGAAATGCGTATCTCCAGGTACTGAAAGAACAGTTAGAAATAATTTCTTGTGTGGTCTAGAGCCATGAATACAAGATCATATTTCTGCCCAAATAACCTTCCTTCTGAAGTCCAACGTGCTCAATTTAATGAGCTTAGCACAGTCAATCATACACAATGCAGAGATATCCATCGTCTATATTTTTCAAATGGAGGAGGTTCCTTTATTAAGCAGCCAGATCTACTTATTACTTGATGTTCGATTTCCAACATCTCTTAAAGGTAAAAAACAACTCTGGGAATGCAAGGTTCAGTCCTTTCAAGCTGCACGTGAGTGATCAGAGACTGAGCATTTTGCTTACTCAGACTGATGGCTTTCTTCTCCAAAGGGCAGTCCATACTCTGCCTTCCACTGTTCACTTTTACTTTTCAGCCCACTGCAAGGTGCTTCCAGCACTAGACTGAAATTCCTCTCACAGTGTGTTCAATGACCATCAAGGTCAGTGAACTGTTTTTATCTACAGACCTTATGTCGTCCTATATCTTAGATAAGAATGGCTCCAACTCCCATCTCACATCCTAGGGACAGTCCAAGGGCTTCCCCCAGCCACCTCTTATCTCCTTGCATTTGACTTCTCATCTTTTAGCTCCCTGCTCCCCGGTGAGACCCCACCCCCAAATACAGGCCATTGTGTGTAGCAGAATTATGTAGGTTTGTGCGCTGCCAGAAGCAGTTATGTAGAGACATTTCACAACCAACAACTTATAATTGCTTTATCAGTCGCGCAGCTTTTGGAAGTCCCTTCTGTGCCCCTGACATGAAGGGTTTCTCACTGGCTGTGCCATCTTTCGGGTTCCCTCCCACCTTCCCCTCCCATTTTTCTGCCTCCTAACTTTAAAATTCTAGCCCTATTAAGAATGGCAATTCAGGTTTGCCTGTCTAAGCTCATCAAGATGCTCAGTGGAACCAAAGGCCACTCTCTGCTACTGAGCAAAAAAAAATCAGCAGAGACTCGAGGTTCCAGACTCTCCTTCAGGGGTGCCAGCCTCCTCGGAAGGCACCACCCCCAGGGAGAAGTCCTTATTTGCAAAACCCGGTGCTGCCGACAGGACTCCTTCCAAACGCAACTCCTGCCCCACACTCTGGTTTTCCTCCTCCAACTCCTACTAGGCTCCTTTGTGGACACTCTGCTTTTGTCCACCCCTCGGGCTGGAGATGCCCAAGGTTCCGTCTCTGTCTGCTATTGTTCACACTAAGCTAGGGATTCTCAACCCTGGCTGCACATTAGAATCACCCGGAGGCAGGGGGTGTTTTTAAAACTCCTGATGTCCAGGCTGCAACCCAGATCAGTGGCATCAGATTTCTGTGCATGGTACCCAGGCCTCAGTAAATATCAAACTTCTCTTATATACTGGTATCACCTGGGGAGCTTTTAAAACATACCGATGTCTTGATCTTACCCCAGACCAATTACAGTGGTACCTCAGTTTTCGAACGTAATCCACGAGTTCTGAAACATTCGAAAACAGCCGACAGCTAGGCCTCAGGATCTTGCACTCAGTGGAAGCTCTGTGACATGATCAACTTCCGAGTTGTATTCGAAAACCGAAGCATTTATTTCCATGTTTATGGCGTTCATAAACCAAAATGTTTGTCCACGGAGACGTTCGAAAACTGAGGTACTACTGTAAATCAAAATCTCTGGGGCAGGGTCTCAAATAATCAAATGATGCAGCCAGGATGAAGAACCACTGCTCCAAGCATTCCAACCTGAGTGACGTCCCCTACTGCAATGGCCTCAGTTACCACGTCTGGGGCAATGATTTCCAAATCTCTAACCTGAACGAACCCATATTCGCTATAAACCACTGGTCATCTCCACCTGGCCACTCCACCAGGACCACACTCCTCGAGCTCACTTCTCTCTGATGCTCACCCCTTGTGCGTGGCCCCACATTACCTGTTAACCAAGCCAGACTTGAATGTTAAATTAACTTCAAGTCCACCTGTGGCGCTTCCCACTTCCAGACCGAGATAAACCAAGTCCTACACCTAGCCAACCACGTATCCTGTCCATCCCGGCCCCACTGTCCACACCATCTTCTCTGCTTTTGTTTAGGTCTTCCCTCCTCCCCAGACTATAACCACCTTCTGCTTGATCATTTTCTCCTTTCGGGCTCTTTTCCGTCTCAATCATCTTCCATATTGTCACCGGAGCAAGGAGTTAACCTAAAACAGTTCTCAGTGTTGATATGGGGGTGGGGAAACATGGACACCCTTGGTGGTTTATAAACTGAAACAGCATCTTTGGAGGGCAATTTTGTAATACACATATCTATCATAATATGAATCACATATATCCTTCGACCCAGTAAGTCCACTTCAAGTGATTTATTCTTCAAGTGCAGTTGCACTTGTATGCAAAGTCAAGTGGGCAAGGATAGTCACTGCAGCATACGGTAAGTTCGTGATAGCACGTTTGCGACCAACCTAATTGTCCATCCAAAGGGAATGGTGTGAAGATCACTAGATCCATACAATGGAGTCCCCTGCACCATTTCAAATTAATGATATATGTCTATATGTGTCGATGTGAAAAGATAGCCAAGATACACTATTGTTAAACATATAGCTAGATACATATATACTGATACAGTAAGTGAAAAGGGCAAAGAACATAGTTTCTCTTCTTTTTTTTTAAATACAGCGGTTAGTCTTTGGGAAGTAGAACTAGGTTTCTGAAATAAAACAGGGAGGACTTAATTTTCGGTACTGTTCGGTATTGTTTGTATTTTTTACCTTGTGACTGGAACACTGGTTATCCAGGAGATTGACACACCCAGCTGTGAATTTGGTGATGAATTAGTAATCGGTACAGAGAAAATTAACTAATAGCATGAAAATTAGCAACACCAGGGAAAACAAAAAATTGTACGGCAAACAAAATGTAATCATAATATACTATATGGCCCAGCTTTGAATATCTATACTGTCATAATAACATAAAAAATGACCAGTGATCTAAACAAAAATAAGGCTATAAGTATATTGTGAAGCTGGGATAAGGGTAAGTATGTCTGTTGGAAAGGAAACGTAGAGGGGGAATAAGAGACTTAAATCCTTATCTCCTAGACTAGAATGTCCATAGATAACTAGAACTACAAAGTCAAGCAAGAGCAGTATAAGTATTTTATTTGGAAAGATGGAGATAAACTGGGAAAACTAAAAAAATCAAAAGTGGTTGCCTCAAAAGCCAAGAGTCAGGAGCAGGGGTGAAGAGGGGTCCTACTACCTAAATCCTTTAACTACATAAATGTATTATTTTAGTAAAAGAAATTTTTTAAACAAGGGTAACTAAAACTGCCATTTTCATTTTGGATGACGTATATCAGAATCACCTGGGAAATTTCTTCAACATATACCCGGACTTGCTGTGTTAGAATTGGCATGTAGAATTGGCTATCTAGTCTGAAAAAACACTCCCCAGGTGGGTTCAGATGCCTCTTTCCTGCTAACACCCTTCGATCTACCATCCTGACTATTACCTGGTATCATGCCAGGCTCCAGTTTCAAGTCCATCGATGGCTTTCATGAGCCTTCCAGATTAAATCCAAACTCTTCAGCAGGAAACACAGCCTCCTCACCAGAGCCAAACTCTTGTCCTTCCTATCTGCCCCTATTTCTGCTTTCTTCTACTTTTACCTCCCTTAGCAGCCCCATATTGAGTTCAGTTCCTGAGAGCTGTTACATCCAAGAGGGAACTATTAACTTACCATGAGTAGCTTCTCTCTGACTACACTGTCTCCTTTGGCTGGATCCCCTTTTGTTGCTAACTTCTAAGTGTTGGGGTATCATTTATGTGCTGATTGCTTCCATTGAGTTATGTCCAACCAGACCTCAAACTTCAACACCACAAGCCACAGCCAGCTGCCCACCTGACACCTCCCCTTGGATAGGTAATAGGTTTCTCAGACTTCTATGTCCAAAACGGAAACCCTGATTTCCCCTGAACTTGTAACTTAGCCTTCCCCAGCTCAACCACCATCAGCTGTTCAAGTCAAAACTCTAAGGATCCTCCTTGTTCCTCTCTTTCTCTCATCCCACACATCCAATTTGCTGATAGGTTTTGCCGTTGACAAAATGTACCTCAAATTTATTTCTATGTCCACCGTTACCATCCTGGACTCTTGGAACAGCCTCCTCCTTAGACATTTAACTTCTTTGTGAATTATCCATCAGATTACATCACTTACCATTTGAAGCCTTCCAGGGGTTCCCCCTACTGCTCTTTCAAATAAAATCCAAGTTCCTTACATCGGAGTACGAGGACCTGCATGGCACAGCCCCTGCCAGCTTTCCAGCCTCAGTCAGCAAGAAGGCCACTTAGAACTACCTAGTCCAGCACCGAGAACAGCAGCTTCCCTCCCCTGTGTCCTTGGGCAGTAGCTTTCTGTTTTTGATAAAAGACCAACTGTGAACAAACAGAACTGACACCTGTTCCCCTGTGGTTTCTCCACCATCTACCCTCACAACTGCTCAGGTGGACCAGATTAAAGAGGTTACACAACCCACACATGCACACCACACCCACACATCTGAAAGCAGGTCGCGGCTACTCCCCTAGGAGCACGGCTGCCTCCCGAGCCCACAGGGGGAGAGTCTGGGCCGCTCCAACAGGGAGAATGAAGTTTGGCATTTTCGCACATGTGAACCGGGCCTGGGGCAGACGGGGTCTGAGCTCTGGCACATCCACTGTGGCCCCGCCAGCCCCTGGGGAGCTTTCTGAATGCACCATGGCCTTTCTATTTCCTCTCCGTTGGTGGTTTGTTTTATAAGCCTGAGGATGGAAAGGTGGAGGAGCTGTCCTCACAATGAAAACAAAATACAGTGGCTTCTGGGCACGATGGGGAAGCTGGGTGGCCCTGAATTCTTCACATCCATAACTGTGTCCTAATTCATCTAAAATTATAATAAAATACAGACAGTGCTTTGCAAATGGCAAGGATATGTTTCCTCTAAATAATTAAAAACCGCTTCTTGGAGGAACGGGTATGATAAAGCCCCTGTCAGCAGTGCCGAGCACAGCGCCATGTGGCTGAAGTTAAAACGGGTCTGTGTTTACTCTTCTTTCTACAAATATTTCCCAGTGTAGAGAAGGAGCAGTGTAAGAGGAGAAGAGGAGTTACTATCTACATGCGGACTGTCTCAAGGCACGCTCCCTGGGGACCAGAGAAGCCTCCTGATGTAATCTCGTGCGGATTTAGGAGGCTCACAGACCCAGGTCTGAACTCGGGCTTTGCCTCCTGTCTGTGGACCCTGGGCAGGATCCTTCACTTCTCCAAGCCCCCGTTTCTTCATCTATAAATGAGGGCCACTGCTCCCTCCTTGCAGGGATGTTACGGGGATTTATGGAGACAATGGTGGTAGAGAGTTTGAGGCCGGCATTATCCACCACATGCTGGGTAAATGACAGCTACTGTTATTTCATTATTATGCTCATGAACGGCTGTGATCCTATTACTGACCTCCTGCCATCCCCCTTCTGGGACTTCGCCCAGTGTTCCACCTGGGCCAGGTTGCTCCTCCTCTGGCTGGGCTTTTCATGGTTGGTCCTGGGAGGAAAGGCCCGCTGGTATCCGCCAGTCCCGTTCTGCTCTCCTGGGCCATACAGGATGCCATTCCTCTCTGCCCGCTGGGGCTGTGCCTGCTGGCCTCGCAGGCCACCGGGTAAATCCACGAACAAGGCATCCTCCTCAGCGGGTGAGTACGGGGACCTGGCCTTGCTCCTGTCCCGCTTGCCCTCCAGTGGGTCCCTCTGGGAACGGTACCGTTCTTCCTCTTGCTCCCGCCTCTCGAAGCCAAAGGAGTCCTCATGGCGGCGATAAGGACAGTCCCTCGCATGTCTGGGTCCCACACGGCCACACTCACGACAGGCCTCTGCATGGTTGGCCTGGGGGACTGCCTGCTGCTCCAGCTTCTCCATGTCCCTGCGATGACAGCAGAACATTCAGCCGCGTCCAGACAGCACAGCGGGCAGCCAAGACTCCCCAAAGAGCACACTTTACACTCAAATTACCTCCAGGCCTTTGCCTGGGCTGTTCCCTCTGCCTGGACCACCTTTTATGACCAGTCCCTCACTCTGCCTCCCTGACCTAATACTCCTTTGGGATTTAGCTAAAATGTCACCTCCACCAGGAAACCACCCCAGCCTCAACCACCAGGTCTAGATTGGGACCTTAGCGGACTCCACTGTCACACTGATCACACTGGAGCATAATTGCATGTTTACTCTTCTAGTAGCCAAGAGACATGAGTTCCATCGGGCGAGAGGCCCATCTGGCCGATCATTGTACACCCAGAAATTCTGTGCAATGACTGGTAGGAATAGGTGCTCCGTAAATACCACTGAATGAATAAATGATACATGTGACATTGCCATGCCTTTCCCTTTTGCATCTGTTATCTATTTGTCTGGGGCAGTCCAGCTTGAATAGAAGGCTCCTGAGTCCAAGGCCTCTCCCACCGGCAGCTGACACAGCCCAAAGTACAACTGTCAGCATAATGAATGTCTCTGCAAGATGAAGAGAATAGGCACAGCGATCTCATTATATGACCACTTATCGATCTCATCAGGAAACTGCTCAAACAGAACCCCATAAGAACACTGACCTAACAACAACTCTCTGAAGTATTATTTGTCAGAATTTACAGATAAGGAAACTAAGGCACAGAGAAGATAAGTGACTTGCCCAAGATCATACAGCTGGAAAAGAGTGGAGCCAGGCAGGCGGCAGAGCCCTTGTGCTCTTGCCACTGCTGTCTGCTGCCTCCCCATACGCATGTCGGTGGCCTAGATATTATACACGCAAAGCTGGAAATTGTAAAGGAGAATGGGGGAGGGGGTGATAGGTCAGGGTGTGAACTGAGGCTAGAGGAAGGGCTTCTGGGGCATAGAGGAGTCCTTGTTCATGGTCCG
This sequence comes from Rhinolophus sinicus, assembly GCF_036562045.2. Taxonomy (NCBI): domain Eukaryota; kingdom Metazoa; phylum Chordata; class Mammalia; order Chiroptera; family Rhinolophidae; genus Rhinolophus; species Rhinolophus sinicus. The sequence goes on from NC_133756.1 coordinate 131,318,390, forward strand.
TCTCCTCTAAGCTGCCCTTCTCCCCACCTCCTTGAGGCAGGGTCCTAGATATGTCTGCATCCCTGCTAACTGGCACCTGCTTCCAGGAACACAGCAGAATTTAGATTGGAGAGGCAGGGGAACACACTCCAGCCTAGCCCAGCAGGGCCAGAAAAATTACCAGGGACCCTTGGATGGGGCAGCCAGTCTACTTGTACTCCTTGGTAAAAAGGTCCTGGCCTTAAGACCCATTACTCCTCAAATGCCAAGCCAGAGGATTCTCCATTGCGTACAACAGAAATGTTGCTGCATTTATATTTAGGTGGCCAGACCCTGTGTGTTCTTGCAACAACCTCAGAACCTCAGCTACCAATAATCAGCACAGATCCAGGGCAGAACCAATCCAGTCTGGGAGGTAGTTAAAATGTCAATATAAAGTGAAAATACAACCCGTCGTACAGGGTCTGCTTGTTAGTGTGTTAGGCCTGACTGTTGGCCTGAACCTGAGCACAGAGAGCTGAGAAAAGCAATGGCACATCTCACTGCTCATGTGCTCGGGACTTTTCCATAAAAACACAAAGCTTTGTGTGTGTGTGTGTGTGTGTGTGTCGAGGGGGGTGGGGGGTTCTCCTTTTATCCATCACTAGGGGGACATCCTTACCCCACCTCCTACCCCTTTTCCTCGTACCTGCATTTCAATTTTTACTTCAGGATCACCCTCCCCCACTCTCAGTCCATGTGGTTTGGGTGCTGCTGACTCTACTCATCCTTGTCCAGCTAAGGCTCCAAAGTCTTGCTGATTGGTTCAGGGATTGACACATGACCCAACCCAGGCCAATCAGAGTTAGCCCTGGGACTTTGGTTCGAACTGGTCTTGAGTTGCTACAACTGTGTGGGAAGCAGGTACATGGGAATAAAACCAACACTTAGGAAAACAGATGGAAAGAAACAGAATCCTAAATATCTGGCCTAAGCTCCTAGATTTAGCCATACCTAAACCAGATATATCCCTGGACTTTTTGGTTGGGAACCAATAAATTCTCTTTCTCACTTAAGCTAGTTAGAGTTTGGTCTATTACTTATAGTGGAAGGAATCCTATTATATCATTTTATAGTGACATATTTAGACGATCATCTCCGAGGGCCCTTCCAGCCCTAATGTGGAATGGGTCTATAAGCTCCAGCAGTAGGAACACATGGGAAATATTCAGGGGCCTACCTTATTAGAAAAAGCAATTCCTACTGTAAATTTATAAAGAGACAACTCTGTCCTACAATGTACACACTGTAGGTTTTAACTTTGTCTTTCCTTTCTTCCTTTAATTCTCTATACCCATGTCACTGTAACCCCAACCAGTAGACTTCAAGTTGCCTCAGTTGGCCCTTATATTCTTGACTCTTTCCCAAATTTAGGACACAACCCACAGGGAATGTGCTAAGGCTGCTGCCTAGAAGATTAATGCTCTGGCTGCTCTCTGGGTCACACCCTGGTCACGTCACCAAAGCTTTGCAACCTGGTTACTCCAATGGTGAGACCTGAGTAACTAACTACACCTCCTAGTTACTCACCCCACCCCAAGATAAACAGCACTTCCTCATAAAAGCCAGACAGTGAAACAAATATGCCACCTACATGCATGACATTAGAACTGAAGGGAAAAGGGTTTCCTCAACTCCAGGACCCAAGGGTTGTGGTACAATGTCTCAGCACAACCAACTGTAATGTGGATTTTTCAATTTTTACTGATAAACCATCATGTATTCACTGAGCCTCTATATATCCCCAACGGGATGGGTGCTTGGGGGTATAAGAATGTAGTACAGAAAATAGCCTCTGATGTCTAAGTGAGACGGCCTTAATGCACAGGTGAATCATGGAGACCATATTTAATATTGTTCTCAAAAATTGACCCTAAATCATGGTGTTTGACAGGCTTTTCTAGTCTTGGAGCTGATTTATAACTATAAATCTTAGTCTTTACTGTGTGTGTACATATGAGGGCATACACCCTCGTGTATGCCAGTGATTCCCGAAAATAAATTTGATAGGGAACAATATCATTTCTTCAGATTAATACCAGCATTTGCTGCAAAACAAACCTTCAGAGGGTGGCTAAAAAGAATGGTAGTCTGGTTGCCACCTGGCAGATTTCTCGGCCCTAAGACTTGTGGTTCTGAAAGCTCCTAGTCCCATGGCGGCTGGGACAGAAGAAGAAGATGCTCTTGTGCCCATGTCCAGGTTATGGCTGCAGGTAAGATCCCCCATCTTTCCTGACGTCAACATTTCACTTACTAAGTTATAGGGTTTAAGGCAAAAATGTTTTTGGTTTTTTTTTTCCCTGTCTCCTTGCATTCCCAACAAGTTAACACATGACTTCTCAAATCAGGAGACCTGTCACAAAATAGATTTGCAGTGCTCGATGTAGCATAGTGGTGGGAAAGAATGAGCACCCTCAGCTGTCCATGGCTGCGCCATTCAGAGAAGGTGGCTGTGCAGGGCAAACATATGTAGTGAAGATGACACAAGCCTTTCCTGTGCAGGTCATTACCATTCACTGTAAGCCACTGCAGTCAGTGACTGTTCAAAACGCAGGGAATTCCTGACATTTGGTGACCACTGTGGCCACAGATGTCACTTCTCAAGCATGACGAACCCAGAGGGCATAGGAGTTAGAGCCATTCAGATCTGGATTCAAGAGCTGCCTCCACCCCAGTATAAGCTGGGTGCCCTTGGGCAAGTCCTTGACCTCTCTGGTTTCAGGTTCCTCATCTGCAAAATGGGGTCAATAGCCCCTGCCTCCTTCGGAGGTTGTGAGGATTGAAGACAAGGCACAGAGCGAGCACAGCACTGTCTGGCACACAGTGTGTCTTCAAATACAAATATGTGGACTCGCAACATCTATTCTCTCCTCCTTCCTTTTGCCCCATTTTTTTCAAAGCAGCAATACGCTCAGTGAAAAACCTTGTATTTCCCAGTATCCCTTGGAGCTGATCCCAAACCTTGGAGCTGAGGGTGATCATGTGACACAGATCTGATGAATAAGATGTACAGTGAGATCGCTGGGTGGGTCTTCCAGGAAAGTCTTTAAAAAGACTCTCTTAGTGGGCTTAGCTAACCCTTCCCTTCTTCCTGCCTGGAATTTAGATTCTGTGCTGGATAGCAAGGTGACAAAAATGAGGGTGAAAGCCACCTGCTAAAAGCTGGGTAAAAAGAAAGCAAGAGCCCGGGCCCCTGATGGTCTCATGGTGCTACTATACCAGCCTGTACTCCCTCTTTCTGGATTCCTGTTATGTGAGAAAACTAAAACCCAATTTGAGTATGCCAGTCTCAACTGGGTTGTTCTACGACTAGCAACCCAAGGCAACCCTGACTGCGCGAGGGGCTAAGCTTTTTATTAGCAGGGGTTGGCTCCCTCCATTTTCGGCACATCAAGTAATGCTGTATGTCTGCTTAGAGCAAATTCTTGTTTTCCACTGCAGGCGGGAAGAGAACACCTCTCGGACCAGGGATACTTCTCTCTTATCCTGTTTCTTCACAAGAATTTGGAAGTTAACATCATACCAAGCACTTGTGCACTGATTATTATTTTATTCTGACCCCCAACCCTTTATCTCACCAGGCTATAAGGAATGATGTTTCCCTCTATCTTACTGCTAAACACACCCATACCTGACACACATTGACTCTCAAAGACTCGGGTGGGCAGAGCAAGGACAACTTGGAGCGGGCTTGGACCGTGGTCCTGTTGGTAGATGCCGCCCTTCGGTTGCCATCCCACTGGAGGACCCCTCCCCCTCACCTTACCTAAGTGACCAAACTAGCAGCCCAAGAACCAGGGCCGGGCCACTGATACTCCTGGAGAGTTTGGTCTGAGCCAGGTCAGGTCAGGTGGCAGAAGTCCTGTCCTGGGAAACCAGCTCAGCTTGTGTTGACAGATGCCGAGTTCTGAGCACTGACCCTCCGTCTCAGGAGGACAGTGGGCTCAGAAGCCAGAACCCACCCTGGGCGCAGTTCATGGACTTGTACAAAAGGCTGAAGAGAAAGGGACCCAAAGTCTCTAGGGAGCCCTAAGGCAAGCTTGCTCACCTGAATGAGTTCCTAGCATTTGAGGAAGAAAATGGCTGACGTGAAATGGAGACAGGAGTTGGTTTCTTCTTTTTCCCCGAGTTAAATAGGTCAGTCCCCGTGGGAGGGGAAAAGATATCTGACTACCTTTCATGCTCTGCTCTAAATTAACAATAGAGGGCCTGACAGCTCTGACCACGTCTCCCCTAGAGAAGAGCAAGGCTGAAGAATAAATGAAAACCCCAGACTGCCTCTTGCCTCAGTGGAGTGGCTATTGGCGAAGCCCCTTGTGAAGTTTTAAGGATTGAAAAGAAGAAAGGACATATAGTCAATGTCTGCCAGGTCTCTTCACTTTGTTAATTCCTGCCTGGAGAGTCCTTCCCGTTTCCTTCTACCTGAGCAAGTCACGTTCGACTATCCCAGCTCAACCTGAGCCGGCGCAGAGCTCTGCACACGCCAATCTCACTCACTTTCCATCTCCCTATAAGGCAGTCACCATTCCAGGTCATGCGTTTTTGTGGCCAATGCTTGGTTATTACCATACGTTGGCTCCTTCTGTGTGCCAGCATCTTGACACAGCCCACCTCTAATCCCTACAAAAATCCTTCTGGGTCAGTACTGTCAAGCCCAGAGAGGCTGAGGGCAGCCACCAGATTACTTACAATAAGTTGTCTCTACTGAAGAGACCGTAGCAGCAACAGCCATCACTGACTATGCAAAACCCTGAGGTAAGCACGTTAAATCTATTACCGCTTCTTATCGTACAAACCCACAAGGCTAGAGATGTTAGTACTCTCTCATGACAGGTAATGAAAGTAAAGCTCAGAGAGGTTCACCAGCTTGCCTTGGATAACGCAACTAGTGATATCGGCAGGACTCAGACCCCATCTGATCCGACCCCAAATCCCTGCACCTGGCTGAAAAACATGTCCACAGATTACTTCTGCCAAGGGTCCAAGGGGCTTGTCCAACCTCAGGTGCTCCTGCTACACTTTACTTAAGTGATCATAATTTGGAAGGCCAAACATATAGTTCTCTGAAGAGAGTGCAGATAGCCAGACATGCCGGGGCCATTTCGGAACAGGCCACTTCCCCACATGCCAGGCCCACAGCAGTGCTCAGGTTGCTCTCAGACATCCCGAGTCCATATTTGAACATCGTACAGGTAGAGGTGTTACAGTTGTTTTCTTCATCCACCCACCCACCCGCCCAGCCAGCCAAACATCCATAAACCCATCCATTCATTTACTGAACGTTTACTATGTGCCAGGGACTGCTTTCATTTTCAAGGAGCTCGCAGTCTAGTAGGGGTGACAATGAGAAAGCAGGCCGATCTAACTTTAGCATGAAAGTTCTATGCGGGAGGAACGACCGAGTGCTCACGCAGGGGCATCTCACACACTGAAGGGTCAGACAAGGCTAAGACCTGACGGATGTGCTGAAGTTGTAACAAAGGTGAGGCCCGGGGACAAAGGAGCAAGGCCCGGAGGGATCCCAGTGCCTCGTGAGCGACCTCTGTCTGCCTCCCAGACGGCATCACAGTCCGGCCTCCCCGTTGCTCCCTTTGATTCGGCCACAAACCAAACTCACTGTTGCCTCAGGGTGTTTGTAAGTGCCGTTCCTTCTTCCCAGAACACTCTTCCTCGAAGTTTTGTATATGTGACTTTCTGATATCAATCAGGCCTCACGTCCACATCTTCCCAAATAGAGAAGCTGCCCCTGACCACCCTACTGCCTGCCTGCTACCCCTCCCCACCCCATCTCCCTACTTCACTGCCTTCATGCATAGATCACAATAGAAAATTGTCTTGTTGATGTGTTTGCCTGTTTACGGTCTGTCTCCCCCACACCGACCCAAGAATACGTGGGACTTTTCCTCTCCCTTGAACACCGCTTTGTTTCTCAGCATCTTTAACAGTGTCTAACGCATGATATGCCTTCAATGCATATCTGTACTACAAAAGACTAAAAGGATGAATGCATAAATTCACCCAGTTCAAGAAATTCAGTATAGTTGGGGCGTAAAGAAGGGAATGGCAAGACATGAGCCAAAGGTGTCTGCAGGAACCAGACGCATGCAGCGCTCAAAAGCCCTGCCAAGGAAATTGGATTTTACTCCAAAGGTAACTAGACTGTAAGTTCCTTCAGTTCCAACACAGGACTATAGTTACAGCAGAGACTACAGAGGTTTGCAAACTGAGAAAAGAGATAAGTTGTCTTCTGATAGGCCCTCGTATCTAGGTTGCTTGTCAGTTTTGTGAGCTATGAAGACAAGCCGACCTCTTGCTTAGAGTTTTAGCTTGTTAGAGTGGACAGGCCTCCTAAGACAAAAGAGAAAAAGCAGCCCAACGGGGGGAGTTGGGAAGACAGATTTCAAGGAGGCTGCAGGGAATCAAAAACCAGGGTCCAAAGTCTGGCAAGCGGAAGCACATGCAGATTGGGGGGCAGGCGGGTTATGAACAGAAGGAGGTGGTTGGCAGCAGTGCTTGGTGCCCCGTCAGCATGTGGTGTGGGTTCTCAAGAATACTTGAATGAACGTCTATGAAGGGACCCTGACGTCTGTGTAGGAAACAAAAGGACAAAGGAAGGAGGCGCAGCAAGGACACTCAGCTCTGCTCCTGGGTCAGAGGAATGATGGAGGAAGGGGCTGGAGGAGGAGGAAGGTGTAGAGCAGGCTGAGGGGCGGTGCTGCAGGAGCCGGGATTGTTGGACCACAACTCACACTGCTAGGGGAGGGGCCCATCCTGGCAAGGGAGACCGTGCAATTTGCTCACAGGCAATTCATCATCAATGTCATTCAGAGTATTAAGGATGAAACTGGAAGGGCGTAAAGAAGAGCCAATGATACTGTTCACCCAAACCCTGATACAGAGTACCTACTATGTCTGAGGCATCATGCTAAGTAAGCACTTTATACACTTATTTATGTAATACTTGTAACAACCCTACCAACTAAGACAAACTGAGGTTTAAAAAGCATACCTAATTTGCACAAGTGACACAGCTTGAAAGTAGAAGAGCTGGGATTTGAACCAGGTCTATCTGCCTTCAGACACTAAGCTCTGCAAGGAGATACTTAAGGTAAAAGAAATCAATATAGCAGGAAGTGAGGGGTCAGTCAGCTGGCCTGGACATTGGTTGTTTGCATCTCCTTTATCCTACCTCCTTCCTCTGCCCACAGCCCTGATATTACTCGGGCATCCACCCCTACCTCACGCTCTGCCCCATGACCTGGTTCTCAGAAGTGAAGCGTGTACCCCAGGTGTGTGACAATCAATGCACGTGTATTTCCAGGCCAGAGTACACAGTTAGGGTATAAATGTGATCTAAGCCTATTTAATAATAATGGGTCTCAGAGCTTCTGGACAAGACTGGCTTTCCTGCTGGATGTTGACCTGGATAATATGAATCTGGGGCCACTGCAGCTCTCTTGCCACCAGACCCTAGCTTCGCCACGGAGTTCAAGAATGAATCCAACCCAGAGGTGGGCAGAGCCCAGAAAATGACTGAGAGAAAGACTGGTGATGATGTTGTCTGCACCTTGAATCCAGTTGTTACTTAGGCTAGATCTATCCTGAACTTTTCAGTGACATGAGCCAATAAATCCCCCCCTTTTAAAGGTAAATTTGTCTGCATTTTCTGCTACCTGCCATGAGGCGTCCTAGCAGACCACATTCATACAAAAGGCATCTGCCTATGAATAAGGACAGCAGCCTCTGGGGGAGACTCAAGCAGGGGAGAGGATGAAACTCGACTCCTGGGGCCACCCACTGAACAGAGATGCAAGGTTTCCAATACAGATCACTGAACTGGAGGGGAGGCAAGATTTAGTCCTGCCTGATGAATAATTATAACCAAATGTCTGAACATCTTATTCTGGAAAAATAGAACATTTAATAAGTCTGGATTTCCTTGGCTGACAATTTCAGCTCTCAGAAAGTTAAGAGAAAATGCTATTCTGCCTTTATTCTGACTCAGAGGGTAGAACAAATTGTTTCGTTTTTTTTTTTTTAAGGAAGGAACCTTGCGCAAACATAATCATGGGATTTTAAAAGTTTAGTAAGAGCATAATAAGAACAAATTTCAAAAGTTCGGAGAAAATATAGGGACAATACAGTGGCCTGAGACCCTAAAAGGAAGGCATCTCAATAGGTAAAGAACGGAGCCCTTCCAAAACCAACATCAGATAGTTAATTATAAAATCTTCAAGTAGAAAAAAGTGAAAAAATATTCAAATCTCAGCGAGCAAACTAATCCTGAAAGGTTTATGGCAGGCATCATTTGTCAATCACAACACTGTTTCCTGTTAAGCCCAACCTCATTCAATCTCAAGCTGTCTTGGACCCAGTCTCTATGATGAACTGAGCAAAGTTGGGACTCAAGAATGAACCCATTTGTCCTTGCGGGTCTAAAGAAACCAATGGAACAACAAAGGGTGCTCTCAGAGTTCACGTTATAAAGACATGCACAAGAAAAGGAAGGTGGGGCACAGTATCAAGTGCAAATCCACGTTGGAATAGGCCCACGTGGATGTGGCAAAAGGGTAAAATCTAGCAAGCTGATGTTTATTTATCGGAAGAAAAGCAAAACGAAGTTTCCATTTTTCAAAGAATTAAAATAAAGGAGGGAAGAGGGCTTTAAGAAAAGTATGAAACATAGGTATCTCTGCTTGGAGATGACACAGCATATATAAAGCTGAATTCTTCAACATCTGGGTTTAGTTCTATATCTTCATCAAGAAAAATGATCTTCATCATGAAAAGGAGAACAACCTCAGTGAAGAGAGACTGAAAGTCCAAGATGGGGAGGAAGATGGGAAAGGCCCAACCCTCAGCATCCCAGAGCCCTAAGGGAACTTGGAGATGGGCTCAAGAAACATATCAGGTGATCTCTGAGGAATCAAAGAGAACAGGGAAAATGCTAGAATGTTGGAGACTGGTGAACAGCACCCTGATTTTCCAAAGAAAGGAAAAACAGATTCCATTAACCACAAGGCTGGAGAACTTCCCACCAACCTCTGCAAGAGTCTAAGCTGCATTCTTAACTGGGCAGATTTCAGAGCACACAGAAAAGAAAGCTCTGAGAAAAAGGCAAACAACTCAGTAGAAAAATGGACAGAGGACAGGTAGAGACAATTCACTGAAGAGGAAATACAAGAGGCCAATAAATATAAAAGGTACCCCAAATAATGGAAATATACATTAAAACAACCACATGCTCAACAAAAATTAAAAAGATTGCTAACATCCACTACTGGCAAAGATGCAGGGAAAAAAGCACTCTCACTAGTGGAACATACGGCTTTCTTTAAATAGCAATTTGGTGGTATTGATTAAAATTAAAAAAGTAATTGCCACTGAATTTCCAAAGTGTACCATCTTTTTCACTGTGCTTATAAATCGATAAAATAGTTTTTAAAAATTAAAAATGCCTTGTATTTTGACCCAGCAAGCCTCGCACATGCAGAGGCTTGTAGGTTTTTCATTAGAGGACTATTTATAAGATGAAATGTTTGGTGCGTGCTTAAATACATTATGGTACTGTGAAATACCATACGTCAAAAATAAATTCGATCTATATAGAATGATTCTTATATTTTCATGCTTTTAAAAAGCACAAAAGATACCTATATATTTCTATAAGTGTGTGTATGTGTGTGTGTGTGCATATATATATATATATATATATATATATATATATATGAATGAAAAATAGTTTAAGAGGATATCCATTAACCTGGCAACAGAGATGGCTCTGGGAAGGAGATTACGGATATCATTGCCTTTACTTTTTTTTGTATCTTTTATAACTAGAAAGGTCTTCATTTATTGTATCATTAATATATATATATATATATATATATATACACACACACACACACACATATATATATATATATATTTTTTAAGAAATATACATAAAACAAAAAGTAGGAAACACAGTGAGCATTAGGGACCAACATGTGTACTAGCAGTACGCGTAAGACATGTCAAGCCTATCCAGCTCCATTCTCTTGGGATGAGCAAGGAAATGCCAACGGCTCTATGAACAGAGTGCCCACAGGCTAATGGCAGAGCTTACACATGATCGTCATGGACACAACTGAAAACTTCAGGCTGGATGACAGTGTTGGGAGGTACAGTCAAACTTGACTGAGTAGCTGTAGTTAAAAGTTACTGATTCAGGGCCGGCCCGGTGGCTCAGGCAGTTAGAGCTCCGTGCTCCTAACTCCGAAGGCTGCCGGTTCGATTCCCACATGGGCCAGTGGGCTCTCAACCACAAGGTTGCCAGTTCAATTCCTCGACTCTCGCTAGGGATGGTGGGCAGCACGCCCTGCAACTAAAATTGAACACGGCACCTTGAGCTGAGCTGCTGCTGAGCTTCTGGATGGCTCAGTTGGTTGGAGCAAGTCCTCTCAACCACAAGGTTGCTGGTTTCGACTCCCACAAGGGGTGGTGGGCTGTGCCCACTGCAACTAGCAATGGCAACTGGACTTGGAGCTGAGCTGTGCCCTCCACAACTAAGACTGCAAGAACAACAACTTGAAGCTGAACAGAACCCTCCACAACTAAGATTGAAAGGACAACAATTTGACCATTGTTCCCCAATAAAAAAAAAAAAAAAAAAAAAAAAGTTACTGATTCAGGGCCCAGGTGGAAACTTAACATATTCCTTCATTCTTTCAATCTCTCACTCAGCAGACATTCGAGAGCTTACTATGTGTCAGGCACACAGAAGACACCAAGAGGACCCCTGCCTGAAGCCTAGGACACTGGAAAGTAGACAGAAGGGAATAATAACAATAATAAAAACCAGCATGACAAATGCTCGACTGAGGTGTTAGTATGGAAGCTCTGAGTGTAGGGCCTGACCCTGACCTGACCCCTTGAAGCAAGTCACCATCTATACCAAAGGTCTGGTTCACCCCCAGGAAGAAAGCATGGAGCTCGGAAGGACCACGAATACCCAAAATAGCAAACACCTGAGTTGGAAAAGGTTGACGAGCTGAAACACAACGTGTGAAATCCATTTCAGTCACTGAAAAATCCTGCCTTTAGGCTGCTGGAGGTCCCTTATGTTTTGCGGCCTCACTACAAGAAGACCATTGTCAAAGAGCAAGTGGAGCAAGGTGTCTGGATAGTGCCAAATGGGGCCCAGGTAGGAGACAAGTGGCTAAGGGCACACCCTGACTTTTCCAGGGCCACCCAACCGTCTCCGAGCCCCTGACTCCACTCTGCTTTCTCTCAGAGAATCATCCACAGAAAACAGACTCAGGAATTTCAAGATTCCTTTGGTTCGCCCCCTTGAGGGAAGGGGCAGATGGAAGACAGCTCCCTGGTCGGACCCCAGCAGCATGGTGGGCGGTCTGTGGCACACTTTCAGTTTGCAAGCTCTTTCTTGCTCTCTCCCTCCTCCCCAGTCTGGTGCCCCAAGCTTGTCCCTTCCACCACACATAAAAAAGAGAAACTGGGAAACACACCCAGTTTCGAGGCTGTATATCCCAGGTGGTCATTGCACCCTCCTAGGCCTTCGTGTTTCCCTGTCTAATAAAGAGAGTGGACCAGATAACTTCCAGGGGACCTTCCAGCTCTGACAGACATGTGTTAGCCATGTATGCAGGCTCTTCCCAGAAGAATTCATTGTCAGAAAAGACTTCACAGACAGGGCAGTGCTTAATGCAAGTGAATGAACGGTGGAAATGTGGGCTCCCACGAGGCCTTATTTGGGTCCCCACCCTAGCGTAGGAAGCACTCTGACAGGGTCCCTCCTTGGGGACTGACCTCTTCAGTGACGATCGGGACAGCACCTGTGCGGCCTGGTTCATGGCCCTGATCCAAGCATTCATGTCCTCCTGGGTGTCGGCACTGAAATAGTAGGTCCTCATGCCCGACTGCTCAGCCTGAGAGCCCCTGAAGGAGCTGTGATAGATGAGCGCTCGCATCCCTGTGTGCACGGCCTGTAGGGTGGAGATGGAAACCCAGGTCAGAAGGGTTAGCACACATTTCACTTCCAGGTTCAAAAACACCGTGACACTTGGGCCATGTCTCCCCGCCTCCAGACTAAAAGTCCAAGTACCACCCAGCTTGTTTTCACACCTGGCAGATGCCACAGGTGGATTCCCCATCCTTAGTGCAGTCGGGCCCAGTGACAGCTGTTCCTGTACCCCCAAAGGGACGCCCTGCAGCTGTACCTGTCTCTGACTTATATTCCTCCTGCCTCATTAGGGAGGGGCACACATCAAGGCGCATGTGAGAAGGAGACTAAATAAACCCTCATTCCGTAGAAGCAGACTCTCGGGAATCCCTGTTTTGGTTCTGAAACACACGATTATTGGAACTGAGTCAAAACCCAGCTGCAACAGCAGGTGGCTTGGTGCAGATATTCACTGTGCTTCACAGCTTAGGCATGAAATGTGCTGTGTGCCCGTCAAAGAAGCTGCTGTTCTACTTCTCCGAAGAACTACAAAGTTTGACACAGAGCTAACACTTAATGGAAAATCCTTGCACACCTACTACGTGCTAAGAAGCCTGAAGGTGCTTTCACATGGATCTCGGCAAAGAGCCTATTAAGAGGTACTGGGAATGACCACTGAAAAGCAAACAAGAGGTAACACCGGTTTCCCCCTTGTGCTCTGATAAGCAGAGGCCTGTCTTTTAAATTTGCAAGGGAGAGCCTTATCAGATCCACATAGAAAGATGGTGTAAAAAAAGGAAGATTTGCCGAACGACTGCTACCCTGTGTCTCCCGGGTACTTCCACAACTTTAATCTCATTTTAATCCCAATAGCCCTGAGCGGTAGAGACAGAATCTCTGTTTTACAGATGTGGCAAATGAAGGTCTGAGATGTTAAGTAACTTCCCCAGATTTCCACATCTGGTAACACATTATTCATAGCACTTATTACCTGGCATGATTTATTTTACACACTTAGTTATAGTCTGTCTCTTCCCTCTAGAATATAAGCTCCATGAGAACAGGAACTTTGTCTATTTTGTTCACTATCATATGATGAAGTAAAGACACTCATGAAAGAGGACTTCCAGAACTGCTTCAGAAAGTGGCAAGAATGATGGGATAGGTGTGTTTGAAGCGAGGGGGAGTATTTTGAAGGGGATTAATGGCAGTGTGTCTTCTGTAATAATTTTTTTTAATGTTAACATTCACTGTATTTTTTTATCTCACCTCGTATAAGAGGTCATCCACTATCCCAGGAAGGATTCCTCCTATTTTAGCAAGGTGAAGGTGTGGCAATAAGAAAAGAATGCATATCATATTATGACTCAGCAGATATTCTCGGAAAAGTCTCCCTGAACAATGACCCACAAGATCTCTGACAGCTCCTCCAGATTTTCTGCCCAGTCACAGAGGGTTCTGGGACAGGCACTCACCCCACCAGACATAAAGCCATCCACAAGCATAGGGATCCCTTAGGGCTATGAGAGAACAGGTCCCTGCTGTACAAGAGTGGCCAGCCTTGTCCAGGAAATCAACATGGGACACACTTCAAACAAGGAGAGCCTGCATGTGTGTCTGCAGTTGCAGCCATCATTACAAAGGAGTCACACGCGATCACAATATAACCTCAGTCCCTCATCAAACTGCCAGCATGTGCTATGCTCAGCTGCCCTTGGCTCTGAAGAACAAGTTCCCAATTACATTCTGCCCATGCTTGGGCATACTAAACACATTAACTGTGAAGGCAAGAAGTACAGGGGGTTCCCTTTCCATCTGGTCACGTGACCAGAGTCCAACGTGCCCTGAGCCTGAGGAAGACGCCAGAGCCAAGATGACCTGCAGTAGCTGCTCCAGGCTGCTCCCTTACCCTCTGCCTGTCACTTTCCAACTAACACCATCCTACTAGGCAATGTCACATGACTGAGCAGAAATCAGGTTATGCCTAAAGGAAGTGAGCAAAGAAGATTTTAGCTGACAAACATAATGCCCCCAGGATATGACCGCTCCCAGGCTCTTAGAACTCCGGTCTTGAGAGACCACTAGTGAAGCAAGTGGAATGCTCACACCCCAAAACCCAACATCAACCGTTAGCAGAGAGGGTCACAGGTGGGGAAATACAGAGGCACTCAAAAGGCCAGGGCCCATCAGCTCACTGATTCCTTCTCTAACTTTTATTCATTCAACAATAATTGATCGTTTATTGAGCTATACTAGAAGTCGAAGGGACAGCCTTAAATAAGGCCAAGACAGTTTACAGCCAAGTAGAAGAGAATGGCCATGGGCAAGTTAACTACAATTGTAGTAACTGCCATCAAGAAGTTCGGGAAAAAATAAAATAAATAAATAAAATAAAATAAAAAGTTCAGGAGGCGGTGTAACAGGGGAACCTGGCCTGACCTGGCGAAGGACTTACGGAAGGAAATAACATGTGAGCTGCCATTGACATGACAAGCAATCATTTTCAGTAGGAGGAGCATAGAGGGGACATGTGGGACCCCCAAGATGGACAAGAGTACAGTATGTTTCAAGGATGAGGCGAGCGTGACTGGCACAGAGAAATGGAGGCGAGAGCAGGATGAAACGAAGCTACTGCAGTCGGCAGGGCCAGATCACTGGGGCCTTGTGGTCATGTTAGGGTTTTGTCTCATTTACAAGAACAATGAGAAGCTATTCAAGGGTTTAAGCTGGGAAGTAATGCGATCAGATTTTGCTGAGAAAAACCACTCTGGCTACAGTATGGAGCAGAGGTTAGAGCCAGGCGGGTAAGGGGATACAGGTCAGGAAGCCAATACAGGAGTGCAGGTGGGAGATGGTGGTGGGCGCAGCAGAGAGGAGGGGGACGAGAGTCAGGACAGAACTAGCAGGTAACGTCAGCAGGACTTGGTGATGGACTGATCAGACGTGAGAGAATAACCAGCGTCAAGGGTAAGACGCTCAGGTTTATGAATTACACAAACAGTGGTGCCCATGTGTTGGATTAAGGAAGGAACTCCTCACGTCCAACCTTATGAGCAGCAAGTGAACTGGGTAAGAACTCGGTCTTTTACGCAGCCTGAGGTTCACGGTGGGCTCTGCCTCTTACCCCAGGATCGCCCTGGGCAAATCGCTCAGCCTCCCCCATGCCTCTGTTTCCTCATCCTGAAAATGAAACTGGGGGTAACAATAGTATTTACCTTGTAAGGCCATGTGAAGATTAAATCAGATAATACACAAATGGTGTTCACAGCACAGCTGGCCACTTGTAAGGCTTGAAAGAAGTTAGTTGATGTTATTATAGGAGCGGTCACTTAAGTAACCTCAAGTTGATTGAATGAGCTTTCTAGAAACTTTAAAAGACTCTTCTCTGCCCTCTCCCCAGACCACTAATCTATAGGGGACTAAACGTGAACTACAAGTAAGCCTGAACCCATCATAACTCAGGAAGTGGAAGCAATGGCACTGACCGCAACTCCCACTACAAATGACTGCTCCCCGTGGTGTCTGTGTGCAGAATGGGACAAGCCCCATCTACCGAGGCAGAACTCGTGGATGGGCTAGTTTTCCAGGTGAAAGCTCTGGATGGGTAAATATACCATTTACAGTACAGATACGAGAGCTGTTGGTGTACAGAAGGAGGGTACCTAACCTGTCCACAGGGCTCAGGGAAGTCTTCCCGGAGGAGGTGACCTCTGAGCAAAGACCTGAAGAACAAGCAATAGTTGCGGAAAGGGCTTTCTGGGCTGTGGCTGAAGTTCAAGCAAAGGCCTATGGGCAAGAAATGTCCTGGGCCTTCAGACAATTGTACATGGCCAGAAGGAAAGTACAAGATGGGAGGGGCTGAAAGGAGAGAGAAGCTAGGGCCTTATAAATCCAGACTGGCTTTATCCTGTAGGCAGTGGGAGCCACTGAACAGGTTTTGGTGAGAATACAACCTGAACACATGTGCAATTTAGGAAGAGCATGGAAGGTGGACTGGAGGCGGCAGAAGAGCTTGAAGGCTGAAGCCGTGATAGCCAGCAGTGACGGAGCACTCAGTATGTGCTAGGCACTGTTCTGGCAATAAATTAGTCACCTAGAGGAGGGATGACGGCAGCCGAGACAGAATAGTGACAGCGGCAGTGGAGAGCAAGACATGGATTTGAGAGACACAAAGAACAATATTGAAATGGGAAGAAAAAGGCAGCTCGCTCTTGTTCTCTGTCTATTTCCTAAGAACCCCCATGCTGATGCAGACTCTAGAATATAAATCCCAGGAAGGCAAGGACTTTGTCCTTTTCGTTGCTATATCTCCAGGATCTATATCCTGCCAAGCAGCACAGAGCACAGCAAAGGTGTGTTGATACAGACAAGTGAAAAACCTCATCTCTTGACTGGCCTTCAGCCAGACTCTAAAGCAGGGGTTCTTAATCTTTTTAAGGGCATGGATCCTTTGGACAGCTTGGTGAATCCTATGAACCCTTCTCAGAACATTTTTAAGGGCAAAAATACAACATAGGAAATCTATTATATTGCAATATAGTTATCAAAGTATTTTTAAATGTGAGAGAATGATGCAGGTGCTTCTCTATTATTGCAACTAACAAACGTAGTGATACTTATTTTAATTTCAAAGTGGTGATGCGCATAAATGGTCTGTCAAGATATTCATACTTGCAATGGGATAGGAAGATACGTCAGGTTTCTAGTGGTGACCAAGGCCCAGGCGTTGCTCACCCTTGTCATGGCCTGCTTTCTTCATCAAGGGAAACATAGGTTAAAAAAGGCAAGATGGAATTTATCCACTGATACTTGGGGATCTGCTGGCCTCAGGTCAGGACCTCTTTCTTGGTCTTGAGAGAGGGAGAATGGCTCAAAGGGAAGCAGTGAAGGTCTTTTCCCCCATGGAAGATCCTTGGACACTGGACTGCATGGGGGATGTTTTCTGCTCCAGATCCTGGATCGGAGGGGCCACGTTTGCTCAGAGGTGACCAACAGGCTGACGGTGGCTGTGCATCCAATAGGTGCACTTTGGGGAGGTGCCCCGCTGAGTCAGCAGGGCAGGGAAGAAGTTCTCGTAGAGGCCACCGAGAGCCTGGCCTGCCTTACCCTGCAGAACGGGCTGTGCCTCAGGGTCCATCTAGCACCCAGCCTCCCTGGTCATGTGTAGGGGCTGCCAGGCTACAGGCACAGTCGGAGAAGAAAGACGAGGAGACGACCATATAACCTTTTAGCCCGGGCCCATCTATCACTACAGATGCTCTGCACAATCCCAGGTAAGTTTCCCTAGCAACAGTCCAAGAATTTTAGCTCTGGAAACAGAGAAGTGACGTCAGAGGCAGGCATAAGGCCCAAGACACAAACCACGGTGCACTCCCCAGTGCACCCAAGAACTGCCCCAAGCTGCCCAAGGGGCGACTGTCTGGCTCCTAAAAGAAGGATGCCGCAACCCAATGGGAACGGGTACTCTTTAATACTCAGGAAACCACAGCCCTTTCTGGAGAACCAGCTAACCACCACCGGATCTGTCTGCAGTAGCTTTTCTCTGCTCTCAGACGCTGAGGGGCCCCCCTAAAGATCCCCCAAACACCTGCTGGCCTTCTGTCTCCCAGACAAAAGATTTAGGGAACACTTTTGGTAAAGTCTTTCTAAGAAAAAATAAAATTTTTTTTTTAAAGAAGAGAATCTAGAAAACATAAAAGATGTTTTCCTAAAATCTATTTTCACACCTCCCAATAAAGTGTTAGATGAAATCTATATTTAGTTACGATCAGTTACTCTGGTGATATTTCAAATGCTCCCCTAAAAAAAAACTCATACATCTCATACATCTCAATTGTTTGCCCAGTAACAACACTCAACCCTTGAAAGGAAGGTTTTGTGAGGAAGATATTCAGGCTACAGAAAACTAGTCTGAAACCCAATGAACAAAATGTTTTCAGAGCCAGCAATAAGCAGGAGAGGCTCCTAAACTATTCAATAGAAGAGTACTGCTAAAATGATAACAATGAACATTAATTCGAACCACCTCCCACCTCCGACAATGTGTGTGCAGGAGGTGCTCAAAATAAGATGTGGAAGAAAAGCAGAGGAAGAGAAAGAAACTGTCCTCCCTCCCTGTAATTCAATCGAAAGAAGATAGAATTCAGGTTTGAGTTATGTCTCCATCATCTTCCAGCTTTGTGACTTTGGGCAAGTTTCCTCAGCACTCCGATCCTCATGTCCCTAATCTGTAAAATGAAGCTAATAATCCTGACCTCACAGGCTCCCCAGAAGCATTAAATGGGGTAACATGGATAAAAGTACTTCTGAAATCATAAAAGGTTTGGCAGAGATAAGGCAATACTGCATCATGCAACACGAAGTTGGGGAGGATCCAAGAATCTTCAACCCACAGCAACTCGAGTCACTGGGGATAGTGACAGTCCAGGGAAAAAGGACAACTCAAGCCTGTGGATGAACAAAGCTAAAGCATCAGCTCAGGAAGGACAGGTAGAGGAAGAGGAGACTGACTTTCCAACCACCACGCTGGACTCCAGACCAAGACACTGATGCAGATAATCGCTTGCCAATGATGCCATGGACACTGCAGACCAACACTTTCCTTTAACCCTTCCAGAACGGTGGGTGTCTTAGCTGCTTTTCCATGGTCTCTAAGTATCTGTGGCTGGAAAACTTGACTTCTGTTCAATCTCTAGATTAGGACCTACTGCCTAGAACTCATCTTGTACCCCCAACATGGGAATAGCCAAGCTATATGAGTAGTGGGGTCGGAAACCCCTTACCCCAGCTTGAGATGCATGTCATTGCCTCGTATCCTGAGCAGCATAAGCGTGTTTCCCCGTGGCTACTGGCACCAAGGGCCACTTGCTTCAGTGCCCTCGGGGACTTCCACTCCAAGTGCCAGTAAAGTGGACCTTCAACCCATCCCACCCTCACCATCCCTAGGGGACCCGAAATATCAGCCATGAAGGAACTGTCGAGGCCACTGAAGGAGATGGCCTCATGATTCCTCACATTCCTGGAGCCTCCACATCTGGCTATGAAGATGCCAGAGGCTGTCAAAGGGCAGCCATCAATACCACGGCCCCACTTACCCTAAATGGTACAGTGACGAAGGAAGCAGAAAAGGTGTTTTACTGGGAAAGGGATTTCCCTAAGAATCTTCAGTGATCCAGAAAATACACCAAATTTGATCCTCATTGCTTGTCAACAAGATAAACAAAATAGATAAACCTGAAAATCTCTTCGATAGGCAGGCCCATCATCCTCAGGGTGAGTTTTCACAATATAACTGATATAAATCCATTACGAGGGACTGTCATTTGCACTGAGTGGCTGGATGCTAGTTAGACTGGCTGATTATAGTGATAAGAAAGCACGAGGACTGTGTCCAATTTGTCATCACGGGAATAGAAACAATAGGAAAAGAGGGGTCTAAGTACTTGAGCAAGGCTGGGGGACTCCAAAGCTCAGACACAAATGCAAGTACTTGTGATGTGGTATTATTCCTGTGTGTAGCATTTATACCTTTGTTAACATAAGTCTGAAATGCTCTCGCTTCTTCCCTTCTCCCCCCGCCCCACAAAACCGACAGCTTTTATGAAGCCATTTTTGGGAACACACTTTCTGGGGGGGGCGGAGGGGACGGCATTGCAGGGCTGGAGGAGAGGGGTTAGTACCTTAAAGGAATACTTGCGACTTATGCGGTCCTCAGGCCCCACTGGTGAGGTCACGTAGCTGGGCAGAGGAATGCTCCCAAGGACCACTTCTTCTCGGCTGTCTTTGAATCGAAAAACACATCAGAACAACCTCCTGTGGCACCTTCCTTGGGCTGGTCCATCCCACTGTCCTACATCCGGGCTCCTTATCTCTCCCAAAACGACTCCATTCAGCTGTTCCCTGGGGAGCTTTGTGCTCATGTTGGAACTACACAGGTGAATCAGACACGGCCTTGTCCCCAAGGACGGAGACAGGCATGTAAACATGCTCAACTCGGCCTGCTAACTCCTGACACACAATGATCAACCAAATGCTGCGGGAACAGAGGCGGGAGTGCCACATGGTCTGGGAAGTCAAGAAGGCTTCAGAAGGTGAGGTTTCAAGTGTTTTAAAGGACGGGGAAGGGCATTCTGGGTGGAGCAAACCTCACAAGCGAAGTTAGGGCATCCTACCTCCTACACCTATTCTCAGCCTCCTGCAAACCATCTTCATCACCAGAAGCAGCCACAGTTGGTCCTGTTGCTCTCCTACTCAAAGGCACTTATTTGCTGACTGCCCACTGGATACAGAAAGAAGCCCTCTGCCTGGTGCCACCGCCCTCTCGCCTTTGGCCCTTACCCAGCGCCTGAGCCTTCTCTCCTGGTACATCCTCCATGCAAGACTCACTCTGGCCTCACAGGTCTGCCACTTCACTGTATTTGGCCTCCAGAACTTTACTCAAGTTGTTTCCTCTGCTTGTAATGTCCATCTCTCCGCTACACACAAGCGAAGCTCTACCCATCCCCGAAAGCCCACCTCAAATCCCATCGCTTCTAAGAAGCCTCCCCAGATTCTCCGATATGGAATTAACTTCTCGTTCCCCTTGAACTGCCATGCACTTTGGATGTTTTCTAAAGCACCCATCACAGCCTAGTCTTGTCTTAAAAGCAATCTAGCTCTTCCTCCATATTTTGAGGCTTATTTCCTTCTCACCGTTGCACAGCCCCTAACTCTATATGCTGGGGCTCCATAAACGTTCATATGACCGACTCAATTCACCAGCTGCCCATCCAATATCAAAGTGGATAAATCCAGGCAACAGGTTACAAAAGACGATTTACCTAACTTCCCACCTCTCCAGATTGCGTCAAAGGTGTGCCTATGTCCCCAGTGGGGCAGAAGCTGACACAACCCCAGATCTTGAGACCCTGAGTAGCAGGCAAACGGGATTCTATTTATTTTAACTCAACAAATGACACTTCCAGTGCCAGGACTGGTACAAATGAAGTCGTCAACCATCCACATATGTAAAAGTGAACACACTGGCAAGTCAATAGGTTATTAATTATCCCAGGCCACTGGTCCAATCACTGGATTTGAGAAGACCACCATTTGCATCACCTCACCACCTCCCTCCAGCACAAAGAGCCCTTAGTGGTCCAAGCCTCTGCTCACCTTTATAGTAAAACAAGCAATAATCAGCAAGCACAAACCACCTCCTTTTCCACAGCCTCATCCCAGAACTGTCCTGCAAAGCAAAGAAAACTAATTAGGCAATGTCTGAGCATACTGTTCACCCTCCCCAATCTTGACTGGCCCATATTCATTGTTACTTTTAATAAATTAATAAATTTTTATTGCACAGCCATTCTTTGGCTAGGACATTAAAATTTAGATTCAATGAGGGTTTATCCCCAGGAAGTATTTTTTTGTTTCCTGGAAACAGATCAATATACTATAAGCATCCATCTTTTAGAAAGGAAAATGTGAATTCAAAAATACGGTTCTTCCATTAAGAAAGGTATCAGCTTTTAACAAAAAGGAAGCTGTTAATTTATTTAAATGATGTGCTATAAAATACCTTCATTTGTGCTGATTAGAAAACTGATTTACATAGTATGAACAAAGAGCTTAGGTTTAGGTAATTCATCGATGAGGCAAAGTTCTCATTTGACTAAGTTCAGTTCTCTGCCATAAAGAAATGATTTTGTTGTGTGTTTTCCTTCCATTTGATGTAGAGACTTGGATTTTCTTGCTATCAATTTGTCTCATGACAAGAATCTGTCTTTATTCATCTAAAATATAAATTGTAGGGGGGGAAAAATGGCCAGGGTAGGACAATAATCATATTTTAGAGTCAGTTTTCTCCCAAACCTAGGAAAATTCCAGAGCCGCTTTTAGCTGTTAAAATTATCTTCCTTCTGCAAAAGTTTTTGACAGGCTTAAATTAAAATTAAAATAAAATAAAAAATCTGACAGTTTCTAAACCTAACAACATAACATTCATTCATTCTCCACTTACTAAAGTGCTAAAAATAAATTTAATTTGCTGAGTTCATGCACTTCTTGGTTTTATCTTTTGTACTAACCAGATAATCTCTAAGGTCTTGGCATATGATATTTGTTTTGTTCGGAAAACTCCTCTCCATCCACTTATACCTGGTTCAAACATCACTTCCTCTGGGAATCCTTCCAAGACTCCCCCAAACACAGCTACATTCTCTCTGCTGTGTGTCTACAACATTCCACAGACCTCTGTTATAGTTACAGCACAGCTAAGGGGCCTGGGCTAGTGGGTGGTGTGGGGGAGAATTATTTTAAAATCCCTTCCCTCTCCCTCCACATTTCAAAGGAACACCCTTTTGTTTAATAGGGACAGGATGCAAATGGAAAAAGTCAGAGTTAAGTTACTCAGGTAAGAAAAGAGACGGGCAGAGAGGTAAGAGAACAGAGCTGTGTGAACAGGGGTATCATTAAGAGAGGGTGGTGCCAGAGGTGTGTCTGACAAAAAAGGCTGGAGTGGGGCCGGCCCGGTGGCTCAGGCGGTTGGAGCTCTGTGCTAACTCCGAAGGCTGCCAGTTCGATTCCCACATGGGCCAGTGGGCTCTCAACCACAAGGCTGCCAGTTCTACTCCTGCAAGGGGTGGTGGGCTGCACCCCCTGCAACTAGCAACAGCAACTGGACCTGGAGCTGAGCTGCACCCTCCACAACTAAGACTGAAAGGACAGCAACTTGACTTGGGGGAAAAAAAAAAAGTCCTGGAAGTACACACTGTTCCCCAATAAAAGTCCTGTTCCCCTTCCCCAATAAAATCTTAAAAAAAAAAAAAAAAAAAAAAGGCTAGAGAGCTTTAGAAGTTGCCATGGGGAACAGAGCCGGGGAGAGAGATTTCAAAGGGATTTTTAAGGGACTTCTTCTTTGTCATGTGCAATGTAATACCCTCCTCTGTCTTCCCATAAAGCCTTTAGTAAAAATTCACACCAGTGCTCTTGGAGTTTGATTTGTGGGTGTTTTTGTGTTTGTTTTTTTGGATGGTATGATATGTGAGAGACTGTGCTGGGTGATGATGACATGTGAGAGATGTGTCCATCTGTTTTCCCTGGCAGACTATGAGAGCCTTGAGGGCAGGAACCACATGTTATTCACCTCTTTGCATTTGCTGTGAGAGCGCTTAGAACATGGCAGGCACCGGGTGGGTGGTTGGATGGATGGATGGATGGATGGCAAGGAGAGAAGGAAGGAAGCAAGAGGGACATGGTCTCTGGCCCTGGGAGCTCACAGCCTATCCACGGCCAGAGGACCAGAGGCAGAACAACGGGTGGTGAGGACAGAGATGAAGGATGGCCTCGAGGGAGGCGGCGCTGACAGGCCTTCCTGGCCGAATGAGTGCGGGAGGAGGAGGAGCTGGTGCCGGTGCTGAGATTTCTAATCTGAGTACCTGGGGGAACAGTGATATCATCACCAAGATCCAGAAAAAGCTGGATGGGGAGAAAGAGAGGCAACAGGGTGAGGAGACGAGGAGCTGAGTTTGGCCAGTTTGGAATCAGAGGTGCTAGAGAGCTAGCTATGTGTGCTAGACTGGGGGAGAAGAAAACACGGGATTTTTCAGCAAGTGACAACAAAGGCTCTTTAACATCAGGAAGGCAAGTGCTGTAAGGCTGGATTCATGCTGACCCACCCACACTAGCGCCTGGGTCCCAGCGAAGCCAATAGCACCAGAGGCGAAAGTGGTCCGCTGGCTCTGGGGAGGGAAGCTGTGGTCATTTAATGGACAGTCCACGCATACAAATGAACGGCAAATCGCTCAGCACAGTGGGCAGAATCTGCTTGCTTCAGATAAACTCAGAAATAGAACACTTATTAGGAGCCTGGTCCCAGTTCCCAGGGCCCAAGGTAAGGAAAGAAACTCAGCAAGAACAACCTCCTCCTTCCCACCCGCCCTCCTCAGTTTGCTCACCTGCTTGTGCAGCCAGCCCCTCACCACCACTGGAACATTGGGGTTCCTCTGAATGGCCTGGTCCCTCTTCCCAAAGCTGTGGACTTTACTGCTGGACTTGATGATCTAGGAAAAAGCAGACGAACACTAGCAGCAGGGGCGGGATTTAAGGAGGCACGAAAAAGCCCTTAATGAGAGGAGGACGGAGTGTAGGTCCCCTCAGCCTTCCTCTAAGTGGCAGCGCCCTTTGATCACAGCTAACAGGCGTGCACATGGCCACAGCATTTTAATTGAAAGGCAAGTCCAAGACCCGTCAAGCTTCCCATCTAAGTCACAGAGAAAAATATGTAAAGGGAATTTTCAATCAACTTTCACCAGCAGCTATTGGCCCTAATATGTCCTACAGCTTTCTGGAACAAAGCTACTTTTTGGTCACAGACTTTGCCAATTTCCAGATATTTATCCCTCCTACCATGTTTCCCTAAAAATAAGACCTAGCCAGATAATCAGCTCTAATGCGTCTTTTGGAGCAAAAATTAATATAAAACCTCGTCTTATTTTACTATAATACAAGACCAGGTCTTACATAATATATAATATGATATGATATGATATGATATGATATGATATGATATAATATAATATAATATAATATAATAATTGAGTCTTATATTAATTTTTGCTCCAAAAGATGCATTACAGCTGATTGTCCAGCTAGGTCTTATTTTCAGGGATACACAGTATCTGGGTTCAATCCTCAGCACTCTCCTGTTCTCTTCAATGCTGGTCTTTTTACCTCCTTCTCACGCAGTGCTCCCACATCTTGGGCACGGAAACCTCTGGGCCCTTTTCAAGGGCACTCTTCCCAGGACTCATCTATCAAAAATCTCACCATTGTGTCTCCAACACATGCGGCCTTTCCAAGGCACGCCTGGAAAATTAAGACTACCTTCAAGGACCTAGATCGTCAGCCCTGGTTTTGTCGGTAATCACCTGTTTTCTTGGGCAAGTGACATAACCCCAATTGGCCTCAATTTCTCAATCTATCGTTTGGGAAGAATACTTCTTACATGTCTCCCTCACAAAACTATGGTGAAAGTCAAATGGGCTTCTGGTTACAAAAGGGCTTGGCAAATATAAAAGGGGAAGGAAGGATGGAACAGCCAGAAGCTCACCTTGGGGCCAGGTTTGGCCTCCATGGTGGAAGTGGTCGCAGTCGTGGACGTTTCACTGACCATGCTGGATGGTCTTAGGTTTCTCTCTTGCTTCGACATATGTGGATTTGACCTGTGGGGAGACATGGGGAATCCGGTGAGCAAGTGTCAGGCTGCAATGGGAAGAGGAATCTGAGATTTATTCCAGGTTAGAACTGGTTGATGGGCCTTTGACAACCTAGGACCGACCTTCTGGAGACCACCTGACTGCAGACTGCCACCAGAGGGGCATGATGCCCAGCATACCCACGTGCTTCAGGGAGTCAAGAGGATGACAGGTGGGCAAATCTCCACAGCCTGACACCCCACTAAGGGCCCAAGGCAGTCATCCCTGCCTGCTGTTCTGAGGTCCCCACATTTACTCTCTTATTCGCGTGTCTGTGGCAACTGCCCATCAGATGGGCACACACAGTCACACACCACTCTTCACAGCAAGAGCAATCCATACGCCTTACACACACACACACACACACACACACACACACACACACCTTCATTTCCCTGGTTCACAAAAGAAAACTGTTTATAATTAGTAACAAGAAATCACTTGCGCACACATCTACACCCCCAGCTACACACAGAGAATCGCTTACATAAACACCAGTAGGGCCTGCCTCCCAAAATAGGATACTCAACAAAGAGTCCTATTCTGGGAACACTCTATTTGCCCCAGAATAGAGCCATCAGAGATATTAACCCCTGCGCCATGTCTGGAGAGCAGGGAGTAATGAAGCGTGCCTGGGTCCCCAACGAGTATCCCCAGTGTGTCCCCATCAGCATCCAGTGACATCACGCTTCCCACTGAGAAACTAAGAAGCTCCACCTGCCCTGGGAGGGCCAGGACTTTGGGAACATCTCGGTCCCACACTCAAGAGACACCAGAGTGAACCTTTCTCACCTGTTTCCACAGAGCCCCAGCATTTGCCAGTATGTCTTTCAAGGCAGCTGGGGCAAACGCCTCCACACAAATTCAATACTATCCTTGAACGGCTTGAGGCTGATTCCCAGACTCTGCTAACTCCAAGATCAGTGAGCCTTCCTCAAAAACGGAAGTCCCAGGATATGGCTGGGTATTTTCACTGTTCTGACAGGCAGCTGGAGTGAACTGAGGCTCTTTGCCAGAAGAGTGGAGAAAATCTGATCTGGAGGCGTGTGGCAGGACCCTGAGACGATGGAGATGGGGGATCCAGGCAGCGCACAGCTGAGGAAGAAGCGCTCTGACGTCCTTTCGCCAGTCTCACTTTTACAGAGGTGCTACGAGGCAAAATCCTAGTTTCCACCTTGGAGATAAGATATGCTGCTTCCTTCAAAAACCTTGGCTGCACAAAGGAGAAGTAATTCTTGCCGTGCGCCAAGCCAGAGTCCCAATACCCTGCACCGTGAGGCAAGTTCTTCACAGAAGGGGCTGGGCCCTGTCAGACGCTTGGTGGCTGGAGATACAAGTCCCTCCAGACAGAGAGATCACTGGCCCCTTATCAGCTCAGGCACTCACTCTGGATTCCCCGCCCCCAGCCTCCATCCCAGCCAGACTTTTGTTACTGGTCCCCACTCAGAGAATGTCAGCACACTCAGCCAGCTCACTGTTGGCAGACGCTGTGTACAGCACAGAGATAATCGCCTACTAGGGGTGGGAAGGTCTCTGAGAGCCTGCCTTGTCCAGGCCCCGCCTCCAGGCAGAATTCTGCCTTCCTGGAACCTGGTCTTGCCCGACTTTTCAGATTTCCGAGGTTTGAGACAAGGAAGAAGAATTCTCAGGTCATCTCAGTTATGGCAGCTGTATCTCTAAGCTACAACTCAGCACCCAAAGTCCAATAATAAATAATAAAAAGTTTGTTTGGGATTTTATCAAGTTTAACTCACTCCCATTAAAGACAATGGATAGAGGTTTATTATAGACTATTTGAGAAATATAAGAAAAAAAGCTGAAAGGAAAGAAAACCACCACAGTCCTGCCAGCCAAGGGAAAATCATTTTTAACACGTGGTATATTTACTTTCATTCTTTTTTATATGCCTCTTTTGGGGGGTGGGGAGGGGTTGTTTTTATATAACTGATCATACTGTGTTTATGATTTTGCATCTTGATTTTTAAAAACTTATTATAAACATTTTCTCCATTCTTTTGAACTCATCCACATCATTTTAAATGATGCATCACATTCCACCAACTAGATACAAGTATGCCATTTCTCTTCTGTGGGCCAGAGATACCTGGATTTGTGATGGGCCCAGGAAATCCGGGACGGATGGCCACTTTTGCCATTTCTGCACCGTACAATCTTCAGCTCTAACTTTAACCATCTCCTTGCACTCTAACCCATGTCTCCTCCCCACACTAGCTTCAGAAATGCTGGCTGGCCAGGGAGCTCCTCCAGCCAAGGGCGCAGGAGCAAAGAAGACCGCCCTGCAGCCTTGGGTGAGTGAGGGCATGACCACCGCCTGTGGAGCCAGCTGTGAACACATTTCAGCTGGGGAAGGACTGGTTGTGGCCCCCACACTGATCATCAGTGAAGGACAGTGTGTGGTGGGGCGTGGGAAGGAGGAAGAAGCACGGGACGTCCACTCCATTCTTCATTGGGAAAGACGGCTGAAGTCCAAACTCAATCTGCTCCCAGGAAGGGGACTGTGTTGCTCTGCATGCAAGGAGTGAATCTTCACCAGGGCTCCCACCTGAAGCAGCAGACGCAACCATTCCCTGGTAGTCCCTGACCTGGCTCTTTGAAAGAACAAGGTGCACACAGCTACACACTCAGCCAAGTAACAAGACCTGTCTCCAGAGGACGTTCCTCTGAATCTCCTGAACGTGGGTTATGACCTTGGAGGTCTCCCATGGGTGAATATGACTTTTGGAAATAACTAGAAGTTATCCAGAATTACAACTAATAATAATTTAAAAAAAAAAAAAAAGGTAGTGATCATGCTTTGGACACCATTTGGTGTCCAAAAATTAGAATATTAAAAAAGTCTCAAAAAAATAATTTTCTCCCTTGGCTAAAACGCTGGCTCTGATAGAAACTTCTAGAGGTCGTTTATCACACCATTTTAAGTAATGGGAACATCAGTGGTGCATGTGTGTAACTTCCTGAAGAGACTCACTGATGGGGTCATCACTCACTTGGATGTGGGCATTCTGGTACATTCACTTCAGCCAGTTACATCTTAGGGCATGTCCCACTTTAGAGCCTGGTGGGGCAAATACTGATCCATCCTCCTCAGACAGAGGGATCTTCCTAATAGGTTTCACCCAAGAACTGTCCCCTGTGCCCCATAGAAGTACATGTGGCCTTGAGCTCAGCAGCTGTGAGGATGGTTCAGTTCCCAACAACCTGCCCTCAGGCACGAGTCACAGGGACTCTGGGGAGAGGAGACCAAAACCCTGCACCTGCTACAGGAAGGCAGACTCTCTTTCGGTGTCCTAAACTAAAATCCTGTTAACTTAAAAGCCTGTCTGCCAGGTTTCTATGCTATCTGGATTCCCAAGGTACACTGGAATGAGAGGAACAAAGACTTCGCTTTCCTTGACCTGGGCTACTCGAATACTGATTATTTTGCTGGAAGGGTGTTGGCTGAAGCTTAAAACAATGAGCTAGAGTTTTAATGCAACTGCCTCCCATCTGAAAGTAACAAAAGATGTTAGGACCAGACCAAAAAAACAAACAAAAAAAAAACAACACAAACAACCCAGTCTGGAGAAGCTCAATAGCAAAATGATTTCATTCTACTCTAAGCTTCCTCAAGGATGTGTCAGGTGAGCCTGGGCAGGAAGTTACCTTCTCTGTCCCTCTACTTCCCCATCTATAAAGGAGCTGCTTCTGCTTCCTGCATACCCAGGAGCAAATGCATATAACACCAACAGATGTAGTAAGAAAGGGAGGTTATAATTCAGAAGGTGCTTTTTCCTGTAGGGTCTGAATTTACATGAGTTTGGGTCATGGGACTCTCAGTGGCCTCTCAGTCAAGATCTTGCACAGGAGCTGACGAAAGTGGGATCCCAGCAAGACCCTTTCCTACCCTATTGCCAGCACAACAGGTAGGTCACCAAGCTAAGTATCACCAACCCTCAGGGACAGGTGCACATGGCCAAGCAAGGAGAGGGACTGGGCTATACTTGTAGCACCTACTGTGTGCCAGGCACTTTGTCCGCATTACTCAGTTAACCCTGCAAAGCCACTTTCACCATCTCCTCTTTATAGACGAGGAAACTGAGGCTCAGAGAAACTAGTGACTTTCCCAAGACAGAAGCTGGACTCCAAAAACCTGGGCTTTGCCACAGAAACACTAGCCTATGGCAAGTCCCACAGTCTAACAAAGAGCTTTTGCTCTTCTCAGGGCCAAGACTAACCCCCAAACCAAGAGGATCCTGGGGTGCTGGAAAGACTGAGCCCAGAATACAAAGCTCTGCAGCTGACTGACTCCCATACGCTCTACGAGTTGCATCGTACCTCTGGGCCTCAGTTTCCATTATTGCAAAAATGGGGTGAAAACTATTCTCCCTCACAAGGCAGTTGTGTGGATTGAAATAACGCTTTGAAAATCGCAAAGCACTGCACTAAATGAAAAGCACTGTGATTGTTACCAGTGGAGACCCCAGAATTTAAATCTCAGGGACATTTTATTTTTGTTTCCAAGGTACTTCTCTCCAGAAAGCTCAAGAAGCCAAACAATTAACTTCTAAACAATCATTTCCTACAAACTTCCTTATAAACACCTTATCTGGGGCTTGTATAAAGTACAGTAACCCTATGCCTGACTGTGCTGCCATTCTTTCCCCAGGACAATGATAATGTCGAGTCTTTCAGGCTATCATACGAGGTTAGAAAGCTATGGGGAATCAGGAATCTCTTACTGACAAGACATCATTAGATGATACCCATATCCCATTAATGCCTGGAAAAATAAGACCCCGAATTCCTACTCTGTTCTCAAGGATCCTACACAGAGAACTCAGCTAAAATTATTGCTCTGGAAGGAGGGCTGCATGAGAACAGACACATTCACAAACAACCAGCAGATTTTTTAAGGCGCTTACACCCACCACCTAAGGGGTTTTGGGAAAGCAATGCACAATGAAAAGCAAGAATAAAAGAACGTTCTTGTCCCAAACAGGCACACACCTCCACACCCCCTCTTCCCAGAAAGAGAGACACACACAGACCGCCAACGCTCACTGTACACTCCCAACACCCTGGGGGAGGCTGTCTGACACGGGTTTTCATTCAGCAACTATGGCCTCATTACTCAACTATGGCTTTCAGTATTCTTTCCCCTTCCTCCACAACTCCTCTCTCTCTCGAACACAAGCTCCATTTCCTCACCCCACCCCACCCCACCTTGGAGGTGGAAACCAGTCCAAATAGCACTCCTCATTGGGCATGAAAATTAGCCAGGGAGCCTTAAGGGCTCCCCTTCTGCACCCCCAAACCAAAGTACTGCCCTGGCCTGAGTCCTACTCTTCCAAATACTCCTGGGCCAGTGTCTTCCGCTGTCCATGCTTCTCTCTGCGCTGAAGGAGAACCAGACCTCAACCTCTACTGCTCCTTCCACCTCTGCTTTACTGTTTCAGAGGTGCTACCTGCAATCCCAACCCGAGCCCTTGGTGAGCCCTCTTTCAGCCTATTTGCTCCTCCGGGCTTACTAGGCAGCCACTTCTCTCATTAGAAAACAACCTTTTCTAATGGAGAGCTGGGCACTTCCCAGACCAGGAGGAGGAAAAAGAAGAGGACAAGGGAAGTCACAGGAAGAAACAAAATGACTGTGTGTAAGCAGCAGCTTCCCTTCCACACATAACGAAGTCGCCACTGCAGCGTTTTCACCCAGTGCAGTCAGAGCCAGAGACGTGGTGGCTGCGTGGCAATGACTGTACCCCCCGTGCCAATGCCCTTCCCAACATCAACATCCAAAGCCAAGCCAACACACAGGTGTCTGAATGAACTAAGGACACTGTCACCACCTCTTCCCCTACCTGTGATTGTCACAGACGCCGTCTCCTAGACCAAGAAGGAAAACTGAACAGTCGAAGTTTCTGTATCTGCTTGCCAGGTGTTTCCATTTTGCCTCATTTTTTCTGCTACCATGGCAACCACATGCAACAGGCAAAGCTAGCCCAAGACTGTCAGTCTGGAGAGACAAGGTGCTGGCAATACAGCTGCAGAGAGCAACACATCAGCCTCACGGCCCAGGGCTCAGCCGAGGAGCAACAGGACAGACTCCTTCTCCCAGCTCGGAGTTGTAGTGCACCCCTCCCCCATCCTGTGCTTTGAATCTCCATCAGCTTTTCCCAACTTGTAACTGCAGGAGGAAAGGGAGACAGCCACCTCCTAGCAGCCGGAGATATCCCACCCCGAGGCCAATCATTGGCACAAAAATTGGAGAGCCTTGCCCTGAAGTCTGCAAAATAGACCCCCAAAGAGGCCAAAGGGAAGGGAGGTCATTCTTACCTTCAGCAAGATAGTATCTTTTGAAGTATTATCCTCCAAACACCACGCAGAACATTCCAGGCAATTCGAACTTGTGTTCTTTTCCAAAAAATCCAATGAGAAAACAGAGGGCCCCTCAGACCCAAGGGACGGAGTAAGCTAAACTGGCTAGGATGCCGGGAAAGACAGGCCAGGCCAGGGTCCTCTCTGTGTTAAGAAACTCCACGGAAATCTTGGGTGCCTTGCAGCCGGCTTCTGAGCACAAGAGCACGCTTCTGAACTTCCAGAGCGCATACTCTCTCTCATTGAGGCCCCACCTCAACATCAAATGCTTGACAGAGCCTGGGGATCAGGGTACACAGCCTGCTGTCAGTCAGCTGCCAGCGTCAAGGCTCCGGAATGCTTCCTTCCTCTTCCCCAAGAGCTGCAGAGGCGTTTGTCAGCGGCTTCCACAGCAGACCAGCACCGAAGAGAAAATGCTCCTAATGCATAGCACGAACCACCAAAACCACAGCCTGGAAGTTCCTCGTACCCAGCTCTACCTTTTCAGGAGGGCTGCTGTGTGTGGCCCTGTAAGCCACAAAGGGCAACCACAAGCTCCCAACTTAAGAACATCACTGAGAATGAGGAAAGAAGCTTAAGAAGAGGAGCCCAAATGATCCAATCACTGGAAATGAGGCCCTGCAAAAAGGCCTGAGAACATTTTCTGGAGAAAAGACTACCGAGTAGTCTTGGCGTCTTTCAAGCAAATGTAGTTATTAGATCAAATTTCATTATTGCAAATACAATTGCAATTAAAAGCTCTAGGCAGCAGTAGCCTACTTAGCACATTAATGCCTGAGTAGAGCCAAGGAAAGGGATTGTCTCTTGAAGACCAGTGAAATGAGAGGCACTATGTATAGTGGTTAGAAACAGCATCTGGGGCCAGGCTACCTGGATTCAAATCCTAAGTCTGTCACTTACTAGCTGTGTGACTTTTAACAAGACTCTTAACCTCTCTGTGCCATTATTAGGTACCTAATAATGGTATCTTACTCAATGGACTGCTGTGGGAATTAAATTCATATATATAAAGCACTTAGAAAAGTACCTGATAATAAATAGTAAGGGCTCTAAACGTTAGGTATGAAAATATTATTAATGGAAAAAGCCAACTCTAGGAGGTAGGTCATTTCATTTAATGTTAAATATAAAATTCTAGATCCTGAAACAAGGGATGCTGGAAAATCTCTTTCCTAAGAAATCTCTTTCCTAGACAAAGCTACCTGCCAATAACTTTTACTCATTGCCTTCGCAGCCCTGCAATAAATACCCCACTTCCACCTGCCAGCCCTTCTTTAAAACTCATAGCCCACCCTCCTTCATCTTGTCTTCTGTAGACTCAACATGCCAGGTCACTGGATGGGGTTTCCAAACCCCTCACGATTGTGGTCCCCCTCCTCAGGGGAATCTCAATTGCTTAACATCCTTCTTGAAATTTATACCCAGATGACAGTGTTTGTAGTTTGGCATGTCCTTGGTGCTCCATAAACTTGAAATTAATGAAGAAGTCCACAAACACCGTGCTATACCAGAACTATTCTCCCCTTTTCTCTACACATTGCACTTTTACTAATGCAGCCTGAGCTTATATGAACTCTTCCAACAGGGATTTTCACATGCCTATTGGCTTGGGTGTGAAGGGGTGTCCCTTGGGGGACAAGGCTGCAGAACCCACTGGCTGATACCCACCCGCCTTGGAGATTCTAACAAAAAACTAGGTAGCATAACAGAAAAGGTGAAATGTAAACGCAAACACTAGTCATGCAGCAAAAGAAGCTTGTTGGTGACAAACTCTGAAGGTCCTGCTTCCTTTAATAAATCTGTACTGTGGGTTATTAAGTGCAGTCATTAGTGCTGACCAACAAATACTTCTAATTCTCTTCCCAGGTGCAAGGTAGAAACGCACATCGCTGCCCCCTTGAGGTTAGGAGTGGTCACATGTTGCTTTAGCCAATGAAATGTGTGAAAGAGCCAGTGCACAGTTCACCAAAGCTCCCTTTTTCTTGCCTTTGGCAATCATGGAACCAGAGATGGAGCCTCCCTCAGTAAAGATGACAGAGCAGAACCCCTTAGGTGACACTGTGATAGACATGGAGTAAAAGTGAGAAATAAATCTTAATTGTTTTAAGTCACTGAGATTTTCTTTGATGATGTTACAAACAGACCCTAGCCTATCCTGACTGACTATATTGCTGACACAGAAACTAGAATACTCAGAGCTTATGTTCTCTGCATCCACCAGATGACAGCTGTCATGTTATGTCTCCTCCCCTTACTTGTAATCTGTAAAATGGGAAACCATCTTTTGGTGGGCATGCACCTGTTCCACCAAGCAGCTCAGGTGAGCCCCACCTGCCAACACTGGGGGAGAAGTGCTGTCTGTTCACATCAGTAATATTTTAAAGGAAGTCACCATGTAGACCATTTTTATTTTCTTCCCACAGGAGAAGAAACCCAAGATTCTTTGACTAAAATCCATCTATGATTGTTACTGCAGCTCCGAGAATGACGAGTATCTGGAGGAGACTTAAGGGTGAAAGGAAAAATCTGGGGATAATTTAGGAGGGATGAAAACAGAAAGTTGTCTACAGTTGTGGTTCTCCAACTTCTACCAGAATCAGAATCCTAAAGGCTTGTTAAAACACAGGTTATGTGGGGTCCCACCTCCAGACTCTGATTTAGTAGGTCTAGAGTGGGCTCAAGAATTTGCATCTCTAACAAGGTCCCGGGTCATGCTGCTTCCGAGACCATGCTTTGAGAACCACTGCTCTAGAAAGATTCACTGAAAGAAATAGGGTGAAGGCTCTGGCAAGAGGAGTCAAGCGGCCTTAAAAGACCCTCTTTGAAAAAGGAAAGAAGCCAATTTTCCTTTTTCTACCCAACACAATCTGAGAGCGGATGTTTCAAGGACAAAAATGATCATCTCAGCCTTTCCTCCTGAGCACACAACACACCACACAACCAAATCAAGCTGCTCTTTACAAGATTATAATAGTAATCTTATCTGTTGGCGAGTTAAAAAAAAAAAAAAAAAAAAAGGTTTCTGAGAGAGGAAATCATGTCTCACTCACCCTTCAGATCTCCACCAGGAAATAAGTCCGTATTTCAGGAGGAAATTATTTAGATAATTGGCTGCAGCCTTCCTCTCCAACATTATCTTTACTACACATCAGTCTTCTTGCTCTCTGAACCCACCAAGGCGGGCCACACTTCCCTCAGCTGTCAACGACCCTCACACCCATGCACACTTATCCAAATTCTCCCCCTTCCTCCAGGTTAGGGCCAGAAACTTCAAGAGAGTCTTCCCTCTCTTTCATCCCCATCACAGCCAATCAATCACCAAGTCCTGTCGATTTTACCTCCCAAGTATCTCCAGGATCCATGCGGCGCCCTTCATTTTTCACTCTCACTAGATCCCCCCACGCTCTATCCGCTCTGCCCTCAAGGTTTCTGCTCAGGCTGTTCACCTGTTGACTGAACAGGTCTCAATTGAAACAACAGATCTTCCCAGGGTGGAGAGGGCTTCCACGATGCCTAAGCCAGCTTAGAACTCTGTCATCAACCCCCATGGAACCCTTGGTTTCCTCTGTCATGAACATGGATCCATTTGTGATCTCCTGTTTAAGTATCTATCTTCCCTACTCAACCGTAAGCTCTTCACACACAGGCCCACATTTGTCTTACTTGCTGCTGTAACTGCGGAGTCTGGCACAGCCCCTGACAAAATGTAGGCATTTACTGAGTACTTAATGAGTCAGTGCAGGAATCACCGCATCAGTTCACAGGAGTCCCCACTTCCTTTCAATGCCTAAAGCACATTCTGTCTCCTTCAAGGAATGTCTGGCCACATCGTTGCACCCACCACCTGAGACAAGCACGCCTTATGACATCCGGGGAATGGAATCTACAGGGAAACAATGACCCTTGAAAGAAGGAATATCTTTTCCTTGGAAACTGGATGGCATTGAGATTAGCTACAGAGATATTTCAGTAGGATTGAAGAGGCTACCTTCTCAGAAGTGGTCAGGAGACAAAGTCTCCTGTTAACAATGAGGGAAGATGTGTGTGTGACAGCGCTGTTTAGTGAGAAAACGTCCAGGAAAAAAGCATTTTTCTAGAAACTCTCATTCAAGTTGGTAATTTCCCAAATCAAGCATTCTGATGGATTCCCCACCCAGACCTTTAACAATGACAGGCACCCACGTCTCCAGGAGGCCTAAGAAAGGGGGCTGAACTCAGTGACCTCCCAAGAGCTTCTAACCTTCAGGATTCTGTAAACAAACTCATTCCAAGCTGGAATTCGGAGAATCCACATTCTGGCTCTGTTTTTACACATGAGCTCTTTCTCCTTGTAGGAGACAGGATAGTCTTTACCTTCCTCCCACTCTCTCTCTAAAGCAGTAATGATTTCAAAGTCAGACCCCCAACCCAAAGTCTGGCAACCATGGCTCATAGGCCAACAGGCAGCCTCTGACTAGGGCAAGGGTTAGACCTGACTAAAGAGTTCAAGCTGGGATGACATCCCGGCATTTCTACTGCTAGCCACGCAACTTTGGGCAACTGAGGACTTTTTGGAGTCTCAGTGTCTACCTCTAAAATGCTGATGATGACCTCCTCTCAGGATTATTGTCCTAAATGAGATACGCATGCAAAATCCCCAGCACAGAGTAAACATACAGGGAATGTCAGTATTATTGTAATTATAGATTTCTAGTTTTAAAAGTTCCGTAAAATAATGATCCTAAGCTGAAAACACGATAGAGATGAAATAATATGTAGGGAATTTGCTTCAAAAGAAAACAGGGGGTGAGGAGGAGGGTACAAATGAAGTAAAATCAGCCATGTTTTGGAAATCACTGAAGATGGGCGATGCATACATTGGATTTATTACAGTATCTTTTGTATATGTTTGAAATCCTCCAGAATAGAAAGTTTAAAGGTGTAAGTACCAAGGGAAGGAAATGCTATGAAAACATAAATACTGATAGTTTATTTTAAGATCATATTTAGTCTACGTGATTGAACACAAGAAAAATGATCCGAAGGGAAAAAAAAACATAAAGGCCAACGTCTCTAGTAGTTTCTCTAAAAGAATTATTTTCTTCAAACAAAAGTATCTCAGGTGAGCAGCAGGGAACAGAGACACTGGCACACATTTCTCTGCCTTCATTTTCAGGAGAAGAACACGTCCTATTCAGGTTGCATGTGCATTTTCAGGTAGACCGCCCTGGGTGACAGACCCTGCCTCTGAGCACCCCAGAGCCCCGCTGGAATGGGACTGAGGAGCAGCAAAGTTCCAGTGTTAGGAAAAACAAGCAGAAAGAACTCAAAATGCTCAGGGACCATGGGAGTCACCAGTCTAAGCTCTGGCTTTGGACTCCTATGTGCGGCTTCCTTGGGAGGCTGGTTTAGCTCAGTCTGAGGCTGTATTGAAGGTCCTTTCACACTAGATGAGTGTGCATTACATGTCGCTTGAGGGGAACGGGTTTGTTCAAGGGAAAGCGAGCTTTTAAGGGTCTTGAGCAACATCAATCACAGCACGTCCCCATCATCTCCCCCCACCCTCCTCTTCCCACCGAGAGAAATCTAGAGACTGAAACACACAATTCTTGCATTTCACCAACCCACTCCAAGCCCCTCTATCTGAGAGAGAAAATAATCCAACAAGGTTTGTTTTGAGCAAATGCCTTTAAGCTCCCAAACCCTGCCTGGAAAAGGAGAATATATAAAAGTACTTACTCTTCTTGAAGAATAAATTCGCTATTTTCTGGAGAAAACTGCCCACTCACAGGATGCCGGAACGCTGTGGTCTGCTGGTTATGGCTAAAGAGAAAGAAAGAGATAATGAAGGAAAAGTCGTCTGAATGGAGAGGATTACAGACACAACAATAGGTCAGTAACGTCTCAGGACGCTGACCATCACATTCCTCCCCGGTGGAGAATGTGGGCTTTTCTGCTGAAAGGCACTGACTCTGTCAGAACCCAGCTGCATTTAAAAGCCAACAATTTCTAGCTCAGGTGCCAGAGGCCACCTAAGACGAGGGGATTTTAATTCTAGGGACGTCTTGGCTCCCAAAGAACGCTGCCTCTTAGAGAGACATCCCATGAAGCACTGACTGCAACAAATTGAGTGGCTTAGCAAAAAGTGACTTTCAGATGGCACGAGCTAAAACAAGAGTGAAGGAAAGCAGATGGCACTTTCAACAGCTTCCAAAAACCGTGAACCGGGAAAAGAATTCTAAGAATTAACCACCACCACCACCCCCAGAAAAATAGATCTTCTTAAAATTCTTCTCCCTACTATAAAATGTCCTCACTTTGGTGATGGGATATAAATGTATGGGCACGTCTTTGCAACATGACCTGCCTAATTTCAACATTGTGTAGTTTCGAGCACCCGTTTGAAGTTAGGAGGGATCAGCTTCCACGCCAAGCTGACAGACACAACCAAAGTTGGGGGTGTTCCGCGCATTCGCAAAGGCTACCTGGTTCTTTGAAAGGGAGGAGGGGCTAGTTCTACATGCTGCCGGTTTGCTCCGTGAACAGGCTACCCTAACCTCCTCCTTTTTTTTAAATAATATGATTTATTTTAAAATGTTTTGTCCCCAATCACAAAATCACAGTCGTTTGAGAAATTTTAGAAAATACAGAAAAAAAGGTCACCATGATCTCACCGTCTAGAGATATACCTGGGTATCTTCTCCTTCCTAGCTTTTTTCCCCTTTTATTAAAAAAAAAAAAGAAGTTGTGATTTTACTGTATTTAGAAATCTATTAACATAGAAAATGTCCTATGCCAAATGAAGACTTCTTCATTTGAAATTGCTGAATAATAGTCAAATCATACGGATATAAATTTTTTTTTCATATAACCAAAAACTATTCACTGGCCATCTGTGTGTCAGACAGTGTTGTAGGTGCTGGAGATACAGTGAACAAAAAAATTCCTTACACCATGAAGCTTACATTCTAGAAAGATTAACATTCTCCTAACACTGGACATTTTAGGTGCTCCCCCACCCCCCACCCCACTATTATAATAAATATATCTTTGAATATAGGCTTTTTCTGCAATTCAAATTATTTCCCTGGGCTAAAATCCCAGAGGTAAAATTACTGAATCAAAGGACATGGTCATTTTTTTGTCTCTTAATACAGATCGTTAAAATGCTTTCACTGTCAGTCAATATACCGGTATCATCTCAGTTTGGTAGTGTTAAAATATCAGCCTCATCTCCAAATTAAGCACTGAGCCATCCCAGAGATTAGTAGGTTTAAATGAGCATAGCATAAAGGTTAAAAAAAAAAATCTCTAGGTCTACCATGTTTTTTCTTACTTTGCCCTGGGGCCTGGTAAGAGCGTCCTGAGTTCTGGTGTCTGGGATAAGCTGGCACTGAGGTGAGAGCAGCCTGAATCCGAATAAGCCAAATGTGAAGCAGGCAGAGCCAGGCTGCTCCATGGCCCCATGACTCTGCACCACCCAGCACCCTCACACTCCTCCCAACCACAGCCAGCCTCCCGACTTCCAGCTCCTGGTTCCAGACAAGCCCATGGAATCCTATGACCTCATCTGGCAGGCAGCAGCCTGATCTTCCCCCCAAAACAGAGTAAGACATGAGCATCTAGATAAGGATGAGAAGCAGGCCGCTGAACACCTGTTTCAGCAATCTTTGCACCGCGTTTAAGGGTTTGGCTTTATTTACACCCAGTTTCTTTGAGAGAATCCTCTCCATTCATCAGGGAATTTGAAAATGCACACGCTGAGCCTGCCTCCTTTTCATCTGGAGAAAAACAAAAATGCCCTGCATATAATGGGAATAACAATAAAGCAACACCACCAATACCCACTATCATCTCTCAAGGGTTCTCCAGTCCACAAAGGCTTTTGTTACACATCTTAGCTGTTAACACCGTTGACCCCCATTTTATGAATGGGGACATAGCTCAGAGAGGTTAAGTGACTCGCTCAAGATAACTTCGTCAGTAAGTGAAAAGACTGGGACATGAATCCAGGTCTCTTCTATTTCTACATTTGATACTC
Organism: Rhinolophus sinicus; assembly: GCF_036562045.2. Lineage (NCBI taxonomy): Eukaryota > Metazoa > Chordata > Mammalia > Chiroptera > Rhinolophidae > Rhinolophus > Rhinolophus sinicus. The sequence goes on from NC_133756.1 coordinate 131,357,976, forward strand.
TTTGCATGGTAATCTGCCAACCTGGTGAGAGTCTGTGGGGCTGGCAGCTTCCTGGCCAGGATCAGAAATCCCTAAAGACAAGGCATCAGGAAGACAGCACCATCCACCGCTACTCCCTCTTCCTCCCCCCTCCTTTCTACACCTTGTGCCCAGAGCCAAAGTTCCAAATGACAACACCAATGTGGCATTTAGTAGCCCCCAAACAGCCTTTGGTTCTAACAGAAGATCAGCTGGTTGATCTCAGGTAGACGCAGGCAAAGAGTGAACCTTCCATGCTCTTGGAGCAGCATCCAGCATCCACTTTGTATACAATGCAGTTTTAACAGCAACTGGGGCTCCCAGCACCCAACTTGTACCAGCTTCAATAAGCCCAGAGTGTTAGGTATGTAAATCCTGAGTTGGATAGTATAGCCACTAAGATGAATTTTACATTCTAACGTTAGAAGGAAGATAGTTTTTAAAAGTGGACAAAAATAGGAAACAACCAAAATGTCCTTCGATAGATGAATGGATAAAGAAGTTGTGGTATATACACACAATGGAATACTATTCGGCGGAAAGAAAAGATGAAATAGGACCATTTGTGACAACATGAATGGATCTTGAGAATATAATGCTAAGCGAAATAAGTCAGACAGAAAAAGCAGAGAACCATGTGATTTCACGGATATGTAGTATATAAACCAAAAACAACAAAAGAACAAGACAATCAAATGAGAAACAAAACCTCACAGACACAGACAATAGTTTAGTGGTTACCAGAGGGTGAGGGGGGCGGGGGTGGGAGATGAGGGTAAAGGGGATCAAATATATGGTGACGGAAGGAAAACTGACTCTGGGTGGTGAGCACACAATGGGATTTATAGATGATGTAATACAGAATTGTACACCTGAAATCTATGTAACTTTACTAACAATTGTCACCCCAATAAACTTTAATTAAAAAAATAAATAAATAGAAAAAAAGGTGGACAAAAATATAACAGTCATTTCATCAGACCTAGACGCAGCTCCCCAACCTTTCTTCCCTAATCTGGATGCTGCCCTTTCTGCCAAAATTTCCTGCATTCACACAAAGCTTTAAATGCGGTCACCTTCATTATGGTATCTGACCTTCCCACGGTGCTGGAGAGGGCAGATATTCTCATCCCCGTGTTAGGAAGATCAGGTTATAGAATGTTATCGGAACGCTAAATTTAAAAAAAACAAAAGGCGAGGGGGGATGACTCCTACATTGAGAAAAGAGATGAACCACAGTCATGTCTCCAGAATACTGAGGTCTTAACATTTGATCATTTCTGATCAAACTCACCCAGCTTGCTAATGGCAAAGCTTCTGGCTCAGTACTTTTTGATCAAAGGGAAGACGAGTTCGGTCCTTGGGCTATTTCATTTCAGTCAGCCTTCCCAAATACCCAGTAGGGCAGGCCGTGTTTCATCACACCAGGCCACAGGTGAGGCAAGGGAGGCCTGGAAAGAGTAGAGGATTTGCCCCCAGTCAACTCCTGTGTTTCTGACCGCCACCATCCTTCTGATCTCTTCCTGTCATCCTACTCCAGGCTCGCCCCTGCTAAACGATGGCTGCCTAGTAAATGCCTAGTAAATGCTGGATCCCCACCCCCATTTGGAGATGGCCAAGTCCTCTGCTTCCACCTCCTTTCCCGAGACCCCTTAGCCCACAAAGCCCCTAACCTGCTCCATTTCCTGATTTTTCTAAAACCCATGAAAAACCTCATGTACTATAACCCTGTCTCAAGACGCATGTAGCAGGCACAGACAAATCCCCTGAAATACCTGTTCTTAAACCTGAATTGCCACCTTGTTCCTTGGTAGAGATGGAGATGGCCCGGCTAGGAGCCAGGTGGCTGGTTTCACAGGAGCACAGAAACTCTCCTCCATACAAGGGCTTCTGTTTCTCTTCAGGCTACTGAGACAGTAACTTGGCGAACGAGGTAAAACACAACCTAGCCTTTATTCTTCGATCCTGTTCTTCCTCCCAGGAGCAGCCCCTCCACACTGAATGGCAGCCAATGGGAGAGGACCAGGGAGAACAAATGGAAGGTTACAGGGAAGGATGATCCCCGTGAAGGCGGGCCACGGGTAACCATCCACATAAACAAGCGCGTCTTCACAGGCCCCGGGCCGGAACGACTTGGGTTAGGCCCTAAAGAAGTCTAACAACAAACACAAAGGACTTGATAAGAGAACTAGGGAGAAGTGGAGACTAATGGGAGCTCCCCGTAAGGAAGAGTCCACCTACAACCACAAACAGGGCTAAGTCAAAATGTAAACAGGTCCTGTAGTTTCTTGCAATGTTTCTGCAAGGTCAATTTCCTATGCATATAGATTTTGACTATAATGTGAGCAGTGACTCTGGTTGGTTAAACATAAAGGTACCAATTCCTCAGCATGGCAATTTTGGGGGCATGACAAGAAGTCCTGGAGTTCTGTGAGTTGCGCTCAAGAGTGGAGGTCAGAGCTCCTTGATCTGGTTCTTTGACAGCGGTGCTATTGATATGCTGAAAGTGTGACAAAGCTGCTCTGTCAGCATAAGCCCTTATCTGGCCCACGCTATAAAAAGAAGAAGAAACAGCTTAAAATGTAAGAAGAGTATCCAGCCTCAAAGCCTAAGGAGGGACTCTGGAGGCTCTTCTCATTGGGATGCTCGGCAGCATCTGCCACTCTGGGACCTTCCGGCTCCCAGAATATTGGAAAGAGAGTCACCCTGCAGGCCTGACGCCACTTTCAGCACTGCCTCCAGGCTTGTTAAGGCACTTACTATCTTTGTTCCAGTGTCTCAAGACAACCAGCGATTCTGGGTTACCTAACATGCTCCTAGTTAGGTCCCAAAATTGGTACCTGAAACTCCAAGAACACAAGAAATTGCCTCCCCATCTTCTTCAATTCCCACTTGGGGTGCAGAGTCACGAGAGAGCAACCACGAGTTCAAGCAGCATTCCACACTTCCTCAACATTTCTTAAGCTCCTTTGGTTTTATTTTACTTAACACTTTTACAAAATTGCTCGTTTAGTGCAAAGTGTCAACGTTGCTGGTGTTTCATAAGGGGGCTGGGAGTCTTACCAAAGTAGTCTTTGGAGCTTGCGCTATTTTGAAAATGTCAAGATTTTCAACAGCTCGCTGCACACAGGCATTACTCTGACAGGCCCTTCTTCCAGAAGCATGGGAATCAGGCCATGATGAGCCAACATATGGTCCCCATACTCTCTCCAAGTGGAAACAGCATTAACCAGCCTCCTTCAGTATCCACCCCGGGCAACAAGTCAGCCCAGAACCCAAGGGTCAGGAGATCTGAGTTCAAAACAGAACAAGCCACCTCACCTCTCAGCCTCGGTTCTTCCATTTGCAAATAAAAAATAATAATGATATCCTTCCAAAAGGTTGTAGTGAGGATAAAATGAGGGAACATGCATTAAAGAGCCTCGCACAGTGCCTGGCATACAGAAGGTACTCAGTTAATGATTGCTGAACCTGACTGTGCTTTGACAGTGGCAATGACTATTGGCATCTACGTTTTAAAGGGCTGAACACGGAATGAGCCTCCTCCCCCCACTCCCACTAAACCTGATACTCCTCCCCCAGGCTTCCCTACTTCTAGTAACAGCATCACTGAAGAGTAAGATTCAAGTCCCTGGGGTGTCCGGATGGCTCAGTTGGTTAGAGCTCAGGCTCTGAGCAATAGGGTTGCCGGTTCGATTCCCACATGAGCCAATGAGCTGCGCCCACCGCAACTAGGACTGAAGGACAACTACTTGACCTGGAGCTGATGGGCCCTGGGAAAAACACACTGTTCCCCAATAAAGTCCTGGAAATACACACTGCTCCCCTTCCCCAATAAACTCTAAAAATGAAAAAGATTCAAGGTCCTTACCTTGGCTTAGACGATTCTAGATGACTCGACCCTTGCCTAGATCCTCCTCTTCTTGTACCACGCTCCTCCCTCCCCACCCTTCCTCAGTCGCACTGGCCTCCTTTCTGCTCCTTGAACACCAAGCTTTTTCCTTTTTCCTGCTTAACAGCCTTTGTACCGGCTTTCCTTTCAACCTGGAGGCTCTTTCCCCCATACTTTCATGCCTGGTTTCTTGTCGTTCATACCTCAGCGGAATCATGACCGTCTCAGAGCCCTTCCCAACCACCCACTAAAGTAGGCTCCCAGTCACTTCGTATCACACCACCCTATTCTAATTATTACTGTTATTTTTCTTACATATGTATGTGTTTGATGACTATCAGTCTCCCTGACTCATATGTGTACTCCAGCAGAGCAAGGACTTTGTCTGCCTTTTCACTGCTATTTTCACCCTATAATAGCGTCTGGCGTGGTGATAGCTGCGGAATGAATGAATGAGAAATGACAAAGACTCCTACCTTAAAGTGAGGCCATGCCTCCAAATAGGCTCACTGACCCTACAGAAGTCTAGATTCAGGTAACAAAGAGACAGGACCTTAAAGGGTCAAAAGCCATCAGAAGGCAGTGGCTTTCTGCTCTCACTGCCAGAGGAAGAATGAGACACCAACATGCCAAGAAGCATCATCCTTGGCTCTCTCCCAACTATGTTGCAGTATAATTTGGAGAAATCAGCCCTCCCTGAAACATCCCCTGACCCCTGCAAGGATGTGAATACACTCACCCAATGCTAGAGAGGAAACGACTGAGTGATTAAAAACACATAGGAGGATAATACAAACATCACCCTTATCACCCTTTTGTGAACTGGGAGACTATTTGGTGTGCAACCTGCAATCTGGTGACAGATTATATGCTCTCGCATGTTGCTCTCTATATATTTCATATGTGTTTGTTCTCCTCCCCCCACCCCTACCTCCAGTAAGATCCTACGTGCCTGGAGGGCTGGTAGCAATCATTCACTTATTTCTCATGAACCTCCTGCAGCACAGAACATTAATACCCACAGAGCATGCACTTGAACTCCCTTATCTCAACAGCCTGAGCACAAACACACATCACCTTCAGGGAGAGGCTGTACAGAACCCATCTCACTTTCTGATGTTACACATCCCCCAGAGAGTGGGGGAGGCAGGGCCCCATAGGCCCTGATAAAGGATCCTACACCCAGGTTGGAAGACTCCACAGTCCTGGGAGCATGACACAGATCCAGGAAGAGCCTTCCCCACTCCCACTACCTCACTCACTCACACATCCAACTAGACAGAGACACTGAAATCCAGCCAAACTCCAGACCCACCACCTGGAGGGGCAGTCAGTAACTTCTCTCCTTGCCCAAAGGTGCCAAAAGGAGCAGAGCTTGGCACAGACAGCTGGGCATAAGAAAGTCACAAAATTAACTGCACAAACTTAAAGCTCTCTTCTTGCAAAGAAGGAAGTCTGTCCTTTCCAAACTCTGAATTTACCAGACTAAAGCCTTCCAGCATGATTTGAAAAACTCTGTATTTCATTAGGTTCTCCAGATGTTTTCAGATCCATTCAGTGTCCAACACATTTCATAAATTATCTTTTCCGACCCAGTAACCCACGCTGCAAACCCATCTGCTTTCCAAGCTCCCACATGGGGTCCCAATACTCAGGATTGCTACTGAGTTAATATGATGTTTTAATTTCGGCTTCATGGGACCTCAAAAATCATGAAAGGATTAAAGTCAAACTCCTGATAGAATGAGGAAATCAAACCCAGATAGCGTCCCCTTCCCTAATTCTTTATAAAGAAAAGTGGCGGAGAAGCAATGTCGTAGGAGCTGAGGTACCAACTTTGTTACTACCAAACCAGTTCCAGCCGCTGAGCAAATAGCCTCTTTAGGTCTTGGTTTCCTCATCTGTCCAAGAGGGGGTTAGACTCTCCAGCTGGAGAAGCCACACACGAGGCCTCCAGAGCATGAACCCCAAACTCTGCCGGGTCGTACAGACTGGAGTTCAAATCCCCGCTCTGCCACACACTGGCAGTGCACGACCTTGAATGAGTTAATGACCTTTCTGAAAGTTGGTTTCTTTATCTGTGAAAAGAGAAGACCATTCCAACCTGACAAGATTATTACGAAGAGAGTGCTGATAATGTTTTTGGCCTACAGCAGGCATTCAACCTTCAGTGTCTGTCAGATTTTTCTCTCACTAGCTCTAAAACTCCACTCTAATTGAGTTGTTTTGCCTTTTTCCATGTTGCAAACTCTCGTATTATTAGATACTCCATAGAATAGCAGCTCAAAACACATTTTCTTTCTTTAGAGTTTAGGCACAACACTCACTGGCTTGTGTCCCGTGGCTCAGAAAGCGCAGCCCGAGAAAAGAGGCACCCCCGACAGCCTGCACTGAGCTAGGAACACACACTCTAGAGAAGTTTTAAAACTGCAGAGGAAACATTTTCAATTTCAGCGAACACACAATTTTATGCTTCTGTTTAATACTCTTCAGCAAGTCAGGTTCCTTAAGTGCGAAACGAAAAGGCTGGACCATGTGATGATTTAGGGATCTTCTAGCTATAACATCTTAAGACGCTGAGGTTCATCTCAGAGTACTCGGGAGCCACAGACGGAAATGTAACACTACCTATGCATAACTGAAAACACAAAGAAACAGGCAGACCAGCTGTCCTCCCCAATCTCACATGCCAACAGATATAGCCTTTGTAATGACATGGGGGAGGTGTAGTTAATGACACTTTTGTCCTATTTATTCCCAATTAAATCAGATTGTTTGGGGTGTTTTCGTTTTTGTTTTTGTTTTAACCAGAGGTGCTCCCAGTCAAGCCATAAGACACTCCCTTTCTCTCAGGCATTACTGACTGATTTTCATGCACCAGAATACATGGCAGTACACTGAATCCCTATGAAACCAGTACAACACTGACCTGTTCTCCCGTTCTTGCTGGGAAAGGCCGCAGACTCGCTCACTCTTCCCTTGAGCTCCATGCTGGTCTTGTGAAAACCCCAGTCCAGTTCAGACAGGGAGGGAGGACCTAGCCGCCTGCAGAGGTGAAGCAGAGGCTTCCAGCCACCTGCTTGCTTTCAATTTCGGTTCTGGAGCAGCTGCCTCCCAAGGTGTTACAAACCCCACAGCCACTTGCTCCTACTCATTCATTCTCTTTCCTCCCCACCCCTGACGCAAAATCTGGCAACAAGGCAGGAACTTAGTCCTAGCTCTGAGTCACCACCCGCGCTGTGGCCAAACAGCACTGGCTGGGGGTCAATAGCGAGGCAGGCACTCCCTGTCTCTAGGCCTCAGGCCTCGATTAATCTATTCGTAGACTGTGGGGTGGGCTGCCCCTCTAGAAACAGGACGTAAGAAACACCCCACCTATGAGCTGTGGAGTCAGAATGAACTGCTCGGATCTGCTCTGCCACACTGTGGCTGAAATCAGCCCCAAAGCAGAGTTTGATGGAGAAATGATGGCTCATTTATTACTACAGGTATTCCCCTGCGTTTCAAAAGTTCGAGTCACACCTCTAGCTTTTACGAAAGACCTACATTAAGTACCTGTTTTCACTAACCAACAGAAATCCGAAGAGGACTGGTGCTTTTACAGAAAAAGGCAAAAAGCAAAACTACCGTGTTTCCCCGAAAATAAGATCTAACCGGAAAATAAGCCCTGGCATGATTTTTCAGGATGACATCCCCTGAACATAAGCCCTAATGCATCTTTTGAAGCAAGAATTAATATAAGACCCGATCTTATTTTCGGGGAAACACGTTAGTGTTCAGCATTTGTTCTACAGCGAGCCGGTAGAGAGGCAGCGTGTACCCTGAGCAGTGAGGGGGACACCGCCAAGCTCCTTCCCAGGGAACTACACTCAGCATCAAGCAGCCAGAGTTTTGAACTCTGTCTGTGACCATCTGTGCTTTATCTCGACTTATTTTGTGTATCCAGTAGCAAGATGTATCCTAAGTTAAATGCTTCTTCGCTTTACGCCATTTCGGCTTACGAGAAGTTTCATAGGAAGGCTCTGCTTTCAGATAGCGGGGGAAACCTGTATTTCACACTGTCAGAGCCAGCTAGGGGTTGAGCAGTTTACAAGCCGCCATACCCACTCCCCCTGTCAATCTATGATTCTTTCATCACTGCTTGGGATGGCTAAGGTCCAGTCAGCATTGACTTAACTATGCGGCTCTCACTCCCAAAACAGGCCCAGAAAAGAGAAAGTGAGAGGGGTCAGAAAGGGAAACTACGACACCTTTAACTGCCTGTGGCTTTACCCCCACAGCCTCAGATCAATACCGTGGTTCTTCACTGCAACCTACGTCTACACACAGTTATCATGTAGGCGACCACTTGAAATATAAGCTCCGCGGGACAAGGACTTCCATTTTCAAAGCTATTCCAGTGTCTACATACTGCCTGGCACACAGTAGGTGCTCAATAAATAGTAACTGAATGAAAAGAAAAAGGGAGATTTTATTCTGAGTCTACTTGGGTTGTCGGTTTGACTAAACCCTGTATTCATTACCACAGTTTTTTCCCTTTTAGATATCTCCACGTCCTTCCTAACGCCTACTACTGCCTATCGTGAGTAGACCATACATCTTTAAATGCAGAGCAGATTTACTGTGAAACGAATAAAGCTAAAGCTTTAGGCCCCTCACGTTCACAAGCCCTTTCCAAGGACCCAGGAAGGGCGCTAGCAATGTGTTGACATGCTTTCTGCAATTTTATATATTTTAAAAGAAGGCCTCCCGAAATGTATAAACATCAAGCCCCACAAAATATAGATCTGCCACAGGAGAATGAAAGAATGAATGACTCACAAGCCATCCTGACATGTCATCCTAACAAGGGCACTTGGTTTGACAAAACTTGTTTTAACCACAGAGGAGACGTGCCTTAGCCTACAGACACATCCTCCTTGGTCACAATTCAATTGCTGTAAGGATTGGAGTAGGTTTGAGAGCACAAACTCCATTCGCCAACATTTATTCAGCCCTACTGTGTGTTTAATACTCTGAATGCCTTCAGGCAAAACGATGATTAGAACATAATTATCCCCACTGGATAGGAGCTCACAATCCAATAGAATAGACAGATGTGGTCATATATAGATACAAATAAACACCTATTTTATATGTTAAACGTAAATAATGTGAATATACATAACTACAGATCACAGTGCCGCCATAATAGAAGAGGAAAGCAAGGCACCCCTATTGGCGAAGTAGCGATCTGTTAGGTGCCACACCCCTAGAAGGTAGATCATATCACCCCATTTTGCTAACGAGGATATTGGGGCCCAAAGGAATCAAGTGCCATCCCAAGGCCACATAACCAGTAAGTGACAGGGTCAGAATTCACGCCCAGATTTGCCTGGCTCCAAAGTGTGGGCTTGTTCTTAGTGGCTCCACTTCAGTCAATGGCCATTCGCTCTACAGAACCTCCCAACCGTCTGGGGAGACACGCTGGCTTCAGAGGTATTGGAACCACCTGGAGCCCCAGCAGAGGTTGGCAAGCTTCCAAAGCCCACACTCCTGGGAGTGGAGGAACAGGAAGCGCCGTGAGCTTATTCATCAGGTGTATAGGTAAACCCCTTGTTCACCAAGCACCACCCTAGCAGGAATCAGTGACAGCGACCAGGGAGCCAGAAGAGGCCACGTGAGAGGCTCCCACCCTGTGGCCCTGCCTCCAAACTTCCTTGTCCCTGTTGCCAAACCCATCATGCTGGAGCACAGCTCTCATTCCATTGTCTCTTGTCACACACCCTCTGTGGCTCCTAAGCCTCCGTATCTCTCACCACTTCCCTGTACCTTTGGCTCCTGCCCTATTTAGCAGCTCACCAATCCCCAACCCACCCTGCCTTTCCTCCTTCTGGGTGTGGGCTCTTGCTGTCCTTTTTCCTAATGAATGCTGCCCAACCTTCAAGCTCCCTTCTCTTCCCAGCCGTATTTCCAGGTCACTCCAGGCCATTCTGCTTTCTTACTTCCTCAATACTCTCAGCACTGAAGGCTTATACTCTTCACATAGCAATACTTCCCAACAACTCTTTTCTTTTCACCTTCCAAAAGTACTACATGTTATACAAGGGTACACATATACACGGAAAAAAGCAGAAGTTCCCTTTCTTGCCTCCAATTCAGTGTCAATCTTAGAGGCAGCACCTTTACCAATTTCTTGTGTATGCTTTTGGCTTTTTGCCTTTATTAAGTTCGTATGCATTTAAAATTTTATATAGGAAACAATTTACATAAATAGAATAAAACTACACATAGTATTCTATAACTTGTGTTTTACTTTACATATCGTTGATTCTTCCTCATCTGTATGCAAGGATGAACATAAGCAGTCCCCTGCACACACTGCTCCCCTAGGACCCCCACACCAGACCAACCCATTGAGAGAAATGATCCAGAAGCCCATCCCATGTGCTAATCTGCTCCAATATGTATCAAAGTTTTCAAATTGATGACCAACAGAAAACCAATTTGTCCCAAAAATTAGTTTTATGTGAGCCACATAGATTTTTAAAATTGAAACAAAGTTTAAAAATAGGAAAAATTCATATAGAAATCCAGCTCAATCGTTTCCCGGCCTTTTCGCTAAGATCAAGTGAAATCCAGCTCATCTTGGAAAAACAAAAGCTATGGCAACACGGGGCCCCCATGAGAGGTGGAACGGCCCTTCCAGTTCATTGCAGTCCCCTCCACTGCCTGCTGATTCCTGGTGGGGAGGGGGTGCTATTTACCACCACACCTGCATTACTGATTTTCTGACAGGAAAGAATGTTCTTTGTACTCATATCTCAACCAGAATTGGGAAAACGGAAGATAAATGGAGTGGACCGAGTATTCCAAAAGCAAATCGGAGAGCATAAACACCGTCTGGTTTTTAATCTGCAAATCCTCTACAGACAGCTGAGTTTGCGACCCCTATCTCATACCAACACCACTGATTCTAGAGATCTTCCATGGAGGAAGGAGACCTGTTGTAAAGAATAAGGATTTCTTGCATAAGACTAAGAACTAAAAGAAGATGGCAAACATAGGCCCCAAATTTTCCTTCTCACAAAAAAATCTTAGAAGAATCTTCCCAACAGCAATGCCAAGTGGACTCGTCCTTAGCCCCCTGAAGAGGTAAGCCCACAGCCAGCCAGCAGACTGTTTCTTCCAGTGACAAAAATCTAGAATGTCACCACCAACAGTGCTATACCTAAAGAATCCAAAGGCAGAGAGGTACCAGTGGCTGCAGCCCCTGACAGACATCCCCAGGAGCCAATGACAGCAGGCAGGGGCTCCTACAACAGGATAGCATCTGATCAGATGCTGCCCGGGACGAGATCATAGAGCTCCCTTCCCCAAGCCGAAAAATACATAGCCCGCTGTGGTATTTAGAGCACAGGCCCTGGAGTCCGGCCCTCGGCAGCTGCCCACATCACAGAAAAGGAAACTGTCCCAGAAAGCAACTTCAAAACATTGCCACCACCATCTTTTAAAAATAACAGCTTCCATTAGGAGGAATCTTCAAAGGCCCCCAATTACTAGATGATCAGACCTGAATGTTACTGCATTGCTTGCTCCCAATCATGACATGTGACATAAGTAGATTCGTTCAGTCACGTAACAAATATTCGAGAGCCAAGTAGGTGCAAATCCTGTAGTGTCTTATGAAATGTGAGTCATCAAGCAGAGAAAGGGGATGTGTAACAGCTTAGTTTCTATATTCTGTCAAAGGTGAACCAAAGGACAGAGTTTTTCAGATTTCCAGATTCGTGAATGATAATCTGTTTCCTTAGTCAAGAGCTAAAAATTCTCAGTTTATTACGCCTACTTGAGATCTTTTATCAACTTGAGACCTTTTGTCTCAAAGAATAACCCTCGCTTTCCAGAAATCACAGTATTAAAAGTTTTAGAGCCGAAAATGACACAGAGCTCACTTCATCCAATCTCTTTGATGAGGAAACTAAGGTCTGGGAAGGTTAGAAAATTGCTCAAGATCATAGTTATTACTAACCATCAATTAACACTAGGTTCCTGAAAACAGAGATTATTTAAAAAAAGCATACATTGTTTTAAAATCAATTTCCTGCCTTAAACAAAGGCAGTCATTTTCCAGTGACGAATTTCCACTAACAAACATGAAAAAATATATTTTAGAGCAGGGAATCCTTACGTCCAGTCAAAAGACCTTGCTCACAAATCCAGTGCATTTGGTCTGGATTCAAGTGGCATGTAAAACACACACACACGGGCCACTTGAAGATTGAGGCAAAGACTGGAGTAACGTATCTACCAGAAATGCCAAGAATTGTCAAAAACTACCAGAAGCAAAGAGAAAGCCATGGAATGGATTCTCCCTCAGAGCCTTCATCGCTTTGATTTTGGACTTCTGGCCTCCAGAATTTTAAGAGGGTATGTTTCTGTTGTTTTAAGCCACCAGGTTTGTGGTACCTTGTTATGGAAGCCCTAGGAAACAACAGAATCTATATGGTTTGGTGGCTTTGATTTCATACAAACCCAATGAGTCAACAGTGTGGAGAATCTGTCCCAAGCCACTGGGACCTTGGGACTTACTTAATAGTAGTATAGAGTCCAAAACAAGCGAGGTGAAAAAAAAAATGCTCTATTTTGAACTGATCAGACCCCACCTAAATATTCTGTTCACTTCTAGTAACCACGCCTACAGGCCAGAGCAGAAAGCTGGAGCATGTCCAGGAAAGACAAACCAGGACTGGGAAGACACCAATGGATCAAAGCCCCGCCATCGAAGGAACTGGAGGTGAACGGCGTAGGAAGGCTCAGCGCGTCACTGTTGTCATTTCTGAAGAGCTATCGTGAAGAAGAGTAATTTGATTTGTTCCCCGAGGTCCAAGACAGTAGAACTAGGTTGGATCCGTGGGGTAGTCAGTGGGAGACATTATTTGTCAAGGAATTAAGTGTCTACAATGTTATAGTAAGAGTGGCCTCTGAACAACAGACTGCCTCCTAGCTGCCCCCTGTTGGTGGAAGTTCTTAAGTTCAGGCCAAAAAACCATCTGGCAAGGTGTTGCTAAAGAAAGAACACAAACCCCAGGCCTGAAATCTCCCAAGATGACCTTACGTTCTTTGCTAGCTCTGTGAATCTATGAATCCATGAAACACCATTTAGCAGTTATTTGAGTCAAGAGGTTTCTGAAATACATAGGTAGGATGAAGAGATCCTGAGCATTGGGAGGTATGTTGGTGGGAACACAAAGAAACAAGGCCCTGTACAGAGCTACAACCGAGACCCAACTCCCAGGAATCTGGCCGCAGAAGCAGGTGGTCACAGCCCTGCAGTGGAGGCTGGTTTGGTTCCGCGAGCCCCCTTTTCACGGGCGGCTTACACTGAAATTGACAATAGCTATGTGAAGCTTTCTTTGAGATCCACAGCTTTAATAGTCCAGTGCGGCCAGTATCCATTAACAAGCTCCATGAAAAGTTTAACAGTCACCGTTTCCTGAACACCTATGAGTGTGAGTAACTGCATGAGATACTTGCACGTATTACCTACCTCTCCTGGTCACTTCACTGCAAGGTATTATCAACTAAGGGAAGTGTGGTTAAGAGAGGTTAAGTCATTTGTCCAAGCCACGCATTTCAGAAAGATTTAAGATTCTTATTGGAATCCAAGCCCAGAGGCGAAACTCTTTCCCTGCATCACATGCCTCCTCTACACCCTTCTTTGGACATTTCATTTGTTCAAGGTAAATAACACCACCAGGCAAGTGGGAAGTAAACAGATGGCTCTTCCTCTCTGGGCCTCAGTCCTCTCATCTATAAAATGGGGAAAGGCTGGAGAGAGTGAGCACAGGAAGCCCTTCGATCGCTAACATGAGGCACTGCTCTACTAGATTCATTTTCCCTATGTCACCTGCACACCAGTAGGCCAGAGAAAGTGGTGACAGGGGAGGCACTAACTCTAGAACTCACCACAAGGGGGACACAGCTAGTAACTTTTCCCATGCTGCCTTGAGGTCAGAGCAGTAATGGAAGACGGAAACCAAGAACAGGCACAAAGTCTGCTGTATGAGCTCACTCACAGGTGTGCAGTGTAGAATGACCCACATAAATCTTGACATTTAGCACTTTACTCCATAAATCGGAGCTGTGCTGTAAAGTATCAGCACACAGATCTGAAGGCTAGCTGTGCCAGAGCCCAGGGGACGTCCATGAGGAATTAAAAGCACAGGGTCTTTGTTTGGAAAAGATAAAGTTGTCAGTGGGGTGTGAGAGGTAAAGCAGTCCAGCCACATTCCAGTGGGAGGAGCCTCGTGCAGCTGCTCCCCACAGCCTGGTGCTGGCCTGATTGGTTAGGGAACCCTTCCACCCTCCATGGCTGCTTTCTCACACACCCGCCTGCAGCCTCCTAAGGCCACCTATTTCCCAACTGCTGCTCTACGGGTCTTCTGGCAATGGTATGAACAGAGCCAACTGTACACGGGGACTGGCCCAGCATCCCTCTACGACCTGGGGAAGGGGGACCATCCTACCCTCAGTGCTAGGGCGGGAGAGGACATCCGGTCAGGGAGGGGTTCTCTCTGCCTAGCTCACTTCTAGAAAAGGGCAAAATGGGATGATTTCGGAAACCCTCCTCCCAACCCCATTTCCTACTCAATTTCCTACTGATGCCCATTCAGGAAGGGAGCCCCAGGTTAGGGAACACGGCAGGAAGAAAGGGCTTGACCCTGAGTACCTGGACTTTCCAGTGAGCAAACCACTGACCCCAACTGGAATATCCTGACAGACTTTCCCGGTTTTATTCCAGTATTTCTTTATTTTTCCCTTTTTGGTTTGAGGGTGGGGGCAAAGAAGGACAGGAGAGGGGACGAGGCAGGGGAGAGTCATCAAAGTCCGTGGAAGAGTGTGGATTTGGAGCCAGGACTGGGTTCCCGTTACAGCCCCACACAGCCAGTGTGTCCTTTGAAAGCCTTCTAAACGGCGCGTGGTACCAAGGAGCTAAACAATAAGGGTCCCCTCTCCGTAAAGAAAACCTACTATCTCTCCACATCCCTGAACAGAGGGCCTGCAATGCCAGTGTGCAAAACCGTGTGCAGGGGGGAGGGGTAGTGTGTGAAGAACCCCACCAGGTAAAAGAGAGAGATGCATGTAACTTCAGCGGGCACAGCGTGTCATACTTTAGGTACTCTGTAGGCGTGATCGGATGCCTTGTTATAATCCTATGAGGTAGATACTATTATCTTGATTTTATAGAGGAGGACGCTAAGGATGAGAAAAATGAAGGGGTTTGTGCAAAGCCAGGATTCAAACTGAGGTCCTTTGACTCCACAGTTGGAGTCAAAGCTTGAGCTATTGTCCATGAAGACCACCTGGCAAAACTAGCTCCTTACATTTCCAAGGCAAGAAGACAACTTTGTTACAGGGTAAGGGCTTTCCTAGAAGAAGCCATTCTTCCGAGGGTCTCCATGCTCTGAAAATATACCCTCCACGTCCCTGTCTGGAAGTCCCAGCTCCCTGGTGTGGGTACTGGCGGGAAGCCTGAACGTTCGAGCTCCGAACTTGCTGGTGATCTTCAATGTGGACTGACGCCCCCCTTTGAAGAGGGTAACGGAAAGGCAATGGGAGCATACAACTTCCCCGACTCCTCTCCACCCACCTTTCTGAGCATTCCCCACTTGGGAGACAGCCACACATCACTGGCTCTGAATCACACATTTAAACTGCATGTTTCCAGATCCAGGCTCAATTCCCCAACGCCAAACTGTCAGCGGGAGGGATGCAGACAGCAGAGACAGAGCTCAGTGAATCACTTTC
Source organism: Rhinolophus sinicus (assembly GCF_036562045.2). Taxonomy (NCBI): domain Eukaryota; kingdom Metazoa; phylum Chordata; class Mammalia; order Chiroptera; family Rhinolophidae; genus Rhinolophus; species Rhinolophus sinicus. The sequence continues at coordinate 131,373,676 of NC_133756.1, forward strand.
TCTGCGAGTGATGGTATCTGATGCATGTTAAACGCCTCCCTGCAATTCCTCAAGTGTCTATTAATCAGTGAACCAAGAGCATAGAGAGCACCAAGGAAAAATGTGCCATTGCGGGGGGAAAAAAGCAAATCATGAAATGCCTCCTTACTAAGACACAAAGACTTCCAAACCCAAGATGGGGCAGTGATGGCAATAGCCTGGTTATTGGGACACTTCTTCCTAATGGCCACAGAGCACGACATTCAAGAGCTCTCAACTCTTTAGCGGCAAAACCCACTTCTCCCCGGTTTCATCTAGACACTGGCTGGGCCAAGGACACAATTTGCCAAAGGTGATTAAAAGAGAAACTTGGAAAAGTCATTTGTTCTTGCAGAGCTTCAGTTTCCCCTTCCCTGTAAAGTGGCCCCAGAATTCTATCAGTCCTCCCCAGCTCACAAGATCAAACTAGATACACGATGGTCCCCAAGGCTCTGCTGTCCTCTTGCCCCTTCTCATGCCACATATCCTCCCCGGGAAAGCTCATTTGCTGCGATGGGTACGACTCCTGAAGCTGTACCTCCAGTGCTGCCCACTCTCTTGAGCCCTGGATCCCTAGATCCAACTGCTTACAGGACACTTCTACCAAGATGTCCTCAAGGCACCTTAAATCAACATATTCCAGAATGGAATGCTTTCTTTCTATCCTATTTTCCCTCTTTTATTCCCCATCTTAGTGAAATCACTGTTTAGTAAGATTTCCAACCAGGGCATTTGGAAGAACGACAGGGATATTTTTGTTGTCACACCAACTAGGGGGACATTTAGCGGACAGGGGGCCCCGGGTGCTATACAGCACTGCCCTGCACAATGAAAATCCGTCCCTCCCCAAATGCCAACAGTAACACCACTTAGAAATGCTGGCAGCGATCCTACCGCTTTCCCTCATTCCCTCTGCGTCGCTGCCTAGTCAACTCTACTTCCCACAGCACCAATCCAGCCAGCCCATCCTCTCCACCCCCACAGCACCCCCACTCTCACTGGGACGACTGCAGGAGCCTCTAAGGTTGTCATGCTGTCTCTGGGCACACCTGCCCACCTATTCCCGCTGAGCTTTCAACAATACCCCACACAACTACCTGTAATATCTCTCAACCTACAAATTGTCACTCTGCCTTAAAATCATCCAATAGCTCCCCTCACTTTTAGGATAAAGGCAAACACCACCCTTTCTCTGTTGCCTGCCTCATGGTTCACTGCTCCCTCGTGAATACCGATGCCCCAGTGGTGCCTCCGTGTCTTTGCACACTGTCTCCCTGGCTCTCAGATTAACTTCTATCTATCCTTCAAGATTCAGAGCAAGAGTCACCTCCTCCTAGAAGCCTTCCCTGACATCAGGCGGAGTTACGTACCTACTGGGGTCATAGCACTTACCATCCTGTTCTGATTGTCCTGCTTGCCCCGCTTCTCTGTCCGCTCTGATTCTCCAGCACAGAGCCTAGTATACAATATGAGCTTGATAAACCGCCCAGGAATTAGAAGTTACAGCTGACAAAGCATCCTCTCCTGCGATATAATGACCTACAGGCAGTTATCGCCATTCTTACTGTTTTATGAAAGAGGAAATCAAGGATCTGAGGGTTACATTCTTGTCTAGATTCACTAAGAGGTGAAGCTACACTTGAGCCTGGTTTTCTGATGGCAAATTCTTTGCTAATTGTCACAACACCAGTCTACATGAAAGATTATAGAACACACCCAGTTGGGGGTGGGAAGTGTCATAAGCCTGCCTTCTTTAGACCTGGGGGTAACCTCACCTGCAGACTGAGCTCTGGAAAACCCACCCCCAACATGCAGCTGCACAGCACCACTGGGAGGATGGGTATCCCTGTCCTGTCCTCTTCAGGCCTGGGGTGGGGGTATGGGTGGGGGATAACTTCATGTGCAGACAGAGCCCAGGAAAACCCATCCACATTAGCCAGCTGCATAACCTTATTCTTCCCCATCACACACGCTTCCTACACACCAATCATACTGTGCAGAAACCCCAAAGCCAGCTATGGTCAAACCGAGAGCCTGGTTTTCCTATCAGAAACAGCCGCACTCTGCCTACATGCAGCATGCTGGCTCCAGTGCGCCGGCTGGGTGCAGGGAGAAACACGAGGGCTGGTGCTAAGTGGCAGCATTTAAAGTTGCCATGCATTAAGTGCAAGCCACTTTAAATGGGCTGCCCACAGAGAAGGTGTGTCAGGTAAGACTTCTAAGAGCTTGGGAGGGGGCAGGAGAGCTGGGAGGGGGCAAGCTGTCCCGTGGTGCCACGCGAAAGGCTGCTACTTCCTAATTACTTTCTGAGAGTTTTCACCAGCACCTCACATATGCCATTTTGCTTCAAGAACACAAAGCAATTAGAAATAGGGTTTCAAGACTTTACGACTCTAACCACCGCTGTATTGGAACACATTTGGCTTAAACACGAGTATCAAAGACGATTAAGGAAATGTGCAGTTTGGTTCTGCAAGCCTCTCACAGGGCAAGGAAAATGATAAATGCTCATTTCAGGGCTCTGGATGGCAATCACTACCCACTGCAAAATGTCATCCAGAGATCACCATGACAACCACAAAAAGGCTTCCTTCCTCCAAGGCAAAGACAATAGAAATTTTAATTAAGGCCATTCCCTTTTTTTTTTTCCTGACCAATGGAAGAAAAACAACAAAATGCTATCCAGAAATACATGACTAAGCACACTTTCAGAATTCAAAAATACTTCTGCTTTCCAGAGTCATGCGATCTGTCCCTACCTCCCCAAAGCCCTCCCTCCTGCCCTCTCAACAACTCAAGTTTTACAGATCTCATAAATTAAGACTTGTCCAGATCTTTTATCAAACATTATAAAACTAGGCAAACATTCCAATTTAATTTTCTGACTGTGATTGAGAACAGGATTTCAGTCATTTTTATTTCAGTCATAAAATTCAAAAGGTCTGGCACATTTTTATAAAGTACTTCCAATAAACTCTGAAACAACCCAAGATAAAATGAGTGTTCTGTGGCCTGTGGGCAGGAGCAGATCTAGATTTGAACACTTGCTTTGTTTCCCTGGGTGACTCTGGGTTAGTTATTTAACCTCTCTGAGATTCTGTTTCCTCATCTGGAGGAAAGCATAATGCATGGAGAAACAGTGATAACCGTAACATGCCAGCACTTCCCCTGGTACATGGTGCACTGTCAACAAATGGCAGCACGTATTATTATTACTTTGCCCTGAAAGAATTAAGAGGCCTTGTCCACTCTTCTTAGGAAATGTCTCTGGCATGTGTTGGCTGCTGTCCCTTCTCACACTCCTAAATCCAAGCTTTCACCTCTCACACGGACTATTCCAACAGCCTCCTAACTGACTTTCTTCCTTCTCGAACCTGCTCTCTTTAGTTCATGTCTTTCCGGCCACCCAACCAATATTCCAAAATCCAGACCTGTGCTGATCACTTTGTTCTGTATAAACTTCTGAGACGATTTTTATGGAAAAACAAGTATGGCTTTCCTGATAAATACTTTAAAAGGCCTAAATGAAAGGAAAGCTAGAAAATTCCATTGTCATAAAGATGCTGATTCTTCTTTAAATTAATCTATAAATTATTTGTGAAACCAACCAAGATCTCACAGGCTTTTTCATGGATCTTTGCAAACCGATTTTGTAAGTTTAAAAGAGCAAAGGGACAAGAATAGCCAAGAACATTTCATCATCCTGGAAAGTTCTACGAGACAATGTCCTTCTAAAATAAATAATCTGTCTCAGTGGTTTTTATTTTAGAGACATGTGTTCAATACAGACTAAAACGTAGCACAAAAATAGTTAAACGGAGAGGAACTATTTCAATAAAAATACTGAGAAGTGGCCCCCGACTGGAGGTGGAGGAAGGTGGGTAACTGTCTCTGCCCCCCCAGTGTAGGGATTGGCCAGGGATGGGGGAGGCACGTAAGAAAAGCAGACTGGGAAAGAGGTAATGATCTTTATCAAAGGTCTAATGGGTCCCAGGCACTATGCTATGTGTTTTCCGTATGAAATGCATTTAATAGCCACCACAAGCACATAAAATGGGTAGTATTATTTCTATTAAAGATTAGAAAAACCTTGAGAAGGATAAGTGATTTACCCACAGGCAAAGAGCTTGTAAGTGGTGAAGGACCTTTCTCTCTGGGATTTCTCTTTCGACCCTACTTTGTGAGCTGTGCCAGGGCTGCTCTTAGCAGCCCCAGATGTCAGCAGGGGGACAGAGAGCCCAGGTGCCAGGGCTGAGCAGGAAAGTGCTGGCAGGCTCACTAAGGTTCGTGGGGGGTGGGGGGTAGGCACCTGGTCGACCTGTTCCCCCCACCCTCACTCCCCACTCCCCCTTTTATCTGGAAGGCACCTGGACCTTACTTGCAGACAAATACACGTGTATACAGTAAACGAGGAAGCCCCGGAGTCCAGCGCTTGCCACCTCCAGCACGAGAAATCCAGGTCACGCTCCAAGTCACCAGCTTAATGTGTAATGGGAAAAGAACTCTCCACATTTAAGCCTCTCACAGATTGTAAATCCTCAGCTTTTTACTCCGATTGCTTGACAGCAAATTCTACCCTCAAACATACAGTTGGATCTCAATAAATTTAACTTTGCTGATCCATAAATCCTGTTTAAAAAACATACATGTGTTCCAGCCCGCCCTTGGCTCAGGTGGCAAGGAGGGCGCTACCGTGAATTCCCGTTCTGTGAAGGCCTTGTAACTTTCACGAGGTATTTTACTGGGTTACAAGTAGACCATGAAATGCTGGCATCAGCAATTAAACTTGGATAAATAAAATGGAACACATTACCTAAGGGCACAGACACCTCACTCCATTTCTTCTTTTACGTGGATTCAATTTGACGTAACTCTCCATCACCACCCGCCTCCCATCATCTTTTCCCGGTAAACAAAGTTGCGCACAAAATTGTACACAACGTTGTGATCATTAAAAGCTTGGTGGTCCTTGGCCAGACTCAAAGGGCTAGTGAGAAATCAGAGCGTGAAAGGCAGGAGGCTGCAAGGAGTGGCTGGATTCTGACGCCTGCTCAATTCAGGGACAAACACTTGCGATACCTCTTATTATTTTTCACCCAAAATCGTTTCCCTAGGACAAAAGTTCTCAAACTAGTTCAAGTGGCACAACATGTGGAAGTCATGATGTTCTTTTTGCATAATGCAATGGAATACGTATTTTATGACATTATTTTTGGTTTCCTACTTCTAGAAAATAATGCACAACCCTTAGTGAAAAATCGAAAAACAGAGAGAAGTAGAAAACAGAGGGGGAAAAAAGAAATCACCTCTAAGTCCACCAACCAGATAATCGGTTGGGAACTAAATACTTAATTTTGCGCTAAGTTAAATCCTTTTTTTCCCCCCCAGTCGATTCTACTGAGGACAAGCTAATATAAGTCACAAGCTTAAGAGAATTGTTTGAGATTTATCTACTATTCCCTAAATTCCACCATTAGCAATTCATTTATTTGGGTAAGCACTGTCCTTCCCAGCCTTTCTTTTGTTGTTGTTGTTGTTTTCATTTGGTAACTTTGAGACATAATTCACACGTCAAACAATTCACCCATTTAAAGTGTACAATGCAATGGCTTTTAGTAGTAATAGTCAAAAGTTGTGCAACCATAACCCCAATCAATTTTAGAACGTTTTCATCACCCTAAAAAGAAACCCCTTCGGACACCATCTTCCATCCCCTTCCAGCCTAGGCAACCCCTAATCTTTCTATCACTGTAGATTTCCCTATGCTGGACCTTTCGTATACATGGAATCACATACTATGTCATCTTTTGTGATTGGCTTCTTTCATTTTGCATCATGTTTTCAAGGTTCATTCTTATAGCATGTTATCAGTACTCCACTTTTTTATTGCCAAATAATATTCCACGGTACAGATGTACCACATTTTATATATCCACTCATCAGTTGGTAGACATCGGGGTTATTCCCACTTTGGGGATAGTAGATTTATGAACAATGCTGCTATGAACATCTATGGATGAGTTGTTATGCAGACGTGCATGTTTTCATTTCTCTTAGGTGTATACCTAGGATTGAAATTCATGAGTCATGTTTAACCTTCTGAGACCTGCAAACTGGTTTCCAAACTAGTAGCTGCACATTCTCATCAGCAGTGTATTCGCGTTCCAATTTCTCCACCCACAGCCGGACCGGCACTTTTTCATTCCCTTTCTGAATACAGACATCCTAGCGTGTGTGAAGTGGTGTCTCCTCATGGTTTTGCTTTGCATTCCTTGATGGCTAATGAATGGCTGAGGACGGTGAGCATCTTTTCATGTGCTTATTGGTCATTTGTGTATCTTCTTTGGCCCAGCTTTTCTTTTAAACTAAACTGCAAGTACCTCTGGACAGGGATATTGCCTGAATTCAAATGTTATTTATCAGATGAAGTATCTTGGGCAAGGCAGTTAACTTTTATTAGCTTCAGGCTCCTTATCTGTAATGCGGAAACACTACTTTAACTACCTCGCAGAGGATTTAAGACTTGAGGTAAGGCATAGAAAGGACCTAGCTCACAAGTGGGCACTCTAGTAAAGGGTCAGCAAGGGACAGCTACTATTAACAACAGACTTAAATGTTAACACTTTATAATCCATTAATTCTTTGAAACGGTTCTTTCCCTAAGGAGAGAATCTAAATCTGGGACAGAGAAGCTGGGGCAAGGGGAGGCAAGGGGAGCTCACAAAAGGGAGAAAAAAGGAAAAAAACAAAAATGGTTACTAGGGGGTCATTTTCCGAGTCTTGTTTTGGGTGTCCCCGCCGAAGTCCAGCTTAGGTCCCTGCTTCTATTTCCAGTAATGATTAAGCACCCAGTTCCCTGTATTACACCCATTTCTGTGTAGAATAGCTTGTTTCACATGACCATCACTGAACACTGACTGAAACAGGAATGAAATCTTAGTCAGCTGTTATCACTACAGCCTTGCACACTGTATGATATATAACATCAGGTGACCACTAACTGCAGCGAACCAAATAGAATAAGTGTGTAAAGGAATGGATGGAATGAATAAATGGACCAACAGAATGTGTTCAGGATATATGTGCTTAGCAAGGTGAACGAGGACCCCCGACCCCAGAGCTGAGCAATAGCACCTAGGACCCCACAGCCGAGCGGCTCACTGCCTGTCCACAATTCAGCACCATTGCACAGATATCTACATTAGAATATTTTTCATTGCTTTGTTGCCAGCGCTCAGGGATTACAGAGTCTAGAGAATGCTGCTTTCTTTATTTCTTGAATTCATGAGCGAGAAGGTGAAAAGGCCTCCACTTATGCTTTTTGGCATATAAATAGCTCAGAGTGGAACGAAAAGGGGAGCTCAGTGGTTCCACATTCAAAATAAAGACAGCCTGTTCCGACAAGGCCCAAATTACAGAGTGCTCCAGGCACAAAGAGAGACACTTTTCAAAGAAACTCTCTTTCCCTATTTAATTCTGAAAGAGAGAGTCAAGCCAAGAAAACCTTTACAGCCTTCCACAAATTGATCTGGTTTCAGCAGCCACTTGGGTCAGCACACAGTCAGACAACAAACCACCCTTTAGGCTTTTGTCCTTCTGACCATGTTCCCTTCCTTCGCAGACTGGAGAAGATCACTGCCATTTGATTTTTTCGACATGGCGCAAAGACAGAGCAAGCTCTCCATTGCTGCTGTACCAATTTTCAGATCACTCTCTTCCCCAGAGAGCTTTTGTGGCTGACACTGCAGAACCCTCTCAAAAACCTTGAAGCTATCCAAGTATGACAGATTTGAATTTTGGGGTCCCTCTTGGGGTCCCTCTTGACAGGCCTTCGTTGCCTTAAAACATTTTTTATTCTTTCATGTTATCATCCATTGAAATCATATACAGAACATGCCTTTACTCACGCCCCTTCATGCATGAAGCAACTGCTGAGTGTCTGCTGTATACCCATCCATTTGGGTGTACAGTTCATCTAAGCTTCAGACTGATTCTTTTTTTCAAGGTCGATGCTTCTAACTGCTATGTTTCCTAAGTTGTTCATTATGGCATTATTTTTTACGGTAAAAAATTAGAAAAATACCTAATTGTAATATTACCAACCATGAAGGAATGGTTAAACAAAATATGTCTCTACTTGATGGAATATTGCACCACCATTAAAAACAAAGTTTATAAAGAATCTAAGCTTAATAAATGCTTATTTAAATGAAAACTAAGCAGGACCTACACTGATATAAAATATAATCTCAACTATGTTTGTAAAACACAAAGAATGAACAGAAGGTTAAAAATAGGCCAAAATGTTAATTCTAAGTTTATGGAAAAATCTCTGTACACTTCTCTGAATATTCTTGCTCAATGTAGAAAATTTAAGAAAATAAATAAAAGCATAAAAAATAAAACTCACCTATAACATGCCACCACTGTTATCAGTATGGCATGTTGCTTAGAATACAAATTCATAAATTTTTATTTATGAATTTAAATATTCATAAATATATTTTGCATTTATTGCTTGCAATTTTTTTGTAAATCTTTCAAGTGGGGAATAAGAAATATTTAGACATATGAAAATAATGTAATGTTAACTAAAAAACGTCAAAATCATATGTACAACATGACTAAAAGCATGTTCTGTAAAAAGACATTTTTCACTGCTTTGTACCTTGTCAAATTTGTGCCATGTTATGTCTACCTATATTAAATAAATGAAAATTATTATTCTCCCACCTCCTCCCAAAAATTCACAAGAAATACATTAAAGTAAAATAAATATCGGTATCTTTCCCCCTTTCTCTATTACCCAATTTTTGATGTAATGCAGTTATATTACCTTCATAATGAAAAAAAAAAACTTTAAAAATTCTATGCTTTCCTCAAAGTCACCATAACTCAAAATACCTACTGTATTAGCAATTTCAACCCCACCCCACCCCACCCCAAGCAGCCTTCTTTGCTGCAGAGTCCCAGGGAACAGCAGTATGGGACCCTCAGGTGACTATCTGCAGGGGAATGGGGCCTGGGGGGGGACGCGTGACCTGCAGGAACCCCTAGTCCTCCATCAGTGCCTGTGAGCACTTCCTCCAGACTGGGTAGGGAAGCAGAAAGGCCTCCACACACCTGCATGACGTCATGGAGGTGCATGAAGGTGAAAGCCTGGGTGAGAAGCCTTTGAAATGACTGGCAAGGGAGGTGAGCTGGCTTCGTTTCCCAGCTGTCCCTGTATTCCATTCCCCAGGCTCCTACTCCACCTCTTGTGATATCAACATGGTGACGGATTAGGCACTGAGTGATCATTAGTCTCACGATCCCACCTAACCCCAGAGTTTACAAACACTTTCTATATGAAGTGTTTCATGTAATACTCTCAGGAAAAAACAAACAAACAAAAAACGGTGATACAGGAATCTCCTCCACGTCATAACCAAGGAAGATGAGACTCCAGAAGGTTAAGGGACATGTCCAACCAAAATGTAGGACTTAGTCTCTAAAGGCTGTGTCCCTTGGCAAGGGACCTGCAGGCTCCTGAGTCAGGGACAGCTCTTCTCATTCAGGCTCTCAGCACACCGTCAGAGGAAACGCCCAGGTGGCAGGTGGTGGTGGCCTAGCAAGCTGGGAGCCACCACGACAGGACAGCCCTCAAGGTTCAAACTGGCCAGCTGACAAACACCAGGTCCTTGGAGGCAGTGACTTTGCCTGGAGAGGAGCAGCAGGCTGGTGGGGTTTACAGTGATCAGCCTATTTAGGCTTCATCAATTGGAGGCGTTTGAATCTGAGCTGCCCCTCCTGGTCTGTGACCTTGAGTAATTTACTTAACCTGTTTCTTCATTTACAAAACAGAGATAGTTATACCACCCTCTGGGTAGAGTTTTTGGGAGTATCAAATGGGATGTATACTGAGGAAACACTTCACATGCGCTGGCATACAGCATGCACTCCGTAAAGAGCAGCAAGTACTAATAACAATGAGTATTAGTAAGGATGACGATATAGGAGCTCATCACAGGCGGAGAAAACGTGTAGCCGAGGCAGGGTGTTAGAGGCTCTAGAAGAAACAAAAGGAGCTTCTGTTTTACACAGAAAGTGGAGCCCCTTTTATGCTCAGTGCCTTTTCCCCTCAAGATGTCCTGCTAGAAGAATCAGTGAAAATCATGCTCTGCACTGTGTGAATTCTGCTGAATTTCCATCCATAAATTATTGAGCAGAAAGAGATGATTTCACAAGACCCACAAGGCAACATCTGAAGTAAAACAGAAGGCAGCCATAGCACCGTGGCTATGGAGCAGGGCCTGCTACCCCGGCACCATCTGAGACAGCAGCCTGGATGTGTGTGAATACCGCACCAAGCGCCCAAGCCCCTGGGAGGCTTGGGCCATGATCTCACTCTGCCCCTGCAACACCTCAGACATGGTCCCTCTCTGGGCTCGGTTTCCCTGTCTGCAAAATAAAGTGCCGGACTAGCTGAGCTTTGCTCAGGGACGTTAATCTCCAAGTTCATCTGCATGCATCTCCTTGCAGATTAAGGCTGGCTTCAGCACCTGCCAGCCTCCTGCACCAATTCAGGCCTCCTGCACCAATTACCATGCACCTCTCGGGGTACTGGCAATGAGGGAAAAGGTGGCACTGGTTTTGATTTTCACAAAATATTTGACAGCCCTTCGGAAACCTCACCATGAAAAGAAACTGGCTGCCATCAGTCACAGGTAATAAACTAAGGACCAATCTTGCAGAGAAAACGACCCAAAAAACATATCGCAATGGCCACCAAGAAGGAGGAGATTAAATTCATGGCAAAAGAGGGGAAGATTAACTTTACGGGCAGAAAGATGACAAGGGTAATATACTTGGACAAATACGAGTGTAGAATTGCTGTGCTGAGTTCCACACTTTTGAATTTGAGAAAACCTCAAGAGTGGTAATTAGACCTGAATCTTATCATCACCACTTAATAGATGAGTAGTGTTTTATAAACACTTCCACATTCAAGGTGTCACTTCATTCTCATTCACAACAAACACCTCTTTCTATCATAATCAAATGAGGAAAGGGGTTCAAGATGGTTAAGAGACTTGCCCACGATCCCACAGCTAAGAAGTGTAGGGTTGGCAGGCAAACCGTGGACTGGAGTCCAAATTCAGTGTCTTTCCAAGCTTATTTATGCCTTTCCTCTGTAGGCTAAGACAGAGGGGGAAGAGAGCTTATATTCAGTGTGACTTCATTTTTGTGTGTAATCCAGCACAACAGCCACGTTGGGAAGAAGCCAGCTATACAAATTTAAAACTGAAGTCCCCAAACATAAAAATAAATGTCTCAGGATGCCATTAGGGAAACATCGCGAACACACAGCTTATGAAGCAGTGGTTCTCAACCAGGGTGATTTTGCCCCCCGCCCCCAGGGGACATCTAACAACACCTGAAGACATTTTTGATAATCACAACTGGGGGATGTTATTGGCATCCAGGGAGTAGAAGCAAGAGATGCTGCTACACATCCTACAATGCACAGGACGGACAACTCCCCCCCAACAAAGAATAATCTGTTAAAAACAGATGATGAATGACACTCTCCATCTTAGCAAACTAGAGAAGCAGAAAGAGAGGCTATCCTTGCAAAGAACGAAGCTCTCTACAAATATGAGGCATATTAACATTCTGGACTTAGCTTTGGGTTCTTCTGGGCTTGGCTCCAGTCCTAATTCCCTGTGTGATTCTGGGCAAGTCACTTAACTACTCTGTGTCATATTTCCCCTGTAAAACAAGGGGAGTGACATTTTTTAACAAAGTGATTCCCAAACATTCCTGTACCTGGTAATGGCCGAGGAGTCTGGCTAAAATGCAAATTCCTAGGTTCTATTCCCAGAGACTTCATTTTTAACAAGTACCCCAAGGGAACCTGTTATAGATGGTGAGCAAATTGCAGTTTGAATGGCATTAGAAAGCTACCAAAAAAAAAAAAAAATATGTGTGGCTTTTTGTAAGTGGGATTTGTGAGTTTGAGGAATGGTGCCATCAGCACCCCAGGGGTTAGTCTAGAAGCCTCCTCCCCTGTGGGAAAACTACAGGGGGCTCTCTCAAGGGAGCTCCAACTTCTCTAAGGCAGAGAGAACCTTAGAGAAGGTGGCCCAACTATGAGACAGAAGCTAAGGAGTAGCTGACGCCACAAAAGCAGCCCCTCTACCTGAGAGGCAGCTCATGGAACACCCCCAATCACAAACACCCCAAAGAAGATGGGGGAAGGTGGCAGGATTTAGAACATCAAGTCAATGTATTAACCAACAAGAAGCACAACCATTCTCAAATCACTTAAAGGAACCCACAGGCAAACCCAAACACACTTAGGGAAGGGGCTCATTCACTCATGGCAATAATTCCATCCCCTATTGACTCCTCTGGGAAGAGGTGTCTACAACATTCGAGGGAAAATTAGCAGAAGTGAGGCCTGAGGGATCCCCGCCTGCGAGGGGTAACCAAAAGCCATGAAGGGTTGAACATTCACTGCAGGTACCTGCTACTCAGACCGGTCTGTCCTCTAGACCCAAACTGAAAGCCATCCCCTGCCATTCACTCACAGCCCTGTACCCCACCCCATGTACCCCACACTTCAAAAGTTTGAGAAAAAAAGTGAATCCACGCCCTGGCTGATGAACCAATTATAAACAGAGTCATACCCTATTTGTTCCTTGTTATCTTTCACTTTCCCTGCAGTGCCCTCATCCTGACTGACACAGCCAGAGCACACCTGGTAACAGAACAGGGTGCTAGGTACATCCACAGGGGCTTGCCATTAAGCCAGCATCACACAGGAAAGGCCTGAGACAATCCTGGCATTTGTCATTTTGCCTTTTCCGTTTCCATCAAGGATGTGGAGCAACCTTCTGCTGTCGGTATCACCAGCTTCTAACACACATCGTCCCATAAAGGGAAAGTGTGGCTAGGACATGGCACACACACCTTCTCCTTCTACAGGGACGATCAATGAACATGACGATCACCTGTGGAGTGTTTTCAAACTGATGATGCCAGAGCCCCAACCCAGACCAAATACATCAGTCTCTGGTGTTGGGTCCCAGGCATCAATATTTTTTTAAACGCCCCTCAAGGGATTCCAATATGAGGTAGGATGGCGTTCACTCGGCTAAGGTCTTGCAGTGGGGATGAGCTCCACCTTGCTAAGCTAAAAGTACCAGTGATACCCAGCCCCAAAGTGAATTTGGGGCAACAGAGAGAGCCAGAAGAAAAAGCTTCCCCTCTTCAAAAGGAGGAAAACTAATCTGACATGGAAATTTTAAATGCGGGCTGAAGAGCGGAGAACTAGCTTCTTTATCAAGGGCATAGAACCACTGGGTTTCATGTTAATCAATCATTAGCACTGTACCAGGTACTGAAGCAGAGAACAGCAATTACAAAACAAGGCAGCTCATCTTAAGAGTGCGGACCTTCTGGGGGCTAAAACTGAGAGCATCCAGCAGTTCCTCTGAAGGCAAGATATCCTGGTGCTGACAGGGAGGGGAGGGCAAGGAGCTGGCAGAGGTCGGCCAGGCTGGGCTGGGCCCCAGGGATGCCCTGGGCTCAAGCCGCGGTTAGATACTCCCACAGGTGCTGCAGGACTCAGTTCCCAGTCTGTTTCCTGTGTGACTCGTTCCACCCTACTGGCCTCTTGCCAGCCGGCTCTAAAATGCCTCAGTGAGCGACATACAAGGGGCCTGTTGCTGCCCATGAAGTGGCAGCTATTTTCATTTCCCTTCCAAATTAATATCCTACTGCCCGTAATAAAGCTGTCAGCTCCCAACAAAGGACACTGGCTAAGACAGGCTGTTGGAGTGGAGGGCACAGCGGCTGCTTGCTGCCCGGGGCGGGAGGCCCGGAGTGGGACCCTCCCCTCCCACACTGACAGCCCGCTTTCCCATCACCAGAATCCACTCAGAAGGCTCTCCCTGCCTGGCGGTCCTCCTTCACCGCACACTACCACTCGGCCAATGCGCTTGGGACTGAAACACAATTAATCCCTGCTCCAGCCACATTTCTTTTCTCCCAGAGAACGAATCTGATAGACCCGCAATGTCAATAGGAGAGCACCACTGTGAATGCTAATTGCCCCCACGAGCTCTGCAGAGGGCACAGGAGAGGCCGGGATGCTGGCCTCCGTGGCATGCACATTCTCGGGTTCAGAAACCCTACCTGGCGTTATCGGCAGCAACTCGATGCAGGGACTGCCCTCCCAGTCGCGACAGCAGTAGCCAGAGACCCTCAAGTTTCCTCCAAGGTAACATAAGGCTGGTGGCCGCAGCCGTGGTGGTGGTCAGGCAGTGGGGAGACAGGCGAGGAGGCTGCCTGCAGACAGTGCCCAGCTCTGCTCTGCTCCACTGAGGAGAACCCACAGCAGGTGAGGATTTAAAATGCAGAAGATGAGATTTAGGTTAGATTCAAAGACGGACTTCCTGACAGAGAGGGAAGCACTGGAAAGGCTGACCCATTACTTAAATTTCACTGAAGAGCCACAAGAGGCCAATTGTACTGTCCGCCAGGAAGCAAGTGAGCAGTGGAGAGGCAGCCTGTGGACGCAATGGGCAGACGCAGGGACCTCAGCCGGCTGGCCCACAGCCCCGTAACATGCCATAACTTTTTGCTTGTTAATATAAGGGAAATAGAACAGTCTGACGATCCCACCAATGGGCACTTTTAAATGTACTTATTCTTTGAGCAAGGAATTCCAGTTCTCGGAATCTAAGAAAATGGTGCAGGAAAAAAAAGTCAAATATGTGTATGTATTTTAGGAGAAAATATGTATTTATGCATTTTAGTGGAAACCATCTAGAGACCCAACTGTTGAATGAGGCATGATTAAATATCACACGTGTAGCAAATAAAAATGTTTTTAAGGAATATGCAATGATCTGGCAAATGCACATGACATCATGTTAAGTGAATAAAGCATATTAAACTGTATTTTTTTAAAAGTATATATGCATTTCAAAAAAGAATGAAGACAAATACACCAAAATGTTAGCAGTAACCATTTCTAGGTGTAGAAGTAAACATTACCCTCTCCCTCTTTTTTTTTTGTATTTTCCAACCATTCTAAAATAAGCACATTAACATAATAATCAGAAAATGTAAGCATTAAGAAAAAAAAAGAGCAGTCTGTTCTCTGACGTACCTCAGCGCCATAAACCTACGTTATCTGCACAGCCATTATTCCCAGAAAGCAAAACGGTGACACTCAATCTTGTACTTGGCAAGACAAACATATTCTTGCTTCCAAAATGGCTCAGCATATCCACCGCAGCCACCTGAAAACTACTCGTCATTATTTCCCACTGGGAAGCACAGACAGGGTCCTCCCCCTCAAAGATTCATGGGGTGCTCATTTTATGGCCAGACCCTCCCTTCACATCCAATTACAATGTTCCTATGTAAGTTGGAAAGGCAACGGAAAAAGGTAGAATCCCGCAAAGAACTGGGATTTATTAGATTAACCCTGAGAAGTCTTGCACTGCCAGAGCTGGAGACGTCCACTATCTACTGAATGTCCACTTCATGCCAGGGACCAGGCTGGATGCTTTCACATACTTTGCAAGGCAGGAATCATTAGCCCGATTTGACACCTGAAGAGTCCAAGGCTCCAAAACTCACATCAACTTGCCTCATATCCCACAGACCATCAGGGGCAGGGCTGGGACTCAATGCTGCTCGCCTGACTCCAAGTCAGGGAAGGTTTCCTTCTTAGTCACCTCTAGCGTTATCATCTTTGCAGGGAACACGACGCACACCACACTCCTTCCTCCCAGACTTACACCCCCTCTCTCGGTACCCTGAGGTAGGCTGTTTCTTGCCCACTTGCTATTTTTACCCTACCCATGGATGCAAACACATGAGCCCTATGTGGATACCTCAGTGATCCCCTGTGGCCCTATTCCCCAAACTGCTTCCTGGCCGTTATGGGCGACTTAGACTTGAGAGACGGGGCTCACTAACAAAGTCCTCGCTGGAGGTGTCTACGACTCTGGTGAGAGGAGGGAGCCCTGTAGTTCACAGTAAAAACCACGTTGCTTCAGGATTGCCTCTGCTCACATCTCTGAAGCAGCAGGCCTCTTATTCACTTTCATAGATGGGGCACCGAGGTGAGGGAGTGGGCTGACCTGGTCTAAGTCTAACAAGCAGGGCAGCTAGCACTCGAACTCAGGCCACTGACGACTGGCCCAGTGACCTTTCGACCACACAGGAGAACGCAAAGAACTTTGGCTCTGAAGCCTGAAGGTCTGGATTCAAATCTCGGACCCACTGCTTACGAGCTGTGTGGCTTTGGGTCCATTACATAACCAACGTCTCATCTTCCCCAGTCACAACATGAAGAAAATAATAGCCCCTACCTGGTGCAGTGGCTGTGAGGATTAAATGGGACAATGTATGTAAAAGAGCTAGCAGGTGCCTGGGATGCTGTTGACTATTATCACACAACCCGTAGGGAGTAGCAGCAAGAATTTCCCATCTTACCTCCATACTATGCGTTACCTAAAAGGCTTGAATCTGAAAACAGGGCCGTGAGGGCCTAGGCTAACCTAACACGTTGCATACGGTGGGGTTTAAATCCCTCATACCCCTGTTCCAGCAGGTTTTTAAAAGAAAATACTTTAAAATGCACTCTTCTCTTTAAAGCGTAAATGCTTCTATGTCATTTATTATTTTTCTATGGAATTTTTTAGGATTTACTCACCTATGATGTTAGTAATCCCTCCTGGTGTGATACTGCAGAAAGCAGCTTCCTTTGTGCAGTGGGACACGGCAAAAATTGCATATGTACCGAGTTTCACTTCTCACTTTTTTTGATGCGCACACTTTACACACCCGTGTGTGATATTTTTTCTTTCCTCTTCCCACTATGAGCTCCAGATGATGCGTGGCCAAATCTCCCGAGAGCCTGGCCGGATTGTCTTCCTTGGGAGCCCACTGCATAGGCACTTTCACAGCTGGTTCCCTATGGCCACTCGTCTCACCTCCCTGGTTTGGCCTCTCACTGCTCTCTGCCCAATCTTTTGAAATTCTCGTTATCCGTCCATAACGCATGGCTCAGAAAAAACGAAGATTCTCGTGATCCATACGAAACGTGTTAAGGAGAAACCGGTTCTGCCTTGCAAGGCCTGGCCCATTAGCTTCCACCTAGTTTTCAGGTCTTACTGACATGACTTTGAACATGCTCTTCTCTCTGCCGTAAAGGCTCTTCCCTGCACCAATTGAGGAAGTCTTCCCGTCTCTCCCCAGGCCCCACAGACTCCTGGACTTATACTCTGGCGGCATGTTCACCACTATTATCAAAATTAGCTCTGTACTTCCCTCCCCTGCCCCCGCTGTAGGCAGGGACTGTGTTTGCTGTTTGATCTTCAGGACCCATCTGCACTGGTTCCCTAACACTACCGTAGTAACCCCCACAAATGTAGTGGCTTACAACAACACAAATTTATCGTCTTCCAGTTCTGGAAGTCAGAAGTCCAAAATCAGTTTCACTGGGCTCAAATCAAAGTGTCAGCAGGGCCGCCTTCCTTCTGGAGGATCCAGGGGAGAATCCATTCCTTGCCTTTTTCTGCTTCTAGAGGCTGCCCACATTCCTTGGCCAGTGGCCCTGCATCATTCCAGCCTCCGCTGCCACTGTGTCTCCTTCCCTCTGACACTCATGGAGACCCTTCTGGTTACACCGGGCTGACCCAGAGAATCCAGGATCATCTCCCCATCCGCAAATCCTTTCCTTAACCACAACTGCAAAGTCCCTTTGGCCACGTAAGGTAACACATTCACAGCTGCGCGGGACGAGAACATGAACACCTTTCAGGTAAGAGGCCATCCTATCCCGCTATCACAGCACCTCTTGCATGGCAGATGGGCAGTGACTGTCTGCCTCGTGACAGAGGCCATGTTCCACGGGACCCTAAACCACTGAGGAACAGAACCTGTTTTGCTGTTTTAGGGGGGACCCAAAGCCTAGAGCACCTGTTCCAGCCAGAATCTCCCAAAGGGGGCCCTCTCTTCATAACCTGTAACTCTGGGTTTCTTCAGCTAACTTGGAAGAACCCCACACCTGCACGTCCATACCCCCACGCTAGGTAAGCACCTGCTAGTTGATTCTCTGAACTCTCCAAGGATGGATACCGTGTTTCCCCAAAAATAAGACCTAGCCAGACAATCAGCTCTAATGCATCTTTTGGAGCAAAACTTAATATAAGACCCGGTATTATTTATATTCTATTATATTAATTATATTATATTATATTATATTATATTATATTATATTATATTATATTATAAGACCCGGTCTTACATTATAATAAAATTTCTGCTCCAAAAGACGCATTAGAGCTGATTGTCCGGCTAAGTCTTATTCTTGGGGAAACATGGTAGATGAATCAATCTCAAAAAGCATCTGGTAATTGCCCTTCAGAAAGACTGACAGGCACAGTCCATGTCTTCCTGGAGCTCACAATCCACATGGCGTCATCGCAATGTGAACAGAAGCTAAAAGGGAGCAAGATAAGGGTTCTATCACTTAGCAGCGTGAGTCAGATTGGATAAATACCACATATTAAAAATACAGCACATTCTTTGAAATTCTATCAAAATCAAGCTTTAAATTAGCAAGCTACAGTGGCAACCTAGCAACGCAACCACATTCATTTCCACGTGAGCCTGGTACCTGAACAAGAAGGTGTCAGAACCCAAGAGGACGGGGGCAGGCTGGGTCCAGGGCTCACCCAACTTGAGGAATGTGGCAGCTGGTGTCTACAAGAGGCGATGGAATGAGCTCAAGCTAGGATCTGAACCCTGACTTTCCAATCTATCCTATGTGACCATGGGATAGTAAACAACCACTCTGAGCTTTCTCAATAGACCCACAATGAGCTCATTAATATGGACCCACAGGTAAAATACTAGCAGGTAGTATATTTCCAGTAGGGGCTGGCCCCTCCTTCCTGCCCCTGAAAGAATAAAGCGGGAAGGGCAAGTAAATCCTTTCAGAAGGCAAACTGGTATATATACACCGTTTCCCTAGTGTTGCCCACACACTGCCTCCATGATTTCTGCCATGTCCCTGTCCAACTTGTACTTCCACTTTTTCCTTTAAATAGACCACACAGACTTTAGCCACATCCTAAGTAATAACTGCTGCCAATGATGAGTATGATATTCTAGCTATATTTCTCTCCAAACACACATGAAAAATGTATATACTCCGTACAACACTATTCAAATACAAAATAGTCACCCTTGCGTTAACTTACATCCTTGCACACTTTGAGAAACTTGGCTGAAAAAAAAACCTGAGTTCTGGTCCCGGTTCAACTAAAGTTATTGATGCCCAGGTCATTTCCTTTCTGAGACTTAGTTTCCCCCAAATGAGAAAATAAAGAGGATGGTCTAAACAAACTTTCCATTTCCTCCCAGTTCCAACATCCTGAGATTATCAAGTGGTCCACAGAAGCAAAAGAATCCGAGCAGGGAACTTTGTCAAAAGGTAATGAATACCACTTAAAATAATTAGAATCACTCATCTTAAAACCAGATCGAGGAAAAAGATACGAGCGAGAGAGTGGCAAAGAGGTGAATGCTATACCTTTCCTCATCTTGAAAGACTGACTTTGTGCTTCTCTTTTATGGGATTAATTATATCAGCAGTTTTTCGTAAGAGAGAGCATTTGGTTTTGTAATGGGACAACCTGGATTTCCATCTCAGCTTGGGTGGCTGTGAATTTTATCACCTGAGGCCATTTAACCTCCCAGTTTCTGCCATTGTGAAGTGGAACTCCTCCACATGCCAGGAGCCCCACCAGTGGCTTTTTACTTTTTTCCAAGCCCTACTTTATTCCTTTGTGTCACACCGTCATAAATATTATTCTTGTCATAAAAAGAAAGAGTAACCCACAAAACTGCAGCCTTTTTCTTATCCTATAAATATGCTCCAAAGTCATGAGAATGGATTTGAGGCTGTGAGCAGAACTGTCTGTTAATGAGCACCACCTGTGTTTAAAACACCACCAGCCGTGAGCCCTTATACAGAGGGTGCCAAAAATATGCATACACATTTTAAGAAAGGAAAACTATTAAAATTGTAATACGCAATATACACTGATAACAAAAGATGAATACAAGTCACGTTTGACTTCTGCAATTACAAGAGGTGCTTAAAGTGGGTACCATCAGCGTCCAGACACTTCTGATTATGGCGAACTACTGCTTGAGCAACATTGACCAAAGTGTCCACTTGTATACATTTTTTGGCACCCCCAAATATACAGGGTATTTTTCTTCCTTTTCTTTTTTTCTTCTAACACATTTAAAGCTTCAGACCTGAGCGCTCACTGGCAGATCGTTTGGAGCAGAGGGAAGGAGGCCAACAGCTAACCAGAACCATCAGGAAGAAAGATGGGACCTTGAAAATGTCAAGCCTCATGGTCCCCTCTGAACCAAACATTTCCTTTGCCTGAATTCAGATCTAACTAGCAAGGTCGTTCTTAAAAGGCACCATTAGGAGAGTGAGCACAAGAGGGGTGCAGTCCCACACAAATGACACTTAAAAGTCACAGCCAAGGTGCTGTGTCTCTAAGCTCCGTAAGTGGGGGCAGAGAGGACAGGAAAAGGGCACCCAAAGAACGGACCAATAAGGAGCTCTTTTTCTCATTCTACAAAACTTATATCCAGAATTAGCCTGGGATGTTCAGTCAGTGGAAGAAAGGCAGTGTGTAAACATACGTGCAGGAACTTCAGTTTATTCCTACTCTGCCAGACAGGTCTTCTTTTAGATGTTAGATTTCCCCAGGAGGTCAGCTACCCAACAGTTAAGAATGACACTTCCTAATAGTTCAACCTCCTCATCACTAAAGCGTGGGCAATAATTAACAGCATCCTATGTGAGAATTAACTGAGATAATACAGGAAAGCACCCAGAACAGTGTCTGCTACATAGCAAGCTGTCAATACCTGTTTGCATGCTGCTTTACAATGTTGCGTGTAGTATCCCATTTGATCATAAGAACTGTGTGAGGCAGGTTTTATTATTCTCACCAGACACTGGCTTAAAGAGAGCAAAGGACTTGTCCAGAGTCATGTAGCTAAAAAGTGCTAGGCATCTGGCTGATCTTAGGACTAACATCCCATAATCCTGGCTGGACCAGAGACAGCTGCTTTAGCAGGAGTTTGAGCACGCCACCTTTTCAGTTCCACGGTGCTGTGTGCGTGCAGTCAAGGATTCACAGCTCTCCAAGGCCTCTTTCAATAACCTGAGGCTGGAAAATAGGTTTGATGTGCAAGTTGGAAGACACTCTTCTAAGACAGTTCTCACATCTGACCCGAGGAGCCCGGGTGTGGCCCCTGGGGTGGGCACCAAAGGGCATTTCTGACATTCTCGTTTGTTACAGCATAAAACAACTCTCAGCTGCTGCTCCAAGGATCGGATAATTACCTTTAAGTAATAAAAAAATAATAGCAATTAACAAGCACAGTTGTAGAAGGTGGGGTGAAGAAAGGCAGCCCCGTCCCTATTTAACAGGCAAGGAAACAGACTCAGAAGCTCAGACACAAAGCTGGTAAACAGCAGAGACTGAATTTGAACCCAAATGTGCAGAGAAAGCGCCACACACCATTGGCCTCACTCGCTCATGGACACCCACCGACACAGGCCTGGAATACTGATCTCTTTTCTCCTCACTACAGATACGTAGTATAAACCCCAGGGACGAATTTTGTGCTTTTGCAAACCAAGACTGCAAGGGCTGCCAGGGTCGTTATTGTGTTTGTCCTCTTGACCTGGTGCGATTCAGAACAAACCTTCAGAGCACCTCTCTCTTAGCCTGGGTACTTTCTCCGGCTGCCTGTCTCAGGAAGAGGCTCCCTACCACAGCTGCTGCTGAGGGACACAGTAACATCCACCATCAACTCCGATTCCTCCTTGAACAGGGAAGGGAAAAGACAAGCCCAGGAGCTGATACACAGACACAGGCTGCCCCTTTTCCCAGGCCCCAGGACAGCGCCCTCAGCTGAGCACTCGCCACAGCCCGCTCTGCCTAGCAGACATTAGGACCAGAACAGGGGCATCTCCAAAGCAGCCCTGTTCCATCCTCTGACCCTACAACCTGTACTGACCTGACCCCCTCCTTACCCACAATCCCACAGCCTTTCTGATAGCCGCCTAGCTTTCCCCACAACCCCTGATGACCTGCTCACTTCACAGTGCCACAGGGACACTACCACCCAACTACCCTTTACAGAATCACCTGGAGTAGCTTCCCCAGGCAGTAGTCAGGCCATTATTATCAATGAATATTCAGTCATGACCAGCAGGCTGCAAGATAAGCAAACATTAGATGGCAGCCTTGGGCAGACTTCCCAGAATAGAAAAAACTTGTTCCTAATCAGTGCCATCTCCAAACACTCAACTCACAGAGTGCTAGCAGATCACCAACAGAACAGGGCACTGGTGGAGAAGGTGGCACTCTAAAAGCATGTGTGGGGGGAGGGGTGTCACTGAGGGCACATACAACAAACCCAGGTGGGAGGACAGATAGGACGGACTCCACAGTAAGCCAGGTGTCAGGATTAGCAGCCTCTCTGCAGCCAAGCCCTCCTTCATTCATTCCTTCCCTGGAAGGCTGGGTGGGTGAGATGGGAAGTACCTGTCCCTGGGCAGCTATCAGAACAGTGCAGCCCTGAAGACCAGAGCCCCTAGCAAGCCAAGTTGCTCAGGGGACAGATGTGGGGACCTACAGCAGCTTGTCTCACAGAACCTCTCTGATCCAATGCACAACCCACATTAGAGCTAAAATCTCCCTCCCTGCACATGGCGTCCCCATTAGCCCACTTCCCTCTACACAGTCCTCATCCCATAAGCCCATCCCCCTTTCTAAACTCCTCCCAAAAGTCAGCATCTACAAGACTGCTCATCTCCTCATACCTACTTTACGACCCATCAACCCTTCAGTTTACAAGGCTGAGTACTCCATCCTAAACGGACAAAGTAAGCTCCCAAGGTCTCTAAGGCACAGCGCGCCCTGGAGGGCTGAGTGTGGCAACTCTCCTCCAGCCCAAACTGGGGCAAAATCTCCTCAGGCCTGCCTCCCACCAGCCCCCGTCAAACCTACCACCCCAAAGCCAAGCCCTACGGTACCCACAGCCCTCCATTTAAGCCTGGGCCCTTCCATTCCCATCCAGTAGCCACCCCCACCTCGCCCCAATACACCAGCATACACAGAACACACCTTGTGACACTGCTGGGTCTTAGAATCCACCTTCTCCCAGCCAGGGGCGGAGGAAACTGAGCAGGAGCTGCACTCCCCCTCGGCTCTTCCCCACCTTGACCTCCTCCTTCCTCTCGGTTCTGAGAGACAGGGCAGGTGACCATCTGGCAGACACTTTTGCCTCTATGCACAGTCTTAGAGTCCAATGCCTTGAAAATACACCCGAGGCCACTTGTTGAGCGGGTGTGGAGGTTTTCAGGCACTGGGGCTGCGGCAGGGTAGCACTTTTCAGAACACTTCCCACTGCCGGCAGGGTACCCAGGTCTCACTCACCTGGCCTGGAAGTTTCATCAGGAAGCTGCCCTGAGGCAGGGGGACAGGAGGGTGGTTTCGAAAAAAGGCAAAGGGGGTAAGGCAGGAGCTGGTTAGAAAGTAGATAAACACGAGACCTGCTCCCTTTCCGCGCTCCCAGGGGAGACAGGGCTAGCTCACCGATGGGGAAACGGGATCCCTTCCTTGACTGGAGTGCCAGTGAGGGGTAAGGGGTGGGCGGAATGGGGGTGCCAGCTTCCTTCTCAGGAAATAGGCTGCAATACCTTGGGCTTAAACCTTGATTGCCGGCGTCAAAAGCAAAGGAAAAAAAAACCTGCAACCCACCAATCTCATTTCCAGATTCCCTCTCTCCAGCCTAGACACATTAATAATTAACTTGCCTACCCGAGAGCTCTCCAGCGTGGTCATAAAAGATGAGTAATGGCACCGGAGCCCCGGCCCTACGCCCGCGGGCTTCTGGGCTCGGGGCTGGGACGGGCGCCTGGAACAAAGCCTCCGCATTCCTCTGGAAAGGTGTGTCTGAAACCAGACCTGTCACCGGCGAGAAGCTGACCCCTTACCTCCCCTAGGGCCAGCTCCCTGCAAGCAGGAGGGGGAAGGGCGGGCGCCCCGGCGCGCGGAGCGGAACCGGTGACGAGGTCGTCTCTGCCCAGTCCCCCACCCCGGACCGACCAGTGCCTCCGACCACAGCCGATTTCGGGAAGTCGTGCTGTCTGCTGAGAGAGAATCCTGTTACCATGAACGCAGGCTGTACTTAGAGACCCAATTCTCAAAGCAACAAGGCAGCTCCCTCGGCGCCCTTCCCGATGAGTAACCAAAGCCGGGCACCAGCTCAATGAATTCTATGAAACTCCAGCGGCGCTCTGCGGCTCCCACGCCGATGGCCGGCCGGGAACAAAACGGCTCCCGACACCCGCGCCCAGGCACAAAAGCACCCCCCAATGCAGCCCGTGCACCCTGCCGATTCAACAGCCCTCAGCCCCCCGAAAGTTATGGCGCGCGACACACCTGCAGGTCCCCTGCGGCGGCCCCAGCTAGCCCCCAAGGGCGGCGGGGCAGGCGTCCCGGGGCTGGCAGCGCCGCGGCTGCACGCGCGGGCTCCGCTAGTCTGGCGGGCCACGCGTCAGCGGCGCTGGGCAACGGAGCGCGCAGGGGCCTCCGCGCGCCCGCGGCGCATCGCGCGCCCTCCTGGTCCTGGTCTGGGCCTTCCCTAAGAGCCCACACCCACTTGACATCAGCGCGAATCAAAGCACGTGGCGCAGCTCCGGACGGCAGCCCCCGGCGCCCCAGAGCGCGCTTCAGGTGCCGCCGCTCCACCAGGACAATGCGTCCGAGAGAGGCACATTCCTCTGCTCGCAGAGGATGCTGCAAACTGGAGCGGGTAGGAAGAAGGAGGAGGGGAAGGGAAACCGGCGGAGGGGGCAGGACCTGCCGCCTAACAGCAGCGCTGCTCTGGCGCCCAGCCAGCCACCAGCAGCCCTTACAGCCGTTGCCGCAAGTGCCCATCGAGTGTGAAGATCAGGCTGCAGGTGCCCGGGGTTGCTGTCCTCTCCCTGCCAACGAGAGCCCTGACCTTGAATTCTCTTCTCCAGAATGACTCGAGGAGGCTCTTCTCTAAGCACCCCTTACTAAATATCCGGGGCTCATTCTGCCAAGCCAGGAATGAATGCTTGGTTGGATGTGGTTGCTAAACCCCGTCACCCAGGAGACCGCTATGGGGCACCCAGGGAAGCAGACCATACCCTCCCTCTAGCTTGTCTCTCTACTAACAGCCTCAGCTGGGTCTCCTTTCTCTCTTCTCAATGCCCTTGGCAATAAGGGACAGCTAGCTCTCCTGGTTCTGCAGGCAGTGAGAAACGGCACCACCCAGCAGCCCACACACTTCTAATGCACTCATTAGCATCCATCCAAACAGTGAAACATTCAAGCATTTATTAAGGCTTCATATGTGCCAGGAGCAACAGAGAAGATAATGTTCCTACACTCATAGAGTGTTTAGTCAGGAAAAGAGATATTAATACAAAGCAAGGTAATTAGAATTATGACAAGGGTATTACAGGTAAGAGGTGCTATTCGAATGCACACGGGGAGCCTAAATTATCTCAGCAGTCAGGAAAGGCTTCTCTGAGGAAGTGACACTTGAGCTGCTGAGGCATGAAGAGAAGTTACCCAGGGGGAAGGAAAGTTCAAACAAAGACCCTGGTTATTAAAGTGTAAGCTCACTCCATTCACAGTTGGAGATGATCTAGCAGATTTGAACTGCCATGCTGGAGACACCTGAGCCTTTGTCCAGTGAGGGCACGGGGCAGCTCACAGGCCCTAAAAGAGAGCCTGGCCGTCTATCCAAAGAGGACTTTATATCTTTTATCTCATCGGCCCTTACCCATGCTATCCCACCTCAGTGAAAGACCTCTGAACAGGGAGTGGGAGGCTTTACTTCTGGCTCCAAGTTCACCATCAATTTGCTGTGTGGTTCTACAGACATCCCTTCCACTCTCTGGTTTCAGTTTCTCTATCTAAAATGAGGGGTTGGAATTTTTTTTTTAAAAACCCATACTCCCTTTTGGGTAAATATACAAATGTCATTCCCATCCTGCAGCATCTATGACAAGCCAGCAAATAATTTTCCAAATCAAAAATTATAATATTGAGTAAGCTTTTAAAACTGTGTATGCCCTTTAAGTATTCAGCAGTATTCTATCTTTAGCTGTCTGCTTAAGAAAACTTGGAGGCGGGAGTAAAGAAATGGTCTCCAAGTTCACCCTTTCCCTGTTATCTGTCTCCGTCCCTCCCAAGTGAACCTCTGGTCACCAGCACTTATCATCTCTCGCCTTGTTTCTTTTATTCTTTCCAGGATAAATTGGCCAGGCAGTGAACAGAAGCCCTGGGTCATTCAAAAAAGAAAAAGGGAAAAAAAAAAAAAAAGGCATGCTGTGGAAGATTCTTTTGAAAGATCATTTCCAGTGATACTGGGAAACGGACACTTTGAAAGAGGCATACAATGTTCCTGGGGACAATTTAGCAATATGAATTAAAAGCCTTCAAAATGTTCATCTCCTTTGAACCACTGATTCCACATCTAAGAATTTACTCTCAATTATGGATGAACACAAAGATTTATCCACAAGGATGTTCATTTCGCCATTTTTATAACAGCAAATAATTAGAAATAACCTAAATGTACAATAGGAGATTGGTTACAATGGAATATATGTAACTTTAAAAATGATATACAGAATATTTACTGTTGAATAAAACAAAGATTACAAAACAAATGATCCCAATTATGTGTACACGTGTGCGTGGGGGGTGGGGGTGAGGTAAGCACCGAGGGTGGGGTTGCACTGTGTTCATTTTTCTTACTTGTTGACTCAGAGCCAACTCCCTAGAGCAACACATGATGCCACTATCACAACGTCATCCTCACAAATACATCTATTAACCTATATTAAAGTTATAGAAGCTTAATATTAAAACAGAATGAAATAAACCTCACAAGCAGGCAGCAACAGAGCTCAATTCTCCACCACCATCTACTCCCATCAGGGATCTGAAGATAATCTTGCAGGTATAATGGTTTTCCACCCCCAGACTTTTCATTTCATATAGATTTTTCAGTTGTTCTTTCTTTGAGTCTAGTTCAGTGGTTTCCAAACTTTATAGTGTATAAAAATGACTGTCCATGGTGGTTTGGGGTAATTTTGACTTTGAGATTTTTTTTCTCCTCACACTGTGAGTTTAGAACCTAATCACTGTTTTGTGGGGTTTTTTTGTTTTTGTTTTTAAAAAAGACTACCAGAAGGACACTTACCAAAATGTTAACAATGCTAGATTTTTATTTCCTTCCTTGAGATTTTCTATTTTGAAGTTATCTGACAATAAACATATACTATCTTAGTAATCAGAAAGTAAAATGCTACTTAGAAATAAGTGAGTTAAAAACTGTCCAAAAAATAAAATAAAAAGAAGTTATGTCTTGACTTTAAAAAGGGGTGACTCTAACCATGCCCTTCATATCCCTCCCCTCTGTAAGCTCTGAGACTGCCCCAGTTGGTGCCGCAACGCCCAAGGACAGATATTACAGTACGTCACTAGGATACCATGCAGGAAAAACTGGCAAGAGAAGTATTTTTACATTTACCTCCTGGGCTGTATTTATACTAAGGCTTAGAAGCTTAGAATGAAGGGTCGGAAATGAAGCAGCCATGACCATCAGCTAATGGATCTGTCCCCTACTCCTGAAACTCTACCAAGTATTCTCAATAAGCTAAAAGCATGTAAGATATATGCCCTTAGTCCTAAGAACCAAAAACTGTTCAACCTGCTTTTCCCAGATCTGATGGTGCCCCCAAGCACACTAGCAAAGACCAGTAGATAAAGAAGAGGCCATAAATCAGACCGGGCTCAGCCAATAACTGGTTGGACCATTTGCACCTCAGTTTCCCTCTGTTAAATAGCCTAATAAAGGCACTCCTTTTCTTTCAAAGGAGTGGATATAAAAACATTAGGACACAGTGAACAGCATCACCTCAGCGTAGGGTGTTACTTAATGAAGTAACTGCTGGGACTCTGCAGCGGAGAAGGCAGCTGGCTAATTACCAGCCTTTGGCACAAGGCTGGTAAACTGCAATTTGCCTCATATTTCCAGCTTTCCAAGAACCTAGATGCTCACAAAAAAGGTGAAGGGGCTGCAGTGAGAAAGATAACTGTGCTAAATTTCTCTTGTGGCATAACTCAGGAGCTCTTAGGTCAAGGACAGAAGACAGGTGGGATTAAAACTCCAAGCCAGGGGCCCAGTTTTCCCAAAACACAAGTGGTAAAAAACCACCAGGGCAGGATCTAAGGATGAGGGGTTATCTGGCCAACTTAATTCAATAACCACCTGATCCCCTACCAGGTATTGCAACTACGTGCATTTTCTGCTCCAGATAAAACACATGACTTCCAAACCAGTCAGAGTTGCCATTAGGTTACGTTTTAAACCCACCTAGAGTCAAATAAAGCTAATGGTACAGTTATGGTGTCTATTAAAACACGATGCTTTTGTTTAGAGAGTGAACAGAGAGAACAGCACAGACATCAAGGGCTAGGAATTTTGAGTATTCCAGAATTGTTTCTGGGAAGAAAGTAATAAGAACAAGTCTGATTTTTAGAAATAACTGTAACAGGGCCAAAATGTATCAGAAGGTCCACTCTTGTACAACTATCCAGTCCCAATGAGAGCAGAACAGCCCCCCCCCACACACACACACACACAGCCAGGCAACAGCTCAGGGACAGAAATGAGGCACCTCATAAGTGAGAAATATTAAACACACTGACCAAGGAAGCCAACTTGGGCCTGGGACTTAGAGCTTAAGGATCATTAAGATGGGAGAGAAAGCCTACTTGCTCCATTGTCAGAGACCAAAAGACACCCAAAACAGTTTAGATAAAATGAACAATTCATAAGTAAACATATCTTCACATATTTTGTTTTTAAAGCGAGAACAAAACACCTAATTAGCTAGAACACACGTCTATGACCAGTGATCTTCATACATTCATTTTAATCAGAAAAACCTCAGGGGATTGTTTTAAAAAAAAAAAAAAAAAGAATGGGTTCCAGGGGTCCACCCCCAGAGAATATCATGGCAGAAGTCCCGGATGAGCTGAGGAATCTGCATTTAGCAAGCACTCCAGGTGATGTGGCTGCTTATAGCCTGGAGCCCACACTCAGTGCAGGATGGCCTATCATACCTGTCTGCCTTTACCTTCTATTAGGTTGGTGCAAAAGTAATTGCGGTTTAAACGGTTAAAAATAGGGTTTCTGGGCGGGAATTCCTGCTCGTTCTCAGGAATTTTTTTCCCTTTCCTGTTTCCAAATCCCAAGACGTAAACTGTTTTCTGTTCTTTACGATGAATCGTTTCCACAAAGTGACAGCTGATACCACCAACCACCTGGGTTCAAGGAGCCGATTTTCCGGATGTCCCGACCAACTTTTCTCAGGATTCGGGAGCGGGAAAGTGAAAAGATTTCACGAGAATGGGCGGATTTCCCTCCCGGAAACCCTAGTTAAAAATAATTGCAAAAACCGCAATTACTTTTGCACCAACCTAATAGCAGGCGTCACCCAAACGGGCTCAAATCAGTTCATAACTGAAGCAGAATGAATCCAATTGACATGTCGTGTGAAACTTCAACAAAATTACAAATAAAACTAGGGCAAGATGAAGACTGCCAGAAAAAGGCGAAAACAAGTAAAGGAAGCACTTAGCACCTAAGAATTCCTCTAAAACTGGTTATCTTTTAAAAGGGTGAAGATGTTGTACTTTTGATACCTGTCTGATCTCACCTTGTACTCATATGCCAGGTAGGAACTCTGAATTCACTAGTGTTATCACCTAAAAATTCCATGGACTCAGCCAGACCTGAGTTAAAATCTGGGCTTTATTAAAATTTAAACTTAATCTAAATTAAATTTAAATTTACAATAAGATAAAAACCTAATTAAAAACACTTACCAGCTGGGTGACCTTGGAAAAAATTTGTCTTCCCTAAGCCACTATTTTCTCAACTCTAAAATGGGATTAAAAATATCTAGCCCCACAGTATTGTTTTGAGGATGAAATAACAGAATTTTGTAAGTAGGTCCTAAATCAATGGTTAATCCATGAATAAACATTTATTTTTTAGGGTCTTCTACACCTCAGGCATTGTAGGCACAGGAGATACAGTAATGGTAAAAGAGACAGAGGGACAAAAATACAGATAATAAATAAGTAAACAAATAATTTCAGAGATCGACATGTGCTCTGAAAAAAATAAAACAATCATATGATGGAGTGACATGGGGGTTCGGAGTAAATATAAAAAAGACCTTAGATGCGTCCTTTACACTAAGACCTAGGAGAAGAACATTTTAGGCACAAGAACAGGTGGGGACAAACGAAGTACATTCCTGGGAAGGAAGAAGGACAGTGAGGCTGGAACTCAGCGGGGAGGACAGTAAAAGATGAAGCTGGGGAGTCATAGTTATGTTGATTATGTAGGGCCCTGTGACACCTGGTGAGAATTTAGATTCTCTTCCAAATACAATGGGAAGCCATGGAAGGTTTCAAAAGAAAAGACTGGCATGGAAGAGGCACGATCTCATTTGCTTTTGAAAAAGATTTCCATAGCTGCCACATGGAGAAGGGCCTGGGGATTGGGGACAAGAAGGAAATAAAAACCTAATATTTCTTTAGTGCTTATGTGCTCTATGCTCTGAACTATCCTAAGAACTTTATATGTATGATCTCCTTTAATCCTCACAAACATTTCTGATAGGAGTCATTACTGTCCTGCTTCTATAGATGCCAAAACCCAGGCCTAGAGAGACTGGGTAACTTGCCCATCAGAGTAAGTGGAGGGGCCAATATGCAAACCCAGAAAGTCTGACTGCAATGCTTTTCCAATGCCTTTGAAAAGAAGTGGGGAAAAGTAGGGAGTCTAGGTAAAGAGACCACTGCAGGAGTAGAGGGGAGAGGTCCGGGCTAGAAAACAAATCATCATGTAACTCCTTCCTTAGTGTCGGTGTGTTTGTGAGGATCGTGGAGAAGGACCCACTCTGGTTGGTTGTAACAGGGAAGAACATAGCCGCATCTCAGCACAAGATTACAACTGGCTCCGAGACTGAAGGATCCCGCCCGGCCCATCCTCTGTGATCTCGTAAAGGCTGCGTCCCAGTCCCATCCTCTGAGCCAGCTTCCTGGAAGTCCAGGTAAGCAGCGTTCTTTCCAGATGACCTCCGGCAGCAACCAGGTCTCCAGAAGGGCTGGAGGACCTGGAGGAGAGGCTAGAAATAGCCACGGAAGGAAGGTTATCAGACATGCTACTGGCTTGTGAGAGGGGACTTCTGCCCCTTCTCCCACTTCAACACTCCTTTTATCGGTCTCCCTATCATCAAAACCCATCCGGGTATGAGTCCCTGGAACTGCCTGCAAGGGTCTGAGTGCAACAACAATGAAAGGGTTTCCAAAACAAGCGTCCCACATCCAAGCTTTCCAAACGTGCGGCTGGCGTCCAGGCTATAGCATTTCCAGAAAAGCAGCAACCTCGTTTGATAAAACACTTTTGGTATTGACACCTCCTTGGCTCAGAGAAAGTGGATGGGTGTGTGCCGGAGGTCAGGTAGAGGTTGGAAGGGGGGAAAAAAGGCAATATTTGAAGTTTTGCTGAAATATCAGGAACATGAAGCAGCCCATGTTTACACAGAGCTTTCCAAACCGATAGCGGCTTCCAAGTAGCTTTAAAAAAAACACATCAACATGTCCAATGAAACGGCTTTTTAGTTTCACAGAAATCGTACCGGGCTGTTCTCGTTCTCCTTGTCTCCTCAGACTTAATCTCCTAATATAATTTATCCTCTTGCTGATGCTGATTGTTTTATTTTTTATTTATATTGTATCCCTATCCCATAGACTGCCTCAAATCCACGGTGGACTAGGGTAAAGCAATAGATAACGAGACAAATAGTGTATAGTCTTGACATTCTGAGATATTCAACTTTCAGATCTGTGTAGTCAACAAAGGTTGTTTATTGTGGATATTAATTGGAGGTTATGAGGAGGGAATACCCTAATTAATAGGGTAAAGCACTTTAAATTTTTGATCTCCTTATATAACAAATAAAAAAAAGAGTGAGTCTCGTAATTATCATCTGCACTTTTCATATTTTTCTGTCCCTAACTGCCTAAATGATACTTTATAGGGAAAGTGGGTGAAATCGTATGTCCTACTTGCGTGTGGGTGATTTCATGGCTCTCACCATACAAACCGGGAATGACAGGATGCCAGTTCCGTAACTGTGCTACTTCATCTTCCAAATAAGACTTGTCAAAACCACAGAAGGAAATCGGAGTAAGACTCAATCTAAATCTACCCACCAACAAAGCTGGAATCTGTCAGTCCTTTCTGGCATGGGGAGGTCCAGCACGTCAGTGCTCACCGCTATTCTCAGGTGTCCTTCTAAATGCAGACAAGCTTTAGAATATGCAATCGCCTGCAGTGTGGGAACACAACTTTGGAGACATAAAAATGATGAGGTTTTCTAAATCACTGACAGGAGCTAAAATCCTTACTGAGACGAGGAGGCCAAAGATAGAACCAAAGCTTTACCACATTTATAAACAGCCCCCTAAGTGCTTTCTTCCAGAACACTCTCTCTCTCTCCCATAAACTTGAATGTAGCAATTATTCAGATCCCGAAGTGTAGGCAGAAAATGTTTTTGAGAGGCTCTTTCTCAAGGAAGCAAAAGAAAACTGGTATTTTTGACTAGCATTTTCTATCATCAGAAGTCCCTGGAACCAGGATCTTGGCACTCGAGAGGAAGCAGCAATGACAGATGCTTATAATGCTCACCCTGAGGATTTGCAACCTTGCGGAAGAACAGACAGATCAAATTACACCTTGTTGCAGTTTGAAGTGTTTTATTGCCTTCCAATTTTTTTAAAGATTGACACTCCATGCAGTTCACAGTAGGTGGCAACACTGAGCCATGAGACTATCCCATGTGCCAGTCTTGCTGCCTAGAGACAGTTTCATATAATAATGAACCCCATTCTATTATAAATATTTTGGTCTCTATTAAAATAAGGACAACAGGCATAAAGTAATTAAAAATACATGCCTGACACATTTGAAATCAAATGTGCCGCCACCAAATGTACTTCCTAGCATGTTGCCATTTCCCACCTCCATTGCCCAATCATTGGGCCAATCCAATTATTCCTTGAGACGACCAAATTGAGCCTCTCAATTCAGACCGAATAGTGACTTTTATGAAAATAATACTCAATTTTAATGTGCCTGCACTTCAGGAGACAGTGTGTAAAGAGCGAGAAACACGTTCTCTGTGTGCAAAAACCAGGGAAAATGAGTTCTGAGACTGCCTTTGCCAACCCCAGGTGTGGGCTTTCTTTTCTCAAACTCAAGAGAGACTGGAATGTAACAGCTGTCAGAAAGCAGCCACAGCCTGTGCCAGAAATACCCTTGCTGTGCGGCTCTAACCGCCAAGAGATAAGAACTCGTAACTCACACAGACACTTGTGGCTCAGGCTCAAGCACAGCAGGAAGGAAGGAAAGAGCATGCGCTCTAGAGTCAGATCTATGTTCTGACTCCTCCATGACCTTGGGCAAGCGTTTCTCTCCCCTGAACCTCAGTTCTCTCATGTGGAAGGACTAGCAGCAATGTATACCAAGTGCCTACTGCAGGACTGGGCTTAGAGCAGGTGCACAATACACTGCAGTTGTTATTATTAACAATCTCTGAAGGGTACGGTAAAATGAACTTGGAGATGTCTTGAGAACCATGGAGATCAGGCTCTCTGAACAAGAGACAGTTTGCACCCTTGAAAGGACCTTGATCTTCTGGGAGAGCATTCACTACAAGAAGCAGTCGTATAAAATCCCCACATGCTTTTGCCTACTCATGTGTTCAAATCAGTATTTACGGAGGGCCTGCAGAGTGCCAGGATTATGCCAGCACGAGGACACTACGACCCTGGCCTCATGAGTCACCATCTAGTGGAGAAGACAAGCTTTCAAAATAATCTCATGAGTCGATGTAAATGCCCATCTGTGACAAGTACTACAAAGGAGAGGTACACAGCCATCTGTGACATGGCCACCTCAAATGAGGAAAAGGCCCAGTCTAAGGAGCCACAGGTTGGCGAGGGCTTAACAAGACAACAAAGAAAGCTAAAGAAGGGGCCAGCCCGGTGGCTCAGGCGGTTGGAGCTCTGTGCTCCTAACTCCGAAGGCTGCCGGTTCGATTCCCACATGGGCCAGTGGGCTCTCAACCACAAGGTTGCCAGTTCGATTACTCGAGTCCCGCAAGGGATGGTGGGCTCTGCCCCCTGGTGGCCTCTGCCCCCTGCAACTAAGATTGAACTAAGATTGAACACAGCACCTTGAGCTGAGCTGCCGCTGAGCTCCCAGATGGCTCAGTTGGTTGGAGCGCGTCCTCTCAACCACAAGGTTGCCGGTTTGACTCCCGCAAGGGATAGTGGGCTACGCCCCCTGCAACTAGAGACGGTGGCTGGACCTGGAGCTGAGCTGTGCCCTCCACAACTAAGACTGAAAGGACAACAACTTGACTTGGAAGGAAGTCCTGGGGGTACACACTGTTCCCCAATAAAGTCCTGTTTAAAAAAGAAAGCTAAAGAAGACCTTCTCTCCACACCTTCAGTGGGCCCTAAGTAAGAAATTTAACTTAAAGGAACAAACCAGGAAGCACTTAGCTTCCTCTTCATGGCTAGGATGTTTTTCTTCTCTAACAGTAACACCCAGGAAACCTGCTGTGTTCCCTTTTTGTTTTTGCTGCCAGGAAGCTCTAAGTCAAAGGTGAAGCAATAATACAGACCCTTAAAGCGTGCATATTTATATTTTCCCCATTTGCCTTGGTGTGTCTTCTTCCTCTTACTTATATTTTCCCTAGTCCTGATTTCAAATTCCTAATTTCTATTTTATCATTGCACTTACTGTTCATGGATCTTTGGTGGAAGGAAGCAGGATACAAGTAGAAGCTTATTAATACTCTTTCTAAGGCTAAGGGGCTGAGCTGGAAAGAATTAACAGACTGCCCTTTGTGTCCCTGCCTGGCATGTTACCCCAGAAGCAGAGAAAGACACGTGGCTTAGTCCAATTTTATACAAGCAGTGCATTCGTGTGATTTGTGTGATGTAGCACGGTAGTGCTTTTTCCCCAGAGCCACTTTATCATGTTATATTTCTACCCTAACAAGCAGCTTTCCTTTTGCTCATTTTTCTCTGAAACATTCACTGACCTATATTTATAGTGAGCCTACATTCTGGATATTCAAGGATAGGTGCTCCCTCACCTACCACCCATCCCCCCCAATTTTCTACTTAATAAAGGCAACTCACTACATATGTAACTGCCATTTTACTTTTATACCTCTGAGAGGCATGATATATACATACAAATCCTTCATCAGACCACATGTCACAATTTTTGCATCAGAAAACAAGTCACTCTCCACTTACGATGAATTAATGTACACGTGTTGAAGGCTGAAAACAGAGGAAACAAGAAGAGATGTTGGAGAGGCCATTACCTTTTTTCAATTTGCAGTTATCTGTACCTCATTTTTTAAAAATAGGATGTTTTAAGAGCAAAACATCCATTTCTTGTAGAAAACTCTGTTTCTCTTCCTGGGAAGATGAAATCTTTGTAAATGATAATTAGACGCAATTCCGAGAACTGCAAATTGTGGCTCTTCTCCTGATTTGGTCCTGGCCCACTTTATATGATGAAAACTTTGAATTGTCTCTCCCAGGAAAAAAAATACATGAACACAATTCTGGACAGTTTTAGCAGACTCAAGGACCTTCTGAAAGTCCATTCACGAGCTTTGTAGGCAGAATTTCCCTAAGAATGGAGCAAATACTTAAGGGTGCCTGAGATGGTAGAGTGGCAAGAACATCTGAACAAAGGTAAATACTATAAACAATAACTATACCATGTAGATAGGAGCTACGAAGATTAATAAAAAATGGATATGAAATTATTTTTTTAAACTTTTATTTATTTTAAGTGTGTCCTTCCAGAACCCATCAGCTCCAAATCAAGTAGTTGTTTTGATCTAGTTGTGGAGGGCACAGCTCACAGTGGCCCATGTGGGGATCGAACCGGCAACCTTGCTGTTAAGAGCACCGCACTCTAACCAACTGAGCTCACTGGTCGCCCCCCCCCCGAAATTATTTTTTTAAATTCACTTATTTAGTGTTTTGTTTTGTTTTGAAGTGAGCCAATTTAAAGAAAAATACCACATGACTATTGCAAAACAACAGAGATGGGACAAGAATACCTAAAGTTAGGGAACACTGCACAGGGGAGACATAAAATCTAGGTTTAAAACCTGTCAAACAGTCTAAAGATCATTACACATGTGTCCAAACCCACAGGATGTGCAACACCAAGAGTGAACCCTAATGTAAGCTATGGGCTTTGGGGAATCATGATGTGTCAGCGAAGGTTCATCAGTTGTAACAAATAGACCACTCTGGAAGCGGGTGTTGGTAAGGGGAGACTGTGTGTATGTGGGGGTGTGAGGTATGCGGGAAATCTCTGTGTTTTCTGCTCAATTTTGCTGTGAACCTAAAACTGCTCTAAAAAGTATCTATTTTTTTAAAAAGTCATTCTCATAAAGCAGTTCATTCGAGACCACTGTTTTGTCCTTTTCTCTCTCCTCATGTTCCCCCATGCCAGCGATCTTGGCAAGACATACTCCCCATGTCACTCTTATCCCTCTGGGCCTTTCTTCCATCATGAGCCAGAAGATTCCTGGTTTGCTGCAAAGATTATGAAGGGGGAAAGATTGCCCTGGCAGACAAGACACGCGTGGGATGAAAGGGCTGGAGACTTCTGAGTTGCCAGGCAGAGGTAACTGACCAGGGTGAGGCGACAAAATCCAAACTGACACCCAGGGTCTGATGAGACCCAAACAGGGTAACAGGAAGTGAGTCAGAAACGCAAGAGATCTGACACTGTTGCTGGGTTAGCAAACCAAAGCCAGGGCCTTCGGGGATTGGGGCAAGAAGGGTCGGGAAGGACCACCAGTCCGTCCGTGTGGGTCTGTCTCCCCTCCACAATCAATCAGGACTTTAAAATTACACCCTCAACGCCGGCCTCCCCTGCTGGGCTAAAACTTCCAAGAGGAAAAAGACAACTCGTATCTTATTTATCTTCTTCTCAGCCCTGTGTTATCTCCTAGCACAGTGCCTGGCACATAGTAGGCACTTTGAGGGAATGGAAGAACTGAGCTACTTTTGGGAAAGGGAAAAGAAGCACCTCATCTCTTCTTTTGTGCCCTCTGCTGGCTAGCAAGATGCCCAGGAAATGGTTATTTTAAAAGCAATCAAACTGACATAATTAACAAGTTGTTTTTTTAAATATAACTATCATTTGAAAAAAAAGAGCAAATGAATCCAGAAAACACAGTGCCTTTTACTTTTCACTTCCCATAGGCAAATCCAGGGTGACAAATGAAGCTGGAGGATGGATTGACCAAAATTTAAAACTGTCTGTGGCTTCCACAGGGCTCGCCAACACAAGTGGTACTGACACGGCACGCTCCTCCACTAACCGCTTGGCTCTAACGTCATTTCAACATGCTCCATCCCCAAAAAGAGACTTTAAGGATGAATGTAGCACCAACATCCAGGTACCCTCATTCTCTGGATAAACAATGGGATGAAAGGGTGGCGTGCCTCTCTCCAACTCAACCCTAGCAGCTGCTTCTGAGAAATAACTACATTGGGGAGAAGGAAAGTATTAGAGGCAGTGTCAAAGTGAGTGCTCGGCCGGGCTGGGTGGGACAGCAAGTTTCTGAGGTCACCAGCTGCTCTTTAAAAATGGGTTCCCCGGGCAGACAGGTGGCTCAATTGGTTAGAGCGTGAGCTCTAGGCAATGGGGCTGCTGGTTCGATTCCCACATGGCCAGTGAACTGTGCCCTCCACAACTAGAATGAAGTCAATGAGCTGCGGCTCAGCTCCCAGGTGGCCAAATGGCTCAGTTGGTTGAAGGGTGGGTTCTCAACCACAAGGTTGCCCATTCAACTCCTCGACTCCTGCAAGGGATGGTGGGCTGCGCCCCCTGCAACTAAGATTGAACACAGCACCTTGAGCTGAGCTGCCACTGAGCTCCCAGGTGGCTCAGTTGGTTGGAGCACGTCCTCTCAACCACAAGGTTGCCAGTTCGATTCCCGCAAGGGATGGTGGGCTGCACCCCCTGCAACTAGCAACGGCAACTGGACCTGGAGCTGAGCTGCACCCTCCACAACTACGATTAAAAGGGCAACTTTAGTTGGAAAAGTCCTGGAAGTACACACCATTCCCCAATAAAGTCCTGTTCCCCTTCCCCAATAAAATCCTTAAAAGAAAAGAAAGAAACGGGTGCCCCAAGGCACGAGATGATACACTGGGATGACAGGGTGCTGTTCCCTAGGGTTTCCTTACCCAGGTGGATCAAACGTTGATGACCATAACTGAGGCTCCATAATCTCAGAGCTGGAAGCAATCTTCGAAACCACAAACCCAAGGCCCATCTCTGCCGACTGCTTTTCCAGCTTAGACACCCTCACTGATGAGGGACTCACTACCTCTGAAGGAAACCCACTCCAACTTTGGGCAGCTCTATTGAAAATCTGGATCTCTATTGTTTTTCTCTGAAAAAGCACAAGGTTTCCAAGGCACTCATGAACAACCTAGCCCACAAAGAGGGAGTCCACAGGACAACGTGATTGCATTTCCCCTTCCACCAGTCTGGGGAACTTTTAGCTTAGAACTACTGACTTACAGAATCTCTAGAACTAGAAGCAATGGTAATACTAGTTATCATTTATGGAACACTTACTGGGAGTCAAGTATATGCTCAGACATTATCTAATTTAATACAACATTTAATGCTCACAGTCTCCTTTGAGGAAGATATTATTTATGAGCTCTATTTGCCTGAGAAATGAAGCCTCAGAGAGTTAATATCATTTGCCAAAACTCACCCAGTGAAGACACAGGTGGGTTAGGAATGAAACCCAAGGGTCTGTATTTGTTGTTTTGTTTAGCAGTAGAAGTCTTTTAAAAAATAGAATGACGTTCAATATAAATGGGCTAAATGCTTTAATCAAAAGATAGCGTGGCTGAATGGATAAGAAAACAAGACCCCAACATATGCTGCCTACAACAGACTCACTTCAGATTGAAAGACACACAAAGACTGAAAGTAAAGGGATGGAAAAAGACACTTCATGAAAATGGAAACGGAAAAAAAAAAAGCTGGGGTAGCAATACTTATACCAGACAAAATAGCCTTTAAAACAAAGACCATAACAAGAGACAAAGAAGGACCCAGTAATCCCCGATCTGAGTCTTTACCTAAAGAAACCCAAAACACTACTTCGAATGGACATGTGCACCCCTATATTCATTGCAGCATTATTTACAATGGCCAAGATATGGATGCAGCCCAGGCGTCCATCAGTGGATGAATAGATAAAGAAGAGGTGGAACATACTTATAATGAAATATTACTCAGCCATAAAAAAGAATGAAATCTTGCCATCTGTGAAAACATGGATGGACCTGGAGGGTATTATGCTGAGTGGAGTAAGTCAGACAAAAAAAGACAAATGCCATATGATTTCACTTATATGTGGAATCTAAAGAACAAAATAAACAAACAAAACAGAAACTCATAGATACAGAGAACAAACTGATGGTTGCCAGATAGGAGAGGAGTTGGGGGGTGGGTGAAAAAAGGAAAGGGATTAATAAGTAAAAACTGGTTGTTACATAGTAGGCATGGGGATGTAAATTATAGCATAAGGAATATAGTCAATAATACTGTAATAACTATGTATGGTGTCAGATGGGTCCTAGATTTGTTGAAGTGATCACTTTGTAAGTTATATAAATGTCTAGTCACTATGTTGTATACCTGAAACTAATATAATATTGTATGTCAACTATAATTGAAAATTTTTTAAATTGTTTTTTAAAAAATTTTTAATAAACAGAATTTTATTGTCAAAACCCAATAAATAAAATAAAGCAACACTGTGTGAAGACCCATAAAGCAGTGCAGATACTCCGATAATTATAATTAATAAACCCATCTTGAATTCCTCTACTAAAAGTAACTCTCTCAAAGGGAGTTTTGCTGCTTTGTCTTCTGCCATACCCAGTACTTAGAATAGCCCCTGCCACACAGAAAACACTCCACAAGTATTGGTGACTCAATGAATCCAATATTCACAGAGCCTTTACTATGTTCCTGGCACTGTTCTAAGAACCTTACAGGTGTTAGCACGATTAACCTCACCATGGGTTCTATTATCCCCATTTTATAGACAGGAAAATGAGGCACAGAGAGGTCAAGTATGTTTCCAAGGTCACTCAGCTAAGTAGGCAGCAGAATTGGAATTGAAACTTGGGTCAGACTTTGTATCCTTTTAACTTTATCAAACCACTCTATTCCCTTAGTTTATAACAGGAGAAAGATCTGAGGCTATAGAAGACAGACTGTTTGCCACAGAAATAGTTAATAGCAGGGACTTTGGACTTCTTCAGGTGGCTTTTACTAAAGACTATTTCTGTACCCCTGATGGCCTGCCTTTTTATTTCTCATAAATATTTGACATTGCCACTTTAGAGATGAAGAAACTGCTCTGAATTCCCAGTTAGAGAGAAATTCAGTGACCAGGGCCCACTCCAGCTTGGCCATTACTTGGGAGCTAAATCTGCTTTTCTCAACCTTGCTGTGTGAGTGCCTGGCTGGGCCTCACACACTGTAATCAAGAAACAACATCACGGGCAGAGGGAGCAAAGGCAGAGGGCTAAGGAGAGGCCAAAAATGATAAGAAAGAAGGATAAACAGAACTCTCATTGCTATTATATTTCATAGCAGTTTCATCCCCAGCCCATAGTTGAAAAATGAATTTCAGTGTCCACTGTATACTGGTGTCTTTGCAGCTCTGCAAAGTCCAATCTGAGCAAAGCAATTTCTCCACTTTGGCTTTCTTCTTGCCCCTCCTAGAGATGTTAGAAGACTCTCTTTTAAAATAATAGATAAGCCACAAATGCCATTCAGACTGAATTTCATGAAATTCCCACTTCAAAAAAAGTACCATGATAATAAACAGCACCGCAAACATCCAAGGTCGAGTTCAATGATTGAGAATAACTGTTCTAGACGTCCATTTCCAATGGAAAACACACCTTTTGAATTTGCAAAGAAGTAAACACTGTAAACTTTTTGAACTGGCTCCCAAGATTGACCTAAAACCTAAAGTAACACTGTCTGATGAAATATAATGTGGGGGCAGATGGGTGGCTCAGTTGGTTAGCACATGAGCTCTGGGCAACGGGGCTGCCGGTTCGATTCCCACATGGGTCAGCGAGCTGCACCCTCCACAACTAGAATGAAGTCAATGAGCTGCTCTCAACCACAAGGTTGCCAGTTCGACTCCCGTAAGGGATGGTGGGCTGCACCCCCTGCAACTAAGATTGAAAGGACAACAACTTAACTTGGAAAAGTCCTGGAAATACACACTGTTCCCCAAAAAAGTCCTGTTCCCCTTCCCCAATAAAAAATTAAAATATATATATATATATATGTATATATATATGTGTGTGTGTGTGTTTCACACCGCATATGCAATTTTAAATTTTCCTGAAGCCACACTAAAAAAAGGTAAAGAGAAACCAGTGAAATTAATTTTAACAAAATTACTTAACTCAATAAGAGTATACCCCAAATATTATCATTTTCAACATGTAATCGGCATAAAAATGATTATTGATATATTTTACATTTTTTTGTAGTATTAAGTCTTCTAAATACTGTTATGGATTTCAAATTCGCAGCACCTCTCAATCCAAACCACCCGAATTTCAAGTGCTCGAAAGCTGCATGTGACTAGTGGCTGTTAGGACAGCAGAGACCTCAAGCTTTCAAGTCCCAAGCACATATGCCAGGCACAGTCTCTCCCTCCGCCTGATACAGGAAAGTGAACAGACAGACAAACCAGAGCTCGGAATCGGAGGCTGTTTAACAGCAAAAAAAATTGCTGTCAGACCAAAGCACAGGCCCTTGCTCCTTATTTCACAACATGAAATCCTGTCCAAGTCAACCAAGGCTTAAGACATAAATGTTGGGAGGTGGTAACTGATTAAATCATTAGGGGAGGACTGGGCCTGGGAAGCAAGGATTATTATAATGAAAAATAGGACTGATAATCACTTCCATCTACTGAGCTTATGTAGAAGTGACCCCTCACCTCCTCAGATACCCTTGCCTGATAACCATGCCCTCAGGCAGCCGGGTGACCAGGAGGTTCCCGAGGTAGACAGAGGCGGCACCGGAAGAAACTAAGCCCAGGGCTTGGCCTCAGAGCCCTGGGTTCTGTCCCGGGTCCCCTAACTGAGCCACAAAACGGAATTGCCTTGAGGCACTTATTTAAACACAGACTCTCAGGCTCTGCTCAGGTGTACTGGAGCCGTGTGGGGGTGGGGACAAAGGCAGGAGCCCAGGATCTGCATTTTTTAAGGTATTTCCCA
Organism: Rhinolophus sinicus; assembly: GCF_036562045.2. NCBI lineage: Eukaryota > Metazoa > Chordata > Mammalia > Chiroptera > Rhinolophidae > Rhinolophus > Rhinolophus sinicus. The sequence goes on from NC_133756.1 coordinate 131,416,345, forward strand.
GGTGATGCTGATGTTGCAAGTATTAAAACGCCTCTCCTTAAAAAAAAAAAAATCTAATGTACAAAGACCCACACTTGACAACACAGAGCATTCCTCTCCATCCAGTAGATTCCATTCACTGAATTGAACTGTTGCAGGTATTCCTTTCACGTATGCTGAGGTATGACAGGTTTTCAGACTTGTTGAGCCAACTGTTGGAGATATTTTTCTCTGCGTTGTCAGTGACTTCCATCTAAGGTTCCTGAAGATAATTCTTTCTCTGGCTTTGACAATAATGACAACAGCCAATATTTATTGAATGGTTACTATGTTCCACAAAGATACATTATCTCATTTAACCCTGAACAACAATCCTCTGAGGTCAGTGCTATGATTATGCCTTACCCAATTTACAGATGAGGAAGGTAGTACTTTTATTTATTTATTTATTTATCTTTCTTATTATTCATTTCAGGTGTACAAAACAATGTACTAGTTAGACATTTATACCCCTCACACAGTGATAACCCCCCTCCCCCAATCTACTATCCCTCTGACATCACGCACAGCCGTTACATTTCCACTGTCTCTATTCCTTATGCTGTTCTCCGCTTCCTGTGGAGGAAGGTAATACTTCTAATTAAACTTAATTTGAAGTAGGCCTGTATAATGCAAAAGCTTCACTATCATCATTCCTCCTAATACTAAGAACAGCTAGGTTTCTTTCCAGCATCTAATGTGTGCTGACCTTACAAATACTGGATGACCATTAACAGATCCAGCCCATCTCTACACAGTGTTTCTCCTCTGTTATCCCACAATCCACCAAACTTGCCCCATACTTGACAGTTGTTTGCCTTCTCCAACAGCCTGAGAGTCCCTTAAGGATGGTAACTCTCTGACTGTCACACGTATCTCTGTGCCCAGGAAGTTCACAAATCCCTATAGAGCCTGGTTAGGGAGGGAGGGAGGACGGGAGGGAGAGAGGGATGGATATACTTCTGATAGGAAGCAAGAGAGATCTACATGAGTGGACTTTATCAGCTAGATAAACAGAAGCTCCATAATGCTTCTAAGCAGGGACAGGATAAAGTTTAGTCCAGGAGTATCTGGCACGCTCTGCAAAGTGACATGGGGTGGGGATTGGGGGGGGCCGGAGTGAGGAGGCGCTACAGAGAGCAGATCTGAAGGCAAGAAAGCACTAGTACCTGAAGGCAGCCAAGGCCACATTAAAAGGCGGTTTCAAAAGAAACAGGGATCTGGGCCTAGGAAAAGCTGGACCGTGGGCCCAGTAGGGACCTGATCAGGAACAAAAGTCCTACAAAGTCTCCTAGTTTCACTCTCTGGCCTCAAAGGACACCACTGCTTTGCTCTCTCATTTAGGTCACCAGTGCTTTTGGTTTTATTTTTAAGAGGAAAGAAAAAATATTATCTGCCTCACAATCCCAGTCTGCTCATGACGGAGCCACACAGACGAGACCCAGACAGACTCCCTCCACTGTGGTTTCCTTGGCCACCTCATTTAGGGGAAGTCAGATGTGCCATCGTCCGGAAAGGTCCTGACATTCCCGAGTCCTCCTCACGGGGGCAGCAGGAACCGCCTGAGGCACCACCCACAGGTTTTGCCATCAGGGCACCTCTGCTGCTGGCTCCCACAGCCCTCATCCTGCTAGAGACAGAAAGGTGGGCAGTCAGTCAGGGGAGCGGGCACCCTGTGTCCTGTGGGCCCAAGGCTGAAGCCTCTGGGGTTTCTCCTAGTGTCATCTCCCAAACAGTCTAGTCACTGGATAAGCAGCCTGAAGAGGACTGGATACTACCCCCAGCTGCCAGAGCCCCCAGTCCTGAGAACACCCACCCCCTCTTTCCTCACTTCATACATATCACAATGCAGGATTATGCCAACCCTAAAGTAGGGGGGAGGTAGGAACTTTGAAATTAGACACTGAACATTTTTAGGGCTTGGAAATCATTGGAATTTGTTTGTGTGGACTTTTTTGATGTGTTCAAAGAATGTTACTTCAAATGTCTCCCAAGAGGTTCACAGAACCGGGATACACAGAGGGTGCCACAAGTCTATCCACCAAGCCCGACTTCAGTGCCTAATTAGAATGGCAAATCAGGGTATTTGAAGGCAAATCAGATGTGGAAGTGCAATTTCTGTAGGAACAGCGAAGAGTGCTCATTACTGACAGGCCCCAACTTGCCATGGGCCTTAATGAGCATCCAGTTAGACTTGGGCTCTGGCAACGCACCCACCCCACAGAGAAGACCTGGGGAACATTCCCTCAGCCATCTCTCTGCTCTGTAAAGTATTTTCCTCTCTGCTGATCAAAGTGGAAAAAGGAATTATTCTCAAGTTTAAAAACCCCCATCCTAGCTGAGGAATGCGTAGGCCCCTAATTCCTGGGTGAAAGGGCCAAGGGATTGGGTTATTTAGGCTGACGGTTCCAAAATGCAGTGACTTCAGGAAGCTCCCCTGGGAGCTTGTAAAGGATACAGTGGCCTGGGCCCCACCGGACCTGGGGAGCTGTAGTATTTGTAAGCCCCTGTGGTGACCACTGAACAGGCTACTCTTCTCGAGCAGCAGGTTGTAAAGACACATCCGAATGTAGCAGAATGTCCTCCATGTCCCTCACACCAGGGAAGTGACAACAGTCACAGTAATGAGAAAGAAAGGAGGACACGTAAGACAGTATCTGCACACATACATATGTTCGCACACATACATATATCACACACACGTACAGATGGCTGGGTGAGCTGTGTGGCAGGATGGAGTGGCACACACACCCACATACACACGCGCGCACACACACCCGCCTCTACAGCCAGTTCACAGGAGCTGGAGAAGATGGGGGGGTGGGGAAGCCCAGGAACTTGAAATGAGAAGGTACTTTCTCACACCAAACATGGATGGATGTGTTCTAGGACTTGATCATGACCTCAGGACTCCCCAGCCCTCTCCACGGAGCCCGTCCCCTACTTGCCTGCTCCCATGGAGATCATCAACAGGGAGAGACTCACAGGCCCAGCGGGTGACAGGTCTACATAGATGCCCACCCTCCAGCCTCCTCAGCATTACCTCTGGGGTAGGAAGCGTGGCGTGCAAGCCCTTGTGACTCACGTCTATCTTCTTCTGTTTCCCATCGTGTATTTGCATCCAGTCAGCTCAGACCCCTTGTCATTCCCACACTCTGGATTTCTCACCTCCATGCCTTGCTCGGATTGGTTCCTCTCCCCAGAAAGTCCCCAACTCCCCTTCGGTTTATCCTCTCCCCATCTCTGCTTAGCAAGCCTTATTTGTCCATCCTATTCAGGGGAAACCACCCCACCTTCTTTGGGTTCCCCTCCCATTCATCACTGCACAAAAGCCATGCCTTCCCCCCAAGCCCTGTCTACCCTGCAGGTGGGAAAGGGTGCGCAGAGATCCTGCTCACCTCCTAGGCCTCGTCTAGAAGACACTTGATGCTCTGCAGCTGAAATGCATTTATAAGGTTGGCTCACTGGCCCTTAAACCACGACTTCTCACATTTCAATGTGAATAAGATCACCTAGGTCGGGGGGAGCGTGCTTGTTAAAAATGCAGACTTTAGAGGTTACGGCTCAGTGTATATGGGTAGGGCCCTGAAACCTATGTTTTTCACAAGCAGCCCATCATACACACATCAATCTCATGCAGGTGGTCTGTGGAAAATCCTTTGAGAAGCATTGCTAAGCAGATAACTTACAACAAACCCCAAATCGTGCATGTATTCGAATGTCTGCCCACTACAAGCCTGTACAAGGCACTTAGGGGAACAAAGAAGAGAATTAAGGATCAGATCTTGCTCTGATAGCCTCTCACAGGAGTTAAAAGACATGAATATAAATCACCAACGTCAACCAAAATACAAGAAAGAAAACAGCAAGTGCCATCCAAGTAGAGATCATGAGTCACAGGAATTCAGAGGTGGAAAAGACACCAAACTGGAGACAGGAGGATGGAGGGGCGGTAAGAGACTGAAACAGCAGCCCAGGGAAGGTTTTGAGAAAGAAAGACTGGTTAATAAAGTGAAACTCTGCAAAGAGGGAGGAGAATTAGGCCTTTTGGACTTGGCGAGTAGCAAGCCAAGCAGATCTCAGAGAATGGAGGGTGAAAACCAGACAGCAAATGGAGAGAGAGACAGAGGCACGGCAGAGAAGGGTCACAGAGAAGGGAGGGAGAGCAGAACTCCCACACCAACGATAAGAAGAGACACCCACTCTGGAGAAGGTTCCAGAGATCCAGTTCTTCCTGGTGCAAAGCTGTCCCCTGATGTCCCAGGGAGCGGAACAGAAACGGATGTGAGGAGCACCTCCTCCGGGCTGTTCAAGAAGGCGGTATATGTCCACAGGAGAGGTTTTCCTCCTTTCCTCTCCTTTGGGAAGTTAGATTTTCTTTTCTTTTCCATAAAAGGAAACCTCTGCTAGATACAGAGTAAAGTCCCAACTCCTAAGCTTGGTCCCTGAGGTCCAATCTAATTAATGCTCAAGTACCTATTCAGCCTGACCTGTTGTCATGGCCCCACAGGTAGCTGAGCCTCACACACCTTAGCCTCACACACCATCTCACCATTGCCTCAACCTGAGCCTTTCACACCTCCAGGCCGATGCACACGGGGCTACCTGCAGGGCACGCCTTCTCCCAAACACCTTTCTCTGACGTGGTACCCTTGCCTAACTCCTGGGCTTTTGGCTTTTAAGCGTCAGATCAAATGTCTCCTGCCCACCCCACCCTTCACCCCACCTCCCTGCTCACATTTCCCCCACTACTGTACGACCTCTGCCCTCCCACGACACTCAGAGAATCCTTAAATGTGCGCACTCATCACACTGAGTAGAAATCATCCGTTATTTGCCTGCCTCCCCCTCAAAACTGTGAGTTCCCTGAGGACAGGGAACCAGTCTTATTTATATCCCCAGCATCCTCTTGTTAATATTTTAAATAATATTTACTGAGTGTTTGCTGTGTGCCAGACACTATGCTAAGAATTTATCTGCATTATCTCATTGAATCCTCAGAACTGTATAAAGCTTGTAGTCAACATCTATATTGCAAAGGTGAAAACAGTTGAAGCTCAGAAGCATTAAGTATCTGGCCCAAGGTCTCTGGACTGGAAAGGGGGGGGGGGGGAGGTACTGGCACAGGATCCCAGGAGGTTCCACTTCGCAGTTTCACTTCAGCCTCCCCCACTCAGCACGGGGCAGGTGTGCAGTTAACGTTTGTGGAGTGACTAGATGACTGAGAATGCCCTCCACCAAGCATGTTTTGTCTGAGAGGGGACACAGGATGAAGATAGTTAATAACAGTGGTACATTTACCATATATCTGGCTCTGGGTGAAGGGATTTACCTGGTTGTCTCACTTAATCCTTACCTTATGCGGTAGATACTTCCTAATAGATATATATCTCTATAATGCAGAAATGGAGACACACAGATGTTATGTAACAGAACTCAGATACAAATCTAGGCAGTCTAGCTCTGAGACCCAGGCTCTTATCCACTAGATAACACTATCATTTAGGTAAGCTGTGTAAATTCAAATAAAAAAAATTAAAGGCAATTGAAAAAAAAAAACGGGAAAAGAGAAGATTGGAGGCAATTCTGGGTCAGTAACTATTCAGTTTTAATCAGGGGCTGCTTCTTGGAAGAGCTGGTTCACAGCTGCCAGTTTTAAAGAGAGGAAGAATATAGTTGGGCCTCAGAAGGGACAAGGCTATTTGGATGACAATGCACTAATAAAGATGTATCCATAACACGCAACCATATCTAAGTACTAACATGGCGGTGCTTCCATTTGTCTTCAAACCCCATCCCTATGAGACAATGCAAGTATGACTGCAGAGAACACGAAGGCCCAGAGGAGGAAGGAAACCTGGGAGGCGTCACACAGCACCTGGATCGTGAGCATGACTAGCCCTCTACACCGCTGAGTGCTAATGCACTACGTCTGTGCTGCTCAGCTTGACCCAAAGTGGGTACGTGCCATTCTACCACGATCTGTTCTCTTCCTCCTCAGGAAGAGAACCACTGGGGTTTAGCGGCACACGTGTAACCCAGGAAAAAGCCATTTCCATACACCGATGAGTGGCCCCTGTGAGTGAGTTCTGATGAATGTGATGTAAGTGAAGGACCATGCAGGACTTCTGGGAGGCATTTCTATAAGTGTGACCGCGTGTGTTTAGGGAGGGAGCAGGGGAAGGGAGCTGATCCTGTCCTCCGTCGCCTGGAACACAAACATGAGGGCTGAAGCTCAAGCAGCCTTCTTGAGCTTTGAGATGAAAGCTAAACAGTAGGGATGACAGAGCAACAAAATTCAAAGTTCTCGGGGCTCAAAGACTTTGTGAGGCCAACCTAATAGCTCTGGGATAACTACCTCCAGACTTTGATGTGAAAAGAAATAAATTCGTTTGTCATTGTTAGGTTTTCTATCATTTGCAGCTAAACATAAGCCTAACTGACTAACCGAAAATAAGAACAGTCATTTGAAAAACTCATAGACCTCCATCGAAATGGTATACTTTTAGTATTTGTTGACTTAAAAATACAAAAGGGTAAAGACCCACTATGTATTCAATAAGGCTTTTTAATGGTTAAGTACATTCAAATAAATTTTTATTTCATTTCATCATGGCATCTACATACGTCTGAAAAATATTTTTGACCAATGACATTGTTTACCCCGTCTGCAGATGTGTAGTGTCCGTGTGAATTTGCTGACCCACTGCAATAATTCTGTGGTTCCTCTCAAAAAGTTGATAGCCCAAGGTTGGGGGTCCACTGCCCTAAACAACATAGGGAGGTCAGGGAAAGCTTGATGGAGTTTTGAGCCTGGACGGCTAAGGATTAAGGGACAAAGAAAGGGTACTCTTGGCAGAGGGAATGGCATGCGTAGAGTCATGGAGATGACACTGTTAGATCCCACGGTCTTACATATTCTCACAGGCCAGTCTTAAACCTGGTGTTCGCCATGGAAATCAGCTAAATGCCTTCTATTGGTTGATTAACTAAATGAATGTAAGAATAAATGAGTATGAAGAAACCAGAGGAAGTTATTTTGTGAGTGCTACAGTGGCTGTAATCTACAAGACACCTTAAAGTTCTAAGATTTTTGTGCCCCCCAAAAGGACCAATGATGTACACCATCCCAGTTTAAAAATTAAATAAGCTAGACCAAGTGATGAGGGTCAGGGCTTTTTAGAATGATAATAAAATAAGACCCTTGGTCACATGTTTCAAATGTAAGATTTCATTTTGTGCCCTATATAGTTTTGTACTGAAATAGACAGAACTTACACTGGCAAAGTTTACATTAAAGCCCTTTACTGATGAACTTTCAATGTTTGAAGAAAGAGTACTGTATTTAGGGCCCAACTTAAGCTACCTGCTAAAGGTAAATTTACCTGATTGACTGGATGATGTTTTTCTAGTTTGTGTATATTCTCTTTTCTTTTACTTTTTCTTCAAATAAATTAACAGTCTATTATTTACTCCGTAGGAAAATACAAAGCAGCTTTTGAGGGTACTCGTGTTTTCCTTTCCCTTCCCCCTCAAGAAACTGGTAAGACGGTAATGTGACAAATTGCACCAGGTTTATAAAAGAATAATTTGTCCTTTATCATGATTAGAAAGTTGGCTCACCAAACAGAAACTTATATAAAGTTCAGAAGCTGATCCCCTCGGGCCCACAGGAAGCTAAACAGAATCAAGGAGTCAAAAGGGAAGTTCAGGGTTTCAGTGGGTGGGAAATGAACTTAACACAAAGATAAGGAAACTCCATGAGTTAAGAGGGTTTTGCAAAATGAAATAAAAATTCATTTGAATTTACTTAACCAATTAAAAATGCCTATATATTTTGTTAAACAGTAACCAAAAAAAATCATGAACTAAAATAAAAATATCACCATAAATGGTCTTTCATCCAGCACTATGGGAGCACAGAATAAAAACTAGTAATAGAGAACGCTGTAGTTATTTGAAAACTCACGGAAACCCTCCACATAAATTTCTCAGGAAGGGAAGTAAATAAAAATAGCTAACAAGGAATTAAATATTAACTACATACCTTATGGTTGTCTCTTGCTTTATTTTCATATCCATCGTTTCATTTGAAAGTTAGTTTCTACAAATGTCAAAGTGATTTTTACCTCCCTTATTAGATGGATGTTTTTTTAATTTACTCAACCATTTCCCAAACAACGATTGTATACAAAGCACTATGCTAGACACCCTGGAGAATACAAAGAAGAAAACCTAAACTCCTATAAAACCAGGTGGCCCAGCCTGTGGCAGGCTAAGAGGAGGGATTTGTGGAATGAATGAAGAATGAATAGAATGACAAGGTTTTCCCAGAGTACTCTTTCTTTCGTGACCCATCCATATGGCAACTTCCTACTCATCCTTCAAGACCCAGTTCAAATGTTGTTTCCTGCTGAGCCTAGCCCATGGACTGGATTGCCCCCAATCTGTGTTCCTATTGCATTTGATACAAATCCTCATGAGGACACTTGTGACATTACAGTTATTTATGTATCTGATTGTCCCCACTGGACTGGGGCATCTGGAGGGACCATGATTTACTCATCTTTGATTCCCCTAGCATCTAGTACAGTGCCTGTCACACAGCATAAGTTAAGTTCAGTTAGTGTTTGAATTAATTGAGTAAGTCAGTTGCTTACAGACTACTAATAGAGGAGATTATATATATATATATATACTTAAGCTCAGAATCAATGAAGCCTAAAGGAAATTACTGATCCAGATAAGTTTTTTTCGTCCCGGCCGTGTCAAACATGAGCCAGCAGTCCATTACGTCCATAAAGGACAGTAAAGACTACCTCCAGAAAGCTCTAGAATGGGGGGTGGGGCGGCTGGGATTTTAAGGACTGCTCCCAGTTATCCAAAATGAAGGCAGGCTTAGAGATCCCACAAGGGATCGAAAATGACGGGGCATGATTAGAGACGCAGTCATCTAGAAAGGAAAACTTTTAGAGACCACACACAGCCACTTAGAAAGCGGGGTGGGGGGAGGGTCATGCCCAGTGATCTACTTTATAGAAATGTGTTCTTTTTGGATATCTTCCATAGAGACAGGTATAGGCAAATAGGTATCTATCATAATGGAGCAACTCAGAGGACTGTACGTGTGTGTGTGTGTGGCGGTGCCCACACATGCGCCTGTTGAACGCTCACTCTGTCCCAGACACTGTGCTAGGCTTGGAGGGACAGTCATCAATGATGACCTAGCAAGCGCAGTTCTGAAGTGGGGCACTAATCCCCAGGGCAAGTCAACACCCACCTGATCCCTAGAGGGGAGAAATGCCTTGTTCAAAGTCACAGCTAATTAATGGCACAGCCAAGATTAGATCTCACTTCAGTGTTCCTCCCATCAGCTGGCTCCCTCTCTCTCTCTCCCTCTCCCTCCCTTGCTCCCTCCTCCTCCCCCCCTCTGTCCCTCCCTCTCCCACAGAACAGAGGAAGACTCTTCAATGAGCCCAGGCTCTGGATGCCACAGTAAGAGTCAAAGGGGAGCTCATATTTTAACAATACCTAATCCAGGTCTGTGACCGGGATAAAGGAATATCCTGCCAGTCTTGGATTTAGCAGGAAGTCTGAAGCCTCCCCAGGAAGCCCACTCCCGGCTGTGCCCTAATCCACAATCTGTCTACACAGAGCATCTCACAGCCAGTCTCACTGGGGCACTTCCTGCACCTGGATGAGAGACAGGAAACAGCACATCACTTTACCTGAGGTCTCTGGCAGTTGCAAGCTCCTCAAGCACAGGCCAGCCCTTTCAACTCAATCTAAAGCAGTTTAACCAGTCTCTATAAAAGTTATGCTTTACCCTGGAAGAACAGAAGGATTCAGCAAAAATAGCCCAGATGATCCCAAAGGAAGTGGCAGGTTTAAGTGCTACCTTCTTAAATGCTAACTTTGAGTAATGTGAGGTGTTATCACCTTGCATGGTTTAATGATTCCTTAGTCACCCTGGCTGCGGAATTGCTTTGATGGGAAGAGATAAGACTGTCAAAAAAGCAACCAGGGTTGGAGGCAAGAGTGTTTCATTCAAGGAAACAACAACAAAAGTATTTACTTCGCAACCACTTTCAAACTGAATTACATGGGGATATCCAAGAACACATGTCCTTGCTAATCTGAAATACGAAAAGAAATTTAGGCCCAGAGATGTTCAACACATTATTACTTATAAGGCATTAAAAAAACTGGAAACACACGGCACCTTGAGCTGAGCTGCCGCTGAGCTCCCGGATGGCTCAGTGGTTGGACCACATCCTCTCAACCACAAGGTTGCCGGTTTGACTCCCGCAAGGGATGGTGGGCTGTGCCCCCTGCAACTAGCAACGGCAACTGGACCTGGAGCTGAGCTGCACCCTCCACAACTAAGACTGAAAGGACAACAACTTGAAGCTGAATGTCACCTTCCACAACTAAGATTGAAGGGACAACTTGACTTGGAAAAAAACTGGAAACAACCTCAGTGTCCAAAAACAAGGGATTAGTTAGATAAATTATGGCACATCCAGAAGACAGAATTCCAGCTCCTTGATGATGGGACCTCATGCTAAAGACCACCCAGTGCCTGTTCATGTAGATCAATAAAAGCATACCAGGTGGCCTTTAAAGCTCTCGTGTTGATTCCATTTACATGAAATATCCAGAACAGATAAATCTACAGGGACAGAACGCAGATCAGTTGGTTGCCAGAGGCTGGGGGAAATGGGAGAAACTGCTTAATGGGTAAGGAGTTTAATTCGGAGTTGAGGGAAATGTTTTGGAACGAGACAGAGGTGCTGATTGCAGAACATTATGAATGTACTAAATGCCACTGAATCATTTTCTTTAAAATGGTTAATTTTATATCACACTAGTTTCACATAAACAAATTATTTTTTTAATCATGTCTCAAAGGAAAACTTCATGTCATGACACACATTTGAGGGATAGTTTTAAGTAAAAAGGGGAAAGAAAGGATGACTGTACATGCATAATCCCAATCTGTGGTGAGAGAGACTGTGCTCCATGCCTGAGAAAAGACTGACAACGTATACATGCAAACAGTCACAAAGAGTGGTTATCTCTAAATGGAGGAATAATCAGTGTAATTTTTACTTTTTCTCTCTGTGCTTTTCCTGTGTTTCCCAAATTTTCTGCAATCAAATATCTGTAATAAGTAAAAGAAATAACTATTCTGCAAGTGCCAATTATAATATAATATATAGACTTATATATGGAGAGTGCAAGACTTCAATAATGTTTTTTAAATGCCCCCCAAAAACCTAGAAGGAAATACGCTAACTTTTTAGGCATCTTTATCGTAGGGTGGTAGGATTACGGATGACTTATTTTCTTCTTTGAGCGCATCCTTTCAACCACAAGGTTGCCGGTTCGACTCCCGCAAGGGATGGTGGGCTGCGCCCCCTGCAACTAACAACAGCAACTGGACCTGGAGCTGAGCTGCGCCCTTCACAACTATGATTGAAAGGACAACTTGACTTGGAAAAAATCCTGGAAGTGCACACTGTTCTTCCAGGAAGTCCCAATAAAGTCCTGTTCCCTTTCCCCAATTAAATCTTTAAAAAAAAAAAAATTTACAGAGCCAACAAAACGTGCCTGCATGCTTGGGTTATCTTTTTCAGGCTCAGCACCCTATGAGGGTGATGTCTGAGGGAGATGCCAGGCCGGTAGTTAAATCAAGTTTGAAAAATTGGACCCAGTGGGGCCATAAGTAATAACATCAGGACTGAATACCCAGGGTGGTAACAGAACAAAGTAATGAACTTGAACTGGCTCGGTGAAACCACAGTAGTATTGAAAGTACCTTGATTAGAAAGGCACCTGCAACAAAAGGCCCACTCAGTTGAAATCTAATCTGTGTTAATTAACGCCCCCGAGAATGAAAACACTTCTTTATCAGTTGTGCTTGCTGGCTCCAGCTCTCCCATAAAATGTGGCTCATGGTTGGAGGGGGCTGAAGGTTCCCCTCAGAGGCATGGAGGTCTGCACCTCCAAACCTGGTTAAGGTTACCCAGGCCAAACTCAGGGGAAGGAGCCCAGGTGACACCAGTGGATTTTCAGAGCTGAAACCTACTGCTCCAAGGGACCCACTGATAACCTGAGGATGAGTAAGGGCCCCGACTCCTATGCACCCCATATTCCAGCCCTCCACCCTCCCACCCAGGCTGAATACCAGCACACACACCCCTCACATGGCCCCATGGCTCAACCAACCATACCCCTTGCTATGAACCGATTTCTCTATGCACCTTGGGCCAGGTGTCCTTTCAGTCCCCGGGCCCTTTTGTCCCGAATGCAGATGCTGGCAGCGCCCGTACTCCCGCAGCCATCACAGCCTCACGTCCCACCAGCTGTGGAGCAGCCAGCACAGCGCCAGGTGTCTGGCACCTAGAGCAGGGGGCATGGGCACGCAGGGCCTGAGCTGGGCCATGAATCGGAAATGAGATGAGAAGCCACTCAAGATCTACATTCCAAACTGCCCCCTGGCTTTACTCCGATGTTTCCTAAGGCCAGAGTGCAAGGCACCATGAGAGTGAGGATCAGGAGCCAGTCCCTGGTGATGGGGGAGAAGGACAGGGGAGGGCGGAGAGAGGGGGACATGCACACCCAGGCCCCCGCTCAGCCACAGGAGAGGTGCTTAAATAATAAATAACGACAACAACGACTGTGTAACAGCTACACCCCACAGCTCAGGCCTCGCAATGCCTCAAGCAGGCACACCACCAAGAGGGAATTTCACCCCCAACACACCGATGAGGACACTGAGGCACACGGGGCTGGCCCAGGGCAGGCAAGAAGCGCTCTCTCCAGTTACTCGCCAGCTCCTTGAGCCCCAACGTGTCTTCAGACTTCTGGCTTCCTTTCATCACCTCAGTGCTCTCCACACCCCCATCTCATCTGTCCTTCTCATGAATAGACACAGCCAGCAGCTCCGCTTTGCACCCCACCCTCAGGAAGCCCACTGCCAGCTGTGTTCTTGGGGCGGGAGGTGGGGCTGAAGAGCTCTCTCTGGCTGAAGAGCCTGATTCTCTGAAACATCTCCTCCTCACTGTCTGGCTATAACTTTTTCCAAGCCCCAAATATAAAGCCCTCCAGTTTTAGAAAAACCAGGTCATTCAGCAACGTTTCCTCAGTGCGTTTCCCAAGCTGCGCCACGCCCCGAGCTGGCTTCTCTGCCACTCACCAGGATGGACCAGACCCCTGAAGAAATGACAGAATCTCGGCAACTGAGCCAGGAAGGGCTGTGTGCGGTGATCCAGACGCCAGGCTCCACACAGCTCATCGGAGGACAAGTCTCAAGAGGGGGAAGAACACCTGCTTCTCACACCTGCCCTGGCCCCTCAAAGACACTGACCTTCCCTCGGCTTCCCTGGGCCACGAGCCCCGGAGAGTTTACAGTTACGGGCTACAAGCAACCGGAGAAGTGGCCCAGAAAAGAGGCCCTCAGCCCTGCACCCGCCCCTGGCCACGCCCAAAGGGGGCATCCTCACTGTTCCTCTCCCCAGGGCAGGACGGCAGGACACCTGGGGGAGGCAGTGAGGACCCTCCTCACCCATCTCTGACCAGCATCTTTCCTGGAAAGGCGTCTGTGGATTCAACCTGGGCCCTCACACCTAGCATGGCATCAGCAATGCCAGAGATAGGATTTTGGCAGAGCCAGGAATGAGGAAGGTCATGGCAGCTCCAACGCACCCTCCTGGAAGAGGGTGGAAAGGCCACAGATTCTTGAGTTAGATGATCCTGAGATCAAATTAAGGTTCTGCCACTAACAAGCTATTTAACTTGGGCAAGGCATTCACCAATCTGAGCCTGTTTTCTCACCTAGAAATTGGGAACAGTGGTGCCTAACTCCTTGGCTGTGATGAGATCACAGGAGTGAAGCGCCTGTTGAAGGGTCTTCACCTGCACGGAGTAGGTGCCTGATAAATATGTCTGTGGTGGGCCTGACCAAAACACACCACACAGGAAGCAAGAGCCTGCAAGACAAAGCCGGGATGACACCATCGCCACTCCAGAAGGGGGGTTTGTAGGGGGGCAGTGGGGCAATTTCATTCTGTCCTTTTAGCCCAAACAGGAAGCCATGGGAGGAGCAACATGGCCGTGTGTCCTGATACTGGGCCTCAGGTGAGGAGATAGACCTGTGGCTTTGGCAGAAATGACTGACTTCCATGGTGGTTAGGTGCACAGACCCTGGAGACAGACTTCCTGGTTTCAAATCCCATCTTTACCTCTTGCTTGCTGTGTGGCCCTGGTAAGCTCTGTAGCTTAAGTTTTCTCACTCTAAACGGGCACGATCACAAGACCTACCTCACAGGGTTGTTGTCAGGTGGTCTGCCCCAAAGCCCTTGGAGACAGGCCCAGCATGCAGCAAGCGTCCCATATCTTTCACTGTGGTTATTATCATCTCCATGTAACACTTACTCCTTAAAACAACCGGAAGTCCCATTTCCTGCAAACTCAAGTTCTACCCATGTGAATACGCACCTTGATGTAGGCCTTGGGCAGCGCCCATGGAACCTGTGTTTATGAGAATCTCTGCTGCAGCCCGTCTGCCCAGTGCTCAGGCGCAATAAGAAAAACCCCAGCGCTCAAGCTGGGGGGCTGGGCCACTACAACTATGGGAACTAAGTTCGGTGGTACTAAGGGGGTTTCTGAGTTAAAGGCAGCCCTCCCCAGGGCTGAACATTTTGGGAAAGAGGGTATTCAGGAGCAGAAGTAACCACTGTGACCTCTGGGGACAGTCACCGAAGCCCCTCTTGGCTTCAGCAGCCCCATCTGCAGAACACGTGGCCTCCACTCCCCACCTCAGGCAGCGCGTATCATGAAACACCAGGCCTAGTCCAGCGTCCAGTCCTCCGGGAGGAGGGTGACACCATCCCTGGGCAGCTCCGGCATTGGAACAGGCCACAGCGAAATAGAAAAGCAGAGACGCAAGCACCTGACCAAGCAGCCAAATTGGTATTTTTCAGATTTCAGCATCTTTTATTTATAGAGGTATGTGTTCCAATTTTGTTGAGGTACCTTCAGGTTCCATGTCCCTTGCTCAACTGAGGACATTTTTTTTTCTTTTTTGGTAGTGGGATAGGAGTTAAATACAGCTTCTCTCAGCCACCTTTGGCTTCTAAGCCCTAAATTTAACTCCAAAGAAACCTGTCTGCCCTATTTCATGATCCCAACCCTTAGAGAAAATCCATCACCTGCTTGTGAAAACTAGAGAGCTCTGACAGTGAAGCAGCCAGAGAGGTGTGTCCTCAATCGCAGGGTGCTGGGCTGCAGTACCAGGGCTGCCATCAGCTGACTGGGCAGAGGGGACAAGAAGGGGGACAAATGGCCCCACTTCATGGCCTAAATCTTGATGACCATTCCCCTGGGGGGCCTGGAGAGCTGTTTGTACAGCCAGTCCGAATGGGCAGGGTGTGGCCACAGGTGTCCCATTCTAGCAGCCCTGATGCCTGGCACAGGTGCCCACAGGGGTAGGGACAGGCTGGCATCTGATCCGCAGTTGCGTCGCATTTGGACAAAAGAATTAACCTCCCTCCACCCCAGCCCCTAGCCTTCTCCCCTTGCTTCCTTTTTTTTTTTTAAAAAAAAGGGTATTTTGGTTTCTCATTTTATTGTATACAAAATGTTGTGCAACTATCACCACGATTTCTAAAACATTTCATTACCCCAAACAGAAACACTATAACCACTAGTTAGCAATGACCCCCGCTCCCCCCGCCCCCCAGACCCTCGTAACTTCTAATCTTCCTACTTCTACGTATTTCACTATTCTAAGTACCTCATATAAGTGGAAATCACCCAATATTTGTCCTTTTCTGTCTGGCTTATTGCACAATGTCTTGAGGTTCACCCATGTTGTATGTACCATGTGTCAGAATTTCGTCCCTTCTCCTGGCTGAACAATATTCCATGGTGTGTATACACCACATTTCATTTATCCATTCATCTGCCAATGGACACTTGAATTAGTTCTACCTTTTGGCCTTTGTGACTCATGCTACAGTGAACATTGGCACACAAGCATCTGTTCAAGTCCCTGCTTTCGATTCTTTGGAGTATATACCTAGAAGCAGAATCAAATGGTAATTCCATTTAGATTTTTAAGGAGCCATCAAACTGTGTACCACAGTGGCTGTACCACTTTGTGTTCCCACCAGCAACGCACAAGACTTCCAGTTTCTCCACCGCCTTACAATCCTTGGGCTGTACCCAAGCCCCAGTAAGTGGCCGCGTCCTTGTGCCCTGAGGACGTCTGCAAACTGCTGGGACTGAGTGAGGGTTTCAGGAATAACAGCAAAGGACTGAAGCCGGAGCAGCAGCTGGGAGAGCTTCTCCCTTGGTTCCAGTCAATTTCATAAAACTCTAAGCAAAAAGCATGAGGGCTGGAAGGACAGGGCCTATCTGCCCTAAAAATCAGAGCACCTACAAATGGAAAGTCCAACCAGATCTGCCCTCTGTTACAGGATGCTGGGCTATGGTAGCAGAGCATTCATCAGATAACCGGGGGGACACCACAAGTCTCCAAAGTGGGGTACACTCAACCGTAAGGCAGTCAAGATGACCTACTGCAGTTCAGGAAGAAAATAATAGAACATCTATTCATATTTATTTTTATATCATCCTTTGAAGTGTGTGTGAGTGTGTGTGTGTGTGTGTGTGTGTGTGTCTGTCTGTCTGTCTGTCTTATAGGTACATTAGCATAAGGTTTATGTATATAATTTATAAATAAAATATACATAATGGGGTGCATACTAATTTATTAATGGGATATACATAATCAGAAAAGTTTGAAGACCCCTACCTGACACCAATCTCTCCTTTATTGCTTTTTTTCCCTCCTGGTTTTTATATATTATACCAACAGCAACGATAATGACATCAGGGGGAAATAAACTCTCAACACCCACCACCCCTCAGAGCCTGACACTTCTCTGTTGCCAGCGCACCTTTAGTGCTCCCACTCCAGGGGGAAGTGAGAGACAGATGTCTGTAGACAGTGGAGCAGGGGAGGGGAGAACAGGCCATGTTTTTTCTCCCTGAGGCACCCATTCCACCTTAGCTCAAAGCCCAGGAAAGGGAGGTTTGCGGCCTAGAAGTGAAGAGCTCAGCTTTTGAATCAGAGATACTGGTGGGAGCACAGTGGTATCACCATTAACTTCTGTGGCAAATTGAGTTCATCCCTTTTGACCTTGACTTTCTCATCTGTCAAATAGCAACATTATAATACTAACACCCACTTCTCAGGGTGGCTGTGGGGAGTCAATGAGACAGTCAACATATACGAGTAGTGCTAGTGCAATGGCAGCCTCACAGGGTCTTCTGATAAAACAGGGAGGAGTGAGGCAAGAGAAGGGGAACCCCGGATGGAGCTGGGACAGTAAAACCAGACTCAGGGGCAGGACCCGAGGCATGGGTGTGTGTTTGTGTGTGTGTCTGTGTGTCTGTGTGTCTATATGTCTGTGTGTATGCCACACACAGCTGAAAGTAACCACCCCATATGTTCCACAAACATCCACTGAGCAAACACTAGTGTCAGGCTCCTTGAGGAACGTAGGTATAAGCCAGGCAGAATCCATTCTCTGAGCTCATTTCCGGGTGCTACTCTGTGAACCACAAGCTCACCAGGGCACCAGAGAGCACGAGCAAGGTGCAGGGACACCTGGAGTCACCAGCAGGGTGTGAAAGTGAAATTGGGAGCTTAAACTAGAGAGGGCCAAAGATCCAGGGCCTCGAACAAAAGGCGCTGATCTCCTGCAGTAACACACACCACTCAGAATCCAAGAGGAGCCTTGGTTTCAGTTTCCCTAAATTTTCCATTCAGAGATTTTTTTAAAAACCTCTGCTCTTTTCCAAAGCAAACTCTGCTGAAGGACTTTGTCATCTCAGATACTGGAGCAGAAACTCCACACCCAGCTTTAGTCCTTGGTCAGCCTCACCCCTGATCGGCCAGGGGGATTTTATTGCTGCTCTGTGCCTGGAGCGTCTGCCTGCACCATGTCTTTAGGTTCCCTTTTCTGCCTCAGCCACCTTCACTGGGATACCCCACATGGGAAGAGCATCCCCAGCTCTGCGGCTTCACAAAGTGGCTCATCCACAAATGGGCTGCACAGTAAATTACTTTTCAGGGACAGGGAACCCGACATCAGGGCCTCCTAGAAAGGGCAGATAACAGGGCCACTGAAACCCTCCCAGTCAGCACAAAATTGCTCGTTCCTTCAAAATACTGAGCTCACTCCAGGACACGCGTGCTCTCCATGTCCTATTTTTTAAATTCCCTACCTTGTTTTTTTTAATTGGCAGTTAAATTTCAGTTCAACAACTCACCAGGTACATTATTAACTGGTGTACACTTCTGTGGCTTTGCTAGTTAAAGTTTAGAAAAGAACATTCCCATTAAAATGCAATTTCTCCAGCAACCCCCAGAACAGCCCAGAGAGTGTTTCATTAGAGCCAACTTCAACCAATGCTCCCTCTCCCCTCCATCCCCCACACAAAGGATTTTCCCCAACTGGCTCTGTTCTCCTATAACACAGATAAGGTGAAATCTGGATAATTCAAATTGACCCTTGGCCCATATCTGAGGTCTGGGCAGTGCTGAGCAAGGACAAGTGCTGAAGACACACTCAACATATGACTCTCTACCAGGCGGAGGGAGGGGAAGGGAGAACACAGCTCTGCTTAATGCCTAAGGCCTCCATTCCTAAGGCCCACCCCCTTACAAGCTATAGCATGGACAAAAGTCACCTCCTGCCAGGAGTCCTGGGCCCCACTGGACCCTGACTCCAGGAGAGAGCAATCCACCAGCTATCACTCCTGCCCCACCTCCCTGCACTGGTCCCCTTCTCCAATGCAGGTATCTCTGCAAACAAGGTTCCTCTTGTGTGACAGGCTAGAAGCTCAGAACAAGACCCAGACAAGCACGTGTCTTGTGCCTTCCTGTACTTGAGTGATTTCAGCACTGCCATTAGTCACACAGACTTGCCAGTTTGTTGCCTCAACCCTCCCCTCAGCAGCCAACAGCAGCCTTGGACTCTAGAGTCTTCTTGGGACCACTGCTCATAAAGAGGGGCTCATCTAAATATGAGAAGCCATTCCCTGTCTAACCAAACACGTCCTCTGAGGTGGAATGGAGGCTCAGGGCATGAAAGAAAGGAGAAAGAAATGATGCAGACAAGGAAGGAAAGAGGGGAGGTGGGATGGAAGGACAGAGGGAGGGAGGGTCAGAGGGAGAGAGAGACAGAGAGAGGACAAGCAGACAGAACCCAATTCAGCCCAAACCGAGCCAAAGTCCAACCAGGATCTTGTGCAGGCAAAGGGAATAGAGAGCTACTCTACCCACAGGAAGTCATCTGGATGTCAAAGGGACAGGCCGCCAAAGTACTGAGTCGTTTGGCAAACCCATCCCAGGGTAAGGAGGCCTCAGGTACCTAATACAGAGAGACCCACCTCCGTCTCCTCCCAGGCAACTGCAAGGGAAAAACTGCTCCCAGACTCAGATCTGGGCACATGCACAGCACACGAGACTCCACCAGACCTACTGGGCCACATGGAAACGGCTACTCTCCAGCCTTGTTCCTGTCCAACTCACAGGCAAGCCAGTGCCTAGATCAGGCCTCCTCCCGCCATCATCCATGGACTCAGGGTCTTCCAGGGTACCCCCACACTGCCCTTCCATTCACCAGGGGTCCTCCAGATGCTGCTGTCCAACTCTGCTTCTGCCAGGCCATCTGGAGTGGTTCACGCTGTGCTGCATCAGATTTAACATACTGCCAGAATGGCTGCAGGCATACCTGCCCTCTCTGAAGGGCTGCTTTGTGTTTCTTGCTTGCAGAGGAAGAAAACTGTTTTTTGCAGCTTAACAACACAGTTTGGAGCCTTCAATACAGCAATGGAGGCCAAAAGCCACCGGTACAGCAACGCCACGTGCCCCCCACATATACTACCCAGAATGCCTGCGTGCAGAGGTGGCCACAATTGCCCTGTAACCTCAACAAGGCTCATAGGGACTTCCAGACCCCTGCTTGCCACCCTACACCACCGCAGACTTCTCTGGAACCTACTAGTACCTGACAGCCTCCGGAAAGGAATCTACCACTTTCTCCAGTATGCCTCCCATACCCACACATGCCGAGAAGCTCTTAATGTCTAACCTGGATCCCTCCTACTTCCATTTAAGAGCCTCAGTAGAAAAGCAGACTGCCTGATGCCCTTCCTGGTGACCTTTGACATACCATGGACCCAGAAGGTTGACCTCACGGGCTACGAAAAGGAAAGTGCAGAGATTTGTGGGGACAGGGGGAGGTGGGAGAAAATTCTGGCCCTTTTATTGCAGGTGACTGTCTGGAGCTCTCATTCCCTCATCTCTCCCACCTCACACTAAATGTCAATCACATCTAATACCTGACTGCAGAGGGCACTGAGCTGGGAGGGAGACCGGTATACCTGTTGAGAAAGGATCTCAACGGGCTGATTCTGTGGACCAGATACAGCCACATGAAATCTAACAGGGATAAGCTTAAAGACCTAAATTTGAGTCCAAAATCTCCCAGCAGAGATAGCACAAGAGGGGTGAGAGAGGCTGAAGAGCAGCATTCGATGTAATATGATTACATATTAATAAGGCATATTACCAATAGGTATTATTAATATTACATACTTCGTAGGGTACATCGATCAAAGTATAACGTTGAGAAAAAGAGAGATGATGGGCTGGCCAGACATTATCTGGTACAGTGTTCAACTCTACATATCACCATCTAATGGGCATGCATTGCTCACACGTATCCAAAGAAAACCATGCCTCCCCATATTGTCATGTTGCACCTGTCAGGGGTGGGCCCATGACCCAAGCAGGGCCAATCAGAATCTTCTCTAAGAAGTGATGTGCAGATCCTGGGAGAGTGAGCGTCTCTCTTCCTGACAAGGGGGTTAGCCTAATTGAAAGCAGGAGAGAGAGCAAAGCCCTGTGAGCACTGGGGTTCAACAGTACCAAGGCCAGGTCAGATGTACCACTGCAGTTCCCCATTACTGGAGCCAATAGATTTCCTTTCCTGTTTAAGATAGTTTGAGGTGGGTTTCTATCAATTCCCACCTGAAGAGTTGACTAATATACTTTAAGAGTATTACTGATAAAGCAGAATATGCCCAGGGTGGTACCAAAGACAGAAAGTAAGTGAAAAAAACATGTTTTATGAGAGAACAGGATGATTTAACTTGGAAAAGGGAACATTTGGAGCCACATGGGAGCCTCTTTTAATACTTAAAGGAAGAAGTCTTGTTCTATGATGCGCCAGAGGGCAGACCACATTGGTGGAAGTTACGGAAAGTGGAATTTCTGGGAAGTCTGTATAATACAACAAAACTGATGAACCTGAAACATCTCTGTCTCTATTCCCTCAGACTCACTGGATTAAAGCAATTCCCTTTATTATTCCAAAATAGTTTCTTATCTTGAGCAAGATACAATTTCTATAAACCTCAGCTTCCAATCTGTGTTTGCAATGGGGATAATAATCCCTCCCGTACCAGATTCAGGGTATTATTTTAGGGATCAAAAGAAAGAATGTAAATGGAGAGAGATTATCAGACACTGATATCCTGGGACCTATCAATGACTCTCCTAAGAATTTATCCTAAGGAAACAACCAGAGGTGTTCAAAAAGACCCCTCCCCCAGAAAAAGTCAGAAATAACTTAATGCCTAACAATTGAGGATCACTCTTAAAAACTAGATAGTGTACAGCCATTGGAAATCATGTTGTAGATGAACAACTAATGATAGGGAGAAATGTTTACAACAGATTAGTGAAAGAAGCAAGAGTTAAATCCTATGTACAACATGACCCCAAGTCTATAAAATTTACATATTTGCAATAAAAAAATGACATTGTTAACAATGATTATCCCTGAAGAAAAAATGTTAACCGTGATTATCCCTGAGGAGTTATAAATATTTTTTCCTTCTTTGGGTTTTTCTCTCTTTTCCTAATCATACAATAAAGACGTGTTGTTTTTAAAATCACGAAAAAGTTGCAAATGCTACAAAGTGCTTGTAGACTGTAAAGAGCTATAGAAACGAAGTAATGTGGTTCTCAAACAGGTCTCCCTGCCTCACTTGTCTTTTTGCTCTAAACATAGCAATTAGCCCTTGTTAGACACAGATTGTCTTACGCTCCGTTTTTTTTAATAGACAGAAACCAATCAGGACAGTGAGGAAAATACTAAATTCTTACAAAAGACCCAGATCCAAAATTCTGTGTGACCTTCAGGCGAGTCAATTTACTTATCAATAAAACGAGGAGGGTGGTAGTACTGCTTTGAATATATGTGGATTTAAACATTCATTGAGAACTTCCACATGCCACCCGATTTCGTAATTTTCTTTTATCTGCCAAGATAGAGGACGCATTTTCCATATCGTGAGTTAATGTTTTACAGCACCATTTTAAATAGATGCATAGTAATTCACTCCATGAGTAATATAACCAATGAGTGGTAGGAGTTTTTCGTTTGGTTTGATTTCTGAAATAAAAGTTAATCTCCTCAGCAACCCTTCGAGCTTAGGTGTTCCAAGTACCAGAATGAAGTGTACACTCAATAAATGTCAGCGATTATCACTACCATGGCCACTGTGACTGTTACCACTCAGATTCCAGTCAGATATCCAAGTTCAGATGAGTGTTTTAAGCTTTTGAAAAAGTTTCTTTGGAAGCCAGGAAAAAATACAGATATCAGCATATTTTAAAATCTTGCCTCCTTCCTGTCGTCCAAACACCTCTGAACATTCTGATGATGGGTATTAACAGACCAATAGACATACACGCACTGTCACTCAGCAGCTAATTTTCATAAATGCCTGGAAAACCTTCTGGCCAGTAACCATACACCTTTCTATACACAATAAAACAAAGGGTTTCCCAAAGAGGCATAAAACCTAAGGCCTCTAGCGAATCCATGCACCTAGATGGTTCTGTGGGGGAAAAGAAAGTGGACTAGTCATCAAGACAAGGGTTCAACTCTGACTCATTCCCTCTTTGAATCAGCCCCTCTCAGAGCCTCTGTTTCCCCAACTATAAAACAGGACTAAGACCACCGGGCCCGTGTGTTCTACAGGCTGGCTGTGAGGATTGAGAAGCCGGCGTCTGAAAGCACCTTGGGACCTAACAAAGCGCCCTGGACATGTAGAGAGTATCGTGGCCTACCTCTGGTCCCTCGAGATGCTTAGCACAGCGCTCTTACAGTCCTTACCAGCGCCCCCCTCCCTCTGGGTGGGCAAGGGCCTGGGCCACACAAAACCATCAACTTCAAAGTTCAAAATTGGCAATCATGTCCGCATCAGGTAAAGAGATGTGGGGGCCAGGATCCCAGTTCCAGGGCCACCAGCAGACAAACATCAGACTTGGGAGGGACCATCGAGGGGAGCCCCCAAATCAACCTCCAACATGCCCGACAACAGCAGTGGGAGAAAACATGGAGGTGAGGCAAGACTTTGCTCTGTGCCTTCCCTGAAATGCCATGCACTGTGCTGAGTCCTGGGGGGAAGGAGCCATGCAGGTCTCACCACGTGGTACATAACCCTGGCTGTACATTAAAATCACTGGGAACTTAAAGAAACGCTGCCGGGGGGCCCAACCTCAGAAATTCTAATTCATGTCCAAGTATTTATTTTCTGGTCAGCTACCACAAGAAAGATACTTCCCTGTGGAAAACAACCCCCCAAAATCTCATCCATTACCAGTTAGGTAAATCAGGATACAACCGTACAGGGAAATATTATGCAGCCATTAAGACTGATGAGGTGAATCTTAATTAATGACATGGAAATTTTTCCAATATATAATTAAGCGAAAAAATACAAAACCACATAATACAGTATTATCCTATTTTTGTTAAAACACACACACAAATACATATATAACAAAATATTAACAGTGATTACCTCTGGGTAATGGGATTACAATGGATTTCTATTTTCTTCTCCTTGCTTGTCTGCATTATCTAAATTTACAACAATGAACGTGAATACCTTTATAATAAAAAAATAATTTTTTAAGCTCTTGGAGAAAAGCTCCAACTCTGCCACCATTAAAGCTTCTAGCCAAAACTGTGTCCTGCTCCCAGCTAGCAAAGTACTTGGAGTGAATCTCCATTCTTGAACCCATTCCCTGCAGAGGCGCACCAGGCGCTGTCTGGCCAGAGCCCCAAGGCTCAAAGGAAAGCCTCTGGAATTTCACAGGGTGTTTGGCATTCTGCAGTGAGTGACATCTTGGTCCCCTCCACGGGCCTTCAAAAAAAGCCCTGGGAATGAGCTACTGAACCTTGGGCAACTGGCAAGGACCTGTTTGGAGCCTCACTGGCCCACAGAAGAAGGGAGGGTGCTCCTCTCAGGCTTGCCCTGTTTGAAAAGTTTTCCTTGTTCCATTTCTAATGTCCTCCCTCTCCCCTTTCTCTCCTCCAGCCCCTTCTCCCACCCAAGAGCAGAAATCAGGCTGGAAAGACTGGATCTGCCAGGGAGAAGAGCCAGGTGTGGGGCAGGAGTGCTGAGAAGCAGAGACTTAGAGAAATGTACCGTACAGCGAAGGAATTCCCCTAACCCCTGGGAGGCCCTGCCGCTTAATTCCCCTCTAAGTAAAGGGGGCTGTGTCGAAAATCCCACCCCTCCAGGTAAACTCTGTCCAGGAGCTTCCTCTGTACGATCTTAACTATGCACTGAGAAGCAATGCTTTCACTTTGGCGGAATAACCAGGCTATGGAGCAAATTGTTTTCTTACAGCAACTCAGGTGTTTTTCCTGTTACTTACCTCCCTCCGGAGACATTTACTTTCAAAGCCAGACCCAAGGAGGGGGATCATAGCTGTTTTACTCACTACCATATGCCTAGCACAAGTGCCATGGTAGCACTCAAATACCTGTTGAATAAATGCACACATGCACGTCAACCATTCTTGAAGCTGAGCATCCGGCAGCGTGTGGTCACACACCCTGGGACCAGAGCACACACCGCTATGTTTCTTTCCACTGTCAGGACCATCACACATCCACGTCAAACTAGACCTGACATCCCGGGCCCACCTCAGCTGGGGCATCCTTATCCCTCCCGCCACTATGCTTGCAGATGGGTAAACATTCTAGAGAGGTGAGGCAACTAACTCCCAGCCTCCCTCCACACTGTACACCATGGCCAGATGAATCAACCTGGAAATGTCCCCCACATGTCAACTCTCAGTTCAAAAGCCTTCAATAGCTTCCCATCACCCAGAAAAATCAGGCGAAACTCCTCAGTCTGGCATCTAGGGCCTCCCAACCCACCAGCTTCCTTCCCTTTTCAACCAAGCTCCCACTCACTCCTCGCCTGCCTCCGAGAAACCCCCACTTCAGCCTAGACCCACCATCTTTACACCATCACTCACACCCCTCTCTCCTCTTCTCCCTGACCCGTCAGTGCCACTGGCTTCTGGCTGCTCCCTTCCGACTTCCTCCACGGCTTGTTTTATGGGCCCCCATTTATCCCTCACCATCCCCTGCTGTATCTCTCCAGTCAAGAACGAGTGCGTTCACCCAGACGGTAGACTAGACGAGGGTAGTGCCATCCTGGCTGCTTCTCTGTGTCCTGCAGGGTCCAGATCATGCTGTATACGCAGCACATAGGAAATAAAGACCTGGCTGGTTAACTCTCACCCTGCCCCAACTCAGTCACCCATCCCTCACTCACCACCCACAGCCAAATCCACAAGGCAATAGCACCTACCTGCCCCAAGTCCTGCTCTAGGATTACTGGTGGCTAAGGCCAAACACATAGGCTCAAGGGCAGACAGACCTGGGGTCAAATCCTGACTCGACCAACTCCTAGCTGGGCAACCTAAGCAAGTCATTCAACCTCTCTGAGCCTTGGAATTGTCTGCAAGATGAGGTAGGATTCCCTTCATCTTTAGGCTGCTGTGAGGAGGAAACAAGATAACATAAGGTGCTTGCACACAGCAGATGTAAGGCAAAACTCTCCCCACCCCCTTTGCCACCCTAATAAAAACACACTGACTCAGAGGTTGTGCATGAAAACCGGTTGTGCAGCAGGCACACCTCATCTCCCCTCACCTCCAGCTGGCTCCCTAAGACAGAGGAAACAAAGCCTGAATTTACTCCAGCTCCCCCCCAAGCAGGGAGGTCTCTGGAAGAAGTCTTTGTTAACACAACTTTAATTTAAAAGCTTCTTTATGGGCCAGACACACTGTTTCTGTTTGTAGGAGGGAGGGAGAATGAGCCTACAGCTTAATATCAGTGAATGCTGATAACAAGGCCTTTTGTTCACATCCCTCAATTAAACTCTGCAGTAATTAGCGGCCACCTACTCCTGCTGCTTAAGGGAAACAAGGGAGCAAGAATAAGGCATGGTCCTTGTTCATAGAGATCCAGACACAAAACAGTTATCAAGTAACATAAGACAGAAAGTACCTCGCAGGAAAAAAGAGCAAGCCCAGCCTTGACCGGCTTTCAAATCAGGCAAAGGGGTGGCAGCCAAATGCTGTACTTCCATTCTCCACTCTTTCATTGGACACATGTGTCTACCTGACTACGTTCAGAAAAGCAGCCCCACAGCATCACTTAATGGTTGCACGGCTCCATAATTGAGTTAACAGATTCTGAATGGATAGACAGCTTGTTTCCAATTTCGCAGAATTATAAACAAGGCTGCGGTGACCATCCTTGCATGTACACCTTTGCAATCTGCCTATTTACTACCCTGGAAGGATGGAGCCATAGCAATGGAACTGCTGGGTGTCTGTACTTTTGATTATCTCAGTAAACAACGAAACCATCCAATGTGCATATAGAGAGCTTTACCCTTTCCCAGAACATATACATAGAAGCATGCACACACATGCACATACACAAATGTGCCTCGTGACTTCCTCCATGCCCATGGGAGTCCTCCAGCCGGTCTCCCTGCCATTGGCCAGGTCTCCCTGCACAGGGCTACCGGCTGAGATGTGTAAAATACCAACCTGATCCTGCATTTTGGGGCCTCAAGTCATGCTGCCCCCACCTCTGACACCGCCAGGGCAAAGCCCCAGCCCCTAATGGTCTTCCGGCCTGATCCTCAGAGCGGCCTCCTCCCCACACGTCCACAACCACCCCCTCACCCCTTGGCACATTTCTACAGTGCCAAGGTGTGTTTGTCTCTAACTTGAGACCCCACCCTTTCTTATCTCTGCCTCACTCAAGTATCACCTCTTCTGGGAAGTCTTCCCTTACCTCCCTGAGTTAAGGACCAACGTTCCTTCTATGTGCTTCTAGCAACCTGCCAGCAAATCACCTGCCAGACTCTCATTTCCATGATGTCCTTCCACTCACCCTCCCCTGACCTTCACCTTCATCTCTAGACTCCAGGAGGGAAGAGACCATATTCTGTCTATCCTTAGGTGCCTTGCTCTGGGACACAGGTCTAGTAAACACTGGTTGAATGAATAAATACAAATACACAAGAACACACGATCTTTAGCTCCTCAAAACAACTCTGGGAGGCAGGCAAAGCAACATGGTTATTCCCATTTTACAGATATGGAACCTGAGGCCCAACGTGCTCAAGGTCACATAGTCAGTTGGTGACAGACCAGGTTAAAACCCCAGCTCTCCTGACTACTGAGCCCAATAACCAGAGAACTGAGGTGGCACAAACCTATATTACCATAGTTCCCTGAAATTAATTTTGCCCCTTACTCTTTCTTAGGCCTTTGCCATTTTCGTTGTTTTCAATGAGAGGTACTTGCAAGATATTCAGTCTTTGAGAATGTGGCCTTAGAAAGTCAGCAAGGTGGGAAAAAAAGACATATTGCACCTTTCATGACCAGAGGTGGGTTATCTGACTCAATCGCAAGTCTGAGCAATTCTCTTTGGTCTATAAATATTTGCCCTCATTTGGATACCAAGTGGCCCATTCACTGACAGGTAGGTGCATCCATAAGCAGGCAGGTTTGTGTAACCTGGGTCCTCACATCTTGTGAGGCTACCCTATGTCTGTTACCAGCTGTCACCCCAAGGAGTGGCCACATCGAGGATCTCAGTCAGGAGTTGAGATTCAAGGGGCCGTGCCATGGGTAGACTGGAGTGAGGCAGAAATGGCCCTAACCCACAGCAAGGACTACAGGAAGCGCCGGGCAGGACAAGGAACCCCTGTTTAGAGCTCCCTGACCCACCGTACCGCTTCACCTCCTGTTTCCCTCGGAGAAAATCAGGCTGGTCTTAGGCCCAGAAAGAGAAATACTCCAGGCAGAAAAACACCTGGCAAGAATTGCAATAACAAGAACAGCTAACATCGGTTGAACACTCACATGACATCAGACACTGTTCTAAATGCTTTATGTGGGTTAACTCTTCACAACAAACCTATGAGACAGGTGTTATCATTAGGATACGTCTAGGGCCACACAGTTAGTGGTGCAGCCACGATTCAGTCAAAGCCAACCCCCCAGAGACAGCCTGGCCAGTGGGCTCTCGTGCAGGCTGGGTCCACCAGGGATGGTGGTTAGGGAATCCCCAAGCTGTCCCCTGGGCCAGTCTGTTTCCCTGGATCCACAGCCGCCATTACCACAGGGCATTTCCAGCAGAAGGGAGAACATGTACGAAAGCATGGAGACATCAGAGAAGAACAAGCCATTCTTTGAGGTAGAGGTGTGTTTTTGGTTGGTAGGTTTGGGGAGATAGGAGAGAAAAGATAGGCAAGATAGGGCCAATTGATGAAGGGTCTTACACATCAAGCTAGACTTTGGACTTAATCTAAATGAGCAGAGTTGCACCAAGTGCCCAGTACTTAGCACACAGTAGGTCTTCAATAAACAAAAGCTCCTTCCTCCTTATGCAGAGAAGTCAATAGGGGCTCGCTGAGGCTTTCTAAGCCAAGGAGTGACAAGATCGAATTGGCACAGTAAAGACACTGTTGCTCTGTTCCTCCTGTATTCTCAGAGGAAGCCCTTAAAGGGTAAATGTAAAACTGTTGATGAGGACATAATATTATAATGACATAATATATGCAACAACATGGATGGACCTATAAGTAAAGGGTCTTATGCTAAATGAAATAAGTCAGAGAGAGACAAACACCATACGACCTCACTTATATGTGGAATTTGAAGTACAAAACAAAACAAAAAAACCAGAAACAGACTCAGATAAGAGAACAAACTGATGATTACCAAATGGGAGTGGGGCTGAGGGGCTGAGTGAAAAAGGTGAAGGGATTACAAATGGCAGTTACAAAGCAGGCACAGGGATGTAAAGTACAGCATAGGGAATATAGTTAGCAATGTTGCAACAACTATGCATAGTGCCAGGGGGTACTAGACATATTGGCGGGTCACTTCCTGAATTATATAAATGTCTAACCACTACTCTGTATACCTGAAACTAATATAAAATCATACTGAATGTCAACTGTAATTGTAAAATAAATTAAAAATAAAATAAAGGGGCCGGCCCGATGGCTCAAGCGGTTAGAGCTCCATGCTCCTAACTCTGAAGGCTGCCCGTTCGATTCCCACATGGGCCAGTGGGCTCTCAACCATTAGGTTGCCGGTTCAATTCCTCGAATCCAGCAAGGGATGGTGGGCTCCGCCCCCTGCAACTAGAAAACGGGAACTGGACCTGGAGCTGAGCTGCGCCCTCCACAACTAAGATTGAAAGGACAACAATGTGATTTGGAAAAAAGTCTTGGAAGTACACACTGTTCCCCAATAAAGTCCTGTTCCCCTTTCCTAATAAAATCTTAAAAAAAAAAAAAAAAGTGGCATAATCTACGGAAAAAAATAAAATAAAATGACATATATAATGATAAATGCTCTTATTGGGTGTTTACTATGTGCCAGGTATTATCTTTAGCACTTTATATACTACATTGTATTCATTTAATTCTCACAACAATCCTATGAGTGAAGACACTATTCTTATCCCCATTTTGCAGATGTGTGAACTGAGGCCTAGTCAGAGAAGCTAAGCGGAGAACTGTTCCCACTGAGATTCCAACCCCGTCAGTCTGATTTCCAACTTTAGAGCCAGTGGTTGCTCCTGAACCCCAGGCGAGCTTCCTGGAGCACCTGCTTCTCCCCGCTCTGCGTGATCCTCCAGACCAGGTTACAGGTGTGTCCCCCAGCCACCTCCAGTCCCTCAACCCCAGCCCTTCTCTCCCTTCCCATTGGCAAGTCAGCCAAATGTAAATCACCCCCAGGCTGGAAACACCGTCCCACCCCCACCCCCACCGAGAGGCTGCTAATATTAGAGGGGGAAAAGGAGCCGCAAGGACTTGGCTCTTGAGCTGCAAAGAGAAAATGAAGGAATGAAGAGGAGTGGGCCACCAGATCCCCACAGGTTTCAGGGTGGAAAGTGCTCAATTAAAATGCATTCTGCCGGAGCTCAGCAACAGCATCTCAACAGAGCCACCATTGTCTCCGTCTAAAGTGCCGCTGCCCACAGCCCAGCAAGCGGCAACGAAACAGGCTGTCGTCATGGAACCGGAATGTGGGGTCCTGGCCCTCCCGACAGCACCAGAAACACCACTCTGTTTACCCACGCTGCCCCTATTTAAAAACAAAACAAAAAGCCCCACTCCACCCTCAGCCCTTCAGCATCCAAGACACTGAGGAAGGACAGCCGGTGGTGGGAGGACGCTCCATGTGCCGCAGTGTGAGGCTGGTCTGCCCGAAGATTCCCAATGAGTGGGCCAGGCAGGGACAGACACGCAGGCCTCCCCCAGGATGCTGGGAAAGTACTTTCGGGAATATGTAAAATTCCAACATGAATAGCTATCTGCATGGGCCATAAACAGCCCTGGAAAGGCCCCAGGTCCTTTTACAAAATCTCGGTACCCAAAGAATCTGGAATGTTTGGCCAAGGGCTCAGAGTCCAGGTGCTGTTCATGCAGACTCCTTGTATAAATGAGAAACCCAGCAGGGCGCAGACAGGCCTGTGGGTCCAGCCAACTCAGGGACAGCGGCAAGCTGCCAGCCATGGCTACAGTCTCCCGGCTTCCACTCCAACCCTGGGAAGGGTGCTCCAGAGGCAGGGGCAGGAGCCAGGCTCACCCAGTGCCCTGAGCTCACCCAGAAACAGGATGTCCAGGGTGACTGGCACAGCGAAGGTGCTGGCTTGTCCCCACTGCTCTCTGCAGAGGTCCCAAGGACAGGTTTAATCAGTAACCCAGACCAGAGCAGGAAGGAGAGTTAGAGGCACTCAGAAACCTATTCATCAGGTCTAGGAGAATGTGCAGCCTGTGCTACCTGAGCCCCCAAACAAACCCATTCTCCTAGGCAGCCCTCTGGTCTCAGGTGCATGACCCGTGGCAGGTCTCAGATGGCCCTTCATGCTGCGATTGTGTGTCTACCTCGCCTACCTCTCAGGCTTCACTTCCTACACACGCACACACGCACACACACGCACGCACAGTGATACGGAACTACCTAAACTTCCTGGGCTCCACATACCGTTTGAAGATACCACCTCACTTTCTGCCTCAAAGGCTTTTCTTCACTTCCTGACGAGCCGCACCCCTTAGGACCTCACTCCAGGATCAGGTACTCTCCAATCACTCTGAGTAACAGAGCCAGAGCTGCACGGAGCCTCTTGCGACCTTAGGAAACTTTTCCCTAATTGGGGGAGGAGGGTTGAGGATAGAAGAGGGGCAGGAGGGACCATAACTGACCCCCTATATTTCAGAATTAAAAGCAATGGGGGAAGTCAGAGCAGAAGAGATTTCAACTCAACCTCAAATGGAACTTTCTAACAGTGAGGATGTGACAATTCCAGGAGGGGCTACCTTGTCAGGTAGTGAGCTCTTCCCAGTATCCTCAGGAATCGAGCAGAGGCAGATACACTGCTGCCACGCGTGTCTCTGTACGGGGTGAGTGGGTACACCGCATCAGGGACAACATCTGGGACCCAGGACCTTTCCATCAAGGCCTGAGAGTCTCATGGTACAGTCCTGGGAGGAGGGGAGCGGCTCTGGGGATACGCAGCCGGCTGCTTGCGGGAATCCCAGATAACCAGGGTACAGGAGGAACAGAGATGGAGGAGAGACACGTCCCAGGGGGCAGCTGGCTTGGCGCTCCCTAAAGAGACTGTGTGACTGACTGGCAGCTCCTGGTCACCTGGCCAACCTCTCCAGTCCAGGTCTGTAAAGGCTCAGACTGTTCTCCTGCCTCGTCTCCTGCACCACTGCCACCATCCCCACAGCTACCACCATGCCTCACCCTGACCACTGGACAGAAGGTCTAGAGAGGAACGGCCAAAGATTCAGACACCTTCTCCCTCCTCTCACTCCCGAGCCCAGGACCCAGCGCTCTCCTCCTCAGGGAGAAAGCATCCTAGATTCGACAGCTCCTTCAAGGGCAGAGGGTAGATGGGATGAGGGCCCGGGCCACGATCAGCAGGGAGCCAATCAATCTTTAATAATATTATCATCCAGATCAAAACTACCATTTAATGAAGGCTAATTCCATGCCAGGCCCTGTGCTAACCATGCTGGATACATGGTCTCGGATCAGTCCATTCTCTGCACAACCACCACAATCATCCTTCTTCTAAATCAACCGACGGATCATGTCAGTCCTCTGCTCAAAGCCCTCCAAGTGCGAGCTGCCACCTCCCTCAGGCTGAAAGCCAAAGTCCCTTCAAAGGCCTGCAAACCACCCTCCACACACACACATCTCTCTGACCTCAGCTCCTGCTCCCTTAGCTCCAGCCATGCTGGCCTCCTTGCTATACCTTCAGCAAGCCAAGTATATGCCAGTATACACCCAAGGATACGCAGGGCTTCTGCATTTGCTGTTCCCTCTTCATGACATGCTCTTCCCCCGTGCTTGATCCACATGCTTGATCAGACCTCTAGTCCAATGTCATCTCCACAGAGAGGCCTCCGCTGACCACCGTACTCCCCGGCCCAGCCCACTTCTCTAGCTCTCCAGGCCTCTTTCCCGGGGAATTTCCTCCACAGCACTTACCGTGCTCTGTACTATATGTTTGAACCATTTTGTTGGCAGTCTTTCTCTCCCACTAAAGTGGAAGCTCCATGAGAGCCAAGACCTTTGTCGATCTTGTTCACGATCCCATCTCCGGCATCTAGAACAGTCTGGCACAGAGTGGGAACTCGATAAATAATCATTCAATGAATGAACGATGAATGAATGACCCTTTGTAGGTGTCCTTACTGGCCCCTTATCACCGATGTGGAAACTAAAGCTCAGAAAAGTTGACTCACTAGTCTCAGGTCACAACAGCCAGCAAGAGACAGAGACGACATGAAAACCCAGGCCTCCTTAACTCTGTGGTGCCATGTTCTTGGACCGAAAGGGAGACCCTGGGCATCCCACACAAGTATCTTGGGTGCCAGTGGGCTGGGCACCTCCTCACCCTGCCTGCATGTTCCTCCATCCGGGCTGCCCAAGGCAGACGCCTCTGCCTTACTCATCTAAGAATGACCAGCACCTGGCCCGGAGCGGGCACACAGCAGGTGCCCCCCAGACGTTTGTAAATAATCATCCCACCTCTAGACACTCTGTTTATCCTTTCATTTCTTTATGCACACTTCACATATTACTCTTCATTTCACTGAATACGAGGAAGGGCAGAAATTCTGAGTACACAGTCGGACTAGAAAGAAACCCTGCCTTGAGGAAATTTACAACCAGGTGAGGGAGATAGAGCAGGTGTAATATGAAGCAGGACGGTCATGTGAGCAGCTCATGCAGGGCCAGGAGTGCAACGGGGAAGCGAGCTGACGGGGCCGGCTGGGGGCGGGGGGTGCTACACACAAGCAGCTGGACATTAGGGGCACATTAGAGGGGAGACAAAGGTGGGAAGCCTGCTCATTCGTTCATTCATCCGTTCATCGTTCAACATTAACTTTCAAGGTCGTCTTTGTCAGACACTGGGCTGAGTGGATAGAGAGATGAATACATAAAACGTGAGGATATCTCACAGGCTACTGTGGGCGAGACAGAGAAACATCAGCGCACACTACGGTGAGATGTGGCAAGGAGGATGCTAGGAGGTAAGCGACCGGGCACAGACAGCTTCAGTTCCTTCACGGTGACATTCCCCAGCGGTTATAACTGTCAGGCTGATAAAAGCTTCTCGTTATGTAGTTGTTGAACACATGAATGAAAGCACCGATGGAGGAGGGTCCCAAAGCCTTGGTGGAGGTGGTCAGGGACGGCTTCCCGAGATCATGTCTGAATCTGAAGATGTTACCTGGATGGTAAGGGGGCATTCCTGGTGACAGGAACTACAAACACAAAGGCACAGAAGCAAGAGAGCGCTACGAGCACTGGAGTAGGGCTGGGACGTGCTCAGGACAAGGGGATCTGACAGGACACAGACCCGATGGAGCAGCCCCCAGTCAGGAACGCCTAGAGAGGCCCTGAACAGGAAGCACATCAGGATGGGGTCTCTGGGTCCCCGGGGAGGACAGGACTAAGGACAGCCAGTCAGGACCAGCGGTCCCCATCCAGGTGTGAGCTGGTGAGGGCAGGGCCTTCACCTGGGAAAGGCCTTC
This sequence comes from Rhinolophus sinicus, assembly GCF_036562045.2. Taxonomy (NCBI): domain Eukaryota; kingdom Metazoa; phylum Chordata; class Mammalia; order Chiroptera; family Rhinolophidae; genus Rhinolophus; species Rhinolophus sinicus. Next base: position 131,450,917 of record NC_133756.1, read on the forward strand.
ATCAGTCACAGGTACCAGACCCCAGTGAGAAGGGAGGCAGGCAAGGTGAGCCCCATCACGCTTGTGAGCCCACAGGAAAGTACAGCCCCACCAGAGCCCCTGGGCTGAAAAAATGCTGAATAACTACCTGGGGGATATGGGAGCAGAACCATGTCACACAGTCACCAAAGCAGGGTCCCCTGTGAATGGCGGGGGGCAAGGAAGAAGTCAGGGAAGAGAAACCAGAAAAAGTACTCGATATTTATTTCACTTTCACTTTGAGCATTCTAGAACTGGGGAGAAGACAGCCTGGCCCAGGAGGGCAGAAACCAGGCAGGAGTCCCAGCTATCACCTATGAGTGACCTTGGGCTGGTTACCTCACCCCTTGGGGCACAGCTTCCAATCTATAAAAGGGAGCTACCACCATGAGCCCCACCCCTTACAGCATCCTGGAAAAGTTCCAATCAGATAAGAACCAGCTCTGCATGGCTCTCTAAAGCACCTACTGTGTGCTCTTCCTTGAACCAAACAGGAGGCAGGAAAAAGATATACCCAGCCCCTGTCTCCAGGGAATATCTTAACAAGAAGCCTAAGTAAGCAATACAGAACTCCAGGAAGGGCATTCTCGGGCATATTCTGGGCCAGTCTGACTGCCCTGCCCAGCCCCGCCCAGCGAGGGGGAGAGGAAGTAGTGAGCTGTTTTACAATCCATCAAATTAATTGCCCCAAATGGGAAATTTACAGGCCTCCTACAGCCTCCTGTGTATCCCATAATCTCCCATGGCCCTAATCTCCTGAGAAAGAATGTGTGGGCTGTAATCTTTTTCCAGCCCACTGTTGTCAGGGGCAATGCCTTAGAAAAACCTCAGTTCCTACCAGGGGTCACCCCAACCATAAAGCCCCCAAGGCCTGACTCCACCCATTTCCACCTACTCGGAGTCAGCCCAGCCGACCTTGGCCTAGACTCTGGCCACAGAAAGACCTGCCCAACCAGCCCCTTTGGTAAATACAACTTTTGCTCTTTCCTCCTGAGGAAGAACAGCCTGTTGGGAGGCAGAACCAGGAAAAATGGCTTTGAGGCAGAGAGTCATCCATGGGGCACAGTGAAAACAGCCCCCAGTGGGTATTGGGCTTTGGTTCCAACCTCTGCTCACTCCTCACCTGCTGGGAAACCCTCTTCCCATCTGGGCCTCGCCTTCATCTAAGAAATAAAGGGAATGTAAACAGCGTCATCCCAGGAACCTCTTGCCCTGACTCTCCATGACCCAGATTTCACCAGGAAACTGCACTAAACCTGGATTTCTTTCAACCGAGAGCTGCATGCTCTGCTATCGGGAAGAGTCTTCCAGCTGGGGGGCAACACCCCACCCCAGTAAGAAGACTCCGTACCCACCCCAGCATCTTATTATCTCCCTCCATGTCATTTGTGCCCCCCACACACACACACAACCCTGCCTCCTCCAGGCCTTTGCCCTCTTCCCTGTATAACGAATTCTGTGAAGGCTCGACTCAAACATCACTTCTTCCATGAAGTCTTCCTGGATCCCTCCCATCTCAATATCTGTCCCAGTCTTTCCTGCCTCGTCCACTCAACAGGCTTTGAGGGCAGAGGACTCTTATTCATCGCTAGTGATGAGGAACTCACTGTTTCACAAAATAGTTCAGGCTCTGCACAATCCTGGAGACAGTTCTCGAAAGCACCTGCATCTAACAAATCCTCGATCACCACTGGGTCAAGTCCCAGACACTGTTTCAGAGGCCAGGCTCCTTGAAGTTGATTATGCTCCTGGTGGCCAGAACTGTGCCCCTTAATAAAACCAGTGTTTGCAGCCTCTCTCCTTGACAAAGAGCCTTCTCACTCACTACCTTACAAAAGTCCAGCAGGGGGAGGATTGCAATGGTCTCCTTTCACAGAGAGAGCAAATGTGTTGTCTAAGGTTACACAGCTTCAGGGGCTGAGCCAGGATCCAAACCCAGGTGTTCTGATCCTAACCCTGTGTTCTCCCCACCACACCTGGAGGTGCGTGCACTCCTGGAGCCTGCTGAGGACACCTGGGCTTGGGGAGAGACAGTGTAAATCCTTCCCTCAGGACCACCAGACGTTACACCCAGAGCAGCAGAGAGCAGCCACAGTCAGGACCCAGGGCAGAAGAATGGCAGGGGGCATTTACTCCATGCTCTCCACTGCATCCGTCTGTCATTGATTATCTCTAGGGATGCTGAACTCACTACATCCCGACATACTCCAGAAGGCCCTGTATACCTGGAGCCAAAATTTCCTTTCTTTTTTAATTTTTATAAGAGTTTATATGAGCCAAACGGATGACATACGCTGGGGAGCAAGATCTCAAATGCTCCCTAATCTGGAGCCAAATTTTCTTACCCAGAGAATATGACTCTTCTATGTGACAGCCCTGAAGATGTCTGCACCCAGCCCTCGTTTTCCTGTGGGTCTCCTCTTTGCAGTGTGAAATATCCCCACTGCTCCAGGTGTTCCTCAGGAGACAAGGTCTCCAGGGCCATCACTGTCACCCCCTTAAAGGGCTCCAACTGGCCACATCGCTCTTAGAAGGATAATCCCTGAATGAGCCCCAGGACTCTCCCCCAAGCAGAGCAGCACCATCACCTCCCATGTTATGAACACTATACTTCCATTAATGCAGCCTAGCCTAGAACAAAATCAGCGTTCTGGGCGTCACATCATCCTGTTGACTCCTATGAAGTCCATGGTTGATACACCCCTTTTTCCCAGAACTGCATCTCCAGAGGGCACCAACCAGGCAGGGCCATGGACAAAACGCATTTTCCTCAGCTGGATAGAGGAGAAAGTGCAGGAACTCTGGAGTCACACCTGGGTTGGAATCCAAGTCCTGCCACTTCTTTACTAAGTAACCCAGACAAATTACTCACCCTGTCCAAGTTTCAATTTCCTCAGCTACAATATGGGGGAAATTTTTCCCTCACTAGGCTGATTTGAGGAATGAATGAGATAAAGTATGTAAGCACCTAGCCCAGACCTACAAATTACCCCATGTCAAAGCTGGTAAACGGTTGGGTTGGGTGGGATGAGTCAACCTCAAGTCTGTCAACCCAAAGCTTTGTGGCCTGAGGCACCACGCGACAGCCCCACCCTGTGTTCTTGTCCCCCAGCCCTTACCTACTGAACACTGTCTTTGGTTTAGCTTTCTCCCTGCACTGGACTGTGAAGTCCTTGAAGACATCTTTGTCTTTGTAGCCCCAGAATCTGCCATGGTGCCACCTGCTACCCAGGAGGAGCTGGTGAATCCTGATGAGCAAATGATTGTATGAACAAGTTAAATAATATCAAGAAGACCGGCACCTCTTTTGCCCTCTCTCAGCAGCACCAATCCCACCAGCACAAGCTGGGTAGGTAGCAAGAGGCATTTATTTCCTACCGGCTTATGGGACTGAATCAGCCAGCACTATTCCTCCAGTCATAAAGCCCATTTCACATAGCAACGAGCAGCCTCCTCCACCACATAACTCTCTGAGTGCCGAGAGGTCTGCTCTAAGCTGCTCCTGGAGCCAGGCTGATGAGCATTGTCTGGAACGGGTCCTGGTGACCCTGAGATGGCACAGGTCCTACGTGGGGGAGTGTAGATGCTAGGATTTCTGCAGCCCCAGCCCTCCGGGGTAGGGTTTTCAGGCAGGAATTCCCGCCCATTCTCAGGAATTGTTTTCCCTTTCCCGTTCCCGAATCCCAAGAAAAGTTGGTCGGGAAATTGGGAAAATTGGCTCCTCGAACCCAGATGGTTAGTAGTATCAGCCATCACTTTGTGGATTCATCGTGGAGAACGAAAAACAGTTTGTATCTTGGGATTCGGGAATGGGAAAGCAAAAAAAAATTCCTGAGAACGGGCAGGGATTCCCACCCGGAAACCCTACTCTGGGGTTTCATTAAAAAATATCTTCTCCCTGTTCCCAGGTAATGAATACGAAGAAAAAGAAAGACACACCTGTTCATATTCAACAGGCCATCTCAAAACCATCCAAGCCAGAGTACCCCTGTCTCACCACCTGTGCCCCTGCTCAATGCCACACTGTCCCTGGGACTCAAATACTAACCGTCCTTCATAGCCTGCTTGTGAGTTCCCCTCTAAAGCCTTTACCGCTTATCCCTAAGGCTCTGCAGTCAGTGAGAGCCTTGGTTCCATCACTTCTGAGCCTTACTTTCTCATCGAATGGGCACACAATTAGCAACGTCAAGGTTGCAACATGGTTCAGTGTGAGATAACTGTATAAACACTGCGGCCATGGACTACACACAACAGATGTTCACTCAACCTTGGTTTCTTTCCTTCTGGTCTATTACATCCCAGGGCCTTGAATCATTGTTGCCCTGGGCATGGCTCAGCTCCAACTCTGCAGGGAGAACCCTGCATGACTGGCTGGCATCTCCTCTGGCCACAAGAATTTGTATGACTTTGAGAACTCAATGGGCGTTAAAATACTCCCAGTGGTTAGCTGGTAAGCCACCCCATTTTAATTTGCTGTGGTCACTGTAGAAAGGTTTGATAGAAAATGCCTATTTTCAGATAATTCCCTAAAAGGGGTGACTGGTAGCCAGCACAGAGATAAATAAAGATGCTGTGTGGTCCCCAGACTGGAGAGGCTGAGTGTCCAAGGCCACTGGGACGCTTGGTCTATGCCTCCCTGCCTCCGAGCTGACTGGCTTCTCAGGCAGAGTCCCAAGGAGAACATATCATTGAGTTCACCGAACCAATGAATTTATGGTTAATAAATTCATTCAATAATTATTTTCTCTCCTGACCAACAAAAGGTAACCATGCGAGGTGACGGACACGTGAACTAGCTTGATTGTGGTGATGGTCTCACAATGCAGACAAGTGAATAAATGTACCATGCGATGCAAAGCTGGCCCCAGGCTTAGACACAGAGTACACCAACCATTCCTAGTTGTGTGACCTTGGACTTTTAGCCTCCCTGGGCCTTAGTGTCTTCGTCTATAAAGTGGGGGAAATTACACGTTTTAGGGTTACGGGGAGGACGAAAGCAAATAACATGTGAAAAGTGCAGGTCACAGAAAGGTACCTCAGTGGCTATGACAGCCCTCCAGGCCTCTAAGGGATATTTGATCTGAGCCAATTGAGTCCTTTTCCACGCCATCACCTCGGCCCTGCCAACTCTGCCCACCATGGGAGGAAACAGGCGTCGGGAAGACGCCTGCCTCACACTCTTCCCTCCTTCAGGGTCAGCATCAGTGGCCCCCTTCTGCGGGCTCAGCAAGAGCTCCTGGCAGTTTCAAAGGTGGCCTCAGGCTCCAGTCCACCAGAAACCACCAGCACCCATGGGTCCTCCGTGGAGACTTCTGCTGTCTCAGTTCCGCTAGGTCTCCCTGCTGGTGGCACCGACCTTACGGGGCTGGTGTGAAAAGCCAGTGAGCCCCCAGGAAGCACTGGATAAGTGGTGATTACATGGTGAGGGAAACAAGCCTGGGGTCCCCTGCTGACATTGGGTGGCAGACCAGAAAAAAATACCACCAGGTGTAATGGGGTTAGATGGTTCCACTTCACATGCCTGCAAACATCATTTTCAGAGTTTCTGTCAGACCTACAACCTCAGTTAAAGTTTAAAAGCTCTGTGCAAGGACCTTTGACAGATTCTGCATATAAATGATTAGCCATAGAAATAAGCCTAAAGGCCTCAGAGCAAAATCAGGACAGACGAAAGGAAAATAAGGCGGTGTGCCTAAGAGAAAAGTCAACGTCTTCTCCATGTTTCCTCTTTCCTACTATCTCTAAGTGGTATTTAAGGAAGTTGGAAGGTGGGAGAAACAAGGGCGTGCAAGAGTGTTACTATCTGTCAGGTAACTAAGTTTATGAGGAATTTGATGCATTAAAGGGAACAAAAGCCTAAACATAGAATCTTTCCTCAAAGTCTTCTTCAGTCGGTGTTGCTAAATACATAGGTTCCATGAACTTGAATCCAGCGTCTTCCCTTTCCTTTTCCTCTCAGCCAGTCTACCTTTCCCCTAGAAGGTAGAAGCACTGAGCACACAGGCCTGGGGACCAGACTGCCTGTCAGTGGGGTGGGGCCAAGGCCCTCTAAGACAGGATTTCTGCCCACCACTCAGAGCTGAGGACGGAGAGGCACAGAGAGAGACACCACCCTCAGCAGTGGCCCCTCAGAAGGCCCTGGGGTTCGAGTGAGGGTGAGGGTGGCTCTTGCACTTCCAGGGGGTCAGGTTTTAAGTAGGTCACCCCTGTGACACTTACACCACCCACTCTTTATCTCTGTCTCTTCTATTTTAAGGCAGGAGTGCTGCCAGGTAGTGGTGTCAGTTACCCTGCTTCTTCTCCTTTGGAGGCCAAACCCCTCACCTGCCGGGTGGGATCCCTCGCAGGCTCCAAACGACTTCCTCCAGCCGCACCCCTGGGGACACACAGCCTGAGCTGGAGTCTGGGCGAATGAGCCGCAGCCCTCGCATACCCCACTTTCCTCCCCGCAACCATGGTGGGGCCCCGGCCACATCCCGTTTAAGCCCTGGATCCGTATCACCCGGAGGACAAAGCCCAAACTTCTCTGAGCAGCCCTTCCTGCCGTCTTCGTCCTCTCTCAGTGTCCTTGAACATGTCATGCTCACACAGCTCTGTCCATGCCGCTTCCTCTCCCTGGGACATCCAAACTCCCTTTTGTCACCCATGTAATCCCTGCTTGTTTTTCAAGGTCTAGCGCAGGCTCCCTCCGTACCCCAAATCCTTCTCTGGCCATTCCTCCTCTGTACCTCTCCAGTATCCATGTTTCCCTTATCAAATCATTTGCATAGTATCCCCTAGTTGTTGACATGTCTGTGTCGTCACCAGAGTACAGGCTCCTTGAGGTGACCAATGGCACTTCGATTCATTAACTGAATGCCTACTATGTACCAGATACCTTGGGGAAGCAGCAATACAGCAGTGAACGCAACAGACAAAACAAATATTTTAGTGACAATGATAGCCAACACACAAGAGTTCTTTCTGTATTCAAGACTGTTCTGAGTACTTTAATTCATTTAGTACCCACCATAATTATTATTCCCATTTCATAGATGAGGAGGCTGAGGCTCCAGATTACATAACATGCTGGGGATCCACAAGCTAGTAAGTGGCAGGGCTGTGACAATCCGGTCCCAGACCATGATCCCAAACACTGGGTCGTTCTGCCTCTCAAGTCTTTCGCTCTTCTGCTTTACTCGTATTGGTATCCACAGTGCCCCGGCAGTGCTTGGCACACACCAGGTGCCCAGTGAAAGTTGCTAAATGAAGGGACCCCTGAGTGCTGAATGCTGGTCCCCTGCCTGACACACCCACTCTTCCTCTTGTCCCAGCTCACAAGACACTCCAGGTCTTCCCTACTCATCCAGCCCTGAACTGTCTTCTCCTGGACATTCCTCTCCATGCTGCACCTGCACTACTTATCCTGACACCTAATCACACACCACCTGACCATCCTATCACCTGAAGCTGTGTGGACATCTTGCTTCGCCAGCTCCCTGGGCTTTCTGATATCCCCCAGAGGATAACCACGATGGTACCAGGAATACAGCAAAAATGGATACAGAAACGCTAAACTGAATCCACTTCCCCTCTCCACTTTTCCATTCTCACTGGAGCTATTTTTCCCCTTGCCCAGGGGAAGCAAGCCAGGGCTTGGGTCAGACACGACCTTTGCTGCAACTACCGTGTTTCCCCGAAAATAAGACCTAGCCGGACAATCGGCTCTAATGCGTCTTTTGGAGCAAAAATTAATATAAGACCTGGTCTTATTTTACTATAATATAAGACCGGGTCTAATATAATATAATACAATATAATATAGTATAATATAATACTGGATATAATATAAATATAATATAATATTAACATTAATATAATATAATACAAGGTCTTATATTGATTTTTGCTCTAAAAGACGCATTAGAGCTGATTGTCTGGCTAGGTTTTATTTTCGGGGAAACACGGTATATCCACACTGTCTAAACTGGTAAGCTATAACAGCCAAGGTCATAATTAGGGTACAGCTGTGGTTAAAAACAGTAAGTAGAATTGGTATATTTAACGTTTTGGTGAAACCCATCCCAATGTTCAGACGCCCTCTATTAGAAAATGCCCAGAACAGAATCTGACACCGACAGGTACTCTCTGTGTAGGCCTTAAGACAGCGTCTCTGCAGGATATGACAAGAAATTCGCCAAATATCCTTGGATCAGGGGAGCCATTACAGAGAAAAGACAAAATAGCCGGTGTTAATGGAAATACTTGCTAAAATTTATTGAAGTGTATTACGTTCTGGGAACTGAGTACTTTACATGTATCATTCTCATTTAATCATTGCAAAAGATCCATGTGGCAGATGCCAGCATTTGCCCCATTTTATTTGGAGGTTAAATCACTTAGCGGGCTTCCACAGCCACAACGTGAAGCTGTGCCCTCACTCCCGATCTTACAGCTGCCCTATTATAGTCTGGAGAGTGAACAGCTGAACCACCAGCGAGGCTGAGTCTAGTCACACGTGCTCAACAGAGACCGTAGCCTCAAGGGTGACCTCAAGATACGTCCCTCCACCTGTCCCACCTGATAACACACAGGAGGCAGGCCGGGCTTTCCAGGAAGGTTTCAAATGGGCAGGGATGGGAGAGCCAGGGAAATGTTATCAGCCTACAGGAAGGAAGTTAAGAACATAAGGCCCTTCACCAGAAGGTTGGTCATAAATGCATCCTTCGGATTGATTTATGACTAAAAGGGGGAACTGTAGATTTAAAAAAAGGGGGGATTTTATGGAAAGTGACCTCACAGGGTGATCTGATCATAAATTCCTAACTGGGCAGGTCATGGTGGGTAGTCACACCCCAGGCAAATAACTTCTTTACTAAAAGGCTTATCTTTGCCTTAAGCGAGCCCTGTCCACTGTTCTTGTGCATCTAGCTTAACACACCTTTGCAATGCCCCCTTTCAGACCCCTGCTTCTAATACCTGAAGTGTGAGAGCACATAATCTTAACTATCCTGTAATCCAATCCTGGTCCTGCTTTCTCCCACCTTCACGTAAACCTCCTTTTCGTTCCCTCCTTAATTCCAAATGCATAAAAGAAACTGTAAAACTTAGTCTCTGGGGCATTTGACATTTTGCTCCCTGGCATATGTCATCAGTTTTGGCTCAAATAAACCTAATAAAAATTTAAACAAAAAAAAAGGAGAAGACCTTAAGGTCCTCAGCAAGGACAAAGTCCCCTGGGCCACGGAATGCTTAACATAACTTAAAAGCTCAACCTCTTGGCTCTCTGCCTGTAGGTCTGGCCCCAACTACCAGGGCCTTTTCTCACATCACAGGAGCACCGGCGGGTGGCGGGCTTGTCAGGACCTACTGCCCTGGTGCTGTGCTTCTGAGCTAAGGACAGTTCTGCTCCCTCCCCATGTGGCCACTGCTCCCATCACCACTCTCCTCACGATACCCCTGCGGCACCTATGGGGACCGAAGGGACCAGCCACCTTCTCCTGCCTCCCTCTTTTCCACCAGGAATGGCCAGGGACAAAGACGTGTGCAATAACCCAGGGGCTGCAGGAACGCACTGGGGTGAGGTTTTCATGCTAACTCTCCTCAAAAGCCCCAAACTTGTCACTAGGAAGAAGAGTTTATTTTCAAAATAGTCTTTCCACCTTGGGTGGGACTGCCTCAGCCTGAGCTCAGGGTGTGATGGAGTCTGAGAAAGCCGCCCCAGGCACAGCCCAGACCACACCTCCCTCTGGACCCAGGGTGAAGTCCAGGGGGCTTCTCCATAATTGAATGTGTGTGTGTTGGGGACAGGGTCGTGACGATTCCTAGCAGACCAGACAGGGCTCTGTCCAGCAGCTGACTCGACAGAAGGCCTCACAGGGTTTGCTCCCAGGGAGTCTAGGCCAACGGTCCAGGCCATGCCCTCACCTCCCTCTCCATGGCCACTCCCCCTTAAGTGACTTGTGTAAAACTTGAGTGTTTCCCTGAAACAAAGCAGAGCCAGCCTCCACAGCACAGCCCACCACAGAGCAGGGCGGGCACAAGTCAAGCAGGAAAAAACAGGACTGTGAGGACCCCAATTAAGGACCGCTGGCGTGGATCCCTGCCACCTAACACCAGCACAGCGAGTTCCATAACCTCATCTTTCTCATCTGTAAAATGACGATCATGACAGGCCGTAGCTCATAGGGTTGATACAAGCGTTAAATGAGCCCCTGCCTCTTAAACCCTCATAATGGTGCCCATGGCGAACACTACACAAACACGGTAAAATAAACAAATAAATATGGACTCTACAAAAGCAACTGGCTTTTCCATATGACAGTTCCTCTGTCCCAACGCTCAGCTTACTGCACCCCCAAACCAAGCAAAATCCAACAGAGACCTTAAAGAACAACCAAAAAAATGAATTCTCAAACCTCTCCACTGACTCAAGAAGTCAGTTGGCACCAACCAGCTCCTCGCTGTCGAAAGACCCAGCAGCTCATCACACAGCACGGTCATTACGCCTTACGTCACTGGGCTTCTTGGACACACGGAGTGTGGGAAATAAAAAGAGTGTGCTTTGGATGCTAATTTAAATATCTATCTGTCTACAGAATAGGAAGCCAATTACTTTCCTCTCCTCCAAAGAATTAATATCCCCTCTGGGTTTTAGAAACCATCTGATGCCAAACACACAAACCCATCTATGCGTTTCCAGGTGAGGAGGGCTGGGAAAAGCCGCAGCAGAGGCCGACTGAGCTCTCTCCAGCTCCCACCCACACATCAGGGCTAAAAAAACATAATTATTCAAAGCCTCAGTAAATGGATGTAATTTCAGGTGCCACCAATTCCATTTAGAAATGCATTAATGGGTACAGTGATTATAGATACTTAGCTCCACAGCATTCATCTGTTTATTTCTTTAAATCCCCAGGTCGAAATGTGTTGAGAAAAAAAAAAAATCTTTCCAAATACTTTCAAGGGCAGGGTAGGGAACCATTTTCCCTCCCTGGAGCTCTGACCACTCACTCTGTGTCCCTCCTCACTCCTTCAGCTTACAAACCCCAATTTACTCCCAATTCCAATCAATTCTCTCCTCTTATATGTCTGCCAGTGTCGAGAGGGTCATGCCAAATGTCAAATCAACTAACCTACACCAATTTGGTTGAGCACCGACTCTGCGCATGACACAGTCCCCCAGGAGCTGGCGAGCTGCTCATGGCACCGAGTCACAATGCTGCCCCTGCCTCACCTCCCCCTGGACCAGCTCCGGAAGTACTGCAATGCCAGGCACCTCTGTGACTTACTCATCACACCACTGTCTGCCCGGACACATTTATTCTCCGACACAGGAAGAATTCCCGTTGCTCAGTTAATGGCAGCCTGCTTGCCGGCTCTGGCTATCAACGGCAATCACTCAGAACAACCACCCCTCGCCCCAGGTCCTCCTCTGTCCTCAGGAGGCCCTCTGAGTGATCATGGGGTCCTGAGATGTGAAGGTGCCAGCCCACCCCCCAGGCAGGCACAGACCTCATTCAGTGGAGGTGCCAGCCCTGCCCCCAGCAGGCACAGATCCCATTCAGTGGTCACCTACAAGACCAGCCCCCCTACCCACCTGTGGAGCTGACAGCATTATCTGGGTAGAGGAGAGGGCAGAGCGTTCCCAGCCTCTATGGAGGAAACCAGATGCCACCAGGAAGCCTGGCTCTCCAGGATCTACCCTGGGTAACCAGAAGCACATTAGAGGCCGCTGTACCTTACTGACACTGTCTCAAGGCCTTCACACAGCTCCATCCAATCAATTCTGACACATGGCCTCCTGTAAATGAAAGGGCTCACAATGCCTGAGCACCTACTATGTGCCAAGTAGCATGCCAGGAGCTTTAGATAGGCCATTACATTTAACTCTCAAATAACACTAGGGAGGGAAGTAGCATTGTCATTAGTGTACAGTTAGGGAAGCTGAAGCCCCAAAACGTTTTCACTTTCAGTGTCTATAGCACCACCCCCTACAAGTTCTGACTGAGCATTCTAGAACACTGCTTCTCCTTCAGGTCTACGCTCACTGCTCCCTCACCAACTGCTCTAATACAGAAACCAGTTTTTGCCTCTAAAAAAGCAACCAGATGCCCTGCCAGGCAGTGCAAACTAACACCTGGGAACCCTCTCTCTGAGGGAGGGGGTGAGAAGTGGGGAGCAAATCAAAACTGCCCATTTGGAAAATGCACCCATCATAAGTATGAGAAACCTATGCATTGTCTCTCTGGTTGCACACAGCCCCACAGGGTTTCAAAGATGAGGAATCATTTCTTTGATATTTAGCACCGATCATTTAGTGCCCAGCTTCCTTTAAAGTTAAGTCTCAAAAGGAAAGCACAGTTCTCCGTCCCGCCAGCCTGACTTCAGATTTCCCCAAAGAAAACACACAACAGCGCCTCTGCTGCCTGTGCCACATTTCACCATAGGAAGGGGCTTCCTTCTAGGAGCAGTGATGATAATCATTCATTTTTATACAGCATGCATGATTTGGCAGGCACAGTTCTAAGTCACTGTCCCCGTTCTACAGATAAAGAAACATCTTAAGACACAGAGAGGTTTCAGTGACCTGCCCAAGCTAGCAGCAGAGCCAAGATTTCAATCTGGACACTTGGATTCCAGAATTCATGTTTTGTAAGCCCCATGAGGCACCACCCCTCAGACACAGGAGTTGGGGGAACCCGTAGGACAACATTCCCGATTACACCCCTCTCCTGACGCCCAGCTCCTAGTGAAGGATGCTAGCCAAGACCAGTCCCTACTCCTCACGGCAACACTACCCTCTTCCAGGCTCAGAGGGGCACACACATACCCTCGCCGCCAGCTCCTTCACATTCCCTCCACTGGCCTCTCCCGCCTCGGGCTGCGCACTCCTCTGCTCCACAGCTGCCTGGCTCTTCTCACACTCACCCTCTGACGTTCCCTAGGGTCCCAATCTCATGCCCCAGCCCCAGTCATCAATACTGAAACTGTCCAGGGTCTCTGTCTTCTGCTGGACTGGGCACTGCCAGAGGGCAGAGATGGTGACCTCTATTTCTCTCCATATCACCCAGTGTGGAGCCTGGCATACAGTAGATGCTTCATCAGATCTGGTGACTAAATGGATGAATCCTGGAGCAAAAGCCTCTGATTAAATTGCTCCCCCAATAAGGGTTTACCACTCCTTAAAGTGGTCCACTGATGCCATCTGTGGACATGCACAGACAACTGAGTTTGCAAATAGACAGGATAAGATGCTTGCACAGGTTACTGTACTAACCTAAAACATTGCTCTGGCTCCACTGCTCCCAGGAAGGAGAGGGTCACCTCTCCCATTTTACCCAGGGGGAGAGAACACAGCAGGCGGGAAGGCAGTGCAGCCAGGGACCGGGTGCGTGGCTGAAATGGGCCCTCTGCCCCCTCCTTCCCGGAGCACACTGCCTACCCTCCCTGCACTGCAGTGTTCCAGGGAAGCACAAAAACCCTCCAGCAGCCCCTGGAAGAGACGGCATGCTAACTCCAAGCTGTCAGACCACGAGAGGGTGAGGGCTCTGCCTTGGCAGGAAAAGCCCTTGAAAATCTTGAGAACACTGGCCGTGACGTTGGAAGCGCTCTTTTGGCAGAACCTGAAAGAGACAGCCTGGCTCTAAGCAGGCTTAAGAGGCTCATCAGCCCCTAAGCTGTGGTCAGCTGACATCTGGGGGGAGTTTGAAGGATCCACTCCCCCAGAGCACCAGGGACTAACCCACTGCCTCGCCTGGGGACCATCCACCCATCACTCGTCTACCCTGTGGGAGACTTCCTGAGGGAGGTCCAGGGGGTCTCTGTCTCAAGGTCACCAGGAAAGATTGAAAGGAGCAGGTTTGGGGACTAGACCCTATAGGAGAATTCAGGACAGAGGGGATGGCAATGGGAGCAAGAGGACACCTTGAACCACATCACAGAAACAGCACACACATTTGGAGCCTAGGAGACTCAGGTTCCGGTCCCATCCCCCACTGATGCTCTCTCTGGCCTTGGGAAGATCTTTTAAACCTCCTCCCACTCCATCCAGGCCTCAACTGCTTGATCGGCAAAATGAGAAGAATAAATATATCGGCTTCTAAAAGGAATATAGGTGTTTGCAACTCGTATAGAGCAGCGTGAAGATTATCACTGCTGACATCTGTGGTCCGGGCAGCACCAGACAATAAGTCTGTCCTTCAGTCGTCAGAGCCGACAACCAGGTGGCTGCCCGGATTAAGGAGCGGACATCTGTGCAGCCGTCTAAATGCCCAGGAAAGAGGCAAACCAGGAGCCGTTTTCATATGTCATTACCCAGGGCTCTTGGTCCCCAGGTCCTTGCAGCACAGACAAGGTACCTGTGACCTTGGGACAGCATGCCCTTCATGGACAAGGTTAAATTGTGTTGTTTTTCAATTAACTTTTTACTTGGAAATCATTTCAAACTTACAGAGAAATTGCAAGAATAGCACAAAGAACCTCCAGATGCCCCTCACCCAGACTCACCCGTTGGTAACGTTGGTAACATTTTTCCCCATCTGCTCTGTCGTCCATTCCCCGTATATGCTCACACACACAGTTTTTCTCCTCAGCCACTTAAGAGCAAATACCTCAAGGACATCCTTTAAATAACTATAATGGTTATGCAGTTTTTATGGGTCCAAACCAATTTCTGAGTAGTCCTACAGTTTGCATGCTCCCGACCCAGACAAGCCCAGTTCAAGGTCACCAGACTTCTCCTGCAGTAAGAGCTGAATGGGATTAGGATTCAGAATCCACGTCTCCACCCCCATCTCAGAGCTGTGTAGATGTACGGAAGAGGAGCTCACATTGGGTGAGCCAGGCACTTGCTAAAAACTTTCCATCCATTAATTCATTTAATTCTCACATTTATCCCCATTTTACTGGGGTAGGAAGTGAGGCTTAAAAGGAGTAGGTAACGTACCAAGGTCAGGGAGCTATAAGTAGTGGAATCTAGGAATCCAGAGTCCTTACCACTGCCTCCTCACACATGCTACCACCTCATACACAAACCCTGTGCGTTTTTCTGCACGATGGAGTTGCCTGGCTGTGCTTTGGGCTTCCAGAAAGACCCACCCTGCTGCCAGGCCAGCTTCCAGGTGACTGTGAGTAGGCTGGATGCAAGAGAGAGAAGGGGGCCTCCACAGCTCTGTCCAGGCAAAAGACAAACCGGGTTCACAACCGCTGCTGATGTTGTTTTCCTCAAGGCCTACACGCCCCCATTTGGAGAAGCAGGGCTCAGAGAGGCTAGAAGGCCGATGAGCAGTCTCCCCACACTTCCCTGTCACTTAAGCCTGAACAGGGGAATTGGCGCCCCTGGGGACACATGTTTCTGTTTAGGAAAACAGAAGCCATACAACACACACGATGCTTTCTGCCAAAGTACTGATTTCAATGGAAGGCATGGGAGGGGATTTTATAATAAGTTATACTGAGAGTAAAGTCTACATGGATTTTTGGACAGAACCAACATTTGGAGGACGTTTTCTACCATCCAGTCTCCCAGGTGAGTTGGCTCTCACCCTCTTCTGTCATGAGGGCTAAGTCTGAGAAGCTCTGGTCTGAGCCAACATGCCCACCCTCTCCTCTGAACCCTGAAAAAGCTGAACTAATGCAGCATGTGGCTCTAGGAAGTCACTTTATCACGCTGAGCCCACATTTCTACACTAAAAAATCCAGTAATTGTGAGCCTCCCACCAGATCATGTTCATGAAGCACTTCGTAAACAAAACATTAACCCCAAACACTTCTCTTTTCAGAAAATTGAAACATAAATGTTTTGACAGCCATTTAAAACCAGCAGGCACATAAAACCATATTCCTCCGTGTTTTTCCCTCTTCCAGTATTTACTTACGACATCATGCCGGTTTACTGAGATGCTGCTGTCTTAAGGCTGAACAACAAGATTCAAACCCAGGCTCTCTTCTGAAGAGGCAGGAAACTGGAGCAGGCACCCCATTCAATCACCAAACAGTTCACATCATGAAGTGCTTTCTTAAGTAA
The DNA here is from genome assembly GCF_036562045.2 of Rhinolophus sinicus. NCBI lineage: Eukaryota > Metazoa > Chordata > Mammalia > Chiroptera > Rhinolophidae > Rhinolophus > Rhinolophus sinicus. The sequence goes on from NC_133756.1 coordinate 131,466,941, forward strand.
GCTCCTTTTTTCAAAGTCTTCAATTTAGAAGCCCAAAATTTACTCCCAGAAACATTGAGAGAATGGAAAGAGGCATCAGTGCACAAGAAACCTATATCCGCCCTCTTCATACAAACAGCACTGCAAATTGGGGAAAACACCTCTCCCCACGACCCAACCCCCGTCCTTTCTCTGATAAAAAAAGCCTTGAGAAGCAACTTGCGACCAGTTTCTTAAAGAGGATTTTCCATATCTTTCCTGGGATGGTTTTGAGACTGCAGTACAAATCATGGCTCTGAATCCCTCCGTCAGCTTTCTGCACAACGCCGCTCTTGTTCCTTTTGCACAGAACCTAACATTTTGATCCATGAGCCAGCTTTCACCCTTGATAAAACAACCAGGAAACGAAACGTGAAGTGTGGTATTATGCCAAAACTTGTGAAGCTGGTAGAACCTTTTCTTAACTTGCAACGAGAGATCTCGGAAATTCCCTTCTAAATAGATGTAAGTTGCTAGTTTCCCAGGAATTCTTTGTGGAACTGTTGCTCTCTGCTTTGAAATACAGTTTCTGCGACTGCTGTTCCAGAATGATGACAATGAGAAAGAGACAAATAAATGAACCAACAGGTTGGCACTCTACAAGACAGATTTCACTAACATGAAGTTCAACATTTGTCTGGGGAGGAAAACGTGGCAGCCAGGACAGACTTCTTCTTGGGATGGCCTGGAAGACCGTCCCTTGGCTGATAGCATAATTAACCTGAAGAAGGTGGCTGGCTGCGTCATCCAGTATTCAAAGGCTTGCCCGAAGGGCCTTCTACACTTGGTGCCTTCGGCCAACTGGGGTCCCCACCTGGACATTCTATCACCTCTGGTTCAGCCTTCACTCCCCATTTCTCCTCACCCCCTTTAATGTCAGACCAAAAAATGGGTTTGCTGAATAGAAAAACATCCTCTAAATATGTAGCATTATCTCTAGAAGGGTAACCATTTTGGAGGCTGGAAGCCTTGGCTCACGCTGGTCCCTTCTCCCTGCCTCCCTGGGACAGGTTCTTAACCAGCCACTCCCGGCCTCCTGGAGCCCCAAGCCCCACCCAGCCTCCCTCCTCCTCACTCCTGTCCAGGGGGCCTGAGCACCAGCATTCTTCCCCTGTGTGGTATCTTGGGAATGGAGCGCGGTGGTAGGATTCATTCAGCCTATGAGGTCAATGTCCTGATATCTGCATTTAAAACTTTCTGTTCCACAATATAAAGATGAACCATAAGATTTATTCTAATATGTGTGTGTGTGTGTCTGTGTGTGTGTGTATTTTTAACTCAGAATGACATTAAATGGTAAATAAAAGCACCACGACAAGTAGAGGGAAAGACTACAGAAGAAAGAAAAAAGCCTTAAATACCTTTAATGACTCTTTTCTCTGGCTTTTTGAACAAATGATCCTGCACTCTCCTTTTGCTCTGGGCCTTGCAAATGATGAAGCCAGTCCTGCCCCTAGGACCTGCTGAGGGCCAAAGGGGTGAGGGAGGAGGGAGAGGCAGCCTTTCTCCAACTCCCGGAAATGCCTTTCCCAAGAGCCTCACTGCCCTCATTTGGGAATGGGCACCCACACAGGATGGTTCTGCAAGGCTCCAAAACTAACAAGGAGACACATGCAGCTAGAAGAGACCTTGTGCAATCAGCTGTTTCCCACCAGGACCCTGGAGTCAAGTCACAGAGGACCAAGAAACCTCGCAACCAGGGAGGGAGGACGGCCCGGTCCAATGGCCAACAGAGGTCCCAGTGCCCAGATGCAGAGCATGAGACTATCAGGTAAAGAAGCCAGAGGCCGGGTTCCTGCCTTGTGTGCTTTTTGTTGACAGCAAGTGACTACATCCAAGAAGCCTGGGCTCCAGGCACCAGCCTCGACACGCACGGTTCCTGGCTGCTTTGCTTCTTTCACCTTGCCTGGTCTCCCCCACACTCTGATCTCCTCCCCAACAAAAAAGTTTTGTGAAAAAAAGTTCAAGACCTTAAATACCTACTGAACTCACTGGGTCCTTTAAACACTGCTGTTTCACTAAATACCAAGTGCGTAATCAATGCCCAGTGCAGGAATGAGCGCCAGTCTCAGAGGTGGGGGACAGGCAGCAACCCTGGCCCAGGCAGCGTAGCCAAGACCCCTCCTCTCTGCCATTCATCCTCCTTACGGACTCAGGGCCTATTCAAAACCTGCTGTAGGGAGAACCCAATGCATGGGGTTCCACAAAACTGCTGAAGACCAGCCCAGTGTAACACTCTAGCGCCCAAGGCCTCTTCTAGAACTTCTCCCTCGTGGGTCTCATGTTTGAAAGGCTGTCCGTCAAACTGTTTTTACCAAGTAATAATTAACGTCCTCGTTTCTGACTAATCAGACATGCACCACCACCCATCAGCATAAGAGATCATGGGCAGCTGCCCTTCCAAGGCGCCTTTGTCCCAACAAAAGCGAAGAAGGCTTGGCCCCCTGAGCCTTGGGCGGCCTGAGCAGGAGCAGCGACACATGGCATAGGGCTCCTGTGGACTGGGGTGGGAGCCACCACTCCTACGACGGTTACCATATCAGACTGAAGACCCACCTTCTAGCTCCAGCTCTAACGCTCCGGCCGAATCACTGAACCTTCATGGACCCGAGCTGCCTCACCTGTAGAACAGTATTAACCCCTGCTCTCTGCTTCTAGGGGCTGTTACAAGGATCAAAGAAGAAAAGGTACCAGAAAAAGCCAACTGCCTTTGCTGTCGGAATGCCCAGAATTATTATGGGTTTCCACATTGGTAAAATGAGACTAGTAATAGTTCCTATGTCATCAAGTGGTTGTGAGAATTAAATCAGATACTAATTGTAAGACAGTTCCTGGTTTAACCAATGTTACCCTAATAAATCTAATTAACTAAAAAAATAAAGATGATAGAAGACCTATCATCTACAAGATTAAAAAAGAAACAGTTCCTGGCATTTTTCAAGGACTCGAAAAGATGAGGCTATTACATAATTGCTACCACTAGTATTGCTGCTGCTGTTACCGACACTGTTATCACGAGCACTAGGGAATCTTGCTTCCCGGCTAAGAGACTCCCAGACAAGTAGAGAACTCATAGAGTACAGGAAGTCTTCTTAAAGAGGATGTCATCTGAAACTAATAGGGGGATATCAGCATCACCTAGTCTGGAATTGGGAGAACTGGGAATAGATTCCTCAAATATTTTGTGCCTAGTTAATCCACAATTGAACCCAAAATGCAGAAACCAAAACTAAAATCCACCTGCCTTTGCTTAATGTTTTCCTCTTCAAGACATGGGCTCTAGAGAGTATTCAAGCATCTGCTAAATATCAGGAGCAACTGATACATCCTGAAAACCTCACACAACTTTCCAGTCCAAGGATCCTCTGGGGAAAATAAAATCAGCTTTGCCGATGCTTTGTCCCTCTAACTGAGCCATATTAGAGAACCCCCCACCCCCACCCCCACCCCAAACACACAAACGCCACAAAATTCAGAAATGCTCCTGGCAAATCCGAGAAAGCAGACTGACGCAAAACATTTTTTATGCGAAGAAAAGGAGAATAATAATTCCCAAACCCTTAAGTCTCTCAAGAACTTGTCACAGAAGGAGGTAGAAAATACAATCAGCTGCCAGAGGGTCCCAGCTGCCCCACATGGCTTGCCTTCGATGGCAGGGGTACTGTCACACACTGCTTTTCCCTTGGCCTGGGAGGACTCAGCCCAGGTCCAGGGGGTAGGAAACTGGGGCCCGCTGAAGAGTAACCACAAGGGACTTCCACAGAAGATTCAGCAAAAGAGATGAAGGGCAGGAGGCTGTAACAATGGCCCAGGATCCTTACCCTCAAGATTTTGCCTAGAACTTCAGGGAAAGGACAGAAACCATCAAACAGGCACACTCACCTCTCCCCTCACCACACCTATCGGCCTCCTTTCATCAGCTCTGACACCTGCAGTCCTTCCTCCCATCAATGAAGTGCCTTGCTCCCATCTGACACCAGTGCGACTATGCCTCGGGTCTCTTCCCTCACCTCTCAGAAACGGCTCCAGCAATGGTCCCGTCTCTTTCCTGCCTCCCCTGTTTCTCCCTCTCTACTGGATCATTCCCATCGGAACAAACCACGCTCTGTAATCTCCCATATCTCTCCCTCAAACCCACATCCTTTCCAGTTCTCAGCTAATTTCTCGACTCCATATTAAAACTGCCTGAAAGATTCACCCAAACTTACTGTCTCCATTTCCTCACTCCGTATTCTCTCTTAGTCCACCTACTTACACCTACTCCAGCCGGGTTTTGTCCTTTAGGCTTCTGGACCCCTTCATTCTCCCAGGGTTTCTTAGTCCTTCTCAGTCTCCTTTACTGGATCTGCCTCTTTCCCAACCTCTAAATGCTGCTCTGCCCAAGGCTTAGGGCATCTATTCTTTCCTGTCTACACTCTCCTCCTAGGTAATTTCCTCTAATCCTGTGGCCTTGAATGACACCTCTAACAACAACCAACTGTATCTCTTCAGTCCTCTCCCATAACTTCAGATGCACACATCTGACTGGTTGATATACTCACATCTCAAATGTAACATGGCAAAACAATATCTCACGCTCTCTCCCACCCCAAACGTGCTCCTCCCCCAGGCTTCCCATTTCAATGATGCGGGCACCATCCACTCAGTTGCGCAAGCTTCTAGGAGTCATCTTTGTCTCTTCTCTTTCTCCCACAGACTGCATCCAAATCATCAAGCCTGAATCGGACCACTCCTCTCCATCTCCAGGGCTGCCACTCCCAATCATGCCATCACTGACCCCTCCCTGCCTGGACCACAGCAGCCCCTCACTGCCATCCTGCCAGCTACAGGTCCTCACCACAGCCCACTCTACAGCAGGTAGAGTGATCTTCCTAAAAAAGCAAATCAAATTGTTGCTCCTCCACTTAAAACTCTCCAGTGACTTCTCACTGGACTTAGAACAAATTTTAAAAACTCCTAACCTTGGTTCACAAAGCCTCACACTGTCTAGCTCTCGCGTACCTGTGACCGCTTCTCATGCCACTTTCTCCCTTGTTCACCACATTCCAGCCACATGGGCCTTTCTGCTCCTTGAACTTGAAGCTCTTTCTTGCCTTAAAGCCTTTGCACTGGCTGTTCCCTCTTCCAGAAAAGCTTTGCTACCTCCTCAACACAAGGATGGATATGTTTTGCCATTCACATTTTACCTTAAATGTCACCTACTCAGAAACACCCCCACTGACTCCCCAATCCAACTAAGCCACCCAGTCACTTGATATCACATCACGCTATTTCAATTTTCTGCACAGTACTTACCACTTACTGTCTGATATTAGTCTTGTTTATTACTTATTTTCTGCTCCCTCCCCTCTCCCAGTAGATTGGACCATCTATGAGCATGAGGACCTTATCTGCCTCTCTCACTTCTGTAGGTCCAGTACCTAGAATAATGCATGGCACACACAGAAATCTAGTAAATATCGATGGATGCAGTTATGAGCCAGAGAGGCCCACTGATGGAAAGCTTTTGATGGTCCCAGCCAGCTCCCCAACTTCACACACACACACACACACACACACACACACACACACACACCATGGCAGGACAGTAAGACCACAGCCACAGTCCTATAAATCTCATACATTAGAATTTCAACCTTCCTGCCAGAACCAAACGCGGGAGGGAGACTCCGGGATTTCATAGGACCATCTGAGTTTCCAATGTGCTGTTCCACTGCCAGCTGGCAGTGTTTTCAACTCAGTGAAGAAAGAATTTATGACTCAGCCCCCAAACCTACACTTAGTCATAGTCAGACCACCGTCCAGACCTTTAGCTCGTTTATTCTGTGAACAAACATTTCCCGAGTGCCTTCTCTGTGCCAGGCACTGGGGCAAAGGATGAAAAGCAGTTCTGACCTCATGGAGCTCACTGGCTGAGCAGGCAGAGGGAGGAACGCTGTTAACACAAGTATACGCCCGGAGTGGGGAAGTCAAGACTATACTAGGGTTAGAGTCTGAACGGCGCCCTTATTTCATTTCTATAGACCCAGGTCTGGCGTGACCTGGCTAGTTCATTTCTACAGACTCGGGTCTGGGAATAAGTTGGCTTGTGGGACAAGGCTCCCGGGCTTTTGCAGAAAAACTACCACTTAACTAAGCGGAGGCAGGAATGATTGTCCCAGCTCAGCACCAGTTAAAGAGCCGCCGAAGAGTTCCAGGAATATTATTGGCTGATAGGTTCCCCTCCCCACCCCCACCTCTCCCCGTCAGGCCCGCGCGGTGGAGGGACAGAGTGGGGTGCGTTTCCGACTCTCCACTACCATCCCAGAGAATACAGCCGAAAGGAAAGACCTCCCCAAACGAGAGTCCCATCGTTTCCTTCTCCCTGCCCACCCTCCTCACCTCCAGTTCTCAGACCGCGGACGGAACTCCTAATCTACTCTCCTCCCGCCCCCCCTCCGCCCATCCTGGCCTGGGCACCCGCGCGGCCCAGCGCAATCGGAGACCCCAGAAAGGAGGCGTGTCCCGCCCCTCACACCAACGCCCGCAGCCAGGCAAACTGCCGGGTCCGGGGCGCAATGTGCAGCCCCAGCCCCCGCCGCGGGACGGATCCCGGACCCCCGCCCTGGTTCCCCCACGGAGATGCGGACCCCACCCCACCTCCGGTCTGCAGCCCGACACACAACTCGGTGCATAAAACCTCACACATCTACGGCCGCGTCGCTGTGCGCGCCAACTCTTCCCCGCGACCCGCGCGGGAAGAGGGGACGCGCGCGCGGCGGGAACCGGGTGGGACCCCGAGGCACAGGTGTGAGTGCGGCGGCGCCTCGGTCACTCACTTGATGAAGTAGCTGGCGCCCTCCTCCGTGAAGCCTTCCTCCCAGCCGCGGGGCAGGTCTGCGGAAACGCGAGAAAAGTCGGGTGAAACTTGGGCGGTCCAGGCGCGCGCCCCCCAGGTGCTCCACCCCACCGGCCTGGAGCCCACCTGAGCGAATCATGTGGCCGGAGTTGACCGGCTCCCCGGTGCGTGGGTGCAGCCAGGTCGTGCAGCGGAGTTGGTCACTGCGGAGAAAGAGGTGCACCTGTTAGCGCCACCGCCTCCCGGGGGGCGCCCTCCGGGCCCCGCACCCCTGCCCGGCACCACCCCCTCCCCAGCGGCCCCGCTTTCCTGCGCCGCACTTGATGAAGAAGACGCGGCCGTCCCGGCACACGCCGTAGGACCAGTGCTCAGGTAAAGTGTCCCGCCCGATCGGCGCCGCCGCCATGTTCGCCGAGCTCGGAGCCGCCGCGGGCGCCGCGGGGCGGGGGAGAAGGGGTGGAGGCGGGGGAGGGGGCGGTGCGGGCGGCGGGCCTGCGGGTTCGGCCTGCGTGGGCCCAGGCGGCACCCAAGGGCGCTCCATCGCTGTGCGGGCTTCTCGGAGCGCGGGCGTGCGGAGTCCCAGCACCGCCGCGGAAGTTCGCCGCCGCACCCGCCGGCCGGAGCGCGGTGGCCACGGCCTTTGTCCCCGCGCCTTCCCCGCCCCCAACCCGCCGCACGCCCCTTTGCCCCTGAGGCGGGAGACCCGGGCGGGGCTGGGGACCCGCTGTCCAGGCGTCTGGGGCAAACTCCGAAAACAGGGTGCACTCCGAATGGTCCAGTAAACCCCACCCGATCCCTACGACAGAACTTATCTCTCCGGAACTGTACTTCTTTCTGAACCATATGAACTTAAACAGGTCAATTCCATATTCCGAGCCTTGGTTTCTTCCTCTGTAAAATAAAGTTAATAATAAATACTACACAGGATTGTTGTGTAGATTAAATGAAGTGACAATGGTGTGAAATGCTTAACTGGACCTGGCACGTAGTAGGTGCTCTATTCATGCCAAGTCAAGCGTGATTTCATTTTCCCCAGGTTTGCAGCTGGCACGTGAAGTAGAAGGGTGCAAATCCTGCCACACAACACACACACACACACACACACACACACACACACACACACACACACACGGCCCTGAAGTTGCAGGGATCACAGGCTTCTGCCTTCAATTCCTGTCAAGTGAGAGAAAGAGGTATTGAGAGCCAGACTGAATTTCTTCCATCTGGAAGAGCAGAGCCACCAGGTGTGGCCTCTCCTGGGGGCCCTGGAAAGTTACATGGCTGAAGCCTTCTCACATTCAGGTCTCTGCTCTAATCTCAGCTCCTGAGCCCTCTGTCTAAAGGAAACCATTCCCCTTTTCCTTCACTGTCTATTCTATTACTCGTGTACACTTAATTGACATTCTTTTTTTTTTTTTTTTAAGATTTTATTGGGGACGAGGGTGCAGTACTGTATTGGGGAACAGTGTGTATTTCCAGGACTTTTTCCAAGTCAAGTTGTCCTTTCAATCTTAGTTGTGGAGGGCGTAGCTCAGCTCCAGGTCCAGTTGCCTTTGTTAGTTTCAGGGGCGCGGAGCCCACCATCCCTTGCCGGAGTCGAGGAGCTTGCGGGAGTCCAACCACAACCCTGTGGTTGAGTGGTTGAGAGCCCACTGGCCCATGTGGGAATCCAATGAGCAGCCTTCAATTTTAGGAACAGGGAGCTCCAACTGCCTGAGCCACAGGGCCGGCCCCCTTAATTGACATTCTTATCTGTGTTTGTTTATTGCCTTTCTTGTTGTATATTAGCCCTCTGCCCCCACTAAAATATCAGCTGGATGAGAGAAGGGTCCTTGGCCTGTCCCATACACTGCCATATCCCCAGCTCCTGGAACAGTGCCTGACTCATGTATGCAATCAATAAATGCTGAATAAGTATATGAAACACACTCCATACTGACACCCCTGCACGATAAGCAGAGACAGAGAGGAAGCTGGACTCTGGGAGATGTGAGGCCTAGCCTTTGAGGAACATAGGCTGCAGTTTGGTGGGATGAGGCTCACGTGAAAGTGAGATGTAGGTAATGTGGGCACTAGTTAATCAGAAACGTACCCAGACAAGTGGAATTCTGCTAGACCCTGAAGGACTGCTTAGGTTTGACTGGGAAGAGAGCACTCCAGATGGGGAGGGTAGGAGAGCAAACAGGATTGTGGGCCGGCTGTGGGATGCTGAGGAGACTATACAGGCACCCTTTCTTGGAAACAGACGGTGGTATTGGGGAAGGAGGCTGATATGAGTTAGAGGGAATTGGTGTGATTGTGGAAGAGAACCCAAAGTACTGAGAGGGCATCCTTCCTTTGAGGAGGTTCTTGAGCAAATGACAATGGGAAAGTAGTGTTTTTGTTGTTAAACATTGATTTAAAATAATACAGTAAGTGGGCAAAGGTCATAAACACAGTTCACATAAAAGTAACACAAGTAGCCACTTCATAATAGGACAAAGGCAGATTAAAATTAAGGTCAGATACTATTTTTTAGATATCAAATTGGCAAAAAAAAAAAAAAAAAGCACATTGTAAAGAAAGACATTCTTGTTCATTGTTGGTGGGACTATAAAATGGTTGTCTCCTTGAAGACAATTTGGTAATAGCTGTTAGAATTTAAATACATATACCTTTTGACTATGTATATGTATTTAAATTTGAGCAATTCCACTACTAGAAATTTATCCTACATTAGTGCCCATGCAGGGACACAAAGGCCTGTGTACTAGAATATTCACTACAGCATTGTCAATAGTTACAAGAGACTAGAAACAACCTAAATGTTTATCAAAAAAGAACAAGTTTCTAGGGTGGTGGGTATTAATTAGACTTATTGTGGTGACATTTCACAATATATACAAATATTGAATCATTATGTTATGTACCTGAAACTAATATAATGTTATATGTCAATTATACCTCAATTTTTTTAAAAGGAACAGGTTAAATTATGTCATACTACAATGGGATGCTATGCAGCTATTAAAAAGAATGAGATAGATCTCTATGTACTCCTATGGAATGGTCTCTAAGATATTAAGTGAAAGATGCAGAACTGTGTATATGGTATGCTACAATATTAATATATAGGGAGCATCATGGTTGAATAAGATATGCCTTGTTTGTGTTCCCCCCCCCAACAACAATGATTTGGCATCCATCCATGGACAAAAAGTGTTTTGTAGGGGTGTGGGATCCAGCACCATATGCAAAGAAACCCGGGAGGAGTTTTACCCACACATGCATCAGGCGATTGGCATACAGACCTCGGTCCTTCTGTAAACACTGCAGTGGCCCAAGAACTGACTTTAGTCCATCTTGGCTGCAGTGGAGGAGCCCCTGGAAAACATTGTCTTAGATAATTGCACACAGATGAGGGAGTCTTTGTGGAAGTCCAGGTTTCCAGCAGAGAAGTTCTAGCACATCACTGGAGAAAAAAATACAAGTTTGAACACATTGAAGGTGGCAGTTAGTAAAGACTAGAGGAGGTGACTGCTCTTTCAAATGCAAAGACAGCAACACTAAACTTCAAGGAACATGAAAAAGTAACAAAACATGACACCATCAAAGGATTACACTAATCTTGTAGTAATCAATTCCAAAGAGATGGAGATATGCGAGTTACCTGACAAATAATTCAATATAGCTGTTTAAGGAAACTCAATGAGCTACAAGAAAATACAGAAAGACAATTCATTGAAATCAGAAAAACAATACATGAACAAAATTAGAAGTTTAACAAAGAGAGGGAAATCATAAAGAAAGGAACAAACATTCTGGAGCTGAAGACTACAATGAATGAAATGTAAAATGCAATAGACAGCATCAACAGCAGAATGGATCAAGCAGAAGAAAGAATCTGTGAGGTAGAAGATAGGAACTTTGAAATTACCCCGTCAGAGGAGAACAAAGAAAAAAGAATGAAAAAGAGTGAAGAAACCTTCCACAATCTATGGGATACCACCAAAAGAAATAATTTGTGAATTATTGGAGCTCCAAAGGGAGAAAGGGGTTAGAAAGCTTATTTAAAGAAATGATGGCTGAGAACTTCCCAAATCTGGGGAGAGATGTGGGTATCCAAGATCATGAAGCTCATATGTCACTTAAACTCAAAGAGATCCTCTACAAGACACATTATAATAAAACTGTCAAAAATCAAAGACAAAGAGGGAATTTTAAAAGCAGGAAGACAAAAGAAGCTGGTAACTTACTAGGAACTTGTAAGGCAATCAGCATATTTCTCAGCAGAAACCTTACAAGAGAGGAAAAAGTGGGATGGTAAAAGTTCTTAAAGGAAAAAACTGCCAGTCAAGAGTGCTCTATCTGGCAAAATTATCCTTCAGAAATAAAGACAAGATAAAGAATTTCCCAGAAAAAACAAAAGCTAAGGGAGTTCATCACCACTAGATCTGCCTTACAAGAAATGCTGAAAGGAGTTCTTCAAGCTGAACTGAAAGGTTGCTAATTAGTAACAGGAAAACATATGAAAATATACAACATGCTAGTAAAGGTAGGTACATATACAAATTCAGAATACTCTAATACTATAATGTGGTATGTTAACCACTTAACTCTAGTATAAAGGATAAAAGACAAGAATATTAAAAAGAATTAACTACAATAATTTGTTAATGAATATACAGTATAAAAAGAGGTCATCTGTGACATCCAAAACAAAAAAGGAGGGGATAAAAGGGTGGAGTTTTTATATGGGATTAAAGTTAAATTGTTATCAGCATAAAATATGCTGTTATATATATAAGATATTTTTATGTAAGCCTTATGGCTACCACAAAGCAAAAACCTACAGTAGATTCACTAAAGATAAAGAGAACAGGATAGGGGCCAGCCCGGTGGCTCAGGCGGTTGGAGCTCCATACTCCTAACGCCAAAGGCTGACAGTTTGATTCCCACATGGGCCAGTGGGCTCTCAACCACAAGGTTGCCGGTTCGATTCCTCAACGCCTGCAGGGATGGTTGGCTCCGCCCCCTGCAACTAAGATTGAACACGGCACCTTAAGCTGAGATGCCACTGAGCTCCCGGTGGCTCAGTTAATTGGAGCGAGTCCTCTCAACCACAAGGTTGCCGGTTAGAGTCCTGCAAGGGATGGTGGGCTGTGCCCTCCACAACTAAGACTGAAAGAACAACAACCTGAAGCTGAACAGCACCCTCCACAACTGAGATTGAAAGGACAACAACTTGACTTGGAAAAAAAGGCCTGGAAGTACACAGTGTTCCCCAATAAAGTCCTGTTCACCTTCCCCAATAAAATCTTAAAAAAAAAAAAAAAAGAGAAGAAATCTCCCAACGATGAAAAGCCCAGGACCAGATGGTTTTCCTGGTGAATTCTACCAATCATTTAAAGAAGAATTAACACTAGTCCTTCTCCACTCTTCCAGAAAATTGAACAGAAAGGACCACTCCCATACTCATTTTATAAGGCCAGCATTATTACCCTGATACCCAAACCAGATAAGAACACTACAAGAAAAGCCAACTACAGGCCAATTGCCTGTATGAGGAAGGGAGCAGGTGACCCTCAAGGGATGTGCATGTAAAAACCTCTAAAAATACATGCAAAAAAGCATTGTTAGCCTCTGAGAAGGAGACTTGAGTGTCTAGGATGAGAGTGAGACTTATTTTTAGATTTTTTGTTTTGTTTCATATTTTTTAACGTTAAGTGTATATTATTTTTCAATTAAAAAACTCACTTTAAAAAGAGAGATCAGGAATTTAAGGAGCTTATTATTAGTACATTGCCCAACGAATAGTAGGCTCAATAAGTAAAAAATTCCTTTCTTTTTAGTCATCCACTCAAACATTTGCCATGCCTTTCCTTCCCTCCCCTAACCCAACAGTATCTCCATTTGTGCATTTGATCAATGACTATTAATTTAATGCATATTGCATGCTAGGCACTGTTCTACTGGTATAGCTGCTTGCATGCATCAGAGAGTCAGTCCCTCCCTGCCTGCATGGAACATCTAGTCCCCATCCTCACCTCTGACTCTTTTGATTTAATTCCTGCCTCCCTAGCTTTACACAAGCTATCATCCCCCCTACACAAATCTAGAGTAGCTTTCCCATTCCCTTCTTTCAGAACCTGACCTAAATTCTCCACAGAGCCTCTGGACCCCCAGGGATATTCTCCATATTCTCAGCAGACACTCATAGGAGCCTTGGGCGAGCTTCCTCTGCTGCCCTCTGCTGGGCTCCCTGGGACTCGCAGTCCCTCCTCTCTAGGGCCCACCCCTCCACACTTAGCATCTCATCCACCTCTGGTGTGCAGGCTCCAAGGATCTGTGCTCCCAGAACACACTGGCTTTTCCTGGACCCTGTGACTCAAAGCTGGGATCTGTGTGACCCTGAGTCTGAGCCAAAAGGCCCTGAAGGCCACTGTCTTTGGAGAGGCAGTGCTGATTGGAGGGCAATAATACTGCACGGCAGAGGGGGAGTTCAGGTGAAATACCTTGCATAGAACTCTTTAATTCTTTCTTTCATTCTTTGTGTTTTTATCTTGTGCCAAAGCAATTTATACTCTTATAGAAACATCAGAAAACAGAGACATGCAAAAGAAAGATTTAGACAACTCCTGTAATCCCACTTTGATCCGGTTCTGCTCACAACTGGAGTAGGAACAGAGGGGAAAGGGCACTAGGCCAGGCGCCAGAAGCTCAAAAGCTAGTCCTCACTGTCCCTTCACTGTGACCCTTCCTTCTCAGAGCCTCAACGTATCCAACACAAAATGAGCACCCCAATAACATGCCCCCTCAGGCTTCCCTCCTCTGTGATTCTAAGTCGGTGGTCCCAAGAAGTCCACTCATCAATTGGGCCCTTAGGCAGTTCCAACGTTCAACTATTACAAATATGGAAAAGTGCTAAAACAAATTACGAATAGGGAGAAAAGACCCTGAAAAGTTATGAAAATGAACAAAATTGCTTAAAAACTCTTCGAGGGTTGAAAATTGCCTTATTAAAATGCATGACAATAACCAACACTATAGGAAAAATAAAACAGTGACTGGGGAATATTCGTTTTCAAAATGTAAGGCTAATCATGCCACTCCCAATTCAAACCCTTTATCCCCTGGGCTCTAAAGAAAAGACAGTTCTGTGAAAAGGCCTATAAAGCCCAGCAGGTCTGACCCCTGCCTCCCTCCCTCCCTCCCTCCTCCTCAGCCTGTCCCTCCTGCACAGACTGTGCTCCCTGCTGCCAGGAGGCCTCTGCACGGGCTATTGGCTGAGCCTGGAATGCCCACACCCCTCCCACTTCACTCCCCCTTACTTCAAATAACAGATCAAGAGGCACTTCCTCAGGGAAGCCTTCTCTGCCCCCTCCGAGAGATTCCCCCACCCAGCCATCATTGGCTCTTGTAGCACCAGGCATATCTCCTTTGTAGCACTTGTCACAGTTGGCATCTACATTTGGTGATTATTTGATTAATTCTCTCTCTCCTCCAAAACCCAGTAGGTTCCATGAGAGCAGAGACCATGGCTGGTTTTGCTCACTATTATATCCCAAACCCTAAAATAGTACCTGATGCATATTCAATAAATGTTTATTGTTTGGATGGATGGATGGATGGATGGATGGATGGATGGATGGATGGATGGATGGGACAGGAGAGGAGAGGGCCTAGGCCCATTGTAAGTGTTTAGAGAATGATGCTGAATGAAGAAATGGGCAGGTTGGGCAGAGCCCAGAAGATGACTCACATATACACCTGATTGCCAATCTTCGGGTAGGTACAAGGCCACAAAGGAATCTGTTAGGATGTAGGAAAAAGTGATTCAGTCAGAACTGAAAACACTCTGCCCGCTGCTCCAGGGTCTCTCTTCTGAAGATGCTGGAGACTCGAATAGCTTTCCCTGCTTCCAGAACTTAGCATGGCATGAACAGCAGGGGCTTGGAACCTAACCGGTCCAACCTCCTTTCCCAGGCAAGGATCACCCAGGCAGTGAGACTTGCCAGAGTTAACACAGCCCCCCCCGGGGGGGGGGCAGGATGGAGAAAGCAGGGCTGAGGCATTGACAGACCTGGGTTCCATCCTGACTTGTTATTTGCAGACTCCCTGTTCCGGGCTCTTCCACCGGGGTACAGGGGACCTAAGTCTCGTCACCTGACTGGCTAACTGAACACACCCCAAAATCCCAGTTCACCTTCCTCAGTGACCCTCCTGCCATACGCTCTGGGTCCCACCATACACCCACCTAGGCTGACTACATCTTTCCTTTCCAGCCCCCACCCACTCCTCATCTTGCTTTCAAAGGTCAGAGAACGTCCTGGTCAGAAAGCAGTCCTTCAGCAGCACTGAGATGTCAGACCCCCAGCTACTTTGAGAAAACGAGAAGAGCCGTTGTTTCTCAAATCCAGTGTCCAGCCTCTGTGGCCTCATCTTGGCCTGTGACCTTGGGCATCTTGACATCTATTTTCTAAGAACTTAACATCTATTTTATAAGAGAAAAACTGAGACAAAGGAGTTTAGTAATTTCTGCAGTCATGTCGCTGTAATGCTCCAATGACATTATGGAGGCAAAACAGTTTGTAATCTGTGACTCCCTGATCCTGACTTAGAGGCAGTGAGAGCTCAGCGTCATTTGTGTAAATAATGAATTTAGTTCGTTTAGGGCTTTACAAGTTACAAAAACCAACCACGATCTTTGAATCTTTGTGAATTTGTTCATAAATAAGTATATTAGTGTAGGCTCTCAAACAAGGTGCCCTCTAGGAAATGTTTGTGCCTCTCCAACGATGGGATTTCAGGCACTACAACCTGTTAGCTGGAGAATTATAGGAGGGGCTCTGCCTGATACCTTGTCAGTCTTCCTTGAAGACCAGCCTTGCCCCAATCTTTGAGCCAAAAGCACTGCTGGGGAGGTATGCGGGCCAATGCTGGTGGCCCACGCTGAGATCCCAGAGCAGTCAAAGTGCCCTTTCCCTGGATTGGTAGAATATATGCTAGCAGAGCGGGACCCCTCAGGTGACACAGGACAATCCCATAAGATGGTCTCTGTCCCAAGTCCCCCACTGTAGGCATGGTGTCCCCATTAGGCCCCAAAGGTAAACCAGGAGATCCCAACTGCAGCCTGCTGCTCCGGGCCCGAGTGGAGGACACAGCCCCAAAGCAGCGGCTCCTCATATGGGCCCCCGAGCTGGCTCACCCTCAGGCACACTGACTACCAGAACCAGAGGACAGCCCCCTCGCAGACACAGCACGCTTTCTACTTGTCCAAGTTGTCCCTCCTTTTCATTTCCTGGCCCCTCACCACAGTCCGTGAAGTAGGGCTCCATGTTGGACCCGGCAGATGGATGAGGAACTACTACCCAGCAGTAAAAACCAAACTTTGTGAGTCGTGACTTTCCCATCCCAGGAGTTTAAGCCGAATTAAAAAGCCACCTGTGAGCGGTTTCCAACCCAAAGCCTACCAGCTGCCAGGTCCTGTGGACTCTGCTCTGCTCTGCACAGGCCCAGGTCCTGTTTGTGCCCACCCAGGCTCTAGAAAGCAACCCCTACCCCACACCCCACCCCCCGGCCCTCGCTAACAGCCAATAGCTCTGGTGGTGTGTCTCCTACAGATAGTCCATCAGCTCAGCCTGGACCTGGGCCCCCTGGGGATTGACCTAACTCCTTTCCCAGACTCTCTCACTGCTACCAAGTTCAAAGCCAAACTGAAATAGTCACTGGTCCTTCACACTGCACTCTCCCACTACCATCATTGCTCATGATCTTCCTTCTACACAGGAGGCTCTATTACTGGGGTGCTCCCCCAACCCCCTTGCCAAACATGTCCTTCAAGATCCAGCTTAACTGCCACTCCTCTGGGAAGCCTTCCCAAATGTTCTGATTTTTCCTTAACACTTTAACTGCTCCTCTCTTCTGAAGTTAATTTCTACTTTGTGAGGTTTGTACACTTAATGAATGTGGTCCAGCCACATTAGTCTGTACATCTTTTAAGGTGCAGGGTCAGGTGTGTCATCTTATTAGCATCTGTCCCAGCACCTTGCCCACAAGGAGCACTTAGTGAATGTGTTGAATGAATTAGCAATGAATCCAGACTCTAAATTGCTGTTCACCAGTGTAGAATGCATGTCACAAAAGTGCTCATAAATATTTGCTGAGTGAATGAACTGCTTTTAAAATTCTAGACCTCATAGAGACTTTTTAAAGAATTATGTTGGGCACAGAAAGACTATAGCAAAACCCCCTTGCATGTATCACTTAGCTTATGAAATAAAGCATTACGAACACAGCTGAAACTCCCTGGGTAGCCCTGCCCCATCCTGCAGCTCAACCTCCTTCCCTTGGGAGAGGTACCACCATCCTACTTTGAGGGTTTGTCGTTCCCAAACTTCTGCTGTCTATGTCACTGTGTTTGTAGCCACAGCGACGGGTAATAGTGTAAGAATCAATGTGACTGCAGGTGAGGCTGGGACGCCATGAACTGCTGGGGGCTGAAAGGCAACGCTTATCCTTAGCTTAAGAGAAGGCTAATTTTTTACTCACAGGTAACAAAATTAGAGAGAAACAACATACAAGAGAACAGTGCCTAAATTCACTTAATTTCTGGAGATTTTAAAATTTGGTTTCGCTAATGGATATCTTCATACATTAGGAATTAGCTAAAACGTTTGTTAATAATTTTTAAGTTGACTTATTACAGGTCTTGTATTATTTGCACTTCTCTTAAAAAAGAAAAAAAAAAAAAAAAACCTGAGGAAGGCTAGCAACAGAGTGTGAAGCTGCCCCAGGAGCTGAAGCTGTCGTACCCCCTCCTCTTTCACTTCCTGTTGCAACCAATAAAGGCCGTTCGTATCATAAAAAATAAATAAAAATTTAAAACGTGAGGAAAAAGCTCGTAAGAGGCATCAAGGTATAGTAATAGACACACTAAACATCCCAGTGGCTTTAGTTTGAGTCTCAAAGTAGTTTACCTTTTCTGAGCCTCAATTTCCCCATCTTTAAAATGGGGATAATTTTTTTAAAAAATTAATATTTATACCAAACCTCCTTCCAAAAATATCTGGAGTCAACTTTTTGGGAAGTTGTAAAAATCAAAGAAATAACAAGTATGAGAGTACTTTTAAATTGTAAGCTGCAGGTACTGGGTAGATGCAACAGCAACATACACCACCTAGTAGCAAAAAGGAGTAACTGCACCTAGATACAATTCAAATACTGTGCACACTATATAGAGTGGGGATCAAAATCCAGAGCCTTAAAGGATTACTGGACATTGGGGGAAACCCTCTAACATAAAAGACACACAAACAAAACAGACAGTGTAAAGGTAGAAAAAATTTAAGATTATCATTAAGTATTCAGAGATGAGAAGATATATCTGACAGATTTCTATAAAAAAGAATATTCAGGGAACAAAAATGAGCTCCGAGCAGTGGTGAGCTAGATCTGGCTTGTAAGGTCTCCCAGGAGCCAACTGTTAAATTTCAGGAATTCTTCAAGCCAGTGAAGCACAGGTATTATTAAAAAAATTATATAAACTCAAAGGTAAATAAATTATATTCAAAATAAATGTAATACTCGAAACTCATAATTTCCTAATTATTTTATACCATTTTACTATTATCAGTGGTCTTGAATTTACTTTATTGTTTCTGTACAGGGGAAACACTATACAATAGTTTGCTACTGAGTAGTCCTTCCCAACTCCACATTCAGCCCCCCTGGTAGCTTGAAATCAGCCATAGTGGGAGTTTTTATATCATAGAAATAAGTATGCACTGCAAATCAGAGTTGTCTCCTCCCCGCCAGAGTTAAATATTTACCAACATACCGACATACATTTCACAACATAGGTACATAGATACAACACATACACATACATACACATGTATGTACATTTACTAACACGCCACTGGCTCTGGAACATTAAAAATATGAAGGTAGAATTGAAAAACTTAGTGAGATTGGAAGATAAAGTTGAAACCTCCCAGAAAGTAGGGAAGAGATGGACAAGAGTTGGTAAAAAGTGAGAAAAGTGGGGCCGGCCCGGTGGCTCAGGCAGTTAGAGCTCCATGCTCCTAACTCCAAAGGCTGCCGGTTCAATTCCCACATGGGCCAGTGGGCTCTCAGCCACAAGGTTGCTGGTTCAACTCCTCGAGTCCTGCAAGGGATGGTGGGCTAGATTGAACACGGTACCTTGAGCTGAGCTGCTGCTGAGCTCACGGATGGCTCAGTTGGTTGGAGTACGTCCTCTCAGCCAGTTCGATTCCCGCAAGGGATGGTGGGCTGCGCCCCCTGCAACTAGAAAACAGCAACTGGACCTGGAGCTGAGCTGCACCGTCCACAACTAAGATTGAAAGGACAACAACTTGACTTGGAAAAAAAGGCCTGGAAGTAAACACTGTTCCCCAATAAAGTCCTGTTCCCTTCCCCAATAAAATCTTAAAAATAAAAAAATAGTTAAGATGAACACCTGTCACTGAAAGAAAAATGATTTTTAAATGAAGAGAACAGTTTGAAGGAAATCTTCAAATCCTAGGTGCTCACATATGGGTAGATTTGGACAAATAAGATCCATATGCCGATTCCAAATAGATGTACAAAGAAAAAGCATCTGAGAATTTTTGTTTAAAAAAGAATAGATGTCCAAGTCTGGAAGACAGATGAAAACCATACTATATTAAACAGAAGGGAGCAGAAAAAAATTAAAAATTTTATTAGACTGATCTATCAAAAAAACTTAAATCATTAGAGATAGTATCAAGAAATTATTGAATTTCTACAGCAAAAATACCACAAACCAGATTGAAGTTGGGAAAAATATTTGTAGCACATGATAAAGGGTAAAGAATAACACTGTTCCAAGAGAAATTGGAATAGGGCATGAATAGGCAATTTACAAAAAGTAAACATAAGATACTCATCAGTTACCAATGTAAAACAATAAAGAGGATCACTGATTCTCATAACAAAGATTTAAATAATTATCTTTGGGTAACTACAAATTATAATATGTAACATCTATGGAACAAGTATCTTCAACTACCGTGTTTCCCCGAAAATAAGACCTAGCTGGACCATCAGCTCTAATGCATCTTTTGGAGCAAAAATATGACTCAGTATTAGATTAGATATATTAATTATATTACCTGGTCTTATATAAGAACTGGTCTTATATTTTTGCTCCAAAAGATGCATTAGAGCTGATGGTCAGCTAGGTCTTATTCTCAGGGAAACATGGTAACTATCTAGGGTTTGTGTGACCTGCTTTTACTTGTTCATCACTCTTGGAGATGTTTGCCTTATTACATGTAAGTTTAATTCTTGGTTTATGATTGTGAGCCACTTTAAAACATGAACACAAAAGCACAAGGGATTAAAAACTTACATCTAACACTAGGTAAGAAATGGGTAAAATACTGAAACAGACTATCCACACCTGTCTCCCTTGTGAGCCCACTAGGAAGGGGGACTGAATCAGTCTGCACAGCCAGCATAGAACATGTACTGCTGGGTAGGTGGCTATATGGCCCTGAAGACCAAGTTAAGTGGTTTGAGTGAGTGTACCTCCTGAGCCCGGCACCCAACAGGCTATCAATGCTTGTTAACATAGTGGTCTCTTGAAAAGGACTTTGCCTAATAGTGTGATTTCAAACACAAATTTTATTACTACTTAGGGTAAAGGTGAAGTAAAACGCTGATTATTATAGTTAGAAAAAAGGCGGTACATACAAATGGCCTGCTTGAACTTTTCCTGCATCCTGAAGGAGCATGGCTTTGTAAACCAGCCAAACACATGGTTTGTCATTTACTGGTCTTAAAATCTTGAATAGCTCATCCAATTGTTCAAGAGAATTAACTCTTTCAAACAGGGGTACCCAATATTCTGCCAGCATCTGGGTGAGTCAATTTTATTTTAACTCATCCAAAAGTTGCCAGGCTCAGGAACCTGAGCTGCCCTCAGTTCTTCCTGTTCCCTCTGCTCCAGATGGGACTGTGCTTGCTTACTGTTTGCTGAATCTCTTCTTCCTCGTCTTTCAGCCTCACCAGTAAGTCTGGGAAAACGTATCTCTACCTCCTGAGGTCCCTCCACACTAAAGATGTCCTTCTCCAGACACTTTCATGTGTATTTCTGATGTTACCCTATGGATAACATGTATCACAGTTCTACCTGGCATTTAACATCAAATACATCCAAAATACTTGGAAACATTTTCCCCATGACATTAAAACAACTAAATCACTACTACTTTCTAATCTCTTCCAGCACCCTCTATACCACCTTAACTGCTCAACTTGATGCAATTATAAACAGGTGCAACAATGGCTGCTATCTTATAGCTCTGTAGAATTACACAATTCTAATTCTGCTAAAATACAAATCAAAAATGAGCAACATATATGAATCACTGATAGTTTTTTAAGGAAAGAAATACAAAACATGCGTCTCATTAAACAATGATTTTATTACTTGAGTACATAGACAAATTTATGCAACCAAGGCAGAGGCCGTGGACGACTCGCTGAAAAGGAAAAAGGAGGGAGGGGAGAAGACTGGATTAATACAGGTCCTCCATATTCACCCATAGCATTTCCCAGCTAACGGACTTATTTCGAAACAGCTAAAATAAACCCCAACTATATTAAATGCACCAAACTGCTGAGTTCTTGAATCAGTTCATTGTGCTCAAACATAATGAATTAAGATGCTCACTCAGACATCCAAGGAAGAACTGGCCAACATAAGGAACAAAATCCTTCTGGTGGAAACTGCGAATGTGTGGACAGTAATCATCATAGTGAGCATCTGATGCAAAAATGAAGACAACGGAAACACCTGGGAGCAGTGGCATGAACTGAAATTTTTACCCAGTATCTATCTAAAGGCTTGTTCATGTTCTACATCAGGGGTCTGTGAACTATGACCCTTCGCTTAGTATTTGTAAATAGTTTCAATGGAACACAGCCACACCCGTTTATTTATGCATCATCTATGGCTGTATTCCTGCTACAATGACAGAACTGAAAGTGTGGTTGGCCATGTAGCCACGACCTAAAACATTACGATCGGTCCTTTTACTCTATTTACTATCTGGCTAACCTGTTAACAAATAAGGATACTTACTATTTCCAGTTGGGGGGGAGGACTCGTTTGGTCTTGTAATATCGAGCCAACCGGTGAATACGACTCTCGATCAGAATCAGACGGAATTTAGCATCCTTATCCTAAAAATAAAAAATTAGTAGAATTCAAGAAAACCATCCAAAACAACTAAACATTTTCAAACATTATTTTAACAAAAGAATGTATAGACACCATGTATTTTAATGAAAAGTTACCCTGTAATAGAATCACAGGCCAGGGTTCATGTGGCTACATGAAGTCATTAAGGATTTTTAAGGTTTCCAGGAGACCAAGAAGGAATGATTTGCATAACTCTGCAAACAAACACCTCAACATTTTCAACCAACTGAATATTACTATGTCTAGAGAAGGCAAGGACCCTCCCACCAATCTCTTCTGGTAGAATTTTTATTTCAAAGCAACTTTAGTGTGACTAGTTTGTGTCCTAAGCCACATTAGATAAATCAAATCCAATGCGTTATCTTTTACTGAAATAAACTAGTACAAGCAGTCCTATGCTCTTACCTTTCTGTTCCTCTCAAGATGCTTTCGAACAGCAACAGCTTTCTTAATTAAATGGTAGAGATCCTCAGGAAGATCAGGAGCAAGTCCTTTGGATTTAAGAATTCTCAGGATTTTATTGCCTGTCACAAAACGTACTTGTGCAACACCATGCGAGTCTCTCAGGATCACACCTACAAACAGAATAATGTATTATAAACTGCGAATGTTGGAAGACCATCATCACAGTGAGCTTGCTGGACGGACACCAAAGCTACCTAAAACCAGCTTAAAAAAACTTTATTAAGAACATCAGAGCTTCTTAAAAAGATTTTATGTACATTATTTTTCTTAACTCTCAAAACAGCATATATGACTACTTGACTATCTACTATGTCCTTCCTATTATGTGTGATACCTCCATGAGATCATAAGCTCTAAGAGGGCATATATTTTGCGCTTTTTCGACTACTGAAATCTCAGCATTCAGAATCACATACCAGGCCAACATTTGTTGAATGAAGCCACTTGCAAAGTCACACACAGTTGAGGCTCAAACCACATCTGAGAGAGTGTAACAAGCACCGTGAGTCCAAGCCTTCATTTACTAGCCGTGTGATTTGGGGCTAGTTATAAAGCGACACTGTGCGTGTTTTCTCAACTGTTAGGATGGGGAAAACTTCTAGCATTTATTTGAAATCATTATTGTGAGAATTAAACGAGGGCAGTATTTGTGAAATGCTTAGAACAATGCACTTATGACAGTGCCTAGCTCATAATAAATACTCATTAAATTTTTCAGAACGTTTTAATAATTTTATCATCTTCTGAGTGAGAATTTGAGAGTTCAACAAATGATGACCCAGAGGTCTCGGTCAACAGTGAAGCCAGGAAAAGGGGCAAAAGGTTTTCAGCCTTTTTCAGCAAGTTACACGCGGGCAAATGGAAGAGGCTACATTACACAAAAACACTCACCGATTTGTGAGGGGGTCAGCCCCTTCTTAGCCAGTTTGTAGATCTGCTCCTTCACATCGTCAGATGTCAACTTCAGCCACTGATTGTGGAGAAGAAAGCGGCCTTAGCACGAGAAACCAGGGGCGGTACCTAAACACAGCGCTCCCTCCACCCTCAAAGTAGCGCTCCTCATGCACACATGGCCCAGAGCCCGCACGCCGGCGCCACTTCCCCCGAGCGACGAATGGCATCCTCCTCCCCCACCTGTCCCCGGTCCCCGCACGCTACTTACGGTGGGGACGCTGCGGCGGTAGGGCAGAGCCGACTGGGACAGGCCCTTCCTGGGGAGAGAAGCAGTCTTAGGGCAAAGTGGTCCGTGCCACAGCAACCCAGAACATCATCCCCTCGACCCGCTGCCCACACTCCCTCCTTTCCCCTCATCCCCGACGCCGAGCCCTGCAATTCTCGCAGGGAAACCCGCGCTCACCCGGGAGCATGCATGCGACCCATGATGGCGGTGGCCAAGCAGCAAAAAGAGAGCGAGGAGTGTGAGAGCTTCCGGAAGCCACCCAGCACACAGGAAATGACCTCACACGTTCCCGCTTCCTGGCCTGCGGGAGGAGGAGTTACGCTGCGTGGTCCTCGGCGTCCGCCTAACTACATATCCCGAAATGCATTTCAACGTGGTAGCCACTTTCTCAATCAACAGAACTACACATCCCGGCATGCATCAGCCCTTGAGGAGGCTCGTGGCTAAAGCGGCAAATTGGGTCCTTTTCCAGCGGGGCCTGTGCATTTCTGGAAGTGCTGCCAAAACCAAGATAGTGCCGGTTTGAATCCAAGACTGGATGTGGGCATGGAGCAGAGACAGCTGCAGGGGTTGGTGGACTTAGTTCCTGTCCTAGGAAAGGCCGTTATCTGCGCCCCCGACCCCACAGAAGTTGGGTGCCTGAAGTTCAGCCATACACTGTTATAATTCATTCATTCACCAGCGCCAGCCCTTATCTTGGCACTAGAATCCTCAAAGTCTGTCTCTGCCCTTAATACATTCTCAGGTACAATACCATGGTGATACGTGCCTACACTGAAAGTAATTCATGGTAATGGTTAACAGCCAGCCAGAGCTGCTTTATTTTATCTCTAATCCTAATCTTTCAAGGGAGGGATCACTGAGCACGGGGGAAGTACCAGCCCAGGAATTTAAAGCAGGCACTGGCGGGCCCCTACCCCCGATCCACCCCCACCTGGCACCCCTCCACACTTGCACCGGACAGTGGGGTGCTTGGCTTGGTGGGTAGGAGTGTTGGGTAAAGCCTCACGGAGCCACGAGCCGGAGTGAGAGTTGAACCGGGAGGAGCTTTGGGAACTTTGGGAATAAGATTGCAAAGGCAGGAGCTAGATATAAGGAGGTGAAGGGAAGTGTTGAGGATGGTGGAGATACTGAGGAGTTTGAACTTCTTGGTAAAAGGAACTGCCATTGAAACTCTTAAGACTGACTCTGTGCTGGTACCAAGGAATGCGTTGAAAGAGTGGGCAAATGAAGGGGCTTGTTCAAAAACAGACCAGAAGGAAGGAGGGAGGTGAAATCAATAAATGACTACTAACAAGTTTGAAGTAACTGGTGAGACTTTGAAAGAAACTCCAGGTACTAAAACATCCCCCCTCCACTGCTCTTTTAACCGATCACTATTATTTGATGAATAACTTTCTAAAGCATTAAGAATTTCATTCAAATTTTCCTAGCAAAGATGCTTTTTTTTAATTTTTATTGGGGAAGGAGAACAGGACTTTATTGGGGAACAGTGTGTACTTCCAGGCCTTTTTTTCCAAGTCAGGTTGTGGTCCTTTCAGTCTTAATTGTGGAGGGCGCAGCTCAGCTCCAGGTCCAGTTGCCCTTTCTAGTTGCAGGGGGCACAGCCCTCCATCCCTTGCAGGAGTAGAACCGGCAACCAGCCCGCGCTCCAACCAGCTGAGCCATCCGGGAGCTCAGCGGCAACTCAGCTCAAGGTGCCGTGTTCAATCTTAGTTGCAGGGGGCGCTGCCCACCATCCCTTGTGAGACTTGAGGAGTTGAACTGGCAACCTTGTGGTTGAGAGCCCACTGGCCCATGTGGGAATCGAACCGGCAGCCTTCAGCGTTAGGAGCATGGAGGTCTAACCGCCTGAGCCACCGGGCCGGCCCAGATGCTTTCTTATTGTTAGTCAAATTTATATCTTCAGCCCAGATATGGAATAGGTTTTAACAGGGCTCCAACTCCCAATCCTCATCCCTACCTACCTACTCCACGTCCCTTTTCAGTTAAACACTATGCATTTGCTCAAACCACAAACCTTGGAGTCTTGATTTTTCCTTTCTAATTCCCTTTAGAGTCATCTCAGCTCTACCACAAAAACGTATCACAAATACATTCACTTCTCTCCATTTCCACTGCTATCCCCAATCCAAGCCTCCCGCTCTCATATGGGCAACTCAGTGGTATTCCAGCTGTTTGTGCTTTACTCATGTCCCCACCCCAAACACATATAACCCATTCTCCATCTAGCAGTCAGTGATCTTTTAAAAACGTAAATCAGAGCATTTATTACTCCCGAGTAACCCCTCCTATACTTTCTCAGTGCATTTAGAATACAATCCAAACCCCTGGCCTCTGTCATCTCAGGCCTTTCCCGAGGAAGACCATCTCAACTTTAGATTCTAAAGTAATCCTCCTCCCTCCCAATATCCTGTTGATTATCTTCATAGCACATGAATCTGACATTTTCCTTTGCTTGTTTGGTAGTCTGCCTCCAATAAAATTTGAACTCTGAGGATAGACTGTTCATTGCTTTTATCTCCAGCACCCAGAACATTGCCTGGCAGGCAGGGAGTTAGGCACTTACGAACCTAAGTAATTTGTTCCCCATTTGAAGAAATCTAGACTACCAACTTTATTTCAGGAGGCAGTCGAAGATAGTGGGAATTTGGCAATCTAGACCTGGATTACAGTACACCTGTGTGTGATTTGGATCAGGTCAGTTATTTAATTCATGAGTTTTTTAAGCATTGCTGGAATGATTTGCCCTCAGCCCTGATTTATCATCGCACTCGTTTTGTAGTGGAAATATTGAGGGATGTCTATGATATAACCAACACCAGTACTGGATTGTTTTGAGAATACCACTCTGGTTAAAAATGAAAACAAAAACAAAAAACCCCCCAGCTGTTAAAAACACCATACGACTTTTCTAATAAGGATATAGAAATGTTGAAAAGTATTTATTCATGGAATAGGAATTACGTTATTTCAGGTTTTTTTGTTTGGTTGTCATGTTTGAGCCCTCCACTAGTTTTTAATTCACCCTATCTGGCCATGTTTGTATCAATATCATCATAGATAAAATATGCAGTTGAGTGTGTTGAATTTTAATCAAGTGGTGTTTACCTTCTATTAATATTAAGCCATGCCCTGTGGCCTTTATGTGACATACTTTTCTGAGAACTTCTTTTGTAAATTGGGACCTTCTGATTTTTTAAAGATAAAAAAAGGGGAAAGTTATAATTTTACTACATGAACCACTGTTAACACATTTCTAAAAGGCAGAGGTTCAGAGATCAAATGGTTTTAAAAAATGGATTTTATGACCTTTAAAGGTAAAATCCACATACGATAAAATTTGCTATTTTAACCATTTTAAAGTGTACAATTCAGTGGCTTTTAGTACATTCACAATATTGTGCAACCATCACCACTAACTCGTTTTCATTACCCCAAATAGCAGCCTCATATTCTTTAAGCAATTACTCACCTGTCTCCCCTCCCCCATAGTCCCTGGCAACCACTAATCTTTCTGTCTCTATGGATTTGCCTAGTCTAGATATTTCATATAGTAAATGCAATAGATAGTATGTGGCCTTTTGTGTGTAGTTTCTCCCATTAGCATATTTTCAAGATCTATCCATGGTGTGGCAGGATCACTGCTCTTCCTTTTTATGGCCGAATATTCCACTATACAGATGTGTCACATTTTATCTGTGCATCAGTTGATGGACATTTGGCTTGTATGTACTTTTGGGCCATAAATAATGCTATGAACATTCATGTACAAGTATTTGAGTACCTGTTTTCAATTTCCTTGAGATTTTATACATACACACAATATATGAATTGCTGGGTGAGAGGTCATGTTTTTGAGAACTGCCAAACTGTTTTCCACAGCAGCTGCAGTTTTACACTCCCACAGTGAATAGGGGCTCCACGATAAACAAAACACGTTTCTCTACATCCTTGTGGGTAGGAATTAGTAGCTCATTGTAGTTTTGATTTGTGTTTTCCTAATGACTAATGAGGTTGAGCATCTTTTCATGTGATTGTTAGCCATTTTGAAGAAATGTCTATTCAGTCCTTTGCCTATGTAGAAATTGGGTTGGCTTTCTGCTGTTGAGTTTTAAGTTCTTTATACATTCTAGATAGCACACCCTTATCAGATATATGACTCGTGACTATTCTTTCCCATTCTGTGAGTTGTCTTTTTACTTTCTCTTGTTGCTTGTGTTTTTTATGTCATACTTAAGAAGCCTGTCTAATCCAAGGTTAAAAAGATGGGGCCGACCTGGTGGCTCAGGTGGTTGGAGCGCCCGGCTCCTAACACTGAGGTTGCCAGTTCAATTCCCACATGGGCCAGTGAGCTGCGCCCTCTTACAGCTAAGATTGTGAACAACAGCTCTCCCTGGAGCTGGGCTGCTGTGAGCCTGACTGGCGACTGTCTCAGCCAGAGGGAGCGCAAGGCTCATAATACCAGCATGGCCCAGGGAGCTGTGTCCTACACAACTAAACTGAGAAACACCGGCTTGAAGGGAGGGGGGAGTCGGAAGAAGGAGGGGGGGAAAAAGGATGGACACCTATGTCTTCTTTTAAGTGTATAAGTTTAGATCATTGATCCATTTTGAACCAATTTATGTATATGTTGTTAGAGTCCTACTTCATTCTTTTGCGGTTAGCTAATTGTCCCAGCACCATGTGTTGAAAAACCTATTCTTTTCCTATTGATCTTGTCAGCCTTGTGAGTGTCTTTCTGGATCATGATTCAAACAAATAAAATAACCAAATAGTTGTTCTAGAAATGAAAAATACAACAACCAAAATGAAAAACTCAATGGATGAGTTAAACAGTTGAAGAGTAGTGAATTGGAGAAGTCATATTATTAACAAATTATTTAGAACTGATGTTACTGATCGATTTAAGAACCCTAGATAGAAAAAAATAAATATATCTACACCTAGGCACATCCTAGTTAACATAGATAAAATAGGATCGGCCCCAAGGTAATAACTATTGAAAGTGTATGATGGATTCATTCATGGAATTCATTATACTGTTGTCTAATTTTGTATACTCGTACACAGTATGTATAAAATTTGCACGATGAAGAGTTTCAAAAGAGTGAAAAAAATTTTTTTTGGACATTAACTGAGTTCATCACCCCCAAGAAACTGGCTCTAATTGTTTCAGTTATTGCTCTTCATGGTCTCTGGGCCCTTTTACATGTTACAGTAAAAGAATCGACATTTCCCCGTTGTGTAGATATGTCTATAACATGGCTGTTACTGCACTATTTAATATTTAAATAAACTACCAAAAGCCAGGGACCATACTCACTGGAGCATTTCACTTCTATGAAACGGTGAGGAGGCTCTAGGAAAGTGGCAATGCAGACCTCCAAAGAACCACACTTAGAAATCAGGCCCTCTAATTGGACATCTTTAGGGGCAACTGACAGCCCAGTTCTGAAATTCAGGATTATTTGAACTTAATAAACTCCTGGATGAGATGCAAAGAACAGCAACAGTGAGCTCAAAGTTTGGAACCAAAAATGTTAATATGTCAACGAGAAAAGAAATTATAGCCGAGTTCCTTTATTCCAGAAATATTTTAATACAATCATAGTACAGTTACAAAGTCACATTCAGTCCACTGAATATATTCAAGGCATTAATAAAAATATCATACATCTTTATTCACTACTTTAATATAATGAAAGTATTTGGTTCTTATAGATGAGACTAACTGCTATATTCATTCATATTTGCACTGCTAGTCAAATAGCATGTAAGTAAATCTGTTGATTATACAGTGCCGCTTTAGTCCTTTTTAATCTGAAGTCTAAGTATCAAAATTGACTGTTTTGTTTTTTAAATGCCACAATATTTGAATCCTAGAAAAAATAGTTATCCCATTTAAGGCAAGATTTTGAAACTTTTATACAACTTTAATTTGAAACGATAAAAGAATATCAAAGATCATTCATGCCTTAACAGTTAGATACCTACTGATTCTTATAAAGGCAGTAATAAGAATGTCAGTGCAAGTTCTACATTGGGTTCCTCAGTAGAGAAAATAATAGGTTCTTAGAGTAAACCATTATTTTCAAATCCCAAAGCACTGCAAGAGGAAAGAATTCTTCTGATGCAGGACTTATATGTAGCATAATTATTTTTACTCGATAAAGATAGATATAAAACTTTGTGAGTATACATAAAAATTAGTGTCTTGGCCAGTTTGTTTAAACTTTTGTTTGATTTACTTTAATGCAAGCTTTAAAAAAATGTAAAAAAACCAACTGATTTAAAATCTATTGATAGTAGTAGTGCAAAGAGGCGCCTCTGTCCCTTTTTTTTTTTTTTTTGGTAAGAGCTGAAGATTAGCATTTCACAAAGAAATAACTTATATTAAAATATATGTTAAGTGTGTGTGTGGTATTTTAATGACCAAAAAATGCACAAAATGAGTTAAATTAAGAGAAAACGTTACCACTTGTTCTGAACTCTGTTAACTGTACAGTATTAATCACAATATACATTTTTAGATAAGAATTCAGATTTCTTGTCATTGAAAAGTGACATCACATTTTCTAGTTCTATTATTTGTGCTCAGAGACACTGCAGTAACAGACTGCAAATACGCAGTATACATTGAGTCCAATTAACAATGACCTTTTGCCAAAACCATACTTTCTTTTTACAGTGGCTAAGGGACAACTCATGGAATGGAATTAGGTCTCAAAAGTTTAAATGAAACTATCTAGTACTTTTTTACATTTGCAAAGGTACTTATACACTTTAAGAAAATGTGAACTATATGTAGAAAAAGAAACTAAACGCTGGTGATATTCATATAGCATACTCACAGGGTTTCCTACAAATGGACCATTAGTGTTAGGCACCAAAAATTTCAAGTTTGTTTGTTTGTTTGTTTTTTTAAAGCCCGTCCCATTGATACACCCTCAGCTCTTCTATTTCTGCTCTGCAGGTATCACCAATTTCATTAAACATTTGTACAGTTTGTAAAAATTCTGTTCTGGACAACTGAATTGTCCTTTCTTGGTATTCTTCACTGCATATTTTGTCAGTTATCTCACAGCACCTAGATTGCTACAATCTCTAATTTAAAAAGTGAATTTCTATTTTAGCCATGAGAATTAATATAGTATATACATAACTATGTGTGAAGTTGAGTGAATAACTAATAAAAACTAATCTTATTCTTAATGGATACTGTAGAATAATTTCAATCATGTCCCTTATGATTCTGAATCACATTACACTGAGTAATTTACGTGAATGTACAATGTTTACAAATGTCAGTAAGACAGCTTACAAGACAAACTTTGCCATCAAAGTCTATATTAAAATTCAGTCTGGACCCTAGAATTCTTGTCCTGGGCCTCTTGTTCTACCAAACAGGAATGGGCAAATGGGTAAACAATTTTCACTTGTTTAATGCAGGAGTGGAGTAAAGACATATGGAAGTGGAACTACCAAACTGCAACTCACACTCCGAGGAATAAATGTAGGACTATAACGGAATGATGGAATTTAGTGTACAGCTACATCAATGAATCTCATTCAGTTACTGGACAACAAAAACACGAATCAAATGGCTGACTGTTTAACCAAGTCACACATCAGAAACAGAGAAAATGGTCTTTCTATGGGAAAAACATTAGTAAATATACATAATTTCCTGTGTTGGGTAAGTTGAAAGCGAGTGAAACTACTAATTATTTATCAAGTCAGGAAAGAAAACTCAGAAGGAAGTGCCAAGGAAGCCCGTGAAGTTAAGGCACCATTATTTACAACTTCAGTGATTGGCACTTAATTCCGACAAGGGCTTTAAAGACATGAATAATAAAAATCAATATTATTTCCCCCTACTTCTATAAACTACTTAGTAGTTCTTAACATAACGATCTATTGTTTGTGCTTTGCGTGTCAGCCCTGTGAACAGCAGCTGCATTTTATGGTAACACCCTGCACCGTCCCGTCCTTTGGTGTTTGCAAACATGCACAGTGGTAAAGGCTGTAGAAGGTGCAAAAACACAAAAACAAACATGCTGTGAATGTGTAAGAAACAATGCAAACTAAACCAAACTAAAGCTATGACGCTGAATTACTCAAGAGAGGATTAAATCCTTCACCAACTCAAAGTCTTTATCAGGACTTAATATATATTAAGTTTAGGGTTTATAGCATTCTACTAATATGTAATGACTTAAAAATGGCAATATCTTTAACAAATTCATAAAAGTTAGTTATGTGACTGTTGGTCCAACACGTGCTGAAATGTAGCAAGTTCATTTACTTTATAATTTCTGTCCAAGTATAAAAATACTATACAAAGTTCTCAAGTGTGTGTGTGTGTGTGTGCACATGTTTATAACTGTTTGTGTTTCCAAAGCTCAGAAATTCACTAGCTTATAAACAGGTTGCTGCAGTCAGCTGATACCACTTAACCGTCTCTTTGCTCAGGTTGAAATCTTTCAAAGCCAGGGTTATTCCACCCAAGAAAAAATTCTCCCGCAGAGATTCTGCACTGAGTACACTCAGTTGAAGTTTTCTCTGTCTTAATGTTTCTTTGCTATATCCACTGTACACAAGCTACAGCAAAGGCAAAAAGAAACAGAAAGTTACAAATTATTTGTTTGGTTTCTTGGATTATTTTAAGTAAAAATATAAATTAAATTATTAATCAGACAGTGACTACAATTAATGACATTGATTACAATATATCTGGTGGAATTTGTCTCATATTTTAGATGTATTTCAGGAGTCTTGGATTGTATCCACATGCCTCAGAGTGTCTCACATAGCAATGCACAAAGTAGAAAATTATTATTGACTAAAAACTAAAAACATGGTTTTCCGGAGGTGGAGGTATGGGGAAGAGAAAAGAAATTACATGGCAGCATGCATTAAGATGATAGCTGGAAAAGGAGATTGGAAGGAAGCAAGCAGCTGGGATAGCATAATTATAATTACTTTACAGAAAATGAATTAAAATTTCCTTTTGCTGTCTTTTTTCTGTTGGACTTTATATACCATGAAATGATAATTTCGGGTTATCCATAATTCAGTGCAAACTCACCAACTATAAATTCAGTTTACAGTGAATCTGGAGTTTCACACACCACATTCAACACTTAGAATTCTTTTCTTTTCCTTCAAGAAAGCCTCACCATAACTGCTGAGAAACATCTCCTTAATACAGTCCTTCTCACTGACTATAAGAACTAAAAAAATGACTACATTTCATTTTCTTGAAAGTACAATACTAACTAAAAAAAAGCCAATACTATTTTTCCAGAATACCAGTTGGTCTTCACTAAATGTTTTATATGCTTTTAAAGGGCTGACAGGATATGGTGTGATTTTAATAACCTTGATGAATATTCAGAATTATTTGCTCTCAGATCTCTATTCAGACATTTTGTGCGGATGTAATGTCAACATACACAAATAATGCGGTGTTTATCCTAACGAAGTACTTGACTAAGGGTTAGTGGGGTTTAATAGATGAGCCATCTACGCTGACCCTGAGGAGCTGAGCAAAGTCACGGTTCTGCTCCACACAGTTCAGTTGGTGCGTTGTTTACTGTTTTCAGTTTGGAGCACTCTGTTTAAGAGGGCTGCTCACGGACCACAACAAATTAGAAGGAGGATGATTTTGAAGCTACATCCTATCAAGCAAAGGTGAAGATTCTGAAGATATTTTAAAAGAATAAACAGGAAGGGCATTTCAACTTCAATTATGTGAAGAGCTGCCATGTAGAAGTAGGAAAAAAAATAGTTCTGTGTGGTTTCAACAGGTACAACTGAGATCCACAGAGGCAAACGTACAGGGAGGGAAGATTTCGGCTCAGTATAAAAAATAACCTAAGAGCTGGAGCTGCCCCAAACAAACTGGGCAGCCTGGAAGTATTTCAGCACAGATTGCACATCCCTTCTAAACAATGGTGTAGGAGGGGTTCAAGCACTGGAAAAACAGATGAATAATGGCCCCTAAGATCTTCTTAAAACCTAAGGTCTATAACTGAGGTTCAAATCTGCATCACTGTGTTAAATGCCATTGGACTGCTATTGATGTGCTCTACTAGCACAATAAATAGTTCAGCAACCAGTACCTAAAAATTTTAAATTTAAAGTGTATAAAATTTTGAATCTCAAATAAAAATCTAGGAATTTCTTAGAAATGATTTTAACTTACCATTTCATTGAATGTTGGATTCCTAGTCTTTCGTGAAATTTTGGTTTTACGTTTGGATGTTTTGTGGGTATCTGGAAGTAGGTATGTTTTGACATATGGATTTGGGTCGGCCCCATCTTCAGTAACCTATAAAGAAAAGCATTCCCTTAACAGTAATGCTTCTTACCAAGGGATGGGTTTCCTCTATAATCATCATTATTTGTAATCACTCACAAGATCTTTGATGTGCATCACCATGATGAAAAGAGTACCATTTCGGTAAGAGACAGATAATTTCACTGCTCCTCCTATTTGGCCTGGAGTTGGACTGAAGAGACCTGCATCTGAAAATATAAATGTGTTCATGTTTAATTTGATCTTGCTTGCAGTGGTTCAAGCTGCAACAAAAAATTTTTGCTTTAACTCCAGGACCATAACATGTGAGGTTAAAAAAAGGGTAAAGAACCTCGCCATTGGATACATACTTTAGTAATATAAGGGAAGTTATATTTATCTAGAAATACACCGCCTTAGCAAGAATACCCTCCTCATTCTCAATGAACCACAGCCAGTAACCCTACTGTCACTCTACACATCCACTGAGAAGTTACAGACTTGCAGGCCACAGGGAAGCCATGAACTATCAATAAAGAGAAAAAAAAAATCTCACCTGCAGACCTAGCTATTCCTTCAGCTTTCTCATCACGAAGTAAAGGGTGAAAAAAAGTACAAACAAGATCACACTAAGATAGAAGAGGAAAGAGATCCATTAGTTTAAATATTATATAGCACACAAAACAGTTTATTTTTCAGGTAGGACATTCACCTCTGCTACATCTGTTGAAGCTCTCATCAAACTTTGTAAATAACTGTTTAATTCAATTTTTCTTTTGGCTGCTACATCTTTTATGTGTGTTCTTCCTAGAACCATCTTATTAGGAAAGCTACAAAAGAAAAACAATAAGAAGTGGGATTTAAATTAATTCATCTGGAAGTGTTTATAGAATCAAGTACAGTATTTACTTAGAAATACACTTTTTATATATTTAAATACAAAGTAGTCTTAATACACTATAAAGTAAATTTTGTGATTTCAAAGTACTGGAGATGAAACAGCTCAAATACCCCATCATTCTTTTATGAACCCTGGTACAAAACGTACATGGTTTTGATAATTTGCTGTATTTATTACTTATTTTCTACTTATTTCTTCTCAAGACTAATCATTCACAAACATTGTATGTAGATCTTATCCTCCAAAATAATCATTACTCAATTAGCCACAGCTATTGTAGATACCAGTAAAACCCACAAATGACATACAGCCCAAATCAAGATAATCCTAATTCTGCTTATTGTGGTGGCTGTGGGAAAATGAGACTGCATATGGAAATAAACTGATACCCACTTTGCTGCCTCTTTACTTTAGAAATCTAGTCTGAGAAGAATATAAGCAACTTGGTACAGGAAATCTATTGGTCATTATACTACATTAAAACTGAGGATTTCCAAAGAATATCAGATACAAAACTAAGCACTAAGATTCTAATTAAGTCTCAATGCCTCAGCTTTTTATTTTTTAGAGGAGCTCAGTATGACCATATAGATTATTTCTACAGTGATTTAAAATCTGATTTTTTAAAACCAAAGTTCCAAATTATTATCTTGTGTTGCTTATTGTGGTAGAGATAACAAATTTAAAGCAGCAAATAAAATTAGAAAGATGGAAAATCCCACATTTTAAGTTTAAGATCTTGATCATTCATTCAACAAAAACTTACAGTTCCTTGTCTATGGCTAGTACTGTGATACAAAGGAAAATGAGTCACATATGGTCCACAGTATTTTACTAAGCGTTATCACAAAGCTTTTGACTTACACCTGATACTAAATAAATAGTTTCCTATAAAAAAGGATTAAAGTACACAGATGAGAACATACCCTGGTAACTTCCAAAGTGGAAATATAATACTGAGCTTGTTGTGAAGTTCTTGAAACTCGTCAAATGTCCGGAACACAAATGAGGGCTCAAGCTGTCCTTCCCTCAAAATTCGGACTACATAAATCTGAAAAGAAACCACACCCAAATACATTAGATTCATAATAAAACCTTTCCAGACAGAAAATCTACAGGTTTACTGTTATATGTAATACCAGTGCTTTTAACTTGGTAATATATGTCACCAATAGGAAACAGCAAATATAAAACTCATAGTAATTTATATCATATCTAACTACATTCTAAGAGTGACCTTAACCATTGTAATATATGGAAACAAGGACTGGAAAGTGAAAGTCATTTGATTTCCAGGATTAAGTATAATAAATGTACTTCCCAAATTTATAAATTTAGTACATTTCCAATGAAAATATTAATAAGTTCATTTAAGGGTAAATGAGAAAAAAGGCAAAATTTATGGCAGCTGGATTATGAGGGAAAACTTATCTTACTGGATATTTAAACTGTTATAAAGTCACAGTACTTTAAAGAGTAAAATGCTGTGCAGAAAGAGTCAGATATACCTACTGAAGAAATGAATTCAGGGATATATATATTATATATATATATATATATATCTAGATATTTATTTATATATATATTTAGTGTATTTAAAGGTGGCATGATAAATCATTGGGGGCAGGTGGAAATGGACTGCTCGATAAAATGGCGTTAGGATAAAATATTCAATAAACATATACAAATTTACTACTAATACAATAGGCAAAAATTAAAATAATAGTGAAGTCGCTTTCTAAAATTTGTGAAAAATTTAAAGACTGACAGGGCTGCAAAATATTAACACAAGGGTGAAAAATAGCATTAAAAAATGATGATAATGCTACACTATTGGTGGGTATGGAAAAGTGCACTGAAGATTCTGTTTTTCAAAAACAAACTGTGTGTGTGAGCGAGAGAGATGTGTGTGAGTAATACTTCATCCCTGGAGAGTAGAATGAGAATGTAAGATTGTTGCTTTACATGCTTCTATATTGGTTGAGTTTGTTACAATGAGCAAGCTTCACCTTTGGAATCAAGAGGAAATTGAAGGAAGGAGAAAAAGCAAAATAGTTAAGTACTACCCTTTTAGTCTTGCCCCAAAAGAATATCATTTGTCCCTCATGATTTTGGAGCAAATTAGGGATGCTCCAAGTACATTTATTTATTTTTGGACCATCCATGGAAGAGAAGTATGAAAAAAAAAAAATGCTTGAAACTTCAGCAGAGTCAGTAAAGGAAGCAAGAAAGGACAACAAAAATGCAGGCATGAGTCTCTCCAAGTACCTAAATCAAACTTACGTAATGTTTATCTGGGTTGTATTTCTTATGGTAAGTGAAAACAGAGACTTCCTTGATTCGACCATCTTGTCTAAAGGAGTATGTTTTGGGTGAAAATGAAAGGATGGGCTCATCATTGGAAGGAAGACCAGAAAATCGAAGCTGGGCAAGGTTGTGAATGAAGAAGTTAAACTTTGTGGCAATGCTTCCCAAACTTGATTCAATCAGCCTACAAAATAACCAGAAAATGGGTTAACAGTAAATGTTCATGAGAACACATGCTCAATTCTTTTAACATAATAAAAGATGAAAACCACTTTCATTCCTTTTAAAATATTAAGCAGATTCTCACTTTGCCAGGGATTCCCTTTGTTCGATAGGCCAAAAACCCATGAAAATATGTCTCACCCCAACAAAAAATGTTAGCACAGAAATCTCTTTTCCATCCCATCCCACTGTCTCCAAGAAATGAGGTTTGACTATCTTGAGCCCTCTGGGGTCCAATACTAATTAAAGAGCTATTAGGGACAGAATATGATTGGTATAATGCCAAAAAGATGATTTCATTATTTCATTCCCTTGTAATAAACGGGGTATGTGACAATTAAACAGGTGTAGAAGGAAGCATCCAGAGTAATCCAAATTTAAAAAAAAATAAAAAACCTTTTCTATTAAACAGCAGAGTGGTAGAATCTGGTATCAGTGTCCTTCTTCAGATAATCATAACGTCCCTCAGTTGGGAAAAGAAGATTTGGCAGGATGGGGAGTTTGGTGGAAATAAATTTGGAAGGAGGGCCTGGATAAAACATTTTAGGCACGGAAAGGAAACAAGACGTCTCAGAAAGAAAAGAGATCCAAAAACAGAAGTGAGAGAACCTCACACAAAGGTTTCTGCCTTGCTATGTGTGGACTGAACACTTGTGTCCCCCCAAATTCCTATGTTGAAACCCCAACCCCAGAGGGCCATTATGGAGTGAGTAATTAAGGTTAAATTATGTCATCAGGGTGCCCAGCTCCAATAGGCTTAGTGCCCTTAAAAGATGAGACAAGAAAGCTCAGGCTTTCTTGCTCTATATCTCCCTCTTTCATGTGAAAAAAACGGAGAAGGCAGTCAGTTGTCTACAAGGTAGAGCCCTCCAGGAAGCGCCTTGGCCAGCACCTTGATCTTGGACTTCCCAGCCTCCAGAACTGTGAGGAAATAAATTTCTGTTGTTTAGGCCTCCTGTCTATGGCATTTTGTTATGGCAGACCAAGCAGTCTAATATATGCTTGCTGTATAGCTTTGCCCAGGGGAGCCAACAAAGCTCTTAAAAAACAAAAAACAAAACGAAACCCATCAATACCTAAATTATCAGGATTAGTTTGGAAGGCTATACAAAAGTCGGCTTCCTTCAATTCAATTCAGCCCAGACTCTTGATACTAGAGAAGTCCAGTCAGTGTTTTCTACCTCTTCTCCACTGAGAGGAAGAAGGCAAGAGAAAAAGGAAAGAAAAGAACGTGAACTCATACGCCCCTCTCTGCTGTGGCATTATAATGAGGTGGTTCCACTAGCCAGTGACCAGCATGGTCAGCAGACAGAACAGATCTCCCAGGAAGCCCTGCCTTTAAAGCAATAATGACAAGTTCAAATGCAATCACTGGTATAAGTGTTTCAAGTACTATGTCATATAATAACAATTTACTACAGCAGAGCAGTAAATTTACTACAGTAGTGTTGTAGTTTGCTGTTTTCAGCACTTAAGGTATCCATGAAATCTGTTCTGGCAGAATCCTCAAAAATAAATTTAGTACAGATACCATTTGAGGGGAAAAAAACCTTCACAGAAACAGTTCATAAAAGGGATGTTTATAATTTAAATTATATACTAAATAAAGCTTGAGATTATATTTGAGTGAAATGACTTACTTTTTAAAATGCTGTTGCAAATCCTTTAAACTTATTCAGTAAATAAATTTTTAACAATCTATTTGCTAATACTAAAAATCAGTGTTTTCCTATGAATCAGCTTTTTGATCTATAGCACTTGTTTATACTAAAGAAAACCAATCAAAGCTGAACTGTATGGACCTGCTCTAACATACTTCAATATGCCTTACCTAGTAAAGAAAATTGTAGCTTCTGCATCTGTAGTTTGGGGTTGAAGTGCATCTCTGACATATTTTAAATCTTGAATACTTGTAAGTTCTGGTAACCCCGAAGGAATCATCTGTAGAGAGAGAGAAAAAATAGTTTGTGACTTAAATTTTTAAGAAGTTTGTTCCCTACCCTTCCTTAAAAGCTGGCCAAGTAATCAGAACGAAAGCAAACAAAGACAATCACAGTTTTGAGGAGTTTGTTAGTGTTTTAGAAACCTAAGCGAGTCTCTTATCAATGAACAAAATTGAGGCCAAAGAAGCCAACTGCTGGAAGTCACGAAGTCAGTTTACGGAATAATAGCTGTGTTATGGAATAATACCAGACATTTTGTCTAGCACTGTTTTCACATCAATTTCAGTCACAATAATCATAGCAGGTTTTCATTTGTTTGTACTTTTTACTTAATATATGTCCACAATCTGAACACACCCAGATTAAGACACAGAACATCTACCCGCATCCCAGATGATGCCCTCAGGTTCCCTTTTCAGTTACTGTCACTCCTTACCTGCAGGGGAACTACTCTTGTGACTTGTTTTTTGTATTTTCTATAAATGGTGTCTGGCATGTCTCACATAGCAGCAATTTTTAAATATGTTGGTAATAATATATCTGACATTTGAAACTATAGTAAATTTTACTTTAAAATCACAAAATATCCTTTTTTAGATATTGAAACACAGAAGCATAAATATAAAATTAAGTGCTTATAAAGAACAGAATTACCAGTGAAAGGAGGTTAAGAAAGAGGTTTGTTTGCTTTCTTATCAAGTTGTAGGCTTGACAGCAGAGGTCCACAAACAACTGGAAACGAATGGTGGGCTTTTCACCCCCATTGATGACATATGCCATATCAGAGGTCAGCACAAAAGGAGCCCGGTCCCTATTTAAAAAGGAAGTACACACAAAGTATTATTTACAGAAGATACTCAAACAGTACTATTGCTCTTATTACACAGTTATTGAACTACGCTACCCGAGCCACAGCCATTTCCAACCGGGAAACTTAGCATCAGGCAGTTTTGAATTGGCATAACTGTTGAAAATTCTCATTTTCAGGAAAGTCATCATATAATCTCAATGTTTAGATAGAACTTACATATGAAACTTTTTCCCCAGGTGCTATTTATACATCCACACGCCCACATAAAGATCAGATAGTAGTTACAAATATACAGAGAGAAATTTTATACTCATTGCCATTATACAAATGGGAGCATTTCCAATAGGTACCAGGAATTAGATAAAATAAAAGACACCTTAATTCACTTCAGCAAAGGTTACACACACACACACACTCATTCTTGTGGTAATGTCCTCGCAGGGCTTTTTCATCCCCAATTATGCTCAAAGGGAGCTACAAGGCAAAGAACAGCAAGAAAACAGGCAAGGTTTGGGACATTAACTTGTGAACGAGGAAGCGCCTCTTTTCTTCAGCAGCAACAACAACAACAACTTCAGTACCTTTTGAAGCTGCCGAACATCTGTGCGTGGCCCAAAAACTTCCCGAAGTCAATGTGAAACATGTGTCCTGTGCTCCGAAGCATGATATTGTCATTGTGTCGATCACAGATGCCTAAAACATAGGTGGCTACACAGCACCCAGCACAAGAATAGATAAAATTCTCAGAAGCCTAGATAATAAAGACATAAAATTATTTTTAGAAAAAAAAATTTATAAAGGAAGCAGGCTTACAAAGATCAAAGTAATTCATCGCTCTTTGAAAACACTATTGTAATGCACTTTCTCAACAGCTTATAAACTGGGTTATGGTAACAAAAGCCAGCCTTTTCATATTTCAAAACAAAACACCCTTCTAAAGGTGGTTACTGTCCCTTCTCTAGCTTTTGTCTTTCAATAGGCAGAGATGCCGCCAGGCCCTTCGTAGGGTATGTGCTGCCTTTGAACCCATTTGAAGCATCATGTTTGTGGAACCCTGCTCCTCACAGGCTCTTACCACCACAAGCAGTAACACTGGGACAAAGATTAATCTAAATAAAAGAATATTTTCCTTTTCTTTTTGGCTTGTAGGGAGGGTATGTGTAAAGAAAGTCAGCTTATAGCTTTAAACATCCAACAATATAATTAATGTATTTTGTTGCCCATTTGGGGACTCCTTATGTGTCATTTGTTAAGGTTCTCAAAGCTGGGGACCTTCTTCCACTTTGGTCCCACTTGTCCTAGGGATTAAATTGCTAACATAATATCACACAGAAGAATACAGCAGGATACATACAATGAATATTTTTATCTAAAGCATGTGCATTTAGTTTATTCTCAAGATACTATATTTCTGAATGGAGCAATCATATGGCACTGTATTTGTTTAATTTTATTCTATAATCCCTCAAAAATCATTATTGATGATGAAGATAGCAAACGTTTACACAGCACTTATCACAAACCAGGCATAGCACTACTGTTTCTCTTTCTTCACCCCTCGACACTCCCAGTACATGTGTGTGCCGATGTGTGTGTGTATGTTGTATGTATACATTTACTCATTTAAATCTCACAACAAATCATTAGCATAGGTACTGTTATTCTGCCTTTTTCCATATAAAACT
Source organism: Rhinolophus sinicus (assembly GCF_036562045.2). Classification (NCBI taxonomy): domain Eukaryota; kingdom Metazoa; phylum Chordata; class Mammalia; order Chiroptera; family Rhinolophidae; genus Rhinolophus; species Rhinolophus sinicus. The sequence continues at coordinate 131,508,846 of NC_133756.1, forward strand.
GAAACACAGAGGTTATTTGCCCAAGATCACAGAATTGTTAAGGGGAAGAGCCAAGATTCAGACCCAGGCAATGTGACTCCACTATGTTACATTCCCTTTTACTTAGTAAAGCACATGAAAGAGCCAAATGCATAAAAGACACTCAGTACATGTTACTTGACCATGATTTTGTGTCAAACAAGTTACCGGAAAATCACAAAAGAGCCAACATTACTATAAACAAGTATTGGATTCTGCTGTACTGCTTTCCCCAAACCACAAAGAAGAAAGAAAAGTGTTTTCAAACATTTTAGAAGACCAACAAAAGACAAAATTCCTCTACTTTCTTAGGTCAACAGATAGCATTTGTACGCATTTATCCACAAATGTGACACATTAATGATTTGACATAAACCGGGTAGGCAAATGGCATTAAAGCTGGGAGCTTACATCAACATTGAAAGTGTTCTTGAATCTTCCTTAGGCCAATTTAAGATCATTGGAACCTTATGTCCTAAGAGATTTCCCTTTCCTCTTACGTAATTCAAAAGTATACTAAAATAAAAAAATAAAAATTGATGCCTCCAATTTTAACAGCTATTAATTACAGAATTTACTCTATGCAGCACTTCATATGTATTAATTCAATTCTCACAATAACCTTATACTGTGTTTCCCTGAAAACAAGACCTAGCTGGACAATCAGCTCTGATGTGTCTTTTGGAGCAAAAATTAATATAAGACCCGGTCTTATTTTACTATAAGACCAGGTACATAACATAATATAACATAACATAACATAACATAACATAACATAACATAACATAACATAACATAACATAACATATAACATAACATAACATGTAAGACCTGGTCTTATATCAATTTTTGCTCCAAAAGACGCATTAGAGCTGATTGTCCGGCTAGGTCTTATTTTCGGGGAAACAGGGTAGCACTATATTTTTATATCCATAATATACACTGTAATACCATAATATATACTATAACATTTTACATCACAGATCACTGAGGCACAAAGAGGTCAAGTCATCTGCCTGAGGCTCTATAGCTGGTGAGTGACTTGGGACCTGAATTCAAGCCCAGAGTCTGACCCATAATCTCACTTTTAACTACCACACAATGCAGCCACTCTAACTTCTTTCCATAACTTTTTCTAAGACCTTTCGGAAATTTAACATTCTGGGTTATATAAATACCTTTGTTTTTCTGGCCTCTAAGTACATGTTTGGAAAGTTTTTTGGATAATTTAGCATCAATTTCACTCAGATTCCTGCCATTAATGCATTCTCTTTTTATAGTCTTTTCTTTACTTGGAGAAAGATGCTGTTTTCACAACTTAGACTAAATGGCTAGTCACCAGAGCTGGAAAATAAAAGCACTTGATTATATTTTTAACAAAGTTATTTAGACTAAGGAGACATGCTAATCACCTTTTCATATTCCTCTTCCGAGGGATTGTATTTCCTCAGCCACTCCGCAAGTGGTTTATCTTTAAAGGATCCAGTCACACCATACTCCACTTGGATTTTCCTGAGGGTATCTGAAGCAGGAACTAATTCCACCATGCCTGTAATGGCAAAACATTAAGCTATGTGAAAATGTCTCCAAAAGTAAGCCTTTATAAAATTTATAGCTTTCAATCTTTGACATGAGACATCAGCTAACAATTGTCATTAAAAAAAAAATTAAGTCTGCCAGCCCATGCTAGAAAATGGGAGCAATCGAAATTATTTATTTTCAGAAGACCCACAATGTAGAAGGTAAATTTAACTATTCACGACTCTAATCTGTATATCCATGTGATACCCCCGACAAAGAATAAAAATGTTAATTACAAACTAGATGACACTGACCTCCTTAATGAAATTACTTATAAGATACATGCTGCCCACTTCACAAATCATGTATTTGGGCAAAATAAGAGTGTTTCAGAGAACATTAAGGCTTTTCAAAGGGACAAACATTACGATTGTCCTCGTGACATGAGTAAGTCTCAAGTGAATGTTTTGTCTTCCTAACTAAGGTATATATCCCTGGCAGGACAATTCATTTTTTAACTCATTTTTCGTTTTCCTCATAATTCCTTTAAAACAAGCATCAAACAAACACATTATGGGACATCTACACAATGGAATACAACGAAGTCGATCTCTATGTGCTTATGTAGAAAGATCTCAAAAATATGTTTCTAAAGACAAAATCCAAATGGAGAGATGTGTTTAAAAGAAAGACTTTACGTATATTGGAATATACCCAAAATATTCCCAGAGGGCTGTATAAGTGGTTATATTTTGGGAGTAGGAGGCCTAGGATTGGGGATGAAGGTGGGGGAGGAAACTGATTATTTAACTTTCAATGTGTTCTATTACATGCTACGTGGTATTTTACTATGTGCATATATTATTCACATAAGGGAGATGCATTGGCATCAAAATAAGATATGGATACAGAGACCTGCTTTGGATAAAGGACTGGAAGAAACTAAGCAGGCCAAGGACTCCAGGCCACCCCCCCAAAAAAAGTATGCAGGGCCAGGTTATAATACTAGTACTCTGGTCACTTATGGCAGAATGAATTCATTTGGATCTTTGATGTTTTGTTGCCTCATCTAGTTTATAGTTCACAGTGACTACATTTCAACAAGTACTTGCATCTTGATTCTATGACTATGTTTAATCAAATTGTTAATATACATACAAACTTCTAATTCCATAATCAAACATACACATGTACAAATTACTGTGCACAAAACAGTGGACCAAAGTTCTTAAGATATACAAAGTACTACTATCTGTGAATCAGATATGGTCCCTAACCTGAGGAAACTTCCAATCAACCCAGTAGGGAAGATATAAAACATACAGTAACTGTCTGGTGAGTATTAAAGACAATTGCTGACTCTGGAGAAGGGAGGGTTACTACAGACTGAGGTGCTTGTTAAAAACTTCAGAGAGGATGTGGATGTGATTTCTTCATTTGAAAAATAAGGATACAGCCAGATAACACAAGTCAAAAGCTTAGCACAGGGCAAGGCACAAAATAAGCACTCAATCATTAATTACGAACATAAAAAACAAGAGTGATCTGATCACCTCCAAAGTTACATGGGATTCCATAAGAAGAAACAGACGTTCAACTTAAATAAAATAAATGAGTGACAGAAAAACTAACCTAATGGGATGATAGGCTATTGTTGAGAAATCTTACTTGACAAAACAACTTCCATCTTATAAGACTTATATGAAAAACAACCATTAAGAATTCTTACATTGACCAAATTTCCTTTTTGACAAGATAAAGTTTGTACATTCTAACTTGAGGAAAAAAGTGATAAGGCTCTCATATTGCCCTGATGGATAAAATGGAGAAACGTGGAGTATTGGTAATACAACGAAGTAAATGAGTAACCAAGTAAAATAAAATACCCAAAGACTTAACAGTTACCCAAAGGGAGATCTCTAGTGATGTGCAAGAAGGGTTTGGCCCGTTTAATAAACATGTTTTACAATGACTTAGCAAAAGCTACAGAAACATGCTCTTCAAATTGGCTCATGACACAAACTACAAGGTTTGATGACAGATAACAAAACGCAGACTTTATGGTCCTACACTTGTGTCTAAGATGCAAAATGTACAAGTGCAAAATGGCCAAGATATGGTTTAGCAGGAGCTAGCATAATGGCTTTATTTGTTAATAAGCTCTACATGGGTTACACTTTGCCCACCCTTCTGCATTCTACAAAATCCAGATACCATTCTTCGAGACTATGAACCACTTGAACCCTTTAAAGTGAAAACAATCGGGTGATAAGGTAATTTAAAGTCACATATGACAAATCGCTGAAGAATATGGAACCCAGGGTCTGAGGCCACAATACTGGTCACCATGAAGAAGGATTTGACTTAATTATATGATAGTCTACGAACAGAAGTGGAACTGATGGTTAGAAGACACCAGCAGTCAGTTCTTACTCATCTGAAATACCAGGAAGAACTCGACAGCTATGAGAACAATCCAGGACACAATGGACTACCTTGAGATGAAGTGAATTCCTCTCGTTACAGGCATTTAAGCATAAACTGAATGGCAAATATTAGGAGGACGATTAAATACGATCACCCTTCAGGTGACTTCCTAATGTCTATGACCAGAACCTGTGACGCATTTCTCATCCCCGCCACTGCAGGTGACCTTTCTCTCCTTTGTACCCCCACAGAACTGCCTCTGTAACTCTCAGAGCTTTCAGCTTACTAAAGCAGGTTCTAACTGCTTGTGTGTAACTTCAATTGCTTTCCTCTAAAATATCAGTGCTACATGTTGTTTGCATTTTGCAGGTGGTGGATATGCAACAAACATTTGTTGAATGGGAATAATGATATAGTTGCAATTTATTGAGCACCTAATATGTATGATACTGGAGTGTTTTACCTTCATTATCTCATTTAATTATCAAAATATTTCTATGAGTGTAATACTATTACTATTCACATTTAACATATGTGGTAAGGACAAAAACACAATCAATAAATGAGCTGAAGTTCTTAGCAGAAAAAAAAGTTTTCACCATTATTTTATTTTACGGAAATGAAATCACAGTTGGTTTAACTTAAAGGTGGCCTTAATTTTAACTCAAAAGCTAAAGACTATAAAGTCATCATTGGGTCAATAAATGGGTAACTCTGGTTACTGAAAAGCATTTATGAGGGCTACTTACTGAGTTATTTAATCATGAGCAAATGAATCAATAAAGCAAAACTAAAGTTAGAAACAACTGAGATCACAGTGTACCAGCATCAGGACCCTTAGGGCAGGTATACGCTAAACTCCCTCCCCCGCCCCCCAAAGACACCAAGACACAGTTAGATTTACCTCGATCTCTGCCAGTTGAGAGACATTTGAAAATGACCATCCTCAGATCTAGTCCTTCTTTAAGCCAGATCTTGTCCATAATCTTTATCATCTGTAAAGCTAACATATCTTGCCGAAGATCTTCACCAACCTTGAAATCAAGGAAACAAAATGAAACTTAGACCTTTCCAAAAGACTTAAGAGATTACATGCTATACAGGGGGAAAGGGGAATAGTGAAAAGAGTGATTAATAGAACTACCTTTTAATTTTTCTGCAGCATTCCAGAGGAAGTTACTTAACCTCTTCACATCTCAGTTTCCTGAATTGTACATACTTTAAAAGGTTGGGTTTTATGGAATGTGAATTATATTCAATTTTTTAAAAGGGTTATATGGGGGGACCTTCGAACGATCGAAATATTCCATACCTTGACTGTATCAATGCCAATATACCTGTTGTGATATTGTACAATAGTTCTGCAAGATGTCACCAGCAGGGGAAATTGGGTAAAGGGTACACAGGATGTCTGTATAACTTCGAATAATGAACTATGAATCTACAATTATCTCAAAGTCAAGTTTACTTTTAAAGAGTTAGCCCTCCCAAAATAAATTAATTCTAACTAGAATCACACCAAGTTTTCATTTTCTTTTTTAAATTGGATAAAATAACTTAAAAACTCATAATGATGAATACAATCTTGAGACTAGCCAAGAAAATTATGAAAAAAATAGGGGGGGTTTACCGTAACAAACATTGAAACTTAATGTATAAAATTTCTGTCTTTAAACAGATGGTCCTATTTTAGGAAAAGGCAACTACATCAGTAAAATAGAGTCCAAAACCAGCTCTAAGTATATGGAAAGTTGCTATATATATAAAAGGCGGTTCAAGAAAAGATATCTTTATGAACATCCACTAATCAACCTCACTGAATTAGCTAAAACCCTCCATTCTTTATTCAAAATATATTAATTATGATCACAATGCACACAACTTTGACTGATAAAAGATTACTCTGTGTACTCCACTCCTGCTGCTTCTCACAGCACCACTGCTCAGGGTTTGGCAGTTCTGCACTGCACAGCTCCAGGGGGTACCATTCACATCACAATCTGTGTGAAAGGCAGTGCCTGGAGTTATGATGTGCTCAACCAGCATGGCAGCAGCTCTAGCCGAGTTGCATTTATTCCCAAATCTGCCTGGAAACAGTTTATGTCAGTGATAACCCTTCACATAATAATTAAATTTAATTAAACATTAAATAAACAAAATTACTTTTGCAATTTTGGAAAAGGAATTTGAGAAAAGAATTAAATTTTCATTTAAAAACAAGGCAATCTTATTTTGCTCACCTTAAACATGACATTAATTTCTTCTCCCATTGGATCAGCATTGACCATTGTGACTTTTAAGGGCACAGCATTAGAACTGAAGAAGGAACATGACTACAAATACAACATGTTAAGCATTAGAAAGATAACACTGGAATAAAAAAGGGTTTAAGAATTTTTTGTCCCAGGCATTTGTCCTCTGACTTATTCCTCTACCTTATGACAGATGAAATAATAGATTATCTAGCAGATAAGATGTATACAAAAATACTTTTTGAAACTTAAACATAGCGCATATGAGTAAAATATCATCTACTACTCTCTAGGCAAAGAAGCAAAATGTTAAAAAATTGTGACAAAAACTATTAAAAGTTTGAACTTTTAAAGTGTCATAATTTCTCAACAAAGCACAAAAGTTTGTGTAGTCTTTCCTCAAAATCAGTGTAATCTGGGATGAGATCTCTACTTCTCCTATTTATGGTATTCTTAAAATTAATATTACTAATAAGCCATGGAATCAAATTGTGACACTAAATTAAACAATTTCATTAGCAAAGATGAATTCTGATTTTAAAATAAAATTGGTTAAAAAGCTAATTTAAGACAGTGTGACCAATTTAAAGGCAAATAACAAAACCAAAGGGAAAAATGTAATCACCCTGCCCCCAAATGACATAATTATACAAGTCAAGCACCCACTGTTAAATTTCAATGAAGAGTAGCCACATGTCAACTTAAAAAAACCAAAATGAAATCTGAAACTCTGTTATGCATAGTTGGACCCTGGCCTTTCAAAATCATAGACACTAATGGATGAATTAATTGGTTGCTTTTGCTGAACTCATGATAGAGAAAATCCACTATTCGTATTACTATTAGCCTAGTTCAAAATATATTATATATATTACTCAATTTTACTCAAAATATTTTACTCAATTTTGATGATTACTCAACTACTTTCTGATGGCTCTAAAAAGTGCCATAAACCCGGGAAGTCTATCTGGATATTCACAAGGGAAGGGGAAAAAATGCCCACCTGTGAGTGGGTAGTTTTATCACTAGAATTACAATATATACCTCTCACATAGCTATTATACATAGTAAAAAATAATTTAATTTGAGGTAGTAAATAATTTTACACTGTTTTGTTCTTTCAGAAATGGTGATTAGGTAAAAATATCCTGAGAAAAATACAGATCTTATACAAACAGACAGCCACAAATATTTATAACCAACCTATGCAGGTTTTATCCTCTTTTGCCTTAAGCACACCTGCCCATTTGCCTTCTTCCTACACATTATTTTGAAATGTAATATGAACTTATAAGTATTTTATGTGTCACCTTAATATTTAATTCTTTTGCCACAAGACTTGGCTTGAGAGGGAGGCGACATTTATTTCTCAGCAAAAAAGACTGTACTCGTTCCATACTCCTCTGGAGGACAACCTAGGAAAAGGGATTGGTACTGTAAGTACCTAATGAAAATAAACACCTATGTTTAAGACAACAAAATTATGATGTGAATCCAACATTTAAAATGCCCCAACTGTCAAATAGTCAAAAAGAGTTATTGCTAACGAGAGTTGATTTTTACTATAAAAATGAAATCACAATGGGCAAAGCTATAAATATAGGGGCAAAAGTACATGTTTGTATTTAACATATTAGTTAAAACTCACTAACAGTCAAAGGGATAGAAATTAAACAAAAATGAGATGCAATTTTTCATCTATTGAACATCCAGAGCTGGCAACAGGATGGGAAACAGATACTTTCACAATCTGTTGGTGGGGAGGCAAGTGTATACATTTTTCTATTTTTGGTAGAGCAATCTAATAGAAACTATTATAACTAAAAATGTACATGGCTCTTAACTCAGCTATTTCACCTGTAGGAATATCCTATAAAGAAATACTAGCAAAGGGGCAAAAACTTCTAAGTTCATTGCAGGATGGTTTGGGTAAAGAAAAATACATATACAACCTACCGACATAGAGGTAACAGTTCAGAATTTATGCTACAGTACCTTGTAATACTACACACCCATTAAGAAACATGAAGTATAACTAAAAGTACTGACATGAATTCTCCAAGATGAAGTAAAAAAAGCAATTTACAAAAAAAAAAGTATAACTGCTGAAAGAAATTAAAGAGCTAAATAAATGAAAAGACAGCCCATGTTTATGAACTGGAAGATTTAACATTAAGATTGCAGTATTTCCCAAATCAATCTACAGATTCAACACAATCCTTATCAATAGTCTAACTGCTTTCTGCAGAAATGGACAAGTTGATCCTAAAATTCATACAGAATTGCAAGGGACTTCCAATTAGCCAAAATAATCTTAGAAAGAACAAAGCTGGAGGACTCATACGGCCTTATTTCAAAACTTACTACAAAGCTACAGTAATGAAAACAGTACGGCATAAAGATAGACATATTGATCCACGGACCAGAATCAATGAGTCCAGAAATAAACTCACGTAGCTATGGTCAACTGATTTTCAACAAGGGTGCCGAAATCATTCAACGGAAAAGAATAGTCTCTTTAACAAACGATGCTGGGATAACTGGATAACCACATGTAAAAAAATTAAATTGGACCCTTATCTCATACCATATAAAAAAATAACTCAAAATGAACAAAAGATGTAAATATAAGCTTAAAACTATAAAATTCCTAGAAGATATAGGTATACATTTTTGCAACCTTAGATTTGACAATGAATAAGAAACCGTTAAGATATGATAATAAAAATACAAGAAAAAATAAATTAACTTCATAAAATTAAAACCTTTGTGCATCAAATGACACTATCAAGGAAATAAAAGATAATCCACAGAGTGGGAGAAAATATTTGCAAATAGTATATCTGATAAGGGTCTAGTACCCAGAATATATACAGAACTCTAACAACTCAACAACAAAAAGACAAATTAAAACAGGGCTTACAAAAGAAATTTCTCCAAAGAACATACACAAATGGCCAAAAACAACATCTGAAAATGTGCTCAAAATCATTAATCATTAGGGAAATGCAAATCAAAACCACAATGAGATACTACTTCACACTCACTAGATGACTGTAATAAAAAAAAAAGAAAAAAAAAAAAAACACCCAGAAAATAACAAATGTTGGTGAGGATGTGGAGAAACTGGAAACCTCCTACATTGCTGGTGGGAATATAAAATGGTGCAGCTGGATAACAGTCCAATGGTTCCTCAAAAAGTTAACATAAAATTGCTATACCAGCCACTAATTCTACTTCTAGGTAAAGTGAAAACAGGTGCTCAGAAACTCAGGAATATTCATAGCAATATTTTCCATAATAGCCAAATAGTAGAAACAAGCCAAATGTCCATCAACTGATGAATGGATAAACAAACTGTGGTAGTATCTACACAATGGAATGTTATTCAGCCATAAAAAGGGAAGAAGCCATGCTAGAATATGGATGACCCTTGAAAACATTAGGCTAAGTGAAAGAAACCAAACACATAAGGCCACATATTATATAATTCCATTTACATGAAATGTCCAGAATAGGCAAATCCATAAAGGTAGAAAGCAGGTTAGTGCTTATCAGGGTGGGCAGCAGGGGAGAGGGATGAGAAGTGAGTGATTAGTGGGCACAGGCTTTCTTTTTGGTGTGATGAAAATATTCTGGATTTAGACGGTGGTAGTGGTTGCACAACATTGTGAATGTACTAAAAGCCAACAAATTGCATACTTTAAAATGGTGGATTTATGTAAATTTGTGTAAATGTTATGTAAATTTTACCTCAACAACATATATACACATTTCTATAAAAAATTTTTTTAAACTCCAAAAAAATTGTATATATACTTAAGTGTATTCATGTGTAAAATCATAAAAAATTACCAAGATGGACCTATAGCCAACTATGAACTACACGGAGAAAATAAAGATGGAAAAGTCTTTATTTTTTATTCTATAAACTTCTTCATTATTTGGATGTTTAAAACATTACCATCAATTCATAGTTTTACTTATACAGTTACAGAAGGTTAAAAAATAAAATAATGAAAAAGAAACTCAAGAGAACAATTTTAACCAGAAAGGAAATATAAGCATGGGAATTAAAAAGCATTGATTTTCTGAGTTAGGTTGTGAAATCTTTTCCTATAGATTTTAAACAACCTTTGAATTCATCTCAAAATAATATAGGTCTAGTTAAGAGTTCTACTGGATGTCTATTGAGAAAGAATAACAACTTGTCAGCACTGTAAAGATCCTTTAATATCAAAATGTTTATGTTCTCTCTTGCAGATACATACCTGTCTAGCTGATCCACTAGCCTGCTTTACTTTTTCTGCTACTCCTCCTAAAAGCTGTACAAGTTTCGTCTGCTTCAAGAGTTCTTCTCTGAGCCCTTTTCCTCCTACCGAGAGGAGAGCACCCAAAACATGTTCATATCGGGTACCAAACTGTGCATCATGCAGGGCATCCTTGAGGAGCCTAATACAGCAAAATGTTTATGTCAGCCACTTCTGAAAACTGGATGAACATCTCTCAAAAATCAATTTAGCAAGTTCAACTTTTGGTATCCAGGAATTTACTTTAAGCTATGTAAGCAAGTAAAAACGTATTCACTATTATAGAGCTCTAACATGCTAAGTATCTTTGCAACAGAGAGCTTTGTTATTTTTTGTTTCATTTCTAAGGACATAAAAAATTTAGCTTCTTTATAATATTGCCTCAATAAAACATCTGTTATTCACAGTAGGAAGTCTAAGTATACCATTTAGACTTTCAGAATATGTTATCTGTATAAATACTAGGAATGGAAATAAAGCACTTAAGAAAATTTAAATCTTACCAATATAAATTGTGTGCTATCTGTATATTTCCCAATGCCCTGGACAGAAGGAAGCGCACTAATGAACTGTTCAAATAAATTTCGTATTTCAATGCCTATACATAAAGGAAAATAAGAATTACTAATGGTCAAACCCATGCTAACTACATTGTTAATATAAAAATATCAAAAGCGAAATTATATAAAGCTTACTCTTGTTGATGAAAGATAATACTGATCAAAATAAAAGAGATGAATTAACTTAGGCTAAATTAATAAAATCAAGCAGAAAAGTATATACCTGGGAGTAACATTCATTAGCTATGTTTAAATGGCCAGAAAAGAAAAATGCAAGAAAAGCTCAAGTCTGGTTTGTTTTGGGAATCTAAAAAGTGAAAGAATTACAATGGGGCAGCTGACAATAAGTAGAAAAAAACAGACACTAAACCCAAAGGCAATGCACCTCAACATACCCATACTCCAAAAGTATCAAAACCGGAAAGGGTATCCTTTAGCAAGCTCCCTACTCATAAAAACTGGGGGGAGAGTAAGGAGGGTCGGTAACCAAGTAAAAACCTCACCTGCACAAACTGTGGAAGAAGATCCGTTAGCTCATCATCACTAATAGCCTCGATCCAGGTCACAGCTTGGGACCTCACTTCCTGATCAGCAAATCTAGAAGAGTACCACAAAAATCAAGATTTGATGGTGATTTCTTTCTAATGAAGCTGTATTTCCTGAAAACACAATCTCAATCTATTCCTGACAAACAATGCTCAAATAGCTCTTTATTCAAAAACAATGTGCTTCTTTTTTTTTTTGTTTTTATAGGAAGAAAATCTTACTGTGCTGTACAAATTCTCTTATCAGGGAACTGTTTAGAAACCTTAAGCTTATGAAAATTTATTCTGGCCTACATCATAAAAATATAACAAATTATCCAAAATTTACAATCTAACTCTCTCTTTAGGCTAGTTTTAAATGATATGACATGTCTTTTAAATAACCTCAATGAAAAGATATGTTTGTAAAACTATACATTTACACAGTTACATTGTATTGAATTGCTTTCACGTTAAAACAAAGGGAAGTACTCCTGCAACATAATACCTTACTGGAAAAATTGACAGTAAAACAGAGCAAATAAATTCAGTTACAGTTGACTTACTTTGAATCAAGAAGCTCCAATGCAGTCAGAGGCTGTAATGCAGGCCACTGCTGAAGCAATGAGTAAGTTTTGGCAAGATTAACCCATTTCCAATTTGGGGCACTTGCTAGTACTTTAGGAAGGCAATTTGGGTATTTGAGGCAATAATAACGTTTCTCCCACAAAAAGGTTTTGTCTTCTTTAGAAAGTCTGCATACATAACAGAATTAAATTACTTCTCAATGATATCATAATGACAGTTATAGTCTCAACGATTAAAAATACAAAGAAGAAATTTATTCATTTTGGGATAGCCATTTCTTGGTAGAATCATTAATACTAATTTGGAATAGAAAAACGCAATGTGCAGCAAACAGCACTAATTTACCCTAATTTGGGGGATAGAAATCATTCTGCCTTGATAAAAGAGTCTTAGTTATGAAAATTAAGGATAATTCAGTACAATAAAAATTTTTGAGCTCTAACCAGATGCCAGGCACTAGAAATCAGTTGAATAAGCAAAATCCACCCTAACAGCAAGGATTTCATCCATTTTATCATATGTCATATAAGACACAAATGCTATTACAAAATTTTAGAAGATGATTACACAGCTCAGGAATATTCAAAATGAGGAATATTCAAAATGAAAAAAGGACTTGTTTTGGAGATCCTAATTTAATCGCAATGACAAATGTTTATGTGAAAGAAAGACCTCACTACTTTACTACCCATCCATCTACTTGTGCATATAATACATGCACTGAAATGTATTCATGTGGAATACTGAAAAAATCCAAATATTGAATAAAGGTGCAGAGTTAAGTCTCTCTCCTTCTAATCCCCCTGCCAGTGGCAACTGCCTAAGCTTGTATTCTTCCAGAGTCCATTTATACAGAAGTAAATACACAGGTATATGTAGATCCTTTTTCTTTTAATGGTAACACTACAAACAGTATTTTGCTCCTTGTTTTCTTCATTTAACATCTTATTACGTATTAGTACATAACTATAACTTCATTTTTTTTTTAAATTGAGGAACATTGGGGAACAGTGTGTTTTCCCAGAGCCCATCAGCTCCAAGTCCAGTCGCCGTTTTTTTCAATCTTAGTTGCAGGAGATGCAGCCCACCATCCCATATGGGAATTGAACTGGCAACTTTATTGTTAAGAGCTCGGCTCTAACCAACTGGGCCATCCAGCACCCCTATAACATCATTCTTAATAGTTACATAGTATTCTGTTGGATAAATGTACCATAAATTTAACCCCTATTAATGGACATTCCCTATCAGTTTTATAAAAATCTAAATACATGCTGCAATGAGTATTCTTGTCTCCACAAGCAAATATAAAAAGGTTTCCCTGAAGATACATAACTAACTGGAGTGGAATTGCTAGGTCAGACTATGCACATTGTGACCTTTGCAGGTTTTGCCAAATTGCTCTCCAAAAGCTTTTTAGAATTCTGCCAACAGTATAATCCCCATTTTCCTGCATCTTCATCAACATTATATGATGAGACATTTTAATTTTCAACAATCTAATTTTCAGTGATGTGTGTGAAATGGTATCTTGTATTAATTTAATTTTCCTTGATTACTAAGAGGTTGACATCTTCTCAGATGTTTAACAGGCATTGTATTTCTTTTCTGAAGAATTACTTAAATATTCTTTGTCTAATTTACTAATGAGCAGTTGGTTTTTCTCTTGATATGAAAAGATTCTTTATACATTAAGGAAATTAATCTATTGCTATTTACTGTAAATACAGTTCCCAGTCTGTTTGCCTTTTGATCATGTAAAAAGTTTGACCTATACAAATTTCTAAATTTTTATGTAGTCATACAGTCGTTTTACATAGTTAAAAACAGATATAGAAAACTTTCCATACCAAGAACATTGCTAAATCATGAACTAAATCAGGGCATTTAATAAACCATTAACTTGAGCTTTACATTGTAAGAGATACCCAAGCAAAAAACAGAATCAAAGGAGCATACCCAAGTGATGAATCTTTGTGAAGAATATCAAAAAGTTTCTCTTTTATATCACTCTCCAATGTTTCTAAGTTGTGTTGCTGTATAACGCTTCTGTCAACTTGAGGAGTGGTATAAATGATATCAAATGTAGGAGAAGGAAAATCAACCTTAAAAGTTTAACAGAAGTTGATCAAATTACAGCTGAACAGGTCACATATTTATTACATTACCTTCACTGTCTTTGAGAAAATCAATTTTTTTTTATCCATCAGGGTGAATTTTAGATTGAATATTAATGTTTCTTGTCATTTTGTTTAAAGTGATTACCATTGTTGGTAATTCTCAAGAGCACGCGTTACTTGGGATGGGTACAAAAGTGTATTTTACTGTTTCTCAGAAATAGGAAATGGTTTGACATTAAAATTGAAAATAGAACCTAAGATTGAAACAAGATCAATTTGGCTTCTTTAATGATAACCTAAATCATGGTATACATACACTTTTTATAAAGAAATTTAAATTTAAACTTCTCCACATGTCAAGAAGTACCATTACCTGCAACACTATTCTTTCCATCACATATCCTTTCTTGGGGACTGTTCCAGGAATAGGATTTGTATGTGACGAAGTCCAAAGATACAGAAGTTTAGTTCCACATGTTAAAAACCTTCATGAATGTAAATAGAAGAACACCGTGGTTTTCATTTTAAAAATTAATTCAAAACTCACAACACATGGTAATGAATTTGAAATGCTAGCATTGAAACATTTATGAAGCATCCTCTCTCTCTCTCCCCCCCCCTATTTGTGTGTGTGTGTGTGTATATATATATATATATATATATATATATATATATATATATATATATAAAATAGCATCTTTAAGAACACATCAGGAGTCACTCTCCATCGTGTACTGATCCTGATCCTTTAGGTAAATGTATTGATGTGTGGGAGTTGGAACAAAGGGAAGGAGAATGAATGAACATTTCGTAGAAGAAATGCAGTTGGGGATAGAACACAAGCTGGGTAAAGACAGAGTTTGACCTATACGAATTTCTAAGTTTTTATGTAGTCATACAGTCATTTTATATAGTTAAAAACAGATATGACTTCTATAAACAGGAAGGTGAAGGACAGTCTTTCAGAACAGCCCACAAAGCAATACTTCTCAAGGTGGTAGCTTGGATTACAGAACTGCTCCCTGACTTTTACTCGAAGAACAAAAACATATGCCCCTCAAACCAGTACCCACTTGTGAATGGCACCAGTCATTGAGATGAAAAGTTATATCTGTGCCCTGGACCAAGGTGTCAGCAAACTTCTCCAAAGGGCCAGATAGTAAACATTTTGGACATTCTGGGCCATACAATCTTCATTGTAGACTCAACTCAGCTATTACACTGCAAAAGTAGCCATTAGCAATACATACGTAAACATATGCGTTGTATTCTAACAAAACTATATTTACAAAAAAAACAGGCAGTGGGCTGTAGTACGCTTACACTTGCCCTAGACTATCAGTGTATGGCCTATTTAAATTAAAAACGTTTATCAATAAAGATATTGATATATCTTTGCACAGAAGAAATTTCTGAAAAATAACATGAGATACATAAAAGCAGGAAACTATAAACTTCATTAAGCTTTGTTACAGCAAATATCCTTTCCAAAACTAGATTCCCATCTAAATGTTTTCTCTTATAGGTGAATAGCCTTTAAATCGTTGACACATTATAGTCTGTCTTTTTTAGAACCACTCTCACCCACAACTGGATTTTTAAGGCAAACTCCTATCATATTATTTCATCTGTAAATACTGTTATATATCTCTAAACAATAAAGTTTTATTTTAAAATAAGTACAATACCATTACCACTCTTAAAATAATTAACAATTACTTAAAATTGTCAGCTATCTAGAAAGTATACATCTTTTCCTGATTGTCTCAACAAAAGAAAATTTTTTTTTTACAATTAGTTTGTTCGAATAAGGATCCAAGCAAGGTCCAACACTTGCATTTGGTTGATATGCTTTTTAAGTTATCCTTTAATTCAAGGGACGACAAACTCCAACGTGTCACCTGGTTTTGTAAATAAACTTTTATTAGAAGAAAGCTACACTCATTCAGTTATAGATTGTCTATTGCTTCTTTTGTCTTTGTGACAGAGACTATATTACCTGCAAAGCCTAAACTACTTCTATCTGGTCCCTTTCACAGAAAAAGTTTGCTGACTCTTGTTTTATTTCTCATCTTTCTTTCCCCTGCCATTTAGTGAAGAAACCAGACCTTTTGTTCTGAGATTTTTTTATATCCTGGATTTTACTGATTGCATTCCACTGGTCATTTAGCATGTCCCTGTATGGCCTGTATTTTCTATAAAGTAGTAGTTCCAGAAGCTTGATCTGATTCAGGTTTAGTTATCTGACAAGAATTCTTAATACTTTCTGTTATATACTACTTCCTATTTTATCAAATGAAGAGGGACACATTGTTTGGTTTCTCTCTCTTTCTGTGACGTTAACAAAATCAGTTGATTCCGGTGCTGTCAGTGTAAACCATCCACTATAAAGTTCCAGCAAAGCAAATCACTTAATGGTTTTAAGCAGGCACTGATAATCACTACTTAAGTCAATGGTTCTCAACCAAGACTGATTTGGCCTCCAGTGGATATTTGGAGATGTCTGGCGACATTTTTGGTTGGAACTACCAGATGCCAGAGGGTCCTACTGGCATCCACTGGGCAGAAGCCAGTGGTGCTGCCAAACATCCTACAATGCACAGGACAGCCTCTCACAATAATCATCTGGCCCAAAATGTCAGTAGTGCCGAGACTAAGAAACCCTGGCCTAAATTATTTCAGTAAGGGTTGCAAAACTGTGATATTCTAGCATTCCTTCTGTATCTATTAACTGAAAATTTTCTATGAAAAACTTTCTCACATCAATTACTTGGTAACCCTGAGATACAGCTGTAAAGGAAAGGCAGGTTAAATGCTTTATTCTGTTTATTTAAAAATGAGTTAACTCATTTGTTATCAAACGCTGACTAAAATGCATCTAAGTCATTTGGCTTGCATGATATTAACTTCATCAGTTTATATACAAGTTGAACCAAAACATAAATTATTTTTAAAAGAATTTCAAGACAAGATTTCTGATCACTATACTCTAGTACATTAACTGAACTAATTAACACTTTGTTTCTCTGTATGTGATAATGTAAAATCATCTTCCCTTTTAATTTCTGAGTCTTTTTTGAATGCTAAGCCTTATCATTACCTAGGTCACTGCACTTGGCAAAGCTTCCAGCTTAATGCCACGTGCTCACTGTTTTAACAGCAGTGTTGGATACAAACTATTTCATTGTCTAACAGAAATCAACTGCCCAGCACCTCTCTCTTGAATTTTGAAAGAATGTTGTCATTCATCTAAAAATTTTTTTTATTACTATAAAACAAAAGTGGCAAAAAGTGATGGTATATCTCTAATGAAGCAAAGACTCTTGGTGCTTTCAAGAGCAAGGTTTTCAGAACTGAACTTATTTATAAAAATGAATGATAATGGTAACAATTACATTTTACTTTCTCACACAACTATTCCCTGACGTTAATTTATCAAAGACAACTGAGAATACAGTTCCCCTCCAATTGTTGTAGAGTAGTTACGGATCCTATTTGGCAAAAGGTTCTAAACACATGTCATTAATAATCTCTTCAACTGCTTTTCTCTAGTCTTTGGTGGTGTAGTCTTTGGTTATGTCAGGTGTCATATAAAATTTGAGCCCACAAAAAGGTAGAGAATAAAAAAATATTGTATTGCCTCCTCAAATATAGGAGAAATGACTAAAAGAAAAATATAGAAATAAATGCTATAGTTCAGTACATGGGAAAATAATATTTTAAGAACAAAATTTGTGAAGTCAGTGTAACAAAATCACATGATTTTAATAAATAATTCCTAGAAAATCAAATGGTGTTTGCCATTTAAAAGGAAAAAGGAAGTAGAACTAGATTAGCATAATTTTTCATTCTCAGTTTTTAATTGTTTTATTGTAGATTCAATAGATCAGTTATTACTAATGAATCATTTTTCAAACTGTCCAGAGGGACACAATGTTTCAAAGGATATAATCTAGAACAAAAAGAGCACCACGGTATCAAATAAGGTTGAGAATGGCGATACAGGATAACAGTTAAGAAAACAGAGCCTAGAGCCAGACTGCCTAGATTCAGATCCCAATTCTACTGGGTATTAATTACCTGGCTAAGTGCCCCAGGGCTAGTCACTTAGGCTCTCGGTACTTTGATTTTCCCCTCTATAAAAAGGGATAAGAACAACACCTATCGTCATAGGGTTGTTGTGAGGGATATAAGGATATACAGATAGCATTCAGACTAATACACAGCACACAGTAAATACTATGTTTGTTATTACAGTAATATTGTTATTAAACACGATAGGCTTGATTGCAGAATTTTATAGATACTTTAGTATGCTAATGTGCAGCTTCACTCTCCAGAATGTTACCATGTACCATAGGAAACTTAATTCAATTGATTTTTAATTTTTTTTATTTAGGACGATTCCTGATGATCTCATGGAACATATTATTACTTAAAATATATAATCAAAATAGTCAGCGGAAAGTCCGGATAGGTTACACTATTCCACTGGCTATGAGTAGACACAAAGCTCAAAAGGAATTCCTTTACCCCTACATATCCATTAGTTTCTGCACCCATGTAGGACCTTTGAAGATTAAAGGGCAGGGGCCCATAGGAGTAACGGTAGATTAGTCAGGCAGTCAGGTAAAGAGAAGGGAATAATGTCCAGTTGTAGACTGTGAAACTTAAGGATGAAAAAGGGATGAGAAGAGGAAAAATGGAGTTGTTTTAGTAATATCAGGGGCACCTAAAAAACCACAAATATTATGTTAATAATATAGTGCTTTACCTAAAAACAGTTACAGAATGAACTGGCTTCTGCTTTTCTCCTGAAACAGTGAGTGGCAAACAATCCTATGAATACCCATATAGATATGTTCAAACTATGGCAGAATAAATAACTTTGGTTCCCTCTGATCTGTGTGTCTGAATTGTCGCCCTTTATCACGCTGGAAAAACTAAGGCAGGTCATTATCTCTTGTATGTCACAGTCCCCCACCCTGTTCTCTAGCTAATTCTGATGCTGCAGATGTGTCCACATTAACTCACTGTCACTCAGTTTCACTTACCGTTTAAAATCAAAAAGAGATAAAGAAATTTTGCCCAAAGCTTCTGGCCCCTTTCTCTGCTTATTAGAATCAGGGGAACTTCCACTGCTCTGATTTAAAATTCCAAAAAGAGTAAGGTGAAGAAGTGATTCCAATGGCAACTGTGATATCTGGATGGGAAAAATGATTCTATGGGGGGAAAAAGGTATTGATAAAAACACAAATTAGATCAAATATGAAGATTAACCCTTTAATGAAACTGAAAATTTTAGGTGATTTATTTGATTTATCAAATATCTTAAATCCTGAGTAATCCTTACTTAAGTAGCAAGCTTGGCTAACATGTACTGTAAAAATTTTAAATAAACACAGTTCATTAAAATTATCATTAAAATATATCATTTCTTTCTTAAAAAATTGTTAATGCCTTTACTTAAGACTTCCAATGTCAATTTCTATGCAAAATAATAGTAGTCATTTTTATTTCCTTTAGGAAAAACTAGATGTTTCTGATTTGAGATGTATATGTGTATACACGTACACATACATACACACACACTGACATATATGTTTACCAATACTTTTTTTTTTTAAGCCAGAAAGAACACACAAAGTCAATAGTGGTCACTCTGAGGAGCCATGAGATGGTATAAAGTGACACTTTTTACCCTGTATGCGTTTTTTAATTATTTGATTGCTTTCACAGACACGTGTTATTTTCATAATTAAAAAAAAGGAAGCCATCTATTAAATGCAGAATAAATAAAAGTTCTGTAATTATCTATCTGCCTAAATAATGAAAGCATTCCCTTAGTTTAAAAACAATATTTAAAAAATATTAACAGTGCAAAATATCATCTTGTACATGGACTTAAGATAACTTTTTTAAAGCTGTTAACCAAAAACTAGGCTTCATATATACAGTGCTACAGAATAAATACTAAAGTAAGCAATGTTATAAAACACCATTTTCTAGAATTATATGTATTTTTTTAACTTGACAAAGTCTTGGAAGAATTAAAGGCATCTCTCTACAATTTAACATGTAGATTTAAAATAGTATTTCAGATTTTTAAATAAGAATTTCAGTCTGTTCTATAGAATCTATCTAGAAGAGACCTTAAAGATGTCAGTAAGAATTTAAGGGGTTCAATGGAAATTGTAATAAAATAAAAACTAGGGTTTACATATGGAAAAAAAGTAAAGAACAGGGCATACTGAAAGAAAAAAAAAGCCAGAAATTTCACTTACAGTTCATCCCATTTAATAAGATAGAAGAAATTCTTATAAGTGCCAACCTTCTTTGATTGAATAGGTTTAAAAAGATCCTTTCCGTTGTGAGACAGGGAACATATCAAGTAGTATTTTTCATAACTGAGAAAGGAAAGAGTTTAATTTCATTTTTATTTGATAATACAAATTAGTTAACTAATACAAATATATATTAGCCATTCTTCCCTAAAAGTGACTATTATCTGGAATAATTTGGCCATCATTCATTTGAACTTATGGAAAAACATCTGAAATTTAACTATTGCAAATTCTGTAAAAACAGAAGTATAGCAAAGGGAATACAGAAGGAAACACGTATCCCTAGCTGCCGGTCTAAGCGGCAAAATGATACCAGCTGGAAAATTTACCTGAATTTTGTGTTCAGTTAGTTACTAGCTTTAGATTTTAGTTGAATGACACTGAGTAATTATTCATTTCTAGGTAAACTCTAGAAAGAAAGAGTACAAACATTATCTTCTGTAGGTACCATTTTCCTTTGCTAAACCACTGAAATAAAGTCAGTTAAGCATATTAATAGTGCATTGTTCTGACTTATACTGAGTCAGTCTTCCCAATCTATTAGAAGGCTTCCATCCATGGGGACAGATGATATTATATTCTCTCATTAGACAGCAATAATTTAGCCCCTAATTGCCGTAAGTACAGAGTGGGTTAGATATAATCAGGCAATCCTGTAGGGAAGGAGTCTTAGGTTCAATCAAACTGTATTCTACCAGTGTTCTAACTTACTGCTAGACGTACACGTAAATCACTTTGTTCATATATATAACATATTAATCATTCTAATTATATTTCAAATCTAATCTCATAGGTTCACATAACACCCCTAAGCTATTTAATGGCTGTTCTCAACCTCATTCTATCTATCCCTCTTTACTTCAGTAATTTATTAACTTTCTATGTTAATTATTACTGCAGTTTTCTGTACTGTCTGCTACTAAGCATTTGTTCTCCTCATTGGGTCCCTAAATTTATTTGTGTATGTATAGAAGACGTGGATAGTATTATCCCTATAACTATTTAAAAGAATGAAATACCTTCAGAAAGCAGCAGTATCCGTTTAAATGCAAGTTCCAGGAGGGCAGAGAGGCTTTGCTGCCTTGTTTGCTGCTCATCCCTAGTAGCACTAAGAATACTGCTCACAGATGGTGCTCAGTAAATATTTATTGAATGAATTAATGTATCACATTCATTATATTATTTTTACGTCTTATCTGTTATCTAAAGTTCAATTTTAAGCAGAATTGGTTTAGTATGGATTCACCAGGGTTTACCTTATTTTATAGCATTAAACTATTATGAAATTACTTCATTTAAAATACGCAATTCAGACTTTTCAGTTTTTATTAGTCATTTCCAAATAAGTTGAAGTTGGCAAACTTTATGGTATTGACAAAAAAAACAAACAAAAAAACAAAACAATAACAACAAAAACCCCACCATATTAAAAAATCAATAGAAGAAATACGCTCTTGTAGACATCAAAGCCTAAACTGTGAACTACTAAAATGGAAAAAAAAAAGTGTTAAAGTCTAGTGCCATTACACTCTGTTACAAATTACCCTGGTTCCAAAAAGGAAAGGCAAAAAGTAGCAGTCATAAGCTGACTAATTTTTTAATCAACATTTGCCCTTGTAAGTTTAGACATATATTTTCCTGCCTTTTTTACATGTAGTAGGAGTGATAGTTTTTACTGGAACAGCTTCAAACATCTCTGTAATTTTTATGAAAACCACAAGGTTGCTGGTGATTTTTGTATCATCCATTTAATACCAAGGTAACAGCGGATGCTGACATTTTACAAGATTAGAACAACTTCTAGGTAGAGCTGTACATATTTTCTTTTAAACGGTCACTTACTTTGATACCCAGTTACTTGAAATGCCATGTGCAGCAAACACAGTAAACTGGAGCTGTTCGGTTGTGGTCCACGCTTCCCTGACGCTCCTGTTACTTTGGGGACAGTCTGCAGGACTCCTCCCACAATCTCCATGGAGTCTGAGAAGATCATAAATTGCTGCGGTTAATTGGTCCAGGCTTACTTGAACAGGATTTTCAGGATTCAGTGAGCCTAGATTTAAAGAAGTCGTTAATATAACTCTTTGAAAAAGCAACAATTACTGATAAAATTTAAAGAACTTAAAAAGACATACCCCTCGATGAACTCTTGCTATTGTCTCCTTTTCCAGACAGTGAAGTCACCTGCATACACACATACAAATTAGTCCAGAAAACTGCCCATAATGTAATATTAAGAGGTTTACCTTTCATTCATTTCAATACATTTAATTATAAATGCAGTATCCAGAAACCCCCTTGCAGGAAAAATCTCCCAAAAGTGTCTGCAGAATTAATAAAACAGTAAGAAAGAAAGTAAAAAAACCCCAATCAAATAGATTATTTTTAGTATCAAGAAAATCATGGAATAACTGAAAATTACTGCAGAATATACAAAACCAACAAAATCTGACTCACTTAGCAATTTAAGGTTGGAAACCCAAAAATGTGAAGTACATTAATACAGTATTTTATTTCCCATTAGTTGCTACACTGCCGTATTTCCCCGAAAATAAGACCGGGTCTTACATTAATTTTTGCTCCATCAGGGCTTATTTTCAGGAGATGTCTTATTTTTTCATGTACAACAATCTACGTTTATTCAAATATAGTCATGTCATCTTCTTCTGGAACATCGTCATAACGTACTAAATGTGTCCGTCTGGCTGACAAACTTAACTGGGGCTTATTTTTGGGGTAGGTCTTATTTTCGGGGAAACATGGTATTAGCATAACAAGGATACTCTTAAAGAAACTACCATGTTTCCCTGAAAATAAGACCTAGCCGGACTGTCAGCTCTAATGCGTCTTTTGGAGCAAAAATTAATATAAGACCCGGTATTATATTATATTATACCCAGTATTATATTATATTATATTATATTATATTATATTATATTACATTACATTACATTACATTACATTATATTATACCTGGTCTTATATATTTAAAATAAGACCGGGTCTTATATTAATTTTTGTTCCAAAAGATGCATTAGAGCTGATGGTCCGGCTAGGTCTTATTTTCAGGGAAACACGGTAGAACTCTATTACCATTTAGTGTCTCCAAAAAGCTCTTGTAAGCATTTAAATTGAGCTCTCCTCCTACTTTACCCAGCAAATGAAATAATGAATAGAAAGCTCAGACAACATTAGGACCATGGTAGTTGGTCACCTCCAAGTGATTTTATACATGTTTTTTTAATTTCAAAGAACAAGCGCATAATAAGAAAAAAGAGACCCAAATTTCTGTATAGCATATGGATAGGCTCTCTGTGAGAATAAATGGATTGAGCTATCTATCACCTAGATATCCGCTGAGGGGCATACCATCAACACAACTTTAAATTTATCACGTCTTTTGTGATCCACCTTTTGTCATCCTTCCAATTAAGAGCTATGAACATCTGTATGAACACAGTCAATTAAATCCCCTTGGAAATACCACGGGGAGAGCTTTTATTAAAAGCAACAGTATGTTAGCAAAAGAGGGCTCCCAACCCGGTTGCTGCTGAGGCAATAAGTCACTATTACTGAAGCTTGTGGGTCTTTCCAACACGGAGGAGGTGCAGTCCAATATAGAGTTTCCCCTACTGGCAGTCATGGACATTTCTATCCAGAGGGAGAAATGGCACCTATTACCATCCAGGTCCTTCATCAGGTCCTTCAAGCTCAGTGTCTACCTTAAAATCCCCAACCAACTCATCTATGCCATAGCTCCTCCTCCACACACCAAAGGTTCAGTTTGGCATCCACCTATGCAACGTCAACTCTCCAAGGCAGCCCATCTCTTCTTAGGAATTCCTCACTTTACCCAATCAACTCAAACAAAAGCCAAAGTTAAAATGATAACATCTTGTCCAGCAGAAGCAAAAGTCTCCCCCTTTAAGTGACAGATGCTCACTTAAGCACATATTTGCATGTTTTAATAAAATGCTAGTTACTAAAAAAAAAAAAAGTACTCACATCAGCACTTTTACTCCTTGGAAGATTAATTGCTCTCTTGAGCTTCTTTACTGATTCTGTAATGGCAAGAGTCTCAACACCATCTAAAGCACTACAGATTTTTCTTACGGCTTTAATTACTTGATCTACTGCTCGGTGCTGGTTCTTTAAAAATAAAAAGTAAAATAAATGTAAGTATGTGGAATTTAAAGGATCAATTTCAGACATGAAGTTAGAAACTAGACATTTTTGCTATGCCTAAGAACAGATATCCTTTACTCTTTTGTGATGAAAAAGAAAAGAAATAAAACAGCTTTTCAATTATATAGTTTAAAGTAGGAAAAAGCAGACCTGGTTAATTTTCACTTTGCCTGACACAATTATTCACAAGCAAATGCCCTTAATTTCATATGAAAGACAGAAGTAACAGCAATAACAAATTTCTAAATCATAAAAAAAAATTGGAGTTATCTTTTTTCTTCTTATTTGGGAATAATTTCCACATTAAAAACATCAACCCAGGGACGGCCCAGTGGCTCAGGCGGTTAGAGCTCCATGCTCCTAACTCCGAAGGCTGCCGGTTCGATTCCCACATGGGCCCGTGGGCTCTCAATCACAAGGTTGCCAGTTCAATTCCTCGAGTCCCACAAGGGATGGTGGGCTCTGCCCGCTGCAACTAAAATTGAACACAGCACCTTGAGCTGAGCTGCCGCTGAGCTCCCGGATGGCTCAGTTGGTTGGAGTGCATCCTCTCAACCACAACGTTGCCGGTTCGACTACCACAAGGGATGGTGGCCTGCGCCCCCTGCAACTAGAAAACGGCAACCAGACCTGGAGCTGAGCTGCGCCCTCCACAACTAAGATTGAAAGGACAACAACTTGACTTGGAAAAAAGTCCTGGAAGTAAACACTGTTCCCCAATAAAGTCCTGTACCCCTTCCCCAATAAAAAACACAAAAATACCCTCAACCCTTCTCTACCTCCTGCAAAAATTTGCTATCAAAAACCAAGTTCTTCAGAGGTTGGTCACATATTACTAACACTGAGCTACAGTTACTAGAAGTGAGTCAACTTTTAAGCATCATTTGCATCTATACAACCTTCTTTTTTTTAAAAAGTTTTGTCTGATGAAAAAACTTCTTGAGGACAATCCCTCGGAATTATTCAGCCACAGTTGATTTTACCATGATTTAAAAGTATACATGTACAAATGTATTATAAAATCATTTATCCGATAAGAATGATTTAAAATACTCCTCCACGCCTGCATCATCATTTTAAAGTGTGTATTTCATTAAGAAAACATTCTTATATAATGAATTAATTCATGAAACATTTATGTCAAACTTATATGCCAAGTACTATTAGGAATGGGCTGAAACTCAGTACTGTAACATCCCTTAACAATTAAAATTTTTCCACCCTTGAGGCTTGGCTACCATAAACTGCATGTTCCCTTTGCCTTCATGCTTCCACGAAACCACCTCATTTTCTCAAATACCCAATTACCCTGCGGTCCGCAGGGCTTGAAGGTCTGTTATCTAGCTCCCCGTTTTTGCTTACTTATATTTCTGCTTACTTTTACTCCTCCACCTTCATGCAAAATGTTTCCAGTTTTGAGGCTCATACAATATTCTCCACCATTTTTTATGTGCCAATTATCAAGTAATTTTCTATCAGTTCCAAGTCCAACCTTCTTCGCTCTACTTTGTGATACTAGAGCTAGATAGACCCTATAAACACTTCTCCTTTGCCAGGTGGCACAGTGTTAGGATTTGTCAATAGAGGGCATCAAAGGGATCCTCAAAGGCAGTAGCATGAAGATTCCTCTTCTCATCAGGGTTCCCTTCCTCCATTTTTCAATTCAGGACGGGAGGTCAAAGAATAGTGCCAGCCACACCATCCAGCCATGATCTCTCAATCTGACAGTTCTGGCAAGTTTCTTTGCCACAGGCAAGCTGTGTGCTCCTGTGATAGCTAAACCCTCTTCAAAGAGGTTCAATTTCAACTTGGGGTTGGGGAGAGGCTCTTTCATGAGTCTCCAGACTTCCTTTACACTCTACTGCTCCTCAACCTAGAGTCGAGAGCTGCTTTTTTACACCTGTTACTTCTGGACCCCTTAGAGCACAGCTGGCAAATTTTTTTTAAGGTCAGATAATAAATGCTTTAGGCTTTGTGGGCCACACAGTCTCTGTCACAATTCAACTCTATAGGGCATGGAAAGTGACATGGATAATTCATAAATGAATGAGCGTGGCTATGTTCCAATAAAACTATTTACAAAAACATGAGACAGGCCAGAGTTAGCATGCAAGGGTCCTCTTGTAGTAATTAATGATTCTTTAAATTTCCCTGTTCAAATAACTATTAATATTACAGTTTCTGTCTCCTGACTTGGCACCTGACTGACCGATCTGCCTTGCCACTGACATGTAGTCATCTCCCCCACTACGTGCCATATTTTTCTCTGGATATTTATCTGACGTTCTCCCCTGCATCCAATAATAACCCTCAGTTACATAAATGTCCATGTGGAAAATTCACAGCATCTTCAACCCCAATAATGCACCCTATCAGAATCTTACCTACAGTATCATATTGATCACAATCTCCTTTGCTTCCAGCTCTCACACCCTCATTCTGACAAAACCTGTTCTTTGAGCTCAGAGACTTCCCTGCTTCTTCTACCAGGCAGCTGAGCACTTCGAAAGAAAATCTCACAATCATACAGATTCAGCAGTCTCCAATTTTAGCAGGAATCTGCATGGCACTTAACATTCCTTTTACCTGCTCTTGGTCAGCTCTTTTGCATTCCCCTTAGAATATGAAGCCAAACCATTACTCCTTGCCTCAGAACCCCTACTGCAACCCTAACTTCATCTTATTAAAATCAATTAACATCTTATCTCTAAAAAACTAAGGTGAAGAGGATTTAAAACCTCTGTAACTCCCTGACCTCTCCTACTGCCCGGAGAAATTAAAACATATACCCACACAAAGACTTACACATGAATGCTTATAGCAACATTATTTATAATAACCAAAAACTGAATAGTCCAAATGTCATTATTTGGTGACTAGATAAATAAAAAGTGGTATATCCGTACAATCAAACTATGCAGCAATTTTAAAAAAGGGACAAACTATGGATACATCCTCCAACTTATATACTACAACATGGACAAAGCTTAAAATCAGTATGGTATGCAAAAGAAACCAGATATAAAAGATTACATAGGGTGTGATTCCATTTACATGAAATATTAAAGGCAAATCTATGGAGACAGAAACCGGGTCAGTGGCTGTTTGGAGCTGGGGCTGGGAATGTGGAGTGACTGCAAAGTAGCACTTGGAAACTTTTTTTCTTTTTTTTTTTTCACATGGAAACTTTTGAGTGATGAAAAGGTTCTGAAACTGAATTGTGGTCATAATACAACTCTATGCATTTACTAAAAGAATCACTGAATTGTACACTTCCAATGGGTAAATTTTATGGTATTTCAGTAAAGCTATAAAAAATAGGAGTAAATAAGATAGAGTCACTATTTTAGATAAGGTGATCAGTGAAGAGCTCTCTGATGAGACATTTGTGCACAAACCTTAATGAACTGAAAAGGTAAGCCATGCAAGTCATCTAGGGGAAGAACATTAAAAGTAGGGAAAACAAGCACAAGAGTCCCAGTTGGGAAGCATAACTACAGATCAAAGGAGAAAAGGGGTAGAAAGCCAGACCAGAGAGGTAATGGGTCAGAATGCAAAGGGCCTTAACGCCATGAGTAGGACTTTGAATTTTACTGATAATAAACAGGATTTTGAGCAAAAGAGTAGCACGACTTAACATTTTTTAAAGAGTTTATAAATTGTATTAATCTTTTCAAAGAACCGTCTTTTGGCTTTGATTTTCTTCTAATTTACGTTTGCTTTTTCTGCTTATTTTCATGTTTTAAAATAAACCTTTCATTCTGGAATAATTTTAGAGTTACAGAAAAGTTGCAAAACGAGTATGAAGAGTTCCCATGTAACATTAAAGGAAGCTTGGTTGAGTAACTTCTTACATAACCATGTTATATGTTTCAAAACTAAGACATTAACACTGGTACGTTACTATTAACTAAACTGCAGACTTTGTTCAGATTTTACTAGTTTTCCCACTAATTTCCTTTTCTTCTTCCAGAATACAATCCAGGACACCACAATGCATTTAGTAACTTATTTTTTAAAGGTCATTTTGGTTGCCTGCGGAAGACAAACTATATAAAGACAAGGGTAGAAGCTGAGAGACCAGTAAGGAAATACTGTAATCACTGTAACGGACTGAGTAGGACTGCAGCTTTCATAGTGATAAAAAGTGGTCACATTTTCAATGTGTTTTCAAGGGAGAGCTGACAGGAATTAGACTGAATGTGGGATGTGAAAGAGCTTTTTCTTGAGAAATCAGATATGACTTCAAGGTTTTGGCCTGAGCAAATGGAAGGACAGAGTTGCCATTTATTAAGAAGGGGAATTGTGACGAATAGATATGAAGGGTAGTATATTAAAAAATTCAGCTTTTTATATCTTAAATTTGAAACATCAAGTAATAGATATTTGAATTTGGAGTTGAGGTTAAGTCTGGAGATATAAATTGCAGAGTCATCAGCAGATGTAAGGTATTTAAAGACATGAGATTAAGTGATATCACCTAGGATGTGAATAGAGAGAGAAGAGGTCCTAGAAGTGAGCCCTGGGGCATCCTAATGTCCAGAGGTCTGGCAGATAAGGGATCAGGAGGAAGCCACCAAATGGAGAGAAAAGTAGAACCAAGAAGGTGATACCCCAGAGGCCATGTGAGTGTTTCAAGAAAGAAACAATCAACTCCATCAAACATCACAGAAAAATTGAGAAAATAAAGACTAAGAACTTATTACTAGAAACATGACCATGGAAGTCCTTCATGATCTTAAGTACAGTTTCATGGAAGTGCTGAGATTGAAAGCCTGACTGGAATGCATTCATAAGAGGAAGTTGAAGCTGCAAAAACAGATTAACTTTCAAGAGTTCTGCTGCAAGGAGAATAGGGAACTGGTGTGTTTGCTGCAGGGAAATGTGCCTTTTTGTTTTATTTAAGATGGGAGATATAACCAGGGCTCAGTCCTTGAACACTTTTTCTCTACCTACAATGATTTTCTTGGTGATCTCATTCAATTTTATCGTTGAAAAACACCTCTATATTCTAATGATTCCCAAGATTATTATCTCCAGCCAGACATCCTCCATTAAATTCCAGATTCATATCCAACTGCCTACTCAACATCACTATTTGGATGATTTCAAACATAATGTCCAAAATTTAGTACCAGATCTTCCCCCCAAACCTGCTCCTCTGTTTTCCACATCTCATTAAAAGGCAACTCCAGATTTCCAAATACTCAGGTAGAAAATCTTGGTGTTACACTTAACTCTTCTCTCCCTCCTTCCCCTCTCCTGTTCTCCATCTCTCCCACTGTCATTCTCCACGGTCAATCTATCGGTAAATCATCCTAGCATTAACTTCAAAATACGAGGTGTGATCAAACAATACAGTGAATGTTTAAATTTTTAATTATTGCAGTGAAAGACACATTGCCATTAATTCCCCTCAAAATACATCCCTTTGCTTCAAACACACTTATCCCATCGTTGCTTGCCAGTTTCTGAAGCAGTTCTGGAAGTCATCTTTCATGAGTGTCTTTAGTTGTGTTGTCGTGGTAGCCTCAATGTCCTGAATCATTTTGACTATTTGGGGAATAGCCAGAAGTTGCATGGTGCCAGATCCAGAGAATAAGATGAAATGAGGATACACCGTAATGTTTTTATTTGACAGAAATTGCCAAACACCAGAAGCGATATGTGACACAGAGCATTGTCATGATGCAGGATGATTTACTACATACTTTAAAATACACCTCTCAACTGTAGCTCACACCTGACTGACTGCACCAGACAAGTTGAAACTTGTCACACAGTTACTAAGGTTTTGACGCATTGCTTCCCTGCCTTTCCATTGGATGGCACTTGGCAGCAGAATTCACTGTATTTTTTGATCACAAAGGAAAGGCTCCGTGTCACACATCGCTTCTAGTACAGCAATTTTCTGTCAAATAAAAACATTATGGTGTGTCCTCATCCACCTTATTCACTGGATGTGGCACCGTGCAACTTCTGGCTCTGCCCCAAAGTCAAAATGATTCAGGACATTGAGGCAGCCACGACAGCGCAACTAAAGACACTCACAAAAGAGGACTTCCAGAACTGCTTCAGAAAGTGGCAAGAATGGTGGGATAAGTGTGTTCAAAGCGAGGGGGAGTATTTTGAGGGAGATTAATGGCAATGTGCTTTTTGCTGTAATAAATTTTCTTAAAATTTAAGCATTTACTCTATTTTTTAATCACACCACATATATCACAGAATTCAACTCCTTTTCACCACTTCTACTGTAATCATCCTGGTCCAAGCCATCATCATCTCTCCTGTTGCTAACAAATCATCTTAATTGATTTGTTTCTACTCTTGCCCCCCTCCCTCATTCTATTCCAGCTACAAAGATCTAGTGGACCTTAACTATACCAAGCACTCTCCTCACCCCCAGATAACCAGATAGCTTCTTGCTTTCCTCCTCTAGTTCTTTACTCAAAATCATCTTCTCAATGAGGCCTTCTCTGACTGCCTTATTTAAAACTGCAATATCACCCTCCTCCTTTATTTTTCTCTATAACACTTATTACCTGATATCACACATAGTTTGCTAGTGTATTTTATTGCCTGTCTCTTCCAACTAGAATTTAAACCCTCTAAGGGCAGGGATTACAGTTTCTTTTGTTCACTGCCAAATCCTCATCACCTACAACAGTGCCTTGTAGTGAGGAGATACTCAGTAAAAATCTATTGAATAAATGAAGATATTTATATGCTGATAAGAATGTACTACTAAGGTAGAAATATGGAAGTCATCCTACACTGTTTCTTTGCTCATATCTCATTATCTGTCAAAATCTTACCAATTTTATCTCCTAAACATGGTCTATCAGTTCCCTTCTTTTTAACCTTCATCACACTCATTATCTTTCACATGGACTACTATTTAAAAAACAAACAAACAAACAAAAACTTCCTAAGTAATCTCCCTGAAACCAATTCTGCCAACCCGAAATATAACTTCTACAGTATGGCCAGAATGATTTCAGATCTCAGGACTACTCATGTCACGGACCCCACCCACTTCCTACCCTTAGCTAAAAATACTTTAAATGGCTAGAGCAGGGATCAGCAAACTTTTTCTGTAAAATGGCAAATAGTAAATAGTTTAGGTTTTGTAGGACATAGTTTCTGTCCCAACTACTCAACTCTAGGATGAGCACAAATGCAATCATAGAAAACATATAAACTAATGGGTATGGTTATGTTCCCAAAACATTTCATTTACAAGAATAGAAAGGGGACTGGATATGGCCCCCTGATCTTGAGGATAAAGTAAAACTCCTTAATATGGATTATAAAGTGGTAACTTACATCTGGCTTTCTCCAACGTCATCTCCCAACCTTCACCTTCACACTTCGTACTAAGTGCGTATACTTCCAATATATGTATCATACCTGTGTGCTTCTGTTCACATGCCCTCCCAACTATCTTCTTCTAGCTAACTCATACTATTTAGGATGTGACTTCGGCAACATCCCCCTTGGAAAGCCTTCCTGGAATCTTCAAATTGGGAGAAGTGCTCTTCTTTGATCTCCCCACAAAACCCCAGTGCATACCTATATAGTACTTTTACGATTCCATACTGAAATTTTGTTTATATCTCCTATCACTA
This sequence comes from Rhinolophus sinicus, assembly GCF_036562045.2. NCBI lineage: Eukaryota > Metazoa > Chordata > Mammalia > Chiroptera > Rhinolophidae > Rhinolophus > Rhinolophus sinicus. The sequence continues at coordinate 131,541,323 of NC_133756.1, forward strand.
GTTTTAAGTTCCTGGTTGGAGGGGACTAGGCCATTCATTTTCATAACTCCAACACCTAGCATATAGTAAGCATTCACGAAACGCTTCTGAATTGACTGAAGGTTCCTCTTAGTAATAAAGCTGAAGTGAGCGTCGACATCTTGACTAAGCATTATTGAGAAATTTTGTTAATAATAAGTTGGGTCAGAAAACAAGTCATCAAACATTGACATCAAGAATATAGTATAAATAATCCATCTAAAATACTTAATCTGATGACAACACTAATATTTAAAAGAGAACAGAGACAACAATCTTTAAGTTATTATGCCAAAATGTGAATTAAGACTTACTTCAATTCGAAGAGCCAGCTCTACCTGGTTGTGATAAGAATTTAAAAGTTCTTCAACAGGGTGTCTGAAATAAAGAACAGTGATTGTGGCTGAAGGATACTGTATACAAAAATGATTGTTTTATTCACCAAAATAAATGTATTCACATCCCAAAGTTTATGAAGTTTGAAAACCTGCAATGAATACTTTAGATGCCACACCTTGTTATGACTTCTTTATAAGGTTTTTCTACTTGATGCAGGTGTTTGTTTAAATCCACAGGAGTTTCATCATCTTCTGCCTAAACAAACATATACACAAATGTTTACCAAAAAATCAAATCCATTCTTTGGTCTTTCTATTGACAAGTTAAATATAGTTAAGGGTATGATAAATTCTTAAAACTGAAGTGATTTGAATTACCATGTGACCCAGCAATCCCTCTCCTGGGTTATCTACCCAAAAAATCTGAAAACATTTATCCATCAAGACATACCTGCTGCAGTGTTCATTGCAGCTTTATTTACGGTGGCCAAGACATGGAAACAACCAAAATGTCCTTCAATAGATGAATAGATAAAGAAGTTGTGGTATAGATACACAATGGAATACTATTTGGCCATAAGATGAAATAGTACCATTTGCGACAATATGGATGGATCTTGAGATTATAATGCTAACAAGCGAAATAAGTCAGACAGAAAAAGTAGAGAACCATATGATTTCAATGATATGTGGTATATAAAATTGAAAACAACAAAAGAACAAGACAAACAAATGAAGAAATAAAAATTCATAGACATAGACAATAGTTTAGTGGTTACCAGAAGGTAAGGGGGGGGGATATAGAAGAGGGTAAACGGAGTCAAATATATGGTGATAGAAGGAGAACTGATTCTGGGTGGTGAACACATAATGTGAGATATAGATGATGTATTACAGAAGTGTACACCTGAAATCTATGTAACTTTACCAATACTTATCACCCCAATAAACTTTTATTAAAAAAAAACAAAAACTGAAGTGATTTTTCAGAACCGAGACGAACATATTACCAGAATTAAGTATTATTTGTAATTGACTCAGAAGAAAAGTGAATCAATATTCCGAAAGAATTTGTTTTTTTAAATGGAAAATCATGAATGCTTTTAAGTCTAGCTTCTGATAGATAAGTAACTCCCAAAGAAAAAACTCCTTCTGTTCTATATAGAGAATACAAAGCTAAAAATACTTTTAAAGATGGCTGACAGCCAAATGAAGGTGGGGTGGGAACCAGATAGGAAGAGATTGTTTGAATGGCTGCATTTTTTTCTAATGATAATCAAGTTGCCTTCCACCTTAACCTCAATAAACAAAATACTGGTCTCTTCTACCGTAAGTGCACACTATGCAAATACACTAAAGACCATCAACCCTTAAGAAACTGAAAAGAGAAGTTACTAATAATTGCTAAAATGTACTTTTGAACTTTGTGAAATAGTTTTCACCCAGTTGAAATAAATTCTAACGTAGGAGCAAGAAAATAAAAGAGAAAGTAGAAATGACTGATATTTTCCCACCCAAAAGTTTTCCTGCATGCTATTTTGCTTCAAACTCAAAAGAAAGTATTGTACTTTTAAAATATAGAATTAGTTTTCATTTGGTGAAAAATAATATATTTTTCTCAATGTGGTACAAAGGTTGATGTAGATCCTTTATTTCCCCAAAACCATATTTAGTATTCAAAATCCTTCCTTTTTCCTCATTTGTCCTTGACTAACCCTGATGTTTTCACACTTGTGTAAAAACTATTACAAATCAAGTTTCTAATTCTTCCACTTTGATTTTCAAATAGGTCTCCAGCTCTGAGTAGCACGCTACCTAAACCTCCATGATTGAACACCTCCCCCATCCGTCCACTGAAGACTCCCATTGAGGTAGGGAGTTCATCCCTTCCAGTCCAACCCAGAAATCTTGGCAAACGTACAAATTGCAAATTAGCTAATTAGCAGAACTATTTAGATTTAAGGAAATGCAATTCAGTTATATAAGGTAAACACTTACTGTTCGGGCCAGATTTTGGCACATTGCGCTGAAGGTCAAAAGCTGTAGTTTAATCTCTGTGTCCCATTTTCGACAGTTTTGAATATGTTCATGACTTCCAAGGCAATGATTACTGTTAAAATATATTAATTATTCATCAGTGTTATTCTCTTCAAACTAAAAATTACAGAGGTGAGAGTAAAATATAAATTGTATCTGCATCAGAAATTGAAGAGAATGGTAAAATACAGATAGTTTTTTAACCAAATGTGAGCATTTAAGTACAGGAATAATTCTACATGAGAGGAGTCAAAGCAAAAAAGAAAGAAGATGAAGGAGAAAATAAGAAAAATAGGGACAGGACATTTCTAGTAGACTGAGAAACTAAATCTATAAAATAAGTAAACTAAAAGCTAGACGAAATAATTACCCAGTTCAGAAAGAGTCATATAATGATTATTTCCAGTAACTAAAAAGGAAATCACAGCTGACTACTGTGTATAAAGTAATAAGTAGTACATGCTGCAAAAGGAAAATACAGTCTATAATGATGTGACTATTGACCCTTTGCAAAAAGAAAAGAACTACTAAATTCACTTATCACTTACCAATTGCCCACCACTCTTCCCATCTGAGACTGTAAGCTTCTTAGGGGAAATACCATGTCTTAATTATCTCTGAAATCCCTCCACTGTCTTAGACATGAGTTCTTAGACAAAGTATATCTCAATACAAGTTTACTGATACAATGAATCAATTCAGTAGGATTCAGTATTTTGGGATTACAAATATAACTTGAATATTGTTTAATTTAAGCTATTAAAAATGGAATTTCAAAAGATGTTGCTCAATAGTTAAATGCATACACTTACTTCTGCAGCACTTCCTCTTGACCACAGACTTTCAGAACATAGCTGCCAACATCTACTTGATTCAAGTCATCATGCACCCAGCAAAGGGCTTGCATAATAATGATTTCCACAGTAGAACTCACTGTAAAAGAGTTAGCCATCATTTTCATTTTGTTCATTTAACTCTAAGTACACATTTATCCAGATTGTATATCTTATAATCTAAGACAGCACTATACAATAGAAATATAATGCGGGTCACGTGTATAATTTAAAATTTTCTAGTAGCCACAATGAAGAAAGTAAAAAGAAACAGGTAAAGCTAATTTTAATGTTTTATTTCACCTAATACATCTAAAATACCATTTCAACATATAACCAGTATCTAAAAATTACTCAGGAGATATCTTACATTTTCTTTTCAAACTAAGTCTTTTGAAATCCAGTGTGTATTTTTATACTCATGGCACATCTTAATCTATATTAGCCACATATCAAGTGCTTAGTAGCCACATGTGGCTAGTGGTTATTGTAGTAGACGGGAGATTTAAGCTAAGAAAGCCATCTCCCAATTACAGGCACCTCCAAAAAGGATGACATTTAGCAGTACCTAAAAAACAATGATTTAAAACAAATTATAAGGAAAAAGAATCACGATTTTAAATGTTTGACATATGCTTGGTAAATTTTCCAATAAAGAATAAAAATCTAGCAAGTAGGAAGTGTTGTTCAATTATCATTCTTTTAAAAACTAAGGTAACCTTTAAAGGGACCTATTTCTATACTTTGAGTTGCTATGTTCAATTTAGAAGACACTGACTACACTCAAACTTCATGAAAATTAACAACTTGGCAGAAAAGGCTATAAAACCTCTATCTAATACAATGGCTACATTTCTAAATAGTCAAATGTATGGTAACATTTATCATTTGAACATACAAACCATTTGTACCATAATATGGTTACATTTCTTAACAGAGATGTACATTATAAATGTGCACATTTATGAAGAAGCAAATATGCATTCGAAGTATTTTTTTTAAACAATCAGATTTTGATGTAGCAAGTCAAAATCTGATACAAATTAAAACATCTGCTAGCAATGGGTAAGCACTGATATTCATGCTTATGAGGCTGATTGACTTTTTTTCCCTTCCATTTTAATTCTTATTGTACTTAGATTTAAACAATTCCTCAAACCAAATGTAAGGTATATTTAAAAAGAATAATTCTTCCTTTATAAACTAAAAGAATGATTCTTATAGTTGGCTAACATTTTGTTTCAGATTTATATTTTTCTAAAACGGCCTTGAAAAGTGCAAAGCTACAAAAAAGTATCCAAATATTGGACATATTCCAAATCATAACAATTAAAGAAAAAAATGGCATAGTTTTAAAGCCAAAGCATTGTAGAAATGTAGAATCTTATTCCACTGTTGGAATTTCATTAGTATAATATACATTGTGAAAAGCAATAAACTATGAAAGAAAATAAAGGTAGTTTTTAAAACTATAACAAAAAATTTCCTACACACTTGGGGGTACATCTCTAGAAACGATACCCACACATCAAGTTTGGAAGACTTAGAACCAAAGGAGAATTATCTTCTACTTCGAGCTTAGCAAGATAACTGGAATTTCAATTTCATTAATAGCTCTTTATAAACAAGCATTCTTCTTGCCATAAAATGAAAAAAGAAAATAAACAATTGGACTTTCTATCTAATTAACTATCTATTTATTAGCCTTTTTATCTAATGCTTTGGGGTTTTGGCCCAGAGCCACTGATTAACACAAGTACTCAGCATTTTTCAGAGAAATATGTATAGTAGTGATAAAGGTAAACTGTTTTCCCACTAGTCCTAACCAGAAAACTATCTTATGAAATGCCAAGTTTTTGAAAAGGATAACTAATGAATGGTATTTTACCACATACATACATAATTTTCTTAACAAGAATAATAATAACAAAGTAGGTTTATTAAGAGAATGCTACTAACATTTTAAACATTTTCTCCCTAATCAGAGCAAAACAAGACAGTTGGGGACTACAAACCTACCATCGCATGTAAAAGTAACTGGTAGTTGAAATCCTTCAATTTCAATGGAGACCTTCACACTAGCATTTTCTCCACATACGTTTCTTTGTACTGTGACTGGACTTAACAAATAGCCTGGATTTGTGCAGTGATTGGTGTATGGAAAGTTGGTCTTCAATCTGTTCACAAGAAAGAAGAATTTAAATTCTTTTTTTTAAAGCTGCATTTATTTGAGAGTCCTGAACAAGGCTTTTTTGCATGCTTACAGCCATTCAGTTCTGTGCCTTTGTCCAATTCTAGAGCAGCTCATGAGAACTGCAATGAATAGACCCCTGTCAAAACTCCAAATACCAGCATTTGCCTTTTAAATAAAAGGAATCCAAGGCAAGAGATTAAGCACTGCCAGGATATCTTTGGAAGCATTATCAACATTAGCCAAGCATACACCAGATACATGGTATTAAGTGAGGTCTCTGCTTCAGATTCTTTTGCTACACAGTATAATTACACAAAACGGTACATTTTTAATGAATCACTGATAATGTAGGCAATGTAGCCCTAAATTATAATTGCCAGAGGAATAAAAAGCTTGTTGTCTTTCACAAACCTTTTTTTCTAAGGTCCGTTTTCGCTACATTGTTTCTGCTTGTTAGACAATGATTAAAAAAACAAACAAACAAACATAGACAATGGGTTTTTACAGGGCTAGGTGGCCTTTATTCCCTCAAAGTGATTTCTAAAATTTAGGGAATGGTAAGAACTGCCTGTGAAGGTATTCATAGGTATTCAGAGGCTCAATATAGCTTAAATTTAAATATGTGAGCATGGTGTATGGCTCATCTCCAGTTAGTAATTCTGCTATGGGAAGACAAAGGAGGATTTGATGCCTTCTTTAGACTTGTATGCTTCCTTTAACTTTTTTTCCGGAGGTTAGAAGTCAAGTCCCAGTCTTCCCATCTGCTTTCCATAGAGCTATAAATGGAAAATATGATGGGAGTTCCGTCAATTTGCTTCTGCAGAGATTAAAACAATCAAGCCATAGGAATAGAATGAAAATAGTTTGAGTTGACAAAGAAAGGTTCTGGAGGGGCAGCAAGTTTGTCAGTTTGTGCCCCGTCTCTAGAGCCAGGATTTAAACCTGAGTTTCTATCCTGATTTGACTACTTACCAGCTGTGTCACCTTAGGCAAGTCTCCTTGCTGCTTCAGTTTCCTCTTCTGTAAACTGGTGATACTAATACTACTACTACTAACCTCATAGGGTTGTTATGAGAATTACGTGAATTAAGTAATAAAAGCACTCAGAACAGGGCCTAGTACATGGTAAGTGCTATAAGCATTTTGTCAAATGAATGAAAAGTGAACAAACAAATCTGGTTTCTGCACTGTAATCTTAAGTGCCACAAAGGATCTAATATTAAAAAGAAATGTAAATAAAAAAAGTAATAAGTAAAAAACTTAAATTGATATTGGAAATGCATCTTTAGATGTGGACACATTATCTTCAGATATTTGACTGCTACAAAGCTTACCCCTCTGCAAAACAATGGCAAGATCTTCATAGGACCCAGCCTAAAATTCATATTGTTTTTCACATACTTGGTATTCTTGTTTTCTACGGTATGAAACAGATGCTCATAGCATATCATATAATTAACTAGTACATGAAATGGTACAGAATTTTGTCTACATCCAAATAAGGCTTCAATTTTCAGAAATCTTCAAGGATGATGAAAGTCAAATTCCTGATACCCTGAAATAAGACCTAGCCAGGCCATCAGCTCTAATGCATCTTTTGGAGCAAAAATTAATATAAGACTTGGTCTTATTTTACTAGAAGACCTGGTCTTAATATAATATAATATAATATAATATAATATAATATAATATAATATAATATAATATAATATAATGTAAAATAATATAATTCCAGGTCTTATATTAATTTTTGCTCCAAAAGACGCATTAGAGCTGATGGCCCGGCTAGGTCTTATTTTCAGGGAAACAGGGTAGCTCAGAAAACAAAAATTTTAGACAAAAATTCCAGTGATAAAAATTGCATTCAATGAACTTGACTTTTTGGGGGGGAAATCATTTCCTTTTCACTATTCACTTTCAATATAACAGACCAGATAAAGTACTTTTATGGACACTATGCCAACAGTTTGACGTTCTTCAGTGATTACCTATACAGAGTATTTTTTAACTGTTTCATTTTCTCTAACATTTCTATTTCCCTATTGCCACCAAAGAAACAGCTTTGTTTGCTTAATGTGGCTCTATAGTTCAGGAAATTTAATATCTCTAGGCATACACTAAAGTCCTTTACAGTTTATTTTCCTACTGTGTGCTCAATCAACAGATAGAGTCAAATCATAGAAAATCAGAAGAGAGATAAAATTGAGGGTTTTAAAAGTGAAAAGATAAAAATGAGGACTTTAATTGAATTAGCACTACTTTATAGGAAAGTACAGAGTCAGCATTGTTTAAAACAAAATTTTAGAGATGAAGTCCTTGAAAACATATAGGGAGGCCCGGGGGTGAAAACACTATTGTAGGATATAGATATTAGATATAAACCATATATGAAGAAAAGAAATAGAAGGCCATTCAGGATGACAAGTCTAGAGTGTAGTTTCTCATCTTAGGGAAACCACAAATGCAACAGGAAAAACTTCTGCTGATATCTCACACTCCTTTAAGAATTTTCTCTGAACCAATAACTAGTCGATATAGCAAGCTTTATCAATTACAAGGAGTGTGAAAAGAAAACAAGAAATAAAAACCAGAAAAATACAGTTAATAGTGTCCTGAATCAGAGTATAAAACAGCTTTAAATGAAAGAGACGTTTGAGATCAATAATCCAACTCCCTAATTTAATAGAAGCAAAAAAACCCAAAAAAAACAAGGCCTAGAACTGGCACTAAATTCCAAGTCTGTTATACAGTAATCTTACCTGTAAACAATTTTTATCCTGACAGTCTTATACTAATTTCACAGCTGAATTTAAACGATTAAATGAATCATGTTAGGAGATTTCAAAAATGAAAGAATTGGCTAAGAGTATAAATGCTTGTTTTTAAAATGCACTGCAGATATGAACACACTGGAAAAAATTGAAAGAGCCATTAATTTCTTCAAGGACACTTCCTGACCCCAACCTCCAATGTCAAAGGGGAACAAGAGAAGTTCCTAGAACAGCTTCAAAAACACCTCTACTTCCTACTGCTCTGAAATATTTGTTGCATACTCTCCTGATAAAAATAAAATTACAAAAAGAACTCATTCTCTCTTTAGTTCATCTGGGATTTCATATTACATAAGCCATTGTGTGTGTGTGTGTGTGTGTGTGTGTGTGTGTGTGTGCACATGTGTGTAAATAAAAATAACCATTTTAGCTTATTGGCAGTTTTTGTAAACAACTCAAAGATTCAAATGGGGGGAAGCTTAATTTCCCCCCATTAAGCTTAATTTCTCAAATGCAACAGTCACTCAACAGTCTAATAGAAAGCATACAGGGCTTGTTGGGGGAGAAAATTAAAGAAACTAGATGAACACATAACAGACTATTTCTAAACCATTAAGGTAAAAAGATTATTTCCAAATTGTTAACCACACATACATAATGGTATAATGGCATAAAGGCACAGGTAATTTTTAATACAGGTAATTTGCATGCTAAGTCATCTAAATGTCTATTTTAAATGCTTACTGAAAAACATGAGTTTTAAAAATGCAGTTAAGAGTAACCTTTGCAGGAAGAAAAAGTGGCATACAGTTTTGGCATACATACAGTTTTCTTCCTTTTTCCCCCTAAGATATTCTGCAGAAAAGAAATGCTGGCTAAAAGGTAAGATAAAGCAAGACAGTTTTAATGAAATATTACCAATAGTTTAGAAAATCTAGTTAAATGATATGGGAACCCCAAACTCTGCTTTGCTTAAAGCAGACCACTCTGGGACAAATACAGGATTGAGAATAAACTCCCCAGTGATCTATTTTCTCTTTTTTTGATAACATATCTTATCTCCTCGGCCACAATGTTTGTGTTTATCCTCTGGTGGGTTTTTTTCTCTCTGGAGCTGGCTGAAGACTCCTTTTGTCTGCCTCTCCTTTAAGAACATCAGAATGTGAAGTCTAAGCTATCAGTAGCTATATTCCCTGCTTCAAAATCCCATCAGCAGTAGAAGAAAATGAAGCCAACGTGCATGGAGGAAGGGTAGGGGGAGAAAGAGGAGAAAGAAGGATGGGAAGTGGGAAAGGAAGAGTCTGAAGGGAGGAGGGCTCGACTACAGTGTATGAATTCCTGGAAATGGCTGTCCCTGAGCTCTGTCCCATCCTTCCTCTTTCTGCTATATGGGTTTGTGAACCAATACATACCCTTTCTTGATTTAAGATAGGTTAAGATGGGTTTCTAGCACTCACCACAAAAGTCTGAGTAATGTGGTGATAGAATGGAAAGAAAACATGCAGAACCCTGGCTGTGTTCAGTTTTTTCTTCTAAATGCTAAGAAATGTAACAAGAAGACAGATTCAACTGTAGTTTGTGTTAATGTGCTAATTAACTGTTTGTCTTAAAATGTTAAGCCACAGGGAGAAAATAATTCAAAATTTTAGAATTATTACCAAAGCTAATTTTCAAGTTAAGTTTGTTTTTTTTTAAGTTTATTGGGGTGACAATTGTTAGTAAAGTTACACAGATTTCAGGTTCAGGTTAAGTATTTAAGTGAGCATTTAATAAAAATCTTTATAAAGAAAAATTACTTACTTTGTAATGGATTGACAAAAAGCTGCCACTTCTTCATTCTGTACTTCAATTTCTTGTAGAAGAGAACTCCCAATTGGTAAACTGCTGGTCCCCTTTGGGTCTTTCTGTAATCAAAAAAAGTGTTTTTATTTAAAAGTATAAGATCCCCAAAATTCTAAATAGCAGCACAGCATAAACACATTTTTACAAAAATATGGTAAAATAATTTACATCAGTAACAAAGTTTTAAACTATGGACTCCTATCTCTAAAAGTAATGCTGATTAAGCCTTATTTTAAAGTTCATTGGTTTTCACTTGCTCAAAAGTAGAAATAGGCTGCTCTTTGTATTGGTCAGTAAGAATGGAATGCTAAAGATGTTTCCATTCAAAACTTTCCTGAAATGAATGCTAAGTTAACAGCTGAATGAAATTAAGGGAGTATCCTGTATTTTAAGAAAATGAAGAGATCAAGCCCATTTGGGATTCCTCTAATAAGCCAGGAAGTCTATATACCGTGCTTCCCTGAAAATAAGCCCAGGTCTTATATTAATTTTTGCTCCAAAAGACGCATTAGGGCTTATGTTCAGAGGATGTCATCCTGAAAAATCATGCGAGGGCTTATTTTCCGGTTAGGTCTTATTTTCAAGGAAACACGGTACTTAACTTAGGCTTCCTATTCCAAGAAAGCAGCTGGTTCTTTATGTAAGAGAATGAGTTTTAGGAGTTAGTGGGCATTTTATAATATGTTAATCAACTTATATAAACAATCTGACAGTCCTTCAAAAGTTAATTTATATCTGATCTAAATTTGTGTGCAACATTTAGGAAATAAATTCACCACTCAAGCATAGCCAAATAGCAGTCTTTTTAGAGGTATTTCGGTTACTACATAAAAATAACTTAACTTGGCACAAATTTCAAATGTAAATTTCCATTAAAATTAGAATTGGAACATGCTCAATTCAAAATTAAGTGAACCAGAACACAGCATATAAATTTCAAGAGTTTTAAATTAATGGATTTCAATGACCATGGCATACAAGATTATGAATTTTCTTCTTTTAAAATGTGGCAGAGCCCTTTCTGCTAGACTGTGATATGTACACTTGGGGAAGAAAAAAAGGAAAAACCCAAGTCTTGAGTTCTAGAAAATCACAATTAAAAATAATAGAGCTTATGGATAAAACAGAGTTAAGGCAGATTTCTCAAAATCAGTGTAACTTTATAATCAAAGCCCTAACTAAAATAATAAGACCCTATAAAAATACTGGCATAGTTCAATCTCCACTCGAATTTGTACCTAGTATTATGGACTTGGAACCTTACACCTGGAGCTCCTGTTTCCTCGTTTGTGCTATGGAAGTCTGAAGGCATTGCTTGTAGGTGGCCAATTTCAATAAACTTAAAAATGTTATCCAGGATATGGACTTCTTCAACAAAATTCTTAATGGAAAGGAAAATGTCTTCACAGTTTCTTTGTACTAAACTGCTTCACCAGAGTACTTAAAGCTGTGGAATATGAAACCATTCTTTTTTTTTTTAAATATTTTATTGGGGAAGGGGAACAGGACTTTATTGGGGAACAGTGTGTACTTCCAGGACTTTTTTATTTTTCCCAAGTCAAAAAGATTGTTGTCCTTTCAATCTTAGTTGTGGAGGGCACAGCTCAGCTCCAGTTCCAGTTGCCCACTGCTAGTTGCTAGTTGCAGGGGGCGCAGCCCAATCTGGGAGGCAGCTCAGTTCAAGGAGGTAGCTCAGCTCAAGGTGCTGTGTTCAATCTTAGTTGCAGGGGACGGAGCCCACCATCCCTTGCGGAAGTCGAAGAGTTGAACCGGCAACCTCGTGGTTGAGAGCCCACTGGCCCATGTGGGAATCGAACCCACAGCCTTCGGAGTTAGGAGCATGGAGCTCTAACCGCCTGAGCCACCGGGACGGCCCCTAGGAAACCATTCTTGAAGCCACTCATACAACCACCATTTTCACTAAAGAACACTTCTGTAGGACTTTCGGTGTCTTCCTTACTATTTTCTTATATTGCTAATGTTCTCTTTAATTGTGAGAAAGTTTGTTCTTGATTGCTTTAAAATGTTAATATGCTGGTAAAGATTGTTTGAACTAATGCTACTTCCCTATTTTTTTTAAGTTTTTATTTATTTTTATTATTTTTTTAATTGAAGTTTATTGGGGTGACAATTGTTAGTAAAATTACATAGGTTTCAAGTGTACAATTCTGTAATGCATCATCTATATATTACATTGTGTGTTCACCGCCCAGAGTCAGTTCTCCTTTCCATCACCATATATTTGATCACCTTTACCCTCATCTACCACCCCCCTCCTCCCTTACCCTCTGGGAACCACTGAACTATTGTCTGTGTCTATGAGCTTTTGTTTCTTCATTTGTTTGTCTTGTTCTTTTGTTGCTACTTCCCTATTATACTGACATCAATCTCGTACTTACCAATTACATCAGTTAATTTGTGTTACAGAAACAAGCACAGCAGAAAATACATCATACTACCCTAAAATTGGGATTTGATGTTTCTAACAAATCTTCTGGTATGACACTCCAAGTTTGTCACAGTCTAATCCAATCATACTTCCCAGAGCTTCCCAAATGATTTCTATGTTCCAGTTAGCTTGAATCATATCCTGTTCCTATAAAACACAAATTGAGCTACCTCGCCTCTGAAACTTTATCTGTCTTCAATGCCTTCCCCCTAAACTGCCCTCACAACACAAGTAAAAAAAAAAATATTAAAATTTTAGTAGATTTAATGCCCAACAGAATGTCACTTCATCTATAATGCCTTTTATGATTACTCAATATGAAGCAATTCTTACCTCCTACCATGTTTCCACGAAAATAAGACCAGGCAGGTCTTATATTAAGTTTTGCTCCAAAAGACGCATTAGGGCTTATGTTCAGGGGATGTCATCTCGAAAAATCATGCTAGGGTTTATTTTCCGGTTAGGTCTTATTTTCAGGGAAACATGGTAGCACTTCTAAACATTTAGTCTGAACCAAACACTATAGCATTACATCTTGTTGTAAAAGCTCCTTAGAGATAAGAATCAAATTTTACTGAATTTTATATTTTTGTAGAACTTTATACCCAGTTCAGAAGGCACTCAACCACTGGTTCAACTTTTGGATGTTTTGCTCCCTCTAAAAACAAGTTAAAATTCACTTATATACTCGTATAACCAATGAATTTGCCATAAGAATCATAAAACATTGAAAAAATATAAGGCACTATGTAATTCTTTCAATAATCTCTTAAAAAATAGCAGTAATTTTCATTAATATTTGATCTACAAGATAATCTTTTTCTAATATCTACTTTACAGTGAAATACCATCTCATACACAGTAGGATGGCTACTATTAAAAAAAACCCAAAAAAACACACAAATGTTGGGAGGATGTGAAGACACTGGAAGCCTTATACACTGTTGGTAGTAATGTAAAATGCTCCAGCCACTGCGGAAAACAGTATGGTGGTTCCTCAAACAATTAAAAATAGAACTGTCATATGACCTATCAATTTCACCTTTTGGGTATATACCCAGCAGGTCTCAAAGAGATATTAGTACACCCATGTTCACAGCAGCATTATTCACAAACAACAGCTAAAATGTGGAAGCAACCCAAGTGTCTATCAACAGATAACAGAGAAGCAAAACGAGATAGATACACACAATGGAATATTATTTAGCCTTAAAAAGGAAGTTCTGCAATATGCTACAACATGGATGGACATTATGCTAAGTGAAATAAGTCAGTCACAAAAAGACAAACACTGTATGATTCCACTTATATGAGGTCCTGACAGAATTCAAAATCATAAAGACAGAAAGTATAATGGTGGTTGCCAGGGGCTTGGGGGAAGGAAGAATGGGAAGCTGTTGCTTAACGGGTATAACTGCAGTTTTACAAGATGAAGAGAGTTATGGGGGTGGATGTGGTGATGGCTGTACAACAACGTGAATGTATTTAATATCATTCCACTGAACTGTACACTTAAAAGTGGCTAAGGTATGTATTTTATAATAGAAAAATATCTAGCAATTACTAACATTTATTACGTGTCAGGCTCTGCTGTAAGAACTTTACAGGTAGGCATATATGTATTATTTATTTCTAACAAAGCACTAGTAGGTAGGTATCATACTATTATTATCCCCATTTTAAAGAATAAAAAAGGAGGCACAGAGAATTAACTCACACACGGTCACACAACTAATGTAATCAGAGTTAGGATTTCAACCCAGGCAGCCTAGCTTCAGAATCACATGCTTAATCAACTATGCCATTCTACCTCTAAAAAAAAAGTCTCAAAAAAAACCTTAAAAACATCAAGAGAAAAACATGTGACCTTTACAGAAGTAATACTATAGAAAACCTGTATTTTTTCTTGACCCAATAATCATCTTTCCTTCTTTAACTGTTTTTCTTGTTTTACTTATTAACACATTTTGAATGTCTAGATCTTCTTAACCAAAATGTATGTTTTATAGTGCCTTTCATGAATTAGGTTCTTCCATTCAAGAAGGTTAAAAGTTTCAATCGACAGTGACAAAAATAGATTATAATAACTAATACTCTGCTCATACATTAAGGTAATAATAGAATCTGGTAAATTAACCCAAATGTTCTGTCCACAACGTGAAAAACAGCTGGGCTGCCAATGATTTCATCTCATATATTAGCATTTGTTTTTTTCCATTCTTTCTAAAACAAAGAAAAATTTTAATTTTACACCTAGTCCCTCAACTCTTGACCCCCCATCCCTCTCTCAAACTCCACTCAAACAACCGAAGCACCAAATTATCTTTTTTCCATTGATCTTGCACATACTTTTATATGCACTCAAGGCTTTCTGTTTTGTACTGCAGTTATATGCACACACATCTTGTCTCCCCCTTCTAACCCAAGTTCTTTAAGGATGTGGTCTGCAAATGATTAATATGTGTAACTCTCATACTGTATACGCTCAAATATTTTTCAATGAATGAAAGTGACAAATGAAAATCAATACTGAAAAAACTGCTAATGCCATTATCCAATATATGGAACAAAGAAAGAAGAGGTTTGTTGCAGAAGATATTGAGTTCTCCAGTAAATAAACATATCGGGTTTGGAAATCCAAGCAGATGTTTGGTCATCACCTAGAAATACTGTATTCCAAAAATTCCAGTCCAGAGCTAAACACCTAGATTTGGGGAACATCTGATTTCTGCAATTTTCTACAGGGAAATTCTCTGCTAATTACTGTCAGCATCCATCAGGGTCACTGAGAGAGCAGTATCCCAGCCAACGGGGTTTTGGGTCCAAACTCCATCAATACGAGACAGTCTCTTTAGGAGGCTGAGGGACACAATAAGGGGCTGCCCTCACTAGGCATCAAGCTGGGATATCTCTTTATATTTATATGTATGTGTGTGTCTGTGTATATATATATATATATATATATATATATATAGTACATGCACACACATGGACATACACACATATAGATTTATTACAAGAAATCAGATCATGTGATTATGGAGGGTAACAAGTCTCAAGACCTGCAGTTGGCAAGCTGGATACCCAAGAGAGCCGATGGTGGAGTTCCAGTCTGAATCCATCAGACTCAAGACCCAGGAAGAGCCAACATTTAGTTTGAGTCTGAAGGCAAAAAAAAAAACTATCTTCCAGCCCTAAGGGAGTCGGGCAGGAGGAGAATCCCCTCACTGGCCGTAGGGCCAGCCTTTCTGTTCTATTCAGGCCTTCAACTGATTGGACAGGCCCATCCATATTAGGGAGGACAATGTGCCTTTACACAGGCTACTGATTTAAATATTAATCTCATCCAGAAACACCCTACAGACACACCCAGGATAATGTCTGACCAAATGTCTCAGCACCCAGTCAAGTTGACACATAAAACTAAGCATCATGTCAAATACATGGTGATGGAAGGAGAACCGACTCTGGGTGGTGAACACGTAATACAATATATAGATGATGTATTGTAGACTTGTAGACTTGAAACCTATGTAATTTTGTTGATCACTGTCACCCCAGTAAATTTTAATTAAAAAAAAAAAAAAGCATCATAGCATCTCAACCACAAAGAGCCAAGGAGTCACACTGCTATGAGAGTCTAGACAAGTGGCTTTCAAATTCTTTACTCTGGAGCCTAAAGAATAAAGCACTGAACAAGAGAGAACAGGTCAGAGATATTAAAGATAACCAAGAGCGAAACTTTGGGGGAATGCCTATGTTTAGAAGCTAGACAAAGGAAAAGGAGTCAAAGATCACAGGAGGAACACTAGGAAGTAGATTTAACCAGGGCAACAGAAGAGAAGTTTCAAAAAAAAAGGATGTAGTCAATTGCTGCAAATGAAGCAAACGGGCTGGACAGTGAATAGGGTCACTAGATTGGCAATTAGTATTCATGTTCCCAGAAGTAAGTTCTGCAACATGGTGAGAACAATGGAGGACAGTAAGAGCCTGGAAAGGCAGTAAATGAAAACTCCTCTTTAAAGAATAATGGTAGAAAATACTTTGGGGAGACATGAACAAGAAAAGAGGTAAAAATTAAGTTTTGGAAAAGGGGAGGGATATTTCTTCCCTCAAACCAGAAAGGGTAAATCTAAGGTGGACAAGTGCATATAAAGGAGGGCCTTGACCTCAGCATTAAAAAAAAAAAAAAAAAAGGTAGCAAAGTCATCTACTAGATGGCAGTGAAAGGGTAGATTACGGGTTTAAGGAAAGCAATAAAGACTTTAAATAATTCACAAAAACTTATCAGTACATCTCTGTAAAGCAGTTACAAGAATATGGAAAGCTTTAAGCCTACACAAGTCCAAGGTTCATGCCATTAGCCCAGAAATTAGATGGCATACAACCAAGTTTTCAATAAATTTACTTTAAGCATTAAGTACGTGCACACACACACACACCAGTTACTATTCAGAACAAAGTTGGTTACTTCTTTATTTGAAAATTTTAAAACGTTTACAAAAGGACTTCAGTAACCCATTCAATTAGTGTACTTCACTCAGCTGCACAATGAAAATCACGTTTTGTTCAATTTTCTCTCTTCTTTATAATTAATGATAATTAGACATTGTGTCAATGGGGATATAAATGTTTATAATGTTAACACAACTAACTTTTAGAAAGCGTAAATATCCACAGAACTTCACAAAACCATGTCTCTGAAAACGATTTGGTTCACTAGTAAAGTCTTTGAAATCTGCTCAAAGTAGCTAAATACATAGCTATTAACTAAAAGTCTGATTTAAACTTAAATTGCCAGAAGACAGTTTGAATCAGTGTATCTTTTCCTGTTTTTTTCACAAAACACTTGAACTAAAGTATTTAAATTATTATTAACAAAACAAACGACACTAAAAGGAAACAGGAAGTAAGCTTGCTGAATGAGAAGAAAAACACCCTTCTGAATTTTTACCACGAAGCATAAAATTCTTACAGGAAATGAATACTCAACTATATAAAGTCATTTTAAAACTTAGACGTTGCAATCTTATTTCCCAACAAAAAACATAAACCACAGGGAAAAGTTTTCAAATAGAGATGAATGGTGTGTGAAAAATTAAAAGTTCCACCCAATATGTGTGCCACTGACCTTCCACACTACTGGTGTTCTGCTTACCTCGCCCTTTTGGCCTACATGAAACCAAACTTCTTGTACACAAGAAAACGATGAAATCCTAGTATCAGTAAGAGGGTTTAGAACTTTTCTTTGAATATAAAAATTCTCTTAGAGCGTCTGTAACAAGTGCACACCAAACCTCTGATTAAATACGTTCAATAATTGTGCGCTGATGACCTAAGAGGAACCATTATTAAATAGCTATTTTTATAAGTTCCTTTGTCAACATTTAACTATAATACCTACCTCCTTGAATATTGTTCCTGTCCTACTTTCTGGGACAATGGATCTTAAAATCAAGTTACTAAATTTCTCAATTCACATAGGAAATATATAAACAAATAGGATTTGCTTAATTTCATGTTTTCTATAAAATGTATTTAACTTTCAGCACTTGCTACCCCTTGGTGCTATTAAAATCTAGCACAAAATGCTACTTAATGGCACAAAGCAACATACTTATTTAATAGACTGAAAAATTTAGTACACTACTATTTCATCTTTTTTTAACAATACTGTAATATTCAGATATGCTACTCCCTGAATTGGTTTGGGAAACTATGTTCAAAATACAAAACTTAAAAAGAAAAAAAAGTCCACTTCCTCTTCTACATGGCAATTTTCCAAACTTTAAATATTATTCCTAAAAGGGATGTGAGAAATCATCTAGTCTAACCAACTGTATTTCACAGATGAAGAAACTCTCAGATCCAGAGTGACTTATCTCCAATTAATATTCTCTTCTTCAGACAAAGTATCGCCAATCTTTTCAACAGTTCTTTATATGACAGAGCTTCTAGATCCTGAACGACCATAGTTTTTTCAAGATACACTATAATTTACCATTGGCTCTTCTTAGAATGTGGTGCTCAAATACAATCATCATCAGATGGGGTTTTAATAGAGCAGAGTATACTGGAATGATTAACAACTGTATCCCAGCCATGCTGCAGTTAAGACTCCTTCAAGACAGGGCAGGGAGCCTCAGCCACCTCACATTTCAGACATTGTGCCATTTAACAAAGCTGTTGATGCAAATACATGTAGTCATCTAGCTCCAATCTCTGATTAATCAACTGATCAAGCCATGTTATTTTTGCTTTGACTCATGTCTCTCATAACTAAATTGCTTTCTCTTTGATCCTTCCCCCATACTTGAAATAAAACCTAAGAACATGCTTCTGCTAAAACTGATCTTGCCAAGAAGCCTAGTTAATTCTTAAGAGTCTGAGCAACTAATCGTTCTCTGCAACTCCCATGTGATCTGATTTCCCAGATCTTGCTAGGAACTTCTTTCTATCTTTAGGAAACTACCTATCCTCATTAGTCCTGTGAAATTCTTTCTGAAAGCACCCCAAATAAGGAAAATATCAAGAAGGTACTGTGACAAATACTAAAAATGAACAGGAAAAAATGTATGAAGGGAGAAAGTTTAAGGGGTGGACATAGGTACCACAGCCCTGCCCCACCAAAGGAAAGGGTGGACAAAACATGAGTTGAACCAGAAGTGACCAGTGTAAACTAAAGAGGGCAGCAGGGAAAGGAAGCAGTTTGCGGCAAAAGCATTACAACCTAGGCTAGGGGTTTTAAGTTACAAAGAAACTGTTCCCAGGGTGCTCTATTTTTAAGTTTTGCTATTTTTAAGTTTTATCACCTTCCTAACCTCATAGGCTCCTGAGGTATGGTTCCAAACGCGAGTTCAAGAGAACAGGTTGGCTGCATCAGAATCACTTATGATATGTGTGAAAAAGTTCTCTTTCCCCTTAAATTCCACACTCCACTTCCTCCCCCTACCCACATCCGCAAACACACGTAAAACCAGGACTGAGTTAGCCCAAACTCCTCTGCAGGACTGACACACACTGAGTTTGGGAGGCTGATTATTTGACCCATGTTTCAATTATCGGTTGTAACAGGTAACTTATTACTCTATTACACTTCATTTTTAAATTCTTCAGTACACATCTCTAAAATATAAGAGCTCATTCACCTAAGTACAATACCATAATTACGTGAAAACAATGAGTAATTCCTAACTTCTTTACATCTCAGTTTCCTCACCTATAAAATAGATATGGGTCGCTTTGGCATCATTGGATTCTTAGGAACTATCTACTATGTCTGTGACATATATATACATGTATATATGTGTGTGTGTATCTATATCGACACACACACACACACACACACACACACACAGAGTTCAGTTTGAACATCTACAGTACAGATTAAAAAGCATGAAGCTCTTAGATTCTGAGTTCCAGTCTTAGATCATAGTGCAGTAAATTCCAGTCGATCCAGAAACCTCAACTTGTTTAAGATGATAAGCACAGTTCACTTGGAATAATCATCTCAGCTCACCTGGAACAATCTGTTTCCCTTAATGAATAACTGGGAAGGTTAGGATTTAAGATACAGAGATAATGAAATAAATCAAGTTCGTTTATAAATATTTTATTAAATATATAATCTATGTATTGTGGCTTCAACGCATACATTTTGGAGGTGAATGCATACATACAAAGGTGTAATGCAAGGAGCAGGATTATTTACAAGTGACCTGGGTTTTCCTCCTGGGCTGCCATGACAAGCAGGGCTTTGCCTTCTGCCAATGGGAGGGCTGAGCCTGTACTCAGCTCCTTGCAGGACAGGAGCTTCCTTTTCTCTGAGAGCAGAGACTAAGTTTTCCTAGCTCCTGAGGTCTCCAGCTTCTAGGCGGTTGGCCTTCCCAAACAACTCCTGTAAACAGCTGATACCCCTAATCCACACGGCATGGTATCAAGCTGCCATACCTCACCAGGTAGAAAGCAGACCCACAGTTGGGGAGGGATCTATCGGAACACGGACCCAAATATGAATCCAGCAGTGACCTGGTCTGAGCAGGATGGAAGGATCAGGGGGACAAGTGCCTTTTTTTAAAAAATTGAGGTAAAATGCAGAGCATACAATTTGCCATTTTAACCATTTAAAAATGAACAGTTCACTGGCTTTCAGTACATTCACAATGCTGTGGCCATCACCACAGGTTCTAACTGGGGTTAGAACACTGAGATGCTCTAATTCCAGAATATGTTTTCACCACCCTCTCCCCCCATAAAAACCCTGAACCCATGAAGCAATCATTCTCCATCCCCTCCTTTATCTCACATCCCAACACCTGGCATACACTAATCTGCTGTCTTTTTTTTCTTTTTTTTTTTAAGGAGGGCGCAGCTCACAGTGGTCCATGCGGGGATCGAACCAGCAACCTTGGTGTTATCAGCACCGCGCTCTAACCAAGCGAGCTAACAAGCCATCCCTAATCGGCTTTCTTTCTCTATAGATTTGCCTATTTTGGACATATCACATAAACTGAATCAAACAATATGTGGTCTTTTTTTGTGTCTGGCTTTCACTTATATTGTCAAGGTCCATTCGTGCTAAGCACACATACATATATCAGGACTTCATGTCTTTTTATGGCTGAATACTATTTCATTGTATGAATGGACCACGTTTGTTTACCCACCATCAGTTGATCGACATTTGGGTGGTTTTCACTTTTTGGCTATTATGAACACAACTGCTACGAGTAATCCAATTTTTAAACTGGCCAAATGACTTAAACAGACATTTCTCCAAAAGGATATGTATGTACATGGCCAATAAACACATGAAAAGATACTCAACATCCTTAGTCATCAGGGTAATGCAATCAAAACCACAGTGAGATACCACTTCGCAGCCACGAGGATGGCTAGACTACAACAACCAGAAAATAGCAAATGTTAGTGAGGATGCAGAGAAACTAGAACTGCTGGTGGGAATGTACAATAATATAGCCACCACAGAAAATAGTTTGGTGGCTTCTCAAAAAGCTAAACAAGAATCAGCAGAAATTCCACTCCTAGGTATATCCTCCCCATACTTTTTTTTGTGTGATGATTCTTGCCTTAAAGTTTCTCCTTCTCCCTTCAAATACTTCCAGAAATAATTGTTACTTTGTAAAAACAAAACAAAAAACCAAGACATGTACTATTAAGATAAAATAATCTGAGATTATATTTATGATTCGATTTAAGATGTGTAATTAACTTGTGATTTTTTACATTGAAAAGCGTTCAGAGGGGGTGGGAGATGAGGGTGGGGGGGATCGAATATATGGTGATGGAAGGAGAACTGAATCTGGGTGAAGAACACACAATGGGATTTATAGATGATGTGATGTAGAATTGTGCACCTGAAATCTATGTAATTTTACTGACAATTGTCACCGCAATAAATTTAATTTAAAAAAAAAAAAAAAAGAAAAGCGTTCAGAGATTCTTACTAAATTTGTAAATAGTACTGAAAAGCTTACGAGACTTTTTAATAACATGTGCTTCTTACTGTGAGCTGTAGTGAAAATACATTTGGAAATCATTACGCTGGTTAACATTTTTCTGGATTCTGATCATGTCATCCAAAATAGATCCACCATTTCTTCTAAACCTTAATACCTGCTTCTTTCTCCCCGAGACATCCAAAATGGCTTTTTAAAGTCAACAATTGAACATAAACCCACCCAAATTATGCAAAATTCACCTCTCCCTCCCTGAATGCTTGGGGGCTGAATAATATCATTCACATTAAGGTGAGAATGACGCTCAACTGTCCCAGGAGCCTCAGAAATTAATAAGAATAAAACACAGATCTGCAATTAGGTATCCTATATTAGGAAAGGCAAAGTCTAAACCCCACTGTCTCTCTTCTGAGGGAAGACATCCTGCCCCAGTCCCCCCCGAACTGATTTTTCCAGATGGTAAGACTATAGGAACTCAGCAACTATATCATATAAACTATAGTCCCATTCTTTGCTTTTATCAATACAGGTGTGAAGAGTCCTTTAAATGGCTTTTCGCCCATCTCTCTAGGGTCATTCTCCCTCTCTCCCTTCCACTCATTCATGGTTAAACACAATAAAACAATATACTGGGAATTTCTATGATGGGGTTGAAAACCAGAATTCCTTGTTTGCCTTGAAAAATAAAAGACATAAGGAAGAAAAAGTAGAACCACATATAATGGGAAGACATGGAGAGACAGACAAAAATGATCTTAAATGCCTATCCATGGTAGCAAGATCCTTGATAAGAGGTTTTTAAAATTTATAATCCTAGAAAAGGTAGTATTAATAGCAAGTAATTTTTCAATAGGACGAAACACATTTAACCCTTTACCACACAATCTAAGGGTCACAGCACACTTAAGAATGAAGAAAACAAGATTCAAAATGAAGAATATTTTTTATCTAATAAATGATGCACACAGACATGAATTGTGTTATACTACTCAGTTTGAGTAGTAAGAAAAGACCGTACCTGAGATATTTGGCCCTGGAGTTTCGTAAGCTGAGTTGTTCGAATATTTAAAGACTGGCTTCTTGTTACCATTGCCCCAGAAGGAGATTTTCCATTCACCTTCCGTTCAAGGTGACAGCTTGCTGGTGATCGCTCTTCAAGAAGAACAGCATCCCAGGGATCCTCTGCTAGCAAACCTGGCACATTGTTCTCTTCTTCATGGCCTAACACCTCCACACTGTCCACCTTAGGCTTACTTAAAGGATCCAAGTCTAACCAGTCGAATTTACTGATATCTTCAGACTTTGGAGATACCTGTAGAGTACTGATTGCAGCCTTCGAATTTGTTAGCTCCAAATCAGTCCTTGCTTTTCCATTTTTTAAAAATTCTGACGTACTAGCTATTTTGTCAAACAGCTTTGCCATGTCCGGACTGACTACTGGACGATAAATAGGTAAGCTTCCTTGGGGATAAAAGGGTGTGGCAGGTGTCAAAGGATAGGAAAAACATGGGGACTGTCTTGGAAGACTTAAATATATAGGTTCTGTGGATGGAAAACTAGGCATTCTGGGATTAAAGCCATTTTGGAATGCGCTCTGCTTACTACTGTAAGTTGACTGATAAATAGAAGGTAAAGTGTAACTAGAAGGCCCAGACAAACCAGCTGGCCACTGTCCTCTCTGAATAGTGGGTCTAAGATAGAGCTGTGCTGAAAACGAAGGGCTCAGGACAGGCGTGACTGGCAATACAGGCGTTTTCCTTGTCTCAAAACTGTCATCCAGCAATAGTTTCTCCAGTTCCGCTGGGGTGAGCTTTTCTACATCAATATCGACTGCTCTTTTTTGGGTATCTGATTCAGGAAACACCATGAGATCAGAATCCTGTTTGTTATAAACTTGTGCTTTTTGTCTGGTGCTGCTTGACCACTCAAAGCCTCTTTGATTATCAGTCACTTGTCTGTCTTTTTGCAATTTTGCTAAAGCCTCTGCTTCCATCTGTAATGCTTCTTCCTTGTCTACATCTTTTGTTCTCGTTGGTTCCAGATGTGAAGATGAACACTGCTTAAATCCACTGTTGCTGGATATCTGAGCCATGTCCACTGAAAAGACCAACCTTCCCCTAATCTGTTCCTTGTAGTTCCCAAAGTAGCAAGACCTATACACAAAAATAAACATAAACTCAATTAGATGTTTTAAACAGTTATATTTTGTTTTTAACGTACCCCATATAATTCAGTTAGGATTTAAAGCCACTACCAAATAAAATAAAACAAAATGAACAGTTGGGGGAAATCTGGGTGAAGGGACACTTTTAAAATATCTTATCTATTCACTGTTGGATTAAGGAAGATGTGTAGACATACATGACTTTATCCAATTCCCTGGCTTAATAGGAAAGTTAGCTGCTGAATTAAACAAGCTTTTACTTCAGCTGTCATAATGGCTACCATTTTCCAGTGTACTTCTGGCAGAATTCTTGGCATGAAATAGCTTACATGCTACTCATTTATTTCTAAGACTTCAGACAGGATTTACTGTTATGCAAATAGCAAGGCAAAAAGGGTTTCAATCTTTTGCTATTTGTTAAACTGCTCAAAAGCCAACTAGCAATAAAAGTACTCAATACCTAGTCAATAAAATCAAAGAAGTATTTATTCTATCAAAATACCATATGAAAAACTGAATTTGTCACATAGTTTTGATCACATTTCTGATTATCTTCAGTTAAATCAAGTTATAATTCTAAAATTTCTCCTTTTCAAATTGTTAAAATATTTATTCATGGACTAGAAGACAGTTTATTAAATTTTCTCATAGATCAGTTTTTTAAAATTTATACTTCTCTATTTAAGACAAACACTTAATTTAGATCAATATTACCCTGTGAAGCAATGTGACCAATTAAAAGGTTAGTTTTTTCACTGAGTGACAGATGGCACATTTCCTGCATCTAATCAATATGATACAGGGGTTAAATGTGGGTTCTGGAGTCACATCACGTTGATTTATGAAGCGTAAGTCTTTGGGCAAGTGAAAACTTTTCCACATGCCTTAGTTTCCTAACTTCTAAAATGAAAAAGTATCTATCTCTCAAATTATAAGGATTAAATGAAACAATGCAACTAAAAGTACTTATCATTGGCCGTGAGTTTAAGCACTCAATAAACGGCACCTCTGACTGATCTAGTCTGGTTTGAGATACACCTAGTTTCAATACTTAAACAGCAAGAGTGGTCCTGTTTACATCTTTTTCTATAATAGCATAGTGCTCATCAACAGTATATGTGCAAAAAATAGTTAATGAAAAGCTATAGGGAAACACCCAAAGCAGATTCAAATTAATATAGCACAAATGAAAATCCCAAGTGTTGAGGTGATACTAAATGGAAAAATAATTAGTGATGAGGATATGAAGAAAAAGGTATTCAAGGAGACGTCCTTTGCAATTCTTTTATACAGCCATGGTTAAATTTGAGGCAATTCACAGAAAAGCTATTCCAAAATTTTCCCTTCAGTGGTAGACTGCAATACTACACAATGTACATTTAAAATTTGTATTCATTGTGTGTAAATGTTTTATCAAAATAAAAAACTGTACACAAATATTCATTCTTGCTAAAAATACACAAAGTACTTAAAGGAAAACACTGCTATCTACAATTTACTTTGAAATGCATCAAAAAAATAAGATGAATTGATGGAAACGGATGATAGATGGATAAATACATAAGGCAAGTATAGTAAAATGTTAACTAACAGTAGAATCTACGTGGTAGGCACATGAGTGTTCTTTCACTTTGAAATTCTTTCAACTTGGCTGCATGACTGAAATTTTTCCCAATCAAGTGCTGGGGGGAGTGGAGCACAGGCACAAATTCCTCCCATTCCGGTAGAAACTCCTCTTTGCAGCGTGACGTTGCTGCTTCCCCCATAAAGAGGTGGCGTCTATTTCTTTTCTTCATCTGAGTTGGCTCTGTGACTTGCTTTGACCAAGGAAATATGAAAGAAGTGATTGTGGGAGTTCTAAGCCCAGGTCATAAAAGGCCTGACTCTTCTTTTGTTTTGAATCCAGCTACTGCCAGGTGAATGCTCACCGAGAATGCGAGCGTGCCAGAGAGAGGCCTAGGCAGCAGCCAGCACCAACCACCAAACATGTGCCTGAAGCCACTGTCTTACGGTCACCCATCCACGGTCCATATGACCACAGCCACAGGAGTGACAGCAGCCAAGACCAGCAGAAGAAATCACCCAACCTGAGTTTAAGCCAAATTGCTAACCCACAGAATCCTTTGGAATGGTTTGTTACATAGCAGGAGATAATTGGTAAACCTTTTCTCTGTACTTTCAACACAAAACTGAAGCTACTTATCTATTTAACAGTAAATTTCTGTTTTAACCGCCAGAGCCACTGCAATCACCTTCTTTCACTTGTCCTTAGGGAATGGACGTTCCCTTTTTCTAAGGCTGTCCCCTCTACTTACATTCTTAATCCCACTGAATTCCCCTACTTCTTTATAATGAATGAATGATTCCCTCCTTTGCATTAATTCCTCCTTTACTTGCTTTTCTGCTCCTCTGCCATAAAAATTTCTCCATACTGAGGTGGAAATTTTCTCAACATTCTCCTTTAGACTCTAGTAGCTTCCATTTTTATTTTATCCTTTCACTGCCAAACTTCTCAAATGAGTGACCTAGAAAGTCCTTTCTTTACTCATGCTGCCTTGGGAAAAAACATCTACTTGTCCTTCAGGGCCCAATTCAAATGCAGCCTCGTGTCTGAAGCTTTCCTTAAAGCAGTTCCTATCAGAATTCATCTTTTTTAGCTCAACTAAAAATTGTATGTTTATTTTGTAGATTTATGGTTGCTTTTGCATGCTCGGCATGCTTTCTTCTGGTACTAGTATCTATAACTTCTTTTCAGAAACTACTGATGTCCCTTTTATTCCACCTAGTTCAAACAGGGCTAGACCATCCCGACCCCCCCACTCGCCCCTCCCCCAACCACTCCAGAGGATCCAAGTCTGGCCAATCAGAGTTAGCCCCAGGACTTCTGAAACTGTTTAGAAAGGAAGCTTATCACTGAGGTTGCTAAGCTGATAGGATTTAAGCCTGGCACTGCTGCAGCTATCTTTGCTACCACTTGAGATGCTGCCTGAGAATGTATCCAAGCCAGATACATTCTCAGAGCTAAGTTAAATGAAATGAGACAGACTCTGGATATTACATTAAGCATCTGGATCCAACCCATGTCCAAGGCCAGTCTTTTCATTTATGTAAGCCAATAAATCCACCTCTTTGCTTGAGCCTGTTTAAAATTGCTTTCTGCCATGATAACTAATATCTTTATTAACACAAACCCTAACCTGCATATCTACCCAATAGACTAAAATAAACTTAAGTGCAGAAGCCTACTTTGTTCATGTCTTTATTCCCGGCAACATTTAAAATCATCCTGCTTAATATGTAAATTAATTTTATGAACATGTGTTTTAACAGGATGGAATGAGGGGCTAATGGACATTCCTGAAGAAGGGATTTCAGATCGCACAAGAGAAAGGATGTATGGTGGGAGATATGAATCAAATGTAATTGCCTGTTATGAACACCACAGCACACCACCTATTTTTCACAACATCAAGATGGATAAACATTATAAAAGACACTGGACTGTAATTCCTCTTTCACAAGCAGAATGCCAATTTGTTGTTCAAATATTCTCCTGGCTACCATATTTGGTAATGACAGGACATTGTTCTCAAACGGGAATCTGGATTGTTTTTTTAAGCGAGTTTAAGGTACAGTTTATTCAATGGAGAACACACTTAATCCAAAAATTTCAAATTAATGTTACCTTTCATTTACTGACAATGGTATAAAATAGTTTGAAATATATCTTAACAATGAATGTGCTTTTTTTTTCACATCAGTTCATTTGCTTGCTGTATCCCTAGTACCAACCTAAAGCAGTGTGTATATGCTAAAGCAAGTTCAACCCTAGTCAGTAGGGAGCGGTGTATTAGCAGCTAAATTACCATATTTTAGTTTTCCAAAAGATTATCATGCACGTATACTCACATGGTAATAAAGGACTTAAAAGGTGGCCAAAAGTAACCCTGTGCTTCAGCTATTTTTCTGGAGCTACTGTAAGTGACATGCTCCATTAATTTTTAGAAATAAAACTTCATTAGATGACAAACATTTAGCAGGAAATAACTTCCTCCATGCTAATTCAAAATGAAAACTTCAGTACTGTTTTCCTAACCCAAGCTGGGAAAGACAATATAACTAGTTTTGGAACGATGACTGTACCATATGTCAAAAATGTCCCAACATAAAGTAACACCGTGATGACCACCACGCTTCAGCCACTCTAAAATTCTTCAAAAGAAGGCAACTAATCTATTCAGTTCAACTTTTGGATACCATTTTGCAGGCCCAAAAGAATTAATTTAAAAGCTCTTGGCTTCTTCTGTGTAGAAATTCATTTACAATTTAAATTTAAATCTCAGAAAAAAGCATAAAAATCAGTTCTGCTACACTCCCCTTGGGGGTAGTCAAACCAGCAACCTTGTGGTTGAGAGGACACATTCCAACCAACTGAGCCATCCGGGAACTCAGCGGCAGCTCAGCTCAAGATGCCCGTGTTCAATCTTAGTTGCAGGGAGCAGAGCCCACCATCCCTTGCGGGAGTCAAGGAGTTGAACCAGCAACCTTGTGGTTGAGAGCCCACTGGCCCCTGTGGGAATCAAACCAGCAGCCTTCGGCATTAGGAGCATGGAACTCCAAACGCCTGAGCCACCGCCCAGCCCAGAAATCATCTTAAATAATAAACCATTAATTTCTTTCGCTGCGAGAAGAATAAGCCAAATAATAAACCATTAATTTCTTTTGCTGCGAGAAGAAGAAAATCACACATATTCTCAGAACAGTTCTTCAGAGCCACATGGTCCTTTTCAGTCAGACAAAAACACATTACTATTTTGAAGTGCTTGTGGGAAATACAGTTCAAGTCTGCTTGTTGATTAGAAATACTGGCCTTGGGCTTCACAGAGCAATTTGGCTAGAGGTGAATCTTGAGGTGTTATCTATGTAAAACTGAAGACCTAAAGTCCTGAAAGTAGTTGAGATTGCCTTGGGAGAATGTGTAGAGGGAAGAGAAAGAGACAAGAAGAAATCATGAGAGCCACCAGTACTTAAGGAAGAAACAAAAGGTCACAGGAAAATAACAGCTACCCTGTTTCCCCGAAAATAAGACCTAGCCGGAAAATCAGCTCTAATGCATCTTTTGGGGCAAAAATAAATATAAGACCCGGTCTTATTTTACTGTAATATATTAATTTTTGCTCCAAAAGACACATTAGAGATGATTTTCTGGCTAGGTCTTATTTTCAGGGAAACACAGTAGGTGTAAAGAAACTACAGGATGAGGACTAAAAAAAATACTCTCGATCTAAGAGTTCATTTCTGATTTTTTTTTTTAAGTCCTTCCTTCCTTCCTTTTTTAAGGAGGGCGCAGCTCACAGTGGCCCATGCGGGGATTGAACCAGCAACCTTGGTGTTATCAGCACCACGCTGTAACCAACTGAGCTAACCGGCCACCCCCTATTTCTGATTATTTTAAGAACAGCTTTATTGGGATATAATTCACTTATATAATTCACCTATTTAAAGCATACAATTCAGTTGTTTTCACTATATGTAGAGTTGTACGACCACCACTACTACCAAATTTCAAAACATTTTCATTAACCCCAAAAGAAACCCTTTAACCATTAGCAGTCACTCCTCACTCACTTCCACTCCCCCACAAACCCTCATTAGTGATTTTCAAAGAGGACAGTTTATAAAAGTATGGAAAACTGAAAAAGGAATTACAAGTAAGAAGGACATTAATCTTTCAATGCTTTGACAGTGAAGAGAACTAGGAGAGACAGGTAGACAAGAGGAGGTGTCAGGTTTGGCTGTTTAAAAACTGGAAAGGCCTTCAACATGTGATAGGGTGAAGAGAAGGCTTCAGGGAACAAAGACTGAAAAGCACAAGAGATAGGAGATAAATACTAGCTCAGATCCTGGATACAGGTAATATAGAATCGGAAGCACAGGTGGAAGGATCTGACTAGGTAAGGAAGACACTTTAGGAGGCCAAGGTGATAATGGTAAGAAAGTACTAAGTCAATACTAACAATGGAGTACTGGGGAAGCCAACAGTGGAAAGATTTACTTTTCATTATCTAAACTGATAGTTTTAAATATTTCATCATTGGCAAGATTTACTATTTTGAAACAAAGGTGATAAATATGTAATAGAAGAATTTTCTCTTCTTATTAGTCAGGAAAAAGATGAAATTAGAGCCTTAACCTGGACATAAGAAAAGAGTGAGTCATGGGAAAACCTAAGAGAAGAGCCTTTCCCAGCTTCTTCACAAGTTTAAAGATGGATGAGCCTGGCCTGGATAATGGCATTCTTTAACCTCCATATCACAGTTAAAACTATGCTTTGCCCAAGTACTACAATTAATAAAGGGCTTAATTCTCCCATTTGGACAAAAAGCAATGGCCACCCTGTACTCTAACAAGCACTAGCAGTCATTATACTACCTTCAGCCCTTAGGAGCAACATTCTGCACATAAAAGATTCACAACCAGGGCATTCATCCAGAACTACTTTCTATACTGTGTATGTGTATAACTGCAAGTATTTGGGAGGGAGACAAGAAAAGGGGGGGACACAATCACAGCAAAAGGTTCCTATTGAAAGACGTTTTACTGACAAAGCAGTTTTCAATCTAACTCAGAATCCCAACAGTAGTACTGCTTTGTGGAGATAATTGCTGGACTTTGGACTACTTTACTGTTCGTTCATTTAACATGAATCATTAAATACACGCTAACATCACCCAATTCCAACACGACAAATAACAAACAGTATGCTTTTGTGCTAAATGTATGGTATATGCCTCCATTCCAACATGAATTAAGGTAAGAAAATATAAAACTGAGTTGCAACTGAGAACCCCAAAATAGGGAAAAATAATGAAAAACTGACATGAATACTTCTGGAATGTTCCACCCAAACTTCATCAATTTCTTTAGCTAACAAAATCTTATTTTCTCATGAAACCAACTGCATAAAATTGCTACTTTCGTAGAACAGTGATAACAAAGGAGAAGATGTATGTAGTAAGTAGCAAAACCAGAGCTCGAATATCACACCTCCCTCTCACTGTGTAATCTTAAGCAAGCTACTTTATCTGCCTTTGTCTTAGTTTTCTCATTTGTAAAACACAGATCATATGTCATAGTGTTGTAGGGTTAAATTAAAAAATACATAAAATGCCAAGTATATAATGACATTAAAAATATATATACCACATCTGTCCAATTATTGGCACCATAAGTATGTTCCTACCATTTAAAAACCCCAGCTTATTCCCATGGAGGGCCTCCTCCTGGGATAATAAACCATTTTGCAAAAGAGAAAGAAAGAAAAAAACAACCCAGCTTATTGCCAATAAGCACATGAAAAGATGCTCAACATCATTACTTTTTAGGGAAATTCAAATCAAAACCACAATGAGATACCACTTCATAGCTACTGAAATGGCTATAATTTAAAACAAAACAGAAATAACAAGTGTTGACAAGGATGTGGAGAATTTGGAATCCTCATACTTGGCTGATGGTAATGTAAAATGGTGCAGCCACTTTGGAAAACACTTGGTGTTTCCGCAAAATTAAACAAAATTACCATATGACTCAGCAACTCCATTCCTAGATATATATACCCAAAAGGGTTAAAAACAGACTTATATACCTGTACACAAATGCTCATGGCAGCATTAGTCACAATAGCTAAAAGGTGCAACAACCCAAATGTCCATCAACAAAAGGATATACAAAATGTGGCATGTTACATACAATGGAATATTATTTAACCATTAAAAGGAGTAAAGTTCTGACACATGCTATAACATGTATGAAAACATTACGCAAGGTTAAATAAGCCAGACAAAAAAGGATAAATATTGCATGATTCCACCCATGTGAAATATCTAGAATAGGTAAATTCATAGAGACAGAAAGTAGATTAGCAGGACCAGGGCCTGGAAAGAAGGGGAATGGGTAGTTACAGCTACATGGGTATAAAGTTTCTGTTTGGGGTAATGAAAAATTTTGCAAATAGATAGTGGTGATAGCTGCACAACATGTAAATACAATTAATGTCACAGAATTGTTCACTTAAAATGGTTAAAATGACAAATTTTCACTCACAATAAAAGTCATCATCTTAACAGAAAACTTCACACAATTTAACTCCAAAAAACTTAATTCTAGAGGATTTCCAGTCTAGATGGCAGAGCAGGTAAATGTGCTTGCAACCTCCTCTCACAACCACATCAAAGTTACAACTAAACTATAGAACAACCATCACTGAGAATTGCCTGAAGTCTAGCTGAACAGAAGTCCTACAACTAAGGTCATAAAAAAGCTACGTCGAGACTGGCAGAAGGGCAGAGAGGCAAAATGGGTTGGTTCCACCAACATGTGGGGGTTAAAAATCAGGAGAGATTATCTCAACTTCAGAGATCCCCCCAAGGAGCGAGGGGTCCCTATCCCACACCAGATTCCCCAGTCCAGGGTTCCAGTGCTGAGAAATCCCCACGACCACTGGCTGTGAAAACCAGCGGAGATTGTGGCTGAGGGAGAGGGAGTGTAGCTGGAGTCCCAGT
The DNA here is from genome assembly GCF_036562045.2 of Rhinolophus sinicus. Classification (NCBI taxonomy): domain Eukaryota; kingdom Metazoa; phylum Chordata; class Mammalia; order Chiroptera; family Rhinolophidae; genus Rhinolophus; species Rhinolophus sinicus. Next base: position 131,574,012 of record NC_133756.1, read on the forward strand.
CATTCCTCTTAAAGGACCCAAGCACAGACTTACTTGCTGATGGACTCACTTGCTCTGAGCTCCAGCAATGTGAAAGTGGCTCGAAAAGCACTAGGGACACATAAGGAGGAACTGAGTTGTCTGGATTCAGAGAGAGGGCTGGAGGGGCAGCTATCTCCCAGACAGAAGTGCTGGCAAAATCCATTTTCTTTGTTGAGCCCTCCCCTCTTCCAGTGTGGAGACAAAGGCAGCTGCTCGTATCTGAGTCTACATCAACCTGGCTAACACTGTTCACCCTGCCCTGGTGATGTCCCGAGACCCAGCCTCACCCAACTTTTGGGCCCACTCAGGCCACTTCCTGTGGCGTTTCCATACAAATATCCTGTCTTAGTTCATACTGCAGACTTTCCCCAAATCTCTCAAAAGTTCACAAACCCCAAAAAAGCAGCATAGGTCTTGGCATACCCCATACCTCTTGCTAAGCAGCCCCAAGCCTGGCACTAGCAGCAGCCAGCCTCAGTTCATGGCTTTGCCTTTTCAGTGCCTCTAAGCCCAGTGCAGGTGGCAGCCATCTGTGGACTACTTTGTGACTCATGCCAAGGAGACCCCTGGCAGGGCAAGGCTGTGGCTGAACTTGGCCTGCAGCAGGGCCCCTCCCAGGAGGCCCCAAGGCTGGCATGCCTGGTGGCCAGCTTCCGACCGAGCATCACTCGGCAGATTCTAAGGACAACACACCCACAGGGCAGACTAGGCAGGGACCAGAGCCTTTCTAAAGCAAATCTTGCTCTGTAGGGTCAGCCCATACACAACAGCTCCTCCACTGTAGTCATGGGCAGTTCTCACAACCAATGAGCCTTAGGGTCAATCACTCCCATTGATATGCAAACAGTGATCAAGGCTCAACTACAACAGGAGGGCACACACAACCCACACAAGGGACACACCTGGAGCACCCGGCTCAAGTGACCAGGGAGACTGCACCACTGGGACCCACAGGATACCTACTACATAATGCCAGTCTACTAAGACTGTGAAACATAGCAGCTCTATCTAATACATATAAACAAACACAGGGAGGCAGCCAAAATGGGGAGACAAAGAAACATGGCCCAAATGAAGGAACAGAACAAACCTCCAGAAAAAGAACTAAACAAAATGAAGACAAGCTACTAAATGAACAGCTCCAAACACTGGTTATAAGGATGTTCAATGATCTTAGGGAGAACTTCAACAAAGACAACAGAAACATAAAAATGGAGATAGAAAACATAAAAAAAGAACCAGTCAGAAATGAAGAATACAAAAACTGAAATGAAAACTATATTAGAGGGAAGCAACAGTAGGTTAGATAAAGCAGAGGATCGAATCAGCAATTTATAAGTTAAGGTAGCAGAAAACACCCAATCAGAACAACAAAAAGAATCCAAAAAAATGAGGATAATTTAAGGGGGCCTCTGGAACAACATCAAGCGCACTAACATTCGCATCATAGGGGTACCAGAAGGAGAAGAGAGGAATTAAAAACCTCCTGAAAAAATAATAACTGACATACTTCCCTAACCTGGTAAAGGAAATAGACATGAGCCCAGAAAACACAGAGAGTACCAAACAAGATGAACCCAAACAGGCCCACACCAAGACATACCATAATTAAAATGCCAAAGCTTAAAGACAAAGATAGAATCTTAAAATCAGCAAGAAAGAAGCAGTTAGTTACCTACAGGAGCGCTCCAAAACTGTCAACTGATTTCTCAACAGAAACTTTGCAGGCAAGAAGGGATTGGCACAAAATATTCAAAGTGATAAAAGGTAAGGACCTACAACCAAGATTACTCTACCCAGCAAAGCTATCATTTAGAATTGAAGGACAGATAAAGAGCTTCCCAGACAAGAAAAAGCTAAAGGAGTTCATCACCACCAAACCAGTATTACAAGAAATGCTAGAGGGACTTCTTTAAGAAGGAAAAAAAAAAAGATAAAAAATATGAATAATAAAATGGCAATAACTAAAATATCTAGCAACGATTACTTTAAATGTAAATGGAATAAATGCTCCAATCAAAAGATAGGGTGTCTGAATGGATAAGAAAACAAGACCCTTACAATATGCTGCCTACAAGAGACTCACTTCAAATTATGCCAGACAAAATAGACTTTAAAACAAAGGCTATGTATAGCAAGAGACAAGGACCCAGTAATCCCTCTTCTGAGTATTTATCCGAAGAAACCCAAAACCCTACTTCATGGGGACATGTGCATCCATATGTTCATTGCAGCATTATTTACAATAGCCAAGATATGGAGGCAACCTGGGTGTCCATCAATGAATGACTAGATGAAGAAGTGGTACATACTACATACAATGTAATATTAGTGAGCCATAAAAAATAATTAAATCTTGCCATCTCCAATAACAATGATGGTCCTAGAGGATATTGAGCACTGTAGAGTAAGTCAGAGAAAGATAAATACCATATGATTTCAGTTATATGTGGAATCTAAAGAACAAAATAAACAAACAAAACAGAAAAAACTCAGAACATTTTGATGTTTGCCAGCTGGGAGGGCAGTTGGGAGTGGTGAGTGAAAAAGAGCAAGGGATTAAGAAGTACAAATTGGTAGTCACAAAATAGTCATGAGGATATAAAATATAGCATAGGGAATATAGTCAATAATGTTATACTAACTATGTATGGTGTCAGATAGGTATGTGATTTATAGGGGTGATCACTTCTAATCACTATGTTGTACACCTGAAACTAATATAATATTGTATGTCAACTGTGATTCAAAAATAATTTTTTTTAAAACTTACCATATTTTGCCATATATAATGCACTCCTGTGTACAATGAGGACCACGTTTTTGGCCCAAACTTTCAGGGTAAAAAAATCTTCCATTTTAATTTTTTAATTCAAATTTTTATTTGTTTACATTAAGGTTTATACTTTTTTTTATATTATAAAGGAATTTTAGCATTTATTTCCTAACATATTATGGTACAAGAAACTTTATGGAACAAATAATTACAAAACACAAGAACAGATATAACGTACAAGAAATTTTATGTACCGGTAACAAATTTACGATATTTACGCATCATAGAAGGCCAAGAACTCTTTGTCGTTACAAGTTCGTCATAAGTTCAACAAAACTGATAATCGTATTCCAAGGTATTATTTTGCACATGGATAGCGTTTTGATTTCTAGAGTTACACTTTTAACTCATACACATAAATAAAAGAATTAAAAACATTTATATAGATATGGAATTAGTACCACCCATGTATAATGCGCATCCTTATTTTTCCTTCACAAATGTGGGTAAAAATGTGCGCCTTATACAGGACAAAATACGGTAATTATAGAATCTTGCGTTGTCGACAATTATCAAATATCAGTAGTTTACACCTGAAACGAATTTTAAAAATCAATAGTTTACATACATAGAAAAATAATAGGGGAAACTAGGTCCACGGTTTATGGAAATTCTCTATGCTATCTTACAATATTTCTGTAATCTAAAATGTTCCTAAAAATTAGTTAATTTTTTAAGGCAGCTTATTGAATCTCAAAAGCATTATGCTAAACGAAGGACACCAGACTTAAAAGGTTGTATATACTGTATGATGTAAGTTTATATGACATCCTGGAAAAGCAACATTTATATGACATATAGGAACAAGAAAAAAAAAAAAATCAGTTCTTGCCAGAGACTGAAGGGTAAGTGGAAGGTACTGATTACAAAGGGGCATAAAGATGCTTTTTGGAGTGATGGAAACATTCTATATCTTGTGGTGGTGGTAGTGACACATTGTCACTATTTGTCATAATTTATAGAGCTGTACACCTAAAACAGATTAATTTTACTGTAAATAAATTATATCTCACTAAATCTGATTTTTTTAAAAAAACTTAAAACAGTTATAGTGTCATGTCATGCATTTCAATACAGGCAGAACACCAGTCTGATAAGTGTCATAAGATCTAGTCAGCTGAAACCAGGCTATGAAACCTGAGCCAAAGAGAAAGAGCACCTTTTCCCAACGCAGCACTGTAATCTAAGAAAAACTTACACACTAAACTGAAAAGAGGAGTCAAAACAGTTATGTTAAATTATGAACACATATAAAGTGACGTAATAAATCAGTTTGGTTATGGCTACTCATAGCACTATGGTTTTCCTTACAGATATAATTAAGTCTCATTCAATGCTTATCTTGGCGGGGGGAGGGGGACAGGAAATACATGCTTCACATAATTTCCAAAACTGCAAATAAAACATTTGAAATAGTGTGTTCCTGTTCTCCAATTAGACAGGTATTTTCCTAAGCATGTCTCTCTCTCCCATCAACATCCCATCAACAAGGTAAGCACCTGCACTGATTTCTCTATTCTCTCCTCTCAGTTTCCTCACTTTTATTTTGAAAGAGGACTTTGTCTTTGCTTTTCCCTCGCATTTCACAGCAGAGCTTTAACAATACTTAATTTTTTCTTGCTTCTGTTATTTTCTGAAGGTAAATTGCCAATTTCTTTTTTTAAATAGCCTGCTTCAATTAGTAACTCCCATACTGCAAAATTTTTAACCAATTTTCTTTTAGTACTGCCTATTCCTTTCTCTTCTCATAGTCAGATTCCTTATCAAACCTCTCCTCATTTCACAACAGAAACTAGCATTATTCTGCTGCTCGTTTATAGTCACCACCCTCTCTTTTAATCCTCTTCACCATCTCTTCCACACCATTCAAGCCACACATTCATAGGCTGTGCTAAGATTTCCTGACTCACCCGAGCAATAGAAAATTTGACCACTGCCCTGTAAATTATTTATTGCAGATGTCTATTCTCATCTCTTACTTTACCTCTATCCTGTCATCTTTTCAAATCAGCCTTGCAAACCAAATCTTTCCGTAAACCTAAGTTTCCAAGTTGTTCTGTGTACATTGAAGTAACTGTCCTTGACATCTCATCACCTTTTTCCTACAGCAAGTTTAAGATCTAAACTCTACCCAAAAAACAACAACTCCTGCCTCATTAACTCTCACCTATTTTAAATATACTTATACTATCCCTTATAGCTTCTCTTTCCGTTGACAAGTTTTTATAACTAAAGTACTTTCTGCTATGTGTATTGTAGTCGGTCTCCTAAGTGGAATGTAAACTCCCTAAAAGCAGGAAGCATCCATTCTTTAATAAACACTCCAAAATCTGGTAAGTGTTATATATAAAAGAAAAAAACACTAGGCTTAGCATTATAAGACATTTTAAGTTGAAGCAATGCCTCCAATATATTATGCTAAACAAGTCACAGCCTCACTGGGCTTAGTTTTCCTCTCTAAGAAAATGAGAAAAATACTCGCCATATTTAATTCACAGAAAATATGGTCTGTGGGGGGGGGAAGCATTAATTAAGCTATAATCATCCATCAATACAAATGTAAGGATATTATTTACTTTATCATTGTTAGTCATCGGTACTTATTTAAAATAAGCTACTGGTTTTTTTTTTTTTAAACTAAACTCAATGCATAGCAAATTGAGTGACTTCACATTATACATCATTTATTCATATCAATAATGCAACCTTCTGTACTGTAAGACTAACAGAGAGCCATATGTCTAAAAGTAAGGATGTTTAAATTATACAGTATCTTCAAAATGCATTCTCAAGGTTAAAAGATAAATACTTGCCATTTAGTCAATAATGATTGCCTTTAAATCTGTTAAAATCAAGAATGTTTCAAAATCCCATTCCGTTTTGAACGTAAATAGCTGAATTTAAAATGTTAAGAAATCCAAAAGGTAGTTTAATATTGCATAAATCTCCTTTTTAACTGCTTAAAATGTCCATGTGTCCTCTCCCATTGTTTTGAATCCGTCACATGTGACAAATAACAGATTGCAGAGAAAGGGAGGATACAAAATATACATAAATGTACAAAATAAAGATTATCAAAAATGTGACCACTAGAGAGACAAGAAAAACAAAGTTTCTTCTAGTCCCAATCATAACCCTATGAACAACCTGAAATATATCATTTCCAAGTATGACCATAATTACAATAAAAAGAGCATCATGTATGAATCCTATCAAAATGACTACAAACTTAAATTACTAGTAACACATTTCTCATAGGAGTTGCTTTTCATTTTCAAGCAGGAATCGAAGGTAGAAAAGCAGACTGCATACTGTAGATCTGCACTGTCCAATACGGTAGCTACTGACCATAAGCACCTATTGAGTGCTTGAAATGTGGCTGGTCCGAAGTGAGATGTGTAATAAGTGTAAAATGCACACCAGATATCAAAGACTTATCAAAAAAAATATGAAATATCTCACAAATGTGGCTCTCATTTATTATTTCTACTGGACAGCACTGATTTTATTTGAGAGTAGTCAACTCTCAAATAAAAAACCAGATACCAGTGGTATTAAGCAGCTTGCTTACTATCTCACTGCTCGGTAGTATCACTGCGGGGTCTAGAACCTGATCACCTTAATCCCACCCTCACTAACAGAAGGAATTCATCCGTCAAGACTCAGTTTGAGCTGACAAGATGCACTCATTCATTCCCTCTCCATCTCCCGGCCATCGTGTTTAGTACTACTTGGATCTACTACTGCCCTTACAACCATACGATTGTGATTTGTGTTTTTCTCCCCGGACGGACTAAAGAACTTCTTGAGGACAAGCACTATCTTATTCATTTTTCTATCTCTGGAACCACTGCAGTGCCAGGCACCCTTATACGGCCTCTAAAAACAGAAAGAGTTTTCAGAGAGTCAATTTTTAGCCCTACTGAGGTACAACTAACTAATCAAGTCATAGACTATGTGAAGCCACGGTACTAAAACATTCACCTTTATCATTTACCTGCCTTAAATTCTTTTTGGAATATGGAAAATACATAATGAAATGGTTAATTTATGTTATCAAAGCAACACAAGTTATAAAGCATTAAAAAAAAGTGTGTCACACTGCTGCTCTGAAAAGCTTGGTCTGATGCTCTGAATAAGTAACACTCTCATTTACTGAATGTGCTTACTAAGCGAGACACTGTGCAAGATGAAAGAAAGATTCCTGGACATGAGAATTTTCAATCAATTAATTGAAAATTTTAGAACCATTCATGGCTGAAGCGAGAAACAAAAAGATCATATACTTAACATACAGCAAGTTACTTAAAGTTACAGTTTCTAAGATTCCTAAATTCAAGCATATCAACTTTAATATTCCATAAAACAGAAAAAGTGAAATTTACAGATGAAAACATTAAAATATATTGCTTTCCAAAAAAATACCGCAAGCAACATTCATACAAAAAACAAACAGCAACAGAGATTTTCATAAGAAAAAGATTACTTTAGAATCTATTAATGTAGGCAAAATTACTTGTGGAAGAAGCTCTATATGTGTTTTGTATCTACATAAAATCACTTTTGAATTAAGTTTAAATTAAATAATAACATCTCTTTTCTCACAGTCACAATGTTTTTCAGTACTCAAAGACCATCTTAATGTTAAAGAAGCAGTTATCTTCAAATGTATAGCTGTCAACTAAGGCATTTCAATCTGATTTGCTACTATGAATACCTGAAGAGCAAAAAGCCCAACTATGGCAGAGCTGCTAAGTGTCCGGTGGAGACTTGACCACTAGCCAAGGAGGCAAACGTACAAAGTCTCTCCTGGAATCAGCGTTCCTGGACCTCCTACGTACAGCCTTCCCCCTTTAAACTATGTCTCCTCCACTCTTCTAAGAACAGCTTTCTTTTTGCTCCATCGCTTCCAATCCATGGCTTTGATGCTCCAATATCGTATTAAACAATTTTCCCAACAGCACTTTTTTGCTTGACACCCACCTGGAAAGATTTTAAGGTACCTATTTAATAGGTAATCTTGTTCAAAGAGGAAGGCCTCCTTCCTTAACACTCAATTCAACACCCACTGTTGAAAATAAAAATATAATTACAACCTCAACTTCCACCAGGAGAACATAGGGAAAGAACTACCACCTTCGTTTCTTCCACATTCTCTGTCTCCAGGCTTTCCTCCTCATTTAGTTTTCGCCTTCCTTACTTCCCTTCTCAATCCCTGCTCCTCAGCCCCCCCAAAAAATTCCACAGCTGGAGAATCTCATTTTCAAAGCCAAACCATTTAGTGAGGAAAATAAGTGCTTTCTAGTGCTTTTTTTCTTCAATTATTTATTTTTCCTCCGTCACTCGGAAAGAGTTAACCGGACCGCCCTCGGAGAAAGATGATGCGCTAAATACACACTGAAATACTGTCTTCGCGAAGCAAGTGGATTCGCGGCAAAAAAGGGCACTCACGGGGAAGGGAGAAGATTTATAAAGGATCATTAGCCCCCAAAGCCCTAGATGGGACAAGGAGGTGAAAACAAGTGGGGGAGGAGGCATAAGTGAGAAGTGCAACACACACTCGCCAGAACTTAACAATTCTACAATAGGACCGGCCACTGAGCCTCCAACCCTGTCCCGAGGGACAAGAGGGTGGCCTCCACTCTCCCTCGGGGACAAAACTAACTCCCAGCTCCCCCGCCCGAGTCCCCGACAAGAGGGGCCTGGTACTGGCGCGGGCCCCTTGCACCTTCGGCGGGGCAGTCGGCAGCGGCCTGGGTGGAAGCAAGGCCCGGAGGGAGGTGAGTCGGGCTCCGGCAGCGCCAAGAGTACGGGATGGAGGGTCAGAGCCAACACCCGCGGAAATCGGGGCCCCGGCAAAGGACCTTTCCATCCCGGGATCCCCGGGGTCCCTCGCCGCCCTTGCAGAGTAGGGTTCCAGGTACTGGGCCCCGCGCACTCACCGCTCCTCACTTCACGCAGCCTCAGCCCCCGCCTCCACCATAAGCCGAGCTGCCGAAGCCGCCACGGTCCCAAACATTTTCCGCTCTGCTGCCTCAGCCGCGGCAGAAACCTTCGGCAGACTCCGCCAGCCAAGCAGACTACGTCACTTCCGGCCGCCGGCCGCGGGCAGCACCGTCTTTGCGCCCAGGCTTCTTCCGGATTGGCTGGTTTCGAGGGCCTACCTGGCTAGTGGGCGGGGCTTGGGCGAGTCGCGTGAGGCGCCAGCTAGAATAGTGGGAGTTAGGGTCCAACTCCCGCCCGTGGAATGTCGAGCCGGTTGTGGACGTGTCTCCCGGCGGCCCCAGATCTTGGGAGGGGGCGCCTTCGGGACTCCGCGCTCGCCTCCATCTCGGCTGCGGCTCCCGGATTCGTGATCTCCTCCCCAGGCGGCGCGGAGATTACTTTTGTGATTGGAAGACTGAAAGGAACACACAAGATACACAATCATTCACTCCACCCCATTATTTAGAGAGTCCTCACGGGGGTCAGGTGCTGTGGGGTGTGTAAGTAGTGACCAATAACGTGGATTGTATAAAGCGCTTTCACAAACCCTCATGTAATCCACACAACAGCCAGGTAAAATCGCCCAAGAACTCCCAGCCTGTCGGCTCTTTTCTGTGCTACAAAATATTTTTACATACAATCTCCATAGTAATACCTTCCTCATGAGAACTGAGTGAGATTATGCTTTGGCCCTCAAATGTTAGATTTAAAAATTACATAACCTCGTCAAGCAGATAGAATAATTATCCCCGTTTACAGATTAAGCTGGAGTCATGATTCAAACTGAGTTCTGACTCCAATCCAAATGATTGTCCCTTAAAGAGTAAGAGAAGGCGGTCTGCTCCTTACAGAGATTCACACTCTTATGTGGAAGACTGAGTTGAACTGCAATTCTTAGTTAAAAAATAATACTTGTGAGAAGGCTGTAAGAGAAGCAGAAAATTACCTCCAACACATAATAGGCAGATATTTTTCCTTCCTTGTTTTTTTTTTTTTTTTTTTTTTTTTTTTTTTTTTTTTTGGGGGGGGGGGTCGGGAGAGGGTGGAGAATGTGAAATGGATGAAGCACTCTAATCACTAATAAGCATGCCTACACCTCCCAGGAGATGAGACTGGATGGAGTTGCTATTCTCCGGAGAAGTTTATGGTTATTCTGTATGGCTGTGGCTACCAACTCTAGTCTACCCACCCTTCCTACTCCAAATTTTCCACACCACCCCTCCCTCCATGGAAATACACATTTCCAGGCAGACTTTACACACCCTGGAAGAATGTCCCTTAGAAATTTGCTTAGTTCCACAGCATTGTTCTGCTTTATCTTCTCATCATAGGAGGAATTTCTAGAATTGGCAGCTCTTTCATAAGATTAAAAGGGGAGTGGAAACCAATTTTATCTTGGGGCTGATTTCCTAGCTTCTGCTCCGGAACTGTGTGCTTTCAGAGGAAAAAAAGGAAAGACAAGAAAGAGGCCTTGAGAGAACACTGTGTCTTGGGGGGGGGGGGGGGAATTAACTTTGATTTATTTGTATTTTTCTTAGGTGAAATATTTCCCCTGGGTCCCAGCAGCAGAGGGCCCTCGCTTCAGTGGGTTCCTTGTTGCAGTTTCAACTTAATTGTTTTCTTATGGTTCTTGAATGGTCAATACTTTGTAGGCTCTAATCCACCAGAAAGAAGACTCCCAATAAGAACACGGGGACCTTTGTGCTTCTCCAGATCCCTGAAGAGCAGTAGTCACAAATTGCCAGGTGTCAAGAATCTGAACCAGTAGCCCTCCCTTAGTATATCTTATCTGTCTTGCAATGGGCATATGAAGATGCATATGTAAAAAACAGAAGCACAGACTTCTAGGAGAAAGTGCATACTGGTACTGCTGTCATTTGGAACCAAATAGAACATAGCTGACAGCTGTTTCTCCTCTCCGCACTTTCTGTCGATGCAAGAACATCCAAATCTGTAGAGAATTTCTGTAAAAATTTATTTGAGCCAACTAGGATATGCCTAGAAGCAAAAAGCTCAACACACTAGGGGGTAGGGGGGGAATTCTTAGAATGACAGTGTTCTGTTTCTTTTATGCATTTGGAATTAAGGAGAGAACTAAGAGTGATAACATGAAGGCGGAAGAAAACTAGGTGGGGACTGGATTATAGGATAGTTAACAAGATTATGTGCTCCCTTGAGGGTGGTTATGTCTCCAAGGGGTCTGTAAAAGGATTATTCTAGCATTGTAAAGGTGTGTGTTAACTTAGATGCACAAGAATAATGGACAGGGCTTGCTTAAGGCAAAGATAAACCTTTTACTAAAGAAGTTATTTTCCTGGGGCATGACTACCTGCCCAGTTAGTAATTTATGATCATATCTACCTGTGAGGTTACGGTCTGTAGAACCCCTTTTTCATCCACAATTCCCCACTTTGGTCCTAAATCCGTCTGAAGAATGCGTTGATTACCAACCTTTTGGTCAGATTTGCGTGGCCTCACAGCACTAGCAAGGCTCATTCCTAGGAAGTCTTAGTGTCGACATCATCTTGTCGAACCACTGGGGATGGGGCAATACCAATACCATAACCATGGGGTGAGTTGAAGTCAAACTTTCCCAAAAAGAGAAGGGCAGGTAAAGGGAGGAAGTCAGGTCTTATTAGCCTTCATTGCAAAAAACACTCTGGATCATTTCTATCCTGTAAACTATCGTGACCCAAATTCTGCCACCTGTCTCATTTTTCTGTATTTTACGTCTAGTATAACATTTACATCAGTAATCATAAACAGACTATGTAGAAAAACCCAAAGAACAAGTATAACTATTATTATGACTAATATAATTAGCAGACAGGTAAAGACAAGCAAAATGGTTTCTGAGTTAAACATCAATCCATAGGTTTACAGGCCTCGTCAATGTCTCGGGATAGCTGTCTATCTCTGATGTCAGCAGCTTCTCATCCTAGAGCAGTGTTTGTTGTCCATTGTAAGTGAAGGTGAGTATCAGAGACGGGTAGATGTCCATTTGTGGTTAGGTGCCTGATAAGTTCCCTTCCAAAAAGGTTGGAAAGTGTTTTTTATATGATGTCCTTTCCAAAAATACAAACTCTCTAGGTGGCAGTTAATAAATGTTAAAGTCTTTTGTCTCCTGGGAGCTCACCGTGAAAGGCAGCTGTTACCAATTTGGCATTTTCTTAAAGTGACTTCATCACACTTTGGCAACAGTGTAAGGTGTCTCCTTTCAACAATGTCAGTTCATAAGTCCCTTCATTTAACTTAAATCCAGCTTAAATGCACTGTGATGCATGAAGGAAAGTAAAAACTGAAAAATGGGAGCCTGAAAGAACCAAGTAGCCATTTTGGGCTTCTTGTAGCCCCAACTATTTGTCTAATTTACAACCATAGTTTATCCATACAACATACCCTAGAAGTTTTTCATCACTTATTTTACAATGCTTCCCATGAAATTTAACATAAAAGACAAAACTTTTGAGGTGTTTCCAGGGGCCCTTCTGGAACACCACAAAGTTATTCCTACACATTTTGAAATATTAACCATTAAAACCTCAATTGCTAATGAAACTCAGAAGCCAAATTTGTGAAGACATTTTATAACCTCTATAAATATAGGTTCTTTTACTGGCATATACATTTCATAATTTTATAAACATATGCTTCCTCAACAAAAACATTTCATTAGCAGATAAGATATTTCATTAGCAGATAAGCCAAAAGTAGGAAAACCTATGTTCATTAATGATTCTTTTTTTTGTAAACCCAGGTAAAATTAAGACATGTCTGTTTTAATTAACCAACAAACTTAAGCTAGCTTTTATTTACTAAAGATTAATCATAGATCATGTAAATTTGAAAAGCATTTGGGTTAGTTTCTATTTTTCTGAGAATTTTAGAATACCAAAATCCTTACAAGCGCTTGCCTTTAAATTAATTTTAACAGAACCATCTGGAGGTAGAAAATTATCTCACATTCACAACATACATATATAGACACAAACATAGACCTTTTAGCCATGAGAAAAACTCATTAGTTTATAAAAGAACACTTAGATCCCAGTTTTGCCCTGGAGGCATTTATAATTTCTATCTGTCCTTGACAAGTCAAGTTCCAAATGACCTTCCCCCTCCTAAAATAAGGACGGCCATTTTTAATACCTCAAAGAATTGGGTTGACATCTAAACAACATCATAGGTAGATCCATTATCTAAATCCTCAATCGAAGCTTCGAAAGACTAATTAAACATATGTTCTCCATTCTTTCTGCCTAATTTTATAGTTAGCTTTTTCTAACTGTGCACACAAAAGAAGAATTTGGAAGTATCAGAGGATCCTCCTTTCAACCATCTTAGTATTAAGGGGGGCTAACTGTCCTGGGGCTTCTTTGCTTGGAATGCACAATTTCCCATGGTAACTTTAAGTTTTCCTTTGAGATCTGTAGAGTCTGAACAAAGTACCACAAACTGAGTGGCTTAAACCATCAATGTATTGTCTCTCAGTACTTAAAGCTAGAAGTCTGAGATCAAGGTGTCAGCAGGATTGGTTCCTTCTAATAGCTCTGAGGAAGTATCTATTCTAGGCCTCTCTCATTGGCTTGTACATGGCTTTCTCCCTGTGTTTTCATATCGTCTTTCTACCTAAGTGTCTCTATCCAAATTTCCTCTTCTTGTAAGGACACCAGTCATATTGGATTAGGGCCCAACCTAATGACCTCATTTTAACTCAATTATAAGAACTCTATCTCCAAATAAGGCCACATTCTGAGATACTAAGGGTTAGCACTTCAACATATGAATTTTGGGAGCAACATAATTTAATCCATAATAAACACAGTAGGAAAAGAGTGAAAACAACCTAAATTTCTATCAATAGGGAATAGGTTAAATAGACAATGATATGTCATAAAATGGGAAACGTAATACTATGCAGCTGTTTAAAAGATGCACTGATGAGGAAAAATCTCCAATATGGAATAATCTCCAGTATATTCTGTTAAAGGAATAAGCCAGTTGCCAAAATAATCTTTGGATTGCCAGTATTTATGTTTAAAAAATGGAGTATGTTGTAATAGGATAGGATACTGCTGGAAGGATACGCAAGAAATTGATAATAGTGCCTGTGTCTATAAAGAGGAACTGGGAGGTTGGAGGTCAGTGATAGGAGGGAGCCTTCCTTTTAACACTGTCCTCCTTTTGTACAGGTTGTCTTCGCTATCGTGAGCATGCAATACTTTCAAATTAAAAACAAGAAAAAATGAAAGAGAGCTTAGTAATTTGGGCCTGAAGTATATTTAGTATATGCTCCGTATGCTAATTCCCTTTAAATAGAAACTGAATGAGGGAAAAAACAAGTTTTTTTGGAAGTGATAAAAAACAGTTCAGGATTTATGTTTGGAGTTGTGAGACTTAGAGGGTGTGACGAAGGATGGGGTCCTGATTACTTCTCATGTTATAAATCTGTTACAAAGTTGTAGTGGGGTGTTTAAGTTATCAGCCCTTCACGGAGATGTGTCCAGGATTGTCTAGCACAATCCTAATACTAGATTCAATTGGGTTCCATAGACATTGATTGAGATTAGCCAAGAGCTCGGCTTGGTAGAAGAGAAACAAAGATGAATACAATCTGACCCTGCCCTTGAAAAACTTACGGTCTAGAAAACCCAAAGACAGAACAGGAAAAAAAAAACCACACATATAGAAACTGCCAATACACTGTGTTAAAAGCAGTTTAAATTAGTAAATGGTAAAATTGGTGCTTCAGCCAGAAGGGAAGGCACGAGCACAGGTATGGAGGCCTGAAAACGGCTCAGGGTATTTGGGGATACATGGAATTTAAATAAAATTTCCAAAAAAGGCAATTGTTTAAGTAAATTAACTAAAGTGGTGTTTTAAACCTGTAGAGCTTTGCAAAAATTTTCAGATGAATATATTAACAGATTTTTTTAACCCGTTGTTTTATGATGGGTCCTGATTTTTAATTGGAAAGAATGTCACTGTGACAGTAACCATACTTTTTTTCCCTTTTCTGAAATCCTAATATCTAATTACTCAGTTTAGTTCTTAATGACCTCCTATCTTAGAGTGTTTTCAAACTGTTTTGTAATTAGAGCTTCCTTCCATCTACTGAGCTCTTACTGTCAGGCATTGTGCTCAGTATTAAGATACTGTTTTATTCTATCCAAAGCCTAGATTTCTTTTGCTATCAACTTCTCCCAGACAAGATCATAAACTCCCTGAGGCCAGAAAACAAAGTTTAGATCTGTGTTTTCCCTTCTCACAGTTTCCCTACCCAGCCTGTCACCTATTTAACTTCCCCCACACACTTAACTTCCCACTCTCCCTTGACCTTACAACCCCCTCCCTCCAACTTCTGCCTGGTTTTTCTGCTTCCTGTTATATAGCAGAGCTCAAAACTACACTCTGTACTTGCTGACTCTACTTTCTCACCCCAGACTGGGCTTTTACCCCTTCCACATACTGAGAAGTCTCCAATCAAGTCACTATAGACCCACATCTTGCCAAAGTCCGGTCAACTCTGTGTTCATCCTTTTGGACCACTAAGCGGTTTTGACATTAGCGATCCCTCCCTCATGGAAGCACTTTGTTCTCTAGGCTTTTATGACACCAGATCCACCTTGTTTTCCTTCTGTTACACCTTCCTGCTCTTACTTCTTAATCTCTTGTCAGCAACTTCCCCTTTATCAGACTTCCAAAGGTAGGAGTGCTCCAAGACTTGGTCTTCAACTTTTTTCTTTGTTTATACTGTTTAACTAGGTGAACTCATCAAGTCCCATGGTTTTAATATCATTCCTAGGCCAATGAGTCTCAAATTTATACCTCCAGTCCCTGACTTCTCCCCTGAACGCTAGACTTCTGTAATTGTCTACTCGATATTTCCATTTGGATGTTTAATGGGAAACTCAGAATTAAGATAAGCACAAATCAAGAGCTCTCACCTTATTACCCCACATCTGTTCCCCACTTTCCCACCCCCCTCATTACCCGTCTCAATAATTGGTACCATCAGCCCAGTTACATAGGCCAAAAGGTGAGGTGTTGTCTGTGATTCTTCTTATTTTCTCACATTCCAATCAGTAAATTCTACTGGCTCTACTTCCAAAATATTAATTCCCAGGTTGACCTTTCTTGCCATCTCACTGCTATGATCCTGGTCCAAGCCACTGTATAACCAGTCTTCACATATCCAGTCTTGTCCCCCTGAGTTCATTCCCCATGCAGCAATTGGAGGGATTTTAAATGGTAAATCAGATCCCCTTACCTCTGACTAGAACTCTGTAGTAGCTTCCCATTGCACTGAGAATAAACTTTGCCTTTAGTACAAACCCTTACACTATCTGATCCCTATTCATGTATCCTGTGTGGCTCTGCCCCTTGCCTGCTATGTTCCAGCAGCCTTCTTTCCATTCCTAAGCAGATAGGCACAGGTAAGCTCAGTCCTGCTTTGCACTAGCTATTCCCTTTGCCTGGAATGCTGTCTCTTTGGACTGAAAAAAAATAAATAAAAATGGCTGGATCCTTTTTGTCATTCAGACCTCTGCTTAAATGTTACCTCCTTAGAGAGAACTTCCCTGACCACTCAATCTCAAACAGTCACTTGGTTTTATGTATCTAACATCACGTTACTTCAATGTTCTATGAATTATCAGTTACCTCCTGATACTTTAAAAAACTTATTTTAGTTCCTTGTTTGTCCTCCACACTAGAATGTAAGCTCAATGACAGCAGGGAGTTTGTCCTGTTCACCACTAAATCCTCTATATTGAGAGTAGTGCCTAGCACAGAGCAGGAGCTTAATAAATGACGAATTAATTTACATCCACCTATATTTAATATCCTCTCCCCCTCAGTTAAAATAACATAGCCAAGACTCATCTGTTAAAGGGCTTAGAAATGAGCATGAATTGTAAAAGTCTAATATTATTTAAATGGAAGCCCTGCTTTGTAAACCAAGGGTGGAGAGCATTTGTACTTCCACTGAAGTATTTAAAAAGATTCAGTTGAGAGTTACTCCATAAAACATAAAATTAAGTTGAAAACTCTTCAGGAAGAAATTATCAGGTATTTCCTTTATGTGCTTTATAAAAGGATATCAATTTTGTGCATCATAAAAATAATATCTCCCAAGAGGATATGACTCACAAGAGGAGTAGTCAACCTATTCTTTTCTCCTCTCATAAACAACTGTCACAGGCACTTGAAAAGCAGCTAACATTTTTTGAAAGTGTACTATGTGCCAGACTCTCAGATATTTAATGGATTACCTCATTTATGCTTCACAATAACCCTATGAGGAAGGAACAACTATAATTCCCATTTTACAGATATGAGGTACAGAGGGTTTAAGTAACTTGCCTGGGTTACACAGTAAGTGGTGGAACAAGGTTGACTCCAGTACCACAGCTCTTAATCATCTATCACGCTGTCCTAGGGGATGGCATTTCAATGTGTCTGAATGTTTGTCACCATTGTAGTCATCTTTGAGGAAAGAAAAATGCATGGGGTATGGAGGTTTGTGTCAAACTCAATAACCTACAGGACTTTTTTTTGTACCTTGGACACTTTTGGCAGTCAGGTGAAGTCTACAGACTTCTTTTTCAGAATGTTTTTATGTACAAAGCTAAAAGACAAATGGGGCGGGGGGGGGGGCGACCCGGTGGCTCAGGTGGTTGGAGCTCCATGCTCCTAACTCCGAAGGCTGCCAGTTTGATTCCCACATGGGCCAGTGGGCTCTCAACCACAAAGTTGCCAGCTCAATTCCTCGAGTCCCGCAAGGGATGGTGGGCAGCACCCCATGCAACTAAGATTGAACAAGGCACCTTGAGCTGAGCTGCCGCTGAGCTCCTGGATGGTTCAGTTGGTTGGAGCGCTGCTCTCAACCACAAGGTTGCCGGTTAGACTTCTGCAAGGAATGGTGGGCTGTGCCCCCTGCAATTAATAACGGCAACTAGACCTGGAGCTGAGCTGCACCGTCCACAACTAAGATTGAAAGGACAACAACTTGACTTGAGAAAAGACCTGGAAGTACACACTGTTCCCCAATAAAGTGCTGCTCCCCTTCCCCAATAAAATCTTTTTAAAAAATTAATTAAAATAAAATAAAATAAAATTGGGAGCCAATTACACTGAAATACAGTTCTCAAAATAGTAAATCAATTTGCTATAGTAATATACTTATGTGTCTTTATAATATACTAAATAATATATAATGGTATATCTAGTGACTAAGAGTTTCATTGTACTATGAGCATAAATGATATTTCAAGATATTTTTATCTGCTATAATATGACATAGAAATATCGATTGGGATATCTGTTGGTGACAAAGTCACAGACACTGCTAATACTAATACTTGTTGCCTACCTTAGTAATGGAAGGACTTGTTAAATTTCTGTTACAGGATAGTAAAACTAAAGATGTGACTTTTTTTCCCATCCAAGTCCATAGGCTTCCTGAATTCTATCAATCAATTTCTTGGGGGTTTTTTGGGGGGAGGTTTACGGACCTCAGGTTAAGAATTCCTGTCAGCCAAACCTAGGAGCAGTTTCTGGGTGTACACATATTGTGCTGACTCAATGTATGGCTGAGATGTGGGTAAAGAAGAGACCTAGGCAACTGACCAGGAATTCCTGGATTCAGTGGTGATGACACCTACCCATACACCTATTGCTTAACAATGGAAAATTAAATGAATTAAAACTTGTTCTGCAATATCTGAGAATAAGTCCTTAAATGTGTTTCTAACACTTCCTGAAATGCAGTAAAGTATTACACAAAATTAAAAATTAAAGCAAATTTGGGGAAAAAAGGGATACAAATGTGTAGGAGTCTATTTAGGCATCTTGAGGGTCTATAGCTTTGGAACAAAAGAGAGGCCCCACCTGGTGAAGGATCAGCACATGGTGATGGCAAGTCTTCCTCATTCAGCCACCCCTATTCCCCAGCAACTTCAAAAGTGGTTAACAGAAAACAATATGGTCAAAACAGCATGGTACTGGCATAAAAACAGACACATAGATCAATGGAACAGAATAGAGAGCCCAGAAATAAATCCCATGCCTGTATGGTCATTTAATCTATGACAATGGAAGCAAGAATTTTACAGTGGGGTAAAGATAGTCTTCAATAAATGGTGCTGGGAAACCTGGACAGACACATGCAAAAAAATGAAGCTGGACCACCTCCTTACACCATATACAAGAATAAATTCAAAATGGATTAAAGACTTAGGAACCAGCCCGGTGGCTCAGGCGGTTGGAGCTCCATGCTCCTAACTCCGAAGGCTGCCAGTTTGATTCCCACATGGGCCAGTGGGCTCTCAACCACAAGGTTGCCAGTACGATTCCTCGAGTCCTGCAAGGGATGGTGGGCAGCGCCCCCTGCAACTAAAATTGAACATGGCACCTTGAGCTGAGCTGCCACTGAGCTGCCACTGAACTCCCGGATGGCTCAGTTGGTTGGAGCACAGGCTCTCAACCACAAGGTTGCCGGTTTGACTCCCGCAAGGGATGGTGGGCTGCGCCCCCTGCAACTAGCAACAGCAACTGGACCTGGAGCTGAGCTGTGCCCTCCACAACTAAGACTGAAAGGACAACAACTTGATTTGGAAAAAAGGCCTGAAAGTACACACTGTTCCCCAATAAAGTCCTGTTCCCCTTCCCCAATAAAATCTTTAAAAAAAAAATCTTTTAGAAAAATTAAAGACTTAAATGTAAGAACTGAAACCATAAAACTCCTAGAAGAAAATTTACAGACATTACCCAGAGTAAGATTTTTACTGATATATCCTCTCGGGCAAGGGAAGTAAGAGAAAAAATAAACGTGGGATTACGTCAAACTAAAAAGTTTTTTCACAGCAAAGGAAACCATCAATAAAACAAAAAGGGATCCTACTGAATGGGAGAAGATAAGGGTTTAATATCCAAAATGTATTAAAAAACTCACTCAATTCAACTCAAAAAAAAACAAACAACCCAATTAAAAAATGAGCAGAGGACATGAAAAGACATTTTTCTATAGAGGACACACAGATGGCAAACAGACACATGAAAAAATGCTCAACCTCACTAATCATTAGAGAAATGCAAATAAAAACCACAATGAGATACCACGTCACCCCAGTCAAAATGGCTATCATCAATAAATCAACAAACAACAAGTGCTGGCGAGGATGTGGAGAAAAGGGAACCCTTGTGCACTATTGGTGGGATTGCAGATTGGTGCAGCCACTATGGAAATCAGTATGGAGGTATCTCAAAAATCTGAAAATGGAACTACCTTATGATGCAGCAATTCTACTCCTAGGTATCTATCTGTCCAGAGAAACCCAAAACTCTAATTCGAAAAAATTTATGCACCCCTATGTTTATTGCAGCACTATACACAAATGGAAACAACCGAAATGCCCATCGGTAGACGACTGGATTAAGAAACTGTGGTACATTTATACAATGGAGTATTATGCAGCCATAAAGAAGAATGAAATCTTACCATTTGCAACAATATGGATGGACCTAGAGAACATTATGCTAAGTGAAATAAGTCAGACAGAGAAAGACAAATACCATAAGATCTCACTTATATGTGGAATCTAAAGAAAAGAATAAATGAATGAACTAATCAGAAACAGCCTCAGAGACATAGAGGAAAAACTGAGGGTTGCTAGATGGGAGCAGGGATGGGGATGAGGAGAAGGTGAGGGGATTAGAAAGCACAATCAGTAACCACAAGATTGCCATGGGGATAAGAAAGTCAGCTTGGGGACTATAATCAATAATGGTGTAAAGATTTTGTAGGGTATCTGATGGACACTTTGTTTATTAGGGAGACCACCTCAGGGATGGTGTAGATGCCTGATCACGGCGCTGTACACCTGAAGCTGAAGCTGAACAATAATGAATGTCAACTATAATGTTTTACATATATGTGGTCACAAGATGTGGAATACATCATTAGGAATAGAGACAGTGGAAATGTAATGGCTGTACGCGATGTCAGAGGGGTAGTAGATTGGGGGAGGGAGTTATCACTTTGTGAGGGATATAAATGATGAATGTCTAACTATTACATTGTTTTGTACACCTGAAACTAATTTAAAAATAAACGAACTAACTAAATACATAAATAAATAAAGATGAACTTGACTGCTTGCATAACCTCCCAGATAGAAGAAGATCCAAAGGAAAGGATCAGACCACTCTTGTTCATTACTGTTTCCCCAGCTCAGGACCTGGCTCCTACAAAGCCCTCAAGGGAGCTCTGTTGGATGTTAATTAGAAGCATCCTTTCGGGGGCTATCATAGAATCACCAGTCAGTGAGGGCTGTGGAACATCTGTGAGGTCGTCATCGTGTGCTTCATCACCATTTTGGAGGATGTCTGAGTAAAGAAATCAGGAGCAAACGGGTAAAGGGACAGTTGGACCAAGGAACCTAAAAGAGAATGAAGTATCTTCCCACTCACCAATCCTTTTTTCACAGACCACTTAACATGCCATCCTACAAACAGAAACAGAGGCACAGAGCAATGAAGAGAATTTTCCAACAAGACCATTGCGTTTGCCTGGAGTGAACTGCTTTAACATTGGGCCCAACATACACATTCAACAAGAGGCAATTTTCCCAGGATTTTATTCCCACAACAAATCTTATCATTTTCTGCTCCTTAAAAAAAATAATAAAAAAAAAAAAATGGAGATCAGAGAAGAACAATTTCAGAGCATGTGTGCCCAGAAATGTACTGAAGCCCTACAGTGATAGGGGCACAGATCAACACAATGGGACTAGTAACATAAATTTGACATCATTTGTTACTAGAATCTGAATAGTCAGAGGAAATTTGAGTTATATGTATATGGAATCTACATCTTAATACTAGGAAGGTTTTTTAGTAATAACAACAGCCAACATGATTGTTTACTCTGTGCCAGGCACTGTTTGAAGCACTTTATATGCATTAACATATTTAATTCTTAGAGCAAACTTAAAAGGTAATTGCTATTAATATTTATATATTACAGTTGAAATGAAGGTGCAGAGAGGTAGAAGTATATTGACTTAAATGCTATATTGACTGTATACTAGCTGCTGTAACAATAAACTTTGAAATCTCAGTGACTTAACACAATAGAAAGTTATTTCTCTCACACATAAGCCCAATAAGAGGTTGGGTGTTTAGGGACCTAGACTGATGGAAAGGTCTACCATTTTCAACACATTGCATCCAATGTCACTCTGGTTTCCTGAACCAGCCTGAAGGTGAAATGCATCCAATTCCACTGGCCAGAACTCACTTGCCCACACCTAACTGCAAAGGAGGCTGGGAAATGTAGTTGACCTGTGGGCCCAAAGGGAAACTAAATTGGTTTGGTAACTAGCTAGCTAGTCTGTCATGCCAACAGATCAGATAACTATTGACTCAAACAAAAAGCGTCCTTTTTTTCCCCAAAATGTGCTTTTGTAGTAGGCTAAAACCACTCATAGATGGGATTAGTGCATGGCTTTTTGTTTGTTTTTTAAGAAAGGAGAGATAATTATTTGCCTCTATGCTGAGAATATGGTGCTACTACCACTC
This sequence comes from Rhinolophus sinicus, assembly GCF_036562045.2. Lineage (NCBI taxonomy): Eukaryota > Metazoa > Chordata > Mammalia > Chiroptera > Rhinolophidae > Rhinolophus > Rhinolophus sinicus. The sequence goes on from NC_133756.1 coordinate 131,596,435, forward strand.
AGCAGGCTCTGAATTTTTCTGTAGAATTATTGTCAGAAAGCACGGCTCAAGAGCAACAGTTCTGATTTCAGGTCAAGATGGTGGAGTAGGTAAATGCTGTGCTTTCCCCCCTCATGACCACATCAAAATTACAACTAAAATACAGAACAACCATCACTGAAAATTGCTTGAAGTCTAGCTGAACAGAAGTCCTACAACTAAGGACATAAAGAAGAAGCCACCTCAAGACTGGTAGGAGGGGAAGAGTTGTGGAATGAGCTGGTCCCACACCTGCATATGACTGTTACAAATTGAGAGGGATATCTTGGCTGTGGAAGTCCCTGTGAGAGGAGCGAGGAGTCCCAGCCCCACACCAGGCTCCACAGCCCAGGATATTCCATTCCAGTGCCAGAGAGAGAAGTCTCCATAACTTCTGGCTGTGAAAACCAGTGGAGATTGTGGTTGGTGAGACAGAGGGTGGCTGGAGTCCCAGGCATTCCTTTTAAAAAGCCCACACATGGACTTACTCACTGAACTCAATAGCTGGGGCAGCAGTTTGAAAGGTGCCAGGGACACATGGGGAGAAACTGAGTTATCTGGCTTCAGGATGAAGGCTGGAGGGGCAGCTTTCTCCCAGACAGAAGTGCTGGCAGAATCCATTGTTTCTTTGTTGAGCCCTCCCCCTCCCAGTGTGCAGCTGCAGGTCTCCATCAACCTGGCTAACACCATTTGTTTGCCCTGCCATGTTGATTCCTGAGACCCTGCCCCACCCAAATTTTGGGCCCACCCAAGCTGCGTCCAGTGGCTTTTCCATACAAATGACTTGTCTTGGCTCATGCTGCAGGCTTTCCTAAAATCTGTCAAAGATTCACAAACCCCAAATAAGCAGCATCTGGCTTTACTGTGCACCACACGTCTTACCGAGCCGCCCCAAGCCCAGCACTAGCAGCAGTCAGCCTTGGTTCACAGCTTTGCCTCTTGAGGCACCTCCAAGCCCTGCATGGGTGGGAGCCATCTTCGGGTTACTTTGTGGCTCACACCAGGCAGCCTGGGCAGGGCAAGGCTGTGGCTGAACTTGGCCTGCAGTGGAGCTCCTACCAGGAGTCTGCAGGGCTGGCACAGTTGGTGGCCAGCTTCAGACTTAGCCAGAGCATCACCTGGCTGTCTCCAAGGACAACACACCCACAGGGCAGACTGAGCAGGCAGCAGAGCCCTGCTAAGGCAAATCTTGCTCTGTAGGGTCATCCCTGCACAACAGCCCCTCCATTGTAGTCAGGGCCAGTCCTCAGGACCAATCAGTCCAACGTTCAATCCCTCACATTGATATATAAACAGTAACCAAAGCCCAACTACAATAGGAGGGCCAACACAGCCCACACACCTGGAGCACCCAGCTCAGGTGACCAGAGAGACTGTGCCACTGGGCCCCAAAGGACACCTACTACATAAGTCTGCTCTAGTAAGACTGGGAGAAATAGCAGCTCTACCTAACACATAGAAACAAACACAGGGAGGCAGCCAAAATGGGGAGACAAAGAAACATGTCCCAAATGAAGGAATAGAACAAACCTCCAGAAAAAGAATCAAACAAAATGAAGACAAGCAATCTACCAGACACAGAGTTCAAAGCTCTGGTTATAAGGATGTTCAATAATCTCGGGGAGAACTTCAACAAAGAGATAGGAAACATAAAAATGGATAGAAAACATAAAAAAAAAACAGTCAGAAATGAAGATTACATTAGAGAAAATCAACAGATTAGATGAAGCAGAGAATTGAATCAGCGATTTAATAGCTAAGGTAGGGGATGCAATGGGTAAAAAAGGGGAAGTGATTAAGAAGTATAAATTGGTTGTTACACAGTATTCATAGGGATGTAGGATACAGCAAAAAGAACATAGTCATTAATAATGTAATAACTGTATGTTGGATCGATACTAGATTTTTTTGGGTGATAGATAGGGAGAGGTTTGGGGGATGGTGAAAAAGGTGAAGGGATTAAGAAGTACAAATTGGTAATTACAAAATAGTCATGGGGATATAAAGTAAAGCATAGGGAATAGAGTCAATAATATGGTAATAACTATGTATAATGCCAGGTGGGTACTAGACTAGTCAGGGGGATCACTTTTTAAATTGTATATGTGTAGATGTCTAACCTTATGCTGTAATCTGAAATTAATATAAAATAATATTGAATGTCAACTGTAATTGAAAAATTTAAAAAGGGGGAAATGGTGAAGGGAAATAAGAGGTTCAAATTTCCAGGTATAAAACAAGTCACGGGGATGTACTGTACAGCATCAGAATATAGTCAATAATATTGTAATAGTGTAGTACAGTGTCAGATGGTTGTTGGATTTATCGTGGTGATCACTTTAGGTATATAACTGTTGAATAACTATGGTATACACCTGAAACTAATATAATATTGTATGTTAGCTATAGTTTAATAAAAACCTTAAAAAATAACATTGGAGTAATGTATGGTGTCAGCTAGGTGCTAGTCTTATTGGGGTGATTACTTCATGAGGTATATAAATGTCTAATTGCCATGTAGTACACCTGAAACTAATGTAATATTGTATGTCAACTGTGTTTTGAAAATACATTTAAAAAATAAAAATAAAAAACAATTCTTACGTTTAAAAAAAAAGATCAACAGTTCTTACATTCGAATATTATTTTTAGTCCTTCAACATTTAATTGATGTATTGCCAAAAGATTTATACAGCACATAAACTATGCAGTTATCTGGAAAGTAAAATTTTTAACTATTATAATTTATTAAGTAATGTATTCTCTTAATTAATAGAAGCTAGAATGGTCTTGGCCACATATGCTTGGAAGATCTTTGGGGCCTGAGGCATTATCTGTCCATGTATTTACGTGGATCTAAACCTATTTTTTTAAGGAAAGTCTTAGGCCTATCCCAAACAGCAATAAGATGGCCTTCCTTTCAGGCTGTCACACTGTTAGGCTCCTTACTTCTCTGAAAGAATGTCAATTCTACCTTCAGCTCCACTGATTGTCACAACAGCTATTAATTAATAGCAAAGACCATTTCTATTCTAGTTTCTTGCTAGAGAAATAACTTCAAACTCTATACCGCATATTATTCATCAAAAGCTCAGGTGAAAGAAGTACCCACTACTCACTGAGGGTTACTGTGTTTCCCCGAATATAAGATTGGGTCTTATATTAATTTTTGCTCCAAAATATGCATTAGAGCTTATGTTCAGGGGATGTCATCCTGAAAAATCATTCTAGGGCTTATTTTCCAGTTAGGTCTTATTTTCGGGGAAACAAGATACTTGAAAGATACATAATGCATCCATTTCTCTAGACATTCTAAGTGTTCTTTTTTTTTTTTAACAGGTCTTTATTGGGGAACAGTGTGTACTTCCAGGCCTTTTTTCCAAGTCAAGTTGTTGTCCTTTCAATCTTAGTTGTGGAGGGTGCCGTTCAGCTTCAAGTTGTTGTCCTTTCAGTCTTAGTTGTGTAGGGCGCAGCTCAGCTCCAGGTCCAGTTGCCATTGCTAGTTGCAGGGGGCACTGCCCACCATCCCTTGTGGGAGTCGAGGAATCGAACTGGCAACCTTGTGGTTGAGAGGATGCGCTCCAACCAACTGAGCCCTCCAGGAGCTCAGCGGCAGCTCAGCTCAAGGTGCTGTGTTCAATCTTAGTTGCAGGGGTCAGAGCCCACCATCCCTTGCCTAAGTATTATTTCTGATTTACAGCTGCTAGAATAAGCTGTGTGGCTGGATCACCTCTGGACCCTGTAGAACTGCTTTACACTGCGTTGCACTTTGGCTTTATGCACTAAAGTTAGTTTAAGAGACAGCCCTAGCAATCTTGCTGTTGTATAAATTGTAAAGAGGACTTTGACCTTTATGTCATAGAGTGACTCAATAAAGAAATATTTCTCTCAGAAATTAATACCAGGAAGCTACATTTCTCTTAAGTACTTCATTGTTATCATAGGAACACTGAATTTCATAATTGTTCATATTCCCCTATTGTTTTGTTCCTAGAAGCTCAGAATCAAATATACAGCCCAGACATAGCTATTGTTTAAAACTGTGTAATATATGCCTTTGTATGCCAATCCTAACAACTGACTTGTTTATTTTCCTTCTCTTGTTTGCCTTTACTTCTGACCTCCGCCCCAATTACTCAACTCATTTATTTTCTGTTATGTTGTATTTCTATAAGTTGCTCTGAATCCTTTTGGGAACATACAAACTTTACATGTTTGAGAATGTATTTGCATGCATATGTTTAAAGCAATGCTCATGTATTTGGAATAACAAACAAAAGATTTTGAGCCACATGTTTGCTTAAATACTATTATTGAGTATTTTTCATAACAGCAAATTTTGCATTGGAATTCATGTTTGTTTCTTTCCTTATACCACTGCTTCTAATATTTGTCCAACCCGTGCTGCAAACCCCTGTCTGCCCTTGCTTTTTCTTAAGCTCTTTCTCAACCCATTGCCAAATCTTCCTCCAAGGACCTCAGATCTTGCTGTTCTCTCAGCCTGGAAGATTCTTACTGATGGGCCCCTTCATGACAGCTCCTCAGAGAAGCTTCCTGACCCCCATTCTCCCTAAAGCTGATGTTTGTCCCTTACCCACCCCACCTCATTGTTCTCCCTCATAAGGCCCTACTTTTTTCCTTCACAGCACCTTCTGTCTTTGTTTTATGAATTCACTTTCTAGTTACCTGTGTCCTCCATTAGAGGGTGAGCTCATGAGGGAAAGTGCTGTGCTTCATCTAGGTCTTAAGATGAATGAATAAATCCAGCCCGAGAACTGCAGAAAATCTCTTCTGACTCTTCTGTACCCTAAGGATAGTTCCCTTTTCTGAACTTCTGAATTTACTCCTGTCTGACCACAATCACTCACTACATTGAAACGTTTTGATTTCTCTTTGTTTCATGTTTCAGTATGGGTTTCCTCAATCATGTTGTGCGTTTTTAATTATTTGGCTAATGGTTAGAGGCACACTGAAGTTACAGGCAATAGTATGTGGATTTCAACAAGGGATTTAAATAGTCTCTTGTGATATTCATGAGAGCAATGACGACAGGAAGGCAAGAAGAGGAGGTAGAAAGGGAGCTTATATTTATTCAGAACTCCTTAGATCAGGCAAGACAGGAACCAGTGAATGCAAGTGATAGGAAGGCAGATTTCAGCTTACATCTTTAATGAGGGTAAGACAAAACTAGAATTAGTTTCCTTGGAAAGGTCACTGAGCACATTTCATGCACCAGGCACGAGGGCTGAGGCGTGAACAAGACCTGGTCCCTCTTCTCATGATATTGACAGTGAAGGTTAGAAGGAATCCATCTCAGAAAATGTTCTATTAAGCCTGGAATCAGAGATTCCAGCACAGGGCAGAAGCCAGAGTCAGGGGTAGACAGAAGTGTGTGAACATTTGTTGAGTGCTTACTGTATGTCAGACACCATTAAAAGCACTGTACATAACCTCCACATTCCCTTAAGACCCACGGATCCTTGACGGGAAGAACATTGTAGTGTTCTTGGGTCCTCTAGAGCCCTGAGTGTTGTTGTACACAGAGGAGACATTTGGAACTCAATTGATTACTGATATCATTCAAGTGCTTCAATGGTAATGAGAAGCTGGTAACATTCATATAACCGTAACACAGAAGGTAAAATAAAAATTAATAATAACCACAAAAAAAAAAAAGCTAAATTATTTGAGAGTCCACTTAAAAAAAAATTTTTTTTTTCAGTTACAGTTGACATTCAATATTATTTTGTATTAGTTTCACATGTGCAGCACAGCGGTTAGACATTTATATACTTTATGCAGTGATCACCCCAATTAGTCTAGAACCCACCTGGCACAATACATAGTTGCTGCAACATTATTGACTATATTCTCTATGCTGTACTTTACATCCCTGTGACAATTTTGTAACTATCAATTTGTGTTTCTTAATCCCTTCACCCTTTCCACACAGCCCTTCAACGCCCCTCCCATTTGTCAACCATCAGTTCTCTGTATCTATGAGTCTGTTTCTGTTTTGTTTGTTCATTTATTTTGTTCTTTAAATTCCATATATAAGTGAGATCATATAGTATCTGTCTTTCTCAGTCTGACTTATTTCACTTAGCATAATATCCTCTAGGTCCATCCATGTTGTCGCTATGGTAAGATTTCACTCTTTTGTGGCCAAGTAATATTCCATTGTATATATGTATCACATCTTCTTTATCTAATCATCTACTGAGGAGCTCTTGGGTGGCTTCCATATCTTGGCTATTGTAAATAGTGCTGCAATAAACACAGAGGTGCATATATCTTTTCCAATTAGTGTTTTGGATTTCTTCAGATAAATACCCAGAAATGGAATTGCTAGGTCATAGAGTAGTTCTATTTTCAATTTTTTGAGGAGACTCCAAACCGTTTTCCATAGGGACTGCACCAATTTGTAATCCCAACAACAATGCACAAGGGTCCCCTTTTCTCTGCATCCTTTTCAACACTTATTTGTTAATTTATTGATGATAGCCATTCTGACAGGTACAAGGTGATATTCATCGTGATTTTAATTTGCATTTGTCTGATGACTAGTGACATTGAGCATCTTTTCATATGTCTGTTGGCTATCTGTATATCATCTTTGGAGAAATTTTTATTCAGGTCCTCTGCTCATTTTTTAAATTAGATTGTTTGTTTTTTTGGTGTTGAGTTGTATGAGTTTTTTAAATAAATTTTGGATGTTAACACCTTATCAGATGTATCACTGGTGAATATCTTCTCTCATTTAGTAGTCTCTCTTTCTGTTTTGTTGGTGGTTTCCTTTGCTGGACAAAAACTTTTTAGTTTGATATAGTACCATTTTTAAATTTTTTTCTTTTCTTTCCCTTGCCTGAAGAGATAGATCAGAAAAAATATTTCTAAGAGCAATGTCAGAGAGTTTACTGCCTGTGTTTTCTTCTAGGAATTTAATGGTTTTGGATCTAACATGAAAGTCCTTAATCCATTTTGAGTTTATTCTTGAATATGATGTAAGAAGGTCGTCCAGTTTCATTTTGTGTATGTATCTGTTCAGTTTTCCCAACACCATTTATTGAATAGACTGTCTTTACTCCATTGTATATTTGTGCCTCTTTTGACGATATTAAATGACTATAAAGGCATGGGTTTATTTCTGGACTCTCTATTCTGTTTCATTGATCTATGTTCTGTTTTATGCCAGTACCATGCTGTTTTGATTCTTATAACCTGGTACTATAGTTTGATATCAGGTAGCATGACACCTCCAACTGTTCTTCTTTATCAAGATTGCTGTGATTCAGGTTCTTTTGTGGTTCCTCCACATAAAGTTTAGAATTACTTGTTCTAGTTCTGTGAAAAATGCCATTGGTATTTTGAGAGGAATTGTATTGAATCTATAGATTGCTTTGGGTCGTATGGACATTTTAACAATGTTAATTCTTCCTATCCATGATCATGGTATATGCTTCCATTTATTTGTATCTTCTTTGGTTTTTTCTTCAGTGTCTTATAGTTTTTCAAGTATAGGTGTTTTACCTCCTTGGTTAAATTTATACCTAGGTATTTTATTTTTTTGATAAACTGTAAGTGGGATGATTTTTTAATTTCTCTTTCTGACAATTCATTATTGGTGTATAAAACGCAACTGATTTCTAATATTAATTTTGTATCCTGCTACTTTACTGAATTCTTTTATCACTTCTAATAGTTTTTTGGTGCAATAGTTAGGGTTCTCTACATATAGTCTCATGTCATCTGAAAATAATAACAATTTTCCTTCTTCCTTTCCATTTAGATGTCTTTTATTTCTTTTTCTTGTCTGATTGCTGTAGCTAGGAGTTTCAATAAATGTTGAATAAAAGTGGTGAAAGTGAGCATCCTTGTCTTGTTCCTGATCTTGAGGAGAACGCTTTTAGCTTTTCCCCATTGAGTATATAATATTAGTGGGTTTGTTGTAATGTCCTTTATCATCATGTTGAGGTATGTTCCCTGTATTCCCACTTTGCTGTTTTTATCATAAATGGATTTTGTCAAATGCTTTTTCTGCATCTATTGATATGATCATATGATTTTTATCTTTCATTTGTTTAGGTGGTGTATCATATTAGTTGATTTGCAGATAGTGAACCAACCTTACATCCCAGGAATAAATCCCATTTGATCATGGTGCATGATCTTTTTAATGTATTGTTGAATTTGGTTTGCTAATATTTTATTGAGGATTTTTGCATCTATGTTCATCAGGGATACTGGCCTATAATTTTCTTTTTTTGTAATATCTTTGTCTGGTTTTGGAATCAGGGTAATGGTGGCCTTGTAAAACGAGCTTGGGAGCTTTCCTTCCTCAAGAACTTCTTTGGAATAGTTTGAGAAGGATAAGTGTTAATTCTTCTTTGCATGTTTAGTAAAATTTACCTGTGAAACTATCTGGTCCAGGACTTTAGTTTGTTGGGAGTTTTTTGATTATTGATTTAATTTCATTAGTAGTAATCGGTCTGTTCAGATTTTCTATTACTTCTTGATTCAGTCTTGGAAGTTTTTATGTTTCTAGGAATTTGTTCACTTCTTTCAGATTGTCCAATTTGTTGGCATGTAATTGTTCATAATATTTTCTTATAATACTTTGTATTTCTGTGGTGGTCAGTTGTCCCTTTTCTTTCATTTCTGATTTTATTTATTTGGGTCTTCTCTTTTTCTTGATGAGTCTAGTTAAAGGTTTATCAATTTTGTTTATCTTTTCAAACAATAAGCTCTTGGTTTCATTGATCTTTTACATATTTTTTTAAAAACTCTACTTTGTGAATTTCCATTCTAATCTTTATTATTATCTTCTTTCTACTCACTTTGGGCTTGTTTGCTGTTCTTTTTCTAGTTCATTTAAGTGTAAGGTTAGATTGTTTATTTGAGATTTTTCTTGTTTCTTGAAGGAGGCTGCATTACTATGAATTTATTTCCCTGTTAGGGTTGCTTTCGTCATCTTCCATCAATTTTGTGTTGTGTTATCATTTCAGTTTGTCTCAAGGTATCTTTTGATTTTTTTATCCTTGATCTCATTGTTGACCCATTTATTATTTATTAGCATGTTGTTTAGCCTCAATGTATTTGTGTATTTTTCAGTTTTTTTCTTGTAATTGATTTCTAGTTTCTTACCATTGTGGTCAGAGAATTTGCTTGATATGATTTCAATAGTCTTAAATTTACTGAGCCTTGTTTTGTGGGCTAACATATGGTCTACCTTGGAAAATGTTCCATGTGCACTTGAAAGGAATGTATATTCTTCTACTTTGGGGTGAAATGCTCAAAAATGTCAATTAACTCCATCTGGCCTACTGTGTCATTTAAGGCCACTGTTTCCTTGTTGGTTTTCTACCTGGAAGATCTGTCCATTGGTGTCAATTGGGTTTTAAAGTCCCTTACTATGTTTCTATTACTGTTGATCTCTCCCTTTATGTAGGTCAATATTTGCTTTATATATTTAGGTGCTCCTGTGTTGGGTGCATAAATGTTTACAAGGGTTATAGTCTCTTGTTGGATTGATCCCTTTATCATTATGTAATGTTCCTCTTTGTATCTGATTATAGGTTTTGTTTTAAAGTCTATTTTGTCTGATATAAGTATTGCTACCCCAGTTTTGTTTGTTTGTTTGTTTCCATTCATATGAAATACCTTTTTCCACCCCTTACTTTCAGTCTGTTTGTCTTTTGACCTGAAATGGGTCTCTTATAGACAGCATATGTATGAGTCTTGTTTTCTTATCCATTCAGCTACCCTATGTCTGTTGATTGGAGCATTTAATCCATTTACAGTTAAAGTGATTATTGATAGATACACAGCTATTGCCATTTTATTATTCATATTTATGTTCTTTTGTTTTTGTTTTTCCACTTCTTCTTCTTAAAGAAGTCCCTTTAACATTTTGTAATACTGGTTTAGTGATAATGAACTCCTTCAACTTTTTCTTGTCTGGGAAGCTCTTTATCTGTCCTTCAATTTTAAATGATAGTCTTGCTGAGTAGAGTAATCTTGGTTGTAGGTGCTTACTTCTCATCACTTTGAATATTTCATGCCAATCCCTTTGGCTTGCAAAATTTCTGTTGAGAAATCAGCTGACAATCTCATGGGCTCTCCCTTGTAAGTAACTAGCTGCCTTTCTCTTACTACTTTTAGGATTCTCTCTGTCTTTATCTTTTGCCATTTTAATTATAATATGTCTTGGTGTGGGCCTCTTCGGATTCCTCTTGTTTGGGACAATCTGCACTTCCTGGACTTGTATGTCTATTTCCTTCACCAGGTTAGGAAAGTTTTCGGTCATTATTTCTTCAAATAGTTCTCAATCCTTTGCTTTCTCTCTTTTTCTTCTGGTACCTCTATGATGCATAAATTGTTACACTTGATGTTGTCCCAGAGGTCTCTTAAACCATCGTCTTTTTTGGGGGCGGGGGGATTTTCTTTTCTTTTTGTTGCTCTGATTGGATGTTTTCTGCTATCTTTCCTTCCAAGTCACTTATTTGATTCTCTGCTTCATCTAGTCTCCTGGTGATTCCTTCTAGTGCGTTCTTTATTTCAGTTATTGTATTCTTAATTTCTGATTGGTCCTTTTATTAGGGTTTCTATATCCTTTTTTTATGCTTACTATGTCTTAGTTGAAATTCTCACTGAGTTAATCTAGTCTTCCCCTAAATTCATTAAGCATCCTTATAACCATTGTTTTGAATTCTGTATCTGGTTGGTTGCTTGCCTTCATTTCATTTATTTCTTTTTCTGGAGTTTTTTCCTCTTCTTTCATTTGGGGCATATTTCTTTGTTTCCTAATTTTGGCTAGCTCTCTGTGTTTGTTTCTATGTATCAGGTAGATCTGCTACATCTCCAAGTCTTGGCCAGGTGACCTCACATAGTAGGTGCCCTGTGAAGCCCAGCAGTGCAATCTCCCTTGTCACTTGTGCTGGGGGCTCCAGGAGTGTCCTTTGTGTGTGTTGTGTGTGCCTTCCTATTATAATTCAGCCTTTATTGCTATCATCACATCAGTGGGTGGGATTGACTCACAGGCTGACTGGCTGTGGGGTTTGGCCACATCCACAACTTATGGGGGGCTGACCCTGGGGAGTGGGGTTCTTCCCATTGGGCTCTGGTGTCTGTTGAGACCACCTTTTGGGTATGCTGTTTGTGGGGATTATTGGTTGGTGATCTAGATACTATTTAAATATGCTGCTTTGCTGTGGTCTGAAGCCTACCTCCAGGTATGTTGGTTCTGGGACCTCTTGGGAGTGGCTCTGGTGCTGGCCCATGTCAGTCACTGCCTGTGACTGGCTGGGGACTACCTGGTAGGAACTACAAAGTGATCCGCTGTTGGTCATTCCCTGTGTTACCTGGAGGCACATGGGAGAGGAAAAATAACATCCACCTGCAAGCTGCAGGGAGAAGGATTCTACACAGGGAAAATGGCAATTGTCCCTCCAGTCCTTGCTCGGAAACCACACAACTCAGTCTCTCCCTCTATGTCTCTGACTCTTCTCAATTAATGTACCTCTGCCAGAGCCCACGGTGCGTGATTGCAAGAAAGTGAATTTGTGCATGGGCCCTTTAAGAGGATGTCTGGGTTCCCCACAGCCTTCCATCTCACCCGGATTGTCAGAACTCCCTCTGTTTTTCACAGCCAGATGTTATGGGGCTCTTCTTCCCAGCACTGGTGTTCCAGACTGGTGGGTGAATGTGGGGCTAGGACCCCTCACTCTTCGCGGGGATCTCTGCAGCTGAGATATCCCTCCCAATTCTCAACCACCACACGTAAGTGTAGGATGAGTCCATTTTATGTCTTGGCCCCTCCTACCAGTCTGAAGGTGGCTGCTTCTTCATATCCTTCGTTATAGGACTTTTGTTCAGCTAGGCTCCAGGTTGATTGTTCTATAATTTATTTGTAATTTTAATGTGGTCACAGAAAGAGGCAAGCACAGTGTTTATCTATTCTGCCATCTTCACCAAGGTCACTTTTTGCAGTTGTTGCCAAAGCTGAATTTACACCTAGGATTTTCTGGCCTGTAGTCCTGAATTTAGATTTCACAGCAGCGCCTCTCCCCCCAGGTGCATGAGGAAACTGTAATTGTTATATAGCCAGTCATTATAGAAATAGTGGAATATAACTACAACTATGCCATCTGTAATAAGAATCATGATGAAAGCTCTACATACTATTTTAAATTTGCTGCAAGTTTTGTTTCCTCTACCTTTACATAAATGAGTCTATTTTCTTTTAATTTTTATTATTTTTTTTGGGGGGGAAGGGGTACAGGACTTTATTGGGGAACAGTGTGTACTTCCAGGCCTTTTTTCCAAGTCAAGTTGTTGTCCTTTCAGTCTTAGTTGTGGAGGGCACAGCTCAGCTCCAGGTCCAGTTGCCGTTGCTAGTTGCAGGGGGCGCAGCCCACCCTCCCTTATGGGAGTTGAACTGTGGTTGAGAGGATGCGCTCCAACCAACTGAGCCATCCGGGAGCTCAGCGGCAGCTGAGCTCAAGGTGCCGTGTTCAATCTTAGCTGCCCACCATCCCTTGCGGGACTGGAGGAATTGAACTGGCAACCTTGTGGTTAAGAGCCCATTGACCCATGTGGGAATCGAATCGGCAGCCTTCAGAGTTAGGAGCATGGAGCTCTAACTGTCTGAGCCACCGGCTGGCCCAGTGAATTTATTTTTAAAGGAGCATTTTACTTTAGATCCAGCAGGGGGAGCCAGGTTCACACTGATTACAGGCCAAAAAAAAACACAATTTATCCAGACAAGCATGAATTGTTAACCTACCTTGCCTGCTGGTCTGAAGCAGAAAGGGAAGCAGCCAGGGTGGGAAAGTGTCAGACTAGAGATCGGTGATGGAGCAGCTAATAGGAGAGAGTAGTCTCCCTCAGGGAGGAAGAGACCTTTGAATTGGATCTTGAAGGACAGTTAGCATTCCTCAGTCAATCCTGGTTGAAACTGACATTCTAGACTGTGGGAATAATATGAGCAAATAACAGGTGCAGTGTATTTGTAGAATTATAGGGAAGGAACATGGTTGAGGGTAGGTAAGGTAATTCTGGAAAGGTAACTTGACTAAGTGGGGTTTATTTAAAAAATGTTGGATAATAGCTAACAGTAATAATTAATATTTGTGTTAAACAAATATCTAATATTCAACAACCACTAATATAGCACTTACTATGTTCCAAATGCAGTTTTAAGCACTTCCTAAGTATGAACTAATTTAATCTTCACATAATCTGATTATTATCCCCATTTTCAAATGAAGAAACTGAGGAAAAGTGAGGTTGAATAACTTGAGACGGGCTCCAGAGTCTCTGCTACTGATCTAATATTTGACCTGAGGTATTTCCTATGATTCTCACAACTCTGAAGTCAGTGATATCATTACAGCCATTTTGTAGATGAGGAAAGAAACATAGGTTTAACTAATTTGCCTATGGTCACACAACTAGTAAGTGATGGAGAAAGGTTTAAATCCAATCAGTCTGACACCAGAGCCCATGTTTTGGGGGTTGGCTTGTTTTCTTTCTTTTTAAAAATTTTGATATACATTCAAAATGGTTCAAAATTCAAAAGTTCTAAAACAGTATACAATGAAAAGTCTCTTTCCATATCTGTTACCAGCTACCCAATTTTCTCCCTGAAAACCATTGCTATTGGTTTCTTATGTTCCCTTCTATTTTATGTGTATGTGTATGTACATATATACACATATATTCATATATATGTACATACACACATACATGTTATTATTATATATATATACATATAATCTATATATATTAAATATAAATAACATACATATGTTATTTCCCCTGTACTATCACACAAATTGTGTATGCTACACATACTGTTCTGCATTTTCTTTTAAAACTTAATGATATATCTTTTGAATGGCTGCATACTATTTCTGAGTATCGATATCCTATATTTTATTTAACCAGTGCCTTACTGTTAGGTGTTTTCCAATCCTTATAAACAATAAATGGCAATGAATAAAGGCTTTATAAATAATAAATGGCAATGAACAAAGACTCTTGTGTATATGTAATTTCCCACATATGTAAGCCTATCTGCAGAGTAAATTCCTAGAATATATTTGCTGGTCGAAGATATCTGAATCTGTAATTTTGATAGAAGTTGTCAAATTGCTCTCTGTAGAGACAGTATCAATATAAGAGAGTGTCTGTTTCTCCATTCCTTCACCATCACAATGTGGTAAGTGAAAAATTATCTCAGTGCAGGTTTAATTTGCATTTCTCTTATAGGTGAAATTGAACATCATTCCATGTGTTTAAGAATTTAAGAGTCATTCAACATTTTTTTTTGGGGGAACAGGACTTTACTGGGGAACAGTGTACTTCCAGGACTTTTTTCCAAGTCAAGTTGTTGTCCCTTCAATCTTAGTTGTGGAGGGTGCCGTTCAGCTTCAAGTTGTTGTCCTTTCAGTCTTAGTTGTGGAGGGTGCAACTCAGCTCCAGGTCCAGTTGCCATTTCTAGTTGCAGGGGGCGCAGCCCACCATCCCTTGTGGGGGTCGAACCAGCAACCTTGTGGTTGAGAGGACGCACTCCAACCAACTGATGGGAGCTCAGCAGCAGCTCAGCTCAAGGTGCCGTGTTCAATCTTAGTTGCAGGGGGCGTAGCCCACCATCCCTTGTGGGACTCAAGGAGTTGAACTGGCAACCTTGTGGTTGAGAGCCCACTGGCCCATGTGGGAATCGAACTGGCAGCCTTTGGAGTTAGGCGCATGGAGCACTAACTGCCTGAGCCACTGGGCCAGCCCCAACATTTTTTTTTTTTTGGTAGACTATTTAATCACAACTTTTGTCCATTTTTCTTTTGGGTTGTTGAGGGGTGTGTGTGTGTGTGTGTGTGTGTGTGTGTGTGTGTGTGTGTGTGTTCCAGCTCCTACCCAAAAATCTACATGCGATTTTTCAGCCCCAACTGTAGGCAATTATAAAGGTTTCACTTAGTGGGCCTCACAGTGAAACCTGATGCACGGGCAGTGCATTTCAATCTTTCAAGGGAGCTCTAGTCAAGTGCTCAGGCTCTCCTGAAGGCAGGCCATGGTCTGAAGCATATCTGCCTTTCTAGACCAGGAAGCTTCATTTGGAGTTCTCTTTATTTAGGACTCTCCTCAGGGGCCTCTGCTGAGGCCTCCTTATTAGTGGGGGAGAAGGAAGGGAGAAATCTTGAAGACACTGTTCTGCCCTCTGACTCAGTACTGAGTACTTTTCCACTCCTAGCCCTCTGCTAACCCTCCCAAGCCCACCCAACCCCCACATCTGTGCCGATCCACCTGAACTGTGATTGATATTTCATGGGGCAAAAGGCAACAGGAGGGAGTCTGAATTTTCCCTGGTTTTAGCCTCTTGCTTATATTATCACAGTAAGTGATGAAAGCCTTGACTGTTACCTTTAGTTTTGGCTTCTTGTTTTAATCGAGTACTCTGAACATCTGGTAACTCAGCTCTCTCAAACTCGGCTGAGCCCTTAACTAGAAATAAGTCAACACACACACACACACACACACACACACACACACAATCAACATAAACAATGAGAAGAGACAGCTGAGAGGATGACTAAACTGGGGCCTAAGGGGGTTCCCAGAACATGGGACTTTCAGTGCTGTCACGTGAGGCATCCGGCAGGGTTTCAGCTCCCGCTCCCCACATAAGAACACAGGACATGGTTAGGCCCAAAAGGAACACCCACGGAGCCATAGAGAGGGGAGTCATACCACTATAGTCTCACTGGAGGCTGGATTCACACAACGTGCGACCTGCTGTCCGCTTGTCTGCCAACCGACCGACGACTCTCTCCCCCCGACACAGCCGCAGCAGTTGTATCAATGGCCAGTTGGCTAACCAGCTACAGCTGACCGCCATCTACTACTCGAGCCAGCACCTTTCCAGGTGAGACAGAGAGCCTGGAAACTGCTCTCTGGGGCGCTGTCCCCACAAGTGCTAAAACTGAGTTTGCTGAGTATTTTCTCGGTTTTAAAATTGAATCTCAACCCAAGAATCCCTTCAGTCCTGAGGCAAACTGGGTAGTTAGTCACTCTGTGTGAGATTAGACACTTGTAGTGTGTACATCAACCCTGACCTCTGCAATCCAGTGGGAATATGAAAAGGAGACTCAGAAAACTGTGAGGCAGAAAGGTGTGATTAAAAAAACAAAACTATAAACAACTGGGGGTAAGGATCCCAGAGAAAAGTTATTGAAGCAGAAAGTGTCAACTAGAAAGATATTCAAAGTAGATGTGGTTTGAAAGATTGGGTATACTTAGATACATATTTTTCAATAGACAAATCCATTTTGTGCTGACTGGAAAAAAATATCACAGACATTTAGGATGCTTACTTTATAAAGTATTATAGTTGGCTTGCAGTCTAACAACTAATGAAAAACATATCATGGCATGTGGCTTAGTGGGGATAAAGTATATATAAAGTTGTCTTTTTGTGACTGGCTTATTTTACTTAGTATAATGTCCTCAAGATTAATCCATATTTGTAATGTAGCAGGTGTCAGAATTTCTTTCCTTTTGAAGGCTGAATAATATTCCATTGTGTGTATACAACATCACTTTTTTTTTTATCCATTCATCTACTGATGGACACTTGGGTTGCTTCTGCCATTTGGCTATTGTGAATAATGCTGCTATGAACATGGGTACACAGATATCTCTTTGAGACCCCGCTTTCAATTCTTTTGACTATATACCCAGAAGTGGAGTTACTGAATCATATGGTCATTCTATTTTTAATTTTTTTGAGGGACAGCAATACTGTTTTCCACAGTGGCTGCCTCGTTTTACATTCCTACCAACATTGCACAAGGGTTCCAATTTCTCTGCATCTGCATCAACACTTGCTATTTTCTGGTTTTGCTTTTGTTTATTTTACAGTTGTCATCCTAATGGGCAAGAGGTAGTTTCATATTGTGGTTTTGTGGTTAATTAAAAAAAAAGAATCAAAGTAAAATCTTTTTTAAAAGGGCTGCATGAGGTTAACAGGTCAAAACTGCAGTTCTAAAAGGCTTCTGAGGTCCTTATTCCCATCCCATCCCTATTTGCCCCCCAGTCCTGCTCCCCAGGCATCTTTTTTCAACATTTAGTTGTTCTTCTGGTCCTTGAGTCCATTGTCCTAAATATTGTGCTAATATTTTTATTTCTTGATTTATCTGTTTCAGTCATTATTATTTTGTAATTATGTCAGACAAAGATTTAGGATTCTTTGACCATTCTCTTCCTCCACTTCTCCCATTCTCCCAATATAATTATGTGAACGTTTAGTTAAATGACTAAGTATACTTCACTACTGAGGCATGTGTTGTTCATAAATTGTTTCCAGACTTACATATATTTTTGTTTTCTTTTTCCAGATTTAGTAATTGCCTCATTTTAAAATGTGCTCTATTTTCTCCATATCTATTGTTAACTCTTCCCACCCATTCCAACGGCCTCTTATTACAGGCTTTTATAGAGATAAACATATCAGACAACTCGTGATCACGTTTTCCTGGGCATGCTCCTCCCGGAGACCTCTGGCAGTCTCCATGCATTCTTTTCTAAACCTGCTATCTACTTGTTGTCTAGGGACTTCAATTCCAGTCACTTTTAAAAATTCTAAGCCAATCAAAATTTCAGGTTAAAACCATGTCTGACGTTAGTTAGCTTTGGCTGCTTTCTATTTGAGTTCTTAGGATGGTGAGTTCTAGCCTTCACGTGTTTAGCATTACACTCGTTCCTCCATGACACAACCTCTTCGTGAGGATGTTATTGCCCAGGGTCCTAGAGTTATGTAGGATAATGCAGACAGATGAAGAAACGTCAAGAGGAAAGTACGAGTATACAGTGGGCACATTACAAAAAATCTAGGGAAAAAAATGTGGAAAGAATGAAGGACAATAATCCCAAACCTCTCATAATCCCAGAACCAAATGCAACCGCTGTTAACATTAAGTGAAAAGACATGGACACTTTTAAGGCTGATAGAAGATTTTTTTCCTTTATGATTTTTCTTCAAGGATGCATATCGTATTCGGAGACTAAAACTCTTGTACTTAAATGATCATGATGTATTTCATACTCTTTACTGGCTACACATGAATGCAACTAGCCACCCCTGACAGAAAATCAGGATTTGATTGCTTGCCATCCAGATTTAATTATGCAAAGTTCAGGAGAGAAAGAGAAAGTCTCCCCAGCAAACTCGCTGTTTCTCCAAAATCAAGTCTTAGAAGATGCCCAAGACAAAATGGTCAGAAATGCAGCAGGTAGGATCAAATACATGTTTATCAGTCCTCACAGCTCAGAAGCGCTCTGTCCTCTGGCACATCACAAAGAAAACAGCCTCTCTTTGTGCTTGTTTTATTGTCTACCTGCCTCCCTCACTCCCTCTCTGTTCCATTTTTCCTTCCTTCTTTTACCAACACATTATTACAACAGCACATCACAGACATTCTAACGGCTATAGCACCTTGAGGGTATGCTAACATGTTATCAATCAGAATCCTAATTCTATCATTTCCCTGAGTCTTAAACCCTTCACCCTTCAGGCTGCATTGCTGGCTGTAACAAAGGGCTGGACTCCCCTTTATGTAATCTAGTTTCCTCCTTGTTGCTTCCACATCTAACAGTAAACTTCCTGAGGGTGGGAACTACTGTTTCTTCATCTTTGTTTTCCCAAAAGTATAGGCACTCAATAAATGGAGTATCATATTAACAGGATGAAATCTAATAAGACAGGATTTGTTTTTATATCCTACACCAGGAGAAACAACTCATCTGATCCAGGAAGTCTGTCTCTATGGAGACAGAGCATTTATTAAACATGCACTATATCTATGTACCATGTTAGATTCTTTACAAACATCCACTAAT
The DNA here is from genome assembly GCF_036562045.2 of Rhinolophus sinicus. Classification (NCBI taxonomy): domain Eukaryota; kingdom Metazoa; phylum Chordata; class Mammalia; order Chiroptera; family Rhinolophidae; genus Rhinolophus; species Rhinolophus sinicus. Next base: position 131,615,347 of record NC_133756.1, read on the forward strand.
TCAATCTTACAGTAACCCTATATAGTAGGTATCATTAGTGGCCTCAGTTTACAGTTGAGGTAACTGAAGTGAAAGAGGTCAAGCTACTTGTGTGAAAATACATTATGAGAGGGATAGATGGGATTTGAGAAAGTAAAAGTCTGCTCTGCCATTCATGAAGCTGGTGGGGGTGGGGGTGGAGAATAGTTATAGATAAAGCTAACTGCAAAGTTGGTAAGAACCACAGGACACACTGCAGCTATAAGTGTCATAACAATCTCCTTCTTTGAGTAACTACTGCTTTCTTACTCAATGAAAAGCACCGTTTTCTAAAAAGCTAGACTATCAGAAACTTTGCTGTTCGAAATTATATCAGTCAAAAGGAAACACCTTATCTTTGCCTAGAGATTTTTTAAGTCACTTTGATACAGAGAGGCTGCCTTCATTTCTAACCTAGGTGAGAATTTCAGATAAGTTTTGGATATAACATTCCATATCCATATTAACTTTTTAGTATCCAAGGAAACAGGCCCCTTGGTCCGTTAGCAATCCAAATTTGATGGTAACCTATTACAAGTAGACTTGTTTCACTTTGAACCTATCAAAACACTTGCTTCCCTCAATTACACCTAAAATTCTGCCCTTTCCTCAGATCCTTTAATGATTCTATATTTTCCTTTGTTTGCCCTATAGCTCCTTTAGTGTGCAATCTCCCTCATAATAAGGAGTCAGTGAGCTTTTGTCACCTCCAGGCTTGTCCCTGGTGGTCTTGGGCTGACTGAGAAAGGAGAGATTTGAATCCAGTTTCGCCTATAGCAGAGTCTACTGTTTAAATGCCAGGCTAAACTGGAAATTATCTAACTTTTGTGTCATATATTCTCTCTTTTTTTAAAAAATATTTATTGGGGAATATTGGGGAACAGTGTGTTTTTCCAGGACCCATCAGCTCCATGTCAAGTCATTGTTTTCAACCTAGCTGTGGTGGATATAGCTCATCTCCAAGTCAAGTCGTTGTTTTCAATCTAGTTGTGGAGGGCGCAGCCCACCGGCCCATGTGGGAATCAAACGGGCAACCTTGGTGTTATGAGCTCTGCGCTCTAACCACTGAGCAAACTGGCCACCCGTGTCATATATATCTTTAATGCCCTTCAGCCAAAGACCACCAGGAACACTCCTGTAGTTGAACAAGTATGGTTTACAACTCATTGCAGCAAGAGAGAACATACACCATGGTGAACCACAGGGCATCTCAGTAAGAGGGATTACAAAGAACTCATGTAGGGCTTGAGCTTTGGTTGGGTGATTTTGAGAAGGCTACAAAGAAGAGGGGGTTCACTATCTGTAGGAAGGATAGACTAGAGCGAGGCTAGAGCTATAATTGGTAAAACAGCATCAGTCACTCAAAGTAGCTGGTATTGGGAGATATCTGGTATTTTATAGCTTGAACAATGTTCTCGTCTTGTCTGTGTTCAGCCACGATTACTGGAGCCTGCTTGTTTTTGTCATGATCCATCACGGTCACAGAGTGGCCTTGTCTGATGTTGGTGTTCCGTGAAGTAGTTCGTGTGAAACAGGACATCAGGACCTAGCTGTGAGTGCCAGGCCGGCCCATAGCAACTCCAAGGCCCAGCAGCAGGCAGTACCAGGCCAGCTCCTGGATGGATGGCAGGGGCTGCTTTTTGTATTTCTCACTACCCACACGTATGTGTGTATGCACATTGTGCACGTGCATATCTCTATTAAAATCACTTAGAATTCCAGCTCTAAAATTCAAACAAAAGCAAACCGTTATTTGGTATGCTTTCCATTTAATTAGGAGTGCATATATATTCATGGCTTGGGCATAGGCTATATTTTGTTTTCTTGTGGGTACGTACTTATATATTTACTTATTGAATATGAAATACATTCACATGGTTTAAAAAAAAATTTTTAAGTGTACAGAGAAAAATTTCCTTTCTGTCTCTCAACTGTTTATTTCCCACAGTCTCCCAATAGTAACTAACTACTATTATTAGTTTCTTGTGTATCTTTCCAAAGATACTCTTTATATAGAAAACATATAATTAGGAATGTGAACATATTTTCCTTCTTGTTTTTCTTCTATAAACTTTGAAAAACAGATAAACATGGAGTTTTGCATCTTGCTTTTCTGTTAATACATCTAGGAGATCTTTCTGTTCATAAAGAGCTTCCTCATGCTCAGGGCAGTTTTGTTTGAAGCATAATGTATTTAATAATGTACATTTTACCTGTTTTCAGTCTTTTGCTACCACAAAAATCATTGCAATGAATAACTTTGTACACGTGTCATTTCACACATGGAAAAGCACATCCTTAGAATAGTTCCCAAAAACAAAATTGTTAGAAATTGACAGTCTTATCTGTGGAATAAGAAATTGTCTGTTTTCCCACAGCCTCACCAACAATATGTTATAATTTTTTTTTGTTTTTTGCTAATCAGACAGTGAAAGATAATTTCAGTGGTTTTAATTTTTATGTCTTATTATCAGCGAGGATGAGTCTTTTTTTAATAGACATTTTTTAGAGCAGTTTTCGGTTCACAGTAAAATTGAGTTTTAGGTTCACAACAAAGCGGAGAGTTCCCATATCCCCCCTGTTCCTGTAGATGCACAGCCTCCCCACTGTCAACATCCTGGACCAGAGTGGTACATTGTTACAACTGATGAACCTACATTGACTCATCATTATCACCCAAAGTCCATAGTTTACATTAGAGTCCACTCTTGGGTTTACATTCTATGGGTTTGGACAAATTTACGGTGACATGTACTATCTACCATTGTATTATACAGAATAGTTTCACTGCCCCCAAAATTCTCTGTGCTCTGCCAGTTCATCCCTCCTGCCCTTTTAACCCCTGATGACTACTGGATTTTTTACTGTCTCTATAGTGTTGCCTTTTCCAGAATGTCATGTAGTTGGAATCATACAGTATATAGCCTTTTTAGACTGGTTTCTTTCACTTAGTGATATGCATTTACGGTTCCTTCATGTTTTTTTTCATGGCTTGATAGCTCATTTCTTTTTAGTGTTGAACAATATTCCATTGTCTGGATATACCAAAATTTGTTTATCCATTCACTTATTGGAAGACATCTTGGTTGCTTCCAAGTTTTGGCAATTATGAATAAAGCTGCAATAAACATCTGTGTGCAGGTTCTTGTATGGACATAAGTTGTCAGCTCATTTTGATAAAAAACCAAGGAGTGCAATTGCTAGATCATACGGGTAAGAGTGTGGTTAGTTTTGTAAGAAACTGCCAAACTGTCTTTCAAAAAGCGGCTGTAATATGTTACATTCCCACTGCAATAAATGAGAGTTCCTATAGCTCTCCATCCTTGGCAGCATTAGGTGTTATCATGGTTTTGGATTTTGGTAATGGTATCTCACTGGTGTTATAATTTGCAATTCCCTAATCAGATATGATTGAGCATCTTTTCATACGCTTGTTTGCTATCTACATATCTTCTTGGGTGAGGTATCTGTCAGGTCTTTTGCTCACTTTGTAATGGGGTTTTTTGTTTTCTCATTATTGAGTTGTAAGAGTTCCTTGTATATTGTGGATAATAGTCTTATATTAGATAACATTTCTTATAAATATTTTCTCCAAGTCTGTGGCTTAACTTCGCATTCTCTTGAAAGGTCTTTTTTTTTCATATGGTGGTCATTCTAGTTATTTTCTATGAACTGTCTTTTCAAATCTCTTGATGGGCTGTATTTTAGAGTCATTTGTTTGTTAGATTTGAGCAGAAGTTACCTTTCTAGAGTCATCCATGTCTCCACTCACAAATCTCTGCAGTGTCAGAGCAACATACCCTCTTGTATTATGATACCTGGGGAGCTTATCTGGAATTAAATGAAATCTAGTGGTAAAACTGGCTTCTGCAAATTCCTACTTTTTAGGCCAATAATGTTTGCTGGCAATAGCCACTTACCTTTCATTATCACTTAACTAATAGAGAGAAAGCTTTTGGCCTTTAGGGTTATGCTGGAGCTATTCATACCAGCTCAAGAGAGCCAGCTATTCTACTTTCAGGAATTTTGTGAGCTACTTGGTAAACAAGGTCATTAAAAGCCAACTTATATAAACTTATAATTAAATAAACTACATTAAGAACAAAGGCTAAAAAGTGATCAAAGCGCATCACTTCCTTATTTTGCTACATTTTACTGTTATCTTTGTTCTTGAGGTGATTTGCATCTACTAAGTCGGGAGGGTGGAAATCCTGTGTAACGGTGTGCAGTAACTGCACCTTTCTTTCCAGTTCCACATGCAGAGACATGGCCAAATTGGTCATGGTAGGAGTATTTATCCCTGCAAATGCTAAAATCAGGGCTTTTCTCTCACTTCCAACCACAGAGCCAATTAACCATGAACTGGCATTTGGTTACAGAGCAGACCAAATGTGTCACTTACTCAAAAGAGGTTCAGAGTGTTCAGTCAACCTGGCTCCCCTTTTGTCTCAGCTTGTGAATTTAGAGAAAATGCAACTAAAACTGAAACAAATTTCTTTCTTCAAAACTGACATTTTTAAATTTATTTTTAAATCTAATATAGTTGGTATGCAATCTTATATTGGTTGTATTAGTTTCAGGTGTACAATATAGTGATTTGACATTTTTATACCTGACAATATGATCACCTCAGTTATTCAAGTAACCATCTGTCACTGTATAAACTTATCACAATATTATTGACTATATTCCCTTTCCCCTTTTCACTCATCCCCCCACCCCTCCCTTCTGGTAACCACCCCTTTGGTCTCTGCTTCTATGAGTCTGTTTTTGTTTTGCTTTTTAGATTCCACATATGAGTGAAACCATATGGTATTTTTCCTTCTCTGCCTGACTTATTTCACTTAGCATAATACCCTCTATATCCATCCATATTGTAGCAAATGGCAGGATTTCTTTCTTTTTTATTGATGCACACGGCATCAATTGTTCTGATATTGTGCATGGTGAATAACTCAGCAAATGTCTTTTTTCTCCAGCTTCCAGTGCTAAAAAAAATGCCTCAGCACCTGCTTGCAGTTTGTCACAATTTCAAAAGGAAAGACTATATTCCTAGCAAAGTGATTATTTAAGAGGAAGAGTATGCGGGCAGAAACTGCATGAAGGGATTTAAAATTCTAATGCCCAGCACCACGCGAGCTTCCAACAAGTGTTCATTGGTGATGATGAAAATCACACTAATCAGAGTGATGAGGTTGGCACGTGATACATGAACCACATGAAGGAGCCGGGAAATGAGTCAGTCATTATTCTGCTGTAAACAGCTTGCAAAGCAGGTTTGGAGCTGGCCTGAGGAAAAGGCTGGAGAGGTGGTGTGTATATTGCAGTACTGAAAACCACAGGCTGTAGAGCCAGGCAGAATGCTGATGCCCCTATTACGAGATGAGTGACCTTGAACACATTACTTAACATCTCTGAGCCTTAGTTACTGCGTTTGTAAAATGGGGGATACAGCACCTATTGCTTAGTGTTGTGATAAGGATTAAATGAGATCATGTGACTGACTTATGACTATCAATATTATTTGGGAGTTACCAGGAGATGCCCCTGAGCTTGAGAAAATGAGGAAAGTTAAGTTGCTTTCCAGAAGCAGAGGAAGAAAACTGAAAAGTCGTCAGGCTGGCATTAATTAACCTAGAGACAGACTGGTCACTGAGGAGGGAGAGTAAACATCCCAGGTTCACCTGGTAACCTGATGAGAAGGTTACCTCTTCAGTCAAGTTTGCCAATAGGGAGAAATGAGCAGGCACTCAGCCTTCACGAATGTAAGTCCTGTGGCAGTGAGGTCGCTCTGTGGATAACTAGATTAGCATTTGGCTTCTATGCATTTTGGGTAGCGCACATCTGTCTCTCACGCCTTTCATAGATCAAGCCAGACTTACCTGAGACAGTGTGCACACAAATCACCTGGAGATCTTATTAAAATGCAGATTTCGATTCTCAGGTCTGGGATAGGCCTGAGATGCTCCCAGGTGATGCTGATTTTGCTGGTCCCTAGACTACACTTTGAGTAACAAAGCTGCAGGCAACATGCCCACATTTCCAGTTACACCTCTATTTTCAACAAGGATTCATCAATAATATTTATCATCCTCTCTTTCCTTTGGCGGTCTTAGGTTTCCAATTCAGAACCCAGTGCTTGTTGCCCAAGCTCTCTACCTCTAGGGACTGGAGCAAGCCTTTGACTGGCTTCCTTGGTTTTGTTCCCTTATACCTAGACAGAGGTCAGGATGGGGCAACAATGGGTGTCTAAGTCCCCCCTCCTTAGTCCAAGGCAGGCCCACCAAGGGCACTGGCTAAATAGCTGCGTTGGCCAGGTATCCTGTCTGAGGTAGACTAAAGCTCAGAGAGAGAAAAGGGTGGTGGGACACCCTTTTCAAAGTTCAAAGGCAAAGCAGGGAAAGCTGAAGCGAAAGTGGCTGGGTGAGCCGGGAGAGAACTCGAGAGGGTGGTGAAGAGATGGTGGTAGGCTGATTGCTTTGGAGCTGAGAGACCTCAGTTTATTTGGTAGACCCTGAACCCTAGCATGGTGGTATCATAAATCCTGATACAGGCAAGGTTAAATGTCAATCAGAGGCCCCTCATAAGCCATATCCAGACTTGAATTTGCTGACATAAGGGACAGGCAATGCAGAGCTTTTGAGGGTATCTTATTTCTGAAAAATTTGATTTGCTCATCTGAAAACTGAGAGAAATAAATTAAAATAAATGGATTATATGAAACTTAATTATAGACAAGATTAAAACTCATTTATAATCTTTAGATGAATGGTGTTACACAAGAATAAATTGCAACATGTCAGAGGAAAATGAATTACCACTGTGTTAATTATCAAAAAACCTTCAAGTCTTGAAAACTTGTCTCTCTTGTTTTTCTCTCACAAAGAAATCCTATTATAATTCTCAAGGCCAAATAAACACACTTTTTAATATTCGCCTTTTTTTCTGCATGCTAAGTGTCTTGTTGAATTATAAAATTGGAAAATTTTCATCTTTCAAAATGTTTTACTTACATTTTTTGTACCCCACAAATAGTGTTTAAAGCTGTTCAAAGTTTTAACTATTATAACCAATGACATAAGATAAAAGCTTGTAATCCCCCTCATAGTAAATCACGACAGATTCAAGGACTTTATTTACTTCAAGGGAAATGATCTGAATAAAGGAAGGAAACTGTGTATCAAGCTAAGTACAATATCGTTTGCTGCTACATAAGAACCAACAGGCCTACAATGGCCTGCAGTCTAGCAAACAAGAGCACTGTGCTTCGTCACATCAGCTTGACTTTGAGCTCAGCTGGATGTCCAGCCGTGCTAAGCCACTTAATCCCTATTGGCCTCATTTTCTTTTCTGTAAAATGAGGGATTAGACTAGTTGGTATCCAGTCCCAAAGTTCCATTGATTCAGTAGAAGCCTCCTTTTGATTCTGAGAGCATCAAAAAGTATTTGCCATTCCCCGTACCACTGAATGTCTTAGGAAGAGGGGACCCAGAAGGTGAAGCAACTCACCCTCTGTGTCATAAGGGCAGAGCTGGATTTAAACTCCCAAGATGCCTGACTGCTGTCTAGAGATACTTTCTACAGTATCATGAAACTTACAGTTCTTTCCAGAGATGATCTTCCCTGCTATCAACATGAAAACACACCAGAATAAACCACAGCAGATGTTTGTCTAACATCATTTCCTCTATGGAAATGATTTTTTTGCTGGGTGGCTTAATACAAGTCATAACTGACTGAATATGGTGAGAGATCTGGTTATAAATTATGCTCGACAACCACATGAAAGCACATCGAGTTCTCATATACAGCCCAGATGGCTAGTTTAGAGATTACACAGTACCGATCCTCTTGGTCTGTGAGTAACCTGAGGGCAGACGCCATACTTAGCAAGGCAGGCATTCAGTAGCTAGGCAATCCTCCCACGGGTGCAGGGCTGTGGGGGCAGGGCTGGGGCAGAGGAGCAGGTGGCAGCATCAGGGAGGGGAACTGAAAGGGAGGGCACTCTCAGCAGAACACAGCAGGCCATGGAAGGACATCTTACAGTGGCTCCTGAACCAGAGTCCGTCCTCTGCACAGGCACAGGAGTAGGGGTGTCAGGTGTTCTCAACAACAGTTCTGTACACCTAGGGTACGTGGAAAGGGATGGGGAGAAAACATAAACCCCACCTGTTTTTTGTAGGTAAACCCTGTCCCTCCCTACTCTTCTTCCTTTGAGAAAGTTGTAGCATTATTTTATACTTAGCGTTAGTGTACCTGGACATATTATTTGAAAATAGATAAACTGGAGAGTGAAATTATCCACATATCTTTATGCAATTTTATATAACACTTCGTATGTGCCAGGCACTGTTATAAGTACTTTGCAAATATATATTGTCATTTAATCCTCAAAATGACTCTGAGGTATGCACTATTGTTATCCCCATTTTATAAATGAGGAAACTGAGGCACAGAGAGGCTAAGTAGCCTGCCCAAAGTTGCACAGCTAGTAAGTGACAGAGCCTGGGTAGTCTTCTTCCAAGTCCCACTTTGCTTTCTCCTTAAGAAAAGACCACAAAGCAACTGGTAAGAGTAGACATTTGTCCTTCTAGCCGCTTGGCTACTGGACCCACTTCTTATGTTAGGGGAATCTTGGTGAGACTTGAGAAGGGCAGCGTCACTTCCCACTCTACAGACTGAAAGTGGAAGATACTCATTTTCCAGCACATTTGGATGCACTAACTAGTTTGAATTTGGAGCTAATGATAACCGAAGTAGAACCCAATGGCAGCTGCAGTGGGTTTAGGCAGCACAGCGAGAGTCCAGTGTTAGTGGTGAAGGGGTTTTGGAGGCTGACACCTGGCTTTGAATCCCGGCGCCAACCCTTGAGCAAGATGCCTAACTTCTTTGTACTTCAAACTTCTCATGTGTAAAATGAAACAATAGTATTCTCTCTCAGATTGTTGTAAGAATTATACAGGACATCAGAGGTAAAATATAGCACTTGGAACAGAGTCATCTCTCAATAAAGGCCTGCAGTTGTCATTAAGCACCCTATTTTACAGATAAGGAAATTGGTGCCCAGCGAGGGAAACGTGTACAAGAACACCTGCTAGAAAGTGAGGGAGTGTAAGTGGACATAGTTCAGTTCAGTACAACAATCATCTAACGAATGCTTATTATATCAGGAATTCACAGTGACTGGATTTCAGCGAGCCAACTAACAAAGTCTTTCATGGTCTAGTTGGGCCAGTGAGGCTTCGTACTGGTTGAGTTAGCCTGGTCTCTGTGTGTCACATTATAAGAAACAAATCTATCCGTCAACATGTAATTAGAAGTGGAAAGAATACAGAGAAAAAAATCTTTAAATTTCCCTCTCCCTATCTCTGCCACCCGCAGTAGTACCCTATGGCAGCTACTCTCTGGCTTTCCCCCTCACCCTGAACTTTAAACACAAAACAACCCTAGTTTGTGTAGCTGGAGACTCCTCTGTCCCTTGCCTTCCCTGCAGCCTCTCTTCAACATTCTCGCCAGAAAAGAAATTTCAGTCTTTTAGATGCAGACTCCTCCTCCATCTGGCTCTGTTCTGACTTGATTCTGCAGTACAAAAGCCTGGCAATCAAGCTGGAAAAACCAAACTCTCCTTAGAGGGCAAGAGAAAAGGAAGGTTTTGAACTAACACATTCATAATTTTTGTAGTTATCACCCAAGTGTAGCAGTAAGGAAAAGAGAATTTCAAAGAAATCACAGTGCAGCCATCCTTCAGAATGCACGGCTAGCCTGGAGCTGGGGTTATTTTATTATCCCTTGCTACTTATTGCCCCATTATTAATGGGACTTTTTTTTGGTCTCATCTCTGTTTGTCTTTGTATGTCTCCTCATATCACCCCCTGGAGCCAACAAGTGAACCTTTCAGTATTTTCTCCAATTTCAGATTTCAGAAGCAGAGGGCAAAACTGACTTAAATGACGTTCATTATGCCCATTGGCCAGCGCTTTGCGCCATCTCTGTGACACAGCCTAGTGGCCGCTGTTTTCACCAGATCAGGGCTAGGGTGTTCTTCTAGGCTTGGTTCCTGGCTGCAGAACCTCCAATCCTGGTTTCCCAGCCTTCCTAGAGATTATGTGAACCACCAATATCCTTTTAATAAAGTTCTTTTCTGCGTAGCTCAGTTGATTCCTGTTGCTTGTAAATGAGAACCCTCACTAATTCAGAGTATGTTAGAGAAGGGATCCAGGGGTCAAAAGGTCGTTTTGCTGGTCTTGTCTGGGGCCTCCCCACGTCCCTCCCACGTCCATGAATCTAAGTGACTTGCCCAAGATCAAAAGAACCATTACTGACACCTCCCCACTCCTCCAACAGACCTCCTGATTCTTAGCCCCGTTGCCCTCCTTGTAAACATTCTTGGAGACTCTACGCCTGCCTTATGCTGGGAGTCAATTCATAGTTTCCTTAATTTGTAGTATGTGCTCTCTCATAATTCTCAGTTTCTTGAATTTACTGGATCTTAAATTCCGTTTAATTGGTCTTAAGTTCAACCAGTCAAGTGAGATGCGGTGAGAGCCATCACACAAATGGAAGGGTTGGCCTTAGATGAGCGCTTGGATGAAGTACCCACTTTAATGGGGAAGAAAAAGCATACAGGTACGTAGAGATGGAAGTCAGGATGTAGATGTTATTGGTAAGAGGATGGGGAAACTCTGTTTGGTTCCTTCAGTTTTCTCAATGAAATAAAAAGCAGTATCATCAGCTGAGAGTAGGAGTGGCAAGGGTGTTACAGGTTTGAGAAGGAGAAGCAGTTAAATGATATGTTAAGAGAGTGTGAGATTAAATTGTCCAGGGAAATTAGTAGGGTTGCTGAGTACCATTGAGGGCCCACTTGAGGATTGTGGTCAGAAATTTTAAGCCAGATCAATTAGCATGATTGTGTATTTTTCTCCAGCCATGTTCATGCAAGATAATTATAATTTGAAGAATTGAGGAACTGAGAAACTAAGGCATTGGATATATCATCTGTGTGTGTGTGTGTGTGTGTGTGTGTGTGTGTGTGTGTATTCACAAATAGGAACATATCATATATAGTTTTCTGCTTCTTTTTTCCATTTAATAATACCGGGGGTGCCAAAAAAATGTATACAAATGGGCACTTTGGTCAACGTTGCTCAAGCAGTAGTTTGCCCTAATCAGAAGTGTCTGGACTCTGACGGTAACCACTTTGAACACCTCTAGTAATTGCAGAAGTCAAACGTGACATATTCATCTTTTGTTATATGTATATATTGAGTATTACAATTTTAATACAGTTTTCCTTTCTTAAAATGTGTATATATTTTTTTGGCACCCTCTGTATATATTAGACATTATGACATATCAGACTGCCTTATACTTTTTTATTGGCTGCAGAGTGTATGGGTATACTCATTCCTGGAGGAAATGGAGACTCAGTGGTAAACAAAATTCATTGGTAATGTCCCTTTTTTTTCCCAATAAATTTTATTGGAGAACAGCGTGTTTCTCCAGGGCCCATCAGCTCCCAATCATTGTCCTTCAATCCAGTTCTGGAGGGCATAGCTCAGCTCTAAGTCCAGTCACCATTTTCAATCTTTAGTTGCAGGTGGCACAGCCCACCATCCCATGCGGGAATTGAAACAGCAACCCTGTTGTTAAGAGCCCAGGCTCTAACCAACTGAGCCATCCGGCCGCCCCGGTAATGTCTTAACTTACTTTCTCTTACACATAAAGTGTCTAGTACAGGATCTAACACATAGTAAGTGCTCATATCTTTTTAAAATCTTTGACACATATATTTACCTAATCCTTCTGGGGGTCATGTAATGCCTTTGAAGTCCAAGACAGAATCTGCTCTGACAGAAAGCCACAGCTTGGTGGCTTTCAGATTAAGGGCTTTCCCAGCCGCTGCCGGGAACTCCAAGGGCCACTCACCTTTGCAAATGGGAGCTTTGCCAGGCTCACAAATGGAGCTTTGTCTTTTTCTCCAGAGATAAAGGAGTGTTCTGGGGACGTAGGACTGTATGCCAGCTGCTGCCCTTTATGGTCATAGAATCTCATATTAACCAAATGTCTATGGATTCTCTTACTAACACAGGGATAAGATAAAGTCAGACATTACAGAACTTCCATCATTTTAAGGAACTAAGTTTTCTATGCTGACACAGTCATGCTCTCCTCCAACTTATCTGCCTCCAGCGACACCTCCCAAGTCTGAGTGCCAGGAATTGCGTAGCCCCATATTCTCTGGCTGAGTGACCACTCAGAGTCTTTGGAGGTCTGAATTATTGGCTTTCTAGGAAGCTGTGGCAGCATGCAAGTGGTCCATTGAGAATGATGGGGTTCTGGACACGCTATCCCAAAATACGGCAGCGTGGTATATTAAATATTTTAAGCTAAAGGAGTTTTGAGAAAACAGCAGAAATAGGAAGGTCATTCTCACCTTCCCTTCACCCTTCTCCCCTGAACAAAGTCATAAAACTCTCATGTGAGAGGTGCCCTCTCTGCACTCAGAGGAAAGGAACTTCCTTATGCTGACGACAAAGGGGCACTGAGAAGAGTCCTAACAAACAGGTCTAAGTTTCTCCCAGTTTACTACACTTACCTCATACTCCTTAACCGATCATATTCCTCCACAACTGTCCACTCTCCATCAAATACTCAGGTCTGACTGTTTCTTTGGGTCTTCATTTCCTTATGAAGGCTTCTGTGTCACATAATACTTAAATTAAGTAGTATGCTTTTCTCCTATTCATTTGCCTTTGTCAGTTTAATTTTCTGACCCTAGGAAATATTTTCCTTCCATACAAAGGCTGTGTTCTCCCCTTTGGCCAATGTACAGCATGCTGCAGGCCTGAGCAGGGCTCCCGAGGGCACCTTTCAGGGGAGGCCTCAGCCTGTGTTCGCCTACCTCTTTCCTGGCCAGATGAGTGTGATGAACACTGGAAACAGTGCAAATACTGCGAGGGAGGCGAGGCAGGTGCCACGCACTGCAGATAAATACACCGGCTCAACCGAGGCTGGTCACTAGCGATCAGAGTGCCCTTCTTGCATCCGCTGTTTTTCAAGTGCCTTTAAGCTCAAAACAATCGGGAGGCTAAATCAACGTATTTTGAGGTGGCATGTTCTAAATCCCCTCAAGACTCATTTAACAATTTTGGTTTTAAGAAATAGCTATCTCTTTTCTCCGGTTTATCGGTGTTAGGTATAATACAATATAATAGGTATCTTTTGTTTTACTTTGTTTTTCCTAAACATGTGGAGGTGTATTGACCAAATAAGCTAACATTACTTATACACAATGTCAATAAAGAACAAAAGCAGCCCCTGCCATCCTGGTACTGCCCGCTGCTGGGCCTTGGAGTTGCTATGGGCCGGCCTGGCACTCACAGCTAGGTCCTGATGTCCTGTTTCACATTAACTACTTCACGGAACACCAACATCAGACAAGGCCACTCTGTGACCGTGATGGATCACGACAAAAACAAGCAGGCTCCAGTAATCGTGGCTGAACACAGACAAGACGAGAACATTGTTCAAGCTATAAAATACCAGATATCTCCCAATACCAGCTACTTTGAGTGACTGATGCTGTTTTACCAATTATAGCTCTAGGCTTGCTTTCGTTGGCCCTCCCTATGCATAAGATTTATTGAGATACTCAGGATTCTCCCTACCTTCAGACAACAACCAACCTAGAGGGAACTCTCTCTTCCTTCTGCTTCTCCAAAGTCACCCAACTAAATCGCAAGTCCTGTAAGTCCTTTCTAATACCCTTTTACTGAGCCACCCCACAGTTTCCCATGGTGTATGTTGTCTCCTGCTGCCATGAATTGTAAAACAAACTTGTTCAACTACAGGAGTGTTCCTGGTGGTCTTTGGCTGGAGGACATTAAAAACGCTAAAGATTATGAAATAGGTTTGTTATCAACGAAATTGAAACATTATAGTGATAAACTTTTTATTTCAAAAATACTTACATTTTGTAGTGTGTATATTTTGTAGTAACCTGAAGTTAATTTCCAAGTTCTTTAACATAAAATGTTGGACTGATATTAAGTTAATTAATGATAATCAGTGACTTCTAAGTAATGTAGAAAACTGATTATTACTAAGCATAGTTTTAAATGTACATAGTTTTGCTTCTTATTTTTTTATGCTATAGAGAGGATATAACTTGAGTCATGTTAATAAACATGTTCGCTTTTGCCACTTTAAGAAGTTGAAAAAATGATGTATGGCTGTAGAAAGCTGTATAATATGTGTTCGTGAGCTTTGCTAGTTGGCAAGCATTTTAATGCTCCTGTACAACAGGCAGTTCACATTGGTCTATCCCCCCAGTTTTCTCTGTGTAATAGAAGTTAGTTACTCTGGTTAAAAGTTAAGCAACATAAATGGTTACGACTATTCTAGGAGCATAGTAACAGAGAAATACAACTATGTGTGTCTTTTTGTTTTTTAATAAAAAAGAATAGTTTTTGTCCTAATGCAGACATTCTCAGGATTTGGCCTCCAGATTTCTTTATACTTATACTTTCATATTGGAAATCAAACCAAGAAAATTTTAAGGCTTTTTAAATTGATTTACTTAAAGTTAGCAATGATGAATTCATTGCATTTTACCATAACATCATAGTATTATTATGAAATAGCTTTGACCTCACATGTCTGATAACCACTGCCCGAAACGTTAATAAAGTATCAGTTTGTTCCAGAATATTAAAGATCATAATACAGGATAAAACTTTAAAAATTGATTTTATTTGCCTTGTGTCTTCTTAATCAGTTTGGGCTGCTGTAACAAAATACCACAGCATGGGTAGCTTATAAACACAGAAATTTACTGCTCACAGTTCTGGAGGCTGGAAAGCCTAAGATCAAGGTGCCACCATGATTGCCTTGTGGTGAGGGCCTGCTTTCAGTTCCCAGTGGGCACCTTCTTGCTGTGTCCTCACATGGTGGAAAAGGCTAGGGATCTCCCTGGCGCCTCCTTGCTAAGGGCACTAATCCCATTCCTGAGGGTCCCACCCTTATGACCTCAGAACCTCCCAAAGGCCCCACCTCTTAATACTATCATCTTTGGGGATTAGGATTTTAACATATCAATTTTGGGGAGACACAAAACTACTTGAGTTTGAAAAGAAGTTATAAAATGGGTTAATGTTTCAGTAAAGTTCACTTGATCTGGATGGGTTTGCTTTTATGACTTTGTTCCTCAACCAGGCCAATCAGTCACTTTGTGGCAAGTTGAGTACATCACACATTTTATCCACTGGGGCACCTCGTGGTATTCTTTTGCTCTATTGCAACTATGAATGGTCGCATGCAGAAAACCTGGACTGAGAATAGTATGATTATCAATGGATTCAGACCCCTCGGAGATAAAAGTTTGAGTTGCACTCTCAGTAAGCCACCAAGACCTGGGGAGGTTGTAGCTGAGTATGAGGGGAATTTACAATGCACAGTGGAGGAAAGAGAGGCTGAGGACCAGTTGAATCCCTGAGATCAACTGCAGCAGTGGATGCTGTAGTTCTTCCCACAGTTCCCTCAGGAAATTTCCCCTCAAGAAGAGAGGCACAGGGCACCATGGAGAAGGTGCTCCCTGAACATATATAGAGAAGTAGATCTGCATGGTGCAATGATGGACAGTGGCAGCTATGAGACAGTGCCTCTCAGATTTCTGACTACAGGGAGCATAACTGATGGTGGCCCCAGCTGCTGTGCTTGGCAATTCTTCTTTATGTTTGTGCCAAGGCCATGCTTCCCTAGCCAATGACTGAGCACAGCAAGGATACTGAGGTCGGCTTCTTACTGGGACATGCTTTTCATATGGAGTCTTCAGGTGAAAGACCACATGATGGCCTGGCAAACTTTTTTAGAACTACATGGCAATCTAAGCACTCCACCCAATCTTCCTACCTACTTTTCTTTCTTCCTTCTTTCTTTTACTCGGGGTCAAATTTACATTGCAAATCTGACAGATCTCTGAGCCTTCTCTAGCTCCCTACCCATTTTTGCTCCTACAGACATTTCCCTTAATAAATTCCTTGCATGTTTAAGCCTAGCTTGATGTCTGCTTTCCAAAGGACCCAGGAAACTAATTACCAATTGTCCATCCATCCATCTATCCATCCATCCATCCATCCATCCATCCATCCATCCATCCATCCATCCATCCATATAAAATGGTGAATTTATACTGATTCCTCCAATTCCATTCTAATACTATAGGGTTCAGTCTAGCCTTCTTCCTTTCAATATGTGAACTCCTTTCTGGCAGTGAGAAATCTAGAAATTATCCACATATATTTACAATTTTTTTTATATCCTAGAAGACACAAAAGGTAGTTTTAGAATTACTTGTTCCATGCAAAAAAACCAACAAACTAACTAGAGTTTAATATTTGCTTACAGATTTTTTGAATTTGACACCAAAAGAAAAGGCAACAAGCACAAAAATAAATAAGTGGGACTACATCAAACTAAAAAACTTCTGCACAGCAAAGGAAACCATCAGCAAAATGAAAAAGCAGCCTATGGAAAAGGAGAAAGTACTTGCAAATCATATTATATGATAAGGCAATAATATTGAAAATATATAAGGAACTTATCCAATTCAACAGCAAAAAACAAATAACTCAATTGAAAAATGGGCAAAGGCCTGAATAGATATTTCTCCAACGAAAACATACAAATAGCTAACAGGTACATGAAAAGGTGCTCGGACATCATTAGTCATCAGGGAAATGCAAAATCACCTGGTAAAATGGTGATTTTTTTTGCTATATATATATATATATATATATATATATATATATATATATATATATATATATATATGTATTTTTTTTAATTAAATTTATTGGAGAATGGTTATTGTTGAAAAACAAAAGATAAGTGATGGCGAAGATGTTGGTGGGTATGTAAATTGGTATAGTCATTATGGACAATAGTGTGGGGGTTCCTCAAAAAATTTAAAAAAGAGTTAGCATATGACCCAGCAATCCCACTTCTGGGTATTTATCCAAAGGAATTGAAATCAGGATCTTAGAGATAACTGCACTCCCATATTCATTGGAACATTATTCATAATAGCCAAGATACGGAAACAACCCAAATGTCCATCGATGGATGAATGGATACAGAAAATGTAGTATATACATACCATGGAATATAATTCAGCCTTAAAAAAGAAAGAAATCCTGCCATTTGCACTACATGGATGGACCTGGAGGACATCATCCTCAGTGAAATAAGCCAGACATGGAAAGACAAATACTGAATGATCTTACTTACATGTGGAATCTAAAATAGTCCAACTCATAGAAGCAGAGAGTGGAATGATGGTTATAAGAGACTGGGGAGAGGGGAAAATGGGGCAGTGATGATCAAAGGGTACAGCGTTTCAGTTATGCAAGATAAATAAGTACTAAGATCTACTTATTATATAGCACAGTGCCAATTGCTAGAAATACTGTATTGTATATTTAAAATTTGCTGAGAGTAGATGATCTTATGTTAAGTGTTTTTACCACACATAATAGTAATGATGATAACATAACGATAATGAAATAATAAAAATAATATAGATAATAAAAAAATAGAATGGAATGAAACTTTGGGAGGTGCTGGATACATCTGTGGCCTTGATGGTAGTGATGGTGGTTTCACAGGTGTATATTTATTTCCAAACTCACTGAGTTGTATGCATTAAATGTGTACAGCCTTTTACATGTCAATCATACTTCTATAAAGTGGCAAAAAAGGTAAAAAAAAAATTTTCCTTGCAGTTCTCTTGGTCTTTAGCTTAAGTGTGTATCTGCCAAAATACTGTGTTCTAAAGTTATTTGTGTTAGTTCTCCTATCCTTGAATTTTGACCATACTCTATGATTTGAAATAGCTCATGATTTCAGTTAAGGGCTAATTC
Organism: Rhinolophus sinicus; assembly: GCF_036562045.2. Taxonomy (NCBI): domain Eukaryota; kingdom Metazoa; phylum Chordata; class Mammalia; order Chiroptera; family Rhinolophidae; genus Rhinolophus; species Rhinolophus sinicus. The sequence continues at coordinate 131,633,283 of NC_133756.1, forward strand.
CATAGCCAAGGAAAATGCCAAACCAATCCGTAGCCCAAACTGAAACTCATACCTAAGATCAGACTTGTCGACCAAACCAAGCATATTAGTTCAGAAACCAGCTTACAGCCCAGTCAGAATCCCAGCCAATACAATCTCAATACAATGTGGTACCCAAAGTTGTATTGAAATAGATAGACAGCCATGTTGTCCTCAGCTAAGAGATCAGCCCAACTCAGAATATAGTTATATGCCAGTCCAGCTTCACATAGAAACCAAACCACTCCTGACCAACCCAGATTAGAACCAAAGCCTGGTTTAGGATGGCCCAGAGCCCAGAATATGCAAGTTCATTCCCAGACTCATTCACTCATTAATTTATTGAACAAGTGTTTTTTGTAGGTCTACTAGGTTCCAGGCACTGTGGTAGGTAGGTGTTAATGCTTAGCTAGACATGGGAGGAATCCTAAGAGGCTTGCGTCACCCTAGTGGCCAAAATGCAGGGTCCACCTCCTCTTTCTATTGTAGTCACCACTTCCAGTCTGGAAGTGGATAAATTCTCATAGATTTTTCTTATGACATCATATTCTGCTTCATCCCCTTATGGCAACTTTTTATTACATAATAGCATATCCCATCATGGCCCTACCCTATAACCTTTTTTTTAATTAAAAGAATTTAAAAAAAATTAATTTCAGGTATATAAACCAATGTACTAGTCAGACATTTATCATTTATATCCCTTACACAGTGATAACCCCTCTACCCCCATCTACCCCATAAACCTTTTGACCTAGCAGATTTCCATACCTGCTTATAACCATTCATGCAACAAATATTTATTAAGTATCTTTAGATGCCAGGCTCTGGATACACAAAAATACTGTCTTTAAGTAACTCACATTCTTTAATTCTACCAAATGAGGTTAACAAATTAAAAAAGGACACCTACTGCAGTTCTCTAATAAAGGTATAAGTTCTTTAATAATGGTATCTTCAAAATTCTATGAGAGCCTAATGGAGGAATTATTTCCTAATGCTACGAGGGTGTGATTAGGGGAAGTGATATCTCTATTGTTCTCTGAAGAACGACTAGGAGTTTAGAGAGAGAGAAAGCTATTCTAAGAAAAGAAGTTGCCTGAGCTAAGGCATGCAGGCAGTAAGGAGAACAGCATGTTCCAAGGACAAATTGTTGGTGATGTTATGGACTATCTTACCCTTTGGGAACATATGGTTTATACCACTTGAGGATAATGAGATTTCTTTTAAACTTGACCCAGGGATGTTTGATCTCAAGAATATTTGACAATAAACATATAATAAGAATTATGCCAATATTAGTGAATGTTTTAGAAAATATCTTATGAATCAATTCCTTGATGAACGCATAGACTAAAAGGTTCTCAGATACATAATGGGGGCAAAATCCTCTGATGTCAGAGTGGCAGAATCAGAAAGAATGTTCTTGGGATTAAAATGGCAGGATATAAAAACCTGCTGCTTCTACCTTATCACAATGAGTTTTCCAAGGTATGCATACCTTCCTGTCTCATAGGTTACCTTCCTCTCCTACAACATATTTCCTCAACATTGACTCACCTCTTTGTTATATGGAATTCCCCAAACCAGTGTCACAAACATCAATGCCTAAAAGTGCTACCTGGATAATATGAATAAAACTGGCTAAGTGGCTACTGGTAGACTAAAAGTATCTGCCTTGTCCAAAAAGAGAAGCTGTTACTCTGCTTCAGCAAGTCATGGCCATGAGGGAATGGGTTGTCAGAACTCCAACACTATCAAGAGAAGCCAGAAATTCTAATTTTTGTTATGGCAACTCCCAATTTGGTAACTAATTGGGGAAAAAACCCCAACTCAACCCAAGACTGGCCAACAAAACAAGTCTATGGGCTGGTTCTACTCCTGGGCACAAGTTTGTGATGTATGCCCTTAAAAAGTCCTAGTTTTCTGTGAAATCATACTTGAAGGAAGGAAGGACTGTTCCATCTCCTTCTGACATTACTGACGTCCCAAATATGGACTCTGCCCCCATCTTCTTGTGAAGTACTATTTTGCACCACCCTCTCATGATTTTGGAGTTCGCCCACCCCATTAAACATCAAGTTTTACCCCACTCCTTGAGATATCATGAACTATACCAATCATCTTCCCCTCTTCTATTGGAGGTAGCCTGGCCACACCCTTTATGACATCACAAATGGTGCTGCCACCTTGGAATGAGTATTCCTCCATACAGTTGCAATCCTTTGCATATTTCTTTGTATCATCCCATTGTGACATCACATGTTAACCTCATCCCAGGACTGCACCCTGGAATGGGGAGTGGGAAGATACAATCTGTATGGCATCACAACAAGATGAGATTGTTTGGGAAAGTTCATAATGTTAGAAGAAAATGCCTGCATTAACAGAGATTTTAAACAGAATCATAAAAGTTAGAGAAGGATGTTTAAATACTATGATTTAGATCTGTTTACAGTGAATAAAAGGTATAAACTTAGTTTTCCAAGTGTTTCAGGTCAACTTTCATCACAGTGAAGTTTTATAGGAGACCTCTAAAGAGACTCTGCTCTCTGGATGTACTGTCTCTTCCTCAGGGGAGTAAGAGGCAGTTTTCTTCTACCTTCATGGAATGAAAATAAGAGCTTAGGAATAAGATTTATATAACTAAAGTCATTACATATTTTAAGACTTTTTTGCTGGAAGGAAACAAAAATTATTAATGTAGCACTCAATATTTATTTGATAATGTTTCTTACTGCAGCATGATTAAACTTTATTCTCACTAAATTTTTATAATACATGGAACTATACTTAGGATTCTTCGTACTACTTTGTTTCCAGTTTATTCCTTTTTAAATTAAAATTGTTAAGTGGAAGTAGGGTTATTGTGTTTAGGACATTATAAAACTTTTTGGGTAGGGATAGTCTAATTTTTCAACTAAAGGACTCTTGAAATTATGTATCATTGTAACATGGATCTAGATATTATGATTTACTGTTATTAATATCTATCTTCTATATGTTAGTCACTATAATAGCAGCAGGAAGAGGATACAATTTCTATTATCTTTCTAAAGAAAAAAGATAAGAACAAAAATTAAATCTCTCTGCCAAAACACTAAGAATAAAAATTCCCACAAAATGAGAACCTAAGATAATTAGGTGATTTTCCTTTCATTCTCATTCATTCATTCACTCATTGAACAAATATGTATTGATTGCCTATTGTATGCATCAGACACTGTGCTAGGCTCTGGGTAAATGGTAATAAACCAAACATGGTTTATACTCTCATGAATCTTATGCTCTTATGAAAGAGACAGACAAAAAACAAAGAAAGAAGTGTATATATACATATATATATATGAATTTCATATATATATGTACATATATACAAACACTATTTATTAGGGAGAATAATAAGAAGGAGGTGAGGGAAATTACTTTAAATTGAGAGGGCAGAGTGGATTTTTCTGAGGCAGTCAGTGGCAGTTGAGTTGAGTTTTAATGAACGAGAAGGATCCAGCTATGTGAAATGTAGAGAAAATATTGGTCTCTTCAAGTGGTACAGCTTGGGCAAAATCCTTAGCTAGGAATGGTTTCTAAGAACAAAAAACCCAACATGGCCAGGGTATAGTGATTGAGAAGGAGCGTAGAGAGAAATGAGGTTGAACAGAAAGATAGAAGATGGATAGCCATCTTTCAACCTCCAGTAAGCTTGAAGATGAAAAGCCAGAGCTGAGAAAGGAAAGAGGCTGTGGTGATACTGCTTAGCAGCTGCACAAATGCCAACAACTACCTACCTCTAGACTTATTTTTATCAGAAAAATAAACACCAATTTATTGCAGCCGCTGGACTCAGGTTTTATGCAATTTTAACTGAATACAGATACAGAATATGGGGAAAGTATGGCGGCTCTTTTTCCTGCTGAACACCTCTTTCTAGCTTGATTTTAGTTACAGACTCTATTCTCCAGGCCACAGAAGTAAATACCTGAACTAAACAAGATTCACCATATTTTGCCGTGCATAATGTGCACGTTTTTGCCCACATTTTTAAGGGGAAAATAAGGATGTGAATTATACCTGGGTAGTATAATTCCATATCTATATAAATGTTTTTAATTCTTTTATTTATGCTTATGAGTTAAAAAACTCTAGAAAATCAATAACGATATCCATATGCAAAATAATATCGGAATACGATAATCAGTTTTGTTAAACTTACAACGAACTTGCAATGACAAAGAGTTCTTGGCCTTCTATGATGGGTAAATATAATACAAAAAACAAGTACGTAAATATAAACAAATAAAATTTGAATTGAAAAATTAAAATGAAAGATTTTATTCCCCTGAAAGTTTGGGCCAAAAATGTGGTTGTACATTATATACGGGAGTGCATTATATTCGGAGTGCATTACACATGGCAAAATGCGGTAGTTCTTCCTACTGAGGATTTTAGACTTAATTAAGAATACCCAAAGGCAGAAGGAGATAACCTAATTATCACTCCTGTAAAGAAGGCCCAAGACCTCCTTCCCCTGGGGTTTTATTTCCACTCAGTCTGTCTATGAGTTACTCCATTATCTTCTTTATAAATCCCCTTTTTCTTTAAGTTAGGTGGAATTGGTTTCTGTTGCTTTAAACCAGTGGTTCTCAATGAGGGGAGATTTTATTCCTCAATGGATATCCGCCAATGTCTGGAGATATTTCTCCACAACAAAACATTTGGCCCAAAGTGTCAATAGTGCTGCTATTGAGAAACCCTGCTTTAAAACAAGAGTTACTTAATTTGTACAAGGAGGTTCTCAACAAAGTTGACTTAGGCTCAACAGAAAATGAGTGGGAAGGAAGAATGCGAGGTCTAAGGAGCAAAGAGAAGTGTGGAATGGACATTGAGGCTGAGTAAGAGCGAGTATGCTGAAGAAACATTGGAAGATTGCTGGGCAGTGGTTAGGGTCTGTCTGAGGTTGGTGACCATGAGTTTAAGACATGAGTCTTCAAATATCATATGATCTCACTCACATGTAGAATCTAAAGAAAAGAATAAATGAATAAACTAATCAGAAACAGTCTCAGAGACATGGAGGAAAAACTGAGCATTGTTAGATGGCGGGGGGGATAAAGGGGAAGGTGAGGGGATTAGAAAGCACAGTTGGTAACCACAAGATTGCCACGGGGATACAAAAGTCAATTTGGGGAATATAATCAATAAAGTTGTAAAGATTTTGTAGGGTATCCAATGGACACTTGTCTCATTAGGGAGACCAGCTCAGGGATGATGTAGATGCCTGATCACTGCACTGTACACCTGAAGCTGAAGCTGAACAATAATGAATGTCAACTACAATTTTATATATATATATATAGTTACAAGAAGCGGAGTACAGCATTAGGAATAGAGACAGTGGAAATGTAATGGCTGTGTGCCATATCAGAGAGGTAGTGGATAGGGGGAGGGAGGTTGTCACTGTGTGAGGGATATAAATGATAAATGTCTAACTAAAAAAATTAATGTAAATTCATAATTAATGAAATTCTAAATAAAATATTTTGTATATTAAAAAAAGACATGAGTCTAATATTTCTCCTGCAATGTAGAGCAGACAAGGAGAGGCATATTTTGGGTTCATCCATAGCTGGGTTTTTCTCCACTAAGAGCAACAGAGGGAAAGAAAGAAATGAGAGTTGATGTTTGCCTGGGGCTTATTTTACTGATGAACCAGAGAAATTAAGCTGGATAATGAAGGAAGAAATAACAAGAAAGAATTGATAATAAAAACTGATGGGACATGGAAATTATGAAAACAATTCCATTTACAATTACATCATAAAGAATAAAACACCTAGGAATAAATTTAACCAAGGAATGAGAGACCTATACATTGATAATGATAAGATATTGATAAAAGAAAATGAAGAAGACACAAATAAATGGAAAGATAGTCCATGTTCATGAATTGAAAGAATTAATATTGTTTAAAAAATGTCCATATATTCAAAGCAATCTACAGATTCAAAGCAGTCCCTATTAAAATAGAATAAACAATCCTAAAATTTGCATATAATCACCAAAGACCCCAGCTAGCCAAAACAACCTGTAGAGAGAAAAACATAACCAGAGGAATATTTCCTGATTTCAAACTGTATTACAAAAACTACAGCAATCAAAACAGTATGACACTGGCATAAGAACAGAAACAGATCAATGGAACAGAATAGAGCCTGAAATAAACCCACACATATATGGTCAATTAATTTACAACAAAGGAGCCAAGAATATACCATGGGGAAAGGGCAGTGTCTTTAATAAATGGTGTTGGGAAAATTGGATAGTGACATTCAAAAGAATGAAACTGGACCACTAGCTTACACCATACACGAAAATGAACTCAAAAATGGATTAAAACATGAGTGTAAGATTTGAAACCATAAAACTCCTAGAAGAACTTCAACATAGGCACCACGCTCCTTAACATCAGTCTTGGCAAGGACTTTTTGGATTTGACACGAAAAGTGAAGGCAACAAAAGCAAAACTAAACAAGTGGGACTACATCAAACTAAGAAGCTTCTGCATGGCAAAAGAAACCATCCACAAAATAAAAAGGCAACCTTCAGAATGGGAGAAAATATTTGCAAATCATTTATTTGGTAAAGGATTAATATCCAAATAACTCATACAACTCAATATCAAAAAACCCAAATAATCCAATTTAAAAATGGGCAGAGGACATTTCCCAAAGAGGACATGCACATGGCTAACAGACATTTGAAAAGATGTGCAACATCACTAATCATCAGGTAAATCAAAATCAAAACCGCAGTGAGCTATCACCTCACACATGTTAGAATGTCTACTATCAAAAAGACAAGAAATAAGAGGTGGCGAGGATGTGGAGAAAAGGGAATCCTAGCGCATTATTGGTGGAAATGTAATTTGGTGCCGCCACTATGGAAAACACTATGGAGGTTCCCCAAAAAATTAAAAGTAGAACTACTGTATCATTCAGCAATTCCACTTCTGGGTATTTATCCCAAGGAAATGAAAATATTAACTCAAAAAGATATCTGCATCCCCATGTTCATTGCAGCATAATTTACAATAGCCAAGACATGGCAATACCCTAAGTGTGTATCAACAGATGAATAGATAAAGAAAATGTGGTATATACATATATACAATTAAATATTATTTAGCTATAAAAAGAAGAAAATCCTGCCACTTACGATAACATGAATGGACCTTTAGGGCATTATGCTAAGTGAAATAAGTCAGACAGAGAAAGACAAATACCATATGATCTTACTTACTTATGGAATCTAAAAAACAAACAAACAAACAAAAAGTCATAGATACAGAGAACAGATTGGTGGTGCCAGAGGTGGGGCTGGGAGTGGGTGAACTGGTTAAAAGTGGTCAAAAGGTACAAACTTCCAGTTATAAAATAAATAAGTCCCGAGGATACAAAGTACAGTATGTTGACTATAGTTCGAAATACTGCATTGCATATTTGAAAGTTGCTAAGAGAGTAAATCTTAAAAAGTCTCATCACAAGAAAAAAAATTGGGGGCAGACGATTCGTTCAGTGGTTAGAGCACAGTGCTCATAATACTAAGGTCGCCAGTTTGATTCCCACATGGGGCAGTGAGCTGCACCCTCCACAACTAGACTGAAAAACAACGACTTGACCTGGACCTGATGGGTCCTGGAAAAACACACTGTTCCCCAATATTCCCCAATTTAAAAAAAATGAGAAAAAACAATGTTTCTCCATTAAAAAAGTTAGAAATTAAATCTACAAAAAAAAAGAAAAAAGAAAAAAATTTATAACTATGTGTGGTGATAGATGTTAACTAGGCTTAGTGTGGTGATCATTTTGCAACACAAACATATCGATTATGTAATATTGAAACATTATGTTGTATACCTGATACTAATGTTGTATGTCAATTATATCTCAATTGAAAAAAAGAAAAGAAAAAAACCTGATGGGATGGATCAAGTTGATTTTGGTGTCAATCTAGAGTTTGTTAGAAATGCAGAATCTCAGGCCTCATTGCAGATCTGCTGAATCAGAATCTGCATTTTCACAAGACCCCCAGGTGATCTTACATGCACATTAAAGTTTGAGAAGCAATGGATTAGAGGATTTGATGAAGGTGAAAATTTTTGCACTGGGTATACTGAAAATGTGATTCTGGGCAAATATAGATCAGGGATTAGCAAATTTTTTTCTGTAAAGAGCCAGGTAGTAAATATTTTCAGTTTTCAGGGCCATACAGGCTCTGTCACAACCAGTCAACCTGTCACTGTAGTACAAAAGCAACCAGAGAAAACGCATAAACAAATGAGTATGCCTGTTGAATGTGACTGTGTTGCAATAAAAGTATTTACAAAAATAGGCAGTAGGTTGATTTATTTACTGACCCCTGATCTAGACCTTAATAAAACTAGTAAGTGTTGGTTCTCATGTAGAGTATATATTGTTTTCTCTATTTCTGACTACTTACTGTCTCTTGCAAATATGTACTCCTGCTTCCCTCTCCCCTCTTCTCAGCACAATGAAGAACTTGACTGGTTGATTTTCTGTGGGATCCAAGAAAAGACAAGGGGACAAAATGAAGTATTAAATAGCCAGAAGACAAAATTATTAAATAGCCAGCATCTCCTTGACACCATGTATATATATCTCTCTACATATAATATATAATATATATTAAATATATATGTGTATACACACACACACACACACACACACACATTTTCCCCCTAGAATACCAAGAGATGTAATATGGGGATAGGCTTTACATCAGCTGGTTTTCTGGACTTGTTTCCCTTTTATTTTCTCCTCCCCTCCAGTAAATCTCGTTTTGAGCTTCTCAGCTGAGCCAAGGGAAATCTAGGAAAGATATTTTATCCTTGCTTAGACCAGGTTGAGAAATAGCCCCTTGGTGGCAGTGGCATTGATAATCAGAGAGGGGTTCAAAGGTAATAGGCTATGGGGTGGCAGGGGGGTGATGGGTGGAGGGGAAGGGAAATAATAGTTATTGAGCATCACATAACACTTTACATACATCATTTGAATCCTTACAGTAAGCTCAGTATTATGATCCCAGATTATAGAAGGAGAAACTAAGACCAGTGTTTTATCAAACGTTAATATAACACTTACTGTGTGCCAGGCATTGCTCTGCTTTATTTATAAAAACTCATTTAATCCTCACAACTCTGTGAGGTGGGAACTATTATTGCCTCCATGTTAGAGATGGGGAAATTATGCTAAGGAGAAAGGTTAAAAACTTGCCAGAGGACATTCAGCTAATAAAGGTGGAGCTGGGTTTTTAACCCAGGCGAAGCTGGGATCCAGTTCTGACTCCAAAGTCTTGTTTTTTCCCTTGTACAATGTAGTAGGTATATTCTTCAGTCCTCATCCCCATCAGGAGTATTTCCATCAGAGCTAAACCCCCAAATTTCAGGTTTTACCTATTAAGTGAAGTGACATTTCCTCGTAAGTCCCTCAGATCATAGGATGTTTCCGGGGCTCTTTATCAACATTCCTATTTTTCCCTATCACAGAACAATCTTTATTAGTATAAGAGATGCTCTCGCCTGCTTTATATGCACATGACATTCTGAAGTATTTTCCTTAGTGATTTCTCCTAATCCTTCATCTTGCTATTTGTTTGCCCTGTCTTCCTTGTTTTCTTTTTCCTTCACCCCAGAATATTGCTGAGGATAATGCCGGTATCTTAGTCACCAAGCTAGTGCTCATTAACCTTTTCCTTTCCTTGTATTGTTGGACTAATCCAATCTCTTCAGTTTCCATTCTTCATCTCCACTGGATTACTATAAATAATTAAGATAGCTTATTATCAGATAATAATCTATTAGAGGGTCTATCCTAAACTTTCGTTCCTGATCAGGCACTGTGTGTTTGGCTCTGTGGTAGATAACAGGTAATAAAATGTGGAAGATAGTTCCTGCCTTTAATGTATTATTCACTTTAGTGTTTTCCAGTGTTGGGATGTGGTAGTAAGATCAGTATCCCCTGATCTTACGCTAACATCGGTTACTAATGATACGTAACCAATACTCAAGTAATAATTCTCATGTTTTTCAAATTGAAATTTACTGCTCCTACACCATAACCTCTTGAATGTCGTTTCTTTCTCTACTGCTTTTACTCTTCAATCCATCCATGAGAACTGAATATTATTATCCTTACATTTGTCTCCACTAGGAAGCCTTCAGGGGAGATAGAGTCACAACATTCCAGGACTTTCATGATGGAGATAGTTTGAGATTTTGATTTAACGAAAATGGATACGTGTTTTGGGAGAAGTATGTAAGGATAAAGAATGCTGGTCTTGGAATCCAGAGACCTGAATTATTGTCCTAGCTCAACCACTAACGGTGAGCATAGCTAACATTTACTGAGCACTACGTGCCACTCACTTGTCTGTTAAATTGAAATGCTGTAAGGAGGGTAGTATTATTGTCTCTATTTTACAAACAAGGAAACTGAGGTACAGAGCGCTTAAGTAACTTGCCCCCAGTCATGGAGTTGGTTTGCGATAAGCAGAGTCCGGTTTTGCAACACAGGCAGTTTAGCTCCAAATTGGTGCACTAAGCTACTACCCTCTATTATCTCCTGATAAAAAGCTACCATTACTAACATATGCATCAGGTTCTGTACTGGTTTTCTGGAATGTTATCTCATCTAATCTTTGCTAACAACTGTGAGGTAGATGATACCCTTTTTCACAAGGGAGAAAACTGAGGATCAGAGGGATGCTATTATTTAGCAGACTTAATTAAGCTTCGAAACCAGCCTGGGGGCTGCGAGAGCTTCTCTAACCCTCGAGCCACAGATATCGTTGAGCCTCAGTTTCCCCATCTTTGAAGTGAAGGTTGTGGAGTAGATGTCTCGGGTCTATGAGGGGTGGGTGTAGAGATAAAAGATATGTCTGTATGTGAGTGTGAGAGACGGTGCAGTAAAAACTAGATAAGCCACAGTGGCCAAGCGCCCAGCATGACGCGGGTGAAGTTGCAAATACGAGTAGGAGACTAGCCATGGAGGAGGGCCGGGGGTGTTGATCCAAGCGAGGCCTACCGACGAAAATGGGCCTGACAGCCTGTCTCTGACCCGTCTGGGCGTTGCCGGCGCTGGCCAGCGGCCAAGGGGGGAAGTGATATCTGGGTCCAGGTCCCGGACAGCACCTCACCCGCCCAAACCCAGCTCCACAGGCTTCTCCAGGAAAGCTAAAGAAGGAAGGGGCGCGGCTCCGCGTTGCAGAGCGCCACGTCCCTCTTGGCTCAGCCTCCCCCGGGCTCCTTAGTGTTGGCTCTTGGTACCACCCGCCTCCCAGCCCGCCCCCACCAATCAGCGCCTTCCGAGATCCCAGTCAGACCAATCAAAAACTTCTGGGGAGGGGCGGGGCTGTCACCATTGCAGCGAGGTGGCGGGAGCGCGCTTTGAGCAGAGCTGCCAAGCAAAGCCGCTGGCTGCAGGCAGGAAAGACAAGTCTGTGAACCGCAAGTATTCAGCAGGAGCCTCGCTCGCGGAGACGGACTAGATGAGGCCCTCGAGGTGGGTACGGATCAGTACGGCGGGAGGCTGAGGCAGGTCCTGAGAAAAGACTCAGGTCTTCCTCTGCCCTGCCCGGGCAGTGAGGATGGCGGGGGCCGCACAGTGGGCGGGCACCGCACAGTGGGCGGGCACGGGTGGAAGGGGGCTTCCAGCTCGAGCCTGAAGCGCGGGGTGCCTTTCTCCGCTCCACTCGCTGCAGGGCACCCAAGCTTTCTTCGGGGTCAATGAAAATGGCAGGCTTTTGGCGGGGAGCAGGCGGGGGTGGGTGCAGGACGAGACCGGGGCAGGGTTCCAGCCCGGCTTTGGCAGGTCGATGCGTGAGGGAGGTGCCAACTGATGAGGAGGGTACACCCACCAATTCCCGGCTGATGCTTACCACCCCTTTTGCCGTCGAGCAAAGCTAGGCTGGTGAATCCTGCTCTTCTGCTTTTTCTGTTAGGCCGGCGACCCCTGACACTTAGAGGGAAAAGTTCGAGTCAGTTATGGTATCGTTTTCCCGTAAGTGACAAATCATTGGTTGTGAGCTGAGCTCTTTCTGTTTCGGAGTATGCGAAAGATGGCACTTTGCTTTTACACCTGCCAAGTGGGAACTCAGTGAGCAGATGGGGTTATTGTTGTGGCTGGTGCTGTTCAGTAAACTCCTAAATCGGATAATGTACATTTTACACAATTAAGGCTATTAAATCCGTGGATGAATATGAACACCAACCGATATATTACCTTGTTTTAGAGGTGGAGAGAGAGCAAATTTAAACGCAAATGTTTCTGATAGTCGATTATGTTTGAAGGGTATTGTGGACTTTACCTATAAGAATGGAAAGAATTAATGAGTCAGTTGATTTAAGGAATTCTTTAAAAGTAATATATGACTAGTGGTATAATAGATTTGGATCAGAATACCTATGGCTTTTTTTTTTTTTTTTTTTTTTTTACAACAACCTATTTACATTTTCTGTTTTTTAAAGGCCTTTCTTGGTGAATTCTATTAAATAATTAGAGTCAGGCAATATTCCAGATTCTAGCATGCATCTTGCCTCTCACTAATAGAAATTGTCCTAGAATTCGTCCTGATTTAAGCTGAGTGTGAGTTCTTGTTTTATAGAACTTGAACAAGTTCAACAAATGTTTCAACAAACATCCCTCAATTAGTAGGGTCAAGAATTTAAACAAACAAACAAACATGGACATTTAGAATTAGAAATTAAATCTCAAAAAATATCACTTGTTATTTGGGGGAACACAGAAACTTTTATTTCTCATCTTGGTCTTTAAACTCTCTATGATCTGGTCCGACTTTCTAGCATGAGTGAAAAATTCATTTCTGTCTCTTTGTGTTTACTCATGCTGTTCTTCAGCATCTACTGTGTTTCCCCGAAAATAAGACCTAGTTGGACCATCAGCTCTAATGCATCCTTTGGAGCAAAAATTAATATAAGACCCAGTATTATATTATGTTATATTATATTATACCCAGTCTTATTTTACTGTAAGACTGGGTCTTACGTTAATTTTTGATCTAAAAGATGCATTAGAGCTGATGGTCTTGCTAAGTCTTATTTTGGGGGAAACACGGTATCCTAATTTTATTCATTTTACAAGGGCCAGGTCCTATTATGTTTACATTTCTCTGATCTCCCGAGATACTTATTGTTCTTATTGTTCATATCACACATTTTGTATATACCCTTTCAGCATGGTTTTTCCCAGTTGGTTTGTGGTCTGTAAAGACCAGTAATATAAAATGCACAATTAAGGCAATGAGGGTACCTTTCAGAACACTAGTTATTGATTATGAGCACTAATATAGAAAATCAGTAACATGATTAATACCAGTATCCTTTTGTTTTGAGATATGTTGTGTATATCTCTATAGATGTACCAAACCAATTTTGTGTTATTTAGAATAATATTTAAATTGCTTTCCACTTTCTAAGGACCATTTAGATGACCTAGGTGTGCAAAATACCTTTGTAAGTATCAGGTAGCTGGAGGAATCAAGTGTAGGATTTTAAAATGTATTGAAAATAATCCTTAAAGTGGGTAATCTTTTAAGCATTGTGAGTAATTGAGTTGACTATATTTGGCATGATAGATGATTAACTTTTTCTAAATAATTGATGGTCTGGTAAGGAGAAATTTGTTATTTTTATGTTTAATACTTGCAGTTGGCTAATAGACTTTAAAAAAACAGGCTCCTAACAATTTCAAATAATTTATTAGGAAAAGGAAAAAGCTCAATCAGTTTAATGATTTGCAATCTAAATTTTTAAAATGATATGGTGAAAAGTATACTTCATTAGAGTTTGATGGCCACGTTTCAATTCTGGCTCTACCAAATAATCTTGGCCAAGTCAGTTAACTTCCCTGGGTTTTATAAACTTTTATAAAAGTAGGGTCTGAACCAAAACATCTCTGAGATCATTTCTGGTCCCAGAATTCTCTGATTGAGAAAGCAGTTGCATGCTTCTATTTTGGCAGAGCTTTTTGACATATTGTATGTGTAAATGATGAAGACATTGTAATTTTAATAAATTTGTTTATTGAGTGATACAGATAAACAACAGTATCTGCTTTTCATAAACCTATTATCAAGGATACTGTAGCTGATTGTTCAGTGGGAAAAAAGACCATGCGATGGTGTCCTTGACTCACGTACTTTTCTACAGATATGAGCATCAGAGACACTAGCGTTGATACTAATATCCTGATAGAGGGAAGGGTTGAAATCCAGCTCAGCTGGTCATACAACTATATTATTTTGAACCCCACTTTCTCATTGACTCTAATTTTCAAAGGGAAAAAATGGAATTGAACATCAGGTTGCCAGGTGTCCTTGTCACTGCTGCCATCGAGAAACTCAGTAGCCATTTCTTTTCCTCCACCCCACTCCTTTCCATTATTAGAATTATAACCCTGACAGTAAGAAGAAGCAACCCAGATTTTCTGGCTCAGGGCAGGCTTTGGAGGAAGAAACCTGGGCGCCTTGCTAAAGGTCTGTTTTAATGCCCAGGAGGAAGAGATTATGTTCATCTTTTGTTGGATATACTACTCATATTCTTTTCATTGGCTGCACCCGGATTTTGATTGTGGCAATGCATAGAGGAGAGCTCTAAAGTGGCCCTTCAAAAAATGACATTTAAAGGTTATATGTCAAACTGGTGTATTGCTTTATAAGTTCTACAACTTGGGGTGTTTACAGAAGAGATTTTTATTATTTTAATATATAGCTATTTCATTTCCAAGACAGGAGTGGCATTAATATTTATCGAGCATTTACTATTGCCATACACTGTGTTACTCACATTGTATTCATTCTTGGTTTCAACCAATCAAAAATTTATCAAGAAGTATTAGTTCAATTTCATAGATAGGAAAATTGAGACTCAGAGAGGCAAGTAGCTTTCTAGTAAACAGGAATGGTTAGGATTCATCTGTTTGTTTATTGTTGACCAGGCTGTGTTAATAGAAGTCATATGCCTTTGCCATATATAACGTGCATTTGATCACTCTCCTGCTTATAAGATTTTATAATAAATATGCCATAAAAAGAAAAATGTATATGTCCTTAGAATTTGAAGATATGTTGTTTGCTTATTTTCTTACAGACAGCATAGAAATAATTGATTCTGTTCCCCTGTGAGTTGGTACATGAGCTCACTGCCTTGTATTTTACAAGTAGGTAGCAGGGTTTCAAAATAGACTTTGAGATGTTTTGCTTTATTACTGATTTCTGTGACTGAGACTAGGGCCAAGGTTAATTTTTAAAAGTGGTGGTTAAGGGTAAAGAAAGATTCCAATTGAGGATTTAATGAGAAACTTAACACTATGTCTTGAAGTCTTATTGCTGAGCAAAGTAAGCTTTTAGTTGGACTTCTAATTTATTTAAAAGTGGAGCAATACGGTAAAACCTGGGCACACCAAATCAATATCTTGCTTGTTCTGGTCTTTGATTCTCTTTATTTAATATATCTTTCTTCCCTCACCATTGGAATATTATATAATTTAGTCTTCTTCCACATCATAAACACTTGATACTTTTTTCACAGAATGTGACAAATGCATACACTATCATGTGCCATTACCACTGTAGTAAGGCTAAATATATGTTTGTGTATATATTTTAAAAATTTTTATTGGGTAACAGTGTGTTTCTCCAGGGCCCATCAGCTCCAAGACATTGTCCTTCAATCTAATTGTGGAGGGCGCAACTCAGCTCCAAGTGCAGTCACCCTTTTAAGTCTAGTTGCAGAGGGCCCACCATCCCATGTGGGAATCGAACCCGCAATCTTGTTGTTAAGAGCACGCTCTCTAACCAACTGAGCCATCTGGCCGCCCCCAATTTATGTTTATATTTAATGTGTTTTCTTTCTTTCTTTTTACATTTAGAACCTGTTAAGAGGCACTGAAAAAGCATTGAGCTTGGAGCCAAGACCCTGTTAAGAGTCAATGAAAAAGCATTGAGCTCGGAGCCAAGACCCACCTCTTCACTAATTTGATATTGTGCAAGGCATCTTATCTCTCTGGATCTCAGTTGCCTCATCTATAAAAAGGAGGTAAAATTTTTTACCTATCTGAAGGTAAGTGATCAGGTAAGAAAGCAAAGAAAAAAAAACGAAAGAAATACAGACTTAATGATGGCTTAAACACACAATATTTATTTTTTCATGTGAAATAATTCTTGCAGTAGGCAGTCTAGGTTAGGTATATAGTAGCTTTATAAAGTCATCAAGAACCTAAGCTTTTTCCTGTTCTTTGATCTCCTGTCTTTAAGATGTGGCTGATCCTCCTAGTTCAAGATAGTTGACAGAGCTCTAACCATCACAGGCAAATTCCAGGCAGCAAGGCAAAAACAAAGAAGGATGTATCCTCTTCTTTTAGGGAGAGATCATGAACCACAGCTCAGGCTACCAGGGAAGCAGGGAAATGTAGCTGGATGCATGGCTACCCTGAATAAAACTGAGCTTTTGTTACTGAGGAGGAAGTCAAGATTTGGATATTGGCAGGCAAATAGAAGTCCCTGCCACTGTATGGATCTTTTTCTCTTTCATCTCTGCGAATTGTGTGCTCTGATAACCACTTAATAGAAGCTTCAGACTTTGCCATGGCGGAGCTTTAAGTCTGACCTTGTCTACAGGAGGAAATAACTTTTATCTAATAAATTGTGGTGTGTTTTTTTTTGTTTTTTTTTTTGGTGTCTTTTTAAACTTTTATCCCAGAATTCATTATAGAAGCCTTTCTGTCTTGATTGGGTATTTATTCTGGTTTTATTTTTTTAATTACCCATAAATGCTATAGATGTTTGTTGTGCAATTTATGGATGTGTTAAAAAAAGGTAACAGTTTTTGAGCCACTTGCTTTATACAAGGCACCAGAAAGACAGGTAAGTTATCCCAAGGGTATCACATAAGTAAATCATTAAGAAGTAAATTTATGTTTAAAAGTATAATCCATCTCAGGATACAGTTAAGTTCAATATGGTTACATGAGGTATACTTTTGCCTTTCTTGTTAGTTACAAGTTGTTGTGGTTTTTTTTAACCACTTAACTGTTACCTGTCTTGAAATTTCCTCTTAATTAACTACTAGCTCTGGCTTAACTTACTTAAGTATACCAATATTTTATTTCATTCCAGACTTTTCTTTGTAATATTATGTGAATATACCCTATACTTGTCATGTGAAATGGTTCAGTTGCCACTACATCTGTGAAGAAAGTGATCTGAGATAAAGTTTCAAGAAAAGGAAATGGAAATTCAGGGAGTGGAAATTGGAGCGGGGGAGGAATCTGGAAATTCAGTCAATCTTTAGAAGGAAGATACGGAGCTAATTAAGATTTTATTTCTACAAAGCATATTTGTATTTTTGCAAGGTTTTGAATTTTTACTTGTATTACTTAGGGACAAGGTACAGTAATTCTTTTGCTACCAGTGCTTCGATTTCCTTTTTCTTTTTTTCAATCTAGAACCATTGACCCCTAATAAACAAAATAATTAGGAGACTTATGAGTATAAAAACAGCCTAGTTTATTTTTAAGAGACATTTAGCATTGCAAGTCACCTGACTGAAAATGTCTGTTTGCTGAATACCATTGAAATGCCTTTAAAGATTTTTTAATTAACAGAAAAAGCATCATACCGTGCATTGCTTTATAAGAAGCTTTCTTAAAAAAATGGCAACTATTCAATTAATAGGCTGCCTTCCACACTAGATTGAAAGTCCTATGAGGGTAGGGATTATGTCCATTTGACATTATTTTGGTGTTTAAAGAGATTTTTACATCATCACTTTTTTACCTAATGTGCTAGCACATTTTCCATTTATTTTATGGTAACAGTTAACATTTACTGAGGCCTTATTAAGAAGTAGAGTAAATGTGGCACTTAACTTTAGACTTAAGTAAGTTAATTGTCCTAATTATTTCTAGAACAAACACTAAAAGATTAGAAACTAGTAAAGGGGAAAAAGTATTTTAAAAATTCTCCATCAATCAAAAACAAGACAAAAAAATGGCGAGAAAGGAGAGGAAGTAAATATTAAAGAGGCAGGATAATAGAAAGCCTAAAAGAAGATGGTACATTTAAAACTCAAGATATGGTATTTCATTGACTAAGACTTCACTGACATTGAGACATCATTATATACTGTATATAAAAGATACTGCCAGTCAAACTATGACACTATGCTTTATCACTTACAATTTCATTTTATGTTTAATGAAAGTGCTTTTTCGGATTCATTTAGACATACAGATTTTTCTCACATCACTTCTGTGCATGTAGAAAGGAATTATAAATTAAATAAATTCATTAAGGTGTTTCTAAGACTATCACATTCATAGTCTCATTCTTTTGAAACACTTTCTTTTTTTTTATTAGACTGTTTATTAAGTTTTTTTTTAAAGATTTTATTGGGGAAGGGGAACAGGACTTTATTGGGGAACAGTGTGTACTTCCAGGACTTTTTCCCAAGTCAAGTTGTTGTCCTTTCAATCTTAGTTGTGGAGGGCGCAGCTCAGCTCCAGGTCCAGTTGCCGTTTCTAGTTGCAGGGGGCTCAGCCCACCATCCCTTGCGGGAGTCGAACCGGCAACCTTGTGGTTGAGAGGACACATTCCAACCAACTGAGCCATCTGGGAGCTCAGTGGCAGCTCAGCTTAAGGTGCCGTGTTCAATTCCTCGAACTGGCAACTCGAGGAGTTGAACTGGCAACCTTGTGGTTGAGAGCCCACTGGCCCATGTGGGAATCGAACTGGCAGCCTTCGGAGTTAGGAGCATGGAGGTCTACACTTTCTTGATTCAGACTTGTCAATGTGTTTTCCTCAAAGAAAGTTTTTCTCTAACGCGGAGAGTGAGGGTGATTTTCTTCTGGAAATTTCTTGAAGCCCATTTGCCTGAAATTTTCTTCCAAGCCTCTGACACTCCTTTTGCAAGCTTTGATGCTAGTGCTTTTCAAAAGCTGATAATGGACAATTTTAAGATCATCTTCTTTCCTCAACTTCTCCTTCAATGGATTGTTGGCTGAAACACTGAGGTTTTCCAGTTCTCTAGAGATGGCATCAGGAATAACATCAAGTTGTTACTTTTCAGGCAACTGATTCTTTAAATATTCAGATACATGGCCTCAGAAGACATCAAGAACTTGGCAGGTTATGGAGGGCTCTTGGACATTCAAACAGAGTTAGCCAGTCTTCCTTGAGCTCAGCCATCATCTATTTCCTGCCACCCCTCTCTCCTTTTTATGCTACAGTAACATTTTTGGGAAATTATTTTGTAGTTTAAAATTTAACGTCAGGAACTTTTGGCCATAGGCATTTATAATAGTGTTATAGTGATGTGCTATTTCCTACCTCATTCTCAGGATGTCAATCTCTAGCATCTTTAGCATTCACGTATCATTTTGAGTTATGTAAAAAAGAACCTCAGGATTTTCTCAGCATTTCCTATCGATTAAACTCAGCTTTGTTTTTTCCTCAAATTACGAGGAAGTTATGCAACTTCTGTTCAGTGTTAACAGGAAGTTTCTGACAAATTGACATTTACCTTAACGATGCATGAATCCATCAAATTACCCTTTTATTTCATATACATTTTTTAATTAATTGGAGGCATTGTCAGTTTCTACTGCCTTCATCTGCAGGGTTTGGCTGCCCATGGGTATCTTGTTGTATCTCAGTAACAGCTTTGTCTGCTTGTTGATCTCTTCCTATCTAAAGGCAGGTAAAGCACTTACGTAGTTGTTCCTAACCAAGAAAATATAAAGTTGCTGTTACTCCTTTAATGTAAAATATTTGCTTCACACATGTCAGGTGCTACATTTTTATGTTTACAAAATAACTTTTCATCTCAATCCAAATCATAAGTTAATCCTTTGAAGACATTTTAAAGCGGTGATTAAACTAAATTTGTGAAGTACCAACAATGCAAAAACTCAATCTGAAGTTATGCCAGTAGAATAGCAATGATAAAGTTTGTGCTGTGTAGGCAGTAAAGATTTTGTTTCTATTGCCAGTTGTTCAACCACAACTTTAATATTCCACAAACTGAAAAACACTCTGATTTCTGAGACGTTAAACTGAGGAATTGTGCATCTTGGAACTGAATACATTATCAGTAATTTGATCAAATATGAAAAGAGAAAATATGCCAGTTAGAAGACATAGATTGTTAGGCTGGATAAAAAGGTGTGTGTGTTTGTGTATCCACACACTAATCAAAAGAAAAACTGGTTTAGCCACATTACTATCAAAATAGGCCTTAAGGCAAATTGGGGCTTAAAGGTCACTCAAATGTGTAAAAGATTAAATCCACCAGAAAGCCAGAAAATCTTAAATTTGTATACACTTAATAATATAGGCTCATAATGTTTAAATATAAATTGACAGCATTTTAAGGAAAAATAGATAAATCAAAAATCATACTGCAAGATTTTAACTTACTTTCTAGTAATGATAGTACAAGCAGACAAAAATCATTAAGAAAATAAAAATTGGATAATTATGAAAAGTTACAGAGCATAGCTAGTTCTGTACTTCTATAGGTTAATGATGGTTTGTAAATTCTATTTGTTTTTTTTTTAATGTTCACATTTTATTTTATAAGGTCAGAATTTTTGCCTCATTTTTCATTACTTTTAAAAAATTTGAAAATGATTCACATATAAAATTTACCCCTTTAATGAGTACAATTTAGGGGTTCCTAGTATATTCACAAGGTTGTACACCTGTCGCTACTATCTAATTTTAGAAGATTTTCATTACCCCCAAAAGTAACACCATAACCATTAGGAATTATTTTTCATTCATTCCCCCTTTCCCTCACCAACAGTCCTAAGCAACTATTAATCCACTTTCTTTCTCTATGGATTTGCTTATTCTGGACATTTGATATAAACAGAATCATATAATATGTGTTCCTTTACATCTGGTTGTATTTATTATTAATCAGTTCTGTTGTATTGGATTTTAAAACAAACAAGTGTCTCCTGGAACCCCCAGTTTTTTTTCCTCTAAAGTTATCAAAAAGTAAAACTGGTTTTGGTTTTGAAATGGCAGTCACAGTTCATTATCTCCTTCTTGCAGAAGTTAAAAACAAATCTAGCTTGAATGAAATGCAAGTCTGCAAATAGACATATGAAAAAATGTTCAACATCACTAATCATGAGAGAAATGCAAATCAAAACCACAATGAGATATCACCTCACCCCAGTCAGAATGGCTATCATCAACAAGACAAATAGTAACAAGTGTTGGAGAGGCTGTGGAGAAAAAGGAACCCTCATACACTATTGGTGGAATGCAGACTGGTGCAGCCATTATGGAAGGCAGTGTGGAGGCTCCTCAAAAAATTACGAATAGAATTACCATATGACCCAGCAATCTCTCTCCTGGGTATCTACCCAAAAATCTGAAAACAGTTATACATAAAGACGTGTGCTCCAATGTTCATTGCAGCTTTGTTTACGGTGGCCAAGACATGGAAACAACCAAAATGTCCTTTGATAGATGAATGGATAAAGAAGTTGTGGTATATACACACAATGGAATACTATTCAGTGGTAAGAAAAAATGATATAGGAACATTTGTGACAACATGGATGGATCTTGAAAGTATAATGTTAAGTGAAATAAGTCAGACAAAAAAAGCAGAGAACCATATGATTTCACTGATATGTGGTATATAAACCAAAAACAACAAAAGAACAAGACAAACAAATGAGAAACAAAAACTCATAGACACAGACAATAGTTTAGTGATTACCAGAGGGTAAGGGGGGTGAGAGGTGGGAGATGAGGGTAAAGGGGCATCAAATATATGGTGATGGAAGGAGAACTGACTCTGGGTGGTGAACACACAATGGGATTTATAGATGATGTAATACAGAATTGTACACCTGAAATCTATGTAATTTTACTAACAATTGTCTCCCCAATAAAAAAAAAAAAGAAAAGAAATGCAAGTCTGATAATCTCTGAACCTAAAATCAAAGAGGAACTTTCTCCTTTCACAGAGTCAAGATCTAAGTTGGAGTAGAGGTCACAGCATCTCACACCCTGTATCCAAAGTGTGAAATGTTCCTGGCTTTACCTTTTTTTCACCTTTTTTTTGTTTTTGTATCTAGATAGGAACTTTCTTTGGTAGTTGATTTTTGTATTCTTTGTATCCCAGCACCCAGATCTTCTGCTTGCTCTACCAATGTAATTGTAAGATGGCTGAACAAGCAATATTTACTTTAAAGACATTTAGAAATCATATAACTTAATTTCGTACAATTGGTGTGAATACAGCAGATTTTATTTGTGTTTCTGATCATGTAACAGAAAAGACATATACTTTATTCAGAAGAATAAACTGGTAATAGAATTTAAGAGCTTAAAGAATACTGAAGTCTAGTTAAATTCCCTTTAAAAAAATTTTCATTATGTTAAGAAATGAGAAGACAAGAAGGGGGAGTTAATTGACCCATGATCACACAGCACGTGAGTGGTGCAGCTGGACTTCGAGTACCTAAATTGCATTTTGCCTTACTCTTCTTGCAGCAGGGCCTGGTTGGTACCCCTATTGTAGAGGCCTCTCCATGTCCCTGGTCTCACTTTTCCTTGACCTACCCATAGCTTAACTATAGATAATCCTTCTGTGGCTTAAGCTTGGAATGTCCCCTGTCCCACCCAGTTCCCTATTTTAGAAAATTACCCTGAAACTCTGATTAATACCCTTAGGCTTATTGATCACAATCTCAGTGGTCTACCAGGCTAATCCCATCCCTGTTTCTGGGTTGCTGACTCCACCATAGAATCATGAGGCCACAGGGAAGGCTCCATGCAGATCCCTGGAACCGTCACGTGGCATCTGTAGGAACGCCCAGATTTTCCCTTAAAAACCCCAAGCAGGTCTGAGAATGTTAAAGCAGTTTTGGGGGGTGTTAACCTACTGCCTTCTCAACCACCCGTGCTCTGATAATAAACAATTATTCTAGGACCCAACTCCTGTGTCGATCTATTGGCTGAGCGGCGCAGGCAGCACAAGCCCCAGACTCATTTGGCTTCTGGTTTCATTCTTAGGTATAGCACCCTTTTTTCTTTTCCTTGAGGATTTAAATTTGCTGTTCAGATAAGCATTCTCTTATTCTGTCATTGTATACAGGAGGTTCATGAATAATAGAGCAAAGGGAGGCAGTATGTTTTCAATCAGAATCACCTATAAGGCTTCTCCTCACCCCCTCAAAGATTTTCTGATTTAGAAGGTCCGGAGTAAGCCTTGAGAATGTGCATTTCTCACATTCCCAGGTGAAGCTGCTGCTGGCCCAAGGACCACACTTTGAGAACCACTGCTTAAAAGCAGATGGAGGCTTTGGAGTCCATCATTCTCAGGTTCCAACTCTGGCTTTACGATTTACTCCTTTGTGGTCCAGATCAAGTTTTTAAGTCTTCGTTTCCTGTACTTTAAATTGGAGATAATAATATATATTTCACAGAATTAAGAGTTAAATTGGTTAATATTTTTTTATTTTAATTTTTATTGGGGAATATTGGGGAACAGTGTGTTTTTCCAGAACCCATCAGCTCCAAGTCAAGTCGTTGTTTTCAATCTAGGTGTGGAGGGTGCAGCTCACTGGCCCATGTGGGAATCAAACCGGTGACCTTGGTGTTAGGAGCACTGCATTCTAACCACTGAGCAAACTGACCGCCCCTAAATTGGTTAATATTTTTAAAAGGTTTAACACACTGCTTTGTACATAGTAAACACTCAATAGATGGTTTCTGTTGCTATTCATAATAAGTTAATGACCCATAAATTCAGTCAGTGTTTTAGAGTAGATGTCCAGAGACTTTTTGTCACATTGGCACTTTGAGATGCTGTCTGGACACACACACACACACACACACACACACACACACTCATATGTACCAACATATTCCTCTCTTGACTTGCCTTCTTATTTATGGTAGACTTAGCTGAAGAGTGAGAGAATGAAATGACAAATTAATAAAGCATTTCCACTTCCAAGGCTGGATTTAACCAGAATTTATGTTTATTAATCTCAGGCTTCTATTGTGTATTGAAGTAAAGATAGACTCCATTAAAAAAAAAAGTGTATTTTAAAACATGACGTAGCTGCCAATTGCTGAGACAGAACTGTTCATTAATTGCATAACAATAAATTAATATATGTGTGTTGTATGGTGGGAGGAGGGGAGCCTAAGGGACACGAGATAATGAGGGTGGAGGGGGGAGTCTACGTGAAAGATTCTTTTTTTTTTTTTTTTTTAATGTTTCTATGCTTTATTGAGTTCCAAATAAAAATTTAGGGATGATAATTTTAGGCATTCCTACCAAATTGTTTTGTTTGTTTGTTTGTTTGTTTGTTTTAGGAGTACAGCATTAGGAATAGAGACAGTGGAAAGATTCTTTTAAGCTCTGGGTGGCCCCCATCAAGGGATAGTCACAGTTCCTGATGAGGTCTGAAAAGTGAAGTTACAGAGGTACGTCACTGAGCTGACTCTCTGCGTGTGTATCAGAGACTATTCAAACATTTTAACAATTATTCATTTTCTAACTATATGTGTACAATGTTAGGAATCATGGAGATGAAATTAAGTTCCAGAAGTGTGTGTAGAAGACGTCAAAATTGATTGGAGCAGTTAAGTCATAATTTGGGTTTTTCAGCCATGATTACACTTAAAACTATTATCCTTTTTAATAGTCATTTGGCCCCTCTGTTTGCAATGACACATGGGACTTGCAATGTTTAAAAAAAAAAAAGTTTAAATTCAGAGTTTTTTAGAAAACAACTAACTCAATGATACTTTTAAATTATTTTTTTTTAAAAAGGTTAATGTGAAAAGATGCTCAGCTTCATTAGCCAATAAAATGCAAATCAAAATCACAGTGACATACCACTTTATACCCAGTAGGTTGGCTATAATAGATAATAACATTGAGAATGTGGAGAAATTGGAACCCTCTTATATTGCTGGTGGGAATGTAAAATGGCGCAGCCGCTGTGGAAAACAGTGTGGCAGTTCCTAGAAAGTTAAACATGGAGTTACCAAATTGACCCAGCAATTCTACTCCTAGGTATGTAACCAAAAGAATTGGAAACATGTTAACACAGTAAGTTGAACCCAAATGTTCATAGTAGCATTATTCATATGAGCCAAAAAAGTAGGAACAACTCAAAATGTCTGTCAGTTGATAAATTGATAAATGTGGTATATCCGTACAATGGAATATTTATTCAGCTGTAAGAATGAGATACTGATTCATGTAGCAACATGGTTGAACCTTGAAAACATAATGCTAAGTGAAAGCCAGATACAAAAGGCCACATACTGTATGCTTCCATTTATATGAAATGTCCAGAACAGGCGAAGGTATACATACTGAAAGTAGGTTAATGGTTACGAGGGGTGGGGAGAATGGGGGAGTGCGGAGTGACTGCTAATGGATATCGGGTTACTTTTTAGAGTGATGAAAATGTTCTAAAATTAAATAGTGGTGATAATTGTACAACCTTGTGAATATACTTAAAACACTGAATTGTACAATTTAAAAGGGTAAAATTTATGGCATGTGAATTATATCTCAGAAAAACAAAAACCAAAATACATACCTGCAATGGGCATGAAACATGAATGAGAAATAAATTTTTGTTATAAAAAAATAAATGTGGGAAGAGGAGATGATTCATGGTGGGAAGACATTCTGTGGAGAAACAAACCATCTTTCTTTAGAGATTCTTAATGCATAATAGCCCATCACAAATTCTGAAAGTCTTGCAAAAATGAAAACCTATTTAGCTTCAGTGAGTCAACATCTACACATTTCATTATGAAAAACATTTATTCGATAACAATTGAGGTACTAGTGACCTAGAGAAGAGTGAATCTTGGACTTGAGCAGACATAAGTAAGACTTACCTGGAAAGTTTACTAAAAGAGATCCCTGGGCCCCACCCCAGAGATTCTGATTCAAGAGGTCGTGGGTGCGACCTCAGAATTTGCATTTTGGACAAGCTCTCAGGTGATTTGATCCTTCAGGTTTGAGAACTAAACTTTGAGGAGCATCTTTACAGAATAGACAAATCCTATGCCGTAAACGGGTGAATTTTATGTGAATTATATCTCAAGAAAGATGTTAAAAACTTGACATAGTATTTCTATAGCATTAAAATGTAAGTTCTGATGATTTTGTTAATGCAAGAAAATGCTCTGTGAGTGAATTGTTTTAATTAAAAGTTTCTTAGGGCTGGCCCGGTGGCTCAGGCGGTTGGAGCTCCGTGCTCCTAACTCTGAAGGCTGCCGGTTCAATTCCCACATGGGCAAGTGGGCTCTCAACCATAAGGTTACCAGTTCAACTCCTCAAGTCCCACAAGGGATGGTGGGCTGTGCTTCCTACAACTAGCAACAGCAACTGGACCTGGAGCTGAGCTGCGCCCTCCACAACTAAGGCTGAAAGGACATCTTGACTTGGAAAAAAAAAAAAGTCCTGGAAGTACACACTGTTCCCCAATAAAATCCTGTTCCCCTTTCCCAATGAAATCTCAAAAAAAAAAAAGAGATTTCTTCATTTGTAAAATGAGTCACTGTCTTATACACGACCTAGGGTTGTGGTGAAAATAAGGCAATGTACTCTCCCAAATTGTGTTCTGTGGATAAAAAAAAAAAATGAAAAAATCCATGGCCAGCTAAATTTGGGAGACTGAGTTAAATAATGCATTTCTCAGATTGATGGTCAGACAATTATTCTTGACTTGAACCCTAACATGAGTCTATGTGTAGAAAATCAATTAGATATGAGATTTCTATTCATTTTAATTCTGGAGTGGAAACTGAATAACCAAAATTTGAATTATATTGTGGGACCAGCAATAGTTACTCCTCCTTTGTTTCAAGCCTGTTATATCCTGCTTGATATTTTATTAGCCTGTTTGTTTGAAAAATTATTGACCAAAAAGAATTTTAGCAAATGACTATTGGCTATGATAAAATAATGTTTAAAAGGTTAAGAGAATATTTGTAGCTTAGTTATTTGTCTCTTTTAATCAACTTATGTTTGTAGAGCACCTTATTTTCAAAGTTAGGTTGAAGCTAATTAAATATCCTATCCAGAAATAATTTTGGCTCTCTAATATGTTAATGGAAAAAAAAAATGTAGTTTTCCCTTAGTTCTCCCTTTCTTAAACTTGGGCTATTTATTTTTTAAAATTTTGAGTCCCTCATTATCATCTTAATTTGCAGCTTTTATAATGAACTGAATGTTTTCTTATAATACGTATATAAACTTTAAAATTTTGTTTGTCTTTTAAATTTTAGCTGAAAAGCATTTCTCCTCTGGTTTTCTTTAGTGACCTGTCTCAAATGTTTTTTGTTATATTTTAAGCCCTTTCCTAGAATTCTTTTGTTATATTAAACTTCCTGAAATTGAATATATTTTTAATGTGGCTTGGGGATGCACATATATATAGTTTAAAAATTCGTTTCAAGACCTTACTATAATTATACCTTTATTTCAGATGAGGTGGAGGACCATCCTACTACAATATTGTTTTCTCTTGGTTACATGTCTACTTGTTGCTCTTGAAGCTGTGCCTATAGATATAGACAAGACAAAAGTAAAAAATACTCAACCTGTGGACAGTGCAAAGATAGAACCACCAGTAAGTGAAATGATAATGATAACCTTGTGGGAAGAATTGTAACTAAACTATTGCTAATATTTATTAGCTATAAAACTGGAAGCTATTTGTGATATAGCAGTGAAAAAAATATTGGATGAGCATATGTTGTTTAATATTAGACAACGTTTACTTAATGCAGTTAGTGTATTAAATAGTGCATAGAATAATTAATTATAATACATATCCAATTTAGAGCTAACCAGCCAAGAAAACATTGTATTATATTCAAAGGAGAGACATAGCAATGAGGAGAGACAGGTAACAATGAAGTAAAACCGACTAATAGTAATAAAGTCTTCATTGTCTAAGCCATGTAGAAACTCTACCTTTATGTTACAGTAAAACGTGATTTTGGTTTGATCCCTGAAACATGATTTCTGCAACTATTCATCTGAACTTTTTAACTTTGTCCAAACTATCAAACTAGATATGTCTCAATGCCATTTTGTTAGACGTTTCTTTTATTTATTTTTTCCTTTCTTTCGTTAGAATTGAGATCTTTAGATGCAGGGAAGGAAAAACTTTCAGAAGCATTATTGTTTGTTTCTTAATTTGAAGGATACTGGACTTTATTATGATGAATATCTCAAGCAAGTAATTGATGTGTTGGAAACAGACAGTCATTTCAGAGAAAAGCTCCAGAAAGCAGACATAGAGGAGATAAAGGTAAATGTAATTAAATAATTATTTAACAAACATTTGAGCATGCCAGACACTGAGTTAAGTACTGGGGATAAAAAAATGACATTCAGGGTGGCCAGTTAGCTCAGTTGGTAAAAGCGTGGTGCTAATAACACCAAGGTTGCCGGTTCGATTCCCACAGGGGCCACTGTGAGCTGTGCCCTCCTTAAAAAAAAAAAAAAAAAAGAGATTCATTTCAAGCCCTTAAAGAACCTTCAAGGGAGAATAACATCCAGAAAAAGGATATATAATGTATATTTGACTATATAATATATTTTGAATGTACAGAGGATAAACACATAATTCAGTATGAAGAAATGGGGGAAGGTGGGAAGTCATTCTTGGTAGAACTTATGCCAGTATGTAAAGCTGTGACTGACAAAAGGGAAGAGATTGGGAGGCGTTTTAGGCCAAGATACAAGGTTACAGAGATAAGAGATATGTGGGAAACTGGAAGTAGCAACTCTTGCTGGAACCTATACTGGGAAGTGGAGCCCATGATTGGCTAAAAGATGAGGTTGGAAAGAGTCATGGGCTAGGTGACAGGGCCTAGTACATCATTATAAGGGGCTTTGATCATGATGTGAGGACAGCAGAAAGCTACACAAAGGTTTAGAATAGGTTACATTCTGGTGTTTTAATCAGGTCCAGATTACCTTGTTTCCCCCAAAATAAGACCTAGCTGGACAATCAGCTCTAATGTGTCTTTTGGAGCAAAAATTAATATAAGACACGGTCTTATATAAGACCCGGTATTATTATATTATATTATATTATATTATATTATATTATATTATATTATATTATATTTTATTTTATTTTATGTTATATTATACTCTGTCTCTTATTATAGTAAAATGAGACCGGGTCTTATATTAATTTTTGGTTCCAAAAGATGAATTAGAGCTGATTGTCCAGCTAGGTCTTATTTTTGGGGAAACATAGTAGCTTAGCAAAGACTCTTGTCTCAAGAAAACCTGGGAAAAAAAATTAGAATTTGACCTTGGTTTTTCCCCCAGGCATGTTGCAAGGGGAATCTCTTCACTTCCCAGACATTGCTAGCTGAAAGATTATGGCTTTGCCTGCACCACTTCACGGGATGTACTTTCGTAAAGGATGTCAGTGACTTCTTAATTGTCAAATTCAGTGAACACTTTTTATTCCTCTTCTTACTGAACTCTATTATCAAGAGTTCTCAGATTTTAGGGCTTGTTAAAACACAGATTTCTGGGCCCCGCCTCCAGACTTTCTCTGATTCAGTGTCTGGGGCCTGTATTGCTGAACTTCCTATTTGACACAGAAATGTTGACTTGGGGACTGCACTTTGAGAACCATTGTTTTATTTAATACTGACCATTCTCTCCTTGAAATACACTGCTTTTATTTTTGCTTCTAAACAGCATATTCTCCTACCGTGTTTCCCTAAAAGTAAGACCTAGCCAGACCATCAGCTCTAATGCATCTTTTGGAGCAAAAATTAATATAAGACCAGGTATTACATTATATATTATATTATATTATATTATATTATATTATATTATATTATATTATATTATATTAAGACCCGGTCTTATATTATAGTAAAATGAGGCTGAGTCTTATATTAATTTTTGCTCCAAAAGACGCATTAGAGCTGATGGTCTGGCTAGGTCTTATTTTCAGGGAAACGTGGTAGTTCTCCTCCCTCTCCAAACATTCTTTCCTGGTCTTCCTTGTGGGTTTATTTTCCTTACCTTCCTCAGCAGTCCCATTGACTCAGTCCTAAAGGTTTGTCTGCCTGATTGCTAGTGAGACTTGCAGTTTGTGATTCGAAATACGTTTATGAACAAGAGAAGGTAAACCACTAACTACCGTGTTTCCCCAAAAATAAGACCTAGCTGGACCATCAGCTCTAATGCGTCTTTTGGAGCAAAAATTAATGTAAGACCCAGTCTAATATTATATTATATTTATATTCTATTCTATTCTATTCTATTCTATTCTATTCTATTCTATTCTACTCTACTCTACTCTACTCTACTCTACTCTACTCTACTCTACTCTACTCTATTCTATTCTATTATATTATATTGTAAGACCCGATCTTATAGTATAGTAAAATAAGATGGGGTCTTATATTAATTTTTGCTCCAAAAGACGCATTAGAGCTGAGGCTCCAGCTAGGTCTTATTTTCAGGGAAACATGGCATTTATTTCTTAAATTTTGGAGCATGTATCTAATTACTGATCTATGAAAAATGTTATCAAAGGACACAACCTAAAAAAAGTTGAATTTTGAAAAGTTACTTGTATATGGGATGACTAAAGCTTAAGGAGGCCAAGTTACTTTAAAACAATACTTGATTGAAATATAATTAACATACCATAAAATTTGCCCCTTTAAAGCAAAAATTCAGTGTTTTTTAGTATATCCAGACATGTAACCATCACCACTATCTAATTTTAGAACAATTTGATTTGTCCCCAAAAGAACCCTGTGCCCATTAAGTAGTCACTCCGTATCTCCCCCGCTCCTCAGCCCCTGGCAGCTTTTAATCTACTTTCTGTCTCTATGGATTTGCCTCTTCTGGACATTTCATATGAATGGAATCATATAATATATGGTGGCCTTTTGCATCTGGTTTCTTTGACTTAGAATAATGAATGAAAAAATATTTTTCAAGGTTCATCATGTTATAGCTTGTATTAGTACATTCATTACTTTTTATGGTTGAGTAATATTCCATTGTATGGATATTTCATATTTTGTTTATCAGTTCACCAGTTGATGGACGTTTGGTTTATTTCCACCTTTTGGCTAATATGAATAATGCTGCTATGAATATTCATGTACAAGTTTTTATGTTAACATGTTTCAATTCTTTAGGTATATACCTAGAAATGGAATTGCTGGGTCAAATAGTAGTTCTGTGTTTATCTTTTCGAGGAACTGCCAAATTGTTTTCCAACATGGCCGCACCATTTTACAATTCAAGTTACTTTTTGGGTTTCTCCTTTGTGCTTTAATTATGCTTTTCTAAATTTTATGGCTTTTGGACATCTTAATTTTAGAGTTTCAAACTGAAGTAAATGCTTCTGAAAGAAGCATTATCTTCTGAAAGAAATGCTTTTGTAATACCAAATTTATCTAAATCAGCCAAAAATATCTATCACTACTTTAGTATAGCCCTATTTTCAATATGTGGTATCTGTTCTAAAAATGCAATGTAATAGATAAAACTAACTTATTATTTTGTCAACAGAGTGGGAGGCTAAGCAAGGAGCTGGATTTAGTAAGTCACCATGTCAGGACGAAACTTGATGAACTAAAAAGGCAAGAAGTAGGAAGGTTAAGAATGCTAATTAAAGCTAAATTGGATTCCCTTCATGGTAAGTGCTAAATAAAAGGTAGGAAAATTTCAATATTTGGTTGTTGAGGTCAGTTTACATTAGCACATGCCATGTTCTTCTAGTCAGAACTTAATGTTAAGTATTGATTTGGCTTCTCTTCATTTTTAAAATGTATTTTTTTGAATAGGTAATACATTCACATTATTCAAAAATCAAAATGATTAGCATTAAATAATTGTATCAGTAAAAAGGAAGAATGAAAAGTAATGAATTGAGACACTAGTTTAAAAGAGGAAAAATAACATTAAAGCCAACCAGTAAAAGCAGAGAGAGAAAATCTAATTGCAACAATTTTCATAGATGAAATAGAAAAATTGTCAGAGAGCTAGCTCCACAAAAACACCTGGCCCAGACATTGTCAAAGGGAATTCTATCAAACCGCAAAAGAATAGATTGTCAATGCCATTTAAACTATTGCAGAGACTAGACAAAGAAGGGAAGCTGCCATACTCTTATTATATATTAATGTCAAAACCAAAATTATTGTATGTCAAAGAATTGTATATCATAGCAAATGGATTTATTTCAGGAGTGCAAGATTGACTTCATATTAGGAAATCGAATACTATACATCATAATATGACTAGAAATAAGAAAAAAAGATTTTAGTGTGACAAAAGAAATCATAAAGTCAAAGGACAAATGATAAAATGGAATAAATCTTTGAAGCTTATATTTTTTTAAATTAAAACTTAATTGTTTTAGAGTGATATATGGTTGACAGCAGAATTAAGGCGAAGGTACAGAGATTTCCCATGTACTCTCTGCTCCCAAACATGCATAGCCTTCCCCATCACTAGCATCTTCCACTAGACTGTACGTTTGTTATAATTAATGAACCTACATTGACACATCATAATCTTCTAAAATCCATAGTTTATATTAGGGTTCACTCTGGGTGTTGCACATTCTATGGGTTTGGACAAATTTACCATGACACGTATCTACCATTATAGTATCATACAGAATAGTTTCACTGCCCTAAAAATCCTCTGTGCTCTGCCTATTCATTCCCCCATATTCTTTTAATTTTGGACTATGTGAATAAAATAGCTCTGAAGTAGATTTTTTAAATGTGAGCATATCTTAAAGAAAGTAATCTTACAGTTCATAGGATTATCTCCATATATACAGAAAAGGCATTTGATAACATTGAACATCCCTTCTTAATTTTAAAAAAGTAATAAAATAATCAATAGGTATTTCTATAACATGATCAGATATGTTCAATTCAGCTACATCATACTTAGTAGAGATACACAAGTATGTATTATAGCTACAATCAGGAACAAGACAATTGATGCCTACTATTGCCATTATTAATTGACATTGTATTGGAAATACTAGCCACAATTATACAAATGAAAAAATTGTAGGTGAAGTAATTCGAAAGGAGGTGATGAAACCATCTCTATTTGCAGATGATGTAATTATATACTTGGACAACCCAAAGTAATTGGCTGATAAACAGTATAAACAACAGGAAAATTCATCAAGGTAGACTGAATATACGGAAATCAATATTTTTCATATGTGCAAACAACAGTTAGTTAAGATATAATGGAAGAAAAGAGTCCATTTACAATACCAACAAATATAAAATACCCAAATAAACCTATTAAGAAATGTGCAAGCTTACAGACAAAAAAATTAAAATACTCCTACAGGACACAAAAGTAAGACTTGAAAACAAATAGGAAGACATACATCATTTTGATACAAAGACTCTACATTATAAAAATGTCAGTTCTCCTTAGGTTAATTTATGAGCTTAACATAATCCAAATAAAAATATATACTTTTCTTTTTGGTATTAGCCTAGTTAATTTTAAAGTTTATACGAAAAAAGAAACAAGAAAAGCTATATGCCTCTGAGAAAGAAGAACAATGAAGAAGGGCTAGATATATTAGATATTAAAATATATCAGCCTCAGCCTAAAAATATAAGCCTCGGTCATTAGAACTGTATGTTTTTCACATACAAGTAGGAAGACCAGTGGAACAGAATAGAAATTCCAGAATTAAAATTAAATACTCAAAAAATTTAGTTCAAATCAAAGGTGGTATCTCCTTTTTAGTGGGGTAGATTGTTTTAAAAAAGAGATAGTATTGGTATAATTGGGTAGCCATTTGGAAAAATGTACAGTTAGTTCTGTATCTCGTATACATCCAGATAAGTTCAAATAAATCAAAGATTTAAGTGTAGAAAATAAAACCATGACAGCACTAGATGAAAACATAGGTGAATTCCTGTATTATTTTGGAATGGCCCTTCTAATAATTAATCAAAACCAAGGGACCAGATTTGGGAGATGCGAGACTCTTCAAGCAGGTTCCTGTGTCCTTGTGACTTGCCCCTATAGTTGGTTCTTTGGGTGGTACATTGTGATTAATACAATCTGAACATTTACTCTTGGTGGAATAGTAGTTCTTACACTACTTCACATTGCATAAGAACCACCTGGGGAGCTAGTTAAAAATGCAGATTAGTGAATCTCACCTCCAGATATTCTGATTCTGGGGATGAGTAACCTGCATTTTAAACACGTACCTCTGGGTCAGTGGATTATATCAGAGAAATGCTTGTGTAGAGCATTAAACACTGTGCTGGTGAATAGACTTAGAAAACAAGTACCAAATACTCATTATCCTGAACGTAAGAATATTAGCAAGAGATAAATTGATATCTTACTCATATCTTACTACCTCAGGTGTCCAGACACACAAGGTAATTCTATTCTTGAAGCTCGGCGCAAGATGTTTTGAGATTTCTTTCCCCTTAGACAACCTTCATTCCCTCAATGTTGGCAATATTTCCTTTCTTCCAAGATAGAGACTGAATTTCATTATCTAACGAAAACAGTCTGATATGCTTAGAAAACGTATGAATATTTTCTTACTGATTCAGAATTTCTGAATTGAAATTTTTGATAATTTGAAGAAGGATTCAAAGGGTCTTAATTTTTTTTGGGGGGGTGTAATTTTTAAAGTACATTAATATGGTTTAAACCAAAAAAGTATAGGTAGGTATATAGCATAAAGCTCCCTGATATTTTTGTACCCTGCCAGTTCCCTCTGCCGCCTAATACACTCCTTCCTGAGTTTCTTTATTATATGAGCAAATACAAAGAAAAGTTCTTATTTTTCCTCTCCTTTTTTATATAAAAGATAGCATACCATACACATTTTTTTGTCTTGTATTTTTTAACAATATATTTTGGAGAATTTTCTGTATTAGTAATAGAGACCATCTTCATTTTTTTTTAAAACAGCTGCATAGATTTCCATCATATGGAGACACCATAATTTATTTAACCAGGCCCCTGTTGATGGACATTTGAGTTATTTTTAGTGAACACTCTTTATTTTTCCCAAGTTGTCCTTGTTGTCCTTTCAATGTAAGTTGTGGAGGGTGCAGCACAGCTCCAGGAGCTCAGCTCCAGGTCCAGTTGTTGTTGCTAGTTGCAGGGGGCGCAGCCCACCATCCCTTGCGAGAGTGGAGAAATCATACCGGCAACCTGTGGTTGAAAGGACGCCCTCCAACAAACTGAGCCATCCCAGAGCTCAGTGGCAGCTCAGCTCAAGGTGCCATGTTCAATCTTAGTTGCTGCCCACCATCCCTTGCGGGAGTCAAGGAATCAAACTGGCAACCTTGTGGTTGAGAGGATGCGCTCTAACCAACTGAGCCATCTGGGAGGCAGCTCAGCTCAAGGTGCTGTGTTCAATCTTAGTTGCAGGGGACGCTCGGAGCCCACCATCCCTTGCGGGACTGGAGGAGTTGAACCGGCAACCTTGTGGTTGAGAGCTCACTGGCCCATGTGGGAATCGAACCAGCAGCCTTCAGAGTTAGGAGCATGGAGCTCTAACCACCTGAGCCACCAGGCCGGCCCTAGTGAACATTCTTGTAAATATATCCTAGGTATCTGTGTAAGATTACCTGTAGGATAAATTCCCCACTGTGAAATTGTTAAAACAAAAGATACATGTATTTGTAATTTTGATAGATATTGCCATCTTCACAGAGACTGTATCGATATGCATTCCCACCAGCAATACTTGCTCACAGCCTTGCTAATAGTATGTATCTTCAAACTTTAGGAGTTTTGCCATTCTGTTAGATGGTATACTAGTGAAGTTTTAATATGTATTTCTCTTATTCTGAGTGATGTTAAGCATCTTTTCATATATTTCACTGTCTGGTCATATCCTTTAGGGCTAAGTCTTATAACAAATCTTTTCTTCATAAGTAAACTCCTAGTACAGTGCCATACTAAAAATTCAGTGAAAGCTTAGTTGAACTAAATTTAGCAGTTTCTCACTTTCTGACATAACAAAATGTTCCAGGTTCATCTTGTACCTACTCTGCCCGGCCCTGGAATCATCCATTTCTCTGAGCATTTCTG
The DNA here is from genome assembly GCF_036562045.2 of Rhinolophus sinicus. Classification (NCBI taxonomy): domain Eukaryota; kingdom Metazoa; phylum Chordata; class Mammalia; order Chiroptera; family Rhinolophidae; genus Rhinolophus; species Rhinolophus sinicus. The sequence continues at coordinate 131,669,524 of NC_133756.1, forward strand.
GTTCTTTTCAGTGGGAAATGATATTACAGATTGAGGCCTGGCACTAGCTATGCTCATTGCTTCTGGAATGTATTTCCTTCTTGGTACTTTTATTAGACAGAGATAGGAAATAAATGCATGTCTATACACTTAGATGTGTACACACATTTATGTATATACAGAGGGTGCCAAAAAATGTATACACATTTTAAGAAAGGAAAAAACTAGTAATTGTAATACTCAATATATATCGATAACAAAAGATGAATACAAGTCACGTTTGACTTCTGCAATTACAAGAGGTGCTCAGAGTGGTGACCATCAGCATCCAGACACTTCTGATTATGGCAAACTACTGCTTGAGCATAGATAACATCTCTTAAAATGTGTATACATTTTTTTGGCACCCTCAGTATATATAAATGTATATATGTACACACACATGCATGTACACATGAAATATACATGCATATACATGTACACATACTTATTTTAGAAATAATAAGTTCATACAGGCAGTATTAATTCCCATACATTTCCATGGGTTTCTTTCTTTTCTTCCATCACTTCATATTTGTATATTTTTGCTAAGTGGGAACCCTGACCTCTAACAAATCAACACATGTACCTATTTTGTTCAGTTCTATAATACAACTGAAATAGCCAGAACCACTTCACCCATTCAAATACAATATACTAGTGTAGCCTGTTTTTAAAAAAATTTTACAAAGAAATATAATTGATGTTCCTTTAAAAATAAGTCGTTATTCAAATGAATTTATCTGAATTAGACTTATGTTGTCTAAAAGATTCATTGGAGCAGCATACAAAGAATTCTCTCACAGAAATTTTAGAGCAATTCTCTTTAGAAAATCTACTTAGACCTTTGATGAGGGCAGTATATTGGAATTTAATGAAAAGTAGGACGTTTGGTAGTTTTATGATAATAAAAATTTTTGCTGTTAATTATACTGATGATCAACTAGTCTTTCTAGAAATAATATTAAAATGTACACTTTAAGTTGTATTACATTCTAGATTCAAGGACATTACCTTTGCCTAGAATAACTATATGTACAATATCCTAAAAGAAAATATGAACCCTTAATCTAAAACTTTGTATTTTCTTATAAATCCCTATAAGAACAAATATGAATGCTTATTCTTATATATCATTGATATTAATGTTTCTAGCTTCTGGTAATTTGTCATTTATAGTTTTCTCCTTTTCTTTCAGATACAGGCATAGACCACCATGCTCTTCTAAAACAATTTGATCACCTAAACCACCTGAATCCTGACAAGTTTGAATCTACAGATTTAGATATGCTAATCAAAGCGGTGAGAATAATTCCAAAAAATAATGTCTTTGTTGTGCCTTTGAGGTTTTGTAATTTGACAAGTAAACTCAATGAAGTGGTAATATAACTTTTCTAACTCTAGAGAGTGTCTTTAGAGGCAGATAGCTTAACCTTTGTAGTACAGATAATAATTTGTACATACAGGTCTGTAACTCTTACCCACAATTCCAAAGTTCAAAAAACAAAAACTGAAACTTGGTTTGAATTATAGTAAGGCTATCTATAGTTTTTATTTAGCCTACTTAGTGTGAGTATTCACAGATTTTGCTTAAAAAGTACTAATCTGTTTGATTACAGACTCTACAGAGATATTTCATAATGTGGCATATGTGCCATATTCTCTTTCTAAAATCAAATAAATTATTTTTTTTTGCTTCCAGTTTTATTGAGAAATAGTTGACATACAACACTGTTTAAGTTGTACAACATAATGACTTCACATACATATATATTGGAAAACGATTACCAAAATAAGTTTAGCTAACATCCATTATCTCACATTGTTACAAAATTCTTTTTTTGTGTGTGATGAGAACTTTTTGGTTCTACTCTCATAGCAACTTTCAAATGTACATTACAGCATTGTTAACTATAGTGATCATGTTGTACATTATATCCCCAGGATTTATTTATTTTATAACTGGAAGTTTATACCTTATGACTATCTTCACCCAATCTCTCCACCCCGTACACCCTGCCTCTGGTAACCATAAATCTGATCTCTCTTTCTATGAGATTAGCTTTTTGTTTTGTTTTGTTTTACAATTCCACATATAAGAGAGACCATACAGTATTTGTCTTTGTCTGATTTATTTCGCTTAACATAATGACGTCAAGGTCCAACCAACATTGTTGAAAATGGCAGGAATTTTTTTTTTTTATGGCTGAATAGTATTTCATTTTGTGTGTGTGTGTGTGTGTGTGTGTGTGTATGGATATACCACATTTTTTTTTATCGATTCATCTATTGATGGACACTTAGGTTGTTTCCATCTTTTGGCTATTGTAAACAATGCTGCAGTGAACATGGTGATGTAGATATCTCTTTGAAATCGTGATTTTGTTTCCTTTGGATATACACCCAGAAGTAGAATTGTTGGATCATATGGTCGTTCTATTTTTAAGTTTTTGGGGAACCTCCATACTGTATTCCATAGGGGCTGCATTTTCACCAACAATGCATGAGGATTCCTTGTTCTCCATATCCTCACCAGCATTTATCTCTTGGTTTTTTGGGTTTTTTTTTGATGATAGCCATTCTAACAGGCATGAGGTAATTAATATCTCATTGCGTTTTTGGTTTGCATTTCCTAATGATTAGTGATGTTGAGCACTTTTTCATGTACCCGTTGGGTATTTGAATATCTTCTTTGGAAAAATGTTTATTCAGGTCGCTTGCCCATTTTTAAATTGGATTATTTGTGGGGTTTTTTTCTGCTGGTGAGTTATATGAGTTCTTTATATATTTTAGATATTAGCCCCTTATCAGATACATGATTTGCAAATATTTTCTCCCATTCCATAGGTTGTCTTTTCATTTTGTTTATTGTTTATTTTGTTGGGCAGAAGCTTTTTAGTTTGATGTAATCCAACTTTGTTTTCTCATTTTGTTGCTTATGCTTTAGGTGTCATATTTAGAAAAATCACTGCCAAGACCCATGTCAAGAAAGTTTTTCTCTATGTTTTCTTCTAAGAGTTTTATGGTTTCAGATGTTACATTTTTTTAACTCTTTAATCCATTTAGAGTTAATTTTTGTGAGTGGCATAAGATAGGGATTTATTTTCATTCCTTTACATGTGAATATCCAATTTCCCCGGCACCATTTCTTGAAGAGACTGTCTTGTCCATTGAGTATTCTTGGCTCCCTTGTCAAATGTTTGTCGATAGAAAAAGTTCTGAAACACATCTGGCCTCAGGGATTCTAAGAGTTTGTATACCCCTCGTGTTGTATTGTACAGTTACCAAACTGGATGCTCTTGCCTGGGTGTTACTAAATTTAGTGAAGCTGTTAGAAACCAATCTAGTTTTCTATATTGTACAGTTTTGTTACAGTCCCTTCCTCCTTCTTTTCAAATAAACTTACATATTACTTGTTTATGAGGAACTTCCTAAACTTTTGGCTTCTTTGAATGCCTCCATTTCTGCTAATAATAATGACTAAAATAAATTGGTAGAATTTAAAAAGAGCTCAGTATTTTAGGACCCTTTTATACTATCTTCTGTTAGAAAATATGCTATATATAAGAATGACATTATTTCTGTTTTTCAAACACATCTTTTTATTGAATTTCAATACTGTGTTTTAGGCTACAAGTGATCTGGAACACTATGATAAGACTCGACATGAAGAGTTTAAAAAATATGAAATGATGAAGGAACATGAAAGGAGAGAATATTTAAAAACACTGAGTGAAGAAAAGAGAAAAGAAGAAGAATCTAAATTTGAAGAAATGAAGAAAAAGCATGAAAATCATCCCAAAATTAATCATCCAGTAAGGATTATAACTTTATGAAACCATAATTAGATGAAAATACTTCTTTGTATCAGATAGTAGAATTTTATCATGAGTTATTAATTCTTAAATCTTGATTCTTAATTCTCCAAAGTTCCTCAAATTCATATTTTATTTTGAGCATATACACAGGTTATATTTTGTTTTGAGTGTTTTTTGTAAATTGATTCACAGGGAAGCAAAGATCAACTAAAAGAGGTATGGGAAGAAACTGATGGATTGGATCCTAATGACTTTGACCCCAAGACGTTTTTCAGATTACATGGTAACAGATTTGATACACATATTAATTAATATTTTTATCTGTTGTTTGAAAAATTATAGTTGCTTTACTCTTAATTAATTTCTGCCAGGGTCTGTTATTGAGTTCTATTGAAAGTAAATGTTTAGAGTTTTTCTCTAGGGTAATACCATTGTCTTTACTGCTGATCTGCAGTATAAAATGTTTTAGGTTATTAGCTGTGTCTTTATACCTGCTTTCACTGTTAAGTCATTATATGACTTAAAACAAGATTCTCCGTAAAATGAAGGTATTTCTGTGACTAGGTAGGTTATAGCTAATGGGCTTTATGAAATTTACTTTTGCTCATAACATATTGCTTTACTTTAGATTTTTGGAAAGGATTGTTTAATGTGTATTTTTCTAAAAATCTATGATGAATTAGAAATAGGTAGTGAATTGTTATCAGTTGGACTGATCTGAGGCTTCATAAAAAAGAGACCTTTTTCTGTAGCATATTGATGTGTTGTGTCAGTATTATTTTTGCAAACCATTTTTATATAGTTGTATTTTAATTATTTTTAAGGCATTAAAATCAATTTTTTGCATTGGTAACTTTAGATGTCAATAATGATGGCTTCCTTGATGAACAAGAATTGGAAGCCCTATTTACTAAAGAGGTAAATGAGTTCATTAAATATTTAGTGTTTTTGCTCTCTCTTTTTTCCTTCTATTGTTTTCCTTTCTTTCATGTTGGTGTTACATTTTTTCATTTTAGTTGGAGAAAGTATATGACCCCAAAAATGAAGAGGATGACATGGTAGAAATGGAAGAAGAAAGACTAAGAATGAGGGAACATGTGATGAATGAGGTATGTTTTAAAAGTTTGATATACATTACTTCTGTGGATTATTCAAGTTGTTGCAATAGATTTTTGTCATAAAATGGAAAATACATATACAGAATATGTATTTTATTGGATTTTTCATTTTGTTTTTTTGTTATTTTATTAGTTTCAGGTGCACAAGACAAAGCAAAACTTAGACGTTTATCATTTATATCCCTCACACTGTGTGAACCCCCCTCCCCCCATCCACTATCCCTCTGTACGTTCCCCAAATTAATTTTCAAAACCCCATGACCATCTTGTGGGTACTGACTATTTTCTAAACCTCTGGATTTTTCATTTTTGATCCAGAATATTCAGTAGGTTCCCTTAGTGTGAATAAAATTATTTTGTAACTACTTTAAAATACTTTAACAAGTTAAGATGCTGCTGCATATCAGCTATAAAATATCCATTTAGAAGTAAAAAATAATGTAGCCCAATATTAGATCTTTTAAAAGGCCATTTTAGTTTTGCTAAGAAAATCCCAAAACCCGATTCCTAAGTGGTTCATAACAACAAATATTTATTTCTGGTTCATGTTACTAAACTGAAAACTCTGATATAGACATGGTAACTAAAGCCCACTGTTTTGCCTCAATGATTTTCACCTGATGTGGATGAATTGGGATTTCTTTTGACTGATGGCATCCCAAGTATCAAGTGAATTTCTTTAGCCATTACAGAGTTCACTTTTGTAACTGAACTTGCCATTTTCTATATAAGAGCCATTGTAGGGTTTGGAGAGGTTGTCAACTTTAGCTTTAATTTACTTAGTTGTTTGCTTTTAAGAAAAAATGTTGAGAGCATTTTAACTTAAACTCCTTTATGCTTATCTAAAAAGTCCTCTTACTGGAAAGGTTATTTTTCTTGCCCAAACACTAGGCTTCAAGAGGGATTATACATGGTATGGTGAGGGAGGAAGACAGTACTAGTCAGATCAGCAGACTCAAACTTGGAGATCTTTGGGGGTGTCAGGTATATAGACATCCCACGGTATTTTCAAATTTGAATTATATAGAAGAGAAAGATACCTATTTTCTAATTATAGTATAATGTTGAGTATTCTGTTCCTCCCCCCTCCCAAGCTTCTGTAGATGTTAGGCTAGCCCTAATTGCAGTATGTTTATATACATCTATTAAATAGTAGCATCTATTAAAAAACAGTTTCTAGTGTCTAAATAATATGAGAGTTATTTATTTTAAATACACATTTTCCTTTCATCAGGTTGATGCTAACAAAGACCGACTGGTGACTCTAGAAGAGTTTTTGAAAGCTACAGAAAAAAAGGAATTCTTGGAGCCCGATAGCTGGGAGGTAATAGATCCTACTTGGAATGGGGTGTGTGGTTCAATAAATTCTACATCAGACTATTCTACTTTTAACTTTTATTCTCCATTATGTTTGCATATATATAGTCTTACCATGTTGGCTTTTCATATAAAAGTGTCACTTTAAAATAATGAACTTGATTTCTTAGAAAACTTATGGCAATTGGTCTTTCATTTGTAATCACATTGCATATAATTAGAAGTTTTTTTCTAAGTAAAATAATGTTCATTCTTGAAAATTAGAAATAGAGATACATTTAAAAAATAAATTAGAAGTTACCAAAAAAATGTTACCTATAATTCTACCATCCAGTGGTAAACACTTAAATTATTCATTGTGTTTTGCAAATTTAAATAGAAATGCATATATAGCATATTTGCATATTTAGTATATGCATATATAGCATATAGCATTTAATGTATTGTCCCATTTTAAATTTACATATATACCTAAATTCATACCTACTGTGTTTCCCCAAAAATAAGACTGGGTCTTATATTAATTTTTGATCCAAAAGACGCATTAGGGCTTATGTTCAGGGGATGTCATCCTGAAAAATCATGCGAGGGCTTATTTTCCGATTAGGTCTTATTTTCGGGAAAACATGGTATATATTTTTGAAAATGGCTTTATACTGTATAAATGCTTTGTATGTTTGTGAATTTGTTTTTAATTTATCAGTATTTCATGAAAATTTTGCAATGCCATTCTCAAAAAGATGATTTAAAAAATGACTACTTAGCTTGCAGTTGTGTGGTTGTAGCATAATTTATATAACCATTCTTCCAGATTTAGACATTCTGGGTCAATTCCATTTTTTTTTTTTTTTTTGCTGTAATAAATAACACTATTATAACTCTCCATTTGTTCCTACATTTTTGGCATCTATGATGATTTCCCTGGGATTAGTTCCCAGGAATAGAACTATTCTCAAAGTTTATGAACATTTTTCAGTTTCTAAATATATTGTCAAATTGCTCCAGAAAGGTATACCAATCTGTGCCATAGCTTACTGTGTATAAATGAGTGTGTACATCTCTTTAAGAGTGGTTGAAAATTACCAAACACACTAGATTGAAGAAAGAAAATAAAATGATTACCATTTGAATTAGAGTTTTAATTGTCCAGAAAATAGTTTGAGATAGGGTGACTAATTGTCCTGGCTTACCCAGGCCTGAAGAGTTTCCCAGGATGTGGAACTTTTTGGTGCCAATTTTCAGTCTTTTACTGTTATTTTAAAAAGTATTGCTATAAACACATTTTTATATAAAACTATATGTTTGGGGCTATTTTATAGGATTGATTCTCAATGTAGCATTACCAGGACCAAGGGAATATTTTTAAGGCTGTTGATATATCTTGTAAAAGTACTTTTAAAGAAGTATACTCATTTTAAATTTATACTAATAAGAAATTAATGTTCTGTTTTTTGGTTTTTTTTTTTAAATGTATCTTTAAGGATATACTTTGAGGCTCATTATCTACTAGTTTTAGCATTCACTGATGATTCTGGTCAGAACCAGTTGTTACTGTGATGGTTGACAAATGGTGATTTTCTCATTATAATTCTTCTACATTTATTAGTTGCCTTTCTACTGTAAGGAAAAGCTGTCCCTCCCCCCTTCTCTATCCATTTCTCTCAGTATCGACTCATGGCTTCTCATTTTATTCAATAAGCTCGAATCCTTACTATGATTTATTTTGGTGTTCGAATTGTCCCAGATTTGGCTAGTGGAAGTTTCCCCCTACTGGTTTTTGTGGCCTTCTGGCATGTCCCCATTATTCTTTGAGGACTTTCTTACTTTTTAGCATAACAAGATGTTCAAGTCTTATCTTGTTCTTTCTCTGTCCCACCTTTGTAATTAGACATTGTTCTGAGGAACACTGTTTTTTTTTTTTTTAGTGAATATTGATATTACAGACCAGGATTTGGGCACTGGATGTGCTGCTTGCTACTGAAGTGTCATTACTTGTAGGCCTTGTCAGATAACAGAGTTGGGGAATTAAAATTTTTAAAAAATATATTTTTATTTATTTATATTACATATATGTACATACCTATATTACATATACTCACACATACACTTACATACACATACACATTTCTATTCATTTTTATATATTTAGTTATCAATATATATTACAACTCATGAGTTCACACTATCTCCTTATATTTCAATCCAACACTTTCAATTCCAATACAGCATCTTATCTTTTCCTTCTTCCATATTTCATACAAAACCTGGCTCCCATTTTCCACAATAATATTCAACTTAGTTGCTCAATCGTAGGATGTACAAAGAGTTTCAGGATTGCTAATGGATGCCTCTGCAAAACAGGAGTTTAATATTTGTTCAGATTTTTTATTTGTTTTTAACATGAAGGCACATAGTTCAAATACTGAAATCAAAAGTTTCTTGGGTTACTTCTTTTTTTCCCTCCCTCTCTGTTAGTTATTTTATTAAAATAAAAGTATTATTTATTTGCTTCTGTTTGTATTCAATTTGGGGAATTTGAGGAATTTTTCTGTCCTTGTGGATTTTCTTTCTTTTGTTTTCTTTTTTTTTTTTTTTTTTTTGAGTATGTGAAGCATTGACGTGTTTCCAAAAGTTAAATCTGTACACAAAAGGTGTGTTCAGAGGAGTATGATTTCCTTTCCCTCATTCCCTTTGTCCTTCTTACCCAGTTCTCTTCCTTGTTCTGTAGGTAAACAATTTCATTAGTCTGTAGGTTTTTGTTCATTTTCCCTTTTGCTCAGATAGGTATATAAATACATATTTTCTTATTTTCCTTTCGTTTTTACCCAAAAGGTATAATACTATATTCTATTATACTTTGCTAATCATAGAATTTTAAAGCTGAAACAGAACTTATTGTTATGTTTCTAAAATTATTCCTCCCTCATTTTTTTTTTTTCTTTTAGACATTGGATCAGCAACAGTTCTTTACAGACGAAGAACTGAAAGAATATGAAAATCTTATCTCCTTACAAGAAAATGAACTTAAGAAAAAGGCAGATGAGCTGCAAAAACAAAAAGAAGAGCTACAGCGTCAGCATGACCAACTGGAGGCTCAGAAGCTGGAATATCATCAGGTGGGATTTTTTAAATGGATTGTGGCATTGAAAAGGATTTTAGATGCTTTGCTAAATGCCTGTGTTTTTGGAATGTAATACTTCAGTGTGCTATTAGCTATAGTATTTTAAATTTTGGTATTTTTAAAAATTCCGTTGTTGAATATTAATCTAAATTTAAAAACTTTAATATCTCATTTTGGAAAACAATTTTCAGTTAGTTTGTTGTGATTTGTCAAAGGTCCAATATATCAGAAAAAAATCAAATAATACTTCCTTTTAAAACATTCTTTTTCCATTCACTAGGTCATACAGCAGATGGAACAAAAAAAAATACAACAAGAAATTTCTCCATCAGTGCCTGGCGGAGAATCAAAGTTTGAGTTTGAGCCACGTATGTAATTTTGTTTGCTTATTTGTTTAAGGAAATAAAAAATGGAATAATTAAAATCCACATTTTTTAATAAATATAATTCAAGTTATTAATATTTATGCTATTTTCTATACATTTATGGAAATAGAGCACCTTATATTACAGAAAAATGAAATGGCCTCTAAAATTTTTATTCATCTGTACATTTCAAAAGCTCTATCATTGAATACCATATTTATGATGAAATGCTTTATTTCAACATTATTCATAATTCTTTCCAATCAATTATTGATATTATCAGATAACATGTTTTTTAAATTATAATCTATGATTAGCTAAAGCCCATTTTAAAAATACTATATATAAAAGAAGATTCAGAATAAAGGAAGATACTGTTAAAATGAGTTTTTTTGTTTGTTTTTTTTAACAGTCATTTAAAGTCCGAAGTCCACCAGAACTTGCAAGAAAACTGTCAAGTCAACATCTGTGTCATCTTTTTATCTCCCTTCCTTTTTCTCTACTCAATAAATATTTTAAAGCATATGATGGAATAAAGGAAGATACTTTTTAAATGAGAACATATTTTTTTTTGGACATAGATACTTAAGGATTGAGAAGTACCAGAACCAGGAAGAAAACAAACTCAGTGTCTGCTCTCACTTTCATACCTCCCTTCTTTTTACTTTGTTCTCCTCGAACGACTTAAATTAAGTGGCCTAAAGCCATAATTTAGTGAAACTATCAGTAACTATTTAAGAAATCTGTCTACTGCTATTAAAATAAATTGCTCTCCTTTACTCATAAAGATAGATTTTCTTTTATGGGTGCCTATCACCCCCTCTGTCAGTAAAACTCTTTTTGATATTAATAATTCTTCTCCTGAAAAGACCACAGTATTCCCCAGTGTTCCTTGGTATGTTTTTCCCACTTTTAGCATCCTTAACTGCCAGAGAGTCTACTGAATAGCTTTTGCTACCACTTCGGGTCATTTTTCATTCATATTTTTGCTTTATATGCTATCATTTAATATCAGGTTCTGCTACATAAAACAGAAAAACCAAAGATAACAGTGGTTTAAACAGGAGTTTTTCCCTTTTACATAAAAGAAATCTGTAAGTAGGTGGTATCCAGGTTCCTTATCTTTCTGCTCTGCTATCCTCAGTGCATGGTTTTTGTTCTCAAGTTATCTCATCCTCACTGCCCCAAGATTGCTTTTGTAGGCAGGGGAAGTGCAAGAAAAGGAACTTTCCCCAGGTAACTCTGCTTCCTTGAGGCAATATTCCTGGAAAGCCACACAGCATTTGAACTTACATCTCATTGATCTACACTGAGTCACATGGCCGTCTACCTGCTAGGGAAGATGAGAAATCCTTGTGGCATTGTGACTAGCTAAAAGTTAGGATTCTTTAATTAAGGAAGATGGGAAGAGGGAATGTTTGGTAGACAACTTTTAGTTTTAACCCAATCAGCCTTGTTAGCTGCCTACATATCTTTGAACACTTTTCTGAAACATAGAAAACACTTTCCCCACCCAAAAGGAAACCACCCAAATTCAATCCATTATTGCATAGACCTCAAAGACCGTGAGTATAGTCCGCTCCATCAGGTTAGTATGTGGTTTCTTGTGTTCTGGCCATAACAGCAAGGTGTCTGCCCCATGAACAATGTATCTATAATTCTGGGACAGGTACAGGATTACTGCAATCAAATCAGCCTTCTTGAAAAGGGGAAAATGGAAACATAGCACTCACTGATTCATAACAATAAAAATACTGCTTGATAAAAATAGCAAGGTATCTCTGCTATGTCCATTAGTACACATTCCCTGGTTTTTCCCTCAGGCAACCTCCTGATCGTTTCAACTTTCTGGAGAAGTACCTTGTCTAATGTCCTCAGGGCATTCCCCTCAGGGAAGTTTTTATTGTCAATTAATTTTTAAGGACACATCTGAGTGAGGATTGGAAAGGGTACCCTAGTTGGAGGCCAGACAGGCTTAGCACTTCACTTCCTGTTATTTTGGGTTTGGGGGTTCAGGATTGTTTTAGATACTTACAGGTCATTACAGGCCAGGTTTAAGGTTTTTTTGTTTTGTTTTGGCAAAACAGTTCCCTAAAAACTTAATGAGTTTCTGGTCTGTTTTCTTTAATTATTACCTTAAGGAACTACAAAGGTCTTCTTTACACATAGTTTTTAACAAAGAACCTCATCTTTACTTGCTGGCCTCTGTGTTCTCGCTCCCCCTGGGGTATTAAATGAATGGTACTTACTTGAACTCATTTTAAGCTATAGGCTTAGATGGGATGGCAACAGTCTTTATCTGATCTTTTTCCTTAGGATGGTTCCCATTACTTGGCAGAAAATTCTTAAGGGAAGGTTCTTAAAAAAGGTTAAGGAAGCTTTAGCAGCCTCCTCAGAACTTTATAATTGTTTCAGTGTGGAGTACTGTGGTAGTTGACTTTTTCAGTTCTTCAGGGCTCCAGATCTGGGACTTGGTCAATTTACTCCATAGATAGAGAGCAATTCCTTCAGCAAAGCTATATATCCTTCCATCTCTGTAGACTTACTAACCTTAGCCTGAGTCACATCTCTCTTGTAGGACTTTGCTGAAAGAGGCAGGAGGCAGCCCACACATGTATCATTCTGAAATACTACCACCACTTTCTCTGATACCTTAACTTCAGTTGATATGAGATCTCACAGCCCAAAGCCTTACATCCTCAATTCAGCCCACTTCATGTTTAAGATCCTTTTACTTGCTGTACCTTACTTCTGGCTACCAAATTCTGTATAGGTCAAGATTCTTGGTTGTAGGTAATGGAATCTTCTTTAGCTGTTAAATGGAATAGGATTGATTAAGGGGTATAGATAGCTCACAGAATCTTTGAGAGAGCTGAAAACACAGAATGCAGGCTGAGCTTCTACTGTGTTTCCCCGAAAATAAGACTGGATCTTATATTAATTCTTGCTCCAAAAGATGCATTAGGGCTTATGTTCAGGGGATGTCATCCTGAAAAATCATGCTAGCGCTTATTTTCCAGTTAGATCTTATTTTCGGGGAAACAGGGTAGGAACTACATCACAAGCGAGGACTACCAAAGAAGCTGCAGTTTTGGGAACAATCAAGAAGCTACTTACCATATTGAGACTCTGCCTGCTGGATTAGGAAGATGTGAACTGTCGCCAGCTCCAGAACCACACCACCATTGCTGTGTTTTGTGTTGGCAAAAATGGATATCTCGTGTCCTGTCTCTTTCCCCTTGTAACTCGGTTCTGAGTGAAAGTCTCAAGTGAGTGCATCTGATTGTTAGACCAACCATACCTGGAACCCTAGCTGCAAGGGAGGTTAGGAAATAGTAGTGTTTAACTTTCTGTAGTAGAGGAATGCATGTTTGAAGCTTTTGAGTGAACCAATCCAACGTAACACCTCATAATTTTGCATTGTTTCCAACATCAATAATTTTTTAAACTCTTAGTCCTCATTTTACAAATTTTTAAACAATCATTGCATATTCCTCCAAACAGACTTCAGATTTTTTTTCTTAAATCATGGATCCCAAAATTAAAGATGCCAACCTAGAAAAGTTCTGCTTATATTCAGCTTTAAAAACAAAACAAAAACCCATAAAAGTCACTCAACAGAGTAATACTAGGTTTCTTTAGAGATGAAGAAGGATCCCTGTCTTTATTGTTCAAATTGTAGGAGACGTTCAAAAATGGTCTGGACTATCCTTTTATTGATTACTCTATTAGTGACCAGAAATTGTGATAAAACAGGGATTCTCCTAGGGTAAACCCTTTGAGATGTTAGACGCGTTAAATCAGAAAGTAATTGGAGGAAAACTTAGAGAAATTCCTTAAAATGCTTTTTTTGGCATGAATAAATGATGGATATTAATCTAAACAAACAGTATACAGCAAATTATTATAATTTAAAAAAGAATTGTTTATTTCAAATTATTTATGGACTTAAGGAATTCCAGTTCTTGTGAGTATTGGGCATTTATGAGTGAATATTATTTCTGACAGTGGCTAATAGTACTCTTTCCAGTTCTGTTGGAAAGTATTGGTCCTGTGGTTAATTTATACATTCTTCATACTTCTTTAGATGTTAAATAGTCTTTGATTTAGCTGACCTAGTGGTATGTATTAGTAACTTGGGGTTTTGTTTCATATGTGAATTTTCATGAAGCATGTAAATTTTATAAAATACTTAGGTCTATATAATTAAAATTTTATTTTAAAAGATGGTTTTCTATAATATTTAACTCTCACTAAAGAGAACTGCAGTCTACAAATAGTGGTAAAAATCCTCTGAGACATGGCTATACATATTTTTTACCAAGATTTGTTCACAACAGCATTATTTTTTATTGCTAATTGAACAGATTTGTATCACCATAAGCCTAAATACAAATCTGGTTTTCACCTGAGGAAAATATAAAGAAAATCTTAATGTGTTGTAATAATGTAATTTTCAAGATAGCCAACCTAATAAAAGAGGAAGTGAGAAAAGTATTTAGGGTGAAATTTTGGAAAACCCCATTCTGGTTAGTGCCTAACATTTAATCTTTGTGTTACAGCTGTGCAGTACAATCAAGAAGAAATTGAAAAAGAGCCAAAGTTGCATAATGAGCTTCATCATTTTCATCCAAGATTTTTATCCCCTGAAGAAGGTGCTAGAGAAGTCTGCCGTCACCCTCCACCACTGGTGCCTCTAACTTTATACTTGTTGGAATCAAGAGACTAAGGTGTATTAACTGAATGCAAAGTTTATTCTTTCATTCCTTGTGGGTGATATAATGGAAGATTAATGACAACTTGCTTTCAAGGTGTGAGATTTGAAGGAAATTAGATCTTTTTCTTGCTTAAAAAAAAAATTTTTTTTAACACTATCATGAGTGGGATTCCAATCTTTCCCTACTTATGTTTTAATTTATTATTTAAATGAATAGTTAGCTATGCATTATTAGTAACCGTTCCTTAGAGAATCCAAGAACTGAGCCAGAACAATCAACCACAGCAAATGGTGAAGAAACCAAATTGAAAAATTAGGATGCATGGTCACCAGCACTGCTAACTTGTCTATTCAGACAAAAGCAAAGCAAAATCAAACTAATGAAAACTTTGATTTGATTTAGGAATTTAGATTTGTTGTTGTTGTTGTTGTTGAAATATGGCCTATAGAATTGGGTAGAAAAAAACAACTACCTTTCATGTCAACAGATTATCTACAGTTTTTACTGCAGATATTACTTTCAGTATATGATGTCAGTGGTGTTCTTGATGAATGTCATGCACCAGCTTGATTGTCCGCCAGCCCTTGACTGTGTATGTTTCCTTACACGCTCACCCTTCTGGTTGCTGTCAAAACTCTGCATGCCTGTAAACAAGTTTTCTTTTGTTTGTAATTTGTTTATAATCTATTGTAAGCAATAGATTTGACTTTTCCTGTGCAAATTTTCTTACCCCCTTTTGTTTTACCCTTAGGAATAAGTATATATCCTTAGGAATAAGTATATTATGAATATATTATATATCTTGTAATTAAAATGTTAAAATATTTTATTTTACAATTCTTATAATTTTGCTACTCCATGGACTTCAAAAATGAGTAATGATTTATTTTCCACATGATTTTAAAGTTAAGACTTGCCTGAGTACTTTAAAATCGAGAGAGAAAAAGTAAACCTCCTTCTAGTTCTCTTTACCATCCCCCATAAATCATTGTATTAAAATGTTATTTTTTGGGTTCAATTTTAGTCCATTTTAAATGTTCACTTTTAGTGATACGAGAGTATCTGTCACTTAATTAAATCCTTGCCCTCACTTTAGATTCCCCGTGTGAGGAGTATGAAACACATGTGAAGCCTGTGCTGTATTTGTTTTGTACCATGTTGCTTTACCTGTTTTGCCGTCCACTATTACCCTTCAGTTGTTAAAGTGGTTTGAATTTACTTTACTTTTGAATCCCCCCACCCTGCTTCTGTTCTTGGGATTGATACTTCGTAAATATATTTTTATTTTAGAGTAGTGATGGCTTATAGATTATTTCCTTTTAAAAACATACTTGCCACGACCCTTGATGTTTTAAACATTTTCATGATAGTATTGAAGCAATTTTTATCAAACAATTTAAAACTCCTGTCCTATTTGTGTAGTGATTCCTTCTTATTCTATAGCTCTGAGTTCGGTATCTTAGAATTTGTATCTTAATTTCTTTTTCTAGCTCTCAGTTCTAACCCTGAATGCATTTCTTGTTTCCTTTGATGTGTATGCCTTTTCACACTCATTGATATATATATTTTTTTCTTTTTTTTTTAAATTTTAATTGGGTAATATTGGGGAACAATGTGTTTTTCCAGAACCATCAGCTCCAAGTCACGTTGTTGTCCTTTAATCTAACTGTGGAGAGCGCAGCTCAGCTCCAAATCCAGTTGTCGTTTTCAATCTTAGTTGCGGTGGAGGGTGGGGTGGTGCAGCCCACCATCCCATGCAGGAATTGAACTGGCAACCTTGTCGTTAAGAGCTTGCGCTCTAACCAACTGAGCCATCTGGCCGCCGCCACACTCTTTAATATCATAGTATGTTTCATTGACATTCAAGGTTGAGCTTGGCCTAAAAAAATTTTTTGCAGAAAAGTCATCTTTTCTAAAGCTAGGTTGGCAAGCAGGCAGTCATTCCTAGTGGTTTCTGAACTGTGGAGAGTGCTTTTAACCCTGGAAGGAAATTCATGACTCAGGAGTAGAGTCCCTGACTCCTGACTCATTTTCTGACAGAATGAACCAAACTTTGATGAATATCCCTCGTCCAATTCTTCAGCTTTTTTGTACCCTCCTTATTAAATAATAATAGTTTGAAAAATACATTGTGCATCCCAGCAGACATTTTCTGTCTTACAGTTGTTCAACGGAAAAAATATTTTTTGGACTAGACAGACCAATACAAGAATTTGGC
This sequence comes from Rhinolophus sinicus, assembly GCF_036562045.2. Lineage (NCBI taxonomy): Eukaryota > Metazoa > Chordata > Mammalia > Chiroptera > Rhinolophidae > Rhinolophus > Rhinolophus sinicus. Next base: position 131,686,217 of record NC_133756.1, read on the forward strand.
AATCTCTGATTAGAAGGGAAGAAGCGTCGTTTATTGTTTCTTCATTACTTTGCCTGGGTGATATGAGTTTTAATTAAGTTGTTTCCTCTCTATGTACTCTCCCATTTTCCTACTTTTGTACTGACTTTTCTATTATTGTATTTCTAATGCACCTCCCCATCACCAGAGAAAACTTGGAGGGATGGATTTAGAATGTTGCAGCACTGTTGTCAGCTGTTTTAAAGTTTCATAGCCACCAGCTTCATGAGGTTTATTATCAAGCCTTTCAAATGAATTCTCTCCTTTCCTCACAATCCCAAACTATCCATCTTTTCTGTAAGAGAGTCTGTTGTATTACGAATTAAGATGAAGAGGTGACTTTATTAAAACAGGATTAATTTCCAAAAGATTTATATAAAAGATAAAATACAGGGTAAGAATTTTACTTTAAGGACAATAATTTGAAGCTCAGAGTGACTGTTTCATTCTTTTGTGGTGGCTCTGGTGACTTCCGGATAGTTCAATCTGCATCTCTCTATTGTGACGGGCCAGCCGTCACGAGTCGATGGGTTCCCGAATGGGGGAGTGGGAATGAATAAAAGACACTCTCACATATGATGGCGATCGCGGGACTTCAGTGATCCTGAAGACACTAAGTTTATTTCACTGCTCCCATATAAGCAGTTTGAGCACGTGCAAGTATGTATTAACATAACAAATGTAAATTCTTTAGCTTTCACATAGAGGATACAAAATTCACCGAAACTCACAAGTAATTATCTTATCAATTGCCCTGATAGGCATCAGCCTTCTGTGTCTGGGAACTGGCCGCTCCCACCAAATTCCTCAGCAGCTTACAAGCTCAAGCTCCCCTCAGGTGCAGGCAGAGACAATTGCCTCAGGGGGAGGAAATAGGTAGCATAAACTGAGCCATTCTGCAAAGCTCAGAGTTTCCTGTAACCATGGCTCCCCACATCTCCCCCTTTTTTATTTTTTGCAAATTAACTTTTAATGTACCATGAGTACGTTCAACAATCCCTTGTCCTTGGGGATTGTAAGGAATGCCAGTAACATGATTGATCGAAAATTGCTGGCAAAATAGAGCAAATTTTTTGTTGGTATAACCTGAGCCATTGTCGTGCGGGGAGGCCTGGGGGGTCTCTGCTCCCGCTCCCCATACAAGAACGCAGGATGTGGTGAGGCCAAAAAGGAACACCCACGGAGCCATAGGTAGGGGAGTCATACCACTATATTCTCTCTGGCGGCATTATACTCTCACTGGAGGCTGGATCCACACTGTTCGCAAACCGCCATCCACACTTGCCAGCCCAGCCGCCATCTTCTTGCTAGCCCCCATTCTTTCTTTCTCTCCTCTTCTCTCCTAGCATAGCCACAGCAGTTATATTAGTGGCCAATGGCTCACTGGTTACAGCTGACGGCCAACTAGCCACAGCTGATGGCCATGCAATCACAGTTGGCCATTTACTACCTGAGCCAGGCACCTGTCTATGTGAGGCCGAGAGCCTGGAAACTACTTTCTGGGGCTCCGCCCCCACACTCCACCCCTACAGGCTCTCGCCTCACAATCTACGCGACAAGCGTCTTCCGCGAGGGGACCTGTGCGAGGAGCCTGGGGGTGAATGCAATATCCTGGACACAGCCAGGCTCTCTGGGCACAGCCAGGGTTTCTCAGGGCACCACCAGTGCTTCTGGGCACGGCCAGACTTCCTGGACTTCTTAGGGTACCACCTGTCTTCCCGGACACAGCCAGGGTTTCTCAGGGCACCACCAGTACTCCTGGGCACTGCCAGACTTCCTGGACTTCTTAGGGTACCACCTGTCTTCCCGGACACAGCCAGGGTTTCTCAGGGCACCACCAGTACTCCTGGGCACAGCCAGACTTCCTGGACTTCTTAGGGTACCACCTGTCTTCCCGGACACAGCCAGGGCTCTCAGGGCACTGCCACTCTCTCTGGGAACAGCCCGACTTCCTGGGCACAGCCAGGGTATCTTCAGGGCTCAGCCAGACTTCCTGGACTCAGCCAGGGCTCTCAGGGCACTGCCACTCTCTCTGTGCCTCTCAGGGTACCCTGCTGGAACAACAGTGACTCACAATCAAGGTGCTTACATATTCTCAATGGCGGCCAGTCAAGAGACAAAAGCAAATATCCCCCAGTTCCACTAACAACAGTTCCCAAACAAACAGTCAAGCGGTCCATTAAATTAGGGATGGAAGGCAATTCCCCATAGTCCATAGTCATTCACCAGGGCTGTCCTGGGGGTGAGGGACGACCTGGACCTCACCCTCATCTCCCACGGAGGACTCAGCAAGTGTTACCTCCTGGGACTACAAGTCCTGCATCCGGGCTGCCTGAGCAGGAACTTCCCCGGCCCACAGGGCCGCAACGACCTTCGCTTTCTCCGGCCTGTGCTGGTTGGGGAACCGTCCACATCTTTCCACCTCTCCACGGGGCTCCATCTCTGCAGCAGCTGCATGGCTTTTCCTGTGCTGGTGGGAGAACCGTCCACGTCCTCCCACCCCTCCACAGGGGTCCAGCTCTCCGGCAGCTGCTCCTCCTGGTCTTCCAGAGACTCAGTGTTCATACACACAAACTGCTCCACCGTCCTTTGGAGAGCTTTGGCTGGCACCATACCCTGCTCGCTGCGCCATTTGTCATGCAGGGAGGCCGGCGGGGTCTCTGCTCCCGCTCCCCATACAAGAACGCAGGATATGGTGAGGCCAAAAAGGAACACCCACGGAGCCATAGGTAGGGGAGTCATACCACTATATTCTCTCTGGCGGCACTATACTCTCACTGGAGGCTGGATCCACACTGTTCGCAAACCGCCATCCACACTTGCCAGCCCAGCCGCCATCTTCTTGCTAGCCCCCATTCTTTCTTTCTCTCCTCTTCTCTCCTAGCATAGCCACAGCAGTTATATTAGTGGCCAATGGCTCACTGGTTACAGCTGACGGCCAACTAGCCACAGCTGATGGCCATGCAATCACAGTTGGCCATTTACTACCTGAGCCAGGCACCTGTCTATGTGAGGCCAAGAGCCTGGAAACTACTCTCTGGGGCTCCGCCCCCACAGCCATTATCTGTTTTAAGTTTTTTAGGAGTTCCAATCATGGCAAATGCAGCAAGACAATGTCTAATTACGTGTGATGTTGCTTCTCCTGTCTGAACAGAAGCCACAACGAATCCGGAGAATGTATCGATGGAGACATGAACATATTTTAATTTTCCAAATTCAGGTATATGAGTCACATCCATTTGCCATAAGTCATTAGGACGTAAGCCTCGGGGGTTGACTCCATAATGAGGCACAGGCAGAAGATGTGAACAGTCCGGACATTGTTTTACTATCTGACGTGCTGCTTCTCTGGTTATATTATACTGCAATCTCAAGCTCTGGCTATTTTGATGGTGGAGGCTATGAGCCTTTTGTGCCTTTTCTATTTGAGTCAAGGCAACGAGCTGAGTGGCAGAGTCTGCAATTTGATTTCCTGAGGTTAAAGGGCCTGGAAGATTAGAATGAGCTTGTCATGCAGGGTGTCAGGCGGGAGACCCTGCTCGCTGCGCCGTTTGTCGTGTGGGCCGGCCTGCGGGGTCTCTGGTCCCGCTCCCCATACAAGAACGCAGGATATGGTGAGGCCAAAAAGGAACACCCACAGAGACATAGGTAGGGGAGTCATACCACTATATTCTCTCTGGCGGCACTATACTCTCACTGGAGGCTGGATCCACACTGTCCGCAAACCGCCATCCACACTTGCCAGCCCAGCCGCCATCTTCTTGCTAGCCCCCATTTTCTCTCTCTCCCTCTCTCTCCTCTCTTCTCCCTCAAACCGCCATCTTTCTTCTCTCTCCTTCCTCTCCTTCCCGTAGCCACAGCAGTTATATTGTGGCCAATGGCTCACTGGTTACAGCTGACGGCCAACTAGCCACAGCTGATGGCCATGCAATCACAGTTGGCCATTTACTACCTGAGCCAGCACCTGTCTATGTGAGGCCGAGAGCCTGGAAACTACTCTCTGGGGCTCCGCCCCCACAGAGCTCTAATATGGCCAATATAAAATTTTTCACAGCGCAGCTGAATGGCCCGCTGTATCTGAAGAAACAGATCCTGAATAACAGGATTGCTGGTACTAATAAAAAGTACTGTTTCTAAACTTTGGATAGCACGAACTACATAATGGCTATCAGAAAATAAATTAAAAGACTGGGAAGCAAAATCAAGCAAAACCATATGAACTGCTCGAAGCTCAACTATTTGAGCTGAGGCTGGAGGTGTCTGCACTCTTTTAATGACCTTATCATTGAGTGCATAGACAGCTACACCATTACTAGATCCATCAGTAAAAACATTAGGTACAGCAGGAAGAGGAGCATGTGATACTATTGAAGGGAAGATTGGATCATGACGTTGAAAAAATTGAAGCAATTTATGCTTAGGATAATGATTATCTAAAGTCCCCACAAAATTAGCCAATGCAACAGGAAAACTGTTAGTAAACTGCATCAGGCCTTGAATCTGTGCTTTTGTAAAAGGAATAACAATAGAATCTGGCTCCTTTCCATAATATTTTCGAGCTTCCAAGCGGCTCTCCTGAATTAAACTGGCCACAAATTCATAATAAGGTGTAAGATTTTTTTGTGCAGCCACATGGAGGTGTATCCATCTAAGTGGCCCTTCTTGCCACAACACTGCTGTGGGTGTATGTTTGGTGTCTAAAACATACACATATAGAGGTTTAGAATAATCTAAAAAAGAAACATGTTGTTGCTGAATGGCTTCCTCAACCTTAGAAAGAGCCTTCCGTGCAGGCTCAGTAAGAGACCTGGGCGAGGTCGGATCAGAATCTCCTTTTAAAATTTCAAACAGTGGTTTAAGATCTCCAGTAGTTAGTCCCAAAGAAGGGCGCAGCCAATTAATATCTCCCAACAGTTTCTGAAAATCATTAAGAGATTTAAGATGATCTTTCCTAAGCTCTATTTTTTGTGGAGTGAAATACTGAGCAAACAACTGAAATCCCAAGTAAGAATAAGGCTCACTTCTCTGTACTTTCTCAGGTGTAATAATAAGACCTGAGGCTAGAAGGTTCTTTTTTATATCTGCAAAGCAAGCTAACAACATTCCTTCTTTCTTACAAGCCAATAAGATGTCATCCATATAATGAATGATATACACAGAAGGAAACTGTTTTCTGGTGTTATCAATTGCTTCACTAACAAACTTCTGACATAAAGTGGGGCTATTAGCCATACCTTGGGGGAGAACTTGCCATTGATATCTTTTCATAGGTTTTTGGAAATTTGGACTAGGAATACTAAAAGCAAATCTCTTACAATCTTGGGGATGGAGTGGTATATTATAAAAGCAATCTTTTAGATCTAGCACTATTTTATAAGTATCCTTTGGAATAGCAGAAGGATGAGGTAATCCTGGCTGGAGAGCACCCATAACTTCCATAGTTTCATTTACTTTTCTCAAATCCTGCAACAATCTCCATTTCCCCGATTTTTTCTTAATTACAAAAATGGGTGAATTCCAGGGCGACGTAGATTCAATTACATGGCCCTTATCAAGCTGCTCCTGTACTAGCGCTTGAGCGGCTAATATTTTTTCTTGAGTAAGGGGCCATTGATCTATCCACACAGGCATATCAGATTTCCAAGTTATTGCTTCTGCAGTTTTTCATAAAACTCAGATCTCCATAAGAGATGATCGCCTCCCGAAAAGCAAGCATGAGCAATAAGCTTCCAATCCTCTGGAGGGGTGGCTTCAGTAGACAGAACATCCAAAATTGCCATGGTGAAAGGGGCAATAGGTCCATACTGCACACAAGCCTCTTTCAATTCTTTTATCTGCTTCCACTGAAAAGGCCTCCAATCCCTAACCCTACGTCCTGCCTGATCATATCTTTCAAAAATAGGATATACGCCAAACTGCTCTGTAGATTCCCCTTGCTTGTGAGCCTCTTCACAAGCTATTTGAAGAGGGGATAGTACAACAGAGTCCGATCCTGGCTTAACATAACTTGGCGAAGGCTCTGCAGGCATGTCCCAAACCGGGGACTGCGGCGGAGGTCTCCACCTACAGGACTCCTCAGGAGGTGGTGCAGAGGGATCAACTATGGGGGGATCTTTACCCTGAGGACAATTTTCTCCGTCTACAGCAACTTTAAGTTCTATCAACTGTTCCTGAATCTTTTTTATTTGATCTGCAAGAGAAAGTGCAGTATCTGCAAGTTGCTCGTCCTCCCGAGCCACAACCACTAAAGGAGGGTTTTTGTCCCTATCATATTTGGCTCCCTCATCTTCTGATTTTTCCTGATCCTGAGGTTTTAAATCTTCCCGGTGCTCGACCGGAGTTTCCTGATAAACAGGCTCTTTATTAACCTTAAGAACTCCCTCTAACAACTTTGTGCTCTCTCCCTCCTCATCACCGGCTTGTTTTACTTTCTCTAATTTGCAATCTTCATGTTTAAGGTTCAAACAGTCTCGGATCAAAGTCCACAATCCAAATGTTTCAATCGGAACCTGCTGAGGCCCGTGGTCAGTGTAAAAATCCTTTAATTGTTTTCCCACTTTCTGCCAGGTTCCCAGACTGACCGTTCCTTCTTCAGGAAACCACGGACAAACTTCTTTTATAAATTCTAAAAACTTATCTAACTGTTCTCTGCTCACCTGACTGCCACAGGCGGCAAGCAATTTCTTAAGTCCTCTAACATACAGGTCCTTGCTGCTAGCGTGACCCATTCTTTTCCCTAACTCGGTCCTTCTTTCAAACAAAGAAACAATCAGGTGCCCTTCTGGATTGGGGCCCAATCAAGCTCCGTGACAAAAAGTCGTGGAACTATCAATCATTCACACATTCATTCGACCGAGGGGATCGTGTCTCACTCACCTTGCATCCACTGATTCAGCTCTTATACAAGCCGGGGCCCTTTCCACGCGGTGTTCCTCACTGTTACCCCCGTATTCGTGCCCCACGTTGGGCGCCAAGTGTGACGGGCCAGCCGTCACGAGTCGATGGGTTCCCGAATGGGGGAGTGGGAATGAATAAAAGACACTCTCACATATGATGGCGATCCCGGGACTTCAGTGATCCTGAAGACACTAAGTTTATTTCACTGCTCCCATATAAGCAGTTTGAGCACGTGCAAGTATGTATTAACATAACAAATGTAAATTCTTTAGCTTTCACATAGAGGATACAAAATTCACCGAAACTCACAAGTAATTATCTTATCAATTGCCCTGATAGGCATCAGCCTTCTGTGTCTGGGAACTGGCCGCTCCCACCAAATTCCTCAGCAGCTTACAAGCTCAAGCTCCCCTCAGGTGCAGGCAGAGACAATTGCCTCAGGGGGAGGAAACAGGTAGCATAAACTGAGCCATTCTGCAAAGCTCAGAGTTTCCTGTAACCATGGCTCCCCACACTCTATCCAGTTTCAGAGCCTAAGAATGGAAGAGACCTGGAGGCTGAAATACTATATGTAGCCAAGGAGGAGGAAGGAGCCCCTTTTTAGTATAGGGGGCTTTTTTCTCTGAAGCTATTAGTCTGGGATCTATTAGCACACATGAAAGTTATAAGCTCTTGCAACTTTCAAGGTATCTGTCTATGTACCAATTTATATAGCCTCTAATTGAAATACCATATTTTTGGAAGAAATACATGTGATGAAAAAATATGGTCTGTTTAAATAAAAAAATATATTACAATAAAAGACACATTGCAATTAACCCCCTTCAAAATACTCCCCCTCACTTCAAACACACTTATCCCATCATTCTTGCCACTTTCTGAAGCAGTTCTGGAAGTCCTCTTTCGTGAGTGTCTTTAGTTGCACTGTTGTGGCTGCCTCGATGTCATGAATGAATTCAAAACGTTTTCCTTTCATGGTCATTTTGACGTTGGGAAAGAGCCAGAAATCGCACAGTGCCAGATCCAGTGAATACGGTAGATGAGGACACACCATAATGTTTTTATTTGCCAGAAAGTGCTGTACCAGAAGCAGTGTGTGACACGGAGCATTGTCATGATAGAGGATGAAGTAAAAACACTCATGAAAGAGGACTTCCAGGAGTGCTTCAGAAAGTGGCAAGAATAATGGGATAAATGTTTTCAAAGCAAGGAGGAGTATTTTGAGGGGGATTAATGGCAATATGTCTTTTACCGTAATAATTTTTTTTTATTTAAGCATTCACTGTATTGTTTGATCATACCTCATATGTGTTTATACATAAGCTTGTGCCTAAAATAGGTCTGGAGGGAAGATGATTAGTTTTTCCACGTCTTCTGGAATTAAAACATGAAAAAAAATTTTTTTTCTTTATTGCTTTTCCTTTTCATGAAGGAAACCAGTAAATATTTATTGATAAATAAATATTTATTAAATAAAACCAATAAATATTTATCAATATTTATTATGTTAAACATTCAATAATTATGGTTTATGCATCCTATTTTAAAGTTGGGATTTTAAAGACCATTTATTTTATTTATTATTACTACTTTGGGGGATTTTGAAAATTTTTCAATTTACATGTTGAATTAAAAATTTAACCTTTTATAAATGTGTGGCCAAAAATGTTTTGTTAATTTTAAACTTTGGAAAGAAATTTTATTAGTCTGGAGTGTACTTAGATTTAATTCTTCTTGGTTTATTTAAATAATTGGACTATTTTTAAAACTACAATGACATAATTGGATTTTAATTTGATATCAGGAAGACATAGAGACTTTATACAAATCTGTTATATTTGAATTTTTTGACTATTTGTTGTGAAAATTCTTTCAGTGCAATATTTGTTGGAAAATATTCTAGTCATTTGTATAGGTTCATTTTTAATTACATTAAATGTAAAATTAGAAAAATATGTGATTTTTAAATAATTTTCTGGAGAAAAAGATAAAGTTGACAATGTTTGCAAAACACTAACATTATAAAGTCATAGAATCGGGGCCTGAGAGATCAATGAAGGAACTAGCATTTCCCAGGAGACGCTTTATCCAGTCCCTGCTTCCAATCTTCTAGTAATAGCACTAAAGTGGAAATCACAGTGTTTTTAGGCTTGTCTGCATGGTGGAATCACCTAAGAGCTTAAAAAAATACAGATGCCTTGGTCCCATCTCCAGAGATTGTGATTTCATTCTTTTGTAATGTGGTCTGCGCTTTGGAATTTTCAAAAGATCTCCAGGTAATTCTAACGTGTAGACAAATTTGGGAAGTGCTGGTAAATCATGTGGAAAACCTTTGTGGAGTTTTTGTTGTTCGATTCTTTGTAAATTCCAGGGGAGCTTTACAGAGGCTCACCTCACACCGCCATTTTTCCGGAAAATCACATGTGGAAAACCATATCAAACTTTTTTAAGATGAGAGAATCTACAATGTGGAGGAAACCTGACTGATGATAGGAAGGTTCTTCTATAAACATTCAGATGTCACTTCAGAGGCTTTATAGCTATATACGTGCACACACCCATGTTTGTGTAATATGTAGGAAACATTTATTTCCACTTACATTCAAGAACCGTGTAAGAGGAAGATATCACAGTGGCAGAGAATCTGTGAGGATGGTGTTGCAGAAAGTAGTAGGAACTGGGTGTTAGGACTCTGGATCTGTCATTTCTAACTAGAGTTGATCCTTAAACAACTGTGAAGGTTTGAACTGTGCAGGTCCACTTATATGTGGATTTTTTTCAATAAATACTGTAAATGTATTTTCCTTATGATTTTCTTAATAACATTTTCTCTAGCTTACTCTGTTGTAAGAATACAGTATATAATACATATAACATCCAAAATATGTGTTAATCGACTGTTTATATTATTGGTAAGGCTTCCAGTCTACAGTAGGCTATTAGTATTAATAGTTAAGTTTTTGGGGACTCAAAACTTATATGCGGATTTTCAATTGTGCAGAGTGTTGGCGCCTCTTGCGTTGTTTAAGGGTCAACTGTATATGAGTTTTTTTAGAGTCTTAGAGAAAAAAATTTAGGAGTTTTGGACTGTGAGGGTTTAATTTTGTTCTAAATTTTCAATTTGAAATTATTTCAGATTTACAAAAAATTTGCAAAAATAGTACAAAGAATTTTAATATTGCCCTTCAACCTAGCTTCCCCAAATGGTAATATCTTACAAAGTTATTAAAATTAGGCAATCAATATTAATACACTTCTACTAACTAATCTGCAAATTTTTCCAATTTTCCCACTAACATACTTTTCCTAGGCCAAGAACTAACCCGGGATCACACAGTGCATTTAGTTGTATGTGAATATGTGTGTCTGTTAACTTTGGGGAAAAAAAATCAAACCTATTAAAAAAAAATTACAGCAATAGTACAACTAATTCTAGTATGCCCTTCCTTAGATTGATCAATTGTTAGCATTTTGCCACATTTGCGCTAGAGCTCTCTCTCTGTATACTTTTTTTTTAATTGAACCATTTCAGACATAATTGCAGAAATCATGGTCTTTTAACCTAAATATGTGAGTGAGCAACTCCTAACAACAAAGACATTATTTTAATAACCATCTTATAATGATCAAATTCAGGAAATTTAGCATTGTCACAATACTATTAATCTAGCATATGGTCCACATTCACATTTCACCAATTGTCTTAACACTGTCTTTTATCATAATGTTTTTCACAATCCAGGATTTAATCCAGGATTAAGCTTTGCATTCAGTTGTTCTGTCTTTTTCATTTCCCTTGACCTGGAATAACTCTTCAGCCTTTCTCTGTCTTTCATGACATGGATAGTTTTGAAGAGTACAGGTCAGTTGTTTATAGAATGGCCCTCAGTTTGCATTTGTCTAGATCAGTGTTTCTCAAAGTCTGGTCTGTGACAGGAGTTGGTCTACACATTAGTGTTACCCACAGTGAGGAATCAGCATAGAAATTGAAATGATTTATGACTTTGGATATAATTTTATATCGGTTTAATAAAAATTGGGGGCTTATATTTTTGTCTTTTGATTTCATTTTTCTAAGAATTCATTTTTATTGTATTTTATAAAGTGTCAGGCCTAAATGGGTTGGACATTTCCTTTAAAAAGGGTCCTTCATCACAGCTATTTTGAACAGCACTGGTCTAAATAAGCTTTTTGAGGCTAAGGGCTATGCTTTACTCACCTCTGAATCCATGACACTTAGACCCTACTAGGCAGAATTCAGTAAATGTTGCTGTGGGATGACTTGAAATGACCCCTTTGTTAGAGAAGCTTTATCTTAATGCTGAGTCAAAATCTGTCTCTCCATAAATTCCACATAGGAACCTTACTTTTGCCTTCAAAACCATCATTTAACACGTCTACTCATATATTTAGGTGCTAGCTTCTCAGAGATTTAAGGACTGATACTGTGTCTTCAACCCCTAGCGTACTCCAAGCAAAACTGGCTCCATTCCTTTTACCGTTTGTAGTGATTAAGATGAAGTTCTGCTGAAAATGAGAACATCTCAGGTAAGAGTGGGTTATTGACTTTGTTTCTTATGTGCTACAAGTTCAGAGGTATCATTCTGAGCTGGTAGGAAGTTTTACAAGTCATCAGAGACCCAGCACCCCTCTTTGTTGCTGTCTCATTGTCTTCAATGTGTAACTTCTACACTATGGTCCAAAATGTCTGCTCAAGCTCTAGCTATTACATCTGTATTCCTGCCAGCAGAAGAAAGAAGGGGGAAAGAAGAACACATCCCTCCCTTTAAGGACAGTTCCCAGAAGTCACACAAAACACTTCCATTTTTATTACTTTGGTCAGAACTTGGTCATAGTGCCACATTAGCTCCAAGAGAAGCTTGGAAATGCATCTTTTACTTTGGAGATCCCTGGGCTCAGGAAGAAATTGGTGGCTTTTTTTAAGGGAAACTGATACTCATTACAATGTCTACCATCTTTGCTATATTCTCCTTATATGCATGTCATTGTGTAATATGTCTCTTCTTCACCATTCTGATTACTTGTTGGATGTTTTCATGTACTTAAATATGGTTCCAAATTGTATGTGACATCCCAAAAGCAAGCTGGACATAATGTGTCATATATAAATGACCTCAGTGTTAACCAGCATTCGAGTACTATGTCTCACCGCTATGCAGCTATAAAGGACATGCAAAATCAGACTTCCATAAACCCCTAAGAATATATATTCATTTGTTTGAGAAGCACTTGTGAAACTTCTGCTGTGTGCTTTGGGGTTGAATGAAAAATTGGCAAAAGTATTAGAAGATATGTTTCTTTGCATGTTTACAGGAATTCAATAGATGCAAAATTGGTAAAAATGATAACATAAGTATTTAACATTTTATGTTTAAATGTTATTATAAATGCTAAAACCTGCTAATTTTACTTTTTTTTTTTTTTTTTTGTACTTTCCTTGATTTCCTACAGGGTGATATGTCTGTGCCACAACTTTGTGAATTACCATTCGGGGCAAGTATAGAGATTCATCCTATATTTCTACTGGGGATATGATTTAATAAGTCAGTAATAGCAGAAGAGGATTCTCTTAGAGTAAGTCTCCTTGGAAGACGTAGCAGTTGAGAAGAGGTGTAATTTAGCATTTTAGAATTCTATAGCTGGACCTAAACTTGCAGAGCTCTACTCGTTAAAACTGTGGCCCAGAAACTGTGACCTTCTGAAGGCCCCTCAGCTAGTCTATGTCACTGTGGGCACCCACTTATCAACCAGTTCTGTGTCTTTCCACTATGCATGCTGTTTGTTCGCAGGTAAGAATGTAAATATTTGCTTAGTGACTGCCAATTCCACTAACTCTAAATTCACTATGCCAATAAGACTACTCTATATTGGGACTTGCTCCACACCCCACCTGATTCTTAAGTCTTACAACAGCTTTGCAGGGAAGATTTTACTGTCGCTTTTAGAGAAGGGAAACTGAGGCAAGGGTGTGAGGTAACTTACCCACAGTCCCACAATCATCAGATGACATATCTGGCATTTGAGTCTAGGTCTGCCTGTGGTTTTCTGTAGATTACACTTTTTTAATGATGTGAGGAAAAAATTAAGTAGGATCAATGAGACTACTGTAATGCAAGATACTAGGGAAAGAGGGGGGTGCATTTATAATAATAGCAATGCCACTTGTGTTCTGAACTTCATAGTTAAATTGATTATAAAACTGGTCTAGAGGTGGTAAAGCTTGATTTGTGAATGAAAATTTTGGGTTTTTGCTTGACAAGGTCACAAGCCACCTTTGGGTTAGTAAAAGGAGGGGAAATTAGGGGCTGCTTTCAGATGTGTGACCAAAGCTTCCTGGAAAAAATAAATTTAGCTTTCGGCTGAAGTAACATAAGCTTTTTTTGGGGGAAACCAGCTCATATTTAATTGTGACATTTTAAAATTGTACAAGTGTTTTGACATCTGCTCTGTCCCCCCCCCCCCATATTTAATTCTTTAAAATACAAGGAAAACACCAACCAATCACAGTTTTAATGGGTTTAATAAGTTTACCCCTTCAGTTCTTATTTGCAGCACCCAATATTCTTTTAAAACACCAGACAGAATCAACAGTGGCCGACAGTAAATTTCAGACCTCCAGAATTTAAAAGTTCAGATTCTCTGAGCATTCTGTGTTGCAGTGGCAGTTGTCCAAAATTGGTACCTCCCTGTAGTTGGGGAACTTTAAATGTACCAGTGAAAAAAGCTTTTTCCCCTTCAAGGGGAAGAAAAATCACTCTTTAACACCCAGCAGATCTGGCTGAGATCTTCTTTTCCATCTCTTCAGGCTTGTTTTTCGTTTGTTTGTTTTTGCTTTTGTTGTTGTTTTGTTTTGCCTTTTTTTTTTTTTTTTTTTTTGCTGTGGAGCAGGAGAGTCCAAAATTTAATCTGAGTTACAAGAAACAAGATAGCGAAGTCTATAACGGGAGTGACCAGGAGCAATTGAAATATTCTTTTACCTCCCATATCCAATATATGTACTTTACAAAATAACAAAAACTACAGGTCCACAAAATACAATAGCTAGAATTACAAAATCCATTCATTCAAGGATGGTGGAAGGCAGGAAGGGGAGGTAGGAGGGTAAATGGCACAGTGAGAAAAAATATTCAAATCAGTCCAGTCCCGGGGCTGGCAAATGCTAGAAAAGAGCCCCAGAAAAACCTGTGGTCCTTTCAGACTCACAGATGTTAAAAATCCACATGCTGGTGTCAGGAAGATTGTGCCTTACATGCACAAGAGACAAAAATCCCAATTCCTCAGAGAGAAGGGAATATGCAGAGGGCCCTTGGCATAGTGGGTCCTGCCTTCCCTGGTGGGGGAGGTTAACAAGGAAAGAGCTGCACAGCTTCCTTCCAATCCCACTCAGCCCCTGTGGGTTGCAGGTGACTCACAGATGGGTTGAAGGTACAGCAGCCTTCAGTTGGTGGGAGGTTGATTCCGTGAAGGGAACTTCTCTGCAGAGATGGAGGTACTCAGGGCAGACTGCAGGTACATCATCTTGTGGAAGAGTGTGTTGCTTAAGAAAACCACAAGGAAAAGAGGAGCAAACTGGAAAAGGTATGCTTTGCCAAGTGTCTTTGCTTCATTGGTGCTGATAATGAATAAAGGAAAAAGAATGGAGAAGAGGCAGCCACTGATAATGTAAGAGGACCGCATTGCTGTGAGGAAAGCCAAACCAAATCAGAAGTAGTAAGGCCAATTCCTCTCCATGTTTGACAACCGCTGGTGCATTTCAATTCCTTTATTGAACCAATGATATTCAAAGCAGGACAGTGAGTAGACAAGGGACATATGCGGGAGACTAACCAGCGGACCAAGATGGATAGGAAAGAGACTCACAAACATCCCTGGGATGAGGAAAAGAGTCTGCAGCCAGAAGTTTGAAAAGCGTGTCAGCAATGATGTTGCTGACACTAGGAAAAGGATGAGGCTTCCTCCATGGTACCTGAATGCCAGATCAGCTGTCTAGAAACCGAATGACATTCACAGCTTTGCTAAGCACAAACGGGGACTACCAAGAGCACTGAAAATTGACGTGATGAAGAATTCCAGTCATTGGGGCCGGCCCGGTGGCTCAGGCGGTTAGAGCTCCGTGCTCCTAACTCCGAAGGCTGCCGGTTCGATTCCCACATGGGCCAGTGGGCTCTCAACCACAAGGTTGCCAGTTCAATTCCTCGAGTCCCGCAAGGGATGGTGGGCTGTGCCCCCTGCAACTAAAAATTGAACACCACACCTTGAGCTGAGCTGCCGCTGAGCTCCCAGATGGCTCAGTTGGTTGGAGCGTGTCCTCTCAACCACAAGGTTGCCGGTTCGACTCCCGCAAGGGATGGTGGGCTGCGCCCCCTGCAACTAGCAACAGCAACTGGACCTGGAGCTGAGCTGCGCCCTCCACAACTAAGACTGAAAGAACAACAACCTGAAGCTGAACAGCACCCTCCACAACTGAGATTGAAAGGACAACAACTTGACTTGGAAAAAAAGGCCTGGAAGTACACAGTGTTCCCCAATAAAGTCCTGTTCCCCTTCCCCAATAAAATCTTTAAAAAAATAAAAAATGAAAGAATTCCAGTCATGACCAAACATCTCCATGTAGTGATGGATCACCAATAACTTGGGCAGTTATGACTGAAACAGAAATAAACACTGGATAAAAAAAGAGGAAACCGAATGAGAATACTCCGCCATTCCAAGCGCAGCACTGGAAAATTCTAACAACAGGTGGCTCACTCTCTTGCTTCCTCTCTCTGCTCTGGGCTCTCCTCTGCGCCAGGACACTACTGGCCCTTCTTCCATGCTCCTCTCTTTTGTGGAATTCGAGCATCTAGCTTTGAGATGGTAGAAATTCCCCAAATGGAGTCTTTGATTCCCCTGGCAAAGTCCTGGGGAGAAAGGTTTTGACACTGTTAGCCATCTCTTCACCACCCCCTCAGTCCGGCCCCGCCCTGCCAGTCCGTCCAGGCCCCGCCCTCACTCATAGGCGACTTACCACAGAGGCGCGCCACACTGGGCATGCCCGGCCTCGGGCACTGGCCGTAAGTCGGCGATCTCAGCTCCGGCGCTCCTGCGGACCTGAGGGCCTATATTCCTCCACGTGGCTGGAGGTTTGTAAGGAAGTCTACGCAGGAAACAGAAGAGGGTTTCATTCGCCAGCTGCGTCTTCGTATCGGCCCCCGCTCTTCGTGGAAGCTTGCCAGGGGGGGTCCCCGTGACCTGGCGCGAGCCGGCGTGAGTCGGCTCAAACTAGTCGTGGCCATGGATCTAGTAGGCCACGTATCGTGGGGCTTCATGCGAATGCTGCTGGTTCTGGTTCTCGCTCCGGTCCTGTGGCGCACGCTGCCCTCGGCAGGTAGGACTCTGACGGAGTTTGGGGGACGGGGAGGCGGGGGTGGGGTGGTGGTTGTGGTGGGGATGGGGGCTGCGGGGAGGCAGGCGGGGTGAGGACCAGGCAGCCGCTGGGAGTCAGCTCTCTCCCGGGTCCTCCCAGAGGACCTCAGCTATACTTTAAAGATCCCAGACTCTGAGCTCTCTGTGAAATTGGATTCATCTATTCATTCAACAATTAGTATTGGCGCCCTCTATGTGTAGAGTAGGCATTTGTAGGGACCTAAGACTGAGTGGCTCTTTCAATTTTGTGCTGAGTGTGCAGCTTAAATTGCATCATCCTAGATCTGGGCGTCCAAACTTTTTTCAGCGTTTTTCACCAAGGGCCTTATGCGGTAAAATACACAAACAGCCGGGCCACTCAGTCGATGTGAAGTTCGTATTGCCTCACCTGATTTATTTAAGTAAACTAAATATATTTTTGGAATTTGCTGCGGGCCAATTAAAAATGGATTGCGGACCGTAGTTGGCCCGCGGGCTGCAGTTTGGACACCCCTGCCCTAGATGCTGGAACTGAGAAGTATAGGGAGGGGGTGAAATAAGAAAAATACTCCACCTTCATATCAATGAAGCATTTAGACTTTTACTATAGTCTTTATTGAGACTGAGTGGTGATATTCAAATATTCTCTTTTTACTTTTTCTGGGAATATTGATGGACATGTTTCTAGTTATCCGACAGGAATCCAAAAGCCTGAAAGTCATATGAAGAGATATTTAAACTCATTACTAACCAGAGACTAGAAATTAAAGCAATAAGCTATCACTTGACATTTATTAGACTGGCCAGAATAGGCTGGGGATGCCAAGTGGTGCTGGTGGGCGTGTGGGAATCTAGGAGACCCTCTGGGTGTCCATCAGCCGGGCCGTAGGTGAGCCAGATGTGGATGCTCACCATGGAGAACTGGGCAGCAACTTCAAGTAAAGGACTAGCTGTACACATAGCAATGTGGAACCCTCTGGAAAGCACAGTGCCAAGAGGAGAAACAATGACATGTAACTTAATACCATTTCTGTAAGTTTGAGATACAAAACAAGATGGTTTTAAAGAACAAAAAATGTAGACGTTAAACATCGTAGACTGGTTGCCAGATGGGGGAGGGAAATGGAAATAAAAAAGAATAAATAGTAGTTCTATTAGGTTGGTGCAAAAGTAATTGCGGTTTTTGCAATTATTTTTAACTTTTAAACTGCAATTACCTTTGCACCAACTTAATACACTTGCAATGAGCAATCCGAAAATAAAGAAAACAATTCTGTTTATAGTACCATCAAAAAGAATAAAATTCTTGGGAATAAATTTAACAAGAGGAGCACAAAACCTCTGTACACGAGACACCCCCCCCCCCCAAAAAAAAGGAATTTGTTTCCAATTACATGGTAGTGTTTGAGAGTACAAGGACTATATTTTTACCAAGGATTTCCCATAACTGAGTTCTCTTACTGTCACAGCTTCCCCGGAAGTGGAGATGGCAGGGAGAACTCAGAGCGTGTTCCAGAATGACAATGCCACCATCAACTGCAAGATCCCTGGTTCCCCACAACTGGACATCAGAATTATGGGTGTTACCTGGTTTAGGAAGAATCAGGTGAAGGACACAGAGAGCAAGGTGTTTGAGTTTTTTGGAAACCACCAAGAGGCATTCCGACCAGGAGCCGCTGTGTTTCCATGGAAGCTGAAAAGGGGGGACGCCTCACTGCAGCTGCCTGGAGTCCAACTAAAGGAAGCAGGACAGTACCGATGTGAGGTGGTGATCACCCCTAATAAGTTACAGGGAACAGTCTGGCTACAGGTTGTAGGTGAGTGCCTGATGGCAGTGCCCTGTGGTTCCCACGGTGATGGGATGGAGATGTGGGTGGGCCAAGTGGAGCAGAGGTTTACAGAATGGGCCTAGGAGTCAGATAGACATGTGTTTGAGTCCTGGGCTTCCATAAACATCTGGACAACTTTGGGCAAGTTATCAATCACGCTGAATCTCCATGCCCTTCGCTCTACACAAATGTCATAGTACCTACCTAAGAGGATTGGTTGTGGGGAAGAGTACAAAAAATGCAGGTAAAATGCTTAGCATACGCATAGTGTTTGGCCTACTATTAGTGCTCAGTAAAAGATAGCCATAATTTACCTAGTATGTGGGCAGTTTGTTCAATGAAGAGGTGCCTCTGAAAGGTAGCTGGGAAAGGAGAGAGATGCTATGCCCTGGCTCCACAGATCTGAATCCTGTTCCACCTTTGCTGCTTCCAAACTGGGTGGTTGGGCCAGTCATTTAACATCTTTGGATCTTAAATTTTTCACTGTACAAAATGGGGTAATAAATCATATCTGCCTCATAGTGTTCTGAGGATGACATAAGACAGTGTATGGAAATGCCCAGCTGAGTGCTGTTGTGAGGTAGGTGCTCAGTCAAGACTTAGAACAACAATATCCCCTAAATACCTCTTTGAGCTCCACTTTCTTGTATTATAAATAGGCCTGGTAAGACATGGATGAGCTTGGGGGTTGTAGTAGTTTGCTAGGGCTGCCATGACAAAGTACCACTGACTGGGTGGCCTAAATAACAGAAGTTTATTTTCTCACAATTTTGGAGTTTAGAAGTCTGAGATGGAGGTGTCAGCAGGGTTGGTTTCTTCTGAGGCCTCTGTGGTTGTAGGTGCCCATCTTCCTGTGTCTTCACATGGTCCTTCCCTCTGGACATGTGTCTATGTCCCAGTCTCCTCCTCTTATAAGGACATCAGTCAGATTAGGTCCCAACCTAATGACCTCATTTTAACTTAATAACCTCAGTAAAGACCCTATCTCCACATACAGTCACAGTCTGAGGGACTGGGGTTAGGACTTCAACACATGAATTTGGGGGCAAGGTCCACAGTTCAGCCTGTAACAGGCAGTGTCTGGGAGCCCTCCAAAATTGTACTTAAGACTTTGAATGTTTTGTTTATATTAATTTGGGGGATGGCAACATATATTAGGATTCATTTCCTCTGCAACTGACAGAAAGCCTAAAATAAAAGATTTTTTTTAATTAATGGACTTTATTTTAGAACAGTTTTAGATTTAAAGAAAAATTGCAAAGATAATACAGAGTTCCCATATTACTCCTGCCTCTGCATACCACTTTCCTATTAACATCTGCATTAGCATGATATATTTGTTATGATTAATGAACCAGTATTGACACATTCTTATTAATTAAAGTGCATTGTTTATTCAGATTTCCTTAGTTTTTACCTAACATCCCTCATAATTTACCTTGTTCTGAAGACTACTTTGAAGTTCATAGAGTTACTCCTTTCTTTGAATTAGTGTTAGTATGGTATGTCTGTCTTAATTCCTTTCATTTTAATCTATTAGGGTCTTCATATTTTTTTTTCTTTTTCTCCCCCTTTTTCTGCCTCCCCCTCCGCCCCACTCTGGTTCAAGCTGTTGTTTCTCAGTCTAGTTGTGTAGGACACAGCTCTCTACACTTGTTCTTCTCTTTTTATGCCCTCTCTGGTTTTAAACAAACATCCCATGATTCCATTTTCTCTCTCCTCTTTTTGTATATCAGTTATCCTTTAAAATTTTTTTTTAGTGGTTGTTCTAGAGTCTGCAGTGTACTTTTACATCTACTCTAAGTCTACTTTGAAATAACACTGTACTGCTTCATGGGTAGTACAGATACTTTATAACAGAATATTCCCAATTCTCCCCTCCCAACTCTTACAACATTACTGTCATTCATTTCACTTATCCATATGCTATACCACCCAATATATTGTTGCTATTATTATTTTGAATAAAAAATTATGTATTAGATCAATTAAGCATAAGAAAAATAAAGTTTTATTTTACCTTC
Source organism: Rhinolophus sinicus (assembly GCF_036562045.2). NCBI lineage: Eukaryota > Metazoa > Chordata > Mammalia > Chiroptera > Rhinolophidae > Rhinolophus > Rhinolophus sinicus. Next base: position 131,706,390 of record NC_133756.1, read on the forward strand.
ATTTATTTCTTCTCTGACACTCTTCCTTTACATAGATTCTAGTTTCTGACCCGTATCATTCTCCTTCTCTCAAAAGAACTTCTTTTAACATCTTGCAAGGAGGATCTGCTGGTAACAAATTCCTTCAGTTTTGTTTGAGAAAGCATTTATACTTCACTTTTGAAGGATAATTTTTCTGTGTATAGGATTCTAGATTGGTGGATTACTTTCTTTCAATGCTTTAAATATTTCATGGGCCTCTCTTCTTGCTTGCATTTAAGCAGTCTACTGTCATTCTTAACTTTGTTGTTCCGTAAATAAGTTATTTGTTTTCTCTGGCTTTCTTTTTGCAAAAATTTCTCTTTGTCTTTTGCCCAAAAAAAATGTTTTTGTGCATTTTGAGCATGATATGGTATTTTCCTATTTGGTGTTTTCTAAGCTTCCTGGATCTGTGCTTTGGTGTCTATCATTAATTTTGGAATATTCTCAGCCATTATTTTTCAAAATATTTCTTCTCCTTTTTTCCTCTGGTATTTCTATTACATGTACGGTATTCTTTTTGCAATTGTCCCACCATTCTTGAGTATTCCGTTCCCTTCTTTTTTCCCCATTCTTTTTGCTCTTTGCATTCAATTTGGGAAGTTTTTACTGACATTCTTAAGCTAGTTGATTCTGTCCTTGGCAGTGTTAAGTCTACTGATGAGCCTGTCAAAGGCATCCTTCATTTCTTTTATAGTGTTTTTGATTCCTAGCATTTCCTTTTGATTGTTTCTTTGAGAGTTTCCATCTCTGCTCACATTATCCATCTGTTCTTGCATGTTGTCTGCTCTTTCCACTAGTCCTTTTAACATTTTAGTTATTTTAAATTGCCTATGTAATGATTCCAAAATCTGTGTCATACCTGAGTCTGGTTCTGATGCTTGCTTTGTCTTTTCACACTTTTCAGCATGCTTTGCAATTTGTTGTTGAAAGCCAGATATTATGTACAGGGTAGTAGGAACTGAGGTAAGTGGCTTTTAGTGTGAGATTCTTTGTTAATTTGGCTAGGGGTGGGCCGTGTTTAATGTCAATGCCACAGCTGTAGGTGACAGGGATTTCAGTTTCCTCTAGTGTTTTTTTTCCCCCTTCCCTATTTTCTTTGAGTTTGCCTATGAACTTCTTCTTCAATAGAGTCTGTATCTTCCAGCTCTCCTACTTATAATCTACTGTTATAAGCCCTGTTGGTGTGGTGGTAAAATGGTATGGAAGGGAAGCAGTCTTATCATCTTATTATTAAATCTCGTTCTTTGAGAGCATCCTTTGTTATGGGGAATGCACTGTTTACTTTTCCTCTCCTTCCTCTCCCTGCTCCCCAAAACATGAGGGTATTTTTCTTGTAACTGTGAGAACCTTGTGGGGTTCCTGGAGGTAAACCCATGAAAACCCCCTAAGACAGACCCCCAGGAGTTTTTACTCTCCTTCTAGTCCACCCTCATCCTTTAGCAGTATGTCAAAGCTGCTGCTTAAGTGCTTTACCAGTTTATGGCTCTAGCACCTTCTGCTTCTGCTTAAGGCTTAAGGAAATATGGTCTTGGCTGTGGTTCTCTTAATCTGCCTGTCTCTCTAGTTTTCGGGTGGCAGTTTGCCCTGTCACCTGAATTCTCTGATGGAGCTAAGAAAATTGTTGATTTGCAATTTGTTCAGTTCAGCCTTTTTGTTATTATGAGGCTAGGAGTGGCAACTTCCAAGGCCTTTACATGTCAGAGGGGAAAGCAGAAGTCAACAGTGGCTTTTGAAAAGTTGTTTACTTTTCTTTCAGAAAAATGTAGCCAACCTCGGGCCGGTAGGGCTGTCCTGTGATCACCTGGGACCCAGGACCCTTTTATCGTGTCACTTCGCCGTCCTCCATATGTAGCTTCCACCTTGTATTTGGAAAGGGCTTCTCCATCTTAACCCATCACATGGTATTCCAGCCATTCCACAGGAGGGAAGAAGGGGAGAGGGAGAGAAGGGCACAGTCCTTTTGTTTAAGATACCCTGTTCTTTAAAGATACTTCCTGGCGGTTGCTCTCGCCATTTGTGATTATGTTCAAACTTCTAGACCGTGAGTTCGCATGGCTACGCCCAGCTGTAGTAGAAGCTGGGAGATGTAGCTTTGAATGTGTCACTGGAGAATGGAAATGGGTAGCAGTTAGCAGTCTCTACCACAAAAGTGTTCCGAGGCTTCCCTCAGATTCGCAAATTTACCTGTGACACAAAGTGGCTGAAGAAACTGCTTTACAAAATGGCTGTGACAGTCGGGTCATGGCCGATCAGCACCCTGCTGGCTCTGGGACCAACGCACGCAGAATGCGTAGCCTAAGCAGAATCCCATTTGGTTTACTCCCCTTTCCTGAAGGCTTGCTGTGGGTCAGACAATGAATTGATACTAAGCTAGTCCCGACCTACCCTCAAAGCATGACTTCTCTCTCGGCAGCTCGGCCAGTCTGCGGGTTGATTCAGGATCCAGCCACAGTGAAAAATAATGAAGAAATACATATTGTGTGTAAGGCAAGTGGGTTTTACCCACAGGACATTAACATAACGTGGACTAAGTGGACCCCTGAGAATCCCCAGAGTGCGGAGATTTCTGAGGACGTCAGAACTGGTCCACCCGTCAAGAATGAAGATGGCAGCTATAATGTCACTAGCGATTTGAGGCTGAAGTCCTCTCTGGAACCCAGTGTGACCGTGCAATGTGAGATAAAGCACATTTCCTTGTCTACCTCTGAGAGGCTCAACCTCACGCTGCCTGGGATAGGTAAGCATCCTCCTAGATGGCTCCCCTGTTCTCCACCTTGAGGGGGTCTGACATAACAGTCAGCCTCGCAGGCAGTCTGGGGGAGGACGGGGCCAATGGGGAAGGAGGGAAAGCGGTTTGGCCTCGCTCAGCCCGCGTCAGCAGTCCTCACTGAGTCCCTGAGCCAGGGCAGATGGTCTGCTAGGCGGAGACGTGACAATAGTTCTCAGGTGGAAACAGGGCCACTTGTTAGCTTATGGCAGCTTGAGTGATCTGGGTGGTGTGTATGCCTTGGAGTGGGAAGCTTGCCTGCTGCTAGGAGAAAGGGGTTAGCATCCTGTCCATATGCCCTGAGAATACGGCTGTATCGGGGGCCAGTCACCAGACACCCTGCCAGCAGCTCTTCTGGTCCGGCTGCAGGTCAACTGCAAACAGTTGGCTGGTAGTTCTGTGCCCAAGCTAGTGAGGCCGTAGTAGGGGTCCTGCAGATACCGAGGCTCTCTTCAGGTGTACTGGGTCCTCAGCTGAGGATAACGCAGCTTACTACAGAACCCTTCCTGCGGGTGGGGTGGGATTCACTGAGCTTATATCCTGGTTTCTGTGGTTATGGCTCTGGTCCTGCCTGGGGATGACCCGGCTGGTCAGTGCATCTGCCTGGCACTGAGGGGTTAGGAAGGCAGGTGCTAACTAGAGGCCCTGGGGATATGGTTTGGGTATGCAGATGGGGCTGGGATGATCCTGGAGGGGGAGAGGAATTGTTCTTGGAAGGAAGGGCCAGGGATGTGTGTGGGTGTGAGTGCACGGAGGTGTGCAAGGTATGTGTGGCATGGGGACTATGAAATTGAAATACGCGGTATGTACACATGGTATAAGAGGTTTGTCTGGGTGACGTATGTGTGCCTTAGTCCACTTGGGCTGCTACAACAAATTGCTGCAGACTGGGTGGCTTATAAACAATAGGACTTTATTTCTCACAGTTCTGGAGGCTGCAAGTCTGAAGTCAGTGAGCCAGCATGGGCGGGTGAGGGCTCTCTTTTGTCACAGGCTTCTCATCGTGTCCTCACGTGGTGGAAAGACTGAGGGATCTCTCTAGGGTCTCTTATAAGAGCACTGAAATAATTTATGAGGGCTCCACCCTCATAACCTAATGACCTCCCAAAGGCCCCACCTTCTAACGCCATCACATCGAGGATTAGGATTTCAATAGATAAATTGGGCAGGGGACAGACATTCAATCTGTAGCGGTATACAGTGATGTGAGCTGGTGTAGTGTGGAAGCTTTGAACATGTGCATGGCGTGTATATGTGGTATGTGGTGTTCTGTATTGCTGTTTGTTTCTGGCAAGTGCTAAACACACTGTTTGATGGATGGAGGTGTATGAGATATGAGTGGAAGATGCCAAGACGTGCAGGAGAGGATTGGTGGTTATAGTAATGTCTCTGACAGTGAAATGACACACAACCACACAGCTCTTAGCAGCGGTTGTGTAGGTCTCCTTGGCCCCGGCCAGTAGGTTTCCTCTTAACGTTTCCTTTTCTTTCTCTCTGCAGAGTCTCAGAAGTTACGTATCTGGAAGATTGCTCTTCCCTGTGTTGTTGGACTAATCATCTTTATTGTACTGTTGTTATATTTTGGTTGGAAAAGGTAAGAGTCCCAAAACAAAGTTAGGCCTTTGTTTTAGCCCCAAGTTTAGTATTTTGGATTTGGCGCTGGGAGTTTAGGGATCACAGCCAGTGGGTGGTGTTGGGGCATTCTCTGGACTGATGCTGGGGGATTCTAAGTGTGGCGTGTGTTTGTGATACTGGCTTTTCTGATGTTGTGTTGGGGAAGAACTTTCTCATCTGATCTCTAAGTGGTGGCTTGTGATTCTAGAGAGATGCATTGTAAAGCCCTTCTGCCTCTTCATAATATACAGTCTCATTATGAACCAAGCCTCACGTTATGAGTTCAGACCAGGCCTTTGAACCATATATGGGCTGCATTGTTATTCTCACACATAGAAACTGTGGCTCAGATGGGAATTTCTTCCCCCAGGAGCTCATATTTTGTTAGTAGCTCAATGGGATAACTTAGCACAAGATTTCACCAGCTGAACCAAGAATTTCTAATCATCAATAGGTGTTTCCAAACATGTTTATCCCTAACTGTGGTCCAAATAGCAAATAAAACAGCGGAAGCTGTAGAGGCCCAAGAGACCAGTGTAAATATGTTGGTTATGATTCTAGATAATAAAATTGCCTTCAGTTGTTTATAGGTCAGCCAAGGAAGAATCTGCAGTAGCTAATATATCTCATTTTAAACGCTTTAAGAAAAGTAGAATAATCAGTTAATTAAGGTAAAAGGCTGTTTGTTTATCTAAAGTTGTCCACCTGATTCATGGGACTTGTTCTCCTGATTGTACTTAGGCCAATGTGAAAACTGGATGTAAAGTGGTTTTCAAATGTTTCAAATGTGAATGTTCTCACATTTCTTGCCTTCCTCTGGCTTCTGATATCCAGGTGCCGTCATCGCAGCGCAAAATTGGACAGGGATACTTATTGAAAAAAGAGACTAAAGCTATCACGACCTGCCTGGATTCTGTGAGGGTTTGCAAGGACTGCTCCAATCTGTCACCCTTCCCTATAGCCTTTGCCATGTGACTGCATTGTCCTCCAATCATGTGCCACCCCTTAACATTGGGCTCAGCCTCATGACTCACTTTGGCCAGTACAATGAGACGGGGTGGAAGAGCGCCAGTTCTAAGCATAGGCCTCACGAGGCCTTATGGATTTTCATTTGTTTTCTTTGTGCATCTTCTGGCATTAGTGAAAGGAGAACATGTCCATGCTGGCCTGTTGGAGAATAAGAAACTGGAAGCTAGAGCTAGTTGCTCTAGCAGAAGCCATCTACAGTAAGTCCTCACTTAATGTCATCAATAGGTTCTGCAACTTGACGTATAATTAAACCAATTTTATCATAGGCTAATTGATATAAATAAGAGTTGAGATCCTACAGCATTTCATCAGCATTATAAGGAGATGACATTGAATGAAACCACTTTATTTGAAGACCTACTGTAGATCAGATGACAATCACCCAACTCCCAGAGATGTGACCAAATTTAGCTGAGATCATCAGTGCCAACAGAGCCAACTCTCAAATGTATGAGCAATAAATACTAATTTATTTTAAAGCCGCTGTGTTACACAGCAAAAGCTAACTGATACAGCTCCTCAGGAAGCTGAGTTTTGACCAAAACGTGTGGTTGGTTTCCACGGAGATGTGCACTGAAAACTCCCTCCGAGAGAGCCTGCTATTAATTGTAAGCAGGCATTTTCCCGCCAAATCGCGTCATAACGCGGGGCTTTTTTGACATTTTCTCACCAAAATTAGACTTTCCGTAAAATATTCATATCTTTCGATCTATTTGATATTTTTCTATGAAATTTTCAGTGTTTTAGTGTAAAAAGAGGTCTCTATTTATTTGCTTTGCAAAATTTTTGCCAGTTCCAACTAGAGGCGATATGACGAGTTTACTCATTTCCCACAAAAAATGTGTTAAGTTTATAAAACAATATGAAATTAAATTAAGCACAAGAGAAAATGCCGCAATCAAGAGATGCAGTAAACTTGAGCCTGCTGGCAGCATAGTGTTTTAACACGTTGCGTACGGATCACGAGAATCTTCGTTTTTTTCTAAGCCATGCATTAAGGACGGATAACGAGAATTCTCGTTTTTACTGTTGACTCTTTTTACTTTGCACATTTTATTGAATTATTTGTAGAATAATTTATAGAATAATTTATTTGTAGAACCTATTATTTATAGAAAAATAATAAATGACATAGAAGCATTTACACTTGAAAGAGAAGAGTGCATTTTAAAGTAGTTTCTTTTAAAAACCTGCCGGAACAGAGGGGTATGAGGGATTTAAACCCCGCCGTACGCAATGTGTTAAGTATATAAGCTTATAAGTAGAAAGAGTAAAATAATGATAAAAATGTAGCACAGTAAATATGTAAGGTAACATAGTTATTTATGATCATTATCAAGTATTGTCCTGTACGTAGCTGTATATGCTACACTTTTGTATGACTGGAAGGTGCAGTGTGTTTGTTTACACCAGCATCACCACAAACATGTGTGTAATGCATTGCACTACATGTTAGGGTGCCTGTGACGTCCCTAGGTGACAGGGATTTCTCAGCTCTGTGAATTTCTGGGACCTCTGTTGTATATGCAGTCAGTCTATCGTTGACCAAAATACCGTTATGTGGTGCATGACTGCATACACAATAGCACGTTACTCTCTCATCAAAGGAAGGAAATATTGCCATTCATGACAACACGGTAGACTGTGAAGGCAGTATTTTAATTGCAATAAGTCAGGAAAGACAGATATATAACCTCACTTACATGTGGAATCTAAACAAAACCAAAAAGCCTCATAAATACAGAGAACAAATTGTTGTACAAGGTGGGTGATAAGGGGTCGAAATGGTAAAGGGGTCAAAAGGTATAGACTTCGAGTTTTAAAAGAAATAAGTTGTGGGCATGTAATGTATAGCTTGGTGAGTTGATAATACTATATTGCATATTTGAACGTTGCTAAGAGTAAATCTTACAAGTTATCACAAGAAAAGTTGTGACTATGTGGGTTTTATGGATTTTACCTGGATTTATTGTGATGATTATTTTGCAGTATATACAACTATTCCATCTTAGGTTGTACACCGGAGACTAATATAATGTTATATGTCAATTATACCTCAATTCAAAAGAGAGAGGAAAAAACCAACCCTTACTGTTTCCAGATTGTGGCCCATTTCCATTTCAAATTCTACTTCCTTTGTTTATTGAGAACAAACTGTACCATCCAGTATGGAATAAAAACACTTTATATTTTTAATATCTCTGAATTATTCTTTGATAGAAGATAAGTGACTTGCCCCCTCATGGTCTCATGGCTAGTAGAGGGAGGAGCTTGGGTTTGTAATCAGTGTACCACCAAGGAAGAGCCAGGGTGGGGTTGGGCTGTGAAGGAGAAGCTTGACCGTTAGTTCCAGAGGAGAGGCTCAGTCTGTACCGTTCTAGTCCGCTCTTAGGGGCGAGGACCACAGATTGGTGTTTGGCCTGTGCCTTATTCTGTAAGTGAATCAAGGTGGCTGATGCTATTCCTAACTGGGTATAAGTATGGGTACCTTTTCCAGGACAGAGGTCGACACGGCTGTGGAGGGTGTGATGCCAGGTGTTGGTCGGGGGTAAGATACAGTGGTTCTGAGTGCAGTTATCAGGGATATGCAGTTGTATTTCAGGACCTTTGTGGGGCAGAGAAGCCCTTTTCCCTTCTCTACTGGAAGTTGGAGTAATGACTCTGAGAAACAGCTCTGAGATCACTCAGGAGGGGCACTGAACACACGAGGATAACAACATGGAAGTCTCTTGGCTTAGAGAGATGAATAGAACGGACTAGACTCCCTGTAGCTGTTTCCACATGAAGGTGACTTAGAATGCTCTCTTGTGGCAGCACATGGGGATTGCAGCATCTAGTTGGTACCTATTAAAGAGAATTAGAGGAACCAACAAATTTCAAAGTGGAGAACTGCAAGGAAGAATATGGCAACAGTTGGGACTATGGAACAAATGAAGTAGTCCAAAGCTGTTTACAGTGGTTGAAAGAGAGTGGTTGAAAGAATGACACCCTTTGGAGCAAAGTAGTAAGGCAGTTGAAATTTTATAAATTTAGTGAAACAAATTATAATTTTGTAAAGATTGTGATAGAATAGTAAAATACAAGGGAAAAAATGAAATACAATTAGATGGGAAAACCACAAATGGGATCTTTTTATAGGATGATGAAAATACTAGGAAGATGTAAAATGTGGGGGATTGTTAAATGGAAGATTATTCATTGGAAGAGAATCTATGATGCAGAAAAAAACAAAAGGCATCAAGGAGTTACTAAACTCTGAGATAAGTATGGTGGGCAGAGCTTGAGAGACACGAAGAGAAGTACAAAAGAGGCAGAATTATGGGGTGATTTTCATTGTTCTACGTCCATGATGGATAGGAAACCACGGCCACAGCAGGAATTTAACAAAAGAATCAAAAAGCATCAGAACTGGAGTGCATTTACTTCTCTCTGGGTTTCCCTGGAGTGACTTCCCTTCCCCAATAATAATAGCCTTCTGAGGAAAACTGGAATTGATCAAATAAAGTAAAGGGGACACAGGCAGGACTACCCAAAGTCTGGTTTGCTTCACTTTCAGTGCTAACGGTCTGCAGAGAAAGTTTGGGATGTATTTGTGCTGCAAAGAATTATACCTCTTCCTGAAGGGAGGGTGTATGACTAACGAGAGCTAAAGAAAGCTTCTGGGTACTGTTGAGCTGACCTGTACTCATACACCCTTGTTTCTCCCACTAAAGGAAATACATTTTGTAGTTGCATATGCACTTTGCATTACTCTTTCACTCTTGGGCATCAGTGCCTGGAAGGACCTGAGGTCAGAGGGAAGGCAGAAGTTTGCCCTCCTGTACCCAAGTTGGCTAGCCTAAGTGACCTGTCTTTTGCGTCACTTCAGAGTAGAAATAGAATAGGCTGTAGGTAGCACCTGCTTCCCTTTCCATGAATATATAAATTGCTCCAGGCAGGTGGACCCGGCAGAGAGGATGCCAATAATTCAGATTCTAGACCCCCTCTCTGGACTTGAACCCCAGTTCTGACTTGAACCCCACTGTCCTGCTTTTCCCCAGCTTCTTTCAAGCTGGAACAGATCTATTGTACTTCATACCTGCCACAGTGTGGGGTCAACAGGACTTAGGCATGCAAAAATTCGTAACTTCTTCCCCAGAGTCTTCTGCATGTCCTGGAACAAGACAGGGTGTCTGATACCTGGACCTGGGGAGACATCAGAGGTGAGCCCAGAGACATGTAGGGAGCCGGGGCTACTCTACTCCTTGCAGCACACTCCCTAGGAAAGTTCCTAAGGAAAGCAGTTGAGTTCAAGTGCAGGACGGAGCTGGGAGGATGCCACCTGTGGAAGCAGAAGGGCCATGTGTGGGCCTGCGGTGATTGGCTAGAGATGCCAAATCCATAGGCATCACCACAGCTGAGTCTGTCATCAGTCTCACATCTGGGAGCTCAGAGGGGCCAAGGGGCTTCCCGGGTTATACTTTCCCTCTTGTTCTCGATCTAGAGGCAACTGTCTCCCTGTGGTGGATTTGACACTTAGGAAAGGTGGCACCCTTGGTAAAAGCTCAGGTCACCGGGACTGTGCAGCAATCTGAGACAGACTCAGGTCCAGATCTTCGGACCTGATCTGCCATTAGCTAGCTGTGAGATCTCAGCAAGTGAATGTCACTTTTGATCCAGTTTCCTCATCTGCAAACTCAGCAAACAGCAACCCTTCAACACGGGACCACAAAACAGTGCCTCCCTCAGCACCGGACCACTGTGACGAGGTACGTTTGTCCCCTTTCCAGGGGGCCCGGAGGAGAGCCAGTTCTGCACAGTGTGGACTGGCAGGGACTGCTCTGTCTGCTCTTATGTGATGTCCAGTGCTGTCTTGGAGGCAGAATACCAGAAACTAAACTCTCACAGATGTTTCTGCTGGACTGAGGGGAGCTCAGGGGAACTTCCTTGGCCAGGTGAGTCCTTAAGATGGAGGCAGCACTGTCAGTCGGCAACAGCATTCAGAGGGGTCAAGGAAGACTTGGTCCAGTTACCTCTCCATGCCTGGAACTTTCCAGCTCCTCCCTAAGCTGAGCCTTAAAGCTGAGGCGGGTGGCGTGGGGGGTGTTGCTCTTGAGCGGAAAGCCTAGGACCAGTGGCCCTCATTTTCTGAGATCAAGTAGATCTTCACTGTGGCCAGCAGGTGGCGCTAAGCCCTCACTTCTGCCAGTTCACTGTCACCAGCTGCTAAAAGTCTGTGAGGCCTGGAGGAAGGTTGTTCTAGATGGGGTCCCAAGGATGGTGCTGCCAAGGGGTTTCTCAGCGAATCTGGCCCCTCCCCGGGCCTTAAGGACAGCCAAGCTAAGTCCCAAGAGCCAGAAAGTCTGGGCTGGCTCTGAGTAGTTTCTCATCCCTTCCTCTAAACCAGAAATGGGTCAGCTCAGCAAGGAAGGGAATCAATGCTGGGGGACTGTGCGGTGCAGGGAGGGGACGGCTTAGAGCTTGGAACCGCAGCAGCAGCTTCCTGGCCCCTTAGCCCTGTCTCTGGATTAGCCTGGGACAAACTCTCACGGATCCAGCAAAAGCCTTCTGCAGGCCTCAAACGCAGCAGTAACCCTGGCTTGTCCTGCGCACCATCCACCCATCCATCCATCCACCCATCATCCATTCATTCATTCACTCATTCACTCACTCACTCAGCACTCACTCAGTGCCAGGTACAATGCTAAATCAGAAAGTCCCTGAGCTCAAGGAGCCACGAACTTGGGGAGGGGGACACAGACCTATAAACACAAGCAAAAGCAGAATGCCTACAAACACGGAGGGATGGGACCATCTCTTTCCAGAGGAACCAGGGAAGGCTTCAAGGAGGCATCATTTGGACTTTCATGGATTTCAACAGGCAGAGATGAGGCCTGGGTAAGTCCAGGCAAAGGGAGTAACAAGCAAGGCTTGGAGGCAGGAGGCCAATGTTATGTGCAAGGAGGGGATAGGAAAGCAGCCAGGGGAGTGGGAGGGTACACAGGGTCCTAGCAAGAGAACTGTGAACTGTAAGGCTAGAAAGCAGGCAAAGCCTGAAAAGGCTGGCCATGGGCTCTCGCCTTGACCCAGAAAGCGATGGGGAACTACTGACATGGGAGGGGATCACAACGCTTTTAACAAGACCACTGTTGACTGCATGGCAGATGCACTGAGGGGGTGAAGTGAAGACAAGAAGACCAGGTAATAGGTGCTGCCACAACCCCTATGATCAGCTGGGAGGGGGCATTGTGAAGAAAATAAGACCAGGCAGAGAAACTCACCACTGAGGGCAAATATAATAGCACCTTCTCTCTTAACATTCGCTCGGTCAGTTGTCTCATCATGTGACTGATTCAACAGCAATTACTGTAGTTAACATTTATTGAGGATGTATTATGGACCAGACACTTAAGCATTTTACATGTTTTCCATTTACTCCCACAACAATTCTATGAGGTAGGTACTATTAGTATACCCACTTTATAGATGAGACAACTGAGGCACACAGAGGTTGTTACTTGACCAAGGTCTTAGAGCTAGATGCCAAATCCACAGACATTACCACAGATGAGTTTGTCATCAGTCTCAAATCTGGGACTTCAAGGAGGCCCAGGACTTGAGACCAAGCAGTTGGCTTGAGAGCTTATGCTATAATCACTACACTAACGCATATGACATCCCCGCCTCTCTCCTTGAGCACCTCAGCCTCCCAGCAGATTCCTGAAAGTGGAGGCTGGGCTATAAGCATGGTGGGTGCCCAAAGGCTGAAATGTGGGATGGCAGGGCTGGGCTACCTGAGGCAGGAGAGGAAAGTCCCCCTGAACTGGGGAAGAGGGCCAGACTCAGGTCCCTTTCCAGTCCTCCGGACTATGGCACCTCTGGAATATGGGCGGGCAGCTCCAACCCCTGCCCTCCATGAGTATGCCGCCTGCCTCCCCAGCAAGAACAGCCCAGCATTTAGGTCATGAAAGAGGGAGGCTTTATTGACAAGGGAAAAGGCAGAATTCTGGGCAAGTCCACACAGCACTGTTCTGCGAGTTCAGGCTTGGGGTCAAGTGCTTCAGGGCCAGAGGCCTCTTTGCCTCAGGGACCTTGCTCACCCCCACCATCCTGAACTTTCCAACATCTCCTTTCTGAGGAACCCAAAGGCCCTCCACGGTCATCCTCTGGACAGACAAAGTGAGTGGTGGCAGCCACTGGTAGGAGCCAGGACCAGAGTTTGGTCTGAGGCCCGCCGAGTGTGTGGACCAAGGACCCCCATCTCATCAGCCTCTTTCTGAGTGGCATGCCAATGTCTGCCCCAGCCCATGCCAGCCTCTGAGGGTAGGGGACAGAATGGGAGCAGACAAGCACGGCAGCCACACCCCATGGAGCCCTCACCGCAGAAGCCTTGGTGTTAGGGCAAGGGCTCAGGGCCCATTTCCTCTTCCCTGTGCCTGAGCAGGACTCAGCAAAGCTGAGCATCCTCATGCCATTTCCTCCCTGCTGGGGCCTGCCCCATGGAGGGGAGCCCTCCCAGCCTCAGCTTGTCCCTGTCTGTGTAGGCTCCACATAGTCCAATGTCCGCTGGAATGTGCTCCCTCACTGTCTGCCCTTCCCAGGTGGCTGGGCTCACTCTTTAGCTCACCATGTTTTCAGGGACAAGGGCTTCTAGAGCCTGACCATAGGCACATCTCAGGGCCACAGAAACACAGCAGCAGGCCTCCAACCTGGGGAGTGTTCTTCCCCAGCCATCGGCCCAGCCTGTGGCCAGTCCATCATGGAGATCCAAGACTAGCTGGAGACCCAGCTTTAGTGTCTGACGCTTCCCACAGCTTCCCCAGCCTTGGGTCGGGGGAAGGGGACCAGCCAGTCCTGAGCTGGGGCTGGGAGGAGCAGGGACAAAAATAACCTAGTATAGGCTCCTGCTGCGGCCAGAAATAGCGTAGTGACAAGTGCCTTGTAGCACCCTGGGCGAGCAGCAGTGGGGGAGGCTGAGCCCGGAAGAGCCCAGCCTCACATCAGGTCCTGGCCTTGCCAACAGGCCCACACTGTGTCCACTCTGCATACCACACCACACTGCCCATGTGCACACACCGGGTGTGGGGGCTCAAGGGACCGTGGTTCAGGACAGGGAATCTGGAGCTATGCTAAACCTGGGCTTGGCCTTGGCCACGGCCACGCTACGCTTGCGCAGTGGCCCACGGGCTGAAGCGAGGGTCAGGGCGTCCAGCAGACTACGGTCCTCATCGAGTTGGTGGGCCGTGCAGAGCGGCGTGGGCACTTTGATGGTGTTGCCAAACTTGGAGTAGTCCACAGAGTAGCGGCCATCCTCCTCGGCCACAATGGGTACAAAGCGCTGGCCCCACAGGATCTCATCAGCCAGGTAGGAGGTGCGGGCTTGGGTGGTGATGCCCGTGGTTTCCACCACACCTTCCAGGATGACGATGATCTCTAGGTCCTGATGGTGGTGCAGGTCACCGGGCGCCAGGTCATAGAGTGGGCTGTTGGCGTCGATGACGTGGTAGATGATGAGGGGTGCCACCAGGAAGATGCTGTTGCCACCCACGCCGTTCTCCATGGGGATGTCCACCTGATGGAGGGGCACCACCTCGCCCTCGGGGCTGGTGGTCTTGCGCACCACCTGCATGTGGATGGTGGCGCTGATGATCATGCTCTTGCGGAGGTCGCCCACGCGCAGCATGAAGCAGAGGCGGCCGTGGCGCAAGGCGATGACCGCGTGTTTGCTGAAGATGAGGGTCTCAGCCCGCCGGTGGGCCTGGGCCGTCTTCATGAAGATGCAGCCCAGCATGATGGCATTGATCATGAGCCCCACAATGTTCTGCACGATGAGGATCAGGATGGCCAGCGGGCACTCCTCTGTCACCATGCGCCCGCCGAAACCAATGGTCACCTGGACCTCAATGGAGAAAAGGAAGGCAGATGAAAAAGAGTGGATGCTGGTGACGCAGGGCACCATGGTGCCCTCGCTGGGGGCCAGGTCACCAGGAGCCAGGTCACCGTGGGCGAAGGCGATGAGCCACCAGACCATGGCGAAGAGCAGCCAGCTGCACAGGAAGGACATGGTGAAGATGAGCAGCGTGTGCGGCCACTTGAGGTCCACCAGCGTGGTGAACACGTCCTGCAGGAAGCGGCCCTGCTCCCGGATGTTCTTGTGGGCCACGTTGCAGTTGCCCTTCTTGGACACGAAGCGGGCCCTCCGCTCACGGGCACGGTACCGGGGCTCCGCAGGGTCCTCTGCTAGTCGTGTCAGCACATACTCCTCAGGGATGATGCCCTTGCGGGACAGCATGGCTCCAGCGACCCCCAGGGAGAGGCTTCCCCCATGGGGGGTGCCCCCCTGACCAGCCTAGGGCCTCACTGTGGGGCTCCCTCCCTGAGGACCCTTCCACTCAGGGACCACCCTCAGTCTGTGCTGGTTTCCCTTACCAGACTCATCCTCACCTTCACCTCGCCCCTGCTTCACTTCTTTATACCAGCCTCACACCTCAGCCCACCTGCCTATTGCCTAGTGAGCTCCCCACCCTGCCTATTCCCCACCTGGCCCTGGATCTCAGCTCAACCCTCGTCCACCTGCTGACCATCCCAGGGCCACGCCCTAAAGCCCCTTCTCCCCACCCAGCCTTCCTTCTCAACCCCTCTCCCACCTTGGAACTTAACACCTCCGATTATTACCAACTGAGCAGATCTCACACAACCCCCGTGTCTCCCGCCTCCCCCATTTCTGTCCCCGGCTCCCCTCCAAGCTCCAGTTTCATATCCTGACCACCCCCCAGTCTCACCTCCTGGTATGCCCCCTCCTTCCTACCCCACACCCCGTAGCTCTCGCCGCTCTTCCGATCCCCCTCCAGCTTTCGTCCTTTCTGTCTCCTTGGGATCCTGCGCCCTCCAGAGTCACCACCCCAT
The DNA here is from genome assembly GCF_036562045.2 of Rhinolophus sinicus. Taxonomy (NCBI): domain Eukaryota; kingdom Metazoa; phylum Chordata; class Mammalia; order Chiroptera; family Rhinolophidae; genus Rhinolophus; species Rhinolophus sinicus. The sequence goes on from NC_133756.1 coordinate 131,721,706, forward strand.
CTGGCTCAACACCAGATCCCCTCGCCCCCCGTGCGACCGGGCTGGGTTCACTACCGAGTCCTCCCGGCTCCCGGCTCCCCGCCGGCCCCACGCACGCCGGCGCCGCGCCCCCGCCCCGCGCTCCGTCCCTGCCCAGCCTGCTCGTCGCCGCGGCACCTGCTCCTGCTTTTCAAGCTGCAGTCGTCGCCTCCCCCCCACTCCTGCTGCGCGGTCGCTTGCGGCGCGCCGTCCTCCCGTCCGGCTGTCAGTTCGTGGAAACAGACTTGTGCTAGGTGGGGGCAGAAGATCGAAGGCGAGGGGTGTCTGAGGAGTGGAGTGGGGGTAGAGGGGCCACTAGGGGGAGTCCGACCTATTTGTGAGCTGAAGGGAAGCGGGCACAGGCTCAAGCCCCGCCCTCCTTCGTTCACCTCCCACTGTCTGACTTCTGACTTCTCCAGACTCACAGTCTGGCCTTGGGGGGTTGCGCACTCTGATGTACCAAAAGAGGTCCCTCCTGCCCACGGTCTATGAAATTAGGGCAGGAGCGGGATGAAGGGAGTCGTGACCTACCCTGCCACTCTGGGGACAGCAGCCCCTGTCGCCCTGGCTGCCCTCCTCAATTTTCCCATTCTCCGTTGGGTCAATATCCGCCTCTCTGCGGCACAGCACTGGGCTCTGCCGGTTCCCAGAGAAAGGAGGCACGGAGGGGCTGCGTAACCAATTGGGTGACTGGGAGATTAGGAGGCCCGAGGACTTCTCAACTGACTGCTCCTTCTCTTTGGGGCTGCTCTTCACCTCTTCTGAGTCATGGCTGCTTTGAGAATGGGATGAAAGCCATGGTCTCCCTCCCCAGAAAAAATAGTGCGTTAGAGGATGTAGGAACACAGTTTAGCAGCTACTGCAAGGGAGGCTGGATGCAGCAGCCCAGAAGCCTGGGTGGTTACATTTTCTCAATCATGACTGCCCCCCAACCCCACCCCTGCATTTTAAAGAGGGTTTGAGCTACTGACACTTGCTTTACACCTACAGCCTGATTTCTTCTACCTTAGGTGATGGGAGGCACCTGGGTCCCAGGGGCTGTATGAGGGCAGTGACTTGGACACTGGGGAATCCAAACTTTTGGCCTGGACATGGCTGGTGTTTTTACTACAGGCATCCACCTAGAGCTGCCCCGGGGCTTGGGCCCCAGATGGAGAGCCCCCAGTTATCAGCTGACGGGAAAGCCTGCTAGGTCTCTGTTGTGGCAGTAATGGCCCCACTCCCTCTCTGGGGGCTCAGGTCCTTATGGAGAAACCACTGACCTATGTGTGTCTATTTGTTGGAGTGGGGCTTGAAGCAGGGGCTGGAAAGATAGGGACAGTGGGCATGTGGGCCACAGTAGGGCAGCGTGTGACTTTCATACGGAGTTTTCCTTTCTTTCCCATTCCCACCTCGGGCATAGTGAACACTACTACTCGGGGTAAGTGTGATCTTGGGCTCTATTAGTAGAGGTGCAGTGCCTAGGGTGGGGAGGGGAAAGCAAGAGAGCAGAGTGCTCTGCTCGCTCAAGGAGGCGAGGTTATACAAGAAACCTCTGGGGCAACTGCAGCTGTTTAGCCATCAGAAAAGGAACCTTGAAGAGCCCCCAGGGGAGTTTGGGCACTATTGCAGAAACCCTGGGGGTCCAAGGAGGGTGGACTAGTAGTTTTGTGTGGCCCCAAGTGTAGACCCACTATAGACACTGAGTGGAACAGAGGCAGGCTTTGGTTTCTCATATAGAAGAGTCAGTTCTAATAACCAGAGAAAACTTACATCAGTAGGGTATCCAAGTCAAGGTTGGCAGCCCCTCAGGGATGTTATTGAGGTGTTTGGGCTGGGCTGGTCTTGGGCATCCCTTCAACACTTCAGTGTGGGCCCTGCCCTGCTACTTCCCTTCAATTCCTTGAGGGGTGGTGGGCATGGGAGAGGTGGGAAGCTTCTTCCCCCTCCCAGACTCTGCTCCTAGGAGGCCCCACAGTGGAGGGAGCTGCTGGGCCCCCAGAGGCATCTCAGAGCTGGAAAGGCCATGCCCTGCCTCCCAGTGTGGCCCTGAGGCCTCAGCTAGTCCCTGTTCCACCCTTTCCAGAGGGTGAATCCCCCCTACCCAAAGGGTTCAGCCTCCTGCCCCGCTCCATCCTGCACCTCCTCATACTCATCTCCTCCAAACACCACACTTGTCAGGCCCCTATCTCACTCAGAAAACTGCTTCCTGTCCCTTTTGTTCAGAGGTTTATCCCAGACTCCTTGTCTTGCGATTCAAGGCTCTCTAATCTTGTGCCCTCCACCCCCACCACACACCCCCCCCCATGGGCCCTTTTCTCTAACTCTCTGCCTATCTAATTCCTACCCTTCCCATGCCCATCTCAAATCCTGCCTCTCCCAGGCAGCCTTACAGGACTCTCCTTTCCCGAGCTCTGGCTCCTGGAATATCTACAAGGATTTGTTTTGTGTTGAACTTCTCTCCAATGGTTAGTGGGTTTTCCTTATGTTGCATGGCTCTGACTCCCTTGTAAACAGGAAGGACATAGGCCCAAGACTCCTGGGCTGCACCCCAGGGCCTCGTATAGCGAGTAAAGAAGGAGACATGTAATGATAATGAAATGCTATGTAAATGAGCACCTGCCATTTCTTGGGCAAGCGCAGGTGTGGACGCCTGTTTTATGATGCAGATGGAGTCTGAGGACAGTTGTTGTTTTGGTCTCCCCAGTGTCTGGACTCCAGCATCTCCCAGCCACCACCTGGCGGGCTTGTGGTATATGCACGGTGCTGTCCCTCTGAGGGAAATGCCCTTATGTGTGTGTGTGTGTGGGGAGGGGACAGAGACGGGGACATGTGATTCAGTCCTAGCTAATCAGTACATTCTAGCCCTCTGACCACAGCGATTGGGTGGGAGTGAGGATATGACCCAACTGGGTCCATGAAGATTTGCTACCAAGATTTTTGTGGGAACTATTGGGAAAAAACATTTTTTTCAGAGGGATAGGCTATTAGCTGGAGCTGCTAGTGGCCATCTGTTATCGGGGAGGGAGAGGAAGATGGAAACCAGAAACAGACACCTCCCTGATGTCAAACACCTGGATCCAGCCATGCTTGACGTCGTACACCTCCTACCCTTCTCAGTCACATATGACAATACATCCCAGTTTTTGTTTAAGCCACTTGGAGTTACGTTCCTGTCATTTGCAAGGGAAATAGTGCTAATCCAAGATACTTGGGGCCCAACAACTTTAATCCAAGAACTAAAGGAGAAGAAAGGGGGGGCCAAGCCATATGGAGATCTGCTAACTTATCTGATGAAATCATCACAAAAATGCTATAACTCTTGTTATGGACTGAGTTGTGTTGCCCCCAAATCGTATGTTGAAGCCCTAATCTCATATGTTGATCCCCCCAATGTAACTATATTTGGAGCTAGGTCCTGTGAAGAGGTAATTAGGTTAAATGAGGTAATAGGAGTGGAGCCCGAATCCAATATGACTGGTACTCTAATAAGGAAAGAGACACCAGGATGTCCACACACAGAGGAAGGCCGTGTGAGGGAGGCTACAGCTGGAAGGTGGCTATCCAGAACCAAGGAGAGAGGCCTCGGGAGAAACCAGATCTGCGACCTTGATCTTGCACTTCCATCCTTCAGAACTATCAGAAATACATTTCTGTCGTTTAAGCCACACACTCTCTGGTACTTTGTTATGGCAGCCCTACGAGACTAATACAACCCTCATTTCACAGATAAGGAAACCCGCTGTGCCCACGCTCACAGCTTCTACAGGTCTGCCTAATGCCAAAGTCATGCCGGCTCCACTGGCCCCACAGTCCACTCTAGCCCCTGCCCACCAGAACCAAGGCCTCTGGTAGGAAATAACCAATCTCTTTATTTATAAGTGATTTACAGTTTGAAAACCCAGGTGGGAGGTGGGGGCAGGGTGGGGCATGGGGGGATGGCACTTGGGCTCTGGCAGGTCACTTGTCTGCATGGACGAAGGAGGCAAAGACGCTGTCCTTCTGGCTGAGCAGCTTCTCTGGCTTGTCAAACTCCAGGATGGCACCGCGTTTCAGGACAATCACTAGGTCTGCGCTCAGGATGGTGTGCACACGGTGCTGGGCCAGGCAGGAGGGGGAAGGTCAGGGTGGTGGGAGGATGGGCGGGGCAGCTGAGGGCACCTCTCCTGCAGCTTGGAGGAGGAGGCATGTGGCCAGAATGTCCAGTCTCTCTGGGGACTCCCCTTTCCTGGGGTGGCTGTGAGTCCAAGCCTTCCATCCATTAATAACCCCTTAACCCCTCAGCAAGTCTCAGCTTTGCCCCAACCTCCAGGTTTCAAGTCTCAGAGATTCCCCCCGCCTCCCATGTTCTATGGAGAAGTAACCCTAGCCTAGCTCACAGGGCCTTGGGACAGGGGTGGCCTGGGAATCTGGAGAATGAGAGGGGAGGTCTGAGGGACATGCAGGTACAAATCCTCCCTCCCGCAAATCCTGCAATTCAGGCCCCCTGCAAGCCTTCCGGACTCCTTGCCCCGCCCAGCTCCAGGGTCCTTTGATTACCAGGCCCCAGTGATCCCACGGGCTGCCCACTGATGACAGCCTCAGGAGGCCGGCCCTCTCTCTGGGTGTCCCCCTGCACCCCACCAACGGGCCCCTTACCGCGATGGTGACCACCGTACGGTCCGCGAAGGCTGTCATCACCACCTTCTGGAGGATGTTTTCCTGCCAGGTAGGAGCAGCAGTTGTTGGTCACCTGCCTGGTAGATGGGATCTGGCCTGGCTTTGGGGATGTGGGGCCCAGGCTTGCGGCCCAGCTTCCATCTGACCCCAGTCCTAGCTCCACCCGCCCCCCCCTCTGTCCAGCCTTAGTCCCCATAGGACTGACTAGGTTCTCAGCACTAAGGGCCCGGATTCAGCCTGTTGGGAGCTCAGCTCCGTGCATGGATGTATGCTGTGGGTGTGTCTGGGGTGTGCTGTGTGCTGAGTGATGGGTGTGAAGTCTCTGTGGGTCTGTGTGCAGCTTGTGTGCCTGTGGGTTATGAACAGGCCCTAAGATGAGCTGCAGTCAGGGTTTCAGGCCTTCTGCCCTTTCTGCCAGAAATGGCCCTTGACGCTAAAGGCAACTTGAACTTCAGGACGATTTTGTGCGAACTTCTCCCTAACACCCCCACAAAGCCCTCTCCAAAACCCCCATCCCGTTGACGTGCCCAGGACCAACCGTAGCCATGTCGATGGAAGCCGTGGCCTCGTCCATGATGAAGATGCTGGTCTTTCTCACAAAGGCCCTTGCCAGGCAGAACAGCTGCCTCTGGCCCTGGCTGAAATTCTCCCCACCTTCTGTGATGATGGCATCTGAAATCAGCCCCAGGGAAAGGAGCACAGCTGAGTGACTCCTGGGTTGAGTAGAGTAGATGGTATGGCTTGGGGGGTGTAGGGAAATGTGTGTACGGTGTCCATCTGTGGGTGTGTGTTGTGAGTGGGGGGGTTCCTGTGCCTTAAACGACAACACGGACTAATGCATTACAATGAGAAGAGCGCGCTCTGGAGCTGCACGCTGCTGGGGCCCTGGGCGTGTGCACTGAGTGTGTATGGGCTTCATGTGTGGGGGCCGTGGCGGGTGATTCTCTGAAGTCAAGGCTTGGCCAGCCTCTGCCGTCACAGGGGCTGCAGCAAATACACCAAGGCTCTGCAGCCCACTGGGCTGGGGGCACAGTCTTCCTAGTAGCCTCAATGAGTACCTGGTACCCGGGATTTCCCAGTCTTTCCTCTCCTTCATCTTTCTGGCAGCACTGGGCAGGCAGGTGGCCAGGGAAGGACAGGGCTGAAAATACTGCTCTGATATCAGGGACTTGCAAGTTCCATCTCACAGTGACCCTTGTTTCCCCACCCCCTGTGCCCTGCAAGAGGGGTCAGACCTTGAACTGACTAGTTGTATGACCTAGGGCAAGTCAGTTGACCTCACTGAGCTCTTGTATAGTGATAGCTGGAGTCCTGCCAGATGGCAGACTCCAAACTCTGGGAAAACCTAAGACATGAGTTTTCCTACTAAAGGGGGGCCTGACCAGCTGCTCAGCTAGCAGTAGTTACCAAGGCCTCCTGGCAGTGCCTTCACCACCAGCTTCAACTGGGCTATCTCCAGGGCCTCCCACAGCGTGCTGTCAGAGCACTTCTTCTCTGGGTCCAGGTTAAATCTGGAGGGTGACACAGAAAGCTCCCTTAGGGAGGGGCTCCATCTCCATGGGACTTTCAGGGAGTGAGGCTGGGAAAGTGAGCCGTGAATGAGAACTGACTGACTTGGGGTCCTGGCTGTGAGGGGGCACCAAGGTGGTGGCATCCCAGACCTGAGGGTTTGGGGTAACCTTACCAGTGCCTGTCTAAGTCTAATGGGAAAGCAAAGGGCATGAGTGTGAGGCTCCTCTGGAGAACCATGCCAGCCCCTCGTGCCTGAGCCTGAGCAGGACTGCCTGCCCAGGGAGGTGGGTATCCAGCTGAGTGCTCCTGGCCTCGCCCACCCCCCTTCTTTGTGCTCCAGGTCCATGGAGCTGAGCCCAGTCTGGGGCTGCGGTGGCCTGACGGGGTGGATGGACTCACCGGATGGTGCCGCTGAAGAGGACAGGATCCTGCAGGATGATGGAGAGGCGCGAGCGCAGGGTGTGCAGTGGTAGTTTGGCGATGTCAATGCCATCGATGATGATGCGCCCTGCATGGAGACAGTGTCACAGGTGGGGCACCGCTGAGGGGCACGGTGGTGCTGGGGCATGGGTTCAGTCTGGGACACGGGTCCCAGTGAGGATGCAGGGGGAGACAGTGATTGCTGGGCCTCCTGTACTGTCAGAACATACGCCAGGACGGAGGTCCCATCTCATAGCTGTGGGTACCTGTGGTGTGCCCACCGTACCACTCACCTTCGAACGTGTCCACCATGCGGAAAAAGGCAAGAGAGAAGGAGGACTTCCCACTGCCCGTGCGGCCACAGATCCCGATCTAGAAAGAGAGGGGCAGGTATGTTGGGGGGGCTCTGGGGGTGGTTGGGAGTCTCTGTTGCCAGCTCTGGGGGTGCACAGGTGTGGGAAGCCATAGCATGTCTTCTTGTCCTGGTTTTCTGACCAGTTTCTCTTTGGCCAGTGCTGAGCCCTGGGTTGAGTTTGTTTCCTGCAGTGGGTCCAGAGGGGGCACCCATGGGGACCACAAGCAGGTGCAGGATGTAGACGCCCATCTACCTGAGCGTGGGTGTGGGCCTGGCTGTGCCTGATACTTGGCTGCAGGGGAGTTGGGGCACTAGTGTTCCGTGTGCATGTGTGGCAGGAGGGCATGGGGTGGCTGAGTGCAGTGTGCAGGGATGTGTCTGTGTGTCCCACTTTAAACTGGAGCATCTCTGACCCCATCACTTCCTGGCCCTTGGGTACCAACTGAAATGACAATAAGGGACCAATACAGAGCCAATGATCGTGACAAAGAGATGGAACGAGAGGGGCAACGGCAGAGAGAGCAGAGGTGGAGTGAGGAGGGAATCAATTAGAAAGGTAGGTCCGAGTGCCCGACAGGGGCTCCCTGCCCAAGACAAGGGTGCCCCTAGGCCCCTGCTCTGAAGCTCAAGGGGCAGTGCTCTGGGAGAGTCCTGACCATACACACAGTGTGTGTGGGGGGCTTACAAAGCCCCTCAAACCAGGCCAGTCAGGGGCTTGTCTCCTTGGTGGCTGAGTGAGAGCAGCAGGAGGAGAAGGGGTGAGGGAGGGAGGGGGGAGGGGGGCCGAGCCTCGTCAGTGTGAGTGGCCCAGGGTCAAGATACTGGCTGTGAGGCATGCAGGGCCCTGGAGGGCCATAGCCCTGCGAGGCTGCCAGCCCTATGCCCTTCCATCCCTGACCTTCTGTCCTGGGGAGATGAGGGCGTTGACGTGCTTCAGCACAGGCTTCAGGGAGCTGTCGTAGCGCACGCTCAGGTTTTGGATCTGAATCTTCCCTTGGTCCGGCCAGTTCTTTGGGATCAGCGATGGTTCTGGGGGCCAGGGGTGGGTCAGCCAGCAGGCATGGGCCACAGCTGTATCCAGGGGTGCCACCCTACCCCCAGGCTCCCTTGTGGTCCCCCTCAACCCCAAAACGCCCCTCCTCCTGGCCGTCTCCCCAGAAGCCCTGCTGTACCCCTCACCCAACAGCCCCTCGTAGCTCTCTGCCTCAGTTTTCAGGAGCCCATGGATGCGTTTCACGGCCCCCAGCTGGATCTCCATGTCCGCCAGATTCCTCACCATCCAGTTGAGGTAGTTGGAGACCTGTGGGGAGTGAGCCGGTCACAGGCAGTGACCGTGTGGTCCTATCCCTGGTCACCAGGACGCTCTTCCTACAGCTGAAGGAGGGCCGGGGGCCCTAATGTCTTTTGCTGCCCCCTGGCTGGCTGTTCGGGGTGGCCCTTCCTGGAGGCATGGAGAGAGCTACAATGAACTTGCCTCCATACCCACCACCCGCGTGGGCCCTGGGCCCTGGGTGAATGCCAGGACCCTGAAGTCAGCCCTCCTGCCCCATGGTCCCTGTGGCATCAGACTCAAAGTAGCTTGGGGTAAAGCTTGGGCGGGGTGCGGGGTGGGAGTCTCATTTGGGGAAGGTGCCCTGGGATTCCCTGGGTGCTGGGGCCTGCTGCTCCCCCTGCCCCAGCCTTCTGCTCCCCCTGCCCCAGCCTGCTGCCACTCACCATTAGGGCGTAGGTGAGGCCCAGGCCCACCAGGCCAGCAGAGAGCTCCCTGTGCAGGGAGTTGGAGATGGAGGTCACAGCGGCGATGAGGACCACACATGCACCAATGTACTCCTGTGGAAGGATGGGGGCTAGCCTGGGCCCTCAGGGGTTAAAGCCACAGTGTCCCCCCAGCCCCGTCTTCAGGGCAGAGCGTAGCTCAGCGGAGACTCAACTCCAGCCCTAAAACTCACGTACAGATGCAGGAGGCCTGTGAAGGCTGGAACTCCAGGAGACAACACATGCACACAGCGTAGGCTCTCCCTACGCCCCACACACCTGCACACATGCCTCACCAGCTGGCCCACACATATATGTAACGTATGTATCAGACACACACTTCTCACAGGTAAACACACAACGATTCTCGTTATTGGCACACACCTCAGATATACAGCCCCCAGGCAGTGATATGGAGAAGATGGGACTCAGGGCAGATACCAGGAGGGCTGGGGAAAGCGGAGGGCTCTGTGCCCACCCTCTGTGCACATGTGAGCTGGTTCTCCACCCTCTCCTCCCACCTTCTGGTCTATGTTGGCCCTTCCTGTGGCTCCACACCCCTATCAGAAACCCATCCCGGGGCCCGGAGTGGGGGTGGGTGGCACTTGCCATGCGGACTTCTAGCCATCTGTTGGCAGCTGTGAGGAAGAGGGAGGCGATGTTGTTGGAGTCCGTGTATTCGAGGAGCTTCTGCTGGAAGCGGGCCTCGTACCTGGAGGGAGGGTCAGGAAGGGCTGAGGGAATAATCTTGGTCCAAGCGGCCCCGGGGAACCTTCCCTAACCCTCATGGATACAAGGTAGCTCTCTGTACAAGGAATTCTGGAGGCCTCTTTCCCACCCTCGTGCCCTCATCACATTCTCTCCTGAGTTACTACGTGTGGATCTGCGTCCTCTGTCTGACCAGCCTGGGCTCCTGGCACCGCTCTCCTTGGCCGCCCCTCAGACCTGGCGGGCTTGGGCCAGGCCCAGAGGAGGTAGGAATTCTCATTTGATGATGAACGATGGAACGAATGAAAGCCATCTCAGCTCTGGTCTCAGTGACACAACTGAAAGTATTCAGAGGTACTCATGACAAGCCTCGTTGGGCATTTGCTTTTCGCTCCTGGAAGATGTTTGTTCTGCTTTGATTCTTTCTGGGTGGAAGGCCTGTGCATGAACTATGTGTGTGAGGAGAGTGAAGTGAGTCTCTGAGGTGTGAGAAAGCGTGATTGCAGAGCCACAGGGTGGGTGTATGTGGGTGGGTGAGGTGTCTGAGGCAAGGGTGAAACCATACACGCGAAGGGTTTGATTAAGTGCGTGTTGAAAATGTGTGAGTGCACGTGTGAGTGACAGGAGAGTCTGAGGGGTGTGTGATTGGCCTCAGGGGTGAGTGTGCATGAGGGTGTGTGTGAACTTCTGTGATCGGTGCATGATGGTGTGAAGACTGTGGAAAAAGCCCCCGCACTGGGGCCCTGCAGACCTAGGCTGGAGTCAGTCTATTGCTGGCTGTGTGTCAGACTGTTTCCTCATCAATAAATGGGGATAGTAATAGTTCTTACATGGACTGAAGCAGCTCTGAGCCCAATACTGTAGTGCTGGGTACCGTTGGAACATTTTTTGGGAAAAAGCAGGGGCTCTTAGAAACACCACAAGGTCAGACAGCTCTAGGTTCCAGCCCGGCACCATCTCTGTGTGGCCTCAAATTGGTTGCTCAGCCTCTGGGGGTCTCTTCTCTTCACTTTAGTAGGGGGCTAAAGTAACTATGTCATGGGGCTTTTGTGAGGATTAAATGCAACGAAAACACTTAGCACGGGGCCTGGCGCTTGGCAAGTGTGCAATCAATAAATGCTACTTAGCTTTCAACAGGGCTGCTGGGCAAAAGCCAATGAATTAAACACATCCAAGGGATGATTAAAAAGTTCATTCATTTAAAAACCATCCACTGTTTCAGTGCAGGGTGGGGGAGGGCTCGCTGCATAGCAGTTCCGCTGGCTGACCACAGGCCTGGTCTGGGGCTGGTCATAGGATGCTGGGATCCACTCGGGTCTTACTGAGAGGGTCTGGCCTCCTCGAGGAAAGCCACAGTTTCTCCCCTTAGGCCCAGCCCGAAGGCCTCCAGGACACCAATTATAAGAAAGACTTCACCAAAACTTGGAGCTAGGCCCAGGGGTATTGAGAGGCCTGGAGGTTGAAGGAACTGGGGAAGTTCAGTCTTGAGAAGAGAAGGGGGCTGGAGGAGACCCCTGAGCCATACTCCAGGCTCCAAGGAGCTTCTTTGTGGATGATAGCACAGGCTTGCTTGGGAGCAGGGGATGTCCTGGGAGCAGAGCTAAGGCTGGGGCAGACTCTGCTTTGCTTTCTTTATTCAGAGAAGATCTGTAAGAGGACCTTCCACTGGCCCCAGATGCCCTAGGGTGTGAGCAGGGGCTGCAGGGCTGCACCAGGGACCTGGGCACCTCTCCCAGGGCTGCAGCTAGACTTTGGGTGTTGGGGGATTTCAAACCTCCCTGGACCCTCGATTGGTCCTTGAGACCTAGGGTTACTCCTGGACACAGGGATTGGTGTAGCATGGTTACTGTCACACCCTACACAGCTGTGCCATCCTAAAAATAACCTGAAATCACTCTCTCAGGGAGGCTTAGATACCAGAGCCCAGCTATCTGGGTCAGGGGTCTGGCCTGTCTGGCTAGAGGAGAGATGCCCTAATACATCAGATGGAGACTGGGGCAGGGAACAATAGTACCCCTGCTCCCCAGGCAGCCTCAGATGCTTCTGTCCAGCCCAATGTCACGACTCAGGGTGGCAAAAGGCTGGGAGAGCCGCTGAAGTTTTCGGAGCATTCCTCCTGCCTGGTGAACTCTTATTTACCCTTTGAGTCCTAGCTCCAATGCCACCTCCTGCCTTCTCTATGATGCCTTCCATGACTGCTCCCCTTCTATGCTTGCTGTGTCCCCCTTTCTTTCAGTAACATGGGCTTGTCTTGGCCTGTTCAAAGCCTGGACTGTAAATACCTCCAGGGCAGAAGTTCATCTGACTCATCTCTCTCTTTTTAGTGCCTGGCATGGGACTCGGTATGCGGTAAATGGTAGGTAAAGGTTGAATGAATGAGCAGGTTCAAGTCTGGTCTTTGAGGGACCGTACACAGAGCAGTTATATAACCTGAACCTGAGCTTCAGTTTCCTTATCTGAGAAGAGGGCGCAACCACGGTCACCACCTCAGAGAACATGTTTGAGAATGAATGACACTGGCATGGAAAGTCCACTGCATAGTGTTTGGCTCATAGGAGATTCTCAATAAAAGGTGGCCTCAGGGCTGGCCCACACGATGTAAGGGCTTTCTAGCATTGGTATGTGAGAACATATCCCAGCCTTGTTTCTTTTGATGTTCTGCCTTAGTTCACAGAGGCTCTGGGCATGGCTGCAGGGCTGAGGTTTTCCCCTCTAGATCACACAGTAGAGCACACCTGGTCCGACCCCCCAGTGGACATCATTTGGGCCTTGGGGACCAAGGAGGGGTAGGGAGAAGTGTGTCCTGGGCCTTCATAAGTGGAGCCCTGAGAATTGAATCTCATGACCTGTGACCCTAGTCCCCCCATCCCGTCCACACCCATCTTGGGGTGAATGTGGTACCTGAAGGCCCGGATGGTGGTGAGGCCTTCCACAGTTTCAGCAAAGTGTGACAGCAGCGGGAGCTGGGTGGTGTCATCTAGCTGCTGTAGATCCCTGTGCCAGGAGAGCAGAGCGGGATGGTGAGGAGGGCAGGCTCAGGGCTCAGCCTGGGTCTGAATCCTAGCTCCACCCCTACTACCATGTGGCAAAGGGCTGCACCTCTCTAGGGCTGTAAAAAGGGAAGACAGTGGTACCACCCCATCAAGTAGCTGTGCGGACTGGACAGCTCGTTTACATAAAGTGCTTAACTGGAAGGCTGGGACAGTGACTGCGTTGCTGGGCGTCACCTACCACTCATCTGTATCTGTCCCCGTGCTTTTGCCACACAGCCTCGCTCTGCGCTAAGGCTGGGCAGTCAGTGTTAGTTTCCTTTCCCAGGTGAACAACCTGAACCTTGGGATAGATGGTCAAAGGAACAGAAATGCCAACTCAAAGCTTTCAGTCCCCTCCCCAATAATCACAATAGATTTCAGCACATCTCGGGCCAGAATCTAAAGGGCTTCTTAAGGGAGAAAAGGCCAGCGGTTTCCATGGCAACCGATTTGCCCCTGCTCCCCACAGCTGCACCTTAGCAAGTATGTTAGTGCCAGGGAGGCCAGGTTGGGACACCGGAAGCAGCTTTCCTGGACACATTGTCTCCAGGGCCTGGGTGGGTGCCAGGGGAACAGAGCAGTTTCTCTGGCAGAAGAAATGAAGTTTGCAGAACAGCTTGTGCAGTGTTTAAAAAGCTGCCGTGATTTTGTGAATGTCAACATTGTTCCTTGTGGGTCACAGGGGTCCTGGATCATCCAGGCAGGAAACCATTTATACAAATCTTGATCCTTGTGTGCAAGGCAATTGTGGCCATGATGTATCTAAATTTAATTATTGTTAGGGCTAATCAGCATTTTGACTCATTGCTAAACAATTCTGTGCACTTGGGAAAGGTACTTAAGCTTTCTGACCACAACCTGCAGTAAGAAATACATTTTATATCACAAATCAGTATTCACACACTGTGGGGACAGAGTCCAGAGAGCAGTTTCCAGGCTCTCAGGCTCACGTGGAAAGGTGCTGGCTCGGGTAACAGCCATCAGCTGTGACTAGCTGGCCATCAGCTGTAACCAGTTAGCCATTAGCCACTGGTTATATAACTGCCGTGGCTAAGCTACCAAGCACGGATTGCAGTTAGCAAGGGGTTGGTCGGTTGGCTGGCTGGCTGAGAAGCAGACGGCGGATTGCGGATACTGTGGCTTCTGCTTCCTGTGTCTCCAACCCAGCCGCCCGAGAGAATATAGTGGTATGAGACTCCCCTATCTATGGTTCTGTGGGTGTTCCTTTGTGGCCTCACCATATCCTGTGTTCTTGTGAGGGGAACAGGACTAGAGTCCCTGCATGACACACACACATACCCTTATACCACCCAAACAAAGGTTTCATGAAACAACACTGTTACTGTGTGAATACAGTCTGATATTTTTTGTTCTATTTCATTTTTTTAAAAAACACTGGTTGTAATCTATGATATTAATTTCATAACCCACGGCGAGGTTGTAATTGGCAGATTGAGAAATGCTGGTCTAGAAGTTCTTTAAAATTATCCCTATAATTCCTTGAATCTATGAGTTTAACAGAATCACTCTGTGGGGACAGAGTCCCAGAGAGCAGTTTCCAGGCTCTCGGTCTCACGTGGAAACGTGCAGGCTCGGTTATTAGATGGCCATCAGCTGTAATCAGATGGAATCTGCTGTGGCTGGGTGGCCATCAGCTGTTACTGGTTAGCCATTAGCCCTGATATAACTAGTGGCTACGCTGGGGCATTGTTTGGTTGGCAGAGAAGTGGATGGCAGCTAGCAAGTGCTGTTAGCAAGCAGATTGCAGATTGCGTTGATCCTATTTCCTGTGTCTTGCCAGGCCGCCAGCGAGATGGGGGTACAGGAAAACCCCTCGTTGGGGTCCTGACAGATGTTTGCTTTTGTGTCTCCACCAGCCGCCATCGAGAATATAGTGGTATGACTCCCCTGTCTCTGGCTCCATTGTGGTTCCTTTTTGGCCTCACCATATCCTGCGTTCTTGTGAGGGAAGTGGGAGCAGAGAATCTGCATTACACACTCCCAGAAAAAAATTCCTAGAGAATGTTCTTACAAAAGTTTGAGTGGGAAAGAGGCATGGAGGTATGCGTGGCTCCAAGGCTCATGAGGGTGAAGGTGATGAGAATGGCAGTGAGGGGCTCCCTGGCATTAAGGCTTCCAGCCTTGCTCTGCACCCACATGGGCTGGAAGGTGTGGTTATCATAACATCCCGCACATCGGTGCCCTCTGACTTCACGCATCAGCAATCCCCCTGATCACTGGAGTCACACAACCCTCCTGAGAAGTATTATGACAAAATGAATGAAAGGCATAAACACATGCATACACCTGACCTAAAAGTTCCATTCCTGACCATAACTCCCCAGGACATAGTTCAGGTATTAACTGCAGCATGTGTGTGCTGACAGATGGTTATATTAGGGTAACGGAATATGAATATTTTATTTCCTTCATGTCTATTTTGCTTTTCTTGGGGAACATGACTCTACTACTTTTATGACGATGACTCTAACAAGAGTATTCAACTGCCCACTGCAAAGCCCCTTCCACCCCCCACCCCAGCCCCAACCCTGGAGGCTGGCACATGCTGCCATCACCTGGATGCCACCCGGAAGTACTTCTGGATGAAGTAGCACACGATGGCCAGGGGTAAGAGGGCCACGAGGAACACAGGTGTGACATAGGAGATGACGGCCAGGGCGGAGACGCAGAGCAGGGTGGAACGGCTCAGGCACTCCAGTGTGGATGGGATGTGCTGCGGGAGGCAAGGGTGAGAGAGGGAGGTGAGTTTTGGTATTTGATGATGTTCAGCGGGTTCCCTGCCACCACGTTTTTCTCTCTCACATTATTATAGGCACATGTCTTAATCTCTCCAGCTACACTGTAGGCTCCCTGAGGGCAGGAGTCAGGACTTTGTTTTCTTACCACCTTGTACGATGGTAAATAAAAAACACAGGCTGAATCAAAATAAATAGTCTCCACAAAATCAGTCAACTTGGTTTAGAATATGCTGGAACCTTCCTGGAGTGAGCTGAGGGTTCTTCAATGGAAGCCAGAGGGATGTGGTTTCTCTCAGCCTTATGATGAGGGTCTCACAGGGGGGCCCAGGCCCTGAGGCAGCATTATAATCAGATTGGAGCCCACTGGGTTCCTCCCCAGGGCTCTGGTCCCCGGACCTGGGGAAGCCAGCAACAGACAGGGGCCTGGCCTCTCTCTGAACTGGGGAAATGGGTCACAGTGCTGTGTACCTGGTCAATGGTGTTACAATCAGATGAAAATCTGTTCAGGATGCTTCCAAGGGGCGTGGTCTCAAAAAACCTAAGAGGTAACCAGAAGTTATTCATTCGTTTAGTGATTTCATTTCTGTTTATTGTATGAGGGTAGTTATTTCTTTCATTTTGGTATTTCTGGAGTCATCCCAGGGACAATAGCCTTTGCAGGTCTATGGACATCTGGCCTGTTTCCCTGGGAATTCCCACAGCAGCCCAAAGGGGTGCTGGTCCCTCATTAGCCTCTGTGACACTCAAGCCCATGTGTGTAACCACTGCCTCCTTTCTCAGCTGCTTGCTTGGCCTGACTCGCTCAGCAGCTGTCCTCCCAGGGACATAGAGTCCTCTCCAGCGGGACAACTGGCCAAAGGGAACAGGGCCCCAGGGACAGCCTGTCAGCTGGTTGACCCCGCGAGGCACTCTGGCTGTCTTCACTCTGTCTGTGACCCAGAGCTGGCCCAACCCCAACCAGAGAATTTCAGAACCACAAATCTGGGACAAATAGAGGGTAGGTAAATGTTGAGGCCATGTCTGTGGGACACAAAGAACTCAAGAGGCTGAAAAATAAACAATGTAGTCAGATGGTAAGGCCTGGCATTAATGAGGGCCAGATAATCTGGTGTGTTTAAACCAAATAGGCCAGCCCATTGGGCAGTGACTTCTTTCACACCAAGCGGCTTTTGGGGTTTTTATCCATCTTACTACAGAAGATAAGAACAGCTATACCATGACCCCAGTCTCAGAACCTGCAGGGAGGCGAAAGAGGAAGGAGAGAGCTGAACGCGGGGGCGGAGACGGGCAGATGTACCCGTCTAGGGAAGAGAAAGTAACATTTACGCAGAGGCTGCAGACATTCACTCTGAAGGACTGTCGTGACAATTAGATGAGCTAACCCTGTCAAATGCCGAGCATCGCGTCTGGCTGAGTACATGCCAGTTTCCCTCTGCTTTCTGCACTGAGCAGTGCACTTGCAACACATTTGGGTCTCCTTGAGTCACATCCGACAGCTTGTTGTAGAGATTGGATATCACCATTTTATAGATGGGACGACTGAGGCCCAGAGAAGTGACTTGCCCACAGCCCCAGCGTGGCTGGGAGCCCTCTCCTATGCTGGGGGGCTCCCTGCATACCTCATGGGAGCCAGGATGATCCGGTTCAGCAGGCTGCGGTGCAATCTCTTGGCCACCTTCAGCCCTGTCCACTCGACTGTGACAGACGTGACCAGGCACAGCACGATGCCCAGGCTGCAGAGCACCGTAAACACCATGGCATACACGGTCTGGTCAAGGGAGCACTCCTGGCCAGGCAGAGAATGAGGAAGGTCCCGGCGGTGTCCATGGCTCAGCCCCCTACCCCCAGCCCTTGCCCTGGGGCTGCCAGCCCCACCTGGCTGAAGGAACAGTTCCTGGCCATGGGGCTCAGGGTCAGGGCGCTGTCGGTCCACTTCGCCAGCCAGTAGTCGATGGCCACCAAGACCATGTGCTTGAGCAGCTGGGAGAAGACGAGCAGTGACAGGAGCAGAATGCCAGCTGACGACAGATACTTGGCACAGGCTCGCCACGGGATCTTGGCGCGCTGATGCAGCACCGATGACAGATTGTCCTCCTCCTCACTCTCGGCTGCCTCCTCTGTAGGCCGCAAGAACCCCCCCTGTGGCTTCACAGTTCATATCCCTCTCAGGGTGAACCAGGGGCTATATTGTCCCCACTTACAGATGGGAAGACTGAGGCACACAGAAGGGAAAGGATTTAATCAAAGGCACACTATCTTACCACCCTCAGGACCCTAAACCTTAGTCTCTGCGTGGTCGATCGGACCTCAGGCCATGATTTCACTCCCAGTCCCGCTGTCAGTACCTTCCTCCTCTTCCTCATCTTGCAAGAGGCCATCTCTTGAGGACATGGCACAGGGCAAGCCCTGGGGTGGCTCTGGGGCTTTTCTCTCCATGACAGTCTCCTGAAAGACAAATAGGGCCTGGCCAATGTCCTCAGGGTGCACAGAAGGGAAAAGGGAGAGTGGGGGGTAAGCACCCCTGGTAATGATCAGTGTCAGTTTCCAGATTGCCCTTGCCTGGTGAGGATCCAGATGGACACATGTTTGTCTTGCCAGAATTTACTCCTTCCCCTTCATCAGCTAACAGCCCCACAGTGTCCCTGTGGGAAACCACCTCTCCCCTATTCTTGTTCTCTGTGATTCAGGTGTGCTGGTCATTCTCCCTGGCTCCAGGGGTGGGCATATTCTCACATTCCACATCCCTGGCCACAATTATTTGTTTAGGGGTGGGCACATGACCAAATTGGACCAATGAGAGTGAGCCCTGGGACTTTTGCTAAAAATCATGAAAGAGGCACTCTTTCTGGCAGATGTTGATCTGGGAGAATGTAAACCTGAGACTGCCAATGACCCTCACTGCTACCGTGGGAATGAAGCCAATTTAAGGGGAGCAGAGCCACGGGATGGGGAGAAACAGATTCTTGATGACATTGACTGCCTGGATCCAGCTCTACCTGAAGCTATGACACCCCTGGACTTTTTGGTTTTATGAGCCAATAAATCCTTAACTCCCACCCCCACCACGTTTTTAAAATTTGTTTAGCCAGTTTGAGTTGATTTTCTGAAACTTTGTAAACTAAAGGATATCTATTTCAGGATAAAGGGAAGGCATCCATCTGATTGTGCCTTGGGTAGCTAGCACAGGTACTGCTTCTCCTCTGGCAGGAGTAAGTTCATGCCCAGCTCCCATATCTGTCCTTTGGGGGGTTTCCTGGGTCCAGTGAGGGCAGGAAGACCTTTATGAGTTGAGTTCTAGAAGAACCTTCCACTCAGGGGGTGGCTGCCTGGCCCCCCAGATATACCGACTTTTTCAAGCTCTTGGTCCTGCCGGTTCATGAGGGTCTTCCAGTGCTCAAAGAGCTGGCACTCAGACCTCTGGAAGTCCTTGAGCGTGCCCTCCCTCTGGATGGTACCATCCTTCATAGCGATGATCTGGAAAGGCAGAAATAAACCCTGCTGAGGGCTGGCTGGGGCTGAGAAGTGGAGGCCACACCCTGCCTGACCAAGGAGTCTGAGATGGACATGCACACATTCTTTCTCCACCACAAATGACCTCTGGCTCACCTACTGCTCTAAGCTGGTAGTGATAACCTACTCTCACTGACACTCTCCCAGGATTTAGAGCTTGGTACATGGTGTGTGTGTGGGGGGTAATTCTCAATGGTCACAAGGTTGATAAGATGATAAGAGAGTTTGCAGAGCAAATTAGTGCGTCCTGGTCCAGCTGTCTGGTTATCCACAAGAACTCCATCAATGGTCACTGCGTTCAAACACTTAACGGAATAATTGCACACTACCCTTAGCTTCTCCTGACGGCAGGTTTGAGAGGTTCTACCAGTGTGTGGCAAAGCCCCTGTTGGTCTAAATGTGTGTGGCCATACCTCTTTGAAATTAATAAAACATTTTATTTGAAACTCTCAGTGTTTCACACTGAGGTAGGCTCATCATTAATTCAGACACCCACCCCTGCTTCTCTCACCCCCACCGACCCCATGCTGGGGTTTAGGGAGGGGTGCCTGGGAGTCCTATCCACTGACACCTCAAGGAACCAGGTACCTCCGCGTGTACCTTTTTTGGGCTAAGGATTGTCTTGCACTGTCTTGCAGAGTCACCACTGAAACTGTGACCTAAGCCTGCACCTGTTTTAATAGCTTTTATTTTCAATATGGATTTTTTTTTTTCTTCTTAGTGGAGGGAGGAAATCACTACACATAGAAGGAGACTTATGTGGGGTCAGCAGGGCTATTTTAGCAGAGTCCTGACACTCCAGGAGGGCCTCAATTTTCAGGGGCAATTTTACATAGGGGTTAGGCAAGGCCCAGATTTCAAGTCACATGATTTCCATCCTAAAAACTAGGTGCTTTCCAATTAATTGAGAAGTAACTATATCTACTTGTTGACTATGGGAATTTAGTTCATGTTGGGTTTCACAAAATTTCATTCCACTCATAATATGGAAGTTTCTATTACTACCGCTATTGTTTGTTTCCATCTTTTCTATCTGGTCTTAACTTGAATCTGACCCACTGAGGGCAGGGAGATGGTTTTCCCATCCAAACGGGCACTCCCCAAGGCCAGGGGATGAGCCATCCAACTTGGCAGGAAACAGAAGATAGGAACCGCGTGTCTGCTTCTCTCCTTGTGCTACACACAGGGGCCCCAGGCCAGGATAGGGAATCTCTGCAGCTCTCGGTGATACCAAGCCCTTGGTCTGCGCAGCTTTCCCTAGTCTGCCCTGCCTGCACAAAGCCATCCTGGGCTGACCTCTTCTGCTTGGTAGCCCTCAGCCACTGCGACGAGATGTCTGATTGACTCCTTTGAGATGTGAGACTGCCTCTCCCACCTCAGCCCTCTGCAGCTCATGACCCCTCACCCAGTCTGCATGTGGCAGGTACTGTAGCTTGTGGGTCACAAGGACCACTGTCCTCTTATCATCTCGGAGTAGCTCAAGGATCCCGGCCTGCATCAGGTGGTCACTCAGATGAATGTCCAGAGCCGAGAAGGGGTCATCCTAGGTAGAGGGGAGAAGATAGGGACAAGTATGGGGGGAGGAAATGACAGTGAGTGTAAAAACCACCAGTTATACCAGCTTTGGTCTAGGGTCTGATGCTAGTTAGCTGTGTGGCCTTGGGCAATGTACCTAACCTCTCTGGGCCTTAGTTGGCCTCATCTTAAAATAGGGCTGTTATTAGTTATCACTCTCAAACAGATCTAATCACAAGCTTCCTGACTCCTCATCCTCCCGTGGCTCCCCAAAGTCAATGAAGTCTGAATTCCTTACCATGGGAATCCAGGCCCTTTACAACCTGCTCAGTCTTCTTTCCAGCCTCACTTCTCATCTATCTTGTCCAAGCTCCCTACACACCAGGGAACTTGCCGTTCCAGGCCTCTGCCTAAGGCGTTCTCTCTGCCTGGAGTGCTGATCTGTCTTTTGTGTGCGTGGTGCACTCCTACTCATCCTTCAGTGCTGCAGCCAAGCACTAGCTCTTCCCGTGTCCTTTCCTGACCCCTGCACCTAGCCTTCCCTCTACTCTGCTCCAGTGATACCCTGCACAAAGCCGGGTCTGATGGGATTTGCGTGAGGCTCCTAAGAACTGAGACCCCTTCTGCCTGTGCCTGGGACAGAGTAGGAGCTGAAGACAAGTCTGCTGAAATAAACTAAATTATCCACTGTACTTCTCTCGAACAAGGTTGTTTAAAGCTCACATGGGATCATGAAGGAGCTCGTAGTTCGTCAAGCGCTTTGCATGTGTCAGATGGTAACAGACTACGGCTTAACATTATGAAGAGTTTTTAGTAGGGAGTGTTTGTGTGTGCTGTGGGGGAAAGACAATAAAGCTGGATCAGACACCTGAGATTCCTTCTTTCAACTCTCTGTCCAAATGGCCTCCCCCTTTCCTTCTGTTTAACTGACTCACATTGCAAGGCCCTCCTCTAGGAAGCCCTCCCGGATTTCTCTAGCCCTCCCAGTTGTCTTCCTGGACAAGGCCCTTCATGGTCTGTGTCACGCAGTTTGGCTTTCATCTGGGCTGTGGCTCTTGAGTGTGGGTGAACTCTGTTTCCCCAAGTAGACTCTACATGTTTGAGGCCAAAGGCTGGGCCTTAGAATTCTTCAATATCAAGGCATCTCACACAGAACTTGTATGAACTAGGGAAAGGATAGCTAAGCTTTATCTCATGTTTGATTGTGAGTGGTTACCTGGAGTGCTGTGTTGAGAAGGATTCTGAGGCCACGTTCAGTGTCCGTGGAAAAGAAGCTGGAATCGATTGACAATGTCTGCTTCGGGCATGAGATGGGGAAGTGGCAGCACACAGGCCATGCGCTGGCCATTCTTAGAGTCAGGCTAAATAAGCATTGATAGGTTGAGGCTCTCCTACAGGGAAGTGGCCTGTAACTACTTGCCTCCCCTCATGGCTACTGCAGAGCTCATCGTGAAGCCCACAACGGGTCATTTGCACTATCCTTGCCTCAGTTTCCCCATAAATAAGTAGGTAATACCTCTGGCAGAAGAGGTTTGCTCCTGGAGAGGGAGGTGTGTGTGTGTGTGTGGGTGTGTGTGTGTGCGCGGTGTAGGGGAGATAGCCAGAGGAGGTGCCAATTGGTACACTCACCAAGAAGACGACGTTGGTATGCTGGTAGAGGGCTCGGGCCACACTGATTCGCTGGCGCTGACCACCAGACAGGTTGATGCCCTGTCGCCAAAGGGGAGGAAAGGTCATGCCCTCATAGCCCTTCAGGAAAGACTGTCGTGGCTCCTACTCAACTGTGAGCTCTTTGGGATAGAGGCCTGGCACCATCCACTTCTTTGTCTCTCCTCACCTTGCAGAGAGAAGGAACTTGTACATGTTTAGTAAATTCACTGGGAAGTGGGGCGTATTATCCCCAAGTCTTTGAAGATTCATCATGTAGGTGCTAGGGACCACCTGACCAGTGAAGACCAAGACGGAGGAAGTAGGGGTTTAATCGTACACACAGAGGACAGCCACCAGAGAATCCTATTTGTTTAAGCTTGTGGAGCAGGGGCCCCACCTGGAGAGAGAACAGGAAGAGCATAACCTGAGCCTCGCACAGTGCCATGGGGGCTCTCAGCATATACTCGGGGCATGAATGAAGGCAATGTCGTCATCTCCAGCCTGGAAGGCGCTTAGCTGACCTTTGCACCAAGCAGGGCTGATTGTGAAGGACAGCCACCAGCCCAGGGCTTAAGGAGATCATTTTGAACCCACTGCAGGCAGCTCTGCAGCCTCCATCCTCTCATTTCCCAGGTACCTGCTCGCTCTGAGAAGGATCTCGGGGCCTGGTGGTGGTGATGGGTAGGGAGCAGGGGAGGTTGAAGGCCTCGGCTTTGAGGAAACCCCTTGGAGGCGCCACTAACCCGTTCCCCAATCTGGGTCTGGTCTCCATGGGGCAGGATGTCAATGTCTGGCTGCAGGGAGCAGGCTTCGATGACCATCTTGTACCTGCAGTGGGATGGGGCAGGGACACAGCGGATCAGTCTGGCCAGACTGGGGCCTGAGCACGTGCAGAGGGTTATTAGCCCTGGGCAGCTGTGCCCAGGGTGAGCGATGGCTTTAATGGGCCTCTTGCTTGGTTGCTAGCAAACACCACGTGAGCTTAAAAAGAGCTGAGGGCGGCACTTCACACGGCCTTGGAGCAAGTTAAATATTTGAAGGATGAAATTAGATGGCAGCAAATGTGCCACATAAGTGACAAGAGAGGGCCCATGGTCCCTGTGCAGTGAGAAAAGCGACAGTCAGAGCCCAAGCTCGGGGCACTGCCAGGGAAAATTACTGCTGGTTGGTTTAGACAGTAATGATAATGGCTGCTCAAATATTTGCCCAGCCTGCTCCTCTCGTACTTCCCTGACCAGCTCTTCACCTGGGCAGGTGCCAGCCAGGGTGCATGGAGAAGGCATCAGAGTATACTGGTGATATGTACTTGGGTATCAGACAGCCTTGGATTTGAGACCCATCTCTGTGACTAACCGGCTAGGCGGCCTTGGGCAAGTTACCTAACCTTTCTGAGTCTTGGTTTCCTCATCTGTAAAATGAGATTGCTAATAGTACCTGCCTACTGGGATTGTGGTGAGCATTAGAGGCATTCGCATGTATAGAGCCTGGCACTGAGCCTGGCACCTGGTAAGAGCTCAATCAATGTAAGCAGTTATTATTATCACTGGAGGGAAAATAGTGCACAGGTCGCCGAGCTGGGGGTAGTGCAGAGACTCATGGAGAGCTCGGTCAGCCTTGCTGCCAGCCACAAGAGAAGGCAGCAGGGCTCCTGCACCTCCCTTGCCTCCTGCCCTCTCACCCACAGGAGTTGGACTGCCCTGATTCCCAGGCACATCTGGAGCATTTCCAGATGGACCATATGGAACAGGCCAGAATCCAGATAAGTGGGCTGGAGAGCAGGATGGCGGGTGTGGGAGATCAATGGAGGGGCAGGCCAGCTGGCTAGGGCTTGGGGACTGGGGCAGGTGGCTAATGCTGCCCACGACCAATTTCTCCCCTCCCCTGGCCCGCCTCCTTCCGAGAGGCTTTTACCGTTGTTTGTTGAAGGGACTCTCAAAGGTGATGTTTTCCTCCACGGTGGCGTTCAGCAGCCACGGTTTCTGAGAAGCATAGGCCACGGGACCTCTCTTCCTGGGAAAAGCCGGGAGGGAGTAGGGAGGCATTCTCAGGGGTTTGTTCTCAGGGGCAGCTATCAAGATGATGGCTTAGACCAGGGCAAGGGGTGGCACGGTGCTAAGACAGGGGTGGGGATGGGGTGTGTGTGCAGTTGGCAGAAATCAGCTCTGTGTGGCCCCTGGTGGACTCTCCTTCCTCAGGGCCTGAGTCAGGCTTGGGTGCCAGGTCTTAGCTGACTGGGGGAGATGGGACCTTGACCCCTCCCTGCCCTACACCCTACCTGCCCCACCCTTGCAGTCTGTACTCCTTCCTGAGTCTCTAACCCAGAGCCCAGAAGGAAACCAAGTAAACACTCGATCCCAGATTTCCTCCTTCCTTGAGAAGCCCTCAAACCACTCAACTTTGACATTGGCAGGTAACTCTCCAAATGACTTTTTTAAAAAGGAGAGCCAAGGAAACCACATTTGGTGTGATATAGTTTTTGAAGACAACCCCCGCCCCCAAATTAAAAAAATTAAAGGAAAAGATGACCGCCAGAGAGAAATGAGCTGGTGTTAAGGACGCAGCCTGATGTACAGAAACAGTAGTGGCTTCCGAAGCACCCCATAGAGCTCAGAGCCCATCCTGGCCACCTCCCTGCAGCTGGGCTGGGGTCTGGGGGCTTCCCCCCAGAGCTGTGTGGCTCCCTTGGCCTGAGAGCCCCTCTGAGGCAGCCTGCCTGGAGGGCAGGTTTCCCAGGACACAGTACCTGATATCCGAGTCGGCCACTGGCTCCCGCTCTGGGCTGCAGCAGGGGAGGAAAGACGCACCTTCAGGGTTCATATGAGGGGACTAAGTTCTCTATAGATACCCTGAGCTCCCTCGAACCCAGCATGAGGGCTTTTATCATCCGTGACCAAGTCTATAGCCACAAATGCTGCATAGAGAGACGTGGGAGTGGGGCGTAGACATCCTGGGGAGCCTCCACTGCCTGAACCCTAGTAGTGTCCAGAATTCACGTGGGGTGTGTGAAGAGGGCCCCGGTGGGACCCGGTTAAGGTAAGAGGGAAGATGGGGGGAGGGGAGGACACCATTGGAGTAGGTCATGGGAGTGGATCTTCCCACATCAGAGCAATGCAAGGCCCAACATGTGGCTTCTCCAGACCCTGCCTCTGCATCAGGGTTCACATGCACTGGCCAAGGTCTCATGCTGACACGCTGCACAAACAGCCGGGCTAGGGAGTGCTCTCTGGCCAGAGGCAGGCTGACATCGGCGCCTGCAGTTTGTGGGTGGGAACCTATAGCTGATGGAACTTAGTGTCACCTAGAGAGCCAAGAAGCATTCCAGGTGTGATTTGCAGCCCCATGTGGCCCTCTCAGAAGACAACCAAGGAATCTGGGGCATCTGCCAGGAGAGATATAGTCAGCTGTGGTGCCCATGTACCCTGGACTGACCCGAACTGCTGCAGTGTGAACTCTTCTGTCCCATTACTGTCATCCACACATGCAGACTTGTCACATACCACGAGGCCTGATTTCTGGCTCAAGAAATATGATCACTATGGCTAGAGAGGCTGGGCCTGTCATCATACCCTGGCACTTAGGGACAGGTAGGGAAAGGGCAGAGAAAACACGAGGAACTACAGCCTCTTTGGTGTTGGAGAGTGAAGGCCAGAGCTTAAACTTATTTACAAAGTGGAGCCAACCTCCCAGTCCTGACTTCCTACCACCTCCAATGTGTTTCACATGTTTCGGGGAGAGATGTGGTTAGGGAGGGCGTTCAGGGCCTCAGAGCCTCATTCATCTGTTTCACTTGCATTTTGTAGACAACAAGAACATAAAGCACATTGAACATAAAGCAGCAAGACCACATTTTCTGTCTGGGAGACCACCACCACCTCTCCTTATAGCTGTGTTTCTCAATATTTTTTTTTTCCATGATCAACCCCTAGGGTCATTTTAGACAAGTTTTTTCTAATGGTCCTTTCTTTGTCACATCGCTTTTCCAATGCAGTGGTTTTTTTTTGTTTTGTTTTGTTTTTAATATTCACAGAGTTGTGCAACCATCATCCTGGTCAAATTCATTGCCCCCAAAAGAAACTCCATACCCATTAGCAGTTACTCCCTCATTTCCCATCACTCTGTGGCAACACACATCTCTTTTCTGACTCTATCCACCATGAAGTTTTAATACCACAGATATACTGTATATGTTTATATATTCTGGCCCTTTGGAGGGCCACAAATCATTATAATGTCTAAGTTTTTTTCTCCCCACAAACAAGGTTTTACCCTTGTTGAGAATATATGCCTTATTATAAGGTCTCATGCCTCAGAAATTGTGTAGGCTGCACACCCCTGAATCCATACTCAGTATCCTCACCTCAAGTCTCCCCTCCCTGGCCCCATGCTCAGCCCCTTCCCCTTCCCACTCAGGACCCGCTTCCAACCCAGTCCCAAGGCTGTACCTGGGGTCTTCTCCCATCTCGCTGTCAGGAAGGCTGCTGTGGGCACACGTGGGGAAAGAAAACAACAACAGTTACCGCCCACTCCGTTGCCTTTCTCTCCATCACACTGGGTCTTTGGGAAGAAGAGATCCCCACCCATCCCTAGTGTCCCCAAGTAGCTTCCTTGGGGGCAGAAACTGCTCTTCTCAATCTCTGTCCTCGCAGCACCTGGATGGTGACCTTCCAAATAGCAAGGGCTTAATCAGTGCTCCTGGCACGACCCAGAGCAACAGTGAGGCTGGTTGGGCATCAAGATTGTTTTATAGTTGGGAAAACTAAAGTTCAGAGAGGGAAAGTGACTTTCCCAAGGTCATAATCATTTCATATAGTGTTTTCAAATGGTGGATTGGGACCCAGTAAGTGAGTCTGAAGTAAGTGAATTGCAACTGGATTTAAAAAAAAAGAAAAAGAAAAAGAAAACATAGACTGCATTGCATGTGGGCAAGATTGTATTTTTGTGTGAAATTTTTCTCTTCTCTATCAGTGAATGCATGAATTTAGTAGACTGTGATGTAAAATGCATTTCATACTGTGGATTATAGTAAAAAATTTTTTGAAAATCACTGAATGAGGTGACCTGAATTTTGGTGGAACTTTGCCAATACTCTTTCTCCTGTGCCAGGCCACCTCTCAACCTTCCAGAATCAGCTCCTGCCACTGAAATGTGTCCTTCTGACATGCACATTTGGGGAAAAACAATCGGCGCTGCGTTTTCACACATCTTATTTTAATACTACTAAACCAGCTAACATTTATTGAACTTTTAGAAGCACTATGAGAAGCGCTGTAATAGTATTACCTATTTGAAAGCTCAAAGTAACCATATGAGAGAGTTTTATTTTGATTATCCCCACTTTACAAAAAAAGTGAGGTGCAAGGAGGCTAAGTAACTTGCCCAAGTCACACAGCCAACAAGTAGCAGGGAAAATAGATTTGTTTGACTCCAAGCTTCATGCTCTTAATGACCATGCTATGTTTCTTCACTGTTATGGCCCATGATATAGCTCTTAAAGTACCTTCTTGTCCAGAAAACAACGATGGAGAAAAACAGAGATGGGTGAAGGCTGAGGAAATTCTTTTCTGTCCTCTGCCGAGGGGCAGAACTGAAAGGAGACCCTGATGGATATGTAATCATTGGTCCCCTCTGATCCTGTTCTCCAATTTTTGCGGTTTCATTTCATTCTCTCAACTCAACCTAACTTTGTGTTCTCTAAACCATCAGATAGCTGTAATTTATGGACAAGCTGGTAACGTGAGACACGTAAAAAACCGAAGCTTACAAATTCCAACTCTGTGCCCACATCCCAAATAAGCTTATCTGTGGAATCTCCTGCCTTGACAGCTTCCAGAGTTGCAAAGGCTGTAATTTATCTGGAGAAAAGAGCATCTGCGGCCTCCCTGAGGACCTAGGCACACATTGAGCGTTCTCGGCCCTAACTCATTTTGCATTACTGTCTAAGCTGCTCAATTAGCCCTTATAATGGACTATTTTTCTCTCTAATCAGCTCCTGTGTAAGTCTTTCATCCCCGGTGGGATTTTAAGGCAGGAAGAGCATTTTTTTCAGCTCCCATAGTGCTGAGCACATGACAGATCTGTAATAAATGGAGGTTGTTAACTAACATGTTAATCATTTGGGAAGAAGGCAGGAAGGAAGGAAGGAAGGAAAGAAA
Organism: Rhinolophus sinicus; assembly: GCF_036562045.2. NCBI lineage: Eukaryota > Metazoa > Chordata > Mammalia > Chiroptera > Rhinolophidae > Rhinolophus > Rhinolophus sinicus. Next base: position 131,749,730 of record NC_133756.1, read on the forward strand.
GAACGAAGGGAAGGAGGGAAGGAGGGAGGGAGGGAGGGAACTAGCACACAATGCGGGTGTCCTCATGCCAGGCTGTGGGGACAGAGCCAGGAGTACAGTTTCCAGGCTCTTGGCCTCACGTGGAAAGGTGCTGGCTCAGGTAGTAAATGGCCATCAACTGTGATTGGATGGCCATGAGCTGTGGCTAGTTGGCCGTCAGCTGTAACCAGTGAGCCATTGGCCACTAATATAACTGCCGTGGCTACGCTAGCAGAGGAGTGTGGCTGGCAAACGCGGATTGCAGTTAGCAAGAGGTTGGTTGGTTGGTTGGTTGGCAGAGAAGCGGATGGCGGATTGTACATCATGTGGCTCCTGCTTCCTGTGTCTCCAACGCAGCTGCCAGCGAGAATATAGTGGTATGACTCCTCTATCTATGGCTCCATTGGTGTTTCTTTTTGGCCTCACCATATCCTGCGTTCTCGTGTGGGGAGCGGGAGCTGAGACCCTGTATGACACATGGCGCAGCGAGCAGGGTATGGTGTCAGCCGAAACTCTCTGAAAGGTAATGAAACAATTTATACGTATGAACACTCAGTCTCAGGAAGACCAGGAGGAGCATCTGCCAGAGAGCTGGACCCCGTGGAGGGGTGGGAAGACATGGACAGTTCTCCAACCAGCATAGGTTGGAGAAAGCAAAGGTCGTTGCGGCCGTGTGGGCTGGGAAGTGCTTGCTGAGGCAGCCTGGATGCGGGATTTGTAGTCCCAGGAGGAAATGCTTGCTGAGTCCTCGGTGGGAGATGTAAGTGAGGTCAAAGTTGTCCCTCACCCCAAGGTTGGAGAGGACTTGGAGCCCTCGCCCTGCGGAAAGGGCACACGTTGTAGAGCCAATGCACAGTCCTGGCGAAGACTGTGGACTATAGGGAATTGCCTTCCATCCCTGATTTGATGGACCACTTGACTGTTTGCTTGGGAACTTACCACCATGTAGTGGAACTGGCGGATGTTTGCTTCCTGTGTCTTGCCCCGCTGCCAGCAAGACTGGTGCAGGAAGACCCCTTGTTGGGGTGCAAGCGGATGTTTACTTTCTGTGTCTCGACTGGCTGCCATCGAGAATATGTAAGCACCTTTGCTGTGAGACATTATTGTTCTAGTACAGTACCCTGAGAAACCCTGGCTGTGCCCAGGAAGTCTGGCTGTGCCCAGAGAGAGTGGCAGTGCCCTGAGAGGCCCTGGCTGTGCCCTGGGAGACTGGCGGTACCCTAAGAAGCCCAGGAAGTCTGACTGTTGCCCAGAAAAACTGGCTGTGCCCAGAAAGACTGGTAGTGTCCTGAGAAACCCTGGCTGTGCCCGGGGAGACTGGTGGTACCCTAAGAAGCCCAGGAAGTATGGCTGTGCCCAGAAGGACTGGTGGTGTCCTGAGAAACCCTGGCTGTGCAAAGAGACCCTGGCTGTGTCCAGGATATTGCATTCACCTCCAGGCTCCTCGCACAGGGCCCCTCGCGGAAGACTCTTGTCGCGTAGATTGTGAGGCGAGAGCCTGTAGGGGTGGAGTATGGGGACAGCCAGGAGTGCAGTTTCTAGGCTCTCGGCCTCACCTGGAAAGGTGCTGAAATGGCCATCAACTGTGAACGGATGGCCATCAGCTGTGGCTAGTTGGCCATCAGCTGTAACCAGTGAGCCATTGGCCACTAATATAACTGCTGTGGCTACGCTAGCAGCTAAAATGGGGCTAGCAAGAAGATGGTGGCTGAGCTACCAAGAGCGGATTGCAGTTAGCAGGGCGGATTGCAGCTAGCAAGTGAGGTTGGTTGGCAGAGAAGCCGAAGGCAGGTTGCGGATAGTGTGGCTCCTGCTTCCTGTGTCTCCAACCCAGCCGCCAGCGAGACTATAGTGGTATGACTCCCCTACCTATGGCTCCATTGGTGTTCCTTTTTGGCCTCACCATATCCTGCGTTCTTGTGTGGGGAGCGGGAGTTGAGACCCTGTATGACACAGGCACTGTGTGAAATTGTTTGTATTCACCATTTCATCCTCACAACAACCCTATAAAAAGATGTTAGCATCTCCATTTTACAGATGGGGAAACTGAGGCTCAGAGTTTGCATAATGTGCCCAATGGTACAGAGCTGGGAAGAGGGGAAGCTGAGGTGTGAATCCAGGTTCATCTTCTCTTTCCAGTGTAGTCCCAGCCCCCCTAGAATGAGCCTCCCCAAGATGTTGTGTGTCTATGTTTTAATTTGAAAAGTAAAGAGGGGTATACATGGCACACACTTTTTCTCACTGATTGCTGGACTCTTACATGAGTTTGGGGGCATTTGATCCCTCCTCTGCCTGCGTTTTTGGGACCAAACACTGAGCTGAAAGGACAATTCCTCTCCGTTCTCTAACCCCACATCCTTCTCTCTAGGTAGCCCGTGTGTGTGTGTGTGTGTGTGTGTGTGTGTGTGTGTGTGTGTGTGTGTGTGTGTGTGTGTGTAGGCATGCACCAACCTAACTCAAGGCTTAGAGCTTGCTCTCCAGGGGTGCACAGTCTGGTAGAGTGAATCAGACAGGTACTGAAGTCAGAAAGTTATAAGGGCCAGAAGAAAAGTAGGAGCGAGAAAATATAGAAAATTTGGGGGAAAGTACACAAACACATATGCAAATACCTAGAGAAAAGACTGGAAACTTCTGGGTGATGGGATAGTAGGTGGTTTTTGTCTTCTTTATAGTTGTGTATCTTTCCTAATTTAATGTACATCCTTTTAGAATCAGAGAAAAAATATAATTTTTAAAAGTAGTTTGGAGGAGGAAGAAATTTGAGAAGGTGAGGAAGCACTCATAGGAAGTTACAGCTGAGCTGAGCCTTGAATGGGGAAGGCCTGAGAAGTGGAGGTGGAGGGTGGGGAATGCTAGGCTGGAGCAGGAGGCAGCAGAAGTGTGTAGGCAGCCTGGAGAAGTGCGAAGAACATGGGCTTTAAAATTTGTATCCGAGGGGCTTCTCTGCTCAGAGGTTGTGAAATCTTAGGCAAGTCCCTTTACTTAGGGGAGCCTCAGTTTCCTTATCTATAAAATTGGGATAATGGTACAAATCTCACAGTGACACTGGGAAAATATATTGTAAATATAGCTCGTAGCTGGTTGGAGGAAAGGACATGGAATTGGAGAACTGGGGTGGGAGGTCCATCCTTTCAGCTCAGTGCTTGGTCCCAGAGATGCAGGCAGAAGAGGAATGGAACAGACCCAACACTCATTGAAAACCCCAGCAATAAATAAAAAGGGAAGAGGTGGAAACTGAGGTTGGAAAAAGAAGTTAAGACTTAGAAGTCTCTACATTCCATTCATCCTGCCCTAGACAGGCTTGTTGCCGCCCTGAAACGTTACCCTTCACCCACAGTGCCCTTTCCAATTGATGTCACTGGGGCCTAATGCCAAATCGCTAAGTGAGGAAAGGGTTTTCTCATTGTCCAGATGAGGAAACTAAGCTTCAGAGAGGTGAATTAACCTGCCTAAGGTCACACAGCTAGTGAGTGGCAGAGTTAAGACGACAACCACAGACAACCTGGTTCCCAAGCCTGGCTCCATGCAGTGCCCCTTCTCCTGTCTGTCTACCATCTCCCCACACCTGCCTCTTCCAGGAAACCTGGGGAACACCTGAGCCCCTGACCCCAACTGCATAAAGGCCCCAGGAACTGCATGGGCAGATGGGAACAGAGGGTACTCCTGAGAGAAGTCTATTTCTCACCCCTGAGGAATCAGGGGTCTCGGGAAGAAGGCTTCACACCAGCCACCATAAGGCCACAGTTTTCTGAGGCAGGCCCGGGACAAGCAGGGCACAGGCGTCCTGAGTGGGCAGATGGAAATAATACATAGTTAACATGTGGAAGCCCAACAGGCAGGGGCAGCAGACAGCTCCAATGAGGCCAACGTGCGGTTCCTCATGGGGCGCTGGGCCCTTTCTCCCTGTGGGGACAGAGTCCCAGAGAGCAGTTTCCAGGCTCTTGGCCTCACGTGGAACGGTGCTGGCTCCGTTATTAGATGGCCATCAGCTGTAATCAGACGGCCATTAGTGGCTGGGTGGCCATCAGCTGTTACCGGTTAGCCATTAGTCACTAATATAATTGCCGTGGCTACGCTAGGGGGTTGGTTGGTTGGTTGGCAAAGAAGCAGATGGCGGATTGCAGATCGTGTGGCTCCTGCTTCCTGTGTCTCCAACCCAGCCGCCAGCGACAACATAGTGGTCTGACTCCCCTATGCATGGCTCTGTGTTGTTCCTTTTCGTCCTCATCATACCCTGCGTCCTTGTGCAGGGAGCAGGACCAGAGTCCCTGCATGACACACCCCACCCCATGCTTTCCTTCAGGGCCCAGCTTCCTGCTGGCTCCCTGGGGACGTTTAAAATCATTCTACTGCAGACATTAATGGCCCTATTCTCAGGGAAAGGATTTCACTTAAGTATATCTGTTAACGTGGACTTTTTATCAAAATGTTTTCCTCTTAAAGATTAAGGAGAGAGTTTGTAAATTCCCAGGTGGACAGTGCACTGGAGCAGAGAGCCAGGCAGGGACAGGTGACTTTTATTAAAGTGAATGTTTGGGAGCTACCTGGTTCTCCCTGAGACCTGGGCCCAGGTGGCTGACGTGCTGGATCCGCTCGGGGCTGCCAATGTAACTCTCCTGCCCGGAATGCTGGATCTCACCCAATGGACACTCCACACCCACCCTAGGGCTCTATCTGCAGGTTTCTGTCCACCATGACTGGTGAGCTACCTGAGGGCAGGGACCAGGCCTTCTCTGTTATTAAATAGTGGTCTGCACAGAGCGGTTCACAAAATACACATCCTGTGCTGGGCAGCAGTGTACACTGGGGTACAACATAGAATAATCCTCCAGCCCCGTCCTCAAGGAGCTCGGTGTGGTGGGGGAGGCAGACCCATCTGCAGATAATCACAATACAGTGTGAGACGTGTGCTGATAGGATTCACTTATTCCAAATGTTGGTGGAGAAGGTGGGTGGGTGGTGGAATTCTGGGGTAAGGGAATATTTGGGCAAACGCACACAGGAAAGAAAGAGATGTATTGCCACATTTATAACGACAGTCTCTTGACGGCTATAAGCGGGTTTTGATTCACTCATTTAGCAAATGAATCCATGTAGCAAAGGCACTGTGGATACAGAGAGACAGAGAAAATATGGTCCCTGTCCCCAGGGAGCTCACCACAATCTCTCTAGGGAGAAAGACTGGAGTACAATTAAAGAGCAATAGGAGACTTTTGTTCCTGGCATAGGAATACATTGCCAAAGAGTACTATTTATAGTAATATTTATAGGGCACTTACTACATGCTAGGTTAAGCCCATGGGTAATAAGGGGAAACTGGTACACAAAGGTCACCGAGTTTCCCAAAGCACAGAGCCCAGATTTGAACCCAGGCAGCCTGACTCCAGAGCTTGCTCAGCCACACTGCTCATTTGTTCACTGAAGACACAAATGCACAGTTGTACAAACAAACCAATCTCCCCAGAGCATTCTCCATTCTGCACCTCCTAATCCCCCAACTCCCGGCCTTGTGCCTCCTGGAACTCTTTCTGGCTGCCTGGTCACCAGGCCATGGCCCTGGTATGCATGAAAAAGCATCAGAACAGCCTGGCATCACCCTTGCCTCTGGCTGTAGACAGGAGGGGCTGCCAGCTCAAATGCCATTTGGCTCTTGGCTCACGATGCAAGTACATCATCCCCCTGCAGACCTGTGGTGCAGTGTCTGAGGCACGGCGCTCCTGTAAGTAATGGAGGGAAGCCCTCAACACACAGCCCAACACTTAACTCATTGCCTAAGATAAAAAGGGCTGGACAGAGCCGCGTACATTTCCCGGGTTTGGAGAGACAAACAGCACGTGAAGTCACTGACATGTCTGCCCATTCTCCTCCTTGTCCCAGCTATGGTGATGTGTTCCTAACTGGTCTCCCTTCCTGCAGCCGCTCTCTCTCTCGGATGCCTCCTCCTTTATCGCCAGCACGATTCCGCTACAACCTTCAGGCTAAATCTTATGTCCCAGACCCGGCATATAGTGTCTGAGCAGAGCCCAGCCCACTTCTTGAGCCCTGTGTCCCCCCGCTGTATCCACATTCCCACTCCTCCAGGTACCAGAACCACGTACTAGAACCTCCATGAGCAGGTCTGTGCCCAGGCCGGTACTCCTGCCTGGAACACCTTTCTCTCCCATCCCTGTCTTTTCCATCTGAGGAAACCACACTCATCTTTCAAGGCTCCAGTACCACCCACACGAGCCTTTTCTCCTTGACCGCAGAGTTCATTGTTCTTCTGCCAACGATGACACTGATCTCCTTTCCCTCCCTCAGACACAGGGGCCGTGCCTTCATCATTGTGGCATTCCTATTGCTGTGCCCAGGGTCTGGCACACAGTGGGTGCTCAGTAAACATGGGGTGCGTGAATACATCGAGATAGAGAAACTGGAACATGAGTTGAGTCACAAACAAATGCTCACAACTTCCTCGGGTTGGTAGCAAGCTACCCTGATGTGCTTGGGAGGAAAGCTGCACCCCGGAGGATGGCAAAGTGGAGCCTGGCAAAATAAGAACCATTTCACCACCTGCCCCTCTCCCAGCCTGGAACAGAGCCAGGAGCTGGGCGCAGGCTGCCTGCTGAGGAGAGTGTAGATGAGGACAGAGCAGTGAGCACTCGCGTGGTGGAGTGACGGCGTATGGGCTGCCGGCCACTGGACTGGCAGGCTAGCTATTTCTTCATGTTGCCCTTGGCGCCCCTTCTCTCTCACCCATGCACGTGGGCACTGGGTGCAATCCCACTCTGCCATTTTAAGAGCTGGGTGGCCTCGGGCAACTTGCTTCACCTCAGTTTCCTCAATGTTAAATGGGGATGACGATACCTACGTCACAGTTTGGTGAAGACTGACTGGGACAGGGAAGTAAACAAAGTGCCTCGCACAATGTCTGGCTCACAGAGGTGCTCCAGTGTCCTGGACAGGTGCCTTGTCTCCCCGGGCTGGGGCCGAGGTTTCTGAAGAGAGAGGAGGCAGCAGTCAGACCCTGAGCGAGGGGTGGCACAGCATGGATAAGAGGTGAGGGCCAAGGTAGGGCTGAGTCCTTGCTAAGCATGTCTGCCACCTCTGCAGAGGACAGAGAGGTGCTCATGCTGGTGTGAAGGCACCCGAGGGGGAAGGGGATGGGAGGAGATGAAGAAAGTGTGGCAAAGGGACCAGGCTCAGAGGGGTTTGACTCACGTGGAGTGGGACACAGCCAGGGGAACCCAGGGGTAGCCCCCACCTCTGTGCTCTGTAATCCCATCTAGAAAAGGCCTGTCCTCAGAGTGGGCCCAGATCCAACTTGCCCTCTGCATGGACCTTGGAGAATATTTCCTGGGACTGGACCCATGGGACACCAGCCAGGAGCCAGGGAAAGAGCCTGGGCTTGGGTCCAGCTCCACATGCTGACCTATAAGTCACCCGACTTCTCTATCCCCAGTTTCTACTTCTATATAATGGGGGGAAATACCCAGTGGGAGGGTTAGTGGGAAGCGTCATCAATGAGCTCATGCTTGCAATGCGCTGAGCAAAGGGCCTGGCCCATAGCCGGTGCCCAATCAAAACTGGTTGCTTTCTTCAGTTCACAGTTCACTGTGGGCTCCTGCCTTCCTGTCACAGACACACGCTATCAGCCACCAGGCAAGGGCTCCTCATTCCATTAGCAACTGGCAGAGTGACTCATTAGCGACTCAGACCTAATGCCTGGACTTTCCCAGTCAGGTTGTGTTAAGAAACTCCCAGAGAAGATGGGGAATGGAGGCAGAGACCCCTCTGACCCCAAACACACCACAGTCCCCGATGGAATTAAGGCTCCAGAGACTAAGTTTATGGGAAACCCAAGGGGCACGTCTGCCAGCCATAGTCCCACTGAGGAGGGAAACATGCCATCTATTGGGTGTACCATTCAGGGACATTTTGGAAAAGCAGCAAATGGGGGTACATGCAGATATTCAGATACTGGGCTCAAAGTCTTTCTGCTCAGTTCCGCACTCACGCTTATGAAAAACCTGACACCTTGAATGATAATTTCCCCCTAGGAATGATTGCTGGGCACAATTTGCCCTCTGCTGAAATGGTGGCAGTCTTTATTCCTGAACAAGCTCTGCAATTCTCAATCAGGTCCCTCTTTCCCTTGGCTACTGGGGAGCTCCGAGCCAGGCTGTGTCTTGACTGCAGTAGTCGTCTTCTGCCCAGGTTTCTGAACACCTTGTCCAACCTCTTCATTTCTTGGTTCCTCTTTTCTTACTTTTTAAAAAAGCTTCTATTTTATATATATCTTTTCTCAACTAGTTTCAAGTGCTGTTTGGAAATAGGTGGGTAAAAATAATAGAGTCTGGGGTTCCGGCTCTTTAATTAAGGGTAGTGATCTTTCCTCAGAAACCCATGTTTATCTGGGTTATTTTTGGCTCCACAAAACACCCACTGGATGGTCTCTTCCAGCTTTGCTGATGCTTAAGCCAGAAACCAATGTTTGTGTTGCAATTCCCCACAGTGGGAGGCAGTGCTACTGAGCGAGCATGGGCTTTGGAGTCAAACAGAACTGAGTTCGAATTCCAGCTCTGCCACTGATTCGCTGGGTGAATTAGGGCAAACAGTTCAACCCTCATCTACAAAATGAGAACTGTCACCATCACTCACCTTGCTGTCTGCCATAAGGATTAAATGGCATTACACATGCAGAGGACTCAGCAAAGTGCCTGGCACATAGTAAAGGTTTAGTAAGTACTAACGATGGTGAGAATAACAATTAACAGCATTTACTGAGTACTCACTGAGCACACAGAACGCACAATACATTCTCAACTGAGCAGTAGGATTGAAAGGGGGACTATCCACCTGCCCACTGTGAGTCTCCCCCCACTACCTGAGCCCCGAGGATGTGTTTACTACCTGTTCCAGAAGACGGCCCCTGAGATCTTCTGCATTTCCCCCAGGGTGGCAAGGAGGAGTGAGGACTTGCCACAGCCCACCTGTCCCACGATCATGGTCAGCTGGCCTGCAGGAAGGGAGGGCGACAGATGGGAGTGGAGCCAGAGAAGTCTGAACAACCACCGCCCAGAAAGACAGACAGACAGGCTGGCCCTGGGCTCCCCCCCACCCCAGTCCTCCGTGTTTTCCTCCTCCCTAGAATCCTCAGGGAGTCCCTTCCCCTTTTGAGCCTTTCCTTCTGGAAACCTCTTTTCTCCTTCTGGCTCCCCAGGTCCTTCCTCATCACTGACACCCCCCCCCCCCCAGTTTCTAAGCACATGTTTCTCCCTTCCTTTGCTCCCCAGTGTGAACCCAACTCCTCATGGTCCCAGTGATGCCACCCTGGGTCCCATGTCCACCGCCTTCCATGCTTTGCTCATGCTGCTGCCCCTGCCAAAATGGCCACCCTGCCTTATGGCCCAAGGGACCCTGCTCATTCTCAAAACCCCCACCTCTTCCACAAAGCCCTCCCTGGCCACTCAGGCCTGATCTTTTTGTGAAGCGCCCAAACTGTGCAACTGCTGTTTTGACATCAAGGCCCCCTGTCTTGCCTCTCCTGGCTGCAGCACTCCCACCTGGCACAGGGACTCCTCAGGGATGAAGCCCCCCCCCCCAGCGTTTGTACCCCCAGAGTACGCACTAAGGGTGCCCATAAAGCAGGTTTCAGTGAATGCTGGTTTTTCCTTCTCTCTCCATGTCATTTGGTGGGACATGGGGAGGGGGCACTTCAGACATGACTTGGAGGGGGCCCCTCCAGACTATGAGGGAGGGGTGAGCTGGGCCACACCTCGGGGGATGCGGATAGTGATGTTGGACAGTGTGGGGAGTCCATCCGGGGTCCAGGTGAAGAAGCCTCCGATGATCTGCTTGGCCACACACCACCACCCGGAAGAGAACAGAGAGTCAGCTGGATTCACAGTGGGAAAGTCTCTTGCCTCCCCTCCCCAAGGAAGCCAAAAAACACCAACTCCTGTCCCTGGATCACCTCCAAGGCAGAGGAGTGGGAGAATAGCCTTCTCAGGCCGACCCTTGTCTGAGGCTCCCTCCCCAAGAGGGCAGCTATGGTCCCCCCCAACTTGGTGGAGATGGAAGATGTGTTCCTAGCCCCGGGACTCCTCTGGACCCTACAGGCAGGCAGGGTAACCTGGGGGCAGAGGTCTCTGGCCCTTCAGGGGCTGAGCTCCCTCCTGGACATGCTGCTGGGGGGCCAGACGTGGGGTACAGGGTCTCGGACTCACCTGGACACAGCAGTTGTCAGCATCCCCATCTGCACTGGGGGCCAGCCTCTGCGGTGGGCCCGTGAGGCTCTGGCAGTCCTCCCGGGCTGCACGTTTGCGGTTCACAACCTTCAGGGGCTGGGGATGGTTAGGAGGAGATGAGGGCCCATGGGGCTGGGAGCTCCTCATGGAAGGGAGACCCCTTTCCTGTGAGGAAAAGCTGAGTCAGGATGCAGCAGGGCCCGAATAGCGAGGGAAAGATGGCCACTCACCACCGCCTGGTACTTGCTGGCTTGGCCCTGGGGCACAGGCTCTCTGGGAGCACACTGCTCCTCTCGGATCTCTGCGCTGGACAGGAACTCACTCAGCTTTTGCACGCTGCGGAGGAAACACAGAGACACCCCTCACCCCTGCCAGGGGCAGAGGGGAGGGAAGAGGGGAGACTGCACAGCCTGAGAGAGCAGTGATGGGAAGGTTCCAGGTTCTGGGGTACAGCCCCTACAAAGCCCCCAATGGAGGGGGACAGAGCCTGGGGGCATCCGTGGTGGGGGCAATAGATGTTACCAGGATTTGTCAGGGTTGATTTGTCAGTCAGTCAGTCAGTAGAGTAGGTTAGGGTCTGGATTATGGTGGATTTGGTTAGTAGGGTTCATTTAATGTTAAGGTTGGTTAGACTGAAGGATGGTTGGTGTTGGGTTTTACCAGTTGCTGTTAGAGTTAAGGTTGGTCAGTGTTAAGGTTAGTTAAGGTTAATAAGATTGGTTAGTAGCAGTAGGTAACATTTATTTATTGAGCATGTACTATAAACCAGACACTGTGTTAAATGCCTTATAAGCATATAATTTCATCCTGCTGGGAGAGATGTAGAGGAGGTGTTATTATTCCCAATGCCCTCCCCACCAGAGGATTTCCCTATGGACCCAGAGGAAGCTCCAGAAGTTTCTGTTCATTCTGTTCTGTCATCCCTGGGGGTATGGAAGCTATCTGAGGAAGCTTGAAAATTGTTTCCTCCCTTTTGTTAAATGTCCAACAGGCCTGGAGCCAGACAAGCCCCCAACTCTCAAGGCGAGAACAGTCTGGGCTCTAAACGGGCTGTAGTCCCCAATTCCTGTTCTGTGCACGATCCTCTCTTCCCTGACCAGGAGAAGCCTGCCTCTGCCTTGTTCCCCCCTCTCTCCTTGATCCATCCCTCTCTCAACAGCTGATGACTGTGAAGGGGAAGCGGGCTTTGTGTCCTGCTCCCACCTTTAGCCTGGAGTCTGTTCTCCCTCTTTAAATAGGCCTCAGCTACTCTGGTGACAGTGAGATTAGGAGAGTCTGCATATGGAAATGCTTCTGCATCAGCACAAGAGATTTCCAACAGGTGCAGCATCTTGAACCTGTGGTTTCTACACAGAATCACGGGGGCTGGGGTGGCCGTGGGGGAGGAAGGGTGATCGTTAGATGTTACAATGCTATGGCCAATAAAACTGAGTCAGCACAGCCAACCCTGGAAATGGGAATTGATCTTTTTCTGGCCTGTTACTCCCTCGGTAGATATTCCCTTGACAACAGTTTTGCTGAGTTATGCCTTCTTCCATCCTTGAACCCCTGCCAGAGCTGCCAGACCAATGGGGAGGTGTGTCCTAGGACCAGACAGGTGTGGTTGCAAGTCCTAGGTCACCAGACCAAGTCCTAGGGCCGCCACATGTAAGTTGCTCCTTCTATCAGCTCTGTATTTCAACCTCCCTGTCAGCTGCCTAGCACCTAAAGGGTCCCATGAGACAGGGGTGTCACCTTCCTCAAGGCTGAAGGGGCTTGGGTATGGAGGACATTTATTACTGTCCCATTGGTGATGGGAAAGGACATAGCTAACTCTCCCAAGAGACATAACAGGCCATTGCTTTCCAAGAGCCATTTCAGAGGCCTATGGAGATCTTCACATGCCAGCTGTGGTATTCCCCAGTTAAAGCCTCAGCCGTCTACCTTCCGGCTTTTATTCCTAAGAGGGTGATGCCTCTGGGAGAATGGCAGACTCACCACTTGGCTCTAGAGCCTGGAAGTGGGGGCCTGTAAGAGACATGGGCCACTCGGGAATAGCATGGGCAGGCACGTGGGAGAAGCTGCTTCACTGACGGGGGCTGTGAAGGCTCTGGGACCCATGGGAAGAGCAAGGGATGCTCAGTCTGGGGAAGACAAATATTCAGCGGGTACCTTCTTAAATCCAAGGGGCTGACTTGTGGGAAAGGGAAGGTGCTCGTTCTTGGTGGCTCTGGACGGTGGAACTAGGACCAATGGGTAGAATTTATAAAAATATACCAATTTTGGCTCAATATTGATTTTTTTTTTTACAGAGTTATCTTGGAGGTTGTGACATTGTGTTCCCTCTCCTTGGAGGTAGGCAAGCAAGTTGGCTAGTCTTTTCTCAAGGGATGGTGTGGCCTATGTCCCTCTGACCAACCACGACCAGCTCAGCGAGGGCCAGACCAATGGGGAGGCATGTCCTGGGACCAAACAGGTGTGGTTGCAGTGGTCACCAAGCAAGTCCTGGGCTGCCACGTGAGCCACCTGTGGAGTGCCTTCCTGGGCCCTCTCCTCACCTGACCAGAGCTTTGACGGTGGACCGGACCACACTAGACAGCAGGAACAGTGGCGTGACCAGGATGTGGAAGAGGGAGAGGGAGGCAAAGGCCACTGAGGGCGAGAAGTCAGCCTCTTTGAAGAAGCTGACATGGCCCACGAAGGTCTGTGGACAGAGGCACATGTAAGACGGGGCGACTCAGAGTGTGGGCCCCTCCCACACTGGAAACCCTCAGCCCATGGGAGAGAAACAAGAGGTCTGGAACAGGGGACCCAAGGAGACCTGTCAGTTAGAGACCCCTCTCCCGTCCTCACAGTTATCTCATGTCAACACCCCCAGCCTGTTCAGGACTTCAAGCTGGAGGGCGGGGGCTGCTCCCTCCCTGTCCTGCCCCCTCCTTGCCAGGACTGAGCAGGGAGGAGCCCTCAGCTTAGACCAGCTCTGCCCCTTCTCAGACAGCAGTCCTCAGTCAGGAACATGAAAACACAAGAATTGCTAACCACCTGGTCACAGTGCTTGCCCCCGACTACCTGGCTGGCTCAGCTGCCTGTGTTACCCAGAGTTCCTGGAAGAGCCAGGCCAGAACCAGAACAATAAATCACGTCGAAAGTGAATTCCCAAGTATGCTTGACGGGCTGTGAACTCTCCACAGTTCAGGGACACTGGCCCCAGAGGAAATAAATGCATCTTTTTAAAGAACTGCAGCCATCACAGACCCAAGGATGGGAGTTCTGGGTAAAGGGGCCGTGGGCTCGTGAGGGCCCAGGCTTTCTGTAGAGGCATGCTGCTGGCCCCCACCGCTGAGCTCACACACGGCTTTGGTCAAAATCTCTTTAGGAAACCTCCACTGTAATTGTTAATGACGTGGAGAATTGTTTGGGCCATATGCTTACATTTCAAAAGGCAGGTTGCAAAACTGCATGCGCAGCACAATCCTCTTTTTGTAAAAAGGTCACATTATGTGCCTTAAAAAGAGACGGGAAAGAAACACATTAAAAATGCTGCCAGGGGGATTATGGGTGATTTAAATTCTCTCTGGCCGGTCCTTTCTGAATTTCCCAACATTTCTGCAATAAACATGTTTCACTTTTATAAATTAAAGGTTTTATAGCTACTTTAAAAAGAAAGCTTAATTTCTTTAAAGACTAAGCCTCACGGCTTCCAGGCCCAGAGGCCGAGGCCCCTGTCTGCTTGGAGTGGGGGAGGGACCTGCCTCGTAGTTTGACTTTCAGTCCATTGCCCAATTTTCAGCCCCAATGCTGAGCCATCATACGAAGTCCCTGTGCAGAAAGGCCAAAGCCTGGGTGGTCTCTCCCTCCAGACATCTTGCCTGCCCATCCCACCAGGAGACGGAGGAAGGATCCACTTACGATGAGGACGGCGGCAATGGGGATGGCCGTGTTCATGAAAACTGTGGAGGAAGCACAGGGGAAGCTTAGTGGGAGGATGAAACAGCCAAAAATGAAGGTGCTCAGGGGGGCCTGGAGGCAGTGCGGCCGGTGGGGTGCCTTCCCCAGCTTGTGCGTGGGGTTGGGGCAGGGTAAGGGCAGGAGCCTAGCCCTGTGGCACCTCCAGCTCTTTACTTGTTTCCCTCAGGACTCTTTTCCCATGTCTGAGACTTAAGCCTTTAAATAAATATTTAAATGCTCCTATTCTGCTCCAGGTGAACAGTGTGAAAGAAGCCCATGAAAAAGTGGTGGGAGAAGGGATCGGAGAGTTGGCTGCCTGCGGTCAGCTGTGAGGTCCACAGCTTGTGTGTCTCAGGCACCTACTCCTTCCTCTGCCTTTGGTCTCTGTGTTCCCCCCACCCCTCCCCACCCCAGCTAGTTTCTCTCGGAGGCTTTGAGGCTTCCTAATATCCCATGGCTCTTGGGAAGGATTTCAAATTCATTCACAATGAGGTATCAGTGACTAAGGACGGCTTAAAACAGGGTGTCCCTTAGCTCTGAGGCTAAGAGTCCGTACCAGGTGGGGCATTGGTTTGCTGCAACAGAGGTCCCCTTCTTCTTCTGTTTAAAGTGTAGCCCTCAGACCCTTCACAGGGACACCAGAGAAAAAGGAGAGCTGGACTTAAAGTCAGAGAAGGGTGGAGTCCCTGTTAGGTATAAGCTCTACAAGCCTGGGCAGGTCATTTCTTTTCGCTGTGCCTCAGTTTCTTCACCCGATTTTTGTAAACTTGTACTTACTTGTTCGCACACTCTGGCTCTCTCCGAGGGGAGAGAAGATAATGTAGGGAACAGGCTCTGTGAGCCCTAAGTGCTCTCTGAGTATCATACCTCACTAGCTACTAGCTTAGCCCTGCTCCACAGGTAACTGCTCCTCTGGCCCAACGTGTGAGATGCCCGAAGTTTGGGCACGAGGTCCTGGACTTCTAGAGAGAGCAGCCCTTCTAGCGTAAGCGACGACCATTTGGCTTGCCATATCATCCTCCTTCTTTCCAGGAGCTTCTTCCAGGCCAGCCCAGAAAGAAGTCTGGTTCTGTAATTAGCCAAATGAAAGCAGAACAAGCCAGGAGCCAGAGGCAAAGGGCTCAGCCTGAGCATATGGCCCCTGCCTAATGAAAGGCCAAGTCTCTGACATTCTCCAACAGTCCAGATGGCCAACATTATTCCAAGAAGCTGACTTTCCACTTACTCCAAGAATCTTGTACCAACTAGTCCATACACAGTGTGTGCCAGAGATGTGGACCCCCAAGTGGGTGAAAAACATGGCCCCTGCCCGCAGGGGGCTCCTGGTTTGAGGAAGGAGACCGAACTATGCTCCCAAGAAGGTCCTGACATACTGGGAGAAAGGGAACACGTCCCTAGGGAGTTCCCAAACAGGTAGGACAGACATTGTGTGCCTGTCTTGGTGGATTCCTAATCTGACGAGGGGGACGCAGACCCTGTCATTGCAGAGCTTCCAGTCTCACGGAGGAGATGCAGCTGGAGCTCTTGGGCCACTGCTAATCTCTCTGACCACAGGGTTTTTTATCAACACCGCTCTCACACATGACCGTGCTTTAACTTCCGTTCCTGAAGAGGGCGCCATGACTCCGGGGGCCCACTGCAATGCCACAGTGCCTCGTAGTCTCTGGCAGGGGCGCTATAAGCATTATTGGGTTTTCCTGCAGTAGAAGGGACCCAGATCTGGGACTTAGGACATAGCACAGCCGTCACTGGTTGGGGAGAATGAGGAGGATGAGGACTCCTAGGAGACCTGGGCCTTTGACCATCACCAACCATATAGCTCTAAACACAAGGTAGCCTTGCCCCTCCCCTGCAGGGCCAGTTATTCCAGAGTGTTCCCTAGGGCAGGGGCCTCATTCTGTTCCTCCCCTGCCCACCCCATCAATTACCAAAGAGGAGTGATTCAAGCTACCTGTGCACCACCCCTTGGCCCCCTGCCTCAGGCCAAGACCTCTCCCATACAATCTGGAGCTCAACTCCCCCGCTAAAGAATAGGCTTGGAGTTAGATTGTAAATCGGTACAACTCTGCTTGGAAAGCATTCTGGTGCTTTGTAGCTAGAGTCACTCTGAAGTTTAGGACTTCTGATCCTGTAATCCCTCTCCTGGGAATTTATCTTGAATACTTAACCACTCGAGAGAAGCACAAATCCCTCGGCAGGATGGTGTTAGCGGTAGCACTGTCACAGTAAAACAAAACCACAACCACAGCAACAAAACCACCAGAACCGAAATCAACTGGCAACAACCAACAAGAGGGGCTGTTTTAGTAAATGTGGTGCATTAACTCTCAGGGAGATTCTGCAGTCAGGAAATGTGTGATAATTGATACAACCCCTGGTCGGGATTTTTTTTTTTAATTTATATTTTTTCTATTTTGTTGTCTGTATTCTTATAGCTGCCTGAACTCCTTTGAGGCATGAGACAAAAACTTTAAGTAAATTTAGAAATGAGTATTCCAAAGCTGATGCAGTAACAAGGGGAATACATGTGATATAACTAATTTCCACCCTGCTCTGGCTGTTGTATGGAGACGCTAAAAAGTGAAAATAAAAGTTTCCATTTCCCTCACCTTCTCCTGCAAGGATGGCCTTTGTGCAGGGAGCTCTGGGTCCCCTTTGGGGTGGGGGATGGGGGAACGGAATCACAAGCTGCTTGTGTTTTAAAGGCCTCTCTCAAGATCACCCCACTGGTCATGGCTGGAACTGGGGATGTCAGTGCCAGAAATGGGAGGCAGTGGAGGCTCTGGCACCTCTCTGAGCTCAGCAGACACCCCTGTACCCTAATGAGGGGGGTCAGGAGCTGGGCATCCCATCTGTCATAGGTTGAAGACGTGTGGCCTTGCCTCCATTTTCCTGAATCACATAAAGCCCTGTAAAACATGAAAGGTGATGGAGGGGTAAAAAAAAATATGACCAAGAATGGATTTCTCTCCAACTTTGACATGGGGTAGGCTGACTCACTTGATTTGATGTAGGAAAGCCAAAAAAAAAAAAAAAAAGAACATGATAATGCTCAAATCTTGAATGTTAGGGAGCAAGAAATCCTGTTAAGTTCAATGAAAGCAGAAAATGACAAAATGATGTGTAAATGTGATGCTGTTTTGGAAAAGTTTAGTTGCATGTAGGCAGGCCTAACAGGCCCTACCTTCGAAAGTGAAAGCCTTTCTGTAATGGTGCAGAGATGTGGGTGTTCTTTTAATCCTCTCCCCAAAATATCCCTTAAGAAGTATTCATTCAAAAATTATTTTTTGAGGGTCTCCTCTGTTCCAGGCATGGGGCTGGGTTCTGCGGGTACAGTAAGGAACAATGTGTCAGCCTTTCCTAACCCCCTCCTCAACGAAACAAAACCACAAATCAACAGAAACCAAAGCTGGGCTCAGATGTCTGCTCCCCGGGCTTTCTTTGCTTCAGGAATGCGACCTGGCCTTGTGGGTGCCAGCACACACCACAATACCAGCAGCTTTCTATTTCCCAAGCATTGATAAATATTTCAGAAGCCACATGCCAATCATTTGTACCTCTACCAGCGAGAGCTACAGGCTCCTAGTCCGGACCTAATTGCAGGTTGCACCACGGGAGGTATTTTTCGAAGTGCACAGGGCTATTTCCCATTCAGTCTGGGTGTCATTCTGGTCAACAGAGAGGGAAGGAAAGCAGGATGATGGTGTGTCTGGCTCTGGCAGTGCTGGGAGCACCCAGGAGGCCCTGCAAGTCACACTGATTTCTGCCGCCTTAGTTGACGAGGCTTCCCAGCTCTCTCTCCTACACCTCCCTGCCCACGCAGGCCAGGATATACATCAGCGACCCAGGGTGGCTGCACCAGCTGGCAACAGGAAGGGCAGAGATTAAGGAAGAATGTCAGAGAACCTGGAGAAGGAAGGGGGATCAGGGCTGGAGGTCACCTTGTCCCCTGACACTGGCTGTTCCGAGTCAGGACCTCCAGCAAAGAGGACAGAAGGAGCACAAGTCTTAGGTTGTGAAGAAGAGGTGCCCTGTGCTTCAGTCTCACCAGCACCATCTTGCCCTCCCACCCCCACCCTTGGCAAAGCTGGGTTTTGGAGTTCGTGTTTTGTTTTGCAGGATGTGGTATGAGGTCAGTCGCATTCATCCAAGGAGAGCCCACCTGTCTGTGGTTCAGATCAGACTGAGAAGAGGGAAGACCCCTGACCCCAGAACACTGGAGGAGATGGTAAACACATCTTCCCGTGACTTCAACGCCTTCCATGGCTCCCCTGCCTCAGGAGAAAAGCCAGGGGCCTGAACACAGGGCACAAGGTCCTGCATGATCCGGTCTTATTGTTTCCCTCTCCTCACGGAACTCTGTTCGAATCTAACACCTATTGCATCCAGGCCTTTGTGCCTGGAACATTCTTCCCCTCATCTGGCTAACTTGTAGCCATTCTTCAGGCATCAGCAACAGGCCTCACCTCTAACAAAGCTTCCTTGTCACCCACCGCCCCTAAGACTACACTGGATACCAGTCTCATGGGTGCCTAGAATACATCCCTTTTTGTTCCTGTCACTCATGACACAGTCTTATGTCTGGTTTCCCTACTAGACTGTGAGCAACCTGCAGGCAGGGACCGATATTTCTTCTCACCACTGCATCCCCCATGCTTAGCACAAGTCCTGGCACATAGTAGGTGCTTAGTAAAGAATTGTTAAATAAGTGAACAAAAGAAATGAAAGAGCCGGGGCCCGGTGAGTACCACAAAAGAGAAAGTGGGGCACTTGGAACTAAGCCCGTGGTCTAGCCATATGCCTGGCCACTGTTCATGGCACGGTCTCCCACAAGGATGTCAGGCTGAGGACCATGCCTGCCTTCCTGTTAACCCCAGGGCCTCAGTGGAGGCTGGCACAAAGAGAAGGCTCTGAAGTTGGTGCTGCACACAGGACTGAATGAACGGGCAGCATGCTGGTTGGTTGACTGGTAGAGCTTAGGAACCCTTTGTCACTCCTGCAAAGTTTGTCCTCAAATACATGGCCAGGCTGGGTACCTAGGGTTATGCTGCTTCTGCAAGCAAGTAAGGATTCTAAGGGGAATGGCCCCAGCACTTGCCTCCAGCTTTTTCCCACTTTGTTTTTCTCCCTACTTTATTCATTGAAATCCTGCCCATCTTGCAAGGTGTGGCCCAAGCCTCCTCTAGCATGAAGCTCTGTGTGAACTCTCAGGCCACATGATCTTCCTTCTTCTCTGTTCTCTGCCTTTTGCTGGTTGAGGACCTCAGTGAGTCATTTCATGTCACTAAGCCTCAGTCTTCCCTGCTGTAAAATGGGACCCTAGAGCTACACATCTCACAAAGTTGATATGAGGATTAAGCGCAGTCAGTTTAGTGCTCCCTGCCACACTGTTTCATGTATGTTAGCTCTGACTATTCAGCAGAGTATAAACTCCTCGAGAAAGGGGAGCACATTTTACTGTCTCTTGCATCCTTCTCAGTGCTTAGCACGCGGCTGATCACACTGGGCTGGGCTCACTCAATATCCACCAAGTAACTTACATCTGTTTTTCTTTGATTCTGGATTTTGATAGCAGGGAAACTGCTCCCATTTCCTTTCCACCCCTACCCCTCACCCCCACACATTTGCACCAGCTCAGGGCTCTATACACAGGAGCTCTCAGTGATGCTGACGGTGAGACCGTCAGAGAGAGTGTCGGGGGTAACCGATAGTTTGACTGCCTGGCATAGGATGACAGACTGAAAGCCCAGGAGGCAGCCCCAGGATGGGCTCCATCGGGAAATGTGACTCCAGGGCTCCTTGGTGGCGCCAGGATCCCATGGCTGGCGCCAGGGGTGAGCAGAAAAGATGTCCCATTACCTCAAGCCTAATGACCTGTGTCCTGATCTCTGGTGACAGAGAGCAGAAGGCAGGAAGTCCGGGAGGAGATAAATGAAAAGCACACTCAATGCATATACCTGCAGCCGGGAGGTGCCTCCACCCCACCACCCTGTGTCTCCCCCTCTCACTGACTAACACTAGGAAACCTGTCCCAGGAAGGGCCAACACTGAGCAAACAGCGCGTGGCTTTCAGAGCTCTCCCTGAGTGAGGGCTCTTCCCTTTCCCTCCTCATGCCTTTTCCAGGGACCAGCCTGCGCTGCTCTGTTTCTCCTTCTAGGTCGCTGAGTCCTAGACAGGTGGGGGGCCCTGGGCAGACCCCTTCGTGGCTCCAGAGCCCCTCACTCCTTCCAGAGACATCCCAGCTCTTGACAACAGAGTCTCCTTTCCCCAGGTCCTCCCGGTCCCTTCACAAAGCCTTGGTTTGTCTCCTGTGGGCCCCATGGGACAAAGAACACCTACTAGATAGGTGTCAGTGGGCTAGCCTGGAACCTAGGCATCTTGTGATGTCGTTCACCTAGGAAAATACACCCCAGGTTGCAGTTTGGAATGCAGGAAATGAGCATACTGACAAATAAGTTCACAAACTTTCCACCATGTAATTACACCGTGGAAAGTTCGCAAAATTGCCAAGCCTTCGTACATCTCCTAGAAGCAAAGTAGCTTCCACCTGCCCCCATCTATATGACTCAAGGTTGCCCCTACTTTGCTGCTGGGAATCTTGAGGACCCAGTGCCCCAGGTTCCTTGCTTTCCCACTGCAGCAATAGGGAGTCTGCCCACCCTTATCCTGCCATGTTGTTGCTGGGAGAGGAAGTCACCTGGCTGTGGCAGGAAGCCCTCTCCCACCTCAGCAGCTGTCTCCCCTGATGCCTGGAAGCCAGGTGTCTGTAACTCAGAGGGTTATACACAGTATGGGGTTACTGTTAACACAACCAAACCCAGGGGCAGGCAGAGTTGGCAGAGAGAAAGATGAAGAGGATCTGGGTCTGCAGACACCAATTTCTGAGCTCCCTACATGTCCTACAGAGTGCTTAGCCGGAGGGTCCGAGGCCACAGAGTGAGGGATGAGGGCAAAGGGATGAGACCAGCAAGGTGTCATCTGTCCTATGAAGTGTCTTAGCTAGGAATCCAGGAAGCAGTGGCTACCCGCCATGCTCACAGCTCCCTTCTGAGAACATCAGATCCTAGCAGGACTTCCCACAGAAAAGTCCTGTGCCGCATATGGTGGATAGCCTGGCCACCGCTGACTGGACTAGGGTCCATGCTTGAGGCACAGGGCACCAGAGTCTGGCTGGACGCAGGGAGGCAAGACGCCTGGTGCTCAGTGCAAGCCCTGCCATGTGCGAACCTTCGGGTTGGATGGCAGCCGCCCGGACCCTCTCTGGGCAGAATGAACACAGGGAACGCACCGATGAACTGAGGGAACCCTCTCATTGTCTGTGAGCCAATCTGGAGACGCCTCCAGCACACCGTCCACAATGGCCCCACTGCCTGCCACCCCCAGGTGTGTCTCTTCCAGTTTCAGCTAGAGGAGGTGGTCAGTCTTGTTCATCTCTTCTAATTTCCTTCCTTGTTTCTCATTAATTTCCGAGCCGATTCTAGGTTTTCTCTTCTCCTAAGAGAAACTTGCCTGGAAATGGTACCGCATTGTGTCCTAAGTCTTCTTCACCCCACATAGGTTTCCAGCTCCGTGAGGAAAACAGTTTCAAGGCCGGGAGTCAGAGACTCTGGAGATGGAGTGTGAGCCATCTTCCTGAGGAGCCTTCACCTCAGGAAGACACCCCGCTCTGGGCCTCACTTTCCCATCTGTAAAATGGTTCTCCCAATTTAGAGAAAACATTTTCCATTTACCTCCCTTGCCATATTCTGTGTTTTTCACAGATCTATCTTTTAATTCATAAATTCTCTCTTCAGCTATGTTATTTCATTTAACCTGTGCCCCGACTTGTTTCCACCTTGTTTTTCCTCTCTGGGGACTTCCTCTTGGCCCCTCCTACCATAATGGCTCTTAAACTGGACAGATCAGGGAACAAGTGTGAGGTCTGCCAGCTGCTAAATATCCACATCTCAGTTATGCACTTGGGCAGGAAGCACCACGGGGAGGGGGGGCAGGGCAAGGTCCAGGGAACCACTGCACTGGACCAACGGAGGGGCAAACCTGAGCCCTGAGCCCGGACTCCATCGATCACGTGACCTCCACATGCCTTGACTCTGACCTGGGGACTATTATCTACTGAGTTAATTTCAAATAACTAAAATTTTAATTTCTAGGAGTTCTTTTGGCTTTTCTTTTCCCCCTGATACTTTCCTGGTTTGCCTTGTAGGTTTTATACCTTCTTTAGTTCTTTTATTATTTCATGAATATTAATTTTAGACTATTCTATCATCTCCAGGTACTGAGGGAGTAATTCTCCTATTTTTTGCATTTGCTGACTCACTCTGGTGGTGCAGTTTTCTCTGGTGGATTTCAATATCTTTATCATTGGCTCATTGTTCAACAGGAATGTTCACCACATGCACAGGAACCCTGTACTCTCTGGAAAGTATATCTGCTGAGACCCTAGGAGCTTTACCAGTTTGGGTCTTTTTTTTCTCTCTCTCTCTATTTTCTGGGCTTGGGGTTCCCAAACCACTTGATTAATGTAAATTCAGTTAGTGTAACTACACCTGTGAGGACCTCAAACTTGAGCTCCTATTGTTTAAAGCAAACGCTCCTTCTCAGGGCCCCAGATAAATGGAAGCTTCTTTGTATCCTCCCCATGGCAGTGGCAGCTCGGTCTCCTCACACTTAGGAGATTCAAAACTGTTGTTACTTACTCAAGTTTCCTGCTGTCTCTCACTAACGTATCAGCTCGATAGCACATCAAAGACCTCATCTCTCTTTCTCATCACTGTATCCTGGGGCCCCTCACAGAACACGCTCTCAATACACATTTTCTGGACAAATGACTGAAGGACACTGTGATTTCTGGGGGCTCTCACTTACACAAGACAGTTGGAGGATGACCCCAAAGCCCGTGGCTTCTGCCACCCCCACCCCCTCCCAGGCCCTGATACCCTATCCTGGCACAGGGGCAGCAGCACACAGCGCTGGCTGGTTGGGGTGGACTCACTGGAGATGGAGGTGTAGATGGCGAAGGCCCTGAGGCTGGTCATCTCCTTCTTGCGGGTCATCTCCACCCGCGCGCGGAAGATGTTCTCCCAGGCGTACAGCTTGAGCAGCTTGATGCCACGGAGCATCTCGTTGGTCTGCTTCAGCCTCTCATTAGAATACTCCTGCCAGGGGTCATGGAGTCAGAGAAGGGTTTCCTCTGTTCCCATCTCATCCAAGAGGAAGGAGCTGAGTCAATGTTCTCACCATTTCACAGACAATGCCCAGCTCCTGTCCCCACAGGGATGCCCCCTGCCTTCTCCATTAACCCCATTTCATAGACAAAGAAACTGAGTCCTGGACAGGTAAAGTGTCATTAAAGTCAATGACAGTGTGGATGGGTGGTGGGGGCTATTTGGTGGCATCTGAGGGAAGAGTGAGGAGACAGATGAGAGGCGAGGGAGCAGGCAGACACATGGGGAAGGATGAGCAAAAGGGGCAGGTGCACACCTGGGGACACTTACCAGGGTGCTCCGCTGGGCCTGGGAGAGCTTGGTGGCCACGAAGTACTGGACAGGGGCCAGCAGAATGATGACAGCTGCCCCAATTAAGGCACTGACTCCGAGGATGTAGTAAAGGAGAATCACACCCACAATGATCTGAAGGAGAATCACGGGGATGAGTCCCCTTGAACTTGGTGGCTGCCCAGCCCAGGGTATTGACAATACCCACCCCAGTCCCCTAAAGTGGGACATGCCTTGGTTCCCAGGTTTCTAAATTGTCTTGGGGGGCAGAGGAGGAGGTGTGACAACGCAATTTCAGAAGAAAGGATTAACATGATGGGTTGTCACACAGGCTGAGAATTTCTGAGCTGGCGACCAACTGCATTTATCTGCAAGGCTGGCTGAAGCGCCGACTCTCCCCAAGTCTACTTTCCAGATGGAAGTCTCAGAGCTGAGTTTGCCCAATGAGTGTGACAGCACCGTTTGTTCTGTTTCCTGGTGACCAAAGTTGACATTTCACTCTTATTGAAAAAAAGTGATACATGAGCAAAGGGGCAAAATTGCTGCATCCATGCCAGACAAAACCAGTCCAGGATCTGAGAGTTCATTCTTATGCTCCTGGCATCTTTCATTTTTCAGTATATCTGGAAGATAGTCTCTGTTTCTAGCTTTATGTAAACGACTGCCTGCTTCTGAATATTTATGAGAAGGTTAAGTTACTCTTGCCAGTCCCCAAAGTATCAAGATGACAATTTCTCAGGTTGCCTTCAAAAGTGTTCTAGAAGAACAAATGTGCTATCTTTCTTAATTAGAAAAAAACATCTGCTTGGGTTGGCCCTGTGCCCCCTGAGCCCTACACCAAATTGGCACGAAGCTCCTTGTACCATCTCAAGGACAGAGGCGTGGCCCTGTAATCTCTGTCAATGACAGAATGCCTCCTGCAGCAGCAGGTTCTCAGGGGCTGGTAAGTGACCCCTTCACCACCTGCCTCCCAGTGTTTAGCTGATGTTAAATGCTGGCACGGATGGGCAGAGGAGCACATGAGGAGATGTTGCTGCTCCTACCGCGCCCAGCCGTCATCACCCTCCAGGAGAATTATCCCTGGCATCCAGTCTTCCTTAGCTGTCCTCAGATGGGAGCAATCAGGGTGTTGTTCAGCAGCTGGGGTTGAGCCAGACACCAAGGAGCTCCCAGAGCACTTCCAGGTCACCATCAGGCAGCCTGGCGACTGAGGCCTGCAGCCCCACCACCTCCAGGTGCCGGCAGCTACGGGGACAGCAGCTGGGAATGCAGCATCTGCTGCTGCAAAGGCTGTCCTCACACTCTGCCTAACCCTCCTCATGCTCCCCAGACTCTTCTGTCTACTCTCTTCTGCAGGGGTCTGAATGTACCCCACAGGAGCACATACCAGAAACCAGGGATTCTGAGTGTGCAGAGCAAGTGTGGGGATTCAAAGAGCTATTTGATCTCCTACTCACTGGTTAGGAAAGCAATCCAGTGTAGTAGGGGGGACATCCTTCCGACCCTTCCTGCAGTCTGCAGCCCTGAATTTGAATGCAGTCTCCGCACGCACTAATTATGCAATC
This sequence comes from Rhinolophus sinicus, assembly GCF_036562045.2. Classification (NCBI taxonomy): domain Eukaryota; kingdom Metazoa; phylum Chordata; class Mammalia; order Chiroptera; family Rhinolophidae; genus Rhinolophus; species Rhinolophus sinicus. The sequence goes on from NC_133756.1 coordinate 131,774,964, forward strand.
TTGGGCAAGTTACTTAACTTCTCTGAGTCTTAGCTTCTTTAAAGTGGTGCTTTTAATGCCCACTTAGGAGGATTGTTGTGAAGATTAAATGAACATATATAACAAGTACGTAGAATAGTACCCGGCACACAGTTGGAGACAATACAATGTGGCTTACCCTCTTTCTGAAAAACAAACAAACAAACAAACAGGCCTCCCTGTCACCAGGGAACCATAGAAAGGAGATACCTGGGTTTGGAGCTGCTACCAGCTTGCTGTGTGGCCCAGGGTATGCCCTTGCCCTCTCTGGGCCTCCGATGCCCGTGGTATGAGGAATCACGGAGGTCCCCACTATGGCTGAGTATCTTAACATGGTAGCCATAAGCTTCAGGGGGCCCATAAAGCCCCTGAAATTGTAGGCAAAATGTGTGAATGCACATTTGTTTTTCTGAGGAGGTTTGGTTCGATTTTCAAAAGTATGTGTACATCAGTGGTTGCCTAGGGCTGGGGGAGGCGATGACGAGTGACCGCCCGTGGACATGGGTTTCTTTTTGGGGTGACGAAAACGTTCTGAAATTGTGATGATGGTTGCACACCTCTGTAAATATGCTAAAACTTATTAACTTGTACATTTTAAACGGGTGAATTGTATCTCAATAACACCATTATTTTTTAAAAAGTATATGTGACCAAAAATGATTACCAACCAGGGAGAGCCCTTGGGGACAAAGGAACAGGGCTCCTGAGCTCATTTCAATATTATTAAAAGCTTCCTGCGCCCTGTGGCCCCGCAGGCGGCACACGTAATCCTGACCAGGTCAAAGGGATCATGTTAACTCCAGGTGGTAACACTGGGTCTCAGGGCGGATCGAAGCTGTAAGTGGCAAAGGTATACAGTGTTTGAGAAATTGAAAAAGGAAAACCAAATAACGCTTCATGATAAATAAGCAAAGGTGAGTCATTAGTGGAGATAAAACGTTCCCCCATCCCCCACAGAGGTTGTGAGAATTCGCAAGTGAGAGAAAGGCGGGGGCAGAGCCAGACACAGGGTAAGGCACACTAGTTATTACTTAGTATTCGTATTATTAGCACTGGCGCATGTGTAATAAACATGATAAATAGTAGTAATGACAATAATGCAGCAGGCTTGGTGGACAAAATCTTTTGAAACAGGTTGTTCAAGGGGACATAACAGAAAAGATAAAAGGCTGGTAACTATATTAGATGAGCTCTCCAGACCATGCTATAGCTTTCATAGTCACTGATCCATCTTGACAGAGTGGAGGGGGGAACAGGGGCTTGGGGTGGGTAAGAGGTAATGGGAGCTGGCCTATAAGGGGGTTCCCATAAAAAGGACCACCAGATTCTCTGCCCTACTTGTCTTTTGTCTAGATGCCCTCCTGTGCAAGCTTCTCCTCCTATTTTCCTTTAATGTCTTTTAAATATAAGCTTTACAGGTAAGGAGAACCAGCTTGAGGTTAAGCTTTATGGAATGTGCACCCCAAGAAGCAGTAAATTCTGGATGGTATAGTTCTCACTCACATAAGCATGCAAGTTAGAGGGACCTGATATATACTTATTCACAGACCATTCTGTGGCTGGCACTCTCTCAGCGCTTTATTTACATCATCTAATTGAATCATCCTGTCTTCATTGAGCCTTGAAATAAACCAAGGGTTCAGAGAGTGGGAACCATCCCTATTTCATAGATGAGGAAACTGAGGCTCAAAGAGGTTATTTGAATCAGCTTGTCTTACCCAGGTCCAGACACTTTCCCCTAGACCAGAAAGCCCCCCAGGAGCCCGCAGGCCCTCTGCGAGTGGGTTTGGGATTTCCACTTCTGGCCTGAGCACCTGAGTGAAGATTTATTCCCGGCTACAAGACAGGACAGGACAGGACAGGACAGGACACACAGACTCCCTGGTGGAAGATGAGAACTGGGGCAGCTGAGGCCAGGAGTCAGGTAAACCATGGATAGTAGGGTGCCCTACAGTCGTCCGAGGAAAATGCACCTCCTTCAGAACCAGCCTCAAAGGTTGTTTGGTTTTAAAAACAATCATGCTTTTGATTTTCAAAAATAATGCATGTTTGTTGGAGAATTTAGAAATGCATAAAGAAAATAAAAATCACTTGGGACCTTCCAGTTCTTTCTTCTATGTAAATCTGTGCAAATTATCTATCTATCTATCTATCTATCTATCTATCTATCTATCTATCTATCTATCTATACACACACACACACATACACACACATATGTTCCAATTTAGTAGTGAGTACACTACACATACTATTTTATAATTTACTTATTGCTTAAAAATATATCAGAACACTTTTCAATGTAATTAAGCACTTTGCTACAACATAATTTTTAATGCCTACAAAGGTGTTCCACATATGATTATTCTGGGTTTTTTTTTTGTAAAGGTTTTTAAGCTGCATTTTAAAAGTCTTAATGGCACTGTCTTTTCTGATCATCAAGAGAGATGGCTAGATATTTACAGAGTGTGAGACAGTATAGGGACCCAGGGGTATTCCCTGCAGAGACCCCAGGGGAGTGGAAGATACAGGCCGACATGGAATGGAAGATGGTGAACTCTTAGTCACTGAGCATGTACCAGCAGATTCTGGTTTTGTGTCCCCTCTCCAACTCCCCGCCAAAGCAATGTCCCTTACCTGTACTGGCATAGCCCAGAGGTTTGGGCACAAGAAGAAAAACCACATCAGCTGATTGGTGTCAATGGCAACCAGGTTACAGATCTGCCCAGCAGTCATTTCTCCCATGGATAGGTTGGAGGTGGACAGGTGCATAATTTTATTGTAAATCTTGGTCTAGAAATGAGAACAGAGTGTTCTACATTTGTCATCATTGTCATCCTAGTCACCAGCCCAGATGCCTGCCATATGTCTATAATGTGTCAAGGGCTTCTCAGACATTCCCACTTTGGAGCACAGAGCAACCCTGCATCATTGTTCCAATTTCACAAATGAGGTAACTAAGGCTTGGAGAGGTAAAGGGCTTTGATGACAGATCAGACAAATCAGAGAGGGAGATTTCAAGTGAGGAATCCATGCCAGCATGGCATGGCAAGCCTCTTCTCAGACAAGCAAGACTTCTCCCTTGGGGACAGGACTTAATTAGCTCTTAAATCTTAAAAGCAGATCTTCATGTTCTTGATTTACCAGAGGCCAGGGGAGAGCACACTTCAGAGCCATAAAAATGATGGAGTGGGGCAACCATCTGTTTTAGTGTGGCCATCTCCAACCGAGGGAGGGTAATGCTCTGAGGCCAAGTCCTGTCTTAACTGAACCTTGAAATAAAACCAGGGTTCACACTGTGAACGTCTTATGTGAAATATGACATATGCGTGTCAATCAGCTCCGGCAGCATCCCAGAGTCCAGCCACCCTGAGAACCTTGCTCTGCCTCCCCCCAGGCAGATGGGAACAACCAGAGTAATGGTTCTCCATGAGCTCTGAACCTAAAACCTCTACGTGCAGAGTGATTGTACCTCCCAGAAAGATGACAATTTTCAGGCTATGCGCTCTTGAAAAAGTTGAAATGCTTTCCTGTCTTAACTGTCCTTGGGATGCCTGCTCTCAAATGAAATTTTATCATGCATTCTGTTGTAAGGCTAATTCCCAGCCCTTAATACATCTTTTGTGTAAACCCAGGCTTTTCTGTGGGTCAGATTTGCTTAAAGCATAAACCTATTCTATGTCTTTTTGTAATTTTATATAGACCATAGATAAGGCTTAAAATAATGGCAATAACATTTTTGGGCAAATCATGAACATCCTGGGTTATGTGAAATTGGTCTTCAAAGAATAATAAACCTAGTGAAGCAGAAACATAGACTCTACCAAAGTAAGCATTATTAAAGATCAGGATACTAGAAATACACAACCATCCGATAGCTAGAATGTAAAAAAAAAAAAAAAAAAAAATATATATATATATATATATATATATATATATATATAACAAGAATTTTGATTAATAACTTTTCATGCAAGAAATGTGATTATTCTCAAACTCACGAAGACACAGACCTTTATCTATACTTTTCTGTAAATCTCTGACAGAGAGTTTTCTAATTCGTTTCCATAATTGATGCTAGAATTTCCTTTTGGTGGCATATGAATCACTCTCTCTTATTAATGCAAAAGATTCAGACAGTTTGATAAAAACAATTACATGCTAATACATTAAAAAACCATTTTTGGCTCTTTTAGTATAATTGGAAAATACTGGGCCAGAGTGCGAGTTATAGATGACTTACAAATCGAAAGTAGGTTTAATTACAAAACTGTTTGACTAAAAAATTGGCTGTTGTTTGTGGTGGTGCATGCCTGCCTGTCACTGGAGGGGTCTGCGCAGGGGCTGGGATTTTCAGAGAGGTTTTCTGAACTGAGCAATAGCTTGGTTCCTCCTAGTTCTGAGCCCCTATGAATCTTAGAGGGTCTTGGATTTTCCTGGGCTCTTTCCATCATTCTCACCTGATGACATTCCTGAGGAAATGGCTCTGCTTTCTCAATGAAAAACCACTGAGGATGGCAGTGTTGTCATGTACTGCTGCACAGCTTGTGCACTACACATTTTTAGGGGGTGCCACCCATACACACACATGTAGTACACCAAGACAACCGGAGTCTGGGTCCTGACACTGTCCCTAGCCCAGGCTGTCCCCTGCTTCTCTTAGTCCCTTTTCTGCAAAGCCTCTGATCCTGGCTCCCCGAGGACCAGTCAATGTTAATGATTCTGAGGAACATTTTTGAAGAATGAGGTGGCTTTGGGATCTAGTCACAACTTCCTAGTGTTTTACTGACGTCAGAGGAATTGCTGGATATGGTGGAATCTGGAGTTGTCCCCCAATAGCCAATCTCTCCTTTTCACAAGAGGAATTTCCAGTGGGTATATATGGCTTTCAAGAATAAAGATCACACTTTTTAACCTCTCTAGGTAGGGCCATGTGGGGAATTTCTCATTAATGAGATGGAAGAGAATATGTGCAACTTCTGTATTATGATTTTAAAAGAAGGCAGCATTCCCTCCTATTGGCCCATCTTTCTTCTGCTGGTTTAAATGTAGACACAACAGTGGCAATTTCAATAGTCATCTTAAACCATAAGACAAAAGTAATTGTGAGAAGACTGGCAGAGCAACACTGCAGAAAGAACCAAGGTCTCTGATGATTGTGAAGCTGCCATCCCAGCCCTGTGAAAAAGAAACTTCTCTCCTATGTATACCACGATCATACTGGGTCTCTCCATGCCAACAGCTGAACCAAAATTCTCATAAAAACACTGGGACTTAGACAACTCTCATCACTACCTTGCGTAAAGGGATCCTGAATCGTCCTTGACTTTGCTCATCCTTCTAACTGACTCTGAGAAGGAAGGAACCTGTGGGAGGCAGGAGCAAGAAGCTAGACCCAAGGTACCTATCAGACCAGAAAGGTCTCTCTCATTATGACCCAGTAGGTCTTAGAGGCTCTCCAGTCCTGGTGGTCAAACATGTTTCCCGTTTTGCACCCAAAGAAGACTGTCTGGTAGCAGAACTCTGAAACAGTATCTAGAGAAGGATCCTGAGGCTGGATTTGCATTCAGCAGGAAAGAGTGCTGTGATCGATTAGTGATGTCTGTCCCATTCAAGGCTGGAAAATGTGGAGGTCTAAGGGCTGACATCTGGGGTGTAATCCAAGGCGGAACCAGGGCTAGAACTACATTTCCCAAGTCCAATCCAAGGCACTTTCCACGATCCCACACTGCTTTGTCAATGGTCATTGTTTCAGAAACACTGTTAAAGAGCCACACAGAAAAATAAAGTCACAGCAGCATTATTCTTGAGTGCCCATGAGGACACATCATGTGGTTCTTATTATGAAGTGAAAAAATAATCATCCAAGTACCTGCATTGCTCCTCTTAAGTTAATTCCGGTTTCAATGGCGACATAGTAGGATGCTTGCAGAAATGTCCTTTGCAGTAGGAGGGCAAGAAACAGAAGCACGGCTAAGACGTAGGCATTAGCAAGGAACTCTTGGGATGAGACAAAATAAACCCCGAGAAATTGTGTCTGTTGGAAAGAGAAGGTCAGAGGTGGCTGTCATTGCAGCACAAAGACCACCATTCATACCCGTTACTGTGCCATAATGGCCATTATTATAGGACCCTTCATGCTTGCAAAGCCTTGTGCAATTGTTGAGTGAAAAATCAGACTGATAAATCCAACTAAACATTCTTTCAATTACAGGGAGGGCTGCCTATACCCTCTTCATCATCCCTCTTAGGGGAACAGAATGTGGCCCAGTTCTAACCTCACGCTCATAAACATGACTTCCTGCATTGTGGCCACCAGGCTCAGGGGAGATCACTCTGAACGGAACGAGAATAAATAGAGCGAATCACAGAGCAGCCAACACCAGGAGTGCTAGAACATTAATCCCATGATGTCTGTTCTCTGCCATAAAAACAGAATCGGGGGTGGGGGGAAGCCTGGTTAGCTCAGTTGGTTAGAGCGCGGTGCTCTTAACAACAAGGTTGCCAGTTTGATCCCCACCTGGGCCACTGTGAGCTGTGCCCTCCACAACTAGATTGAAACAACTATTTGACTTGGAGCTGATGGGTCCTGGAAAAACACACTTAAAATAAATAAAAGTTAAAAAAAAAATCAGAATCAGCTGAGGCCTTGTTGCACACTCACCAACAGCCTGCTCTGTAATAATTTCTGGGCAGAACAGACCAGTGGAAAACATGACACTGTAATGCTTCCGGGAGAGAGACGGGAACTCATCTATCAGCCTATAATAAACTGAAAAGATTTCAGACCCAAGCCTCCCAGACTTGTGGGCTCCCAGGACCTCCTATTAAATTTAAGTTTCCCTTGCTGCACCTTCAACAAGATCTCAGATGATAAGCAGTGGGAAAAAACAAACGTTTTGACTTTGTTGCTAAAGATATCAGGGAACAGCATCATGACTGTTTCCAAATTCAGCATCAAGAGCTCCCAAGAAAATTTTGATCTTGATTAAGTTCATGGCTCCCCAGCAGAGCCCCACCAATATTTCCATGAAGACAGAACTCTCCCCTTTCTGAGACTCTGCTCTGACCTCTGCAAGCTATTTGGAAAGGTGTGGGAGCTGCTGCAGGGTAAAGAGTGGTGGGAAGAAACTGAGGAGAAGTTGCTGAGGGCATGTCCATGACTATGGTCAGGCTGAGTGGGGCAGGAGTCCGAGTGGAGTCCTTTTCTTAGAGTCAGAAAGTCCTGGATCCTGGATACAGGGCATCCTGATGGGAGAAAAGATCTTGCCTCTCAGTTCAACAGGGCCCTGTAAACCAGCCCTCCGTGCTCTGTGGAGCTAGTCCTGCTTACCACTGTCTCTCCCTTGCTCCGTGGAACAGCGATCTTTCCCTTTTGGGGACAGCAGGAAGCAGACACAGTAAGACCATGGAGGGATACACGCAGGACTCTTAGATGAAGGCTGACTGAGGCCTGAAGGCCCCGACTCTTTGTCATTTGTCAAAGTACCAGAGGGAGAAGGTAGTGGGTAAGAGTGGGCTGGAAGCAGCAAAATGGACCTTAACATTGGGCTGCAGTGTTGCGGAGGAGCCAGGGGCAGGACACAATATTTATCAGGTGCAGAACTCCATCCTCATAGAACCGTAGTGGGAAGGGTATCGGTATTAGCCCAGTTTTATACACGAGGAAACGGAGTTTCAGCACAGCTAAGTGGCTGGCCCCAGGCCACATGCTGGTCAGGGAGAATATATGAACATGAACCTGTGTGATGCCCAAAACTCTACCCCAGACCCACGGCCTAGACCTCATCCAGCCTTTTGACCTTGAGTCTCTTACTGTCAGCTACAAGCTTATGAGTTGTCGGGGACAGAAACATGCTCATGTGGCTGGTTCTGAGTAAAAAATGAATGTACGAGGGCTTGGGAAAACCTGGTCCTGTTTAATTCGCCTTGGAATCCTGCTCTATTGTCCTGGGCAGAGGCCCAGCTCTGGAGAATGGAGTCCGTTATTTTAAAGCAACAAAGTACATCATGGAAATGCATCCCAAAGGAAATAATATAACAAGGAGATGGCTGTATATTCAAAGATGTTTTATCTTTGGATTAGAGCAGGACAGAGTGCAAAAATCCATGTAAATGCCCAACCGTAGGAAATGGTCAGGTGTATTATGATACTCATGGGAATTCTATGTACCCAAGGACATTGATCATCATGAAAGCTCTTGAGCAGCGTGGAATGCCACGCGTGTGCTGTGTTACAATGATCAGAAAACACATAGGCTGGAGAATGAGGGCTGGAAAAATCAATGGATCATAAATGTTGGTTAGGCTATGGATGGTATTTGCTAAATGCATTCATCAATATTTGTACATTTTTAACAAGGCAACAGATTCTTTTTTTGCAGCTCTAAAGGCAAAGCCTGGACCCCTTCTCCCTGCAACGCATACACCCAAGAGTCACAAACTTTATTTCTATTGGATCAACAATTTTGTGACCTGTTAAAATAAAAATCTCTGTGCAGGTATAAGTTATTAGGTCGTTATCTCATCTCTCTTCAAGGAGACAGCTTAAAAATGATGGCATCCAGTATAGTTAAGTTCTGAATAAGGAGAGGGACTAGATTAGCCAAAGAGGGTTGGGGTGCTGCCCAAGGATGGCAGGCCCGGGTGAAGCCTAGTGAGAAGAGGGCCCTGGGAAGCTGTCAATGGGTGTGAGGGCACTGGCCACTGCCCGGCATCCCGAAGGCATCATGGCAGGAGAGAAAAGTCCAAGGACCTACAACTTGACATTTGGTGGAAGGTAAATGCTTTGGAAGATCAGATGCCCCAGTCTCACATTTCTATAATCTCTCAGGGAATAAATTGTTTGTTTCCAGGGATTTCCTAGTTGTGCTCAGTAAGTATTTTTTAAATTACTCAATGCATATGATCTCCATCCCCTATCTACTTTCTATAGAAATTCTTACACATTTCCTCATTTTGCCCTTGAGCCAGGCAAGGCCTGCAGAATGTAAGTGACTGCTGAGGAGTATAAAGCTAGTTTGTGGCAGAGGTGCACCTAGAACTAGGACCTGAGCTCTTGATTCTACAGTTCTGCTCCCCCAATACCCCTCCCTGGCCAGAGGTATGACTGGAAAGACTCCCTTCCCTTGTTCTCTGGAGCTTAAAGGAGAGGTGGTCCCTTGGGCTCTTGCTTCCAATTTTGGCAGGGGCCAAAATGTGGACTGCCCATAGGTCCCAGACCTGGATGGCCATGGGTGAAAACAATGAGGAGTATCTTTGACCACGCATGGACCGATACACCCACCCACTCATCTGTCTACAACCATTTGACATGGTGTTATAGCACCTAGACTTTGGGGCAGCTATATCTCAGTAAGAGCCCTGACTCATTATATATTAGCCATGGTGTCCTTAGGTCACTGCTGAACTTCTCTGAGCCTCAGTTTCCTCACCTGTAAAATGAGGTCATGAAGGGTTTCTACTTCACGGAGTTGTTGTGAAGATTCAATGTAACAGTGCAGGTTTAAAAAACGAGTAAGTGTAAGCATTCAATAAACGCTAACTTCTGCATTATTTGTTGAAGAATCATTTCTCTTGTGCATCCCGGGTGTCAGGCATGGAGCTGGGCTCACAGAGGTGGGACAATGCAGTTCTTGTCTTAGGGGACTCAGGGTCAGTCCAGTAAGGAGACAGGGCTGCTTTGATGGTACAAGCATAGGATATTATGGGAGCACAGAGGCAGCGCATCTAATTCAACCAGAGGAAGGCTTCCTGGAGGAGGTGACATAATTTGAGCTGAGTCTTGGTTGCTGAGAAGGGGTTAGTGAGGTAAAGGGAGGCATGCCCGGCCAGAGAAGCTGCCGGGATGTTGTCATGAAGAGATGAATCCTCACACTGACATGACAAAGTCACAGAAATACATGCACATTCACAAAGTCACCCATAGGGAGAGTCACAAATACAGGCACCCAAGTGGGGACATGGACACACATGGAAAAAGACAAACCAAGAGACACAAGGACAAACAGAAGGATCCACATACAGAATCATAAGCAGTTCCCTGGAGAATTCGTTCAGAAACAAACACATACACACTCACAACCCTACACACGTTTTCCCGCTGAGATTCAGAGGCCGTTCAAAGCTTTGGCCCTGAGATCACACTCAGAATGTTCCTTCTTTCTCTGCTCAGCTGACAGCCTAGAGGAGTGCTGGCAGGTTTCAGACACCCGCAGTTCTTTGTGATTCCAATTTCATCACCCTTCAGACAGATCAGTGGCATCCATGGCAGGTGACAGATTGTGGGTGGGGGTAGGGTGGGGCTGGGGGCTGGAAAGAGATATATCATGGGCTGTGCCCAGCCTGGGTCACAGCTTTTTCTGGGGGAGTGGCAGGGGGACAGGAGAGTCAACGATTTGGCAGGCCATGAGACACTTCCAATAATTAAAGAAATGAAAAATGTTTGTCCTTGCAGATGCCAAGGGTGGTATGATTCTTGCCAACTGCCAGTGTCCTGGAAAGGGAAGAGAGGACAGGGCAGCCACTGACGATGAAGTAAACAGTGGTGCCTGCCTGTGCCTGCCTGTGCCGCCTGAAGCTGGGTAAATACAGGCTGAGTGGAAAGAAGGTCTTTCTCACCGAGAGGCTTGTTAAACACTAACATGCAGCTAGAACCCTCCCCTCCTTGTAGCTTCATAAAGACCAGAATAGCTCCTGTCTCTCTGGGGTAGAGCTGCTGCGAGGAAGGGGGATCAACCAAATGACCTCAATAAATGACCTCTTTCTCCTGTTTTCTGGGCCCAGAAGCCCAAATGAGAATTAAGTCATATCCCAGGCAACCGCAAGAGTGAAGATTCTCTGTTGCTGATATTAGAGACTATATTTACTTTCAACTCTTGTTTCTATGTCTGTAATTTGCTGATTGTATTTGGGCCGCAAGGAACAAATATTAAATCTGGTAAGGCCTGCTGCCACTGAGGCAGGGCCATCTGTCTCGGGGATTTATGTGCTGACAAGTAACTAGGACAAGAGCATTCCAGTGAGAGGGCAATAAAGCCCAGGGTTGGTGTATAAATAAAAAGAGAAGTCAAAACTAACATTCAGAGGAACTAACATATTCTAAGTGCTGTTCTCACATCTCTTTGGTGCATCCTGCCTCAGAGCTGTCTCCTGAGGAGAATCCCACATGATTTTTGGGAAACATAAGAAAAAGACAATGCGGACAAGCAGATAAGGGCTCTAGCCTGTGTCACTTCCTCCTAATATTAATAACTGGCTCCATGAAGTTGTGGGATTACCAATGTAGAGTATTCTGGGATCACTTATGGTCAGACTTAAGCTAAAAGGTTGAACAGTCTTATGGAAAAGAGAAGCGGTCTTTTCCCCCTCTCTTTTTGGGCCAGGTAAAGTTCACAGACTCAAAAGCCAGAGAAGGCCTCAAAAGCCATCAAAGTCTAAATAAGCAAAAAGAGTCCTCACATACTTGATTAAGCAAGAAATCTGCCCATCTTAGCCCGGTCAACTCCTATTCATCTGTTAAGGCCCCATTTAAATAACCCTCTCCTCTATGAACCTATCATGGCTGAGTGAATCACTTCCTCTTCCCAGAGTTCTCTGTATATACCTAAGTGTATGTAGTATGTAACACACGATATAAAAATATCTTATTTAGATTTTTATCTCCTCCATTGGCTATCACAATCCTTGGATCCAGAGGTAATGGCTCGATAATAATAATAATAGTCAATTTAGCATCATGATTGTAAGTGTAAGATTAAGAGACTTGGGTTCAAATGCTGACTTTATCACTAACTAGCTGAGAGAACTGATAGAAAATTACTTAACCTCTCTGAGCTTCTAATCCCTCATCTGTAAAACAGAAATAAAAGTCCCTATCTCATAAATTATATGATGTGAATCACATCTCAATAAAACTGGTACAAAAAAAATAAAACTTACCCAAAGGGTTGTTTCAGAGATTAAATGAGATAACACATGGGTAACTCCTGCACAGTCAGGCATGTATTAAGCAGTCAGATAAGTGGTTGTTACTATTGTGAATAGTCCTTATCATAACCATTGCCTCCGTCGTCCCACAGCCTAACCCAGGTCTGGCACATACAGTAGTAGGATTCAAGAAACGTTTGCTGAATAAATCAAATGGACTCGGAGTGTTTCATATTTCTGACCAAAAGTGCCCAGCTGATTAATTATAACACAGGAAAAAAATTCATATAAACCTCCGGAGGATGAAATGTTATCTGCGATTCTGAAGCCCATGAGATAGATAACATTGCACAAGGGAATATCATAAATTACTAAGATCCCTAATTAGTAATTCTCTGCCTCATTTTTGGATTCTCTGTTTGTGGTTAAAAGGTTATAATGATGTTCTTGCTGGGAAAATAAAACTGTGAGTCTCATTAGAGATGAAAGGTTTTCCATTTTGTGACCATCTAAACCTAAGTGGCAGCAAAGAAACAGATGAAAGAATTAAGTACCCCACACTACCCCACCCCAGAGAGGATGCTATTGCCCCAAGCAGGGAAAATAACCCCCCAGAAAGATTTTTCTGTGTCTTTTGTCCAACGAATTTCAGTTTGTAGCATCTTTAGAGCTGGAAAGGCCAGTGGATATCATCTAGTCCCGTGAGCGTCAAGTATTTTTAAGACATGAAACTCTTTTTGAAAAGGACAGTTTAATGCAAAGTCCAATGTATTATAACCGGAGCAGCTCTGCATGAATTTTGGAGTGGGGGGAGAAAAAGCCCTGTGCCTGGAGCTTTCCTAGTCCCCTACCCCCAAGATGCCCCTGTAGAACTTGGAGTGCTATGCATATACAGAACTGAGGAAGCCAGATCCCTGAAAAGGTGTTTAGAGTCTATGAAGATGACAGGACCTAAAAGCCAATACATCACAAAAGCCCTAGACACTGGCTAGTGCACTTCCTGCAACTTCCTCAGTGACTAAATAACTGGGAGAGGTACGATGGTGGTAATGGTGTGGAGAGGAGAGCAGGGCACCAGAAATCCTCTCGGGGCACAAGCTCACCTCTTGACATTTCTCTTGACAGGATGCAGAGCATCTTTGGAGGGGGATATAGCCAAGGGCTTTGTGCGTGTGTTAGCAGCTGCCCTAGTTCAGCCACAGCTCACACATTTCAGTCTCTGGCACATTCACACTCACTAGAGAAAACCTCCCAGAGGTTTGCCCTGCTCTCCTCCTGGGTGACCTACCTTGGGCTGGAAGACGCCGTTCTCTTTCCCGAGGTGGTCCACGATTCCAAAGATGCACAGGGGCCCCGCGAAGCCCAGCAGGTCGGCCAAGATGCGGAAAGTGCTGCTGAGGACCAGGCGTCTCCCAAAGGAATGGCAGAGTGCCTGCCAGATGGCCCGGGCCCCCTGTGGGCTCTGTGTGTCCTTCTGCTGCCCAGAGAGACCCACAGTCAGGTCAGAGTGGCTGAGGGCCCGTTCAGAGCCGGGCCCGGCATCCCAGGAAGCCCCTGGCTCCTGCTGCCTGGGGACACCCAGTGGCCACGTCTGCTGCAAATAGGGGAACTCCAGGATGAAATGGAGCCCCCAAGGGCACGGTTGGGTGGGCCTTATCAATGCCAACATGGTTCAGATGGGGAAACTGAGGCCAAGAGCTTGATCGACGTCACAGAGCTGCTCAGGTACTATGTGATGAGCATAGCACTGTAGTGAGAGTGATATATGCCACACTCACTTGTTACCACCTGCCACTGTAACCGCCTCAGTGTTTCCCCACTGTGCTAGGGCAGAGGCAGCAAAGGAGCACTGTACTGGGAGTCAGGTCAGCTCTGTCATTTGTCAGCTGTGGGCCAGCTCTGGGGAGGTCATGGCTTTTCTTGGTGCCTTAGTTTCTTCCTCAGTGATATAGGGAGATCTTTGCCTGGCCCAACTCATAGAATTATTGTAAGAATCAGGCCATTAATGACCCTGCTCTCTAAAACGGGTGAAAATCCCCACCTTTACAGTCACTGAGCTCCAGAAGAGCGAGCACAGGGCCTGGGGAATTCAGTGGGGTCACTTCCCTTCTCAGGGCCTCAGTTTCCCCACCTGGACAATGAGGGTGTTAGACCTTAAGAGCCATTGCAACTGTGACAACTTGATGACTCTTTGGTCCTGAACTTGTCCCTGGTTCACTGTGTGACTTAGGGCAAGCCTCCTTCCCTCCTTGGGCCTCAGTTTCCCTGCCTGTCCCACCAGGGGTTTGACCTGATGCTTTCTGAGGTCCCCATCTGTGACTCTCCACCAGAGGGCAGGGAACAGGCCGTGTGGCTGTGCCCACTGACCGCTTGGGCATCGAAGGCCTCGTGGAGCCGCCGGTAGTTGGTGAGCGCCCTCATGGCGATGGGCAGCTTGCCGATGGCTCGGAGATCAATGGGCTTCCTGTGGGCCGTCTTGATGAAGGCGTTCATCCACCAGTAGGTGCCTTTGGACAGCAGGTTCACAAAGGGCTGCAGGAAGCGCACCCCCAAGTCCTGCAGGTCCTCAGGGGGCTTCACCTCCCGCGGCGTCTTGAAGAAGATGTACCTCTGTGGGGCACACAGGCCACTGGGGATCGGTAAGTGCAACTTCTCGCCATTCTCCAGTTTGTCCCAGTGAAATCTGGGGTTATGACATCCCACCCTTGGCCTCTAACAGATGAGGCCATCGTTGGCCTATTTCCAGGAAAAGGAACATCAAAACTGCTTGGCCACCAGCACCGGGGCCTCCTGACTTGTAACTCTTCATTGAGGCTTGCTCTAAATGCCCTGGTTGGGTTCCAGTCGGGTGGGGGAAGAGCAGAGATCTCTCATATACCCTCTTCTCCACAAATCTGAGGACTCCACCATGTTTCATGTACAGCCATGTAGACCCGGGTTTGAATCCTGCATCCTCCACTTAATAGCTAGGTGTTTTTGAACAAATCTCATCTAAAATGTTTCCTCATCTAAAAAGGGGATGGTACTTGCATCACAGGGGTGCTACGAGGGTCAGTTGAGGCAGGGAATGTATAAGACCTTTGTATCCTGCAAATCAACTAAAAGCAGAGGAGTCAGAGGAATGCAAATTAAAGTAGCATTTTACACTCATCAGACTGGCCCGAATTAGAAATGGCTATAACCCCCACTGCTGGCTGGAGGAAGGGAGGGTTGTCTAATTCGTTGCTGGTAGATTACTGCTTTTCTGGAAGGCAACCTGCAACATTAATTAAAACTTAAAACACACAGACCCTTTGAAGCAGCAACTCCCTTCCTTGGACTCTCTCCCATAGAAATACAAGCAGAATACATAAAGACACAAGTATGTTTAATATGCCATTATTTGTGAAGGCAAAAACTCGGCAACAAAGTGAATCCCCATCAATAGGGTAAGAGCTGAGTAAATTATGGCTCATCCACATGATGGAATATTATGCAGCCATTAAGAAAACTAGCCATACCAGGCTTGGAGGGAGTCCTAAGAGATATCTGTCGGATGAGAAAAGCAAGATGCATAAAACTGTGTATGTGATCCCATTTCTATAAAACAAATATTGAGAGAAAAAAACTGTATACCTATATGTTGAGGAAAAAAACCCTGAATAGATACAAGTTTATGGCATTATAGTAATAAAAATAAGCAATGGAAGAACACATACTAGGTTGTTAACCTGGGGAGGAAAAGGTCAGGGAGGGGAGGGTAGAAACCTGAGAGAGGGAAAGGGGGCAAGCAAAAATAACAACAAAACAAAAGATACGTATGCAGCCTCATTTACTCATTCATGTATATGTGTAACTAAATGAATACATTAAAATAAAACACAAGCCGCCCCCCATCAAATAAACTCGGAGAAGCCAGTACCTAAAGCCTTTATTTTCTCTCTGTGGGATTAAACCCAGAATCCTGTAAATTTGGCTAACACATCCTTTCACCTCCTCTACCTCTGGGCCGCTGGGCCAGATGGAATATTTCTCCCTACACTTCTCCCACTGGCCTCAACTCTCCTTTGGGGGTCAGGAAGAAAAAGCTGACTCCTTCTAGGGCTTGGTTAAGAAGCAGGGTGGCGGCCCACACCCCAGGGCAGGACACTGGTCAGAAGCCCCGCTCTGGCCCAGGTGGGTGGCGGGCGGGTGGTGGCAGCCGAGGAGAGGCCTGCTTACCCTCACCCGGATGACGTTCACCTCCACGAGCAGCAGCATCCCATAGAGGACCACCAGCAGCCCCGTGAGGCAGAAGCGCAGCTGCGAGAAGCCGATGTTGTGGTCGTAGAACTTGACAAACTTGATGGTCTTGGTGATGAAGGCCAGGGTCCAGTACACTAGCAGGGCTGCCGAGGAGGGACAGAGAGCACAGAGGATGTGTGTGCACAACTCCTGTGTGTGTGTGTGTGTGTGTGCACTCATGTGTGAGAGTGTGTGGGAGAGGCGAGGAAATGTGTGTCAGAGACGAGGTGTGCATATGAACAAGCAAGTGTTATAGACGTGAGGGTGCACATTTCTGAGTAAAGGGATGCGTGTATGTGAATATATGAGTATGTCAGTTGTGAGATGACGTACATACATTAAAACATTCAGGATAGGCATGCTCAAAAACATTATCTTGGAAGTCAAGCTGGTAACCCTTTATAATTAAATAATAATAAGAAAAACAGGGAAATTATTTCTTGAATTTAGCTAAGCTGTAGGTGCTGTGCCAAGTAAGCACTTTAAACATATGATCTTATTTCTTCCTTACAATAACCTTGTGACAGAAGAAGAATGTCACACACTCAATTTAACAAAGGAATCGAGGCTCAGAAAGATTAGGTAACTGGCACACGGTCACATAGTTATTAAGTGGCAGGGCTGCCCGTGGGCTCCAACCTACCATGGCTTCCTTGTGGATTTCCAAGCTGGGAATACCTTAATGGCCTTTCATCCCAGCCCTTTCATTTTATAGATGAGGAAACTGAGGCCCAGAGAAGAGGAGATGACCTGCCCCAGCTCAAAGCAAGCTAGGAACAGAGAGGGTGAGGGCCTAGGTCCTTGGCCCCCCAGTCCAGAGCCCACTACAGCATGATGATGCCCCCCAGGGGCCCTGGGGGAATGAGGGATACAGGAAAATGAGTCACAGACCTGTGAGGCAGTGTATACAGTGATTAGAGCTGCACTCTGCAGCCAGATACACCTGGGCTCAGATCCTGTGACTTAATAGTTATGTGGCCTTATGTAAGTCATTTAACCCATCTATGCCTCAGTTTCCTCATCCATAAAGTGGGGATAATAGTAGTACTACCTCAAAGGTTGTGGTGAGCAATGTATGGAAAGTATTTAGCACAAGGAGCCTGGCATGCACTGGGTACCCTTTGGACATCAGCTGTTTATATTATCTCCAGATTTCAGGCCTGAGATTATAAATATCAGAAGCTACCAGTAGATTCTATCCTTTCATTTCCCACCATGACCACCCACTAATAAATAACTGTCAGCTGGCAACAACGACAAAACAGCATTAAGTCCCCCTTTAGGGGGTGCTTCAGCACAGGCAGCTCCTTTCCCCCTCACTCCTTAGAGCCATGTGCAGAGAGTCAACCCAAATCCCCTAGAGTTCCTCTCTAGAGGAATCACAGAGAGGAAGGAGACCTTCACCCTGCCCTCCATCCCTAGGTGGGCCTGGACGTGGATGTTGGGGCATCTTTGGGGACAAAAGCTGGGGTCTGCCCCAGCCTGGCTCTGGGCTGGAAGCTAGGTCGGGGCATTGAACTTGCCCAGGAAGGGGCAAATGCCCTCTATCTCAGGTCCTTGGGTGAGAGCACTGGGACAGGGCAGAAACGTCTGCTTTCTGGTCCCAGCCCTCAGGACTGGGAAGATGTCCTCTCAGCTAGGTATGGTCTCCAGGTCATGAGGAACCCCACAGCTGGAGGCCACCCCTCTGCCTCCACACCCACACTCCCCCAGCAGACTCTAACCCAGGCTCTCAGTGACGGTCACCTACTGGGACCAAGACTTGACAATATGCCTCACACTGGTCTTGCCTCTAACACTTAGCAGACACGGTCTGATCTGATCTCCTCAATAACCCTGTGACTTAGGCAGGGACTTACTCTTCCTGTCCAGACAGGGAAACAGGCTCTGAGAGCCCGAGTGTCTTATCTAAGGGCACACAGGGAGTACATGGTGGACCCAGGACTAAGCCCAGAGTTATTTCCACAGTCCCATCCTAGAGTGCTGTGCCGTCGGCCTGCTGCCAGACACAGTAGCCCAGCCAAAGTTTCATGCTTGGCTGAGAAAAGGTGAAAGGAAACCGGGGCTGCTGAGGAGGCTTAAGCTTGGCATTCCCATTTCTCCTGCTTCTTCCCTCCCTTTTCTCTCCCTTGGACCCATATTCTACTCATGATCAATATCTGTCTATTTTACCCTCTACCTTGAATCCATTCATGTCTTTCCATCCCGGTGGCCACAGATGGGTCCAGGATGCCATCACGGCTCCCCTGGACCACCTTGAGAGCCTTTTCATGGCTTCCCCTCCTCCAATGTAACCTTCACAAAGCAATCAATTGGATCAACTATGAACTCAATGCACCCTTGTTCAGAGCAGCAATAGCCAAATGTGGAAGCAACCGAAGTGTCCACAGACAGGTGAACGGGCAAACAAATGTGGTCTATACATACAATGGAATATCATTCAGCCTTAAAAAGGAAGGAAATACTGACACATGCTACAAACATGGGTGACCTTTGAGGATATTATGCTAAGTTAAATGAATCAGTCACTAAAGGACAAAATAGTGTATGATTCCACTAACATGCAGTACCTAGAGTAGTCAGATTCCTAGAGACAGAAAGAATGGTGGCTGTGAAGGGTTGGGGGCGAGGGGAATGGGAGTTACTGTTTACTGGGTACAGAGTTTCAGTTTGGGAAGATGAAAAATTTTGGAGATGGATGGTGGTAATGGTTGCACAAAACTATAAATGTACTTAATTCCACTGAGCTATGTACTTAAAAATGGTTAAAAAGGTAAAATTTATTTTATGTATATTTTACCCCCCCCACACACACACACACTCACACACAAAACCCAATCCTCAGTGGTTTCCCCTTGCCCTTGGGATAAAGACCGGTGCTGGGGATGTGGCCTTCCAGGCCCTGACTGGTACAAGCCCCACCTGCCACTCCAGCCTTCAAAGTTCAGCTCCCTTCTCCTCTGCACATCAGCCCCGGTTTTCTTCCAGCTTTCCTAATGTGCTTGGCCTCTCTTGCCTCAGGGCCTTTGCACATGCTATTCCTTCTCCTGAATCATTCCTCTCTTTTTCCTCCTAGTGAGTTCCTACCTAGACTTCAGTCGTAGCTCAAACATGACTTTCTCATAGGACATTTCCTGAATCTCACCTGGGGCCCCAGAATCAAGGTTATTTTGTGGGACAATGTAAGCCGCATTGTGGTTCACCTTTCTGTGGGACTCTAGAACTTTGACCAGACAGTAGCCTCCTGAGAGGACCAGCTATTCCCCCACGATCACTGCCCTCTATGCCTGCAGCTCATTAAGTATATCCTCTCTTTTCCCTGTTCTAGCACTTCTGGCTCTGTGGAGAGCAAAATTCAATCATAGGGTAATGGAGGGCGTTAGTCTTTGTTCCTTAGAGAAGGACTGGTCCATCCCTGGGTAGTAATTTGTGCTTTCAGGAAAGAACATTATGTGCTTCCTGGAGAATGAGAAAATGAACTCACCAGATGCCCAGACAGGGTGTTTCCGGGGGCACCCGTCCTCGTGACCCTGGTGGTTAATGAGAGGTTCTTTGTGCATGAGAAGCTGCTTCAGACACCGGAGTGGGGAGGCTCTCTGAAGCCTGTATTTAACATCTACCCACCTGCTGCCCCTAGTGCCCCAGCCACATTCACATGGGGCCCCTGGGGTGGAGGGATCACCTGGATGATCTTCATGGAACCCAGTTCCCACCTGACCTGGGAAGGTAGATCTGTGATTAGCTCAGGAAACACCCTCTGCCCCATCATGACACTGTACTATCTCTGGCTTAGTATAGAGTATTCCAAACTCCAGATGTCAACTAGAGCCTGTGACTCCTGAAAATCACAGTCTGACCACAGCCAGATGAACAGCCTGACCTCAGCCACGCACGCTGAGCCCAACACAGAGGCAGACTGGAGGGTTTAAAACTCTGGGCCGCACACAGCCTGAGCATCCTTAGACGTGCAGTCTCCGAAACGGTTAAGAGCCTGCTGGGCTGCCAGACTCCTGGGATCTAAACCTGGCTCTGCCCTTGACTAGTGGGGCGGACTAATGCAAGTCACTTAACCTCTGAGCCTCAGTTTCCTGACCTGCAAAGGGAAATAATAATGGTACCCGCCTCACAGCATTTTTGTAAGGATCAAATGAGTTAATATAGGTAAAATGCTTAGAACAGTATCTGACACACAATAAGTGCCAAACAAGTATCCACTGTTAATATTTTTAACCTGAGTTTCAGTGTTCACATCTATAAAATGGGATAGCAATAGTACCAATAGGGAGATTGTGGGAATTAAGTGAAATAACGCATGTAAGGAGCTTAGCACCGAGCCTGGCACTCAGTACATGCTCAATAAATGCCAGAAGTCATCACTATTGTTCCTGTCTGGGACGCCAGCCATACAGTGTCAGAAGCTCTAAGCTGGCATTCTTTACTGATTCCCTCTAAATGTTGGCAAACACAGTTTCTGGTCCTGTGGCCTTTCTCTTCTCTCTCATGGTGACTGCATCCAGGCTCAGGCTTTAGACGCCACCTACAGCCCTGAACTCCTGGATGTCTGACTCATTTATTTAACTGCCTACTTGATGCTTGAGTTGTATCTCAGCGACATCTCAAACTCGACATGAAGACAGAAAACTTGATCCCCACTCCACCCCAATTCCTACTCCTTTGCCATGTCAGTTATTAACACCACTATTTGCCCAGGTGCTCAGACCCAACGCCTAGGAGACTTTCTTGCTCCTCTCCTGGCCCCTGGCCTCATCTCATCCTTCCTCCCCTTGCTCATTTGGTTCACGCACACTGGCCCCTTTGCCAAGTCTGTTCCTATCAGAAGGCCTTTGCACTTGCTGTTCCAGCTGCGTGGAGCATTCTTCCCCAAATATATGCTCACCCTTCCCCATTAGACAGCAGCATCTCCATCACACTCCACCATTTACTCAGTTTTATTTTCTTCATAGCATCATACTACTTGTTTGTTTGTTTATTTATCTAGTGACTTTGCCTCTCTAGCTCCTCCACCAGACTCTATGGTCCACGGGGGCAGGGAATTTTTTCTTCTCTACTTCTGAACCTCGAGCACTAAGAAGAGTGCCTGGCACTGAGGAAGTCCTCAGTAAACATTATCTGAAGGAATGAATGGAGGTACCTATCCCTCCCCTCCCCCCCCGCCCCGCCTCTTCCCCTCCCCTACCAATCAGCAGCTTGGGGAAGTTGGAGGTCTCAATGTTGTGATAGTAGACCACGGAGGTGACAGCAGCCATGAACGCCATCCCGGCCGGCATGTATAGGTGGAGATGGCGGGATTCAGTCACCCTGAGATGGGGGAGAGAGAGAGAGAGAAAGAGTGAGAGAGAGTGGATGTAGATGTGCTGAGTATCCCATCAGAGCCGCCCAGGCCTCGGGCTTAGGGCTCAGCACACAGTGGGGCCTCCAGGACACATGTGCAGCTCCACACCATGTGTTGGCAACTCTGCCCAGCACCCCCAAACATGCCTGTTAACTAGGGGCCCAGGAGTTCACACAGAGATGCTTTGAGACCTTGGTGCTCAGGCTTTGGAATTCACAGCCTTCTCTCCCTAGGTTCATGCTTACAGAACATGGCATAGGGAAGCCAGCCTTGATAGTTGCAGCTGCAAAGGCTCTGGCCTGGAACCACTGCTTTGGGAGTGAATACAGCTTGGTCTCTGTCCCTGAGGTCCTCTGGGCAGTACAGGAGCCTGTATACCACAACTGTCTTAGGGACAGTCCCATTTAACAAGAACGGCATAAGTCAGCATTGGCACCCCTGCCCAGGTGGTGTAATGACGCTGATAGTCAATATTTACTGAGCATTTACAGTGTACCAGGCACTGTTTGAAGCACTGATGTATGTTAGCTGACTTCATCTTTGGTACTCTTTGTCTCCTCATTTTGTGGTTGAGGAAACTGAGGCATAGAAAGGTTAAGCAACAAGCTCAAGGTCACTGTCTTTGTCTCCTCCCTCGGGATGGGGATGGAAGCAGTCAATACTAGCTCATCCACTCCCCAGTTTAACTTAGAGGCCTCGGTGCGTGAGCTCTGGTTGGGTGATAATACCCATAGGGAGCCAGAGCTCTCTCCCAGATCTCAGGCTTCCCCACGACCGGTGAGGAATCTCACCTTACTTGGCCCTGATCATGCCCTTCCAAGGCTCCCTTCTGTAGATAGCAAAATCCACAGCCTGCCACCAAAGGTCCAATGATGGGGCCTCAAACCATTGTTCTAGCACTGTCAGCTTGCTCTTTCTACTGAAGCCACACTGGGACTCCTGCCATTGCCAGAATGCCTCCTCCTGTCTCAGTGCTGCTCTTGCCTGCTCTGTTCCTTCTATTCAGCATGCCAAGAGTCCCTGCCCTTGAGAAGCTGACAGTAGGGAGGGGGCAACCAAGCTGAGTCTTAACTGTCTGACCAGACAGTCTAGGGAAGCCATACAGTAGATGGACAGAAGACTGAGGGCACAAAGGAGGGGGTGGGCAACCAGGGAAAGCTTCACGGAGGAGGCAGCACTAGGCTGGACTTTCAAGGATGAACAGGAGTTCAACAGAGACGGAGTGGGAGAGCCATGGCTCTGAGGAGAGCCATGTTGGAAACCCAAGTGGTCTGGTGGAACTAGGGTGGAGGGTGCCGGGTGAGCTGTTCACTAAATAGCATGCTCCTCTCCTTCCTTGCACAAGTTTGCTCCAGTAGCAATGCACCAAGCCCCAGGGAATGGATGGTGATTGGTTCAAGCCGCCATGCAATTCCATACCCCTTTGCCAGTGATTAGTCTAAGGGTGGTCATATCATCCAATAGTGGACATTGAGATGTAAAGAAAAGCCTGCAGAGGACAATCTCTTGCATAAGGAAGAGGTATATGGGGAGCATGACCCCTTTGCCCTTGCCTGAGTGATACCCGCAGCTGGGCAGCCATCTTGTGACCATGGGGGAAGATATGGCCGACATGCAGAGGATGACGTAGAAAGATGGGAAGAGGCTGGGTCCCTGATGCCATCACTAAACCACCACACCAACTGAAAAAGGCGACCTCCAGATTTCTTGTTAAATGAGACCATAAATGTCAATATTCTTTAATATTTGATTAGTGGATATTCTCAGCAAAGTACTGATACAGGAGGAAAAGGCAATGAGTCACTAGTGGGGATACTGGAAGCAATCAGCACCCTGCCCAGTGGTCTTGCCTCTGTACTCTTTGAAATAATTTTGAAAAATTCTATGCCGTTTCACACATTTTTAAAGTGACATCTAAAACGTTATATCAAGTTTAAATAAATTCGTTTTTTTTGCAATTGGAGGTAGAAATGATAAACATTTTATAAAATGAAATAAGATGAGGAATAACCATAATTGAAATAAATATTTCATGACATGACTTCATAAAATAGGTTTTGGCTGCTTTACTGAATAATATGCACTGAGTTAGGTAAGAAATTACCTAACTCAATAAACGCCAGAAATCATCACTATTATTTCTGTCTGGGACCCCAGCCATACAGTGTAAAAAAAAATTTATATATGGGCTTTGTCCAGTGTATGTGGCCTGGGAAAACATTCCCAGGCCACATACACTGGAAAATATTTTTTAAAACATTCTAGTTATATATTTTTTAAAAATATTTCCTCATTAACCTATACCACTCTGGTTGTTCTGACTTCAGGACATCACATACAGAAATAATACCCAATGGAAGGCAGGAAGCCCTGCAGGTTAAAGATGCCTTGATTAATTAACCCTAAACTAAACTTGAGTTTGAAGACTACTGCTTTAACCAGCCTCACTCCCACCTGTCCCCTAGATTTCCAGGGTGGTCTGCAAACCCAGGCAGGGGTGGGTTGGGGTGCCACAGGGCAGGGTCTGTAGCTTCTGCTCGCTTCCAATGCCCCTCTCTCATGCTTGCTTGTCCAGGGGTGTGGGCACACAGATGGAGGCCAGCAAAGACCAGGTGACAGGTATCCAGTTCAGGAGCTGACCTGCCTGCTGGGGAGGAGATGGCAGTTTGCAATCAGCTGGAGAGGTCTGGGATACAGGTGCAGCCCACAGAGGAGGGGCTGCTGGAGAGCCACAGGAAGGAGTCTTCAACTTGACTATTCAGTTTCCCACAGTCTAGGAATGTACTATCTGCGCAGGGCTCTGCCACTCCGTGCTCTGCACCCTCTGTGCCCTAATTTCAGTCCTTTCAGAACTGTGAAGCATGCAAGGGGATTATGATGCTCATTTCCTAGGTAGAGAAAGTGAGCTGCACGGCTTGTCTAAGTCCCACAGCTGGTATATAGGTAGCAGAAGCACTGGCCGAAGACCCAGGTCTACCTTCCCCATAGGCAGAGTGTCTTCCTCTCTGTCATTTGCTAATTATAACCCAGTGAGTATTTCTAACCTGGGGGCTCACAAGGCATCCTCCCCCTTCTAGCATTTGTGTGCTTTGGAAGGGGTGTTGAGGATGGGGGGTGGGAGGAGGAATTGTCACCTGTTAGTTATGTGGCAGTATGCATTCTGGGCTTCTTGCTGGTCTGGGGACTTTGATAATCCAGAAGAGTCCCAAGGCAAGCAGTCATCGCAGAGATAACTGCTGAAGCCAGGATGCAGGAACGTTGGGAGTGGAAGGGTGAGGGAGTGTGTGGAGAGGTGGGAGATCCCATCCCCCTACTGTCCAGCTGCAGGAGCCAGGCCTGTCAGGAGTGGAGTCTGGGCATAGTCTGATTCCAGTTCAGAGGGGCTGGACCTTAGATATTTAAGCCAAATACCCCCGCCCTCCTCCACCCCCTCACCCAAGCAGTCGCAGAGTCTTACTGATTCTTCCATTCTTCCTTAGTGACATGACTGCTTCACCCCCTACTCTTCTGCATCCCTAACTGCTGACACACCGTTTCTGGCTGCTCTTATCTTTCACCTAGACTGCAGCAATCACCTCCCAAGTGCGGTTACTACCTTTAGCCTCTCCCTGCCTCCCTGTCCTGGACACTGCCTAGGAGTCTCACCTAAAAGTGCGGTGCTGATTACATCTCTCTTCTGTTCCAAACTGCTGATAAAATCCAACCCAAACACTCAGCCTGGCATTTGAAGCCCTCCTGGAGATGCCCCTAACCCAATTTCTAAGTCTCAGCCTCCATTGCTCTCCTCACTCCCCTGTTGTGATTCATGCTTCAGCCCTGCTGCACTGATCCCACCCCACCTACTTTTCTAGGTGGTGCCTTTGTTCCTACAGGAAGAGCTGATTGTGAGGACCCCTGATGCCAGGCTGAGGAGTTGGGACTTTATATACAATTGGGAACCAAGGAAAGATCTTAAACAAGAGTTGTTTTTCCCCCAAGAAGAGAACTCCAGCAGCTTGCAGAAGAGGCTGGGCATCTTCCACAGGAGTTAGGGCACTCTAATAAGCTCTAGAGTGATTTCTCTGGGTCATGGCATACAGATCCAGGTTCCCTTCACTCTGCTGCACTGACATCAGGCCCTGGGTCTCACTTGTGTCCAGTGCATGGCACAGAGAGCTTGGCACACAGGAGATGTTGGGTAAACAGTTGCAGAATTTATTAGTAAATGATACTGGCTCATGGAAAGCAGGTGAGCGGGGGTCTCCCTGAGCCTTTCAGGAAGTTCCCTGGACCAGATCCACTCTCCTGCATTCTCAGAGGGCAACTCACCCATCAGACAGGATGCCCTCCGCGATCTCACACACCAGGACAAAGAGCAGCATGAAAGTCAGGATCCAGCGCAGGTCGTGCCCAGGAAAGTGGAGCCACGTGCTGTGGTGGATGTGTACCTTGGAGCTCTGACTGCCCCATCCTGGAAGGAGAGACAGGAAGAGGGGAGATGCCTGGTGCACTGGGAGGAGAGTGCATGAACCCCAGGAGGGTGCTTAGGTACTAGGTCCTTGGTGACAGTGAGGAGTGTACCTATTTGAACATCTGTGCATGAAAATGCCCACGTCTGGTACACACGAAATAAATGTCCAAGCATGAAGCCTAGACGTTCCCAGAACCACCTTTGCAGGTATCCATTTTATATGCTGATCTCTTGTATGACAACTTATCCGAAAATAAACCATTTGTTTGAGAATGGAAGTGTAAATGCTGGTATAATTTTTGACACACACATGAGCATATATTGCATATGCTTGCATCCTATTTCTAATTGTTTTTGTCAATAACTAGCAACTCTTTGCTTCTGCAGCATCCTTTTCTTTTTAATTTTATAACAATCTGTCCTTTCTTCCCAAAATCTGTATGTGAATGTTAAGATTTGCTTTTTTTCTTAGAGTGAATTAACACATTATGGGGAGGTAGGGGACACCCTATGAGAGGAGAGAGTTAGCCAGCTTGAGAGATTCAAAGTCTTGAAGAGAGATGAAGGGGACCCAGTGAAGCGTTACCCACGATTGTCCCGGCAGTGGCACCCAACTTTGCAGAGGGCTTTCAAGCAGGGGCGCTGGGGGCCGCTGGCATCCACAGGCAGGGGCTGCTCTGCACGGAGCCTGAGAACTTGCGCTCTGGAGTCCGGATTGGGTAGCAGGGGAAGGGGACCAAATCTCTAAATCCTGCCTCTCCTAGCCCAGGGCAGTGGGACCCTGTAATTGTTCGGGGCTACTGACCACTGTCTGACTCAGCCCCAGGGAAACACAGAGGTTCCATCCCCGCCTCTGAGGCACAGGCTGCACCTCTTCTGGGCCCAGTTGCGGCTGACTGGGAGGGTGCCTTGGGGGAGGGGTGACCCGGCTCCCTACGCAGCTCCAAAGAGGGTGCAGCCCGACCCCTCCCGACCTTTCCAGGGCGTACAGAAACCTCTGCTTTCCCCTTTCTCCATTCCAGCCGGACCCTGAGATGGCAAAACTTGGGGGAACCCAAAGTCAGGGGCGTCCGCTGTTTGCTGCGGGTTCAAGGGAACTCCGGGGAGTGAGGGGACTACAGGGTAGTACACAGAGCAGGGGACCCTGGGAGGAGGGCGAGCGGCGCGGCGCGCGGAGCCTCCTCCTCCCTCGGTGCCTCTGCCCTCCCCTCCGCTCCGACTGCCCGCGCGAAAGCTCACCGATGAAGAGGATGGGGAAAGTGATGAAGAGCAGGAAGACATGCGGCACCACGTTGAGCGCGTCCACGAAGCAGCCGTTGTTGAGGACGCCCTGGTCCACCCGGTAGGCGGCCGAGTGGTTCTCGCTGCCGCAGAAGGCCAAGGGCATGGCGGCGCAGGCGGGCGCGGGTTCGGCTGCGGCTGACTCCACGCGCCTCCGCGCCTCTCTCCCTCGCGGATCGGCTGCCGGCCGGGCCGTCAGGCTCCCGCCCCCCCACCTCGCGGGCCCCGCCCCGCCCTGCCGGCGCACGGGTTCCCCTCACCCCGCCCTTCGCCACTACCTGCGGGGCCCGGGGGGGTGGGGGGGGCGGCCTGTAGCCCGACCGGGCCCGCGCGTTCCAGCGGTGGCGCCTCGCGCCCCCAGGTGTGCTCGGGGACCCTTTGTGTGTGCCCAGCTGAGCGCGTGCGCTGGGATGAAGAAGGCAGCCTGAGTGGGTGGGCACACTCGAGTCTGGGTAGAACGGTGGGGGCGGTGCAGAAGAGAGGAGGGGGGTTCACATGGGTCCCGAGTGGGCGCGTTCGGGGTCTCGAATGTGAGCTCTGCCCAGGATCTGAGGTGTGGGCTCACCTGGGCGGGGCGCGTGGGTGGATGTAGTTAGATCAGAGGGTTCTGGTGGGGCAGAGTGGAGCTAGTCCCCACCCCATATGGACAAGAAAGGCAGTGAAGAACGTTAACTTGGGGGTACTTGGAATATTTTCAAAAGTGGTCCCAGGCGCGGAGCACTCATAGGTGCTTTACAGCGTATCCTCCGCTTTCACAAACCGAATCTTCGAACACTTTTGCATGTTGTAATCTCTCTCTCTCTCTCTCTCTCTCTCTCTCTCTTCTTTTTGGCTGATGAGAAAACTGAGGCTCAGGGAGGTTACATGACTGACCCCAAGTTTCACCACCAATAAGTGGGGATTACTTGAACCCAGATCTTCAGATCCCCACCCTTCTTCCCACCTACTTAAGGCATACATCTAATACACTGAGCCTCCCAGCGACTGGCAGGTGAATGGGTGAAATGGGTCCTGGCCCAAGGCTGAAAAAGAGGCTGCCTGTGGAACCGTATCCAGCAAAAGCAATTGAAGGCAGTCAGGAGGGGTGGAAAGAGAGAATGTCATCCTAGGCTATATTCTTAATCTGACACAGACCAGTTTAAGGAGTTGGAGCACCTTGTGAAATTGTAGACAACGGTTATGCATTCCCATGCTTTTTGGAGAGAATCTCACAGGTCCATGGCCCCCAAAATTTACATCTTCTGAAGAAAGAACAGAAAGGGGGTTTTAGATTAGCTTTTAGAAGAGTTTTCTGTGTTACACAGAAAGAGTTTTCTGTGAACACAAATGCATATGTTCTCAGGAGGGAATGGGGGGACACCAAGTGTTCCTTCGAGCTTCTCTGAGCCTGTTCTGAGGTTGCTTTCAGGCTTGGAGCCTTCTTAGGACATTGTGGGGTAAGGGTTCAGCTCTGCCTTGGACCCTGGAGGCAACCAGAGCAGAACCTGGCACGAGGGCAGAGGGCAGGTAGGGTTGAGTGAACAGCCTGGGGAGGGCAGGAGCTCAGGGTCTCAAGGCCTCAGACAGTCTCTGACTTTCAGGAATCTCTCCAAAGCTGAAAGATGTTTCCTGCAGCGTTAGCCAAAACAGTGAAAACTTGGTGGCAGTAAATGTTTAGCACTAGAGGCAGGAATTAATTAATCTGGTGAATGTAGCCGCTGAAAAGGTGATTGCTGATGTAGCCAAGTGAGAAAAGCTTATGAGATAACATCAGGTGAAAAAAGAAGAAACAAAATTGTGTGTTTCCTATGATTACAGCCGTTATTGAATATGTATGTTTGAATACAAGCCTGCCTGGGAAGCTCAGAGTTGCAAATTTCTTTATGTAAAAAAATGAGACAACTGAGGTTCAGAGTGATGAGATGGCATGCCCATAGTTACCTAACAAGATTCTTTTTAGGTGTTGTTTTTTTTTTTCTGGTTCTGAATTTTTTTCACTTTCTGCCATGTTTCCATTTCAGGATGTCACTTTCAGCAATGCTATTTCTCCTTTTAGTAGTAATAATTTATGTGTTTTTAAATAACAAGTCCCCAACATCCATCCACTACTAGTTATGTGATGTTGGACAAGTCACCCTTCTATGCTTCCATTTCTTCCTTTCTAAATGGGGAAGATAGTAATACTGACCCCAGAGGATTAAAATGAGATCATGGGTTTAAATGTGCTTTGTAAGCCAGGAAGGTCCAAGCGACTTCATCCCTGGGGGGCACACACATGGGACCCCTTCCATCAGTGAAGGTTATCTAGTGGCCCTTCCCTTCCTTGGCACTCAGCGTGAAGTGCCTGGCACTACCAACACACTTGCCTTTTCCAAGCCATTTGAAATAGACAAAGAGCCCAGTCCAACCCAAGCTGGACCCAAGTGTAAAGGACTTTTAAGGGATCATCAATGGGATTAAGAGAGTGTTGCTAGGTCTGAAGGATGGAGAGGGGCACTGCGTTTGCCATCTCTAGCACAAACCTCCTGTGTGACTGCGGGTAAATCCCACCCTTCTCTCCACCTAGCTTTATAGTGAGCATGCCCAGCACACTGCCCATGAGGGTGCCAGAGTTACCATACTTTGAAAAGTGTGGAGTCAGGCGCACAAAGAGGCATGGATTATAATCTGTAGCATGGATTGTCATCTTGTAAACAACCCAAACGTTCATCAACAGGGGGCTGGTTAAAACAAAACAAACAAACAAATGTGGTATTATTCATCCTGTTGAATACTGGGAGGCAAGTTCAGAAAATAAAGTAGGGTTATATGTACTGACATAGACATCCAAGCCTGTGCTGCAGAAAACCATTTATTTCTACAAGAGAAATAGACACGGAACTACAAATGTCTCTGAGGGGAGTTTCCCTGCCTCCAGTGATACCTAGCTTCTGATGCAGGGTGCTAGCAGGGCAGGTACAAGGATCTTGCTCTGCGCGGGTTATTCACTCCTGTGTGAGAATTCTCAGCCTTCCTCCGGACAGCAAGGAAAGCCTGGCTTGGATTTGTGGGACCTGGATTCCCAACCCCGTCTGGCCCACTGGGTGGGTGTGGCCTAAGTCAGGGCCCCTCCCCTCTTTTGTGCAGGCAAGGGCGTGCTGCAGCGCTTCATAAATGATGTACCGGCTTTATGGCACTGTCTCTATCTGGCTGACCAGGTGTCTCAGTGACCACAGCGCAGAAGGTCATCAGGATGATAATGGTGACGTAACATAATAGAAGGGGGTAATATTTCAAGAAATTAACCCTTGCAATAACCCCAAGCAATCGTGGGCTAGTTAAAAGCAAAAACAAAACTCACGGTATTATCCATGCTATGGAATACTGTGCAACACGTACAGAAAATAAAGTAGGGCCCTCTGTACTGACTTAGAAAGATGTCTCCTCTCCCACCCCTGCCCCCTTTCAGGCAGATGAGTGTCAAGCTGTGGCCAGGTGGAAAGTTCCAAAGCCTGTGTCCATGGGGGGAACTTAGAAGACTGTAAAATCACTAAAAGAGAGGATTGAGTTATAGACAAAATGTCATGGCTGGAACCCAGGAGGGAAAAGTTATTTCCCCTTTCATCTCATCTTGTCCTATGTGCAGAGGAAGGAAGAGGAGAGAGGAATCCCTGAGAGCAGGAACCTATGCCCAGCCTCCCTGCTTGACTGCAGTCTGTGTGTGTGAAGGCGGGGGAGAGAGAGCCATCCAGCAAGGGAAAGGCTGTACATTGTGCCAGAAAATCCACCCAAGGGCTATTTTGAAGAAAGATTCCCTTACCCCAAGGTAGGGCCACCAGACTGACAGAGGCAGGGGAGGGACCCTCAGCCATACTCACATGGGTGGAAATGCAGGAACAAGGTGGACCTTTCCCAGTTTCTTTGCACCACATAACTGGGGAGGTAGAGAAGGAACTCCAAGAAAGCCCATGTTAACATTTTCTGCCAGCCTGGTGGAATGGGGGCTTAAAATAGAAATGAAATAAAGTTCTTGTTCCTGCCTACTGAAGTTTTGGTCCAAGAACAACCCCACTATAGTAACAGAAGGGTGACTCCATGCATGGCTTGGATGCTCTACACCCTTGAGACCACTTGAGGTCAAACTCAGCCTCTCATTGCATCCCCCAAAGATCCAACTCCCCAGTGCATCGATTAAAAATGGAGGCTTTGCTGAACTCTTCAAGGGAGGTGGGAAGATGGAACTTACTAAAATCCCCCTATTTCTCTACCCTAAAGGACTTCTGCCTTGTGTTATCTTATATCTCCTCTTCCCTTCTTCCACACAGCCTCTTTTGAAAAACATGCCCTTTATTCCCCAGAGCAATTCAGCATGTACCTCCAGTTTGCATACCCACTCAGGCTTTCTCAAGTACGCCCTTTTTCCCAACCTGCTCTCCTTCTGAAACTATAAATGGGGGAAGGGGAGAGAATAAGATTTTCTCCGTTTTGTTTCCCCATCATTTATTGAGTGCTTAGTATATGCCTTCCTTGTTTTAAACCTCAGAGTAACTCTGCCTAGTAATTACTGGTAGCAGAGAAAGCTGAGGCTCAGAGGAGTGATCTTTCCCAAGATCACACAGCTGGGAATTGGTAGAGAAAGGACGTGAAACCAGTTAGGCCTGGCAACAAAGCCTATGCTGTTAACCACTTCCCAAAGGCATGATGGGTGTACTGAGGATTTTTCTGCCTTGGAGACTTTGTCTCCTAAGGAGGGAGCGTAGGCCCCAAAGAGCAGACCTTTGGGGACACCAGCATATCTGTGCATTTTGCCTTTTCTCTGTGTTAGAAACCAAAGGAAAGCCCCAGGCGTGGTATCGGTCCCTGGCATCAGTCAGGAGGCCAGATGGGAGGACTTCAGTGAGGGGGCCCTGCTCACTGGGGCCCCACCCTGTGGGTGAAGCTGGCACACAAATGACCCCGTGGTGATTTGTTTTGGCGATAACTCCCATTAGTGACAGAGGGAAATGATCGCATGTCAGCTGCACGGGTTCAGTTTGTGGTCTGACCCAGCGCTGCAGGATCCCGCTAAGTGTGCTGGCCTGCCCCTCTCCCCACCTGAGGCCGCACTCAGCAGAATCTCCATATGGGCTCAGGGAAAGAGGACACCTCTCTCTGGAACAGCCTGGCCTCTGACAGGTGCCTCTGGCAGGCACAGCATGGCCTCAGCTGTCTGGGCCTGGAGGGCTCTGCCTGAGCTGGGGCTGAGGCCAGGTGAGGTGGGGTGCTGCTGAACCCCACCTGGGGTGCTTTCCACACACCCACCGCCCCTCAGTTCCTGTCCCCTGGGCAGAGGCCGCCTGGACCCAAACTCTACGCCGGGGAACTTCAGGTCCCAGCTCTACGCCGAACAGCTGTGACCTTGGGTAAGTCAATCTCCCTGATCCTCAACTGTATATGAGGAAGAATGGCTCCTCATTTGTGTGAGAAAGACCTCATGTCAGGCTTTTCCATTTTCAAATCAGCGGAGGGCTTCTTGCCCGAAATCCCGACACTGATTTTTTCCAGTTTCATTGAGATATAATTGACATATTCCATTGTATAAGTTTAAGATATACAACATAATGATTTGATATATGTATTTATTGGGAAATGATCACCATAAGTTTAGTTAACTCTATCATCTCACATAGTAACAATTGTTTTCTTGGGATAACTTAAAATCTACTCTCTCAGCAACTTTCAAATACACAATAAAGTATTGTTAGCTATTGTCACCAGGCTGTACATAACATCCCCACAGGGTTTTATGTTATAACTGGAAGTTTGTACCTTTTGACGCCTTTTACCCAGTGGTTTGGAGAAAATCATCACCTTTTCCATTGGAGTTGGAGAAATCAAATCAAATTCCTCTGCTGGTCCAGTCCCCTGGCAGGAAAGGGTGGGGGAGGAGGGTATTTGAGGTGTTGCTTGCTCCCCTAATTGAGAGAAATAACCTGGCTCAGCTAATGGGTGCCCAGATCTGTAACTGAGGCAATTAGCCAATCAATGAGCAGGCATTTATTGGGTATCCACTGTGTGCCAGCTGGGTTCCCCTGTAACCCTGCAATGTGAGTACTATTGTGTCCTTAGGAAGCTGAGGTCCAGAGAGGCTAAGGGACTTACCCCAGCTCACACAGCCAGTGAGATGCATGGCCTAGACAAACCCAGGTTCACCTGCGTGCTTCCCATGCCAGTGCTTCTCAAAGTGTGGTCCCCAGAAAAGTAGCATCACCTGGGAATTTGTAGAAAAGCAAATTCTCTGGCCCACCCAGACTAAACCTGAAATTCTGGAGTCGAGTTCAGAAATCTATTTTACCAAGTCTTTCAGGCGGTGCTGATGTACGCCAAGTTTGGGAAATATGGCTCTCTACCACATTGTCGTCTCCTGATAGTGAATAATAACAGATTGTCCCTGCCCTCTGGGGCTTACAGTATGGTTAGAAAAACAAGATAAAATACATTTACTTATTTTTCAAGAAAAAGGTGAGCAGGTTTGGAGAGGGAGTCTGCTGGATGCTTTAGGGGGAAAGGTAGTGTTGAGGGATAGCCCAACCTGTATGAGTGAAGAAGGGGGGGAGACTGTATGGCTGGGAAGGGGTATCAATGTGTGTAAAGGTGGGGAAGCTGGAATAAGATTTTCCAGCTGCTGGGATGGGTACACTGAGGAGTCATGGGAAATAATTGCTGGGTGGCTCTTGAGCTCAGGTTTCTAGCTAAGGAGCTGCCCGTACCGACAGCCACTATTCATTTGACAATCCACACTTAGGAAACAGTGTTGTGTATGTGCCCAGTGCCTGGCAATGGAAGCTGAAAACAGGCTCCCTCACCCACTGACTACCTGCTTCTCAGCTTTCAGCACTGGGCTCAAGTGTCACTTCCTCAGTGAAGCCTTCCCTGACCCTCCCACAGCGTCTCCCTCCCTTGGGTCTCCCAGCATTTGGTACAGCCCCTGTCACTTTCCTTATCACCCAGTATCATGATGATTCAGTTGCTGGTCTGTCTGCCCCACTGTGCTGGGAGCTACTTGAGGGCGCAGACTGTCTCATGTACCTTTGGTTGTGGCACAGAGTAGGGGCTCAATTTCGATAAATATTTGTTAAGTGAATGATTGAGTGGACAAATGAATGAATGAATTGATCAGTGATAATGTTTACCCATGGACATAACAGCTGTGTACTTGCTCAGCTAAGTGAAAAATTGATATCTATAAATTGGATTCAACTTTCTCATTGACTTATGTTATCTCATTGAGGGGTATTTTCTTTGCTTTTGACAGATGCTTCATAATTCATTTGTTGGCGTATCTTTACTGAGCACATACTATGTGCTAAGTACCCTACTAGGTGCAGGAGATACAGTGGTGAAGATAGGGCCTGTCCCGAAGGAGCTCACTGTTTAATTTTTTGTGAGTTCCCAATAGCTCACTATTAAGGCTTTTGGTGTTGTTACCCTTTTCTGAGAGTGGATGTAACCTCTTTTGGATTACAGATACTTTTGAAAATCTGGTAAAAGCTTTGGACCACTTCTCCAAAAGGAGATTCAAAGGTTGGGGTTTGTAAACCCTCCATAAGTCCGTCTGTGGACCCTGAGTTAGGATCTGCTGGCCTGAGGTGGCTGCCCCATGGGTATCTGTTGGCTTCTGCTGAGGGTTTGGAGTCATGTCAGGCAGAATTTTGCTCCATGGTACCTGTCAAGTGAGTGATAGGACTGGAAGAGTAGAGTCTGAGTTGACTCACTGGTCTCAGGGTTGCCCTTGACTCATGAAGAGTCTGTGGCCAGAGTGGCCAGCTGTGTGGCATATAGGCAGAAAGGGAAATGTGTTCTTCCTCTGAGGTGGCTGCCTTCATCGCTTGCGTATGATACTCACTGAGAACCTCTGTTATTTGCCCACCTGTGACCAGCATGTGGATTGTGGGGCCATAAAACTTCCTTGGATTTCTCAGAGCTTCTGTAAAGAGCCCTAGACTCCTGAGACTTGGAAATACGGAAGATATAACAATAGGGAATTTTTGCCTTCACTTGCCCTAGAAGCATTTTGCCCTCTATGTGCTATGAGAACTAGATCTATAGTCATTTGTCTAGATAATTGCTCTGATCCAAAAGGATTATAAAACATACCCAGCAATTCCACTTGTGGGCATAGGCCCGAAATAATTGAAAGCAGAATCCTGACAAGATAGCTGTACACCTATGTTCAGAGCAGCGTTATTCACAATAGACAAAGGTGGAAGCCACCCAAGTGTCCACTGACAGATGAACGGACAAACAAAATGTGGTGTATACACGCAATGGAATATTATTCAGCCTTAAAAAGGAAGGACATTCTGACACATGCTACAGTGTTGATAAACCTTGAGGACATTACACTCAGTGAAACAAACCAATCAAAAAGACAAAAATTGTATGATTCCACTCATATAAGGTCCCTAGAACAGTCAAATTCATAGAGACAGAAAGTAGAATGGTGTTTGCCAAGGGCTGGGGGTGGGGGGGATGGGGAATTAGTGTTAAATGGATATAGAGTTGCAGTTCTGAGTGATAGAGTTCTGGAGATGGATGGTGGTGATGGTTACACAATAATGTGAATGTACTTAATATCACCGACCTGTGCACTTGAAATGGTTAAGAAGGTAAATGTTCTGCTATGTGTATTTTACCACAATTTTAAAAAAAGGATAATAAGACTTCTTTTATCTTCCGAAGAGGGCCAAAGTGTTACAGCCAGGACCAGATCCCTGGGTTAAGCTCTAAGGTGCCACGGAGACTACAGCTCTGTATCTCCTTAGATGTGCACATTCCCAAAGTGTAGGGTGAGAATCCACGGTCCTTTCTATCCCTTCTCAAAGAAACAAAGTTGTTTTTAATCCCCTTTCTGGAGGGGAGGAGGATGACTGTCTCTCCCACGTATGAGTATCTAAATGGAGACAATCCATAGTTTTCTACCCCTCGCCTGTGGAGTATCTCACCATTCAGGTAGGAGATTTTTCCATCTGGTTTTCATTGCATCACCACAGGGGTAAGGTCTGGGGCAATTGAGAAGGGGAGCGGGGGGCTGATGTGCTTATCATTTACTATAAGATAATTGATAAGAAATCTGTTTTCATTCTGGAATACCTCATGTGCACATTCAGAATAAAATTAATAAAGATGAATATTAAAACCCAACCTGTATACACATGTGCGTGCACACATGCATTCAGCTGGTGGCCTGTTGGGGGAGCAAGTGCTCCCTAGAAAGAGAAGGTGTCATGGAAGACTTTATGTATTTACATGCAGAGAGGTGAGACAGCTCCCCCAGTTGCTATAGTTGTGTGTGTGGGAGGCCTCAAAGCACCTTTGGGAAGCCCCATCCTGAGGGGTGAAATGGACTCCAAGATGCTCTTTCTATAGCATCTAGAAAAAAACTGTTTCTAAGCACTTTATATTATTTTAGATTCTCACCATTCTATGAAGTAGTTACTATTTACATCCCTTTTATAGTTGGAGAAACAGAGATAGAGATTAAGGAATGTGCCCAAGGTCAGGTTTCAGTTCTCATTTCTCGGGATATTTGGGGAACAAGTGTTGGAACCTCTGTATCTCAGCCCTGGGAGTTCTGTGGTCATAGCAGACCCCTCATTTCCGCATTTCTTGTCCCCATTTCAAATGTAGCTGCGCAGCCGGCATCGGCAGCTAGGAGCTTATGAGGTTCCTACATGCCAAGGGAGTTAACCGCTGGTCTCCTGAGCCCCAGGTTCCTCCCAGAGTAGATCACAGGAAGAGGAAAAGGGAAGAACAGAAGGAAAGAAGGGAGGGAGGGAGCTTTTGGGGACCAAGGTCTTTCATGGACCGGCCCAGATCTATTTCTCCTTATTCTGTAGCAGCACCTCAATTTTCCTATTGGAACCCACCCTTCCCTTCACTCAGTCCATGGGGTGCTGGTGGGTCTACATGGGTCAGTTGGAGGAGGCTTTACCCTCAAGTCAAGCTAATCAGGAACTCTTAGGATAGAGGTGTGCTTTTCCCTCTGGGGTAGCACTACCTGGTAGAATTTGAATACTGGAGGCCATCTTAGCATCACCTGAGAAGAGCCCAACTGAGAATTAAAGTCAACCTGAGATGGGTAGAGCCAAGAGATGACATGATGTGTGATTTTATGTGTCAACTTGGCCAGGCCCTCGTACTCATATATTTGGTCAAACATGTCTGGTTGTTGCTGTGAAGGTATTTTTTAGACAAAATTAACATTTAGATTAGTAGACTTTGTGTAAAGATTATCCGCCACAATGTGGGTGGGCCTCATCCAATCAGTTGAAGGACTTAATAGAAAAAAGACGATGTCCCCTGAGGAAGAGGGAATTCTGCCTCCAGACTTGAGCTGGAATATCAGCTCTTCCTGGGTCTCCAGCCTGCTGGCCTGCACTGCAGATTTTGGACTTGCCAAGCTTTGCAATCATGTGACCCAAATCCTTAAAATCTCTCTCTCTCTCTCTCTCTCTCTCTCTCTCTCTCTCTCTCTCTCCTCCTAACAATCACAGATGGCCAGAACAGATGCTGATGTCATTGTTTTAACTCACATCCAGCTAGCCCTGACATCAAATACTCCTGAATTTTTCACTTACGTGGTCATTTTGAATTGGGTTTCTGTCACTTACAACCCAATGTCCACCTTAGGAGGGAGCAGCAGCTCACACTGACTGAGCTCCCGTTCCATGCCAGGTCCAGTGTTCCCCTTCTACAAGTGACCTGAGCCATGAAGGATGGGTATAAGTTCACGTGAGCATGAGGAGGGCAGGGTAGAGTGAACATATGCAGAGACTCAGACAAGTGATGGAGCATGGCAAGCCAGGAAACCAGAGTTCGGTGTGGCTGAAGTGAAAGAAGTGATTGGCAAGACATCAGCTGGAGAAGTTGTCAGGGGTCAGGTGATGGAGAACTTTCTATGCCAGGCTGTGGAGTTTGGACTCTGTCCTGAGGATAGCATGGGAGGTGTCGAAGAGTTTCAAGGAGAGCCAGGGTTTGGCTGGTTCACTCTGCAGCGTCAAGGACACAATAAAGCAGAAAGGAGTTATTTTACAGCTGGAGTTTCCTCTGGTGCTTCTGAAATCACAGTCTATACGTCATCTCTTTCTCGTCTACGCAAAGCATATAGCATGGCGGGTAATGATATGGACTCTTGGACCCACCCGTCCAGGTCTACGACGGCTCTGCCACTTACCATCTATTTAACCTCAGGCATATTACTTAAGTCTTGGTGCCTCAGAGTCCTCTGTGAAGATAACATTGTCTACCTCTTAGTAATATCTTGTAATGATTAAATGTCACTACATGTTTAGGGCTCAGTACAGAGCGTGACACATAGTAAACACCCAGTAGTTAGTGACACTCTTACTTCTGCCAAGGCCAGTGAGTGGGCTCCTGGGCTGCAGCCTCCAGCCCCCAGGAAGACAGCTCTGACAGGGCCTTGGGCCCTCTGCTCTCTCCCTGCCCCAACCCCACCTGCCTTTCCCAGGGGGCCGTGTCTACACCCTCCAGTTCTCATAGAGCATGGCCAGAGTGGGCCCCAGGGAGCTGGGAAGGGTTGCTGCAGGGACAAGAGGAGAAAAGGGCTTTCAACTCTGAAAACAGATTTTTATCCAAATTTCAGGCTTGGGAATTAGGCTGGAATCGGGTAAGGACCAGCTTCCCAGCCCTGCACAGGCCCAAAGGGGCTGTCTCTGCAGCACAGAGTCTGTACAACCAGCCCTTGCCCCCGACTTCCAGACACAGAGCTGAGAGGCTCAAGGCCAGCTCAGCAAACCAGGGACTGACTAGCTGTGGGAAGCAACTGCAATGAAAGGGATAAAATGAGAAAAGTTCAGAGTCAAAGGGCACCTTAAATTTGCAGCCTTTTCCGGTTTTGTTTCCACTGTGTAGTGCAATAGAAATGACAGCTCTGACACCAAGTTAGGGGGACACTGGACAAGGCACCCCTTGCTTGGCCTCAAATTTTCTGAATACCCAATGATAGGAGTTAGATACAAAAGTAGCAAGTAGGGCTCATGTTAAGCACCAGATTTGATCAGTTGTTACTGGCTGCCTGGCTGGCTGGTTAGAGAAAGCTCTGGGATTAAAGTAGTGATGTCTGCCATGCCTTGTGGGAGCCAATGGGTGGAACACGGGCCGTCCTTTGCTTGTGTGGGTTTCAGTCTTGAATACTCAGTGTTGGTACTGAAGTGGATTCCTATGTCTGACCCAGGCCCCCCAGTGGACTCTGGCTTCAGCAGCGCCCCTTTTAGCCCCACAAAAGGTCATGAACTGCTATAGGCCTTACCTTTATACATATTCTCTGGACTATTCCACTTCTTACCTGGTTAATGCCAATGTCTGCTGGGGCGACCTATATACTTTGGGTTTAACACAGGACAACTTTCCGATATGTGAGAACTGATTTCCTTGATGATAATGAAGAGGGACTTAGGCCTCATAAAAAGGGAGCTAAGCCCACCGCAGCCCCTATACCCTGCCAGCCCTACGTGACCTTAATGGCTCAGGACTTACAGCACATATATTCCCAGCCTCCCCTCATTGCCTCTTCCCACCTGCCCAGTGGCACACCATCCCTGTCCCTGTCCTCTCACCAGGCGCTCCGAGCCCTCTTTATTGTCTCACTCAGCAAGTCTCGGTAAGCACTGATAAACTCATTCACTCTGAGGTGCCAGGAACTAAGAATAACTGGAGATAAATTTCAAATGGTGAGATTCCAGGCACCAACAAGCTGAAAGCCTCAGCCGAAGTATGTGTTAAGTCACAAGAGGAGGTAACCATCACCGAACAGCAGCACATTAGTTGTGGGGAGAGTTGTTCGGCCGGTAGCCTGGAACCGGAGATGTTCCACGGAGAATTGCCCTGCCCAGTGCAGCCCGTAGTGGGAAAAGGCATGTTCTCTGGACCAGAGTACCTGGGCCTTGAATGCCAGCTCCACTGCTTCCTCACATGTGACCTAGCGAAAGTCACTTAACCTGTTTGTACCCCAATCTTCTCGTAATACAATGAGGTTGGTGAGAACAGTATAATAGTACCTACTGTGCAGAGTTGTTGAGGGAAGTAGATGAGCTTAGCGCTTAGAATAGTACCTGGCATATAATCAGTGCTATCTAAGTGTCAGCTGTTGTCATCGGGCTCCTTTGGGGTCCGTGTGCCCATCCTAGTCACTGCAGTTTGAGATGGCAGATTCCAGGGTCCAGCCCAGGCCTACCGCATAGTAGGTGTCAGCAAAGATGAGCTCCTGCCTTTTACCTTCATTTTGGAATTGTCTCTAGAGCCAAGTTAGAAGGTAGGTAAGAAAAACACAGAGAATTTCTGTCTCTGTGTTTTAGTTATTCTTAGTTATTAGCAGATCATTGTGGTTTTGTCTCTACTGAGATCAGAAAGTCCAGCAGATTCTCTCTCTCTCTCTCCTCTCTCTGCCCCTCCCATTGATCACTGCCTAGAGTCCCTGCTGCCTCAGCAGTCATGTTGTGTGGGATGTGACCCCATCCTCCGAGCCACAGCTGATTGGACCTGGGAATGGTCCCTGACCCCAGGGCTGCCCACTCAGGTGAATCGGCCAATCACATTCTGCTTTGGGTAATGGAGACTGAGCCAGGTAGTGGTAGTGGAGCTATAGCTGAAAGATCACCTGGAGTTAGGCAGAAAATTATGATGGCCGTGTTTAAGCTGAGCTCTGAGGACTCAGAAAAAGCTGGTGGCAGAGACAGGAAGCCTAAATGGAGAGAGCTGCTCTTCTAAGACACTTTAAATCAGAACCCCCTTCCATCCAATTCACAGGAGGACTAGGGACCTCATATCTCCTTGGCTTGGATTTCCATCTAGTGCCTATACTGACATGATTCCACTCTCTTCCCCGAAGCGAGCCTGAGAATGTCTCTTGGCCCTGTAACCAGGAGCCTCCACTTACCTTCTGCCAGCCCCTTGGAGTTACACCCTCCTGCCTCAAGCCCTTGCCTCCTTCCATAAAGTTCTGCTGGATTTAATTTCATGGACGGAGTGGACCCCCTGCACCTCCCTCGCTTATATCCTGTTTTGAGGACCTCTGGAGAAGCAGCTGTGGCTGTGCTGTCCTTGAGAGAAGCTGGGGCACCCCACACCTTGAGGTGAGCTCTGGAGCTCTTGCCTTCAGCTGCATTTTCTGGAATGGAGCCAAGTCCCTACCACGCAGGCTTCATTCCCCGCCATCTTTCTGCCGAGAAGACATTGAAGCCCAGCTCAGCCCGTCTCTTGCTGCCCCAGCCCGCTGTTCCAAGCCAGCCCCTGGCCATTTCATCATGTCCTTCATGTTAGACCCATATCACAGCACTGAGTTCTTTTTTCACTCTTGAATAGGAGCCAAAACCTTGTGGTTTTTTATTTGACAGTCTTGAATCTACTGCCCAAATCCACTTATTCCCGTAAGCTGGAAATCTTTTTCTTTTATTAATGAGTTCAGAGTAAGGTTTGTGGTAGCAATCTTAATAGCTATGATAGCAGGAGAGAGAGGAGAGGGATGGAAAGGGAGACCCAAGAGTCAGATCCTATTAGATTTCAAGGGCAGAGTCTCCCAGCGCTGGGAGAGACCAAATTCACAGGGTCAGAAGGAAGACATGAAAGTCTGGATCCCAGGGACCTGCTTCAAGACGGTCGGCGGCTCCCTCCCCATGTTGTCCTTCAGAGGAGTGGCCTGAGATGTTCCTTATGCAGCCCGACCTCAGGGCCAATGGGAGTCTGAAATCTCTGGGTGCTGGGTGTGGCTTTCTAGGGTGCCTGCAGGCTGGAGTCCCTCAAGGCTGCTTCCAGGCTTTGTTCTCAGGAGGGTGGGTCCAGAGCTCACTGGCTTCCAGGGGTGAATTTGGTTTCTCCTGCACTTCAGAAGAAGGTCCTGTGGGGAAGAGGAAATAGACCAGGAGGGTGCAGGCCTTGTGGGTGCACACTCAGACCATGGCAGGGCCTGACAGCAGGGAGGATCCCCCCAGTGGCACAAGGCCCTGCCACCCTCTGGAGGCCCCTCTCGGTGGCAGGCCCCCAGCAGCTACACACTAGCCACAGCACACAGGACGCCAGGGAGAAAGCAGAGGGACACCTGGGATGAGCTAGACGGGGACCCGAAGGCAGAGGGGCTGGGGTCTCACAAAGAGCAGATGACAAGTGACAGAAAACATAGGGCCACTGAGGCCATCCCAGGAGCCATGGCATAGTGGCCAACTGTCTTGGGAGCATGAGGCCCTAATGTTTTAAGAAACTTGTAACAGGAACATCAGTAAGTCTAGGCTTGGGTCTGCCCCAGATGTTGCCAGCTGTGGGCTTTAGACCACATCAAACACCAGCTCACAGCCACCTGCCAGCTCTGTCCACAGACATAGCCCTGTCACAGGGTGGGAAACACATCCCAAAGTTGGGCTCCACAGTGTCCCACAGATAAGAATCTGGAGCCAAGGGAGAGAGAAGGCACAGAGGACAGTTTGGTCTGAGCAGTGCTCAGGCCACAACAGGTCACAGCAGGACGTGAACAATC
The DNA here is from genome assembly GCF_036562045.2 of Rhinolophus sinicus. NCBI lineage: Eukaryota > Metazoa > Chordata > Mammalia > Chiroptera > Rhinolophidae > Rhinolophus > Rhinolophus sinicus. Next base: position 131,817,739 of record NC_133756.1, read on the forward strand.
CCAATAGGCCAACCCTGGTTCTTTGGACCAGCCTTAATCACCTCTTAATTGCCCTGGCTCTGCCCAAGCATGGAGCCTTGTGAAGCAGGACTTCTAGAAGGCGGCACCCCCAGGGAAGGGGAAATGCAGGCTGTGCTTCCGTTGGGCTTTGCCAGCCCATTGTGCCTGGTTTGGGGCACTGTCGGTACCCAGCAGAGAATGGTACTCACTGCTCCATCCTGCTCATTTGGGTGCTGCGTGAAACCTATGGCAGGTCCCAAGGGCTGTGGTGAGTCAGGATTCCCAGTCCCAAGCCTGCTACAAACTGGGCTTTGCTTGGCTCCCTGAGTGGGAGGCCCTTTCAATCTGACAGTGTGGCCAACAGAGGGCCCAGGTGGTGCTTCAGGGATGGTGGCTTGTGCGCCCCTCCAGACACCAGTCCAAAGAACCTGCTGACAGCATGGGCAGCAGACGGCCACGACACACAGCATGGACAGACGGGGCCCTGCAGCCCGCCTGCCTATTCACCATAGGGGGCTGCCAGGCTCCAGCTGCAGGAGGAACCCGTGTCTATGCACGGGAGCACGGTCTTCAAGGAGCTTTTGGACTGGCTGGGGGCTTTCGGCTGCAGAGGAGGGAAGAGAAAAGCTACATACACAGAGCAGAGCAGGAAACTCAAAACAGGGCTCGGTTATTCCCAGGCAGAGCTCCACTGGACCTATGCCTTCACATGGCTCCTGCCTACGCACTGGGTTCCAGAATTAGTTGCTATAAGACCTTGATTTCTCTAAGACATGCACAGAACTCAGCCTCTGCTGGGTAGGGGGAGCAAGCAAGCAGAGCCATGACAGGCAAGCAGAGGGGTAGCGACGTGATATGATGAGATGAGAACGAAGGCCAGACACCACAGAGGCAGAGAGAGAGACAGAGATAAAAAGGGACGTAGAATGACAAAAACGGCGAATCAGGGACTCAGAGCTCGGGATAGAGAGAAGCAAGAAAAGGAGGGGGAAGAAAGAAGAGGGAAGGTGATAAAGGGAAGAAGGACGTAGGGGAAAGAGAGGAGCAGATGGGAAGTGGGGGAAAAGCAGAGAGAAAGACAGACAGAGAATGAAATAAACAGACCCACACAGATACAGAGACAGGAATGAAACAGATGTCTACAGAGAGAGAGACATGTAGGGAAACACAGGGAAAGGAGACGGGGCCAAGGCTCCTTGGAGGTCCTGCAGATGGGGCCAAAGCCTGTGGTCCTGGCCACTTAGAGACTCAGCAAGAGGGAATGCGATTACCTATCAGGAAGACCTTCCAGAGAGCAAAAGACACAGGACTCTTTAAACTAGCGGATTCCGGTGCAGGGGATGAAGTTCTGAGTGGGGAAGCAGAAGTCTTGAGGCCTTGTCCTGACTTCTTCCTTTACTGGGTCTGAGACCTTAACCTCTCTGGGCCTCAGCTTTTCATATGTAAAGAAGAATTTGGACAAGAGAGTCTTGGTGACAGCTGAGACGATGCTTGAGGACAGTGACTTAGTTCTAGGCTTTCTCTAGCCCAGGAGCTTTCTAGCAGCAAGTACTACTAGAAGTTGTGTGCTTGGGTCAATCCTTCAGGCTGGATGGGGGCCGGGAGTCGGGGGGTGCGGGGTGCCTGGGGGAAGGTGGCCAAGACTCTGGAGGAGGAGGAGAAGGAGGAGGCAGAGGAGGTCGCAGGCCAGGCTTCTGAACACACTTACAGCTCATCGTCATAGTCCTTGGGGGGACAGACAGCAACAACAAGTTCGATCCAGTCCTGTGGGGAGAAGGTGTGTGACTCTCGGGCATGCTCAGAGGTCGGTGACAGGTCTGATCCTGACACTCCATCCCCATTCCTGGGCACCATAGCCCGGGATCCGCTGGCTAAGGCCTTCTGCCCATGGGAAAGTGGGCCCAGGTGGGGCTGGAGGACCTCCTGGCAGGGATGGACTTCACTGTGCAGTCCCAGCGTGTGGGGAACCTTCCAGTCTCCGAAGCTTCAGAACCATAGAGGTCAGAGCTTCCAGGCCCTTGAATGACACTAAGTTCCCAAACGCTGATCTGTGGACCAGGGACAGGCAGCAACCTCAGAATCACTTTGGAAGAATTTCTTAAAACTCTAGACTCAGACTTGGCCCCTGGAAACCTGGGGTAGGTCCTGGGACACAGTATTTTTTAACAAACTCCCTGGGTCCTTCTGGTGCACAGACAATTGGGGGATTTCAGGCCTCACTTTCTGATCCTAACACATGAATCCCTTCAACGGCATCACTGCCATCCTTGGATTATCCATCATTGTCCATCTTTGGCTTGGGTGTAGCCAATAAAAACTATGTGACCCACCACTGGGCCCCTCCCTCTACCATTCAATAGCTCCTAATACTGAACTGAAATCTCTTCCCAGTACCTCCCTCCATCCAATCCAGTTCTGCCCTCAAGAACCACAGAGAACACTTCTGCTCCCTCCACTCTATTGCAGCCCTTCAGATAATCAAAGACAGTCATCATGTTACCCGTAAGTCTTCTCTTGTCCACATCCCTTCATGGGGGTCCCAGTCCCATCTGGTCAGCTTCCTCGGCACTGAACTTAATACCTCAGACTCGGCTGCCTGCATACAGTTGCACAGGTTGTGCATTGCACAACATGAGCAGGCACCATTCACACTGTAGTCGGTAGGAGGACACCCCCTCGAATTGTGCAGTGCACAGCCTGGGAGACCATATGTGGTGGCCATGACCCAGGTGGGTGTGTAAGAAGCACAGAACAGACTACCACTAGCCCCTCCTCCATTCTGGGCCCTTTACTTCTGTTAACACTTTCTAATACCCCAAGAACTCTCTTGATTCCTAGGCAGTGCACATTTAGAGAAGACCTTAAGTCTTTTTCTTGGGTGGGTTGCCACACCTGGCCTTCTGGAGTCTGTATTTGTCTCACTTGCTTTTTTGATTCAAGATCGGGATGTGAATTTATTTTTCTGAATCCCATCTTGTCAGAGACCACTGGCTGGATGGGGTATGTGGGTGTCACCCAAGAGTTGCCTGGACCCTGGATACCCGCCCTGGGATCGGGCACCCCGACTGTAAGGCCTGGCCAAGAGGCCAGGGTCTGAGGCAGGCAGGCAAGGGAGGGAGGCAGGGAGGGCATTCACTCTTACCCCCTGATTCCAGGCCTTCTGCAGGAGGGCTTCAGCCTCAGCCAGGGTATAGTCTGTCACAATCTTGCCATTGATCGCCATGATCTCGTCCCCTTTCACAATGCCACCTGCAGGGAGATGAGGCTGATTGGCCAACTGGGCTGTATGTGACATGTGCCTAGCCCAGGGCTCGGCAAAGGGGGTCATTGTAGGGCCACAGAAGAAGCCTAACTCCTGGATTCGGAAAGCTCCCATGGGCTCAGAAAGCACAAAGGGAAACAATCCACCAGGTTACTCAAAGGATACTTCCTTCCCATCCCAGCCACACACCCTCACCCCACTCAATAGAATAGTGATGATTCTTTGCCACCCCAGCTTTTCTATGGTCTTCTGCGATTGCAGAGGGAGGCAGACCTGCGTTCCCAGTGAGGTTACTAGAAACACGAACTCGTTCTGTGAGCCCGCTCTCTTTGCTCCAGCCCTGCTGGTCTGCTTCAGGTCTCTGAGCATGCTGAGTTCTTTCCTGCCTCAGAGCTTCACATGCTGTTCCATCTGGAATACTTGTCCCATCTCTCTTTCTTCTCTTCTAGGTCTGAGATGAAATGTCTCCTCTGCAGAGAGGTCTTCTCTAGCCCTGACTCATTCTAAAGTAGATCGTTTTTCCTTTTATCCTTTCACAGTATTCTGGTCTTTCCCTTCATAGCGTTTTTCACAATTTGGAATCACACAGCTATTTGTTGACTGACGGTCTCTTTGACCAGACTGTTGGCTCCATGAGGGCAAGAATTATCTTTTTGGCTCAAGGTTCTATCCCTCGCACTTAACATAATAGCCACCACAAAATAGGAATTCAATAGATATGTATTGAATAAATGAATGATGTTGAAGGTGTTCCTGGGTAAGATGACCTGTGATCTAATAAATTTGGGAAGAGTTCAGTTATAAGCTAAACAGTTACTCACTGCAAGACTTGTCAGGACATTGAATATGCTAATATGTATGTGGCTCTCCAAGAAGTAGATAGATGGTGAATGGTTTCCTATACATCTTCAACTTCAGAACCTTTTCTTTTTCTTTTTTTTTTTTGAGGAATTTCTTCTATTCCTGGTGTCCACAGAACACCCTCTGGGTTTGTTGAAATAGATCACCCCAAAGCAGCTTTGTGGGCATGACGGCCCATGGGAATGTGATGTGTGTTACTGAAGATGGCGGCTGTGGTGGCTTATAACCCACATGCTCCCAGGGAAACTTTCACCAGCTGCTTGTATGTCCAAAGCGGTGTGGGCCAAGCTGTAGAGAGGTTTCCTCTGGATAGTGGGCCTGGGAAGAGGTGACTTTTATTTTGTACAAACCCAAGATGGAGCCTCAGGAGCAATAAGACAGTGGTTGGGCTGTGGCTTTATAAGCGCGGGGGTGGTGCGGGAAGGGAGGGAGGCGGGAGAGGTCAGGAAAAGTCAGGCATTCATCCTGGTCTTCTTTACCTGTTAGACATAGCAGACAGGTGGCCTCCCAGGGCCAAGCATCATTTCTACCCTCCAGTGGCACAGAAATAGGACAGAGCAGGAAGGTGTGGGCCGGGTGGGCAGCGGTGGGCTATGGCAGCTGACTAGCTGAGCAGGCCCCCTTCCTATAGCTGAAATGGAGGTTCAGAGTGTGGCAGTGAGGGGCCTGAAGTCGCTGAGGCCTTGGGGGGAGAGCTGGACTTGTCTAAGTGCCCCACAGAATTTTGGCTGCCAGTGACCAGGTGACTTTCCCATCACTCCATCTCCTGCCTCAGGCCCTTACCCACCCTCCGTTCTACCACCTCGGGCTTGTGGGAGAGCCTGACTCCAGCCTGGCACTGCCCAGAAGGGATCAGAGCACAGGATTCCCCGCTCTGGCTCAGAAAGGTGAGGTGTCAAGGCTCCTCCTCTGAGGGCACCTATGCTTCCACAAAGGACTTGGGAGCACTGAAAAGCCTCCTGGACTTGAAAGCAGCGATCTTTAATGGTGGAGTCCCAGGTACCGTATGACAGTGAATGGGTTGATAGTTTGCGGCAAGAGTCTGGCCTGGGGTCCTCAGAGGCTTCACTCGTCAGCAGAAGGTGTTTTTGTTGATGAGGGGATAAAGGCAAAGCAAGAAGATCACGCCACAAGACAGACACAAGGTGTGAGGGGGGCACTCTGCCCCTCTGGGAGGGGGCGAGACAGTGCAAAGCCCAGGCAGAGGTGGCACTTCTGCTGGGCAGCATAGCAAAATGACCAAACTGCTTGGGTTCAAGCGCTGCCTCCACTGCTGACTGGCTATAAAATGAGAATAATCATAGCACCTACTCTTGGGGTCGTTCTAGGATTAAAGGAGGAGTTAATACACGTGAATGACATGTCTACATGTTAGACACAGGTACTTAGAGTAGCGTCTGGCACATGGTTAATTCTTGACAGACTCATCCTTATTACAAGGACAGGTAAGATTTTGATAGCTTGTCTCTTACCTTTATATGTGCTATCCCCTCATTCTGGAAAGGTCTTTCCCACCTTCACAAAGGTAATATTGGCTTATATTTTGAGGTTTAGCTTAGGCATCTCCCTTCTAGGGAGGCTTCCCAACAGCCCCCTTTCCCTTGGTGGGTTAGGGGCCCCTCAGAGAGCCACAGCTTCCCTCCACCCCCTTACAGCTCTTTTAGCCTTAGCAGACCACACTGTTCTTGTCAGTACCTAGCAATTCTGGGTATATTTTCACCACAGGAAGGGGAGCCCCTGGAGGGCAGGGTGCTATCTGGTGTGGCTGTGTACCCACCCACAGGTGCTGGCACCATCGTATACACGCAGACAATGTGTGGGACTGGGTAGATGGATGGATGCTTGCAGGTAGGGGGGCATTCTTGAGCAACTGTTGACCCCCTCCACAGAGGACGCTGTTGGTTTTCTTGGAGAGACCTGTATAACCATTGCACCATCCCCAAATTGGGGCACTGCTGTCCCCACTCACCATGCCGCTCAGCAGCTCCCCCCTCATAAACGGCAGAGACGACCACCTTGCCGATTGGGGAGTCCATACCGCCTTCCAGGGCCAGGTCTAAGGCTCCCTCCTGGTTAGAGGAAAACAAGTTTTAGGGAGCCAAGCAGACAGCAGCCTATGGGCCCCTGGGCACCAAGGAGCCTCTTGACAGGGCCACAGAGAGGACAGGAGAAGCCATGGGGCCAACGACAGGGCTGTAGGGGAGAAAATGAGGCATGGATGCCAAGTGGGGCCCAGGCATGGGATCCCCCCACAGGAGGGGACATTTTCAGGGGGCAAGACAACGGATAGCGGGGATCTGAGGGGTCTCCCAGGAGTCATTTTAAGAGAAGGAGAGGGTGCAGGGCCGGAGAAGGATGGTGGCTACCCAGCCTCCATGTGCCCACGTACCTTCTTAATGCGCAGGAGCCGGACGTCCTTCCCCATGATCTGCTCTGGGGTGAACTAGAGGGAGAAGACAGTGGGGGAGCTTTGAGTCCACCAGAAGGGTGGGGGTGGGGCAGGGGTTGGAGGGGAATCAGGCACCTGTGGGACGTTGGGCCCCATAGAGGACATGAATAAGGGGAACGTTTCCAGCCCTGTCCTCATCAGTCTTTAACTAGAGGATACGTGGAAGGACACAAACACTCAGGTGACCACACAAAGCCCAGATCCATTCTTCTTGGCAGTATTGTGAGACTGGTGAGAGTGTGCCTTGTAAATACACAGCACAGTGTCTGGCATGTAGTTTGTGCTCAGTAAGTGTAACGGTTACGGTTATAAACCACACACACACATCAGCCATACCCTTTACACTGGCATGCCATTTGAAAGGAGCCTTCCCAGAAAACAAGGGTTGGGCCACGTGCCCCACTTCATCTCTGGGACCCCCAGGGCCCTGAATGCATCAGCACCAAATATAATATAACCCCCCACCCCCATTCCTGGGGTTACTCCCCAGGGTAGGAGAGTTCTCTCTTACCATGGAGTAGGGGTCAAAGCCTTCCTCATATTTCCGGAAATCCTGGAAGCAAAAGAGGGTGTTAGGGTGACAGAGCAGATGCCCTTGAGGGTCACTGCAGAAAACAAGCTTAGGGCAGAGAGAGGCAACAGTAAATGGGTCAGAGGCAGGGGAAAGAAGGGGAGAGTCAGATGTGGCCTGGATGGGGATTCAGAGAGGAGGCTGGCAGCTCCAACAGCCCAGCGTTTCTCCACCCAGTGCTCTGACCCTAAAGAAGAACCAACACTGCTCAAGAGGTTGCTCCTCCTGGGGAATCCAGCCACAAGATGATGGTGGGTTGGGGCAGAGGGACGTCAGGCATCAAGAGGAGAGGCAGGGGCCTGAGCACAGCATTGTTCCTAATGCAATGCTTAATTGGAAGGCAAGAGGCCTCCCCAGAGCCTTAGCCAGGGGGGGAGGAGAGCAGACACACAGCTTAGGGGGTCTGGTTTGGTGGGGGCTGTGGAAACAATATCCTTAAGACGTAGAAACAAGATAACGAGAAGGGAGATGGGGGCAGAGCCAGAACACACCGCCTTCCCAGGAATCACACAGAGAGAACTGGAGCCCGGGTTCCACAGGCTTAGGGGCCAGGTACCAAGCCCAAGGGGAGCAAAGTCTTGGTTAGTCCCCAGAGGAGGTGGGAGTGAAGGAGAGGCCTTGCTGGACTGAGTGGAGCTGCCCCCAGCACCCAGTTCCCTAGGACACACCAAGTGTCTCCTGGGGCTGTGGTCAGCATCATGGGGAGGTCACAGCCCCCTCTATGCCCGGCACGCAGCAAACCAAGCTCTGGGCACAGATGAGGGCCAAATATCAGCAGATGGATCCCTGGGTGTCTGCCTGCTCTCCTTCCTCACTAGTCTTCATTGCTCAGGCTCAACCCCAAAGAGCCTGGTGGTCTGGAGTGTGGCGCAGCTCTGAAGCCACGCCCAGGTTAGTCTAGGTATCAGGACAGGAGAGGAAAGGATGTAGCAAATCCATGGGCAAAAGGGGTTATTTAGCTGACTATGTGGAGTTAATGCTCTTTCACTCAGCCTGCCCCTGGCTGTTTCTTCTAAAACACTGGGCAGTGCTGGTTAGAAGCCTGCTCTTCTCCTCTCCACCTGAGAATCCACTCTCAGGGTTGGTCCAGATGGCAAGTACTTGTATCTTATGTGAATTCAGATCAGAGACCTATAAGCCACTACCTGGTCAGCCCTTGAAGAGGGAACCCAACCCTTCATCCAACAGATGGAGAAACCGAGGCCCAGGGAGGTGGCATTTATGCTGAAAGTCACCCAGTCCGTGGGCAGTGGAGCAACGGTTTGACTCCCAGGCTGGGCCCTTGGACCTCTCATCTTCCTGCCTCTCCCTTTGAGACCCATTTGTGCTCTAAATAACAAGGCTCTTAAGTGTCTATGATATAATCGCTGTACTTTGAGAGTCAGGATGGTATAGCATTTAGGAGCCTGACCTGGATTAAAATCTGGGGTCTGACACTAGCTCTGGCATCGTGGGCATGTTTCCTAATCGCTCTGCTTCACTTTCTCATCTACTAAACGGGATAATAATAGCACTTAACTCCTAGGTTACTGTAAAGATTAAATGAGTGAATGCGTATATTTAGAAACAGTGCTTGGTACAGCACACGTTCCAAGTGTTAGATGTCACTTGTCACGCACAACTCAGTCCTGGGTTGGGAGCAGCCTCCTTTGCAGACACCCATGTCTCACTATATAGCTGACCTTTGCTCTCTACCTGTAGTCAAATCAGCCTGTGGTCAGGTGGGTGGCGGGGGTGGGGGTTATCCATGAGGAGGTTGACTGAAAGATCTCTCTCCATTTCGGGGTCTCTTTCATCGGTGGTGAGACAGCCAATCCAATGACTGGCTGTTGATGTAAGCCCCAGGAAATGGGCAGGATAAGGGGCTGCCTGCCTGATACCACTCATGTACCAGCAAGGATGTCTAAGGCCCTGTCCACAGGAGTGCCTCCAGCAGCTAACGGACTGGCGCTACCACTTCCTCCCTGATGCTGGCTCAATGCCAGGTGGGATTCGATGAAACTGTGATTCTCTTTGAACAAACAGCAGCAAAAGGGCAGAGCCCCCAGGGACCCTGCTGCTTTCTCAGCTCAGGCATGGAGTCTAACAAGCCCCAGGCCCACACCTGATAGGAGATCCTCCCCCAACCCTGGCTGCGGCAATGAGGACACAGCTCTGGCCTGAGGCTTCCAGCAGATGGCGCTTGGGGCCACCTCAGAGCCAGCCAGCGCTCCCAGAGCAGAAAGAGTGGGAGGCACCAGGAGTGGCAGGGAGGATCACGACACACAGTGGGTATCGTTTTACGTGTTTGAACGTTGTCTGATAAACCACCATCCTCTTCAACATCTCCTGTGGCTGCCAGAAAAAAAAACACACACAAAGTTCCACACGGGACGATACCAATAGGTTTCATCTGCCCCTGATGCCAGACCCTGGGCCTGCCAGCCTGGGGCTGCCCTGCCAACATTTCTCCCCAAACAGACACAGCCTGATTTAGTTCCGGCCCGCTCCAGGTCCCCAGACGCAGCAGCTACCCAGTTCTACTCAAGCAGACACCATCGCTTGTCATCGGCCTGAGAATACGATATGGATGCATCAGCCAGCTGTCACAGGAGCGTGAACTTTACCCTTTGGGAGCTGACAGGACAGCTAAAGCTCAAAATAAGTATCGGAGCTGCCCTGCCCTGACATTTGGATAGGGTTTCCTGGAAAGGAGAATAAGAATTCTGGCATGACTCTTCCCACTATGCGTGGCTGGTTCCCCTGGAGGGGGGTGGTACATGAGTCCCAGCTTCTCAGTTGCAAGTGACTGAGGGTGCGCAGACCCTCCCCACTCTCCCAGGACCCGGCACTCCCAGTGAGGAGGGAGATGTGAAATGAAAAAAACAGGGTCGATCTGCTTTGGCCGATTGCCCACCTGAGGGTATTCCACGCCATGCCACAGGCCTTAGGGCAACTGGAACTGCTGCAGGTTTTGGCAAGATGGCAACATAGGTAAGAGTCTGGGCTTTGGAGTCTGAAAGACTCTGGAGTAAGTAGTAAGTCCTGGCTTTGCTTTGGGTAACTGACAACCTCTCTAAGCCTCGGTTTTCTCAAATGTGACAAAGGGATAACAGCAGGTACCATCCACCTCATTGTGGAGGATTGTTGTGAGGACTAAATGAGATTCTGCAGAGCCTGACATGTGGCAGGCTCATAAGGCTCATAAGTTATTTTTGTTACTTCTAGATGGAACGCCAGCCTGTTTGGTCAAGTGAGGAACAGGAATTTCACTGGTTGTGTCAACAACTACTTACACCCATGTGGATTCATCTCTTGACCAATGAGAAAGTTCAGATACGGCACCTGCTGTGAGTTTGTATCCCACCCACCTCACTCCCCCTCCAGCAGAACCCAGGGGACACAGCCCTGGTCTGCTCCTCTGGAGGTGCCCTGAAGGGGCCCTGAGGGGCTTACCAGGACCTCGGATTTCACAGGTGTCCTGTAGATGAAGCTGGGCTCCTGCTGGACCATGACAGGCTTGGAGATGGTGGACACGCCAGGGCCTCGTGGAGGCTGTGGGCTTGGGCAAAATGTCTACAGGGGTTAGTTTAATGGAGAGCCATGTGAGTTCATGGCGGGGTGGTCCAGGCCAACCATGGCACTCTGCCATGCATGCAAATTCACACCATGCACATGCTGAGCCAGCCTGGTCCATTCACCATGCCAGAGGTCCTGTGGGTGTGACCTGCAGCAGAGAGATGAGAAATCCAATGGCCATAGTGTGCTCTGACGTCATAGGAACTATTGGGTGGCTCTGAGGAATCAAGGACTTGAGCCAGAGTCTGGTAATGGGGTTACCAGCAGCCACGGTCACTCAGAAGCTAGGTTTTCAATTTTTCTCAGTGGCTTTGGATGCCATCCAGTTTCCTCTCTCCCTAAGGGTTCTCCCTTCTGGCCATGGTTCTGGTCCCCAGGCTGCACACGAAGCATCTGCTCTTCCTGGTGGGTGGGCAGAGTCTCTGGAGGCTGGAGGTGAGGACGAGTATGAGACACATCCAGGAGAGCTCCTGCACCCTGTCTGCTTTGCTCTAACCCACTTGATCATCTTGGGCAAGACAGACAAATCAGACTGGATCACAATCCTACTCCAGACCCTTCTGGATCTCCACTGACTACTGAGACCCTTGGCTTGACTCCGAAGTCCTTCATGAGCTTCACTACCTTCCTTTACAGACTCATCCCTCACTCTTTCACACCTTCCTCACATTGCCTGACTTTAGCCTCCAAAATGGGGGTTAAATGGGGGCCAAGCTTTCTTGCCTCAAGATTTTTTGCATATACCCTTTTCTCCTGCTTTACCTGCCTGGGTCTTTGCTTGGGTATCATTGCCTTCAAGAAGCATTCCTTGAGCTTTTCCTCTCTATCCCCACCACTCATCACAGCACTTGTGTTCCCATGTCTCCCCTGGTAGTGTGGTAGTTTCCTGCTTACTTGTCTGTCTTCCCAGCAGACTGTCTCGGGCAGGGACTGGGAGGCCCATTTTGTGGTGGTGCTCCAGTGCCCACCATAGCGTCTGGCATATAGTAAGTGCTCACTAAACATGTTGCATGAATAAGTGAATGCCTCAATAGTATGGCAGGCACACAGGACAGTGTCTGGGGGCAAGTAAAGCCTTGAAAACCTTCCCCTGGCAGGTACGGATGTGGCAGGCATACATGCCAAGCTGACACAGGTGTTTGTTGCCACCACCTGAGACCTGCTGGTGGCTTGGCTGACAGGACAGGTGTGTGAGCAGCCATACCTCCTGCTGCAGCCCTGATGACGATTCACCAGGAGCATGCAGGGAGATGGAGGTTGGGGAGTGGCAGTGGTGCAAGGGCCAAAGTGCTGACGCAGGCAGGATGAAGCTAGCAAAACAGCAGCCCTCCCCACCCCCCACCTTCGCATCAGGAACAACCATGGCTTTGATGTTGCTTAAGACACTTAGGGTCCAGCTCTTCATAGGCTCCTCGTGTTGGGGGAGCTTTTCACCGCCCCTCTCCTTTGACAGGAACTAACAGTGGGAACTCCATGATTGCTAGAAGAATCCAAGAAAGCTGGATCCTGGTTTGAATCTCAACCCTAACTCAAAAGTTTGCAGAGGTGACGTCCCATCTCATGTTTGCTGCTTCACCCAAATTTTCCTGTATCCCGATTTGCCACTGCTCATAGTTAATGTCTACTGAGCACCTACTATGTGCCTGTCACGCTCCTAAGTATGAACTTAGAATGAGTTCATGTGTTAACTCATTCGATCCTCATGATAGACAGCTGCCACTGGCATTCCCATTTTTAGCATTCCCAGGCTCAGACAGATGAAGTGACTCATGCCTGAAGTCATCTAGCCAGTGGCTGAGCCAGGATTCAAACCCAGGCAGTCCCTCCTCGCCATCTTTATGTTTCCTGCACCTGCAATGCCCTTCCTTCCATCCTCCTTGTATCGCTGTCCCTCAAGGCTCAGCTCTGACAGCCCTTTATTCTACTGAGGTGCCTTCAACCTCCGGTTAGGAGGCCCTCCCACCACACCTGGGCTGTGCTGATATTACTGCTGCATCCTGTCTGGTCAGCTGCTCATCCTTGAGATGGCAAAGTCCTGGAGAGCACAGGTGGTCACCCTCCTCTGTGTCCTTTTCAGCACTGCTCCCCTCTGCCCTTTCATACAGACGGGCATAAGGCAGGCTCTCGATCAATGATTTTTGAATCAAATTTGTTGAGGAAAAGCTGCCACCCATCTTGGTAGGGGCCACTCCCAATAAGGATGCGGCCCTCTGTGCCAGGCTAATTCAGCCCCCTGCAAACCTGGTCCTGGCTGGGCTCTGGGGGAAGACATCCCTGGAATAGACAGCCTTCTCTCTGTCAGAGGATAGGGCTGGAGACTCCACCAGAGATTCAGAAGGAGTCCCCTGGGGCAGCGCTGCTGGAAGCTGCAGCCTTGCCTGCATCTGATACTTTCTTCACTCCCACCTCCCTCCCCCAGATCTCCTGAATGCTCTGAGATGCTTCTTCTCCTCTTCATGCAGCAACTCAGATCCATCAGAGAAGATTAATAAAAAACTGATCAGGTACTACCGCCTACCACCACACACAACCCCCACCCTCAGCGGACACGAGCTGCTTCAGCTCTGACAAGCCTTGCCCCACAGCTACTGGAGAAGAGGAATATTTTGTTCTTCCTTCTGTGGAATCAGAGCTCCATGTCTTCCTTGGGGATATTCTCTTCCAATATAGTCTTCGGATTAAGAACAATTAATAAGAAATATGGCTTTTTGAGAAAGATCACTGTTCTGCCGCTTGACATCCATGAAAAAGATCTCTAGTCTTTTAATAGTAAATTTGGAGATTTCTAGGAATTCTCCATCTTCATCTTTTCTGTAGCTGGAAGTTAGCCAGACACTTCTGGGTATTACACGTCAAGCCAATGTAGTTGGCTGGGGCCATAGAAAATGGCACTGCAGTGTCCTAATACTGCACTGGACAGTGTTATTATTTCATTTCCAGAGTCTAATACTGCTCCCCCTTTCCCCCCTGTTGATCTAGGGAGTTATTTCCCATACTCAAGGCTTTCTGGGTTAATATCATGAAGTGACTAGCTGTGACATAGAGCTCTGGCTATTCAACACGGTCTTGCCACCGCTACATTGAATGTTGCCATCCATACTGGCCAAGAGGGAGACGACAATGAACATCGATACGATACACTGTAGCTCATCGCAAGTGTCACAGGCAATTCACCAGCCAACAGAGCACTTCAAAATCAGCAGAAACCACACACATGCAGGATGCCCATGACATGCAGGTTGGGGAGCTCATTCCTGGAAGATGGGGTGGGGTGATGTTTCTTCCCGTCTCCACTCACAGGAGCAGTGGAGGACGTGGGAAACAGCAGCCCTGCCCATTTTTCCTGCTTCCCAGTACGGCAGGCGGAACACGGGTGGTACCTTTGGGGTGGGTGGGAAGCTCCGTTCAGGGTTGGGGGAGTTGGCAGGCTTCCCGCTGCTGTTCTTTGCCTCCCAGTCCTCTGTGGGATTGCCTGGGTCCCCAGTGCGGAAGGGGTGGTTGCCCAGCACCTCTTCCAGTGCCGAGTGCAGTGGGCGGGTAGGAGTGAGGTCTTGGGCGGGAACAGATGGTGGGAGAGGGATGGGAATGGGGGGTGGAGTGCGTTGCACCCAGGGCGAGGATGAGGCACTCACATGGCCTGAGGACGGAAGGACAGGGGGAGCGGAGATCTTGGAGGGTGGATTGGGGGGTGGAGGGTGGGGCATCACAGGCAAGGCAGAGAGAGTCTTGGGAGGATAGTAGAACATGTCCAAGGGGATGTCATCCAGGTCAGTGGTGTGGAGGTGAAGCCCGCCTGCGAAGCGTCTCAGAGGTGGGACCAGGGGAGACACAGAAGGCGGGGGAGGCGGGAGCCCTGTGGTCATCTGGCGGGTGATAAGGAAGTTCTGTAATCACCTGACGAGTGCTCCACTTCACGATACATCTAGTATAACGGTCTTCTAATCTATTTCTCTTACTGCTGGAGACCCACCACCCTCAAACCAGAGCCACGGGGGTGTCACTTCTCTGCCACCTGAGCTCATACCACGCGGCCAGTAGGGAAGGCCCAAATGCAAGAGGGTCCCACGTTATGCCATATGTGGGTGATAAGTAAGGTGACCGTATAATTTATCATCTAAACTGGAACACACATGACAGTGAAAAGGGCACTCGCAGTAATTTCGCCAGGATAACGGGCCTAATTGGGATCATCTCAGATGAGCTAGGACTTAGTGGTCTCTCTGGAGATAAGCCCAGAAGACAGGTATGTTCCCCTCCTCCAGAGAGAAAGCAGGAGTGGGCTGGTAGGGGTGGCCCTCGACAGTGGCCAGCCTGCCTCCCGCTGTCCCCAGGGCAGATCATTCTGAAGCAGCAGGACGGCCTATGTGGAAAGAAGGACGCTGTTACCTCGGAAATTTCATTATCAGCAGAGGAAATCTGCTCAAGGCGCGTCTGACAGAGCCTTTCCACCCAATACTGAATCTTTTCCGATTCCTCAAGGTCTTCCCGCTCTGTCTCAGACACCTGGGACCCAAGGCCAGCACAAAAAGAGGACAAAAGGCACGCCTGAGTCACATGTGGGCAGCACACTTGCATCAGTAACATGAAAGCATATCTTTCAAACCCCCAGAGGACTGTTGGGTGTGTCAACTGTCTAGACAAAGATCCAAGCTTGTTCTCCTGGGCCCAAAGGAGGCGGAAACAATGGGGAGAGGGTTGACTAACTCCTCTTGTAGGCAAAAATCAGAGAAGGGGCTCAGGCGTTGCATGGGATTTGCTGGCCTCCAGCATCTCCACAAACCCTGAGGCTCTTCAAGAATTGTTTCGTAGGCTCCCAGCACATTCTCAGAGTTTAACTGGACTCTGTATTCCTCCCTCTGGGCTGCCTTGTTTATTTTGTAGCCAATTTGTTCCTCATGACAAGACCTAATGCACTTCACATTTTCCAGGACTCCTCTGGTTTTTTAATCTAATCAGCTTGGCATTTGGTTCAGGGAAGTATTAAAGAGAAGCAGAATCAATGATATCTCCAAAAGCTAGGGAGTTAAGGTCACCCAGCTCGCCTAGGAAGTAGGAATTACTCACGCTAGAAGACGGTTTTGGGCATGTATCTAAGGGGACAGCCTTAGATACGTTTCTGGGTTGAAGAGGTTTAGGCTCAGACACACCTTATGCTGATGGGAGCAGCTTCAGATTCATAGCCTGATTAATTGGGGGGTAGCCTCAGACACCCCGCTGTACAATGGGGTTAGCCTCAGACTCATAGCCACACCTCGGGTGGAGAGGCCTCCCCTTGGGCTCACACTCTGGTGGGGTGGGGGTGGAGGGGACAGACTCAAACTTCTAGCCCACTGTATGGGGGCTAATCTAAGTCCTACAGTCGAGGCAGAGAGGCTAGCCTCCAATCCATACCTCAGCAAGGAGGCCAGGCTCAACCCCAAACATACATCTAAGCGAGTCTCAGTGACTCTGGGCAGGTGGGATGAGCTCATTCTCCAGACAAAGGAGAGGCGCAGGGATCATTCCATCCTTGGACTCCATTTGGGGAGAACAACTGCCAGCTGGTTACCTGGGACTGTGGTAGGGAACAACCAAACCTTGTCCAGGGGTGTTCAGCGGGCCTGTGAGCAGGACACGTACCTCCTGGGCCAGCCGGTTGATCTTCAGTTGCTTTTCCTTTTCCAGCATTTCCTCTTTCTCTTTGTAAAGCTTTTGCTCAAACTCCAGTTCCTTCTTATTCTTTCTCATCTCCTGCAAGCTCTCATCATACTTGGCTTTCTTCTTTTCCTTTACTTTCTGAGCCGATGTGGCATTTTTTATATGACAAGGGTTACAAGGCAGTGTGGACACTGGCACAGCACAGCAACAGGGCATTCAGTCCTCAGACAACACCAGGCAACCACCCCAACTCTGCCGCTCTGCACTGGGCATCAGGCCTTAGGTTTATGACAGGCAGGCCACTGTCACCCATTGCAGAGTGGGAGACACATTCCCTTTTCCAGCCAGAATGGGTTTACTAGTTCATTAACTAGCTGTGTGACGTTGGCTAAGTTTCTGAACCTCTCTGGGCCTGAATCACTTCTTCTCCAAAAATGGAAGAAATACCTGCCCCACAGGCTTGCCATCCAGGGCCAATGAAATAACATTTATAAAAAGAGATTTGTAAAGACTAAAACACTGTATAAATAAGAGGCATTGTATTTATTTCCTACCGTGTTTCCCCAAAAGTAAGACTGGATCTTATATTAATTTTTGCTCCAAAAGATGCATTAGGGCTTATGTTCAGGGGATGTCATCCTGAAAAATCATACTAGGGCTTTATTTTCCAGTTAGGTCTTATTTTCGGGGAAACACGGTATTATCTGAGCACATGCCTTCTCCATTATCTGGAGAGAAAGGTGTCTCATGTTCAGACACCATAGATGTATCCTGGGAGATTCTACAGAAAATCTGAGAGAACTGGCATACCTCATTTGTAGAGATCCTCTCTGTCCTGAGTTAGAGGAGGTGGGAGCCAATTTCAGACCTGGGAGCCCAGAGCAAAGATTTTGCCGTGATGCTTAAGCTCCAGTCCATTTCATTCTGGAGATTCCACCATTCCCTCCGAACTAGGTCTCAACTTGTCAAAAACTACAGAACTGGGAGATGAGGGTATGGAGAGAGAATGGCCTAACTGCTTTACCTGGCTGTCAGGGTTCAAGAAGACTTAGGGAGAGAGGTGCAGGGCAAAAAGACTCCTTATTTTTCCTGTTGGAATTGGACCAATAAAACCTACTTTCCTGGCTGCTTCTCCCAAGGGGTTGCGGGGGAGCCATGGAGTAAGGAAGGAAGAGAATTAACATTTATGGGCTGCCTACATGCCAAGGAAATTACATTGATTATTTCATCTGTACGTGTTATCCCACTTTCTTGATGAAAGAGCTAAGGCTCAGAGAGGTGAAGTCCCTTGCCCAATGTCAAACATCTAGTAAGTAGTGATGCCCAGATTTGGACCTGAGTCTTCCAAGTCCCACAAATTTTCTACTGTGTCCAGATGAGCTGGGGCAATGGAAGCGTGACAGGAGAGTGTGTCAGCCCCATCACACACAGCATGGAGGACAGAGCTAGCACTCCAGAAAGGGAACAGCAGAGAGATCAACCTCCTGGAGAATTTCTGGGGGAAGGAGGAAACCTGCCTGTTCACTGAGCTCACCCCTCCCCCAACAAGACTTCCTGGGGCCTCCCCTCAGAATTCCTGAATCATCCCAGCATCCAAGGCCAGGCATGAAGAATTGAGTTTCTCAGCAATGGACACACAACTTCGTCCATAGTTGGAGGGACGTAAAGGGTCGTTATTGACCTATGATTGAGTCATCCTACCTCCCCTTCTAAAGACAAACCCTACCTCTGTGCATGGGTCATGTGCTTTGGAGATGGCCCTCCATCTCGGGGATGGGGACCCACCCCCATAGTAGTCTATAAGCCACTTGAGAAAATGGTTCTAATTGCTTCAGAGTCCTGCTTGGTTGCTTACCTACCCTGTTCACTAGACTCTTGGCTCAGTTGAAAGTGGAATCTCTGCCATAATGTTCTAGATTCAGACAGCAATTCCCGAAGAGGAGCCAGAAATAGTCTGCCTGATGGCAGCTTGCTAGAACAAGGGCATGGCTCCTACAGGGACCACCATGATAGGAATGGTCATAACACCACCAGTGCTACAAGTTTAGAGCCAGGGCTCTTGGGTGGGGCAGGCAGACAGATGTGACAGTCTCTGTGCCACCTCCAAGAAAGCAGCGCCTGCTTACCGATGCAGAAGGGCAAGTTGTGGCATAGCATTGTCAATTGATCTCATACCAGCCCTCTCCAGATGGGTACTTAGTTGCCATTCATGTGCTTTCCTGCCACATGGTGGGCTCCTGCAAGCAGGGTTAGTCACAACCATGAATCCTTTAGGCCCTGGCATAGAATTTGTTGGGCTATAGGCCAGGGGTCTGAACTCTAGAGGAACTTACTGCCAGAGTAGGAATCGAAGACACTGAGTCTTTAGCTTTTCAAGTAAGGGCAATATGTGCATCGATGGTCATGGCCGTAGACAGCCACTGGTGTTACTTGGGCACTGGGTATCCCAGCTGCAGGGAGACACAGAATCTTGTGTGGCTCTAGAGAAAATGATGATGGGTTTTTCAGAGCCAGCATGAGGGACATGATCCTGTTGTCCTTTTAGCTGCCAGTTAAATTCATGGCAAATATTCCTTTTGCTCTGGACTGAGAGGAGAGGCAGATGGGGTGGATGTGTTCTTGCTGCTACCTAGAAGCAATTTTCCTCTCTCGGAAACGAAATGAAAACCAAACTACCAGCTATTTCTGGAAGGGCTGAACTAATGAACAGGGGAAAACAGGTCAACTTCCTTAACAAAAGCACTTTTCAAGCCACATGATCTCTGATGGGAAATGTGTGTGTGGATGCGTCGCACACACAATCTTACATTTACCCAGTTAGTAGTGCCTGGAAAGGACGTTACCTATCCATCTGCTTTCCTTAGCTTTGCAAGTGAAGTCCTGTGTGTATGTGTGTGCTGCCCTTTCTAGCTGACGTCTAGTAGAGACAGTAGGTAGAGAAGCAGATATCTAACCCAGTGAAGCATCCTAAGCCATAGAGTCAGCCTGCAAATCAAAAGGACAGTTTCATGAGACCAAGTCCTCTCTGAGACCATGGTGGTATGGAAAGGAATCCCCTGAGGGCCACCGTCCTAGTTCATTCCATGTCATACCCATTACGGTCTGTGCTCCTAGGGAAAGAGATTCACCTCCATCAGAAATAATACTGCTGTCTGTTATTTTAACAGTGTCATGTTGGTGGAAGGGGATAGATGTCCCCGGCACACCAGATATTCCCATTTGACAGGCAGGGGGATGTTACATGTCATCAAAGTCACCCTGCTGCCAGGGCTTTGGTTTCCACAGGACTGCCATCCTACCAGAAAGAGCCGGTGGAGTGACGACACCTACATTAGTTCACTCAGATTTATGGTGATGCCTGGTTTCCAAATATCAAGTCATGTTGAATGTCCCATCTATAGATATCACCCGTGGCATTTTCATAATCAAATGCTAACGTGATTTAGAAAGCAAAAGGATGAGAAAGGTTTCTGGGGCCTGGAGATACAGTAATAAGATTTAAAGAGAAAATCCAAGGCCCCAGAGACCAGGAAATTGCATTATCCTGGGCATATGTAAAGATATTTCTAGGAGAGAGTTGTGATTGGTGTGGCTCTTTGTCCTAACCCAAGACAACAAACCCCCGCCTCGGCAGCCAGTCTGTCTGGCACAGGCGGTCTTGTAATCTGCACTATGAACACTGAACCTCATTTTTCACTCTGTCTGACCTCGGCTTCTGGTCTTGGCCTCTGGTTTGACTTGACAGAGACACAAAGCAGAAGTTTCTTGTCGTGTCCCTGCCCCTGTGCCCACTGGGGCAGGTGCCGACCCCATGAGTGCCTGATGGTATTTGGGCAGTTCTCACCCCAGGAACACTTTCCCCCCACGATGGCTCTGTGACAGCACCTTGCCATTTGATGTCAGCCTGACAGAGAGGTGCAGACACGGTTAGCTTGCAAGTGAAAAGGCTGGGTCACACCGTTGAGAGTTGACAGGAAAAGAAACACTGTTTGGAAAACGCCAAAACCCACAGCAAACTCAGCAGCAAAACAGCACAGCACACAGCCCTGTCCTACCTTCCGGAAGGATGGGAATTTGCCATCGTAACGATAAAACCACCCAAAGGCTGTAACAACACAGAGAACGAAGTAGTGAGACGCAGTTCAGTTCAGCCAGAGTATCCAGGGCAGAGGCCAGGAGCTGGCTCTCAAAGAACTTGTGGCTTTGTGAGATGAAGAGCAGCACTGGTGGATCCAACAGCAAAACTACACCCTCTGATTCTCCACTTACCTGGCCTCACCTGGGTTGTAAAGCAGGCCTAAGGCCATCTGAGAAAGGCCCTGATTGCCAGTTTAGGGGCCCCTGCCAACTGCCTCTCCCTAGGACACTGGCTTTAGAAGTTAGAGCCAGAAAATCAAAGAGAAAGTCCCTTGTGGAAGGATGAGCTTTTCCAAATCATAGCCACAGTGTGCCGACACAAAGCCCCGTTGAAAGAGAACGAGGCCTCCCCTGACCGACATCTGGTCCCTCCATCCAAGAAACAGCTCGAGAAAAAAGGGATCCTGGGTCTCTGCCTAGAACTGCTGTCAGAAGGAACAAAACAGTCTTGTTTCATAGTGTAGGCCATATCCCCCATTTTCAATATTGAAAGAGAAAGCAATGATGGGGGTCAGCTCTGGGAAGGACAGCTCAGGCAGCAGTGGGTAGGAGACTGGCCTCCAGAAAAGCGTATCCCCATCCAGGCCAAATAAGCAGGGCACCAGCCCCCGCCTTCCCCAGGCAACAGCATGAGCGGGTAATACCTCAAATCTGAATCTCCTTGGGCCAGTGGTGATGGCTTCAATAATTACCCACCATTGACCAGCCTGGGTTCTAGAACAGGCTCTCGAAAGCCCCCTGCTGAACCAAGCACTGCCCCCTATTTGCTGCACCTTGGGGAGATCCGAGGAGAGGCCCAAGCAGCAGAGGAAGGACTTGACCTTGGGCAGTACTTAAATATTTGAAACAGTGGTGCAGTTGTACTGATACGCACTGCTGACATTTCAGCCTGGCCATGAGTCCTAGTCTCAAGGTTTCATGTGCAGTGTCTGGACCAAGCCAGGGCTTGGAGGAGCTTCACAGACTCCAGTGGTCCCCAGCACGTGCTGGCCCCTTGGAACTGGGGTCTGCAGGGCTGGCAGGAGGAGGTGGGCAGGGCAAGCAGAGCAGCAAGGCCAGGGAGCGAAGCGGGGGCTGCAAACCTGCTCTCCCTGCTTCTCTGTGCCTCTGTCCACGTCGTCGGCGGGCTCAAGCTTGGGCTCCACTCCCTCATCATCTACTTGGGAAAAGAGGAGGAAGCTGGTGAACCAAGAGGGATTCAGGAGACCAAGGAGCTGGGGGTGCTTCCCAGGAGTCTGAGGACCCGTGATCAGCTTCCTCTAGGGGAGCTGTGAGGTCAAGGGCAGGAACAAGGCTCAGAAGCCTGGAGCAAAGCTTTCTTGCTCTGGGATGGTACGTGCAGTGCTTTCAACTGTGGTAGCTTTAGTTTCTCTATCTGTAAAATGGGCTAACAACAGGAGTCTCTGATCTGACAGCAGAGTGGGAACCATTTTGCAGAATGTTCGGCTGAAACTTGGGACGTGTGGCACAGAGAGTGGGAATATCTGAGTACTATACATGTTTGGTGCCAAGGGCTTCCAATGGGAGAACAGAGCCTCCTGCCTTCTTACCACCTCTGGAGCTCTGGGTCCCCAGGGGAAGTTGAAGCTGTGTGGCTGGGTGGGGGGTCTTGAGGAGACTCCAAAGGGTAAGGGGCATATGTGGCCAGAAGGACATGGCTTTAGACATAATGTGGAGAATAGTAAACCATCCATTCCAGTGGTCTCCAACCTGGACTCCGGCCTCCCTGGAGACTGAGAGGTGGTGTATGAGTCCGCTGTGAGCTGCTCATTAATATTTCAAAATATTAATTAGAAGAACTTGCCCATTAACCTATGAAGAGGCTACCTGGGCTCGATTTATGTTCCTTTATGTTAAGTCACTTTGCTTGTGGCTTGATTTATGTTTATTCAAGAGCAGAATACTGATATTTCCTCACTAATAAGAATGACCATTTAATCAAACAATGGGAACGCAAATGATTACTTTAATAGTTTGGAAAAAACACTCAACTTCCAAACCATGGGGTCTCCTGGGCGTGGGGACTAATTGACGGGGTACTTGCTGGGGAGAGAAGTCTGGGCATCTCTTCTTTAAACATTTTCCTCTCTCAGGCCTTTTCTAGCTCTGGGATCCTTAATAAAAAATCCCCCTCTTGTTGCTTTAGCTACGGAAAGTTCTGGGGGGGTCCTCTGTGACAGTGTGTCCCAGACTTGTGAGCTTGGTGGAATGCTGGGGTTCTGCTGGGTCAGCCATGGGTAGGCAGGCTGAGCCCCTGGGACGTGTGGGGGTAAAGTCAGTCCCACTCACGTCATTAGGATGAGCAGCTTCATTTTCCAGGTAAGAGATGCTCCACACGCTTTCCTGACTGTTCACACACGCAGGGCCCACCCCTCACAGGCACAGACATCTGAGTCAGGTTGTGGGGACAGAGCCCCAGAGAGCAGTTTCCAGGCTCTTGGCCTCACATAGAAAGGTGCTGGCTCAGGTAGTAAATGGCCATCAACTGTGATTGCATGGCTATCAGCTGCGGCTAGTTGGCCGTCAGCTGTAACCAGTGAGCCATTGGCCACTAATATAACTGCCATGGCTTTGCTAGCAGCATATGGGGGCTGGCAAGAAGATGGTGGCTAGGCTGGCAAGCGCGGATTACAGTTAGGATGGCGGGTTGCGGACAGTGTGGGTCCAGCCTCCAGTGAGACTCTAGTGCCACCAGTGAGAATATAATGGTATGACTCCCCTACCTATGGCTCCATGGGTGTTCCTTTTTGGCCTCACCACATCCTGCGTTCTTATGTGGGGAGCGGGACAGGAGACCCCGCAGGCCGCCCTGCGCGACAAATGGCACAGCGAGCAGGGTCTCCCGCACGACACAGGTATAAATTGTTGGCTAACTGGGCCCCAGAATTGAAGAGTGGTCAGGAAGGAGCTGAGTACGGCTGGGTCCTATTGGCTCGACACAGCTGAGACCATTGCAGCCTCCCAGGAACGGGGAGAAAGGCAGAAACTGAGCTGACTCAGACGCCTTCCTGCATTTCCTGACTTATCTCTAAATTAGAATTTAGAGATATGCTGGTACATGTGGAGATGGATGGAGGCGGCAGATGCCCCAGCACAGAATGGCTGACTCTGGTCATCAATTTCACGCTTCACGGCATTCCCTTAGAATACATTTATATCTTGAACAAAGGGAAAGTTTTCACTCCTTTTATTCACGAAGCTTGATTTGGTTTAAAAGCACTAAATAAATAGCTGGCCAGAGAAAGCGTTTTTATTTTCTATAGTTTATGAGAGGATGTGTTTGTGCTGAAGCCAAGACCCAATTTCTAGGAAAGTACTAAATTGACTAGGATTACTTTCATGAGAAGCAATTAAAATCGATTTCTCTCCTTCTGAAGCTCCTATTTCACGCATAAGAGCAAATTAGCTCCCTGTCTAAAACACAGATTGTTCACTGGGAATTTAGCTCTGGCCGCAACCTCAACTAATACCCAATGTCACGGGGAAGGCTGATGAGAGCGTGCTTTGTCCTTCCGAGAGGCCCCTGAGATGGCACTGTGCCCCGCTGCCAGGAAGGGGGCTGTTTGCCCTGCACCAGGGAGGAACGCGATCGGGCGATCCAGATGCCCTGAACCTTTTCGTTGACTCAGGCTGATGTCCCTCTAGTGCGTGGGCCATGATTCAAAGCTGGGGCTGGAGCTGTCCAGACCCCATCACGGGAAACCAAACGGCTGCCACAAGGCGGAAATGGGGAACCTGGGTTCTTGGGTGCAGATTCACCCCCTATCTGGAGATTCCCAGGTCAGCTGAGCACAATCAATACTCAGTAGAACCTGCCCCATAGGTCAAGTAGAAATAAAAACAGCTGTCAAGTGAGAGGAAAGGGCCCACTAGGCATCCTGGGCTTGCCCTGGGCTCCCCACCAGGCGCCCCCTGAAGAGGCACTGAGATTGAGTTCCCCACTTTGTCCTGGTGCTGTGAGCTTGCCCCTTGAAGAGACATCCTGGGAGGTGGGGTTGAGAGCAGGTGGATAGGGCAGCAATTGGTTGGGGCCTGGACTGAAATGGGAGGTGAGAATGCAGGACAGATGAAGAAAGGAGATGGGAGCAGCACACGGAGCTGAGGCCACAGGATGCCCGCAGTTTGGTGCCTGAGAGGGGTCTCACAGCACTCTCCCTGCCTCCATTGTTGGAGAAGTGGAACTGTGCAGGGTCTGTGCACAGGGATGCAAGTGGTAGGGGCACGTCAGCTATGCTCCTCCTACAGTCGTCCATCAACCTTGGACCACCAGTGTCCTCTCTAGTGGGAGCCCCTTCCCCTCTTTCCTGCTGCTGTTTCACCCCAGCCTCAATTCAGAGCCAAGTAGGAAGACAATCCCATGAGTGGTTCCACCTTTGGAACCAATCCCTCCTCAGTAGCCCAAGGGCATGGGGAGGGGTCTGCCTGCCTGAGTCTGTGTTGTGGGGCAGACCTGGGACAAGGAGGGCAGACAGATCCTGCCCGCTCTAATGCCCTGGCAAGTAGCCCCTGGCACATGAAGGAAATGCAGCCTAGAGAGCCATGGGCTATTTACC
The DNA here is from genome assembly GCF_036562045.2 of Rhinolophus sinicus. Lineage (NCBI taxonomy): Eukaryota > Metazoa > Chordata > Mammalia > Chiroptera > Rhinolophidae > Rhinolophus > Rhinolophus sinicus. The sequence continues at coordinate 131,842,767 of NC_133756.1, forward strand.
TGGGGAAGTGGTGGTGGGTGCAGGGGGACCAGCATCTCTGTCTGGACCCCTCAGTCCCCCAGCCCCAGAAGGAAACACCCTCCCCCTGGCACATGATACATACACTTTGGCTTGCGAAGCGAGAGTGGGTGCACATCACTGGTGATGATCTTAGGCGAGAGCAGCTGTTCCTTTGAGCCCCAGTCTTCTTCCCACTGCTGCTTAAACTTCTCTTCCTCCTCCACGATCCTGAAATAGAGACCCCCCCATGCCTGTGACTGGAGCCAAAACCTTCACAGGCCTACCTTCTCCCTGTAGGGAAACCCCAACCAGCCTGGGAAGAGGCCGCGTGGTTCTAGCTGTGGTGAGGACAATAAAATCCTTGGCACTTGTAATCTAAATCGAGTGTGAATGCCACCCTGGCAATTATATAAGACTATGTTCTAGTTACCCTAATAGGATGGGCTTTACTAGGATTATGGAATGGCTACAAGCAATGGAGGCTCCACCAGGGAACAAGAGGGCCAGGTACACTGGACCTGGAGGTGGCCTCTACCTGGCTACACTCCCAAAACACACTCATGTCCACACACAGACACGTGTGTGCAGACGCGTGGAGCTGAGGCACTCACTGTTCCATCTCCTTCCGGTATCTCTCATTTTCCTCTGCTGCCTTCTGGGCAATTTCCTTTTTCCTTCTGAAACACAAGTGCAGATAGGTAGGTTGGAGTCTATGCAAGAGAAGTTAACTCTTCCTTGAGGCTAATTCCTGATTTGAGAAAGGTTTTCAATATTTCTTCCAGGTGCCCTTCTAAGGATGCCTGGACCAGATCTGCATGCTGAGAAAGCACATCCAACAGAGTCTGGGCCGTGTGCTCTTGTGTGGTTTTGTTTGGCCCCGCTGAGCAGAGATTCTGTGCTGTCGGAGCTGGGAGGCAGGTCAACGTGGGCCACACTCCATGGATCCACCTCCAAACACTTAAAGTGATTAATGATAGGCTGGATCTAGCCCGAGTAAGGTCCTCCCAGAGGAGGACCCCAGACCTCAGGGGCAAAGCTGGGGCTGCTAACCAAGGCCAGGGCTGTGGGCGGAGGTACCAGCAGGGCTGGTCCTCCAAGCTAATTCTGCAATGAGAAAGATGGGAAGATCCTGTCCACTTTCCTTTTCCAAATTCTTATGAGCTCCTAGAATGTATCAGGATTTTGATTTTGATAGTAGTTTTGGATTTATGAATTGCTCACCCAATTTAATCTCTCAGTCCATCATCTCATCCACCCCATGTGGGGGCAGGGGGCTTATCACCATAGACAGGGTGGCCAGACTGCCTGGGTGTGAATCCCAGCTTGGCCATGTATGACTTTGTACACTAGTGGCTTACCCTCTCTGAGTCTCAGTCTCCTTATCTGCAAAATGGGTTAATCATATCTATCTTGTAGGGCTATTGTGAGAATGAAATTAAGTAACATACACAGGCCCTAACACAATGCTAGCCACATGGTTGGTACTTAACAAATGTTAGCTATGGCTAGTAGCATCCCCATATTCCTGGGCCTTGGAAATCGGGGGCTCTCTTTGGGAAAGAGGGAGGAGCCTGGAGGTCTGGAGGCAGGGGATGCTCACGCTGACCACCACGGGTCCCATCTGGTCTGAGGATGGGCTTTGGGGGGAGAGGATAAGGGCGGCTCAGTACACGATGAGCAGGAAGCGAGGTGGGGGGGTGCTACGGTGGTCTGGGACGGTAGGGAAGGGGTGTCCTGGCTGGTCGCACTCACTGCCGCTCCATCTCCTGCTGCTCCTGGAGGATCTTGTTGGACTCCATCGCCAGCCGCTTCTGCATCAGAAGCTCCTGCCGCTGCAGCTCGCGCTGCCGCACCTCTGCCAGCCGTTCGCGCTCTGTCATGAACAGCTCCCGGCCCTCATGGGGAGAAAAGAGGCCCCTTGCTCAGTCCCCTGGGGAACCTGGGCTTCCACAGCCACAGCTCTGGAGGCCAAGATGAGGGTTGTGCTCTCATCACCATGGCCCCAGTGTCAGACACTATGGTTTCTGCAGTCTCTGACCCAACTTCTCTCCTGGCTGGGCAGACACCCTCCCCCTCTGCTCTGTCAGAGCTTCATAGCAGAGCCTTTGGCCCTTCCCAGAAGTGTGGGGCAGAAATCAGGGCTCCGAGCCACTGGGCCTGGAGGTCAGGTGTCATGGGGCCCCCACCAGCCCATTCTGGACTTACAGCTCCAGCTACGACGGAGATGGTCAGGCTGCGGCTACTCTTCAGTATGTTCACAGCCTGTGGGGACACGTGGGCGGTCAGCTGAGGCCTGACAGACAGAGCAGTCAAGGCCTCGAGAGAGCACAGCAGGTTTCAGAGGCCATGGCGGGGGAGCGGGGGAGAAGTGGAGGGCAGAGGTGATAGCAGCCCGCAGATGAAGACCCCACATCTCACCTCCTTGTGGTCCAGGTTGGAGAAGTCGATGCCATTGACCTCGACAATCTGGTCCCCTGTCTGGTGAAGAAACAGAGAGGGGTCAGCGTGCTTGCCTAACTGTCCACTCATCTGCAGCAAAGCTTCCCTACTTGGCCCTTCAAGTGGCTGCCCCTCAGCTGTCCCTGATGAGTAGAACAGTTAGAATCCCCAGTGGGATCCTCCCAGGGCCCCTCCACCTTGTGTCTTTTTCATCAGCTGCTAATAATATTATACCAATAGATAGTTACTCCTTTGGCTGAATTTATGACATTTAGTTTAAAAACCCAGTTTGTGGACATAGGGGCCTTTGGGCTTCTCATATAGCAAAGGCTATGTTGAGTCATAATAATAATTGGTAGCTAACATTCATAAATCCCTTCCTATGTGCCCGGCACACTTTTATGCATATGTATTAATTCATTTAATCCACACAATGACCCTAGAAGGAAGGTTATTACCTCCATTTTATAGGAGAGGAAACTGAAGCACAGAAAGAGGAAGTAACTTGTCCAAAGTGGAGGTTAAAAGTTCTGGCTCTGGCGTCAGGCCACCAAGGTTTGAATCCCAGTCCTACTATATTAGGTACATGATCTTGGAAAAATCCTGTACTTTCTTTGGGTCTCAGTTTCCTCATCTGTAAAATGGAAATAACGATAGTACCTAACTCTCAGAAATTTAAAAGGGCTTAGAACAATGTCTAACCCAGTAAACACTCAATGAATGTCAACTCAAAACACTCAATGAATGTCAACTCTTTGATTATTATTACATCATTTCCAAGCTCAGGACCAAAGGCTCTCAGAACTGGAGAAGACTGTAGAAAGGGTCAAATGCCACACTTTCATTGATGTCTTCCCTTGATGAGGGTGGGTAGGAATCATCAGCCAGTGACTGCTGAGAGAGAGCTGTGTGGGAAGGCACATGCCTCCATCACTGTGCGATCACAGTCTGATGTCGGCCCAGGGTCACTCACCTCCAACCCCACCTCGGCAGACAGGGAGCCAGGCTTTACATTACTGATGAAGATGCCAGGTTTCTGGATAGGGCCACTGGAAATGCTGTGGAAGAGATGGGCAATGCAGGTGAGCCTCTGCTTTAGCACCTGTTCATTCTCAATGTGCTGTCACCTCTGCCTGTTTGTTTAGTGCTCAAGCCCCTCAGGATACAGGTCACCCATGAGCTCAGTACCAAGCCCCCCCCCCCCCCTGTCTATCTATGGCAACAGCCACAGAAAACTACTTGTAATTCCCCCCTATATAACCCCTTACCCAATACATTGTATCTGCTGTTTCTTTTCACTTTCTAGCACTTTCTTATTCATACCTTAAGACTCTAATGCTATATTCTTTACAAGGTTTTAATCAAACTGCTTATATTATCCCAAGACTAAGCTAGTGGCTCCTTTCTCAGTGCTCCTAAAATACCTACAGCAAAGGTGGCACTTGTGCTATTATTTTCCCCTCCCAGATCTGTGGCAGACATCACTAATCGATCACAGCACTCTTTCCCATCAAGCTTCGATACAGCCTTAGAGTTCTTTTCAAAATAGGGTGGTAGATGAGGGAAAAGGGGATCAAATATATGGTGATGGAAGGAGAACTGACTCTGGGTGGTGAACACATAGTGTGATTTATAGATGATGTAATACAGAATTGTACACCTGAAATCTATGTAACTTTACTAACAATTGTCACCCCAATAAACGTTAATTAAAAAATAAAGAAAAAAGAAAAAAAAAGTACTCTCAGCGGCCACTACTAATTAATTAGATATAGCAAATAGGATAGGAAAACTATTTGCCATCCCTGATGCAGAATGCAGGTCCATTCATGTCCTTGTCACTCTACGCTGTAACTAATGATGTGGCTGGCTTCAATATCAGGCTATAATCTCTTAGAAACGAGAGACTTTTTATCACTTATGCTTGGCAGAAAAGAGTTGAATAAGTGTGAATGAATGGAGATAATAAGAATAACTCACATAAAAATAGCTACTATTTACCAACTGCTTATTACTTGCCAGGCACCAAGCTTGGTACTTTACTTCTGTCATGTCATTCCTCCTCACAGAGTGAATATTATTATCCTCAATTTATAGAGGGAGAAACTGAAGCTCAGCATGGTAAAGTAACTAGTCCAAGGTTCCAAAACTCACAGGTGGCAGAGCAGGGGCTGGCCCCTAAATCTACGACTGTAGCACTTGTGTGCTTACCAAGACTGCCCTGCGAGCTGTCTGTTTGCAATTCCTGGGCTGCCTCTTCAGGAAGCCCACCAGGTACTAAGTGGCAAGAGAACAGTGACAGAGATGACCAGAAGGACAGGCTCCCTTTACAATGACTAGAGGGCCCACCAAAGGAACATGGCTCTCAGTTTCCTCACCTATAAAATGGGCCTGTCAGAGCTGTCCCCCTGGCCCTACAGGGCTGTTGTGAAGCTCAGAGGGGAAATCAGACACCAAAAAGTGTTATCAGCAGTAGATAAAAGCCTCCTCAGAAGCAGCAATGAGTGAGGGGAGACGTGTTAGGGGCCTCCTGGGGTCTGCTGGCCATGAGTGAGCCCCAGGGCATGCCTGCCACCCACCTGCAGCCAAGGCCCCGGGAGCCCACCAGGCTGATGAAGACCTTCTTCTCTTTGTTTTCCCGATTCCTAGGGGTGCCCAGGCTGCTCAGCCCGCCCTGGAGGAAGGACACAATAAGGGTCACTAGGTGTCACATGTGTACAAGTGGCCTCTTGCGCTCATAATCACTGCTGTTTCCATGTGAGCCAAATGGCCAGTCTGTCCCAGGTGTGTGTATCTGCACCAGTTGGGCTGGCTGAGGGTCCACCACCCACAGGGGCTTTTGGGATGTGCTGGGGGCCCGGAAAGCCCCTGAGGGCACATCCCTAGAAGAAGTTCCCCCTTTAGGACTGGCTGTCACTCCATCCAGACCCCATCACTGGTAGTCCTGGCTGTTACCTCAGATTCTGACACAAACTGATCCACGTACTGCCATTTGAGGGGCTCATCAGGAGAGCTGATGGGAAGGGAAAGGAGAAGGGGGGGTCATTAGAGATGTTTGGGGGACCAGGCCCCCAATCCTTAGGAAGCAGCCCCTCTAAAGCCTCCAGCAACTGCTGGCCCAGGGGCAGTGCTGGCCTAGGGGAAGCCAGACCCCAAAGCTGATCCCAGGACCCTGAGCCCACAGGACAGAGTCTGCCTACAGAGGAGGGTCATGCTCACCTTTTCACAGGGATCAGGCCGATGTCTGTGAGAAAAAGGCATGGGGTTAGGACGGCTCCTCTGCCCTCCGTGCCTCCCCGAGGAGCTGGGTTCCCTCCTACCTACCACACCCCACCCCACCATCAGCGTCCCCCACCGTCTAGCCTCACTCACGTCTCACTTTGATGGACACAGTCTTCTTGGTGCGGATGAGGTTAATGACCTCCTCGTGGGTACATGAGGAGATGGAATATCCATTGATCCGAACGATCTCGTCCCCTACCTTGGCCACAGACAGAGAGAATGAGCACCAGGTTGAGGGAAGTCAGGCGGCTGGGCAGGCTCACTGGTGGCTGACCCGGGCCTGCTCTCCAGGAAGGGGGATGGCAGCTATGCATTCCTTCAGAAGAAATCTTGATATGTGTGTCCTAGAGCCTTATCACAACCAACCCACCCTCCATCAGCCAGGGGTATCCCAGGGCGGTGGCACTTCCAAGCAGTCTTTCTGCCCCATTTTATAGGGGGAACCAAGACAGCAGGGGAGGGGCACAGAGAGTGGGTAGCAGAGCTGGGAGAAGAAGTCAAGAGTCTGCACCTTCACTCTGGGGTCTCTTTCACCCCCGTGGAATCACCCAGATTCCAGCAGCTCTTGCCTGGCCTTTGCCCCACCCTGCCCCAAGGAGCAGATTCCCCTGCAACACCCTAATGGATCCAGTGGGGAATTTCCATGACTCCTGACTCATGCTTACATCACTGACACACAGCCGATCTCTTTTTTTCCACTCAGTGGAAACTTGATGGACATTTTAATCTACCACAGCCCTGACCTCTGAATTCCTATTCTCGGCATAAGCAAAGAACAGTGAATGAATATAAGGCTTTGGCATACGTTGTCTTGGGTCTGAATTCCTGCTTTTATTCTTATTAGCTGTGTGACCTTGGCAAGTCTCTTGAACTTTCTGGACCTGTTTCCCTCATCTGTAAAATGGGAAAATGCTGTGGTTGCTGTGAGAATTAAGTGAGTATGTACATGTAAAGTTAGCCGGTGTCTGGCACTCCATATGTAATCAATACATGGTTGCTATTGTTTTCATTAGTTGGGCCTGAGCTTAAATACTCGGATCATGTTCCTCTTCTCAGGACTTAAGCCTCATTAGATTGGGAGAGATGAGGGCTGTGGGGCCTGAGAGGCCAGCCCTGGATACAGACGCATGGTGAGATTGCCCCCTGCTGGACACTGCCTGGGGTTCCTCCAAGCACCTCAGCCCTGGAATCAGGCCTGAAGCTCCTCATTTAATAACTGCAGTGCTGGAAGGACCCTCAGAGGTCAGTAGAAACAGGCCCAGGGAGGTGAAGTTTTGTCTAAGGTCACACAGCCATTAGCTATAAAACAGAGACTGGATCTGGATGCACCTCTCCAGCCTGAGGCCAGAGCAGGTCATCTGGGTGACCCTTTGGAGACTTGTTGGTACATGTGGAGGATGCTCTGTGGGTCTGGGGGCTGGGCAGACAGCCTCTGAGGGGTCCTCTAGGCCAACTCTTACCCCCAGTCACCTTCTCGCTGTTGCTACCTGGACACTTCCTCACGTGGACACAGACCCTAATCTTCTCCAGGGCCTGACAGAAGTGTCAAGGGGCTCAAAAAGTTGCCACAGGAAGGGGCTCACTGAAGAACTCTTTAGGTTTCTGGGGCCAACTCCTGTAAGGAGAACAGGTGGACTAACTCCTTGCACCTACTTTTTTTTAACAACTCTGTTTCTGTTAATAAGATGAGGAAACTGAGGCTCAGACAGGTGAAATCACTTGCTTAAGGTCACCCAGCCAGTAAACAGTGTCGCTGGGATTTGAAGTCAGGTCTCCCTCACTGATAATAAGCGTTGTCTATTGGGCATCTGGAAGCAGAAAAGAAGGGCACCTGGCCAAGCCTGGCTGCAATCCCCTGTGTTGTGCGCTCTCTGGATCCTTGCCACCTATCAGAGCCCTCAGGTCCCATAGGAAAGACAGGGATTACTGCACCCATTTTACAGCTGGAACAACCAAGGCACAGAAAATCATTCTGCAGCCCTGGACTATACAGCAAGTCGTGCAGCACACACCACCTTGTGCATGGCAGGGGACATAGGTTCACACAGGATACACTTGAAAAAACAATGTGAAATATCTACAGTAGGGAGATAAGAGCAGAGAGCTGGGGGCCCAAGGCTGGGTCCTATTGCTGGGTCCATGCCCCCCCCACCCGTGGCCCAGCCTCATAGGTCAAATCAGCAGTTTGTGTGTGAATATGCTCCTCCCCTGCCTTCCAGAATCTTCCTCTAGCCTCTCTCAGCCATGAGATCTCCCCAGAAACGTGAACCCAGACAGGTGAATGGATGCAGACATTTCCCCCAGCTCCTGTAAATGAAGTTCCCTGTCTTGTTCCTAAAGAGAAGCTGCCCGGGACCCCAATCAGAATGATTCCCACACAGCTCTTGGCTCAGGTTGCAGGATCGGCTTTCCTCTCCCTCTCACTCCCACATGGAGCCCTGCAAAAAGGCTCTTTGTGCCAGGGCCACAATGAAATGACGATCTGAGGGACAGAGGCACAAAGGAGAGATGAGCCTGTCAGCCCCAGAAAGGGTGGATAATTCACAAGCCTGAGAAACAGGCGGGAAGATAAAACTTTGTTTCATTAAAATGCCCCCATGCCCCCAATCATGGAGACATCATTGAGAAATGCTTATCCTAAGAGGAGAGCTCACCCTGGAAAAAAGAGGGCCTCTGCTGATGCCAGAAGAGGAGCTCATTATGGTTTTTCTCTGGCTGCGTTTCTGGGCTGGAAAATGTGCTGCACAGGAGAGGAATAATGAAGCGACTGAAATTTCAGATGCCACCGGCAAGCCGTGAGACAGGGATTGAGAACAAAGCGTTGTCTGTCAGCTCCCAGTCTCCACCTCCCTTTCCACGGTGTCTTATACCCTTCGCCCCCTGAAGCCCCTGGCTCAGCCGCTCGGATTGAGATGTTGATAACATGCTGGGAGGGGGTGAGAGGGCCTCCTTCAGATGGACATACAAAACACAGCTCTGGGCTCCGGCAGGAGGGAGACCTGGAGGTCTGCCCATCTCTGCTCAGACACCCAGGTGTGGGGACCCCAGAGGAGAGGCACCTGGGGTGTTGAAGAGAGATCCTTGGGCTTGGCAGTTAGGGCACAGGGATCCAAATTTTGGCTCTGTCACTTACTGGCTGTGACTCAAGATCTAAGCCTCTATCAACTCTATAAAATGAGGATGAGACAGCCAAAGCATATAATGGGAACTGATTGTACACATGTTACCTGGCACATTCTAGGTGTTTCTTCCATCTCCCTCTCTGCTTACTTCACAAACACAGAGCACGTATGTGCCTGGCACTGTTATAAGTACTTTATAATATGAATTGATGTATTCCTCATAACAACCTAATGAGGTAGATAGTGTCACCATCAGCTCCATTTTATAGGTGAGGAAACTGAGGCACAGGGTTAAGTGTTTTCACCAAAGTCACGCAACTAATGAAAAGCAAAGCCAGGATAGCCTGGCTCCAGAGTCTGCTCTGAAGCACCATACTATACCAGGATTTCCTTGTTCCTTTCAGTAAAAGGCTACACGTCCAAAGCTTCAGGGGTCCAGATATAACTAGGAGGTAGGGGAGGTGGGGTGTAGTGCAGTAGCAGTAGCCACAAGCCAAGTTCCCAGCTTGACTCAAGAAAACAGACAATTGTCTGCAGCCTGATTTCTACGGGCCTGTGGAAGATCTGTCAGGATGTGTCAGCCTCTTCCTATCCTAAAGTCTCAGATAAGGTGACCATGTGATGCCACATAGTCCAGTGAGTGAGGAAGGGGAGAGGCAGGAAGCCTGAGGGCTCCACTCACTCACTTGGAGCCCGACGTTGTCTGCCTGGCCGCCTTTGATGAGGTGGGAGATGAAGAGCCCACAGCCGAACTCGAGGCCGCCACGCACGCTGAGCCCAAGGCCTTCTGGGTGCAGACGGTCCAGACGCACCTCCTTCAGCTTCCTGCCATAGGAGAAGTCGGTGATGGCTCAGCTCTGGCCTGACCCCCAGTGCTGCCCCTCCCACTAGTGAGCGGCCCTGTCCATCCCAGGGTGATCTCTCCTACGCCCTGCCCCCTGTCCAGGTGACTTGTCACCTCCCACTCGCACCTGGAGCGCCGGGGGGTCAGTTCGTCGTACTCCACCTGGTGCTTCAGCGGGATCAGGGGCCTGATGGCATCAAACAGTGGCAAGCGGCTGGGCTCGTTGATGACCAGCTTCAGGTCTCCCACAAGCACGGCCACGTCCATGGTCCTGCGGAGACACGGGGAAGAGGTGGAGCTGCACCCATAGCCATGACCTCTGAGACCCAAGGATTCCCAGAGGAAGCAGTACTGGGCTGTGTCTCCACCCATTGGGCTCAGGCCTTGGGATTGAGGAAAACTCTCCTGAAAAGCCCAGAGCCCCGAACTTAGGCCAGGGGCTTCCAAAGAGCTTTGTTCTCTCATGTGAGCACCACAAGGAAACTGGTGAGGTAAGGATGGTTAACCCATTTTGCAAATAAAATCAAGTCCGGATTCAAACTCCACTCTGCCTCGTTCTGAAGCCCAGGTCTTTCCAGACAGAAAACCTCATGTGAGACGGTGGTGACCCCTCTATACCCCCCACCGTCTCTCACTTAGTCTGCAGCTAAACTCGGTAAATTAAATTCTCCCTTCACAGTACCTCTCACATGCGTCCTCCTCTCACTGCTCAGGCCGTCAGCGCCCCTGGCCTGCACCTCTCTAGCTGCCTGCAGACTTGCTCGCTCTTTTCTAACCTTTTCTAAATGTAAGTCACTCCTCTTTTCAAAACCGTTCGATGGCTACCCACATGATCCATTCTCTCTGGCAGGCTCAGGGCCTCCACGACCTGTCTCCGTGGACCTGCCCCAGCCTCGTGGATGTGTATGGTCCCTGTGAGCCCTGAGCTCTACTCCCCCAGGTTCCTTGTCATTTCCCACTCACACCTGTGCTTTCACCTCTCTGCACCTGGGCTCATGTTGACCCCTTATCCTGGAATGCCAGTCCCTGGTATTCCCACCTATCAGAATCCTTCTTATGCTTCAAACCCCAGCTCAAGGCGTCTTGATCCTTCCCTCCACAGTTAGAAGTGAAAACTCCTTTCTTCACATCCTGCTTTTACTTCTATTTATCAGTTATTTTACTGTTACGTATATTAGAGTTCTTCGTGTTTTATGGTCTATCTCCCCTCTCCAGGCCACGAGGAAAGAAAGCAGATCTTATTAAGTTGAGGAAAGAAAGCAGATCTTATTCATTTCCAGATTCTGCATGGTATCCAGCAAGGGGCAGGAGCTTATAAGTGTATGCTGAATGAATCAGAAAGCAGGTGGGTGATAAGAGACACCTGATGCTGGGGCCGGCTGGCATTTCCTGCCCTGTCCCAGCAGTCACATTCGATTTGAACCTCTCTGGCTACTTGATAGCCTCCCCCATCAGATTGCGAGCAACCCGAGGGCAGTAATCAGTCTGCTGTGCTCACACGTGTGCCCCTAGCCCCTAGCACAGAGCCACGCACAGAGTGTCTGTGTAAATATTTGCTGGGACAAGTGACGGGTGTGTCCATTTGGTTCCCAGGAGCCTTGAGAACGTGCCTTCCCTCCGACCCCATCTCCCCAGAATGGGATGGGGAGGTCTTCCCGTCTCAGAACCACCTCCACCAGGGCTCCCTGCAGACAGAGGCACCCGGCTGGTCCACAGGCGCTGGACCCAGCACACTTACTGGTGGTACATCCGCAGCACGTCATACAGATAGTCCTTCTCTGCATCATTTTCGATCAGAAAATCCACCTGGAAAACCCAAGGGCAGAATTATAGCTCCAGGCCCAACATCCCCATCGCAGACCCCAGTGAGGGGGAGGCGACTGCTGGGGACCTCCTCAGCATGTCCTCAGGGCTGGGGTTGTGAGGAGAGGAGGGAACCCGAGGCCAGGCTGGCCTTCTGACCCAACACATCAGACCACCCTAACGTGGCTAGGGGAGCACCTCTGCACCTCCAGATGTGGCAGGCCGAGCCTTGCCCCAGGCAGATGCACACACCTGTGCACACGTGTGACAGCAATACACCCATGGCAGCAGTGCTGCCACTCACCCCCCAGGCTGTGTCGCCCGGGGCCAGGGTAGCAACCACAGCGTAGGCTCCCCAATATGGAGGGAGCCCGTTCCTTTTCTTTTTACCTGTTGGTGGCTGTAGTGCCGGATAACTGCTTTCAGAAAGGATTTGGGCCACTCGCTCAGATAGCACATCCCACCCGCCGGAAGCACCTCACAATAGATTTCTTCTGTGTCACCAGTGCCGGGGGCAGCTCCACCCTGTCCCCTCCTGGCCTAAGCTGGGTTCTGGCCCCTGACTTCTGGCCACTCCTTCCCCTCCCCAGGTGCCTGCAGACAGCCCCCCCACACACACACCCACACCCATAGGGGAGAGTCAGGTTACATTATTTCATCTTTGCTGACGTCAATGGCTGGGACTCCAAGGTCAGGGTCAAGCACGTTTTCATGAGCACCTCAGCCCCAGGGGAGCTGGTAGCCCAGTCCCAGATTCCACTCCATAGGGTAGGGTAGTGTGACTCTCTATGCCCTGTATCCTTGGCTCTCTCTTCAGCTTGAGACTGGGTAAGAGAGGGAAGGAGGCTCCAGGGAATCACTGTGCCTCCCTCCTGCAGCCTCCAGCCCCAACAGCAGGGTCCAGGGCCTCAACCCTCCACAGGGAGATGCTGCTGCTGATTGGTCCTCAGAGAAGGGCCAGAGCAGCTCTGTCTCTTTCTATGGGTATCTCAGGGGTTCTGGAAGGCTGGGGCAGTCTGTCTGTCCCAACACACTAGGCCCAGTCCGGGGGATTTCTGGTCTGAGCAGGGGTACAGAGTACAGCTAGCTGGTCTCCACCTGACTCCCCGCTTCTCTCTAAAGTCAGGCTGAGCATTTCAATGAAGATGAGAATAACCTAGGAGGCTTGCCCTCCACTGACTCACAGCTGGGCTTCAGCTGCTACAGAAGTTCACCCCACTTGCCCAATGAGGGCACACCCTCTTTGTCCTATTTTACAGCCCTTCTCCTCCAGGCCAGGGGCTCCCAGCCAGCTGGGTGGTGGGTGGAAGCATCTGCTTGAGTGGATGGTCCTGTATCTTAGGGTGGTATCCTGGGCTCTTGCACACACCGCGTAAGGCTACCTCCCAAAGCCCATCTCTATGAGGAAACAGCCTGGACTCTCTCTCCGTCCTCTGCCTGGGCCTATATGGGGGGGCTGGGGGGGGAACCTCCTGAGATAGGCCTGGGCTACCCACATTTGGCTGTGTTAGAGGAGTCTGAGCAGAGAAAAATTCTGAACTCCCCTAGGGTCTGGCGCCAGAATTTTCTTTACCAATTAGATCATATCACTTGTGGTTGCTTAATAGCTTCTCATTGTACTTAAAATCGAATCCAAATCCAAATTCCTTACTTTGACTCATCAAAGCCCAGCTTGGCTCTTCCTGGCTACACAGGCCTCCAATCTGTGCCTCCCACAGGCCTCCCCAGCTTCAGCCTCAGGGCCTCGGCGGGTGCTCCTCCCTCTGCCTGGCTTGCTTCCTACTCCCCTGCATGGCTGGCCTCCTTCCCAGGGAGGGCTTCCTGATCACCTATCCGAACAGAACTCATTCCATCCCCCAGCCCCTACTCCGAAATATTCCAATTCCTTCATTGCAGCAGTCACAATTTGTAACTTAATGTCTTGCCTTTTTTGTGAATTGGTTTGTTTCCTTCATCAGACAGAAAACCCCAATGAGGGGAGGATGAGGTTTGTTTGTTCTAAACTCCTTGTGCCGAACGCATGATAAGTGGTCAGTAAATAAGTAGTGAATGGATTTGTCCACCCTGCCGCCTGGTGTGTCCACACAATCAGATGGGAGGAGGGGAATTATGGGAATAGAAGGGGAAAGGAAATAATGTTTGCAGAGTCCCCATGGGCTGGCACCAGGAGCTTTTCTTGGTTTTTCTTCCATTTGTCTATCTCACCAGCCCTACGAGGCCTGGTATTCTCACATCATGTTGCAGATGAGGAAACTGAAGATCAGAGAGGTTATGTCAACTCACCTAAGGTCCCACAGCTAATAAGAGACAGAGTTAAGACTTGAACCTTGGTCTATCTGATTCCAAGGCCCACACTCTTCCTGCTGTACCAATGAGTGTGTGAGTCAGGCCTTCCTGGGAAAAACTCCACGCCCTCTGTAGGCCAAAATTTCAAACCCTTTGCTCTCAAGTTCTTCCTTATCTCAAATCCCCATCTCTCTCTTTTGCACGGCTGAAAAAACCCTTTTCGCTTGGTCCATAATGAGCAAGAAAACAGAAGATCTTTTGAATGACTCTCTGAACCGTGGATGTTCTCTCCAAGGGAAGCATAAAAATCCCACATGCTCTGGCGGAATGAGAACACCCTGACGAAAGCGCTTCTAGCTCAATTCCAGCCTTCGGGGGGCGGGGGTAGGGTGCCATGAGAAAAAGGATAGAAGAGAGAATCTCTTGCTGGCTGAGGCCTCAGGACTAAAGCTCTCTCCCACCCCTTCTTGCACAGATGCTTCCCACTGCATCATTAGGTGTCAGAAGTGATGGACTGTCCTTGGTAGGCAGTTTACACACTGCCTGGAAAGTGGGAGTAGAAGACAAAGGCAACTGCCAATGTTATAGTCCAGGATTCTGTTTTTCTGCCTTCCCGGCCAAGCATAGATCACCTAGAGATGGTCTTTGTGGAAAAGAGCCTGTTCCTGGTGTTCCTGGGCTCCTAGTCCTGGTGGGTAGCTGGCCGATGCTGACCACTTTATCCAGAAATCACATCCTACCAGTCTCCTGTGGCAACAACAAGTTCAGCTCTTTAGCCTGACGTTCAGTCATTCTCACCAGTTAGGTCACTCAAATCCTCGTCTTCAGTTCTGTCCTTACCTGCTTTCCAGGGGTATCTCCACCATTTCCTAAGTGGGGTGCAGGCTGCAGCCAAAAGGACCCTTCCCCCAAAACACGGACCTCCTTCTCCTCACTAAGAATGATCCATCGACCTCGACAATTCTGACTTGTCCATTTAAAAAATTACCTATATACCACAACAGCTGAGGAAACATACCTGGATTATGTGGAATGCTCTTTAAATACAAATCTAAGTGATAAATCAAAATAGAGGTCCTGTCACTGCTCTCCTGGTAGTGTCTCCAAAGGACTCAGAGAGAACAGCACTGCTTTGCCCCCCTGACCACCCCTCAGGGAAGACACACACCCTTCCACCTCACTCTTTTGGCTTTAAGAGAAAGACAACTGAGAAAGATGGAACTTTCTCTGGAAGCCTGAACATGCAATAACATCACCACCATAATTCAAATTTTGCTTTTTAAATATTTCAATGACTTAATATGGCCTCCCCTCCTCCTGGAGTCTGCGTCCTAGCAAACTGACCAGGAGGATCCGGCCAGCTCCGGTCCGAGGATCAGCTTCGGGAGCGCCTGCTCGAGGGCACTTTGTGCCACTCTCCTGATACCCTGTGCCCAGGTATGTGTAAAGCACCTGCGCACCATAGGCCTTCAACACAGGTGCACAGTGCTCAGTGGTGTCCACTGAATGACGAAGGAACTCCAGCTGCTCTAGTCTGGAGCCTCCCTTCCAACCACTTGGCCAGTCCTGGGGTGACCACCTCCCGGTAACGTCTCAGCACACGCCTGCCGCAGCTCCTGGATCTTTCTCCTCTTAGCTCAGTTCTAGCTCATCACAAAAGAGTAATTCCCACATCCATGCACGATGGACTGCCCTCCCTCATCCCCCAACCCTGCCTTCATTGAAGGGGAATGCAAGCCCTCTCTTCTAGAGTCTTTCCTGACCATGCACGGCCCAGAGCCTCCTCACCCAGCTCCCAGCCTGACGCCCTTCTTGCCCAGTACCCTCATTCAGGCATACTCTGCTAACTGACCGTCTACCACATCTGACGAGGTTCACATGTATTGTCTCTAATCTCCCAAAACCTTCTGAGGTAGACGGATATTATTATCTCCATTTCACAGATGAGGAAATAGAGGCTCAGAGAAGTAAGTGGCAGAAATGAGACTCCATCCTATGCCTGCTGGCTCCAAAGCCTCTGCTTTTTTTCAAACCACCATTTAGTACCCAGTTACTAGATATAATGTTTTGTGTGTGCATTTGTGGAATACACATTTATGGGGCACCTACTGTGTGTAAGATACCATGTCTTCTTTCTCCAACTGGATTTAGAAAGCTTTTCCTTTTCTTAGATCCCTCTTGATGATGGGCACAGAAATCCTAAAGGAGCCTACCATCGACAAATAACAGTTGGGGGGGTCTCTTTATCACATCAATCCCCCCATCCCTGCTGACCTTGTGTCTGACCTTGTGTGTGGTCCCCTCCCTCTAGCATCAGCATTCTCTGGCTGATGCTCAACTGGCTGTGTGCTGTAGGCCTGTACAGGGCACAGGAGGCAAATTCTGGATTTGGCCTTGGGCCCTCTCCAGCCTCGTCTCCGGCATTCCTCTGTGTGGTCTGGCCCTTCTGGACAGCCGCGTAGGGAAAGCACTCAACCTTCAGCTCATGTAAATTCACCTCCATGTGTGCACCCAGCCAAAGGGAGAGAAGGAGAGAAGAACAAATTAAATAATGCATGTTGTTCCACTTGACCTTGGGCTGTGGTAGGGATTAAATGAGTGATTGCATGTAAAGCACTTAGGACAGAGCCCAGGGCTCCAAACTGTTGCTGGATCTCTTTCTTTGTGCTTCCAGGCCCACTCTCCAGCCTTCGCTGCCCTGCCCTGTGCCCCAGGAAGCTTTGGGGAGCTCCCTGCCCTCTGCTTCCTGCTGTGTTCAGCCAACAGGTGGTGAGAGGGCGTGAGGAGACAGAGAATGGGTTCTGATTCCCAGTTCTCGCGATGTGGGATAGTTAGGCAGGTTCCCTCACCTGAGGCGGGCTTCTCTCTGCAGCCATGGCTCTCCCCTGTTCTGGGGACTCGCCCTTCCCTCGCCTTCAGGAACACCTGGCTTCCAGCAGCTGCACCTCCCAGGCTGTATTAACAAGACTTACGGCCCCACAGGTACCTGCCCTTTCCTCTACAGAGTGCCTTCATAAAACTCTCTTCAGTTTCCGGTTTGGATGAGCCAGCTGCTTCCTGCCGTGACCCTGGCTGGTATGAAACGTTAGCTCTTAGTGGTGGTGGTGCCAGCAGCATTTCCTCTGTGACCTCTTCCTGCACCTTTAAGACTCCTTGATTCAAACCTCAGCTCTCCTTGGTCAAGCCTTTCCTCAGGCTCTGCCAGAAAGCCTGTCCTGTCACTCTCCGCACATGACAACCCTTTGTTTCCACCCTTACCAAGGGACTCGCCAAGCCGCCCGCCTGTCTCCCCACTAATCTGCGAGTGTCCCAGGCACAGGCCTGGGGGCCGTGCAGAGAGTGAAGCCAACAAGCCCCTTCCCCACCTGGGTCTATACCTCTCTGTGCTTCAGTTCCCTCATCTGTAAAATGGGGATAAAAGTATCAGTTTCATACCATTTCATCCTTTTATGAGGGAATTAATAACTTTTTTGCTATTCATAAATTACTGTTAAATGCTTTGAACAGTGCCTAGCAAATAGTAAGTTCTAAATGTTTGTTAAATAAAACTAAGTAAGAATAGATGATACAAAATCGATTTTCTCAGTAGCTGAGAGAGTGGGCTCTTCATAAATGTTGGTGGGATGAATGGATCCAGCCACACTCTTCCCAGACCTTCACAGCTTGTATCCCAGATAGTATTGGGTTTACTTGACTCTTGCTTTATAATCATAACTTCATCTTTTCAAGACTCTGGTTGGTCGCCTTTGAGTCGGTGCGTGACCACGCCCCCTTCTCCTGGGTTTCCTGCCTCACTTGCTATTCCTTTTCCTCTAAAGGTTGGGGTGCCTTGGACTCTGTCCTGGGTCTTCTCTCCATCTGCACTGTCTCTCTGAGTGACTCATCAGTCACGGGGCTTGCACTGTCATCTAAACCCAAAGGACTCACTGAGGTTTCTCTGTAGCATGGACCTCTCCTTCAGTCTTCACACTCCTACAAGTACCAGCCTTCTCAGTCCCCTCTCTATTTGAAGGTCTAACCCGTGTCTTCAACTGAAAATATCCAAAACGGAATTCTTAGTTTCCACCACCTCCTACTCTTGCTCCTCCTCCCAAAATGTGGACTCATCTTTGAGTCTCTTCACACCCACAGCCAACCCACCCACAAAGCCCATCCGGTTTAGCTCTACCATGTGCCCTGGGTCTGAGCACTCCTCATGATAGTCCAAGCCCCCACCTCTGGCCTGGGCTACTGTAAAAGCCTCCTAAATGGGTTCCTCTCTTGGCTCTGTCAGTCTGCTCTCTACGAGCAGTCAAGCAATTCCTTTGAAACGTAAATCAGTCATGTCACTCGTCTGCTGGCTTCTCATCACACTTACAACGAATTCCAAAGTCTTGACCATGGCCCAGCAGGCTTCCACCACTCCTCCGATCCATCTCCCACTACTCTCCATTCCATAATTCCTCTCAGAAACACCATCCTACTTGCCCTTCCGAAAGAAGGCAAGCATATGCTTGCCACAGGGCCTTTGCACTTGCTGTTCTCTCTCTCGGAATGCTCTTCCACATATATTCCCATGGCTCCTTCCCTCACTTCTTCCCGGTCTCTGCTCAAATATCACCTCTTCAGAGAGGCCTTCCTGACTCCCCTAAATAGAGAATACCACCTTGTTACTTTCTATCCTCTCATCCCTTTATTTTTTCATCACATTTATCACTACTTGGCATTTTATGATACTTTTATTGGTTTATTTGTTAACTCTCTGTCTTCCCTACTAGAATGTATTCTCTAAAAGGGCAGGGAGTTTGTTTTGTTGTTCGGTGCTTAGAGAACCGTGTGGCATATATTCGGAGCTCTGTCAACATTTACTGCATGTATGCATGAATGAATGATAAGCGAATCCCTAGAAGGCAGGTTCTTTGTGACCTTCTAATGTATCCCACCCCACCTCCGGATGCCTGGCCTTGGGCAGGGTACACTATAGATACCCGTAGACGCATGGTTACTGTACAGGCAATAAATACTTTTTGAGCAAATGAGTAACCGAGTTCTTGCTCCATGCAGGTGAGTGAGCAGAGGGGCAGCCTGCTTTGCAGAAGCTGGTTCTCTGGGGAAGAAGCCTTAGTTTCTGATGTCGTTTTCCTCGTCCCTTGGTATCCTGGCCCAAGGCTGTGACCGGGTAGGCCAGGCAAGTGCTGCTGGTGGCCTTGAGAAACTGCACAAGCCCAGAGGAACAGATTCCTGTTGCTCTGGAGGCACTGGCAGAAACGGTGTGGCCATTTACCAAATGGTTACTATGTGTCCAGAATAGCCAGTACTTGAGTTCCTATTTAATATATCCTGTCCTATGAGGTAAGCACTAGGGGTTTCATCTTACAGCGGAGGAAACTGAAGCTTGGAGATATTATGTGGCTTGCCCAAGGTCTCACGTGTTACAATGAGTGACAGGGTTCAGATCTGACACCAGTTCGGCATAACCCCAGGTAATAGACAACAGCAGCAGACATTGAAGCTCCGCATAAACAGCAGTGCCAGGGTCGATTTAAGCTCCCCACACATGTGTAGATCTCATTCAGCATTCACAGTAATCTTACTAGTTAAATATTACTGTTATCCTCATTTAACAAATTAGAGAACTGAGGCACAGAGAGGTTAATAACTGGCTCAGGGTCACACAGCACTTTCAATGACAACACACTACCTTTAATGTTACCTCCAACCACTAAGGATTTAGATTACAAATCATTCTTAAGGGGTCAATTTGCTGTGAAACACTAAGGAGGGGTCATCCAGAAAGCAATTGACAGCAAGCAGTAGATTTCACCCAATATGCCTGTGTACCCCTATCTCTATCCTCTGCTGCTTCATCCCTTTTCCCCAGTTCCTAGATGATCTCCAACCTGGGAGGGGAAGGCTGCTGCCGCCTCTGAAGCTGCAGGGCACAAAGTCCAGCCCAGGCCTTGCTCAGCATGGCGCCTGCCCCGCCTGCACACACAAGGGCATTAATAGGTAATGACTTGTGATGAGGAAGAGAAGGGCAGTGGAAACACAGAGGCCTGAGGCCCTTTGGAGCCTGTGGGCTCCAAAGGGGAAGAGGAATAGGGGCTACTCCAGGGGCTGAATTAGACAGGGGATCCCACAGGTAATTCTCCCCAAAGAGGCAAAGACCAGTACTCTACGGGGAGAAGGCAAAAGAGGACCCGAATTTACTTTTAGCCCAGGAGCAGGAAAGTGAAATTCAAGCCTGAGTCTTGGGGTGCTCTTTCAAAGTGGGTTGTCTGAAATCTACACTCACCAAATGTCCTCACGTCTGAAATTTCTCCCCTCACGTCCCTTTGCAACAGGGTACACTGGTGAACACTGTTTCACACTTCCCCTAGCCTTTCGCCAGCCCCCAACTCCTGCTGAATTTGCTATCTCTCACCCAAGGCTTCGTTTTAGGGAGACGTCGCCAGTATGAGTAGCCCCCTTTGTGCCCCCAACAAACCTTGATCCCAACACTCAGCAGCTAGCCACGGGTAATTACTAGTGGAAGGTCTGTCCCCCATCTACACCACCAACAGTTTGAGGGCAGAGACTGGGTCTGGCACATAATGGGTGCTCAAAACATGTTTATTCAGTGAATGATTGACTCCCCAGCCCCTGGCCCTTAGCCCTGCAATGACTGGCTCCTCAATCTCCACAGGGCCTCTCTATGGGGAGAGAGAGGTAAATCACCCTGGTCTTGCCTACCTGAGCTCTGCCCCTCAGGCCTGGGAGGGGTTTGGCTTGGTCTAAAGACACTGTCCTGTCCCTCTGGGCTCTGGGAGGGCCTCAGGGCACATAGTCACTCGCCCCTCAGGCAGGGCCTGGCACCCCTGGTTTCACCCCTGGGCTCTGAGGCATCCCAAAACCTGGTGGGAAGGTCCTCTGTGTCTCCAGGAAAGGTCCTGTGTGACCTCAGGGCCTCAGTGGCCCTTGCAGAGTTTTGGACACTATTCTGGAAATGCCCTGGATGAAATCCATCAGCTTCCAGGGATGGTGTCTGAGGATCCCAGACCACCAGTGAGGCCCCTTCGTGGGACATACCAGGGGAGAGTGATTCTGCTGGAAGGTCCTGGCGGACTCTCTGGACCTCCTCCCTTCCTCTCACTGCCCCCTGACCAGCAGCAATTCCTCAGCTGCTTGTCTGGGACCTAAGAAATACCCTTAGGCAGGGAGGGGACTTGAAGTGTTTTGAGATCAAAGGACAGACACAGGCAGTTCCCCTTCCTGAGAATCCTCACTGCTCAGACACTTCCTCTGACCCTCTCCACATGCTCCGTCTGAGCTGGGAGCACTAGGAAGGCGCTGCGGGATTTGCCCACTGGGGCATCAAACAGAAGTATCCTCTCCCCCAGCCCGCCAAGGCTGGAAGGAATTCCAACCCCAGAGAAGTACCAGCGCCAGCCCCTGGAGGGCAGAAGGAGGAAGGACACTTTCAGATCAGTTTAATAGTTCCTACATCTGGAGTATCCGTGTTCCTCCCTCATTTTACTGGCGATTCCTGCTGGCAATCAAATGACCCTCAGGGTCCCAGCCTACCTAGAAACTCAGGCTCGTCTGGTAAAGGGAGGGTCCCCAGGCACTTGGGGAGCCCCTAGCAGCTCTGACCTTATGCCGGAATTCTCGGGCCACCTTCCGGTCCATGGCTGGGACAGATCGCGCGGCGTCGCTGCACAAGTCGTTCCTTGGGGTGCCTGGCTGCTGGGAGCTGGCAGGAGCGGCGACGTTGACCCGTGGGGCCTTGGCGGGTGGGGGCGGGGCCTTGGCGGGAGCGGGGCGGGGCCTCTGGGAGGCCGGAGACACCTGTCGGGAACTTGTCTCCTCCCACTGACGCCCCTGGCTCCAGTGTGTAATGTAGTGGTGACGGTGGATGGCTGGCTCTATTCCAATCCTTTTGGAATGACTGCGAATACACGCAACTGAAAGAGAGGATCTCTGGACCCGTGGGGAGAAGGTTTGGGACGTTTTTTGTGGGGTCGGAATTAAGAGGTTCTGAGACTCTCACATGGATAAGTAGGGAGTGAGGTATCCAGAGCTTTCTCTGGATACACAGAGGCCCATTTGCCTTCCTAAGGCTACCACTGTCTCACCTTCAGCGTGCATTCCACAATGACCTCTTCCCACTAGGAAGAAATCTTTGAGCTGTGAATTTCTTGAGGCGGGGTCTTATTGTGGCCCATAGAGGCCAGAGTCAGTGGGTGAAAGTGCCCCTCTTCGTCCAACTTCTTCTCCCACCCCCTCTAGCCCACCCCACCCCACCCCCAAACACACCTATACACCCATTCACTGAAGCATGAAAGGGCCTGGCAATGACAGTCGGATTTCTGGCTGACCTTCACCCAGGGCCCAAACCCCATTTGGTCCATTTGATTCAATCCAACCCAAGTGTGCTGAAGGTCTAGTGCTGGGTGCAAAGACAAGGATGAAGCAAGCCTGGGGCAGACAGAGAGGAAAGAGGGGGCCAGGAAAGGTGTAGTATAACAGGTGTGGATGGGAAGAGCGGGGACCTTTGTGGAGCTTGTGCCTGGACGTAACCCAGGATGGGGGACTGATGTGTGTGCACCATGTCAGGGGGCAGGAGGCGGACAGCAGCTTGAATCAGTGAACCTGACAATTGTAACTTCAAGGGCTCCTAAAGATCTCCTCCTTGGCATTCCACACCGAATCGCTGAAGTTTTGCCAGCAGACTGAATTTGGGCTAAATCGTTGCCTAGTTTAAACTGTAAATCCCCCCGGAAAGAGCCTTAAAATGTTATCCATGTTCTCACCTTAGTACTAAACCAATTAAGTCGGAGATAAAAGGGAAAGACTGGAGGGATTTTTCAAAGGTCCAGGAAAGAGACACGAAACACGTTCCTCTCCAACTCACTTCGTTGATTCTCTACATTTCATAATATGTCATATGGCTGTTTATTTCACATGTAGAATCCAAGCAGAGTGACAAATGCCCTTACAAGGGGAAATGGGGTCCCAATCCTTTAACATAACTGCCACCCCCACAGACTCTCTCCTTCTTAAAATGCTTCCCTCTTGGTTTTGAGGGCAGCTCCGAGTCCTGGTTCTCCTCTCACGTGAATGTTCCTTTTCAAGCTTCCTCTGAGACCATCCTGCCTTCACTCACTCTCTAACCATACCCCATCCTTGGCTCTTGCCTCTTCACCTTCCTATCTATGTCCCCGACTTTAAATCCCCTGTGGGGATAGCTGTGCGTGCTTTATTTACCACTCTATTCCCCGAACAGTGTGCAGTAAGGAATAGATACTCAACAACTTAATTGAATGAATGAATGAATGAATGAATGCATCCCAAATCTATACCCCTGCCCAGAGGTCTACTGGGGCCATCGTCATCATCATCTCCAAGTCCCGGTTATCTAGTTGGTGTTCCAACACTCAGTTGGCCAAGTGACCAATGCACAGGTTCCCAAAGCTCTCAGGCCCATATTTTCACCATTTTAAAATTTAAATTTCTTGCCAGACAGGGAGTGTACCTTTTTTACAAAGTTAAAGTTATTTTTTGTTTTGTTTTGTCAGAGTCTGGCCTTGATGGGAACAATAATATGGGAGTGTGAGTCACTTCCGACTTTAAGTCAGCATTTCTGAGCTGCTCAAGGCTGAGCGTAGAGGGCAGACCTGGGGACCCAGGAGGCCGCCGTGGGGACTGGTGGGATCACAGGCTAGCACTCTGCAGTCCTGAACCCTGCTTGCTACTGAGCACTGAATGGCATGTCCCACGGCCTCTGTAAAAGGTGAGTGGGGCACCAGACACACACCAGCATCTTGGGTCTCTGCTGTAAGGGGCTTCCAGGACTCAAGGTCCTGAGCTAGGGATCTCTGAGGAGTAAGGGGTAAGGGATGTTAGAAGCTGCACAGGCTGCCTCCCTGCTCCCCCAGGGGACTTAGGGCTGAGCGATCTGCAGCCCGCCTCTCCTGCGGAGGGGCAGCCACAATCCACGCAGGGCGAAGGCTGGATCTTCCTCAGGCCCTTAAATGATGGTAATGAGCCGTGCAGTCCTGTCACTCTAGCTGGAGGAGGAGCTACGCGCCTGGGAGGTGGGGCCGAGGGAACCCTGGGGTAAGAGAGAGACGGTTGGCAGCCGACGAGTGGAGGTGTGAGCTAGCCTTCACCCGGAGAGTCACTCGGGACCCCGGGCCCCGCTCAGGCTTCTCAGTACCCACGAGCCCCTATGGGGGCCCCAGCCCCGTGCGATCCCGCACCCGCGCTCTGTCTGCTCCTGGTTTGCGTCTGGCTGTCCCGGGGTGAGCGGGCAGGGGAGTCCCTGTGGATGCAGACTGTCGGTGAGAGGGGTGTGGACGAGGGCTGGCCGGGGCTGGGGGAACGTTTAGGGAAGGCATAGGCAGGGTGGAGAGAGGGAGGAAAAAGAGAAGTGTTGAGGGAGGCAGGGGGATAACCACTGAGAGGGTCGGAAGAGATGGGGCGCGGAAGGAAAGAGAGGCCAGTAAGGGGACTGGGTCCTAAGCTGGGTAGGGTGGAGGAGACCCAAGGTGGGGAACTAGGGTGAACTTGGAACAGAGAGTGGGAGGAAAGAGAGAGACCCTTGTGGTAGAGTTACCAGAGAGGGTGAGAAAGAATTCCAGAGGGCTGCAGGGAAGGGAATGGGAGGGATGGGTGTTGATGTGGGGGAGGCTTCCTAGAAGGGGATGGGGTGGTTTGAGGCCCAACAATGGGGGGGAATCTTGAGTGGAGAGTAATCCCCCTCCCCAGCCTCAGCACCCACGCCCCCGGGCAATGCAGCACAGCAACCTGAGCCAGCCCTGGACCACGGGTGAGTAAGTTGGAGCTTGCGGGTACCCCATCCACTGCTCCCATCTTTACTCCTGGTGTGGGTGACCCCAGGGGTTAAGCACAGAGGGTGGCATGGGCCGGGAGTAGTGGGGGGCACGGCCCATTCCTATAGCCTCATCCATGTTAGACTTATTTCTCATCTAGCCACAGCCGTCAGGTGACCCGTGCCATAGGAGATGCGACAACAATGATGGGGGGCCAGGTAAGAGTGGCTTGAGGAAGGGGTGCTTTGCTGGGCAGAGGCTTATTTCTGCTGGGGTCTGAGGCTGGCAGGGAGCTCTGTAGGTTGCAGGAAGGCTGCCTCTACAGTTATTCAGAAGGGAGCAAACAAGGTTCTGGTATGTATATTAAGTATGCAAATTCATAAAACACTTTATTTCCACTCTTCTAATCTCTTGGGGTCCTGTAGCTGACTCATTTTTTTTAAATTAGGGGAGTAGGGCACCAAAGCACTATCAGGAGACAGCGGGGCTCTCTCCCCACTCTAGTGTGAAAGTAGGAAGGTGAGAGTTTAGGAGAATGGAGTTCTCTTTTCCCTGTCTGGCTTGTGAAGGCCCTAAACCCTTTTAGAGGCCCCGCTCCATACCCTGAGCCCCAGCAATGCTGCCCTGAGAGGAGAGAAAAACTGGGCCACCTGGTGGGGTTTGCAAGGAAGGGTTGGATGAGAGGCAGAGCCCTGAGCTACCATCCTCTGAGTCTTGACCAGTCCCTGTTGCATACCCTCCTGGGGTCCTCTGTGCTTTTGAGAGAGGTGGTGGTTTGTTTTCTCTCTTTACCAAACTTCTTCGGTCTCTGGGTCAGGTAACTAAGGTTCTCTTTCTAATCCTGGCGTGCATTTGTCTCCTTTCTACAACCACAGACATGTTACAAATCCAGCCCACCTGCAGCCAGGCCCCTCCAAGTGTCTTGAGCCTCTCTTCACCCCTGGTGCCCTAGGAATCAGCTCTGGGTCGTCCCTTGTGCCAGCAGGTTGGGAGAACCATTTATAATAGGGAGCAATGTGTCCCAAATCCCTGCCCTTTGGAAATAGATATGAAGACCCCAAGGTAGGAGGGGGCACACTTATTCTCTAATGTGTGGATTATCTGGGGTTTTTATTTCTCACTTGCCCACTTTTGTAGTTCCCAAATTTTAGAATTACAGTCAGTTATAATTTGAGTTGAAAGATAATGTGGTCATTCTTTCATAGCTGGGGAAATCAAGGTTGGTGGATGACTTGCCAGGGTCCCCAGAGCAGGTGGAGCTGGGTCTCCTGGTGCAGTGACCTGTTCCCTGGCACCATGAATGCCCCACAGGACTCCAGAAATCCCTGTATTTCAATGAGGGAAATGATCCCCAGCACCTTTTCCCCTGGCGGCTTCCTTCCGTGCTGGACTCCAGGGTAACCCCACGCTTTTCCTTGGGAAGCATCTGACCCAGGGAACCCCCATAGGATTCTCACATTACTCCTGAGAGCAAATAAGGGGTTAGAATGGCCCTCTTTTAAGGTAACTGGAGTCGGGCATGGGGAATAATGCCATTCGCTAGAAAGTGAACCTGGGGACCCTGCAGGGGCTTCTGCCTGGAATACCCTCATTCATAAGGGTGGGGGGTTGTCCCAGACTAACAGCCGACCACCATTCATTTCAATGCTGCCTCATTCCTTTAGAGCTCAGCCTGTAGACGAGGGGTCCATGAACTTGGATGGGGGGAAATGCATCGTTATTTACAGGTCCCCAATCTAACGGAAATTTAGCATTCCCTGTGGTTATTACTATAGGCTACAAACCACAGCGTGTTAGCGGTGTCTGTCACCAATAGAAATCCCAGATCTTTCCTATCCCCGTTCAGTTGTGGGCATCTTTAGAGCTCACGGATGCCCACGACTTCAAAATTTGGGCAGTGATAATGCCTGCTTCTAAGTCTTGTTATTTAATGTATTAATAAAGAAGTACAAATATTATTATGTCACACATTTTGATAAAATATTTTCATAGCTATATTGCAATATATTTGATATCCTTTGTCATCTGATGTTTTATTTTAGGTATTTAGAGACATTGCTTTGAGAAGGAGCCCATAGTCTTCACTAGATTGTCAAAGATGTTCATAAAAATGATTAAGAACTTGCACTCTACACTGAAGACGAATCACTTAGACAGGATCTAAATTTTTCTTCAGAAAATGACCTTGACTCTTTGCAGCACAGGCTGTTTTAACCTTAGAACACCAATCTCAGAGGCTTTATGTGAGGTAGATGTGAGGAATGTAGAGACACAAAGACCAAGTTTAGTTCAGCTCTTCAGGGGTTAGGGGTCCTCAGTGTTGATTGTTTTCCCTGGCTGCTCTCTTTCTTTCCTGTAGTCTCTGAGGGCCAGTGAGGTGGAGTACGACCAGGGTAGGCAGCCTGACTCCTGGGGCTCAGCCGGGGTCTGCAGGGTAAGGAGAGGCAGGGAGGACCCAGGACCCAGGACCAAAGTGCCATGAGAACATTGAAACCTGGCCAAGAAGGGGCCAGTGACCTCCCAGGGGTCAGCTGGACAGTGAAGAGGGAGGGGATGAGTTCCGGGGGTTTAGGTGAAGAGACTCAGAGCAGCGGGTGGACTCGGGGACCAAGGGTTCTGAATCCTTTCTGTGTTCCGTGTCCTTTGCTGGAGGTTGGGGAGTAAGCTGGGAAAGCTGACAATGATGGAGGCAGGAATGAGACAAATACCCAGAATGTGGATTGTGCCTTGTTGGGCTTGTGAACGAGAATGTGAGCTCTCTGAGGGCAGGGACTTTGTACTGTTCATTGCCCCTGGCCCGGGGCTGGGCATATAGTTCTGGGAAGTTACCCAAATGGGGAGGTTGAGGGTCTGAGAGGGGAGGAGCCTGGTGTGCCCAGGGTCCCAGTGCCAGGTGGCATTAGACACC
The DNA here is from genome assembly GCF_036562045.2 of Rhinolophus sinicus. Lineage (NCBI taxonomy): Eukaryota > Metazoa > Chordata > Mammalia > Chiroptera > Rhinolophidae > Rhinolophus > Rhinolophus sinicus. The sequence goes on from NC_133756.1 coordinate 131,870,244, forward strand.
TCAGACTGGAGTTTTGCAAGGTCAGATGTCCCACTCAGCTAGCCATGTGGTGGCTGAACACACAGGACGTTTGGGACAGTCCTAATTTCAGGTGGTTTATGTCTGGAGAGGCCAAGTGTTGGGATTTGTGGTCTGGAAAAGAGGATTTCTTGGCCATGCTTTGCCTGTGTCCTCCTCAGGTCTGTGGTATCAGGGAGAATCCCGACTCAGAGCTGAGTTCTGAGGACTGTGGCTGGTGATCTGTGAGGCACTGTTTTTGCTCTTGTTGGAAGAGCCCAAAAGGTTGGGGTGAGGGATGGGGTGAGACGTTCCCCTGCCCTGGGGTGAGGGGCTGCCTTTGTTTCCTTGCTCTCCCTCATGTGGTTTCTGTGGTGAGGAGGAACTGTGTTTGTTCTCCAGACAAGGGGGTTTTGTGTTGGGCTGTGGAGGACACAGAAGTTTACTAGGGAGGGGAGGCTGGGGGATCCGGAAGCATAGAGGGGAGAGGGTGTGTTCAGGCCACCAAGATGCCACTTTGAAGGGTAAAAACCAGCCTTCTCTCCTCTGGGCCTAGGGCAGGCTTGAAAATTCTCCCTTCCATACCTCTCAGGGACGGGCCTGGGGAGGTGAAATGGCTGGGGCACCAAGGGGTATGGGGCCTGCCTCTCTCCAGGTGATGGATAGGAAAGGCTGTGACCTCCAGGAAGTCTGCCGTCCCTGAGGTCAGCTCTTGATCACATCTTCTTCCTTTTTTAAAAGGAGGCTGAAGCCCTGGATGCCTTGTCCATGTCTTCCTGGGAAAGGCGGCTCCATCGAGCCAAATGTGCACCGTCTTGTAAGTGGCCCCCTTCCTGTGGCATGTGGGCTGCGTGTGGGAGGCCTGTGAGGGCAGGATGGGGCTCCCCCCAGGCCTCCTGTGACCTCTTTTCCCCGCTTGGGGTTTCTTTCCACGTCCCTCAGCCCCGGCCTCCAACTTCACTCTGTGTTCTCCTTCCTGGCTGAGGAGAGATTCCTCTTCAGTGTCCTGTTCTTGTGACCACAGATGGCCCTGTGGCTTTCCGCTCTCACAGTGCCCACTCCAGGGAGATGGTGCTTCCTTGTTCAGTCGTCCTTTCCCTCTGCACGTCACCCTGTTTCTGTGGCCTCTTTCTGTGCTCCGTGGCATTCCCCTTCATCCTGTCCTGCGCCCGTGGCCACTCCTCTTACATCATGGCTCCGTTCCTCACACACTGCTCTGCTTTGTGGTGTCGACCTCCGCGGCCTTTCTCTCTACTGCATTCCAAGTGCGAGGAGGCCTTTCCGCCTCCCCTGGTTTATGTTGTGGCCTCTGCACTTATGGAACAGTGAGGAGGAGCAGTGCTTGAAGATCTCTGGCACCTTCTCTGCTACCCCGCGTGCTCCATAGCCTCTGCCTTGCCTGGGAGCCAGGAACTTGTAGTTGTGGTTGCTGAAGGCCCAGGTGGGGCTGGCCTGGGGGCCACTTGGTACATACTGAAGGAGGGTACTCTGAGACCCCATGTCACCTCCCTGCCAGGGGTGGGGCCGGGCAGTGGTATGAGGCACACTGTTTGTGCCCCCAGTAAGGCTAGCTCCTGAGGAATGCTGGGGCTGCCTGGGATGGGCATCTTGAGTTCCATGCAGCTCTGGGAGGGCCTGGTGCCCTGGCAGGAGGAGGGTGCTGTCAGTCTCGGCTTGATGGGGAGGCGCCTTTTGTGTCTCCTTTGCAGACTTGTTCTCCTGCTTCAACGGGGGTGAGTGCGTGCACCCAACCTTCTGTGACTGCAGACGCTTCAATGCCACTGGACCTCGTTGTCAGATGGGTGGGTCTGGGTTCCATCCCACCCTGGGAGGGGCCATGGGTTCAGGGAAAGCTGTGGGCCTGAGGCCCGGGGATCCTGGACTGGGGGGAACGGAGGTGGCCCTGCTCCGTGCCCACTACAGCCACACAGACAGGTTCTCTTTTCCCGGGCTTAGTGTACAATGCCGGCCCTGAGAGGGACAGCATCTGCCGGGCGTGGGGACAGTACCATGTGGAGACATTTGATGGCCTCTACTACTACCTGTCTGGGAAGGGCAGCTACACACTGGTGGGGAGCCATGAACCCGAGGGGCAGACCTTCTCAGTCCAGGTGAGGCCTCCTCTGCCCTGCCTGTCCAAGAAGGCTCCTCTAGGCCCTGGAGACTAGTGCCCCTCCTGTGTCAGGCGCAGACCTTCCACATGGCTGTCCTGGGGGGCATGCCCTGGATGGGCTGGGGACCCTGACCAGTCCTGCCCTCTCTGCCTTGGGATGTCACACATTAGCGTTTTTCATGACTGTGCCATTTCATGATGGATATGTTACAATTACTTAGACCTATGGGGTGCCACGCATTCATGGATTATGAAATCAACTTAATGAGTCACAACCAGCTTTAAGAAAAAAGAGAGAATAGAAAATAGAAGAATGCATTACACATTAACGGAGGAAATATTATTTTGTAAAGCTTTTGTTTTATTTGTATTTGTATATATTTGTATTTCTTACTGTGAGTCATGGTGAAAAAAGTTTGAAAAATATTTAATTAGACTATGGGATGGCTTTCACAGGTTCCACTTTTAGTTGAAGTGGCTCCAGCCTGCTTAACCACATTTAACAGTGATCTAGTGGAAGGTTCGGGAAGAGTTTCCACACTTGGACGAGAAAAATTTTCAGACTTTTCCCTAAGCTCTGGGAGCCTCATTCCCCTACCCCTCCTTGGGTTCTAGGGCCTTGGAGGTGTGAGCGCGGGGCAGAGGAGAGGTACATGTGACAGGCAGCACAGCAGTGACCTGTGTGCTATGTGTATGCAGGGAAGGGCTAGACTGTGCCCGCCAGGGTCATGGTGGGAGTGTGTGTTTATGGTGTGTGCATTGAGGGTACCCGGTGAGTAGATATATGAAGCGTGTGTGTTTTGTGTGTGTGTGTGTGTGTGTATGTGTGTGTGTGTGCATGCGCGCGCGCGCGCGCACGCTCACTTTGTATTCCTGTGAGATAGTGTGAGTGTATAACTGACTTTCAATCCGATGGGATAGTCTGAGATAGATAAACAAGAAACTCAGAAGCTGGGAGATGGCACAGTGTAAAGGAACCCTGGAATGTGAGCCATCAGGCCTGGGTTAGAATCCTGGCTGTGTGCGACTTTCATCACTTTACCTCTCTGTGCACCAGTTACCTCCTCTCTGAAATGCGGATCATCATGGCCCTGACCGTCCCGTGGTGTGGTGGGGACTGGGAGAGATGACAGAGGAAAGAGGACTGGGACCAAGTGGGCAGGCCACCAGCATTAGTGGGAGCTCAACACGGGGCTGCTGGGTCCAGAAGTGAAGGTCTGGGCCAGGTTGTGGCAGGAACGCCCCTGCACACTGGCCTCTGAAACCCACTCAGGTGCACAACGACCCGGGGTGCAGCTCCTCCCCCTACACCTGCTCCAGGTCTGTCAGCCTCTTCTTTGCGGGTGAGCAGGAGCTCCGTCTGGCCAAGGAGGTCACCCATGGAGGAGTGAGGTAACTATAACACCTTCTGCCTGGAGCGCTCCCACTCCCTTGCTGGTGGAGGGTAGGTGAGCACCTGCCATTCTCAAACCTAAAGGACATTGTTTCTGAGGGCAAACAGCAGGATTTCCACCATTAGGGCAGGAACATACTGGGTTTCTAATGGTCTGGGTTTGTAGAAAGATGAGTCCCTTGTGATTTTCTGGAGCTCTCAGGCCCTGTGGGTTTCCAGAGAGTGGGTTTTCAGACAAATAGCAGTTTTCCAAATAGCTAAGAGTGTACCACCAAAGCATACTTAATTTTTTTTCTTTTGCAATTAGAAGGAAATCTGTCCAAATGGATCATACACAGTTTCAGCCTCAGAGCAGAAACTGAGCATACTGTCACCCTTTTCTGATGACATAGGGTCATTCTGAATGTCACTTATCTGGTACATCAGGGATGCCTGGGGGACCATGCAAGGAATGAGGACTCTTTGTTCCCACACTAAATGGACTGTGGTTCTTTTTTTTTCTTTAGTTTCAGGTGTATAAAAGTATTTAATAGTTAGACATTTATACCCCTCACAAAGTGATAACCCCCCTCACCCAATCTACTACCCCTCTGACATCGCATACAACCATTACATTTCAGACTGTGGTTCTTGATGAAATCTTTCTTTCATCTCTACTGTCCTTTCCTTCCCTTGATGTCTGCTGTCACTTTATGTTGCTTATGGAGGAATGGGGGTCTCCCTGCAATGACCCTTCTCTCTATTCTGATTTTCTGCTTCAAATCTGGAAACTGGGTAACCAAGCTTTCTGGGGCTGAGTATAAAATTGAGGGCCCAAAGATTTCTCCAGTGAATACAAGGCTGGTACATGAATCTTTTGGTATCAGTTTGGTTGGGTAGACACTTTTGTTTTCCTTTCCTGATTTTCAGGTGGATTGAAAGTTGCCAAATCCCAGATTGGCTAAGATATACTGTACCAATAAAACTGGGAAAGTGGTCATGTTTGCTGCAGCCCCTTCTTTTCTTTCACTCTCAGTTGTCCTTCCCTCTTGGTCTTTTCTTTTCCCATTTCTTTCTTGCTCCCCATCAAATAAACAAATAAACAAAGTAGATGTCTGCTTATGACATCTTTCCTATTTAGGAGAAAGGAGCTGGCAAACTCAGGCATTCTAAGATTTATCCCTGCCAGGGAAATTGCAGTTTTTAAAAGCAATGCTAAAACTCTGAAGACAAAAGAATCTCTCAAATGATGGACTTCCATGTCCCCAAGAAGTAGGGGAGGAAAGGGGGTCTCAGATCCCATGGTACCAGTGGCGTGTGGACGAGGCAGGCGCTGTGGTCATGATGGTCCTGCAGGAAGGGCCTGGTGGGTCCTTTGGTGAAGGGACTAGGCTACTGGCTGTGGCATGGCAACTCTGGAGCTATGGGCTGTGTCCTGCAGGGTCCAACTGCCACATGCGATGGGGAGTGTGCGTCTGCAGCAGCTTGCTGGCTATGTCCTCGTGCGGCACCAGTCAGCCTTCACACTGGCCTGGGATGGCGCTTCAGCTGTCTACATCAAGATGAGCCCAGAGTTCCTGGGCTGGACCCATGGGCTGTGTGGGAACAACAACGCCGACGCCCAGGATGACCTGGTGACCAGTTATGGTGAGGTGCTGGTCAGGTGGCCCCTGGTGGGTTTTGGTGGGGGACAGGTTTGGTGGCAGGGGTGGAAAAGGCCTTGGGGCAGAAATCTGGGCTCATGGTACTAAAGTCTCAGTGGAAGGCCCGGGACCCCTTCCTACCAAATGTGTGGTCTCAGTCATGTTCTTAACAACTCGACCTGTTTCCTCCTCTGTAAAATTGTTATAATGAGAATGCCTACTAAGCCTGTGTGAGGATCTCCCAAGCACTTCGCTAGGTGGGATTGGCCTGCAAGGTGTGTGTGTGCGGGGGGAGGGACAGGGAGCAGAGTGCCCGAGAGCCAGGAAGAGAAAGCGCCCAGCTAGAGCTGAAGATCCCTAGGGAGAAGTGATCAGAGGAAAGGTGAAGGGTGCAGGGCCATGGTGACTCCGGCCCAAAGCAATGACACCCTTGAGCACCCATAACATACGAACACTACGTGCAACATCGCACGGAGTCCTTGCAATAATCTCATGGGGGGATTGTTTGCCTTATTTCACGCATGGGGAAACTGAGGCTCTTTGTCCAGGCTCATGTGCTGTTTGTTCTCTTTCGATTGGTGATGCCTCTCCTGAGTTTAGAGCAGTGAGGACCCACTGCAGGGTCTTGGCTATTATCACAAAACACCTTTCTCAGGAGAGTGGCCCCATGGGGAAATGCAGGTTAGGATGGGAGCTCAGGCGGGATTCTTGGACGCCTTGCTCACTGCTTGGCATCTCTTCATCTCCACCTGCCTTCCCTGAGAGCCCCCTGGGCCTCCTGCCCCCATCCCTACCTGTGGTCATGCCAGTTATCCCCTACAGGGAAGCTGACGGATGATGTGGCTGAGTTTGTGCACAGCTGGCAGGAGCTGGCCCCCAACCAGCCTCCAGGGCCCACAACCTTCTCCCTGCCTCGCCCACCGTGCCTGCAGCAGCGCCTGGGAGCCATGCAGGTCTGGACTGTGGGGAGATTCCCCCCTCCCTGGCTCCTTACCCCCCACCCTAGTGTCTGGCTTCGGTTGGTTTTCCGTCTATCTCTCGGAAAGTCACTGGCTGCAGGGCCTAGGGTTGTTGTGCCCATGGCCCCTCTCCTCTCCACCCTCCTCTTTCTCTCTCCTGGGCCCAAGTTGGGGTTCCATGTGGAGCTGGTGAAGTCAGAGGGCTATGCGTGGTCCTGCTGGCCCCCACCTCCAGCTCTCTTGCTCCAGGATGTGTATGACCGGTGTGAGGCCCTGCTGAGGCCCCCCTTTGATGCCTGCCATGCCTACGTCAGCCCTCTGCCCTTCACAGCCAGCTGTACCAGCGACCTCTGCCAGTGAGTGGGCAGCCAGGACTGGGGTGGTACAGGGTGGTGGGGAGACCTCTCCCAGTATTGGGATGGGGATCCACACATGGGCCACTGATAATCCCAGGCACTGACAGATATGCTTCCCAAAGCTCTGAAGTTCTTATCTGCATAGGTGGGACAGAACTTCCCTGTTCACTGAGGCCCAGAAATGGGGCCTGACACCCGCTGGGCCATACACGTCAGTGGCAATACCTGCAATAGAGCCCAGGTGTCCTGCCTCTAGTCTAGGGTTCTGTACATCTAGATGCCCTCCCTGGCTCCTTTTCCCCGCTGTGTGGAGAGGAGGGTACTCTGAGCCCTGGCTCAGCTGCGGGAGGGCTGGTGGCAGGTTGAGCCTTGCTTCAGTGTGACCCTCGGTTTCCTTGCACAGATCAGTGGGTGATGAAGCCACCTGGTGCCGGGCACTGGCAGAGTATGCCCGGGCATGTGCCCAGGCGGGGCGGCCCCTGCAGGGCTGGAGGACCCAGCTTCCGCAATGCAGTAGGTGTAGCCTGGTGGTGGGCACGGAGGGTTTCAGACAAGTGCTGTGCGGGGGCTTTGGGTGTCATTTTCACACCTCAGCTCAACATCCTGTCCTGCTCAGAACCACAGTTTTCAGAGCTTTAAGCCTTGAGGTCCCATCTGCATATGACAGATGGGGAAACTGAGGCTCAGAACAGAAGGGACTGGCCGAGAGCCACAGGAGTGAAATGAAGGTGGTTTTCAGAGCCTCCCAGGCTCTCTCCAATTTACTGCTCACCCAGTGTTCCCACTGGGACTAGGGGATCAGGAAAACCAAAGACCTCCCACCCCAGGGCCTGGGGTAGGGTCTGGGTCGGTCTTGGCAGAACTGGGACCAGTAAGGAGCTGATAGGCCAGCCTGCTCCCTTCCTCCCAAGCTGTGCACTGCCAGGAGAAGGACTTTATCTACAATGAGTGCATTGCCTGCTGCCCCGCCTCCTGCCAGTCCCGGGCATCCTGTGTGGACAGTGAGATCGCCTGTGTAGACGGCTGCTACTGCCCTGACGGTATGCTGGGGGTGGTCGCTGGCAGCACCTTCCTGGTCTGGCACGGATGGGCATGAAGCAAGGGCTCACGGGATGCCTGTTTGTGGAATGAATGAAGGAAGGAGCAAACAACTAATCAGTGAATAAATGAGTGAATGGCTTCAGGGAGGGGAGGGTGAGCACAGAACTGCGGCGCTTGAGAAGTTCATAAGGGTATTTCATTTCATCGGGACTGAGCTTTTTAAGGTGTGTAGTCGAGGACAAGTCATTCATTCATTCATTCATTCATCATGATACATTTGTTTCAATATCCATCCACATACTGTTTTTCACTGTGTATAACTTTGTAGCACATCTATAGTGGGCAGGTCACTCGACTAGGCAGGGGGTTGGGATAAAAAAAATATAAAGACACATCATTGATTTAGGGATCAGAATCTAGCCGCAGTGATAAAACACCTACATATGACTCTAGTCTAAGGCACAGTGTGGTGAGGACCAGCTCAGGGGTTCAGACAAGAAGAGATACAGGAATTCAGCTGGGGGACAGATGTCAGGAAGGCTTCCTGGAAGAGCTGGTACCTAAGCTGGTTCTAGATACAGTGACAGGCTTTCCAGGGGTGGAGAGGAGACACTAGTCTGTATGCAGGTTATTTGGGGTGGGTGGTCCTCTGAACAAAGTTCTGGAGGTGGGATTATTTGCACAGTGGGGAGTCAGATTTGGCCTGAGCCAAGGATTTATACAGGAGAAAGTTTGCCGGTGGGATCAGTGGTGAAAGAGCTTGGATGAGGGGATCCTTATCACAGGCCCTGGGGAGCCATGAAAGGTCTGTGAACAAGAGCAGAAGCGAGTTAAGTGGGCCTTTGCTGTCACCCTAGGGCTGATCTTCGAGGATGGGGGCTGTGTAGCACCAGCTGAGTGTCCCTGTGAGTTCCACGGGACCCTGTACCCAACTGGCTCTGTGGTGAAAGAAGACTGCAATGCCTGGTCTGTGTTCACTGCTGGGGGCTGCGGGGGAGGCAGTGACTTCCAGGGCTTTCCATCAGGGCTGCCCATCTGGGGTCTGGGAGCCCCAGACTACGTGGGGGCACTCACTCGGCATTTCTGAGTCACAGGAGATCTCATGAGCCCTAATCCATGGGCGGAATCTCCAGCACCCATTTTAGAGATGAGAAGACTGAGGGCTGGGGGGCAGGAGCTCTGTGGACCCTGGCATCCTCCAGCATTCTCTCCGGCGTGGAGGGGTGAACCCCTGCCTCTTTGGTCTCTGTTTCAGCACATGCACTGCGGGCAAGTGGGAGTGCAGCACATCTATCTGCCCAGGTACGACTGACCCCCACCTTCCTCTAGTCTCATAGCTTTGGGGGTAGGGAAGCTCTGGGAGCTATGTGTGCTGGTGGGGTGTGGGGTGCTCACTCAGTTCCTTTGTGTTGGCCTGCCTCCCGTTGTTTCCTCAGAGCTGCTTTGCCTGATTCAGTGATTGCCCCACTCCCCATTTTTCATGGGGTTCTGTGTATCTAAGGGCCTTCCTGAGCTTGAAGGGCTTGGACCAAAACTGGTCTCCAAGCTCAGAGCCTGGTCTCCTGTCAGAGGGAGATGCCCAGGGTGGGCTTGTCTTCCCAGTGACCAGGGCTTTCAAAGGGCAGGCCAGGGCTCCAAACACTGCCCTGATCCCTGAGGACAGGGTGCTTGCCTCCCCCTCCTGCTCAGACCTGCAGGGCAGAGGCAGGCCCCGTGGGGCAGCTCCCATGGGTCAGCCACCTTTCTCTGCCCCTCAGCCGAGTGTTCAGTGACGGGCGACATCCACTTCACCACTTTTGACGGCCGCCGGTACACCTTCCCTGCCACATGTCAGTACATCCTAGCCAAGAGCCGCTCCTCAGGCACCTTCACAGTGACACTGCAGAATGCCCCGTGTGGCCTGGTAAGGGCCAGGGACCCCAGTCCCCATTCAGCCAGCCACCCCAGCTCTCTGCCCCCTAGAGAGGCTGGGGCTTTAGGGCAGGGCCCCAGGTCTTTCTGCAGCCCGCTCACCCTGTTGTCTATTCTTTCTGGGCAGAGCCAGGGGCAGGAACTGGGTTCTGGCTCTAGATCACCTGAGAGTCACTTCCCTTTCCTGGGCGTCAGTGTTTTAAAAAAATCTCTAACATGGCTCTAATTCAACTTCATATTCTCTGCTTCTTTGGATTGCATCTTCAACACTCTGTATTCATTCATTCGTTCATTCATTCATGCATTCATTCATTCATTCATCAAATACTTAACATCTACTTGTGCCAGAAGCTGTGTCGGGTCTTGGAAATTGGGATGAATTAGACCTGGCTCTGCCCTCCTGGGCCTTACAGTTTGGTGGGTGATGCAGACAAGTGACCCCATAACTCATTCTGTTATAGGATCTGTGACAACATGGAGAATACAAGGTAAATCTCCATGGAGGAACTTGCTTTGTTGTTTTCTCCGGACAGTAGGAGGGAGTGGATCAGGAAAAGCTTCTTAGAGGAAGTGACCCCTGAGCTGTATCAGCTCTGCCTAAGCTGGTCCCTGCTACCTCTGGAACTTTATCTTAAACCACTTAGCCCAGTGGGCTCTGCCCCTCTGATCTTTTATGTCCTTGAATGCATGAAATGCCTTCGTCAGGGAACTTTGTTCAGGCTCTTCTCTCTGCCTGGATGTCGCCCTCCTCTTCTCCCTTTGCACAGCTAGCTTATGCAATCTTTAGATCTCAGTTCAAATGTCACTTTTTTCCTGTGCTTCAGTTTTCTGATCTGCAAAATGGGGTTATTAGTAGTTCTTACTGAATAGGATTGCTCTGAGGAATCAGTGACTAAATATATATGTATAAAATTAGAACAGTGCCTGAACGTCGGAACTCTGTATTAAAGTTAGCTGTTATTATTACAAGTTGTGGCATTGAGAGTTGTAGTATATTATGATTATTTTTACTTTATTATCATCTTTCCTACCTCTGCCGATTAAGTCCTAGCACCCTGCACTGTTGGCACACTGATCACAATTATCATAAACAACTTTGTAATTCCTTATTTACTGTCTGTGTCCCACGCGGATATGTGCTCTCCATGGGGGCAGGGACTGTATCTGTCATCACTATACGGTTGTGAATGTCTGCCTGTGGGAGGTACAAACGGGCTCAATGTGTACTACCCATTTCAGAGATGAGAACCTGAGGCTCAGAAAATATTAGCTCCTTTCCTGCCTGCCTGCGAGTGGGGCCTGATACTCTGCAGGATGTGACATGCGGAAAGAGCTGTAGAAACACCCATAAAAGATGAGATTCAAGTCCTGGCTTGCAGTCGAGTGCAGAGGCCAGTGTTTCTGAGCTAGCCTCTGGGCCATCCAAACTCCATCTCTATTCTGTGTCACAGACAGCCTGAGAGTTGACTATTGTATTTATTTGCATTATGCCACCTCTGCCACTAACTTTCTGCAATCTGAGACTCTGCCTTCCCATTCCCCAGATGAAGGCATGTGGTTAGAGGACTGCTAATGCCCTTTGGGGCTCTGTCCCTACCAGGAGCCTGTCCCTGGCCTCAGACTGCACTCGAGCCCTTGTTCCTGGAGGGCTCTGTTGGGACCAGCAGGATGGAGAGACTAATGCTGCCCCATGGGCCTTCTTGTCTGTCCAGAATCAGGATGGAGTCTGTGTCCAGTCTGTGTCAGTGATTCTGCATCAGGACCCTCGGAGGCAGGTGACCCTGACCCAAGCGGGGGATGTCCTTCTGTTTGACCAGTACAAGGTCACCCCACCCTACACTGACGGTATGGCTTTGGTGGATGAGATCTGGATGGGAGCTGGCTGCCCAGGCTCCTCTGGCCAAACACACTGCCACACGGCCAGGCGCTCATGTTCTATTCTAGTTCTGAGTGGTTCAGCCAGGGGCCTGCTCCCTGGAACATGGACTCTGGACTTGAAAAGTAGTCTTTGTCCCCACCCCAACATGACAATAGGCGGCATCGCAGTATGATGGCTTCTCCTACTCTTAATATACGAATGGAGCTGTTTTGCATCCCTACTGTCACTGTTTATTAATTACTTATTATACTATCTTGATTCCACAAGGGATTTGTGGTTGTTCATGGGAAGCACATCTAACAAATATGGCAAAACTATTAAGAAATAAAATAGCATCAGAAAAAATTCAAAAGGAAAAAAAAAGGGGGGCTTATGATTGAGAGGAGTGGCGATTCAAGGGGGGGGTGAAGAGGCCAAGGAAGTACAGCCACGAGGGTATAAAAATCACTAGAGTTGAATCTAAAATTTTAAATTGCTACAATTGAATCTAAAATCACATTGTGAGTTTCCTGGTGGCCATGGGGAAAAGCATGGGTAGTAACAGAATTCTCCTTTGCTAGAGAAGGAAACATACCGGTTCCATAGGGAGGCAAAGCTTTAATTGGCACTTGAGGCTAAAAGAAATTTTTCAGCGTACCATGGTAGGTTATTCCTGGATCCCGATTTCATCATTGAACGGGATTTCCTCAAGGCTCCCCAAGCCATCTGCTGTGCAAGGCTTCACTCTGGGTTGGGTATGGGGGTCAGAGGAGACCACCCAGGTGGTGATGGTGGTGGTGGTGGTGGTGGTGGTGGTGGTGGGTGGGGTGCTCACTGGCTGAACTTCTTACACCCTCCTTCCGGTTCTGTGCCCAGACGCCTTTGAGATCCGGAGGCTGTCCTCCGTGTTCCTGCGTGTGCGGACCAACGTGGGCGTGCGCGTGCTCTACGACCGCGAAGGCCTGCGGCTCTACCTGCAGGTGGACCAGAGATGGGTGGAGGACACCGTGGGCCTCTGTGGCACCTTCAACGGCAACACGCAGGATGACTTCCTGTATGTGTCCCTGCCTGGGAGCAGGAAGGCGGGGGGAGGGGGAGGGAATGGGTCCCGTAGGGCCTGGGATCCAGAAGTGCCGCCCAAAACCATCTCCCAAACTCCCATGGGCTCTCACTGTGCCTGACATTCGCCGCTGGTTGTTTATTTCTCCACGTTTAAATTTAAGTATGTTTCTTTAAGGCACTAGTTCACAGTCTTCTCTGCAGAAGACTCACCTGCGGTGCTTGTTAAAATGCTGCCTCCTGGGTCCCACTCCTTAAGAATCTGAGTTAAGTTGGGGTCCAAGAATCTCATTTTTAATAAGCGCCACTGCAGTTCTAGAATATGAGGTCCATGGACCATACCTTGAGAAATGCCGTTTTATAGTGAAGGCTTAACATTGGTGGACCTGAGGCTGGGTTTCATAGGGCTCCTGGTGGTTTGCTTTAATTGACTGTGAACACCTTTAGATGAGTGTAAAGCCCCAGGGAGCCGGTGATGCCAAAACGCCTGCTTTCTGTCCCAGCAGGCCAATGTAACCCATCACCTTCCGTGTCTGGCGCTTGAGGTTTGCACCCGGCCAGATTCTCAATATTCAGGGCAGGGCTCAATATTCAGTGGAGGTGGGGCAGTGTGTTTCCCATGGACTGACTGCGAGTTGAGAGAGAGACTCTTTGGGCCTGGACACAGTTTAGGAACTTGGGAGGGGACAGGAGTCAGACCTTCCAGAACCAGAACACAGAGTTGATCTTGAAGGCTGCAGGTCCTGTGCAGTCCTTCGTTACATGCATCTGGTGATGCAGGAGGAAACATGGAGGCTTTCTTTAGCCAGAAATGAGAATTCAGATTTGTTCAGAAAAACGAGAACAAGAAAAAGCTGAGAGCTTTTCAGTGCACATACATTTAAAAATGTAGCACATTTCTCTGTCTTGCCTGGTGGGGCTGATGTTAGGGCAGCTGCAGGGAGGGGGGCAGACCTTGGATGAGTATGTGGGTGGCTTGCCACCCTCCTACATGTGAACCCTGGACGGAGATACTGCTCTGTGTAACCTGAGTGCTCTGACTACCCTGGAGCAGTAATGTGGGTGTGGTGGGTGCCAGACACAGCCTGCCCCCCGTGAATGCTGTGAGTTCTCTCCATTCTATCATCTACTGGTGATGTTCAGGAAACATGCTTCTTCCCCTTCCTCTTTTTATTGCCCCCCCCCACCTCCCCGTGACTATCTCCTGCCTAGAGAGAAAGGGAGGGCAAAGGAGTTTTCAGGAACTGCCCTTGGGGAAGGAAGTAGAAAGTCAGCCAGTGAAGTTTGATTCAGGATGTTACTCTTTCTTTCTGATGTGAAGCTCTGGAGGTGGATGGTGAAAGTGCCACAGTGTGTGGCCCAATTTGAGTCCCTTTGGAGCCTGTTAAATGTGGAGTGGTGTGTGTGTGTGTGTGTGTGTGTGTGTGTGTGTGTGTGAACACACAGCCATAATGACCTGTGTTTGAATGTGGCTGTGTAGACCCCTTGGCTGTTTGCAGGTCTGACATGTATCTATGCTCTGTATGTATATGTGTTGAAGGTGTGTGCAAGGGGTGTATATGGGTCTATGGTGTTACACGTAGGGTGGGTACATGTGTGCCTCCGAGTGTGTATGCTCATGCTTGGTCATGCGCGGGCAAGGGCTTACCTGGGTGTATGCGGGATGGTCACCTGGGTCCACATAAGGCGTGTGTGAATGTGGCTGTCATCCCTGCAGGTCCCCGGTGGGTGTGCCCGAGGGCACCCCGCAACTCTTTGGCAATTCTTGGAAAACACTGTCTGCTTGCTCCTCGCTGGTCCCTGGCTCCCCACTGGACCCCTGTGACGTGCACCTGCAAGCTGGTGAGGTGGCGGGGGTGGGGGAGAGCAGGAGTGGGGAGGCGTGAGACTGGTTTGGGAGAGGCGATGAGAACTCGGGGCGTAGGATGCTGGTGGGATTGGGTAGGAGTGTAAGGAAAGGAGGAGCTGCGGGGAGGGGCCTGGGGTTCCCTCCTGGTGAGGGTTAGGGTTAGACAGGAAGCTGCATGGTCTACCAGTCTCAGGTACACACACGTTTGTACTGGCTGCCCCGTCTCAGGGCAAAAGCCCAAGTCCTCTCAGGGGCCTCACCAGGCCTTGCATCCGCGGCCCGTCCTCCTCCCTCTGCCCTCCACTCTGCTCCAGCCCCATGGCCTCCTTGCTCTTCCGCCCACACAGCCAGGTCTGTTCTCCTCTCCAGGCCTTGGCATGTGCCGTTCCCTTGGCCTGGAATGCTCTTCCCTTAGTACACACATCTCACTGCCTCACCTCTCCAAGGTTTTTGCTCAAACATCCTCTTCCTACTGAGGCCTTTCTGACCACCTGATTTAAAATTGCAATTGTCCCTCTTGCCCCACCTTGCAATGCCTATCCTCCTTCCTAGCTTTCTCTCTCCGAGTAGTCACCTTCGACTTTTCTATATAAATTATTCAGTGACGGTCTCCTCTGACCAGAAGGTAAGCTCCACAAGCGCAGAGATTTTTACTGTTTTGTTCACTCCTGTGTGTCCTTCTAGCAGATGGATTCATGCCTGGCACAAGGTGGAATGCATTACATGAGTGCATGTACACATGTGTATACACACACACACACACACACACACACACACACACACACACACACACACAGAGCAATGTACACGGTCCCCTGAGCTGTGGGGAGGGAGGAAGGGGCTGGGTCTGGGGAACCTGGCAAACCAGGCCCCGGCCTCACCGCTGTGCTTCGGTCTCCAGCCTCCTATGCGGTGCAGTCCTGCAGCGTGCTCACTGGGGAGCTGTTTGCGCCCTGCTCTGTGTACCTGAGCCCCGTGCCCTACTTTGAGCAGTGCCGTCGGGATGCCTGCCGCTGCGGGCAGCCCTGCCTGTGTGCCACACTGGCTCACTACGCCCGCTTGTGCCGGCACCACGGGCTCCCCATTGACTTCCGTGCCCGCCTGCCAGCCTGTGGTGAGTGCCCCACACTTTTGCACCATGTGAGGGCAGCTGGAGGAGCCTGAGCTTCAGACCTGAGTGTCCACCTGTCCCCTTACACTATTCTCCAGCCTAACACCCCTGCCTCACAAACTGTTTCTCTACTTCTGCCAAGGGCCCCTGATCCCTTGGTCACCAAGGCCTGATACCTGGGATATGTGACACATGACTACTTCTGTCTTAGCCTCACCTCCAGCCCTTCTCCAAGTTCTGTCAGTCCTATCAACCCCAAATGTACCCATTTCTCACCACTGCCATCGCCATCACTCTGATCAGAGCTAAAAGCCCACTGGCTCTGTGGCCCTCGGGTGCACATGTGGCTCAGGGGGCATGAGCTGGCCCCTACCCACCACTCACCCATGCTGGTCCATACACCGACCCATGTCTTAGTTGTCTCTGTGTCCCCAGGCCCAGCATAGAAACCCACTCTCAGTAAGCTTTTAGAAAATGTTCGTTGAATAAATGAAAAAGTCATAGTGCTGGGAGTCAGGAGGCCTGAGTTTTATTCTAGCCCTGTAGGGAATTGCTGTGTGTCCTGGCAAGGCCCTGCCCTTCTCTGAGCCAAAGTTTCTTCACAGGCGATGGGATAGGACCAGTGGTTCTTAACCTTGGCTGCACATTAGACTTGCCATGGGAATTTTTCTGAAAATGCACGTATCTGGACCACATCCAGTATCAATGAAAACAACATATCTGGCATTGGGGTCCAGGCATCAGCATTTTTAAATGCTCCCCAGGTGGCTTTGATGAGCAGCCTGAGCAAGAACGACCGAGCTTGACAGTCTCAGTGCATCTACTGGCTTTGACAGGGTATGGGTGGCCCCAGGGGAGTGGCCAGTGGCCAGATAAGGAGAGGGCAGTCTGGACAAAGGGCCTCAAGAGGCTGCTAGAGGGGCACAATCTTTGCAGCCCATGTATGACAGCGTGGAAGTGAGAGGGGTGGAAGTCTGTGTATATTTACATACCTGTACGTGTGTGAATCTGTGTGGGAATGATGGGGCGGGTGCAGAGCTGTCAGGGGAAGATAACCTCCCCCCCTCCCCCAGTTTCACTACCTAAGAATGCCCTGGAGAGAAAAGCAAGCACCAGTGGCCGCGTCCAGGCTGAATTTGGGGGGCGGGGCAGTCCTGGGTCTCTGCCATTCTGGTGTTGTGGGAGACAGTGGGACTCTGAAGTCAGACTGGGTTCAAATCCCAACTTGGACCTTTACCTGCTGTGTGATCTTGAGCGAATGTCTCAACTTCTCTGGTTCTCAGTTCTCCTCATCAGGATGATGACCCCAACCCCACACAGTTGTGGGGTGAGGGAAACAAAGCACAGTTCTATTTCTCACTACAGCACTGTCCTGTAAGGCCACCAAGGAGTATAGCCCCTGCGTGGCCCCATGTGGACAAACCTGCCAGGACCTGGCCAGGCCTGAGGCCTGTAGAGTTGATGATGGTGGTGACTTCAGCGAGGATGAGTGTGTGGAGGGCTGTGCCTGCCCACCAGACACCTATCTGGACACCCAGGCTGACCTCTGTGTCCCCAGGTGAGCAGGCTGGCTTGACCACTGTGTCAGGTGGGTAGGAGGCCGGGGGTCTTCAGGGCATCTGAGACTGGGGTGCCTGACTGGCCTCTCATGGCCCTCCTTCATTTCACAGTCGCAGGGCAGACCTTGGAGGTGAGGTGGGTAGGTGGGTGGCTCCCTCCTCTGGACCCCCTCCCAGGCCTCTCTCCTCCGCTCTGGCTCTTCAGGCCACTCCAGTCTGGCTTCCCCATAAGACAGAACAGCCCCACAGAACCAAGAGGGTCTCTCTCCTCCCCTGCCCTTCTATAAATATTTATTGGCCTCCTAGAATGTTCCAGACATTTCTAGTCCCTCGGATTTTAGCAGCGAACAGAACAGAATCCTGCCTTCACGGAGCTCACATTCTAGATGATGACACAGATCACAAATAAATACAGACCCTTTATGAGTCTGGTGGTAATAAGAGCTATAAAGCCAAATAAAGCAGAGTGAGAATAGGAGTCCGTGGGGTGGGGAGGGTTTACTATTATGTCACAGGAGCTGAGCATGGAAGGAAAGCCTTTCTGATGAGATGACATTTGAATAGAGGGAAGTGAGGGAAGAGTGCTCTAGGCAGAGGGGACAGGGGACAGCCAGTGTGGCTGGAAGGCAGAGTGTGAGGGGAGGTGGGAGGTGATGACCTCACAGGATCCCAGGGCTGACCGACAAAGCCCTTGGTCCCCTCCAGGCCTGTTTCTCCATCTGTAAAGCAGTATCATATTCAACTGAGTGATGGCTTTTTGGAGGGTATATTGGAATCACCGAGAGGCCTTTTCAAACTACAGAACCTTCCCTTGAGATCCAGACATATGTCCTGCCCCCCAACCCTTGATGTTGAGTATTGCCAACAAGGGGAGCCTCTGTAGGTTATATGGGGGTGTGGGGGACTGGAGAAGAAGAAGGTGGTTGAGAAGCCCTGGGGTTGGATGAGTGCAGATGTCCCTTCCAGCCCTCAATTGCTCTACTCTAAGGCCTGCACTTGGCCATAAGTGTCAAGTGCTGTGGGAGGTGTGTGAGGAGGAAACAGTCTTTGCCCTCCGATGACCTACAGCGAGGAACCGAAAGACAGCATAAGGATCTCTGCCTTACAGAAACCCTGTGAGGAACAGATGAACGTGACATGTTTGGAGGGCTTAGCCTGGTGTGGAAAATATTTAACAACCGCTATGGCATAAGCACCGAGCAATCAGAACTGATGCTGAGTGTGTATGACCATTACAAGAATATGCGCCCTGTCCCACCATGGCACAGGTTCAGGAAGTGTGGCCCTCCTCGTACAGTCCAAATGAGGTTGGCTTTCGAAGCGTACAGAGACCAGTGAGCCTGTCCTTGTCCAGGCTTGGCGGAGGCTCTCAAATCTGGGACCCAGCTGTGGCCTTTTTCCCTGGTGCCAGGCTGGCTTCCCCACTCCCTGGACATGTGTCACATGTCACAGGAGATGCCATTACTTTCTTCTGTGTCCTTATGCCCCTGGCTGGCTGAGTAGTGGGTTCCTGGCCTTGTCTGTCCCTGCCCCAGCCCCCGAGTTGGCTCACTTTTCTCTGTTCCTTGGTTTTATAGGAACCAATGCTCCTGCCACTTTCAAGGAGTGGACTATCCACCTGGAGACAGCGATATCCCGTCTCTGGGCCACTGGTGAGCTCCCTACATAGCAGTGTTACTGTCCTCTCTTTAAATGGAAGTTGCTGCCTGAAGAAAGTGTGTCTGAGCAGAACTTTCCATGAAGTGGCACCCACCCTCCTCTGCACCTCTCCTAGGGAGCTAGGGGCAGGAGTAGGGATATCAGTCTGAACCCTGCATGGACCTGAGGGCAGGGACTTGGGGTTCTGTATCTGGGCTCTGCAGTGACTGGGTCGGCTGACTCCAATCCCACCCCCACCCACCCCCTCTCTCTGCAGCCACTGCAAAGATGGAGTCATGAGCTGTGACAGCAGAGCCCCAGGTAAGGGTGGCTGGAACACAGGGGGGCTCTTCTGGCTCTTCCCCATGGTAAGGGGGTTATGGAGAGGTGAGTGGGAGCTCAAGGACAGATCAGGAGGGGGAGAGCCCAGCCCAGATCCTGCCCTACACTGAGCCTCCTGGATTTCTTGCCCTCTTGGGAAAGGCTCCAGCTTGGAAGGTGGCGTCCAGATATCTTGTCCCAGCCTTAGCCCCGCCCTGGTGGCTGTCCCTCCTCCTTCTTGGGAAGGAGAAGCTGAGACTCTGTCTCCCCCAGGGGCAAGTGGCTGGGTGTCTAGACAGTCCCTTGACCTCCCCTGGGTCCTGAATTTCCTTGGTCTGAGCTGTCACATACCTACTGAGGCTGACTCTCTGCCTAGCCAAGTGCAGGACGTGGGGGGTCACAGAGATGGAGACGATAGCCTGGCCTTGGAGACTCTCCCAGGCAATAGAAATGGGGGTGGGGTGGGCTGGCATGGTGGTCTGTCAGCCTGGGAGGGGCTTGGAGGTGGCAGAGCAAGGACCTGGAACATTCAGGGAGGGCTTCCTGGTGAGGAGGCTGCTAAGGATAGAGACTGCCAGAAGGGATCAGAGAATAATTCCATGGCAGGTGGCAAAGAGCAGGGCTTCCAGAGTCAGGCAGCCCTGGGTTCAAACCCTGCCAGCACTCACTAGCTGGGCAGTCCTTAGTAACTAATTTTACCCCTCTGAGCTTTCGTTAACTCTTCTACACAACCTAGATTCCTACGTTCTCTCCATGTTTCATGTATATTCCTGGAAGTATTTTCCTTCTGTTGTTTCTGGCTTCAGATTTCTGCCTCTTTGGGACTTTCCTTTCATCTCCTGTGGCTTTTCCTTTCTCTCTGATCCGTCTCATTCTGGGCATGAAACTCAGTTCCCTTTTATTGATTTCCCAAAAATAGATCACTCACACAGGTGTGAGTGTGCCAATTTGACTGAAGGCTCAAGGAGAGAGTGGGTTTATGTCACAGAAATACAGGTAATGGGAAACTGACTTCCTGTTGTTAGAAGTCCTCTGGTTGCCCTGCCGTGCTGCGTGGCCACCTAACTTGTGCCCCTCTCCTCGTCCCCCTGGGGCACTTTCTCTCACTTCATGATGAAGTGGCTTCTCTCCATTATATGGGAAAATGGGGGATAAGAATACCTCACAGGTATTCTTACGAAAGGATTTGCAGGATTAACTACGAAAATGCATGTGAAATGCCTGGAACAGTACCTGGTAGCTGTGGTGGTTGTCCTGTTGTGTGACAGCACACATCCCTCCCTCCCCCTGTGATGTGCATCTGGGAACCCAGGGGACACCTCAGGAGCAGCTGGGCCATGAGAAAGCATCAGAGCCCCGTCTCTGCCTGCATCTCATGGGTGCTGGGCCCCAGGTCTCCCTGGCCACCCCTGCCACCCAGGAGCCCACCCCCAGGTCCAGGTGAGTGTCCGAGCTCTTCCCAGCACCCACCGTCTGCTCTTCCAGCTGCTGCCTGCCCAGTGGGCCAGGTCTTCGTGAACTGCAGTGACCTGCGCACTGACCCCGAGCTGAGCAGAGAGAGGACGTGTGAGCAGCAGCTGCTGAACCTAAGTGTGCCAGCCCGTGGCCCCTGCCTCTCAGGCTGTGCCTGTCCCCAAGGGTATGTATCCGTGTGCCAGGGTCTCCCCTTCCTGAGGGCTGGCACCAGTAGTAACCATGAGGTAGAGTGAGGGGCAGGGGAAAACCTCACACAGCTTTGCGGGCAGGCGCTAGCCCAGGGCAGGCTAATGACAACGTAATGGCCAGTGAGGAATCCGAGAGAGGGCAGGAGTGTGGGGAGCCGACCTGAAGTGGCCTCTACCGGTCCCGACTTATTGACAGCAAGCGACCGTGGGTAAGGACGGAGCCTGGCCTGTCTGAGGCTGTTTTTCATCTGTCACATGGGAATAATGACAATACCCAGCACCTGCACAGGCCATTGTGAGGATTAAATGAGGTGCTGAAGGGGGAGCACTGAGTGGGGTGTTTGACATACACTAAAGGTCCAGTGGTTTGAAGCCATGACACATGAACCCGGTGTTTCAGCTTTCAACCTCTTTCGGTGCAAAAGGCTGAAGAGAGCCCTCAGGTGGCAGGCTGGTGCCCTGTAACACTGAAGAGAAAAAGCCCCCCCCCCCCCACTCAGTGTCCCTCCTGGGTGCCATTAAAGCTGTGAGACCCACATAAGCCGTGTTTTGTGGGCTGCCTGCTGGGTGCTCTGTACACTGAGGTGGCTGCAGGGGTCCAGCGCCCAGCTCTGCCAGTTCTCACTCCTGATGCTGGTCTTGATTCAGGTCTGGGCTGAGAAGACAGTGGGCACCTCATCCCATGACTTGGCAGTACAGGGCTGTGTTCTTTAGCCTGCGCAGAGATCAGTGTGGAGCTGGGGGTTCTGGCCCAGGCCTGGCAGCCCGGCCGAGGGAAGTGGGGGAGTCAGGGCTCTAGGATGGGAAGGGGAGGGGCTAGTGAGGTGGAGCCTTGCTGTTTGGAATGTTATCTCCTTCAATCTCACAGCATCCCTGGGAGAAAGGAGGGAAGGGTCATCATTCCCATTTTGCAGATGAAGACACTGAGGCCAGGGACAGGATGGAGGGAAATGGTGTGCCCTCGGAGCCCTGACTCAAACCCTGTCTATTGCCCAGAACATGCTGGCTCCATGAGGCCCAAGGTCTGGTCCCCTGCATAGAGGTCGTAATGTGGGTTACGAGCCTGTCCCTTCCCAGGCAAAGGCATCCATTCACCAGAGACCCCTGTGAGGGCTTGAGAACCTGCATTGGCTCCTAGGCTCAGCTACCACCCCTTGCTGCCCATTAGGCCTCAGAGGAGCTATAAAGAGTGTCTGTCATTGAGGGCCTCTTGTAGCACTGTCCTGGGTGCACAAGCCTGCCTCTTGGCCTAAGGACAGAGGGTGTCAGGACCTCTGGGGTCAGGAACTGAGGGTCACTCACTGCCAAATATGGTGGCAAGGCCGCAGAGGTGAGGCGGAGCTGGGGAGCTGGGCGGCTTCTGCCAGGGACTTGTCATGCCTCCCTGAGCAGGTCCTTATCTGTAAAACGAGGGCTGCTGGCTTCGTCCTGGAGCAACTTGGAAAATGAGGGATCCAGTGACATCCCTGTCACGAAGGTGCTTCGGGGTGTCTGAGGCTGTACCCCTCAAATGTTAACATGCACAGGAGTCGCCACCCGAGACTCTGCATTTTGAACAAGCTCCTGGAGATGCTGGTGCTGCTCTTCTGGGGACCACAGTTTGAGTAGTAAGCTTCTAAAGCACAGTGCAACACGAGGGACTAATTTAGCCCAGAAGACCCAAGCAGTAGAGGGGGGTTCCCTTTTCAATCCCCGGGCTCCAAAGGGGAGGATATGCTGGGAAGATTTCTAATGGGCTCGGTGACCTTTGACAAATTACGTGGCCACTTGGGCATCAGGTTTCTTGTCGGTAAGGCCCCGCCGGCTGTTTGCAGAACTTACCTGAGCAGAGCAGTACTGAAATCCTGCTGCTTTGCTCCAGGCCTTTCAAAGGTCAATCCAGGTCCTGGCACTGTGCCAAGAGCATCCACCGTTCACAGGGTTTAATATTTGTCATTAGTTATGTGACATCAGACAAGTCACAATTTTTGTGAGCTTCAGTTTGCTTATCTGTGAATTGAAGGTCGTAACACGCACTGCGCAGGGTTCTTGTGAGATTTAAATGAGACGGTGGCTACAAGGAGCTGGCATTGCAGTCAGTGCTCTATAGAGACTTGTGCCCTTCCCCTCCTTAGTGCTGAACCCCCAGCATCTCTTGGGGTATTTGCCTGAGTGGCTCGTGTGCTGTATCAAATGCTGTGAGGAGCTTGCATACATTCCATAGGGGCTTATCAAAGAGAAATTATTACATATCAGCTTGCGGAAGAAGGGCAGGCTCCCCGGAGGGTGCCATTGGGGAGCGTCCTCCTGGGAGCTGGGATGAATTCTCAGTGATGCCCAGGTACAGTCCTAACCACCCCTGTTGGGAACTCCCTGGGCCCCATGCCCTCGCCATAGTGTTTCTAAGAATCTCTGGATGCTGTGTATTGCTGCCAAGGACCCTGGGCCACTGCAGGGGCTTGTCTGTGCCATTCCACATTTCTTTGTATTTGGATGCTGAGCCAAAGGACCTGGGGCCACTAGGCAGGCTAGCACAGTGGTTATGAGCACAGACTTAAGTCAGGCTTGAATCTCGATTTCAGCACTTGCTGGGTAAGTTGGTTAACCTCCCTGAGCCTCAGTTTCCTCATCTGCATAGTGGCACAGAATAAGCACTCCATGTGGGCAGGCAGCGTTGCTTCTTTCATTTGGGTCTCATGCATTTGCAAATGGAACCTGAGAGGATCTTGGAATGAGATGGTCCCTTAACAGGGAAGGGAAGGTTCTCCGCAGATTGAGGGTACATTGAGGACAGAGGCCAAAGCTCCAAGTCTTTGCATACTTCTTTTCTCCGGGATGGGCACACAGCAAGTGCTCAAGGATGCAGGCAGGTCTGCAGAGGGCAAGGAGCCAGCGAAGGAAGGTAGGTGTCAGGGAAGACCCCTAAGGAAGCAGTGAGAGACAGGGTCTGGGCGGAGGGTGGAAGGCAATGACACAGACTCCTGCTGGTGTCTGATGCAATTTTGGGGAAAGGAGGGTCAAGAAACTAATGTTACTGTGTATCGACTAGGCGTGAGGCAGTGTGCCCAGGTCTATAATTAAATTCTCATAGTGACCTTGAGAGGAAGGTGTCAGTATTTCTATTTTACACATATAAAAACAGGCTTAGAAAGGTTAAGTGGCTTCAGGGAAAACACAGTGGATTAAGCACATACTTTCTTTTTCTTGCTTCCTCCCATAATTGCAATGAAATGTTGGTAATGGAGTGAATAAAGTACACGTCCCCAGGGACAAAAAGAACATAAGTGGAATGACAGTGTCACAGGATGGGTCAATAGTTTTTGAAGAAGGAATGAGGATGGATGTATAGAAACTGACCTTGCAGAGCAGAGGTTGACAGCTGATGCTTGCAGACCAAGGAGAACAACCTATACTATTGTGTTGACAAATTCGGGAGCAGGAGGCGCCAGGCATCTCAGAAGGTGGGATGATGGGAGGGAGACAGGAGGATGAGTTACAAGTCTGTGTAAGGAGTGGTTAACCCCCCCACACCCCACCATGCCGGCTTCCCCCACCCCCTGCGGCCTTGCTACTGCCCTAACCCCATCCAGCCGAGAAGGGTAGTAAGAGTTTCTAGAAGAACCAAATCAAAGACTTTCATTTTGGGGGCAGCAGGAGGGATGAGATGCAGGGTGAAAACAGGGAGATTAAGTGAAAGCCTACTGGGACCCCAGCTTGGTTCCCAGGTGAGTGGCATCGAAGCTTCTGTCGAAGCTTTTGTCTCCCAGGCCAGAGATGAAAGAGAATTCTTTTGAAAATTGGCTGGACCAAGAGGAAAAAAAAAACAACCTACAAAAACTGACATTTTTGGGGTTCCCCAACAAAATGGTGGGTTCCCCTTAATATGAAACTTCCAATTAGCTTTCGATGGCTCACTGTTTTCCCCCCTTTTAATTTTTTAAAAGTGAACCATAATTTATATACAGTAAAATGCACAGATTCTAAGTATATTGTTTGCTAAGCTTTGACAAATGTATACCCTTTTGCAACCTACACCCTTCTCAAGATATAGACCACTTCTGTCATCTCAGTAAAATTCCCTCATGCCCTATGCCTTTTACCAGGCAGTTCCTCCCCCACGCCCTCCACCATAGTTCTTCATTTCAGCATTGATGGGTTCTGTCTGTTCTAGACTTTCAGGAACAAAGAATCATGCTGTATCTGTATGTCTGGCTTCTTTTCCTTAGCATAAGTTTTGAGATTCATCCACATCGTTGTATTTTCCAGTAGTTTGTTTCTTTTATTGCTCAGTAGTATCCCGTTGTATGAATATATAGTAATTCATTTACCCCAATTCAAATATTGATGGATATTTGGGTTGTTTTCAGTTCTGGGCTATTTTGAATAAGGCTGCTATGTCTTTCTCTTGGATGAACACATCAGCATGGAATTGGGCCCTAGGGTAGATTTATGTTTAACTATGTAAGAAACTGCCAAACTACGTGCCAAAGCATTTGTACAATTTTACACTCTCACTGCTTGAGAGTTCTGGTTGTAACACATCTACACCAACACTTGATGTTTTCAATCTTTTTCATTTTTGTTATATTAGTGAGAACATAATCATATCTCATTAGGGTTTTAATTTGTGTTTTTCTAATGACTAATGATGAGTACGTTTTCCTGTGCTTTCTATGTATCTCCCTTTGTGAAGTGTCCATTCAAGTCTTTTACCCATTTTTTTTGTCGCTTTTTCTTTCTTCTTAATTGAGTTGTAGAAGTTCTTTATATATTCTGGATGCAAGTCCTTTGTCAAATATATATATCACAAATATTTTTTCCCAGTCTGTGGATCGCCTGTTTTTCACTTCATGTGTCTTAATATGTCTAAAGACTTCAGATGAGCAGAAGTTTTAAATGTTGATAATGTCTAATTTATCATTTCTTTCTTTATGATTAGTGCTGTCTCTGTCCTGTCTGAGAAATTTTTGTCAACTCCAAGGTTGCAAAGATATGTTTTCCTCCTATGTTTTCCTCTAGGAACTTTACAATCTTAGCTTGTACATTTGGGTCTGTGATCTATTTAAAATTATTATATTTTGTATATGTTGTAAAATGGAATCAAGTTTGTTTGTTTGTTTTCTTACGGACATCCAGTTCTAATCCCATTAGAAGAAAAAAAGAAAATCCTTCCTTTCCCTATTGAATTGCTTTGGCACCTTCGCAAAAAATCAATTGACTGTATAAATGTGGATCTATTTCAGGACTCTCTATTTGGTTCCATTGATCGCTTTGTCTATTTTTAGGCCAATATCACACTGTCTTGATTTCTAAAGTTTTATAGTAAGCCTTGAAATGATAAAGTGACAGCACTCCGACTTTGTTCTTTTTCAAAGTTTTTTTGGCACGTCTGTCTTTGCATTCCTATGTAATTTTAGGATCAGCTTGTCAATTTCTACAAAAAAGCCTCTGGAATTTTGATTGGGATTGTGTTGAGTTGATAGATCAATTTAGGGAGAACTGATGTCTTCACACTAATGAGTCTCCCAATGCACAAACATGGAATTATTGCTCCATTTATTGGGTCTTCTTTAATTTCTGTCAGCCATGTTTCAGAGTTTTCACATACAGGTTTTTGCACATTTGTTACTGAATTTATTCATAAGTATTTGATGTTTCTATTGTCCCTTGCATCTAAGTTGTCAAATTTATTGGCTTACCGTTGTCAAATATTCCCTTATTTTCCTTTTAATATCTGTAGGATCTGCAGTGCTGTCTCTTCTTTGTTCCTCAAATTGGTAATTTGAATCTTTTCTTCTTTTTTTTTTACTCTCAGTCTAGCCAGGGGTTTGTCAGTTGTACTGATATTGATTTCATTGATTTTCTCTGCTGTTTTTCTGTTTTACTAATTTCTGCTCTTATCTGTGTTATTTCCTTCTTATGACTTACTTTGGATTTAATTTGGTCTTATTTTCTGGTTTAGATATTTCATTGTAATTTTTTCTTATTTTCTAATATAAGCATTTAAAGCTAAAAATTTCCCTGTAAGCACTGCTTTAGCTGCACTCTACCAATTTTGATACAATGTGTTTTCATTATTTTTGTTGTAATATTTTCAAATTTCCTCTGTGATTTGGTCTTTGATCCATGGGTTATTTAGAAATGCTACTAAATTTTGGAATATTTGGAAGTTTTCCTTATATCTGTTTGTTCCTGGTTTCTAATTTAATTTCATTGTGGTCAGAGAATATACTTTGTATAATTTTAAGCCTTTGAAACTTACTGTTTTTTTAATGGTACCAAATATAGTTGTTTTGGTGAACTTCCCATGTATGCACGAAAATAACGTGCATCCTGCTGTTATTGGGTAGAGAGTTCTTTAATTGTCAATTAGGTCAAGAGCATTGTTAGAGTATTGAAATCTCCAACTATAATTATGGATTTGTCTTTCTCCTTTTAGTTCTGTGAGGTTTCGCTTCTGTTTTTTGAAGCTCTGTGATTTGGTGCTTGTCCATTTAGAATTGTTCTGTTCTCTTGATAAATTGACCGTTTTGTTATCATGAAATATCCCTCCTTATTGCTGTTAATGTTACTTGTTTTGAAGTCTACTTTCTCTGATGTTAATATAGCCATTCTAACTTTCTTATGACTGGTGTTTGCATGGTATTTTTTCCCATCATTTCACTTTTAACTTACCTGTGCCTTTATTTTCAGTTGTAACTTTTGTAAACAAAATATAACTGAGTGTTGCTTTTTTAGCTGATGTTACAGTTTTTTTCCTCTTAATTGGAGGATTTATATATTTGTATTTGATGTAATTTGATTGGATTTAATACTTCTATCTTGTTACTATTATGTTTGTCCTACAATTCTTTTTTTTTCTTCTTTTCTGCCTTGTTTTGTGTTATGCATTTCTTAGTATTCTTTTTTGTCTCCTTTATTAATTTCCAACTGTATATCTTGGTATATTTTGAAGTTTTTCTACAGATTAAAATATATATCTTTCATTTATCACAGTCTACCATGAATTAATATTTTACCTCTTTATGTAGAATACTTGCAGCAGTATCATAACAGAAATACTTTCATTTACTTCCTTCTCATTGTTTGTATTATTTTTGTCATACATTTTACTTCTACATATGTTATAAACCCCACAATTCACTGACATTGATCTTGCCCTCAATGCTTAGTTATCTCTTAAAGAAATTAACAAGTAATTTTAAAAATATTTACCAACATATTTTCCATTTTGAGCTCTTCATTCCTTCACGTGGGGCTGAGTTTCCATCTTCCTGAAAGACTCCCTTTAGCATTTCTTTTAGTGCAGATCAACTGGTTGCTCCATGAGCCACGTGGGTAGGAGGGTTAGTGCCCACATCCATGGTCTGTTAATTAGTATACAGCTGTTACCTGAGGGGCAACTGGCATCCATCCTGGCTGGGGGATGTGGCTGGTAGAGCTGAGTGGCTGGCAGTTGCGTCCTAATGGATGGCAGAGACTTCCAAGCTGGGCCAAGTCTGTGTCTGGTTTTTCCAGTTACCAAGGTACCTCTGAACTCCATTGGGCAGGATGGTAGTGGGTACATGGTCAGTCTCTTCTAGGGTAAATGATGAGAGCCACTATGGGGCGTCCATGTGGATGCAGGATCCTCCACAGATGGCAGATATGGGAAGGACGCTTTCCTGACCACCTGCTTACTTTGTCCCTACAGCCTACTCAGACACGGGGATGCATGTTTCCTGCCAGAGGAGTGCCCATGCACTTGGAAGGGGAAGGAGTATTTCCCTGGGGACCAGGTCATGTCTCCCTGCCATACTTGGTAAGTGAGGGCCCCATCCGGGCTCTGCTTTTTGCTAGGGGAGTGGGGAGGAGGAAAGGATGGATATGAGATTCAGGCTCATGAGCACAGTCTAACATTTCCCCTTCCACCATGTTCATATTCATGTTGTGTGTTTGTGTGCTATATAGAGGTTTGCATACATACTGGGGTGCCAAAAAATATATGCAAGTGGACACTTTGGTCAGTGTTGCTCAAGCAGTAGTTTGCCGTAATCAGAAGTGTCTGGACACTGATGGCAACCACTTTGAGCACCTCTCGTAATTGCAGAAATCAAACGTGACTTGTATTTATCTTTTGTTATCAGTATATATTGAGTATTACAATTTTAATGCAGTTTTCCTTTCTTAAAATGTATACGTTTTTTGGCACCCTCTGTATACAAGGGTATGCATAGGAAAAATTTGGGGAGTGTTTTTTTGAGTATTTACATGAATGTGAATTTGTTCATACATATATATGACTGTGTGTACACACATATTTGTAACCATGATTATGTGTTTGCATGTGTAACTGTGCACACAAATCCAAAATGCATAGACTGCATATGTGAATATATATACACATGCATATATATGAATAGGTGGGCATTCATAAACCTGAATACGTTAGTAAATGTATACAATTATGAATTTGTATATGTATACAGGTGTGTTTATATATATTTGTGAGCATATGCCTGCATTTAGTATGTGGGGACATATATGTGCAAAGTATGTGAATGTGTGCATGCACTGGGTATACGATTTGTATTTACATGTGCACAAACATGGACGCGTGTATAAATGTGCATTTGTGTTTTCCTATGAATATGTACATGCCTGTATGTGAAAGTAGGCTAGTATATATGTGAATATATTTGCATGCTACGTGTGCATAAATAATGTAAGTATGCATATGTGAGAGTGTGTGCACCTGGATTGGAGTCTATGTGGACAGACGGGACCAGTTCTGTAGGACTGTACTGGGCCAAGCACCAGGGGGTAGAAAGTGGGTAGAAACCAAACCTCCTAAACAGCCCCCAGGCTTCCACTGCTGCTGGGCCTAACTCACATTAACTCATCTTCCCAAGTCTTGGCTTCTAGAAGTGTATATGTTGATTGCTTTTAAAGCAACCTGTTTTCCTAATCTCCACCTGTCCTCTGCTTCTTGGCGAGCCAAGAGTCTTCCCAGCCTTGTAAATCATTTAAATCTTGAGATTCCCCTAATAGCTCCTCCATAGGCCTTACAAGTACCCCCACAATCAACGAGGCCTCTCAACCCATGCCTCCCAGCCTGGGCGGCTCTGTCTCTGCCAGATGCCCTCAGAGGTTCATGGCATGGAGAGCATCTCTGAAGGGCATGTGGAGCTTCCCTGCTATTCCCCCTGAGCTCTTGTGCACTCCTGCAGAGGGCCCAGCATGAGCCTTCTGGGGGTTCTCAGCATCCCAGGGCTCCTCTAGCCTTCTCTGTGTCTGCAGCACTGAGGCATCCCTGCCCCTGCCCCAGTGGGCCAGGGGACATCTCAGGGGCCCCTGAGCCTTGCCTTCTCAACTCTGGACAATGACCAAAGCTCATCAGCTAGGACAGTGGGGCTAAGACGGAGAGGGGAAGGAGACAGGACCAGGATGCTTCAGCTCATTCCAGTGGAGCCCCCCACCCAGTGGAACCCACATCCTGTCCGGTCCCACATCACACTCCAGCGACTATCCGAAGGGCTCAGGCTGGCACAAGATCCTGTGTAAAGTAGCTTTAGGTCAGGCTGGGTCTCTTGGCTCCTGGTCTGGTGTTTCAGAGATGACCGTGTTCTGTGCGAGCCCTTCCCAGCCACTCAGCTCTCCTGAACGTTGTGTCTCTTGTAGGCCGAGTGAGGTGTCCTTGACTCAGGGGTTCCTCTCATCTTCATGATGTGCTTATGTGAGTGAGCCCTCCGGCAGCTGTGACTGCTACATAAAACAGGGACCCCCAGTCTCACCCTCCAGCCTTCTGTTGGAGGTGGATAATATTTGTTGACCCCCCACCCCAGGGGCACAGAGTGAGAGCTCAGTAGGCAATGTCTCTGTCAGGTACTCGGAGTGGGGTGGGCGGTATGCCCTGCGAGCTGGTCTGGGTGCGTGTGTTTCAGCATGTGCCAGCGCGGCTCGTTCCAGTGCACTCTCCACCCCTGCGCCTCCACCTGCACAGCCTACGGCGACCGGCATTACCGCACGTTTGATGGGCTCCCGTTCGACTTCGTGGGTGCGTGCAAAGTGCACCTGGTCAAGGTGAGCTCCTGGACGGCCACACGTGTCTGCCTGGCTGGCTCCATGGGGACCCAGAGCAGCTGAGGGCCTGTTAGGGCGTGGCGATGCTCTGGACTCCAGGCTGTTGCATATCCGGTGCGTGGGGGAGCTAAGCTCTGGGCTGTGGCTGTCTAGAGGTGGAGAGAAGTGCTGAGGAGCAAGCTAGGGGCTGGACTGAGCTCATAAAATACCCACTGTGTGTCCACTCACCGTGAGAACCGTGTCCTGTTGGGTCCTCATGTTTTTTCTGTCTGATAAGAGCTAATGCTTTTTTGAACCTTTATTATAAGCCTGGTGGTCTACGGAGCCATTTTTGTGGATTATTTTCCTTAATTCTCACAGCAACCCTGCGAGCTAGTTTATTGACCCCATGTTATGGATGTAGCAACTTTGACTTGGGGAAGTTAGGTATCTTCCCAAGGTCACACAGCTAGGCAGTGGCAGAGCAGAAGTCAGGTTTGAATCAAGTGATCTGACTGGAGAGAGATGGTTCTTAAGGAGTCATGTGCTACAGCCTTCAGCTCACCAGGAGGAAGAAGAGTCGTGAGGGGGGGTGCGGGGCACAGTACAGGCAGGATCCCCTCCAGAAGAAGAGGGTACCAACCGGGCAGGTGGGAGAATGCCAGAAGCATACTCAGGGGACCTCGGTTTTGCTAAGGGCCTGTCTGTCTCGTTATAGCATAGTAATAATAATAAAAATAATGACAAACCTTTTATGGAATGAGTTCGATTTATGGGGCAGGCCCTGCACTGGCCTCTTACACATAATTTCAATAACTCCACAAGACTAAGGTCGTTGAACCCATTTTATTCTAATTTTTTTAAATTTCAAAGGTGATGCATGCTCTTCATTAACATTGAAAACAATATAGAAGCATATATTAAAAACAAATATTCCCCTTCACATCTCTTCTGATACGATTCCCTATTCCTAACTGATGATTGTCTTTCCATCACACACACACACACACACACACACACACACACACACACACACACAGAGTTTAGTTTATATGGATAGGGTTCTACAATTTGCTTTTTTCACTTAATAGTACACTTTGAACATTACCTCCTATGGTCAGTACGTACTTTTTTCTTTCTTCTTCCTGTAGAATGATATAAAAAGGACGTGCTGTAGTTTGTTTTATTATTTCCCCATTGATGGACATTTAGGTTATTGCCAATAATGAAATGCTCAGTGAATACTTTTGTGGATATATCTCTAGGGTCTTAGAAGTGGAATTGCTACAAAAATGATTTACATGTAAAATGTTCAGTGCCTATAAATTGCCCTCCAAAAAGACACTACTGTCATCCGTGTACTTAAGAGTCACCCCTTCCCTCATGCCCCTGTCATCCCTATTATATATTCATTCATTCATCACACACGTTTTGGAGAGTCACTGCATGCTAAACACTGCACTAGGTGCCCCCAAAGGAAACTGAGCTTCTGAGAACTGAAGTGAGTTGCCCAAAGTCCCACAGCTAATAAGTAGAAGTGGATTGAAAACCACTTCCGAGTCTCTGTTCCTCTACCTCTGTGCCTCTCAGCGGGATCTTTTCTCTCCCTAGTTTTACTAAAGTAACTTGTTTTCTCCTCAGAGCACATCTGATTTCAGCTTCTCCGTGATTGTAGAAAATGTAAACTGCTACAGCTCCGGCATCATCTGCAGGAAATTTATTTCCATCAATGTTGGGAACTCACTCATCATCTTTGATGACGACTCAGGAAATCCCGTAAGGCCCAGCAGAAGTGAAGGTTGTGTAGACAATTTGCAGGTTAACAGGGGCTAGGGATAGAAGGGTGCTGAGGACCGGCTTCCTTACCATAGCAGTTTCTCTTGGAGCCATTGAGTCAGCAGCCCAGATTGAATTCCTTGGCCAGGGTCAGGAAGCCAGAGGTCATTGTCAGGATGTGAGGGAGGCAGAGGAGTTGGTGAGGTCCTGGGGCTTGGCAGTGGCTTGCAGCCAGGCCCAGCCAACCCTTCTGTTTGGGACATGTGAGCCTCACGAATGACCATCTCTGTCCCCTTAGAGTCCTGAGAGTTTCCTGGATGAGAAGCAGGAGGTCCACACCTGGCGAGCAGGGTTTTTCACACTGGTGCATTTCCCACGGGAGCACATCACCCTCTTATGGGACCAGAGGACCACAGTGCACATCCAGGCTGGGCCACAGTGGCAGGTAGTCACATGAGCAGCAACCCTCAAGGGACCCTCTTCTCCCGTCTGGGGCTGAGCCAAGCCATTGGGTGTCCTTGCGTAAGCTGTACCGTCACGGAAGAGCTAGGAGCATCATGCCTTCTGTCCTATCCTCCCCCACCCTGCTTTGTGCCCCTTCTCCTCTGACCCTTCTCCTATTACTCTTCATGCTGTGACCTCAGGAGTTGCTTCTGGGTTCAGGGCAGACATATGGGCTCAGGGCGACACCTCTGCCAATGGCTCACGCCGGGTGAGCCTGAAACTGACCATGGTGTCCTCTCTTCTTTCAGGGCCACTTGGCAGGACTCTGTGGGAACTTTGACTTAAAAACCATCAATGAGATGAGGACCCCAGAGAACTTGGAGCTAACTAACCCCCAGGAGTTCGGCAGCAGTTGGGCTGCAGTCGAGGTAACCTTCACCCAGACGGGCCCTGACCAGAACTGAGACAACCTGGGAAGAGGGACATTGGTGTGAGGCCACTCCTGCAACTGCTCTCTCAGCCTCTGAGCCAGCATCCCCAGCCCCAGACTGTCCTGGGGCTCAAGGACACGCACCATCCCGTCTCACAAATCAGGCTGCACACGTGCCCGAGACTAGGCTTTAGGGGGAGGGTAGGAACTGGGAAGGAGACAAAGTCTCTGTTCTAGGAGAGATGACCACCTAACCGGACGGTGAGGCTTGTTGAAGCATGAGCATCTCCCCCATCTCTGTGCCCCCAGTGCCTGGCGCTAGGTGTGGCACAGAGGAGCGACCCAGAGAGTCCCGTGTGGGTTGAGCCATCAGAGAAGGCTTCCTGAAGGAAGTGGGGCTACTGTGATACTTAAAGACAGGCCATGTTGGGAAGGATGAAGGTATCAGAGTGAAGACCTCTGAGAGGGAGGACTCCATTAGCAGAGGCAGAAATGAGGGAGGTGTCCCAAAAGTTTGGGAAATGTCTGACTGAGTCTGCCAAGCTGTGAGCACTGTACTGGGAGAAGAAGACCTGGATTCTTATCTTGGATAATCCAGTGATTTGTTGGGTGACTTTGAGTAAGTCCCATCTGCTCTGGTTCTCTGTGAAGTGAAGCCACGGTGCCAGGAGAGGGATGGTGAATAAGCGTTCACCTTATGTGACAACCCTGATCAGTCAGAAGAGGCTGGCTAGGAAGCAGTGTTGAGAAATCTCTAAGACTTGTGTCAGGCTCAGCTGGAAGGAGAGCTGTGGTTGCTGAGTTACATCTGCCATGGGGACAGCAGCGGAGAGTGGTGACAGGAGTGTTACATGTTTGGCTTTCCTGGACTGAGTGATCTGAGGTCCCTGATTCTCTGTTGGGGAGTTGATGGAGATAAGCCTATGTAGACTGGGGTCGGGGGAAATGTTAGTCATGGCCTGGAGCTCAATTTAACTCTAAGGTGGGATAAGACGGTTCTCACAGCCTCAGAAAAATGCGTTCTAACCTATCCCCATTCTAGAGAAGCTGAGTGGGTGACAACTTTCTCCCTGCCTTCCTTTCACCCCCCATCCCACTATTGTTTCTGTCTCGCTAATCTCCTTGGGCATACCCTGGGGGACTCAGGAAAATGCAGGCCTGAGGGAGGAGGTTCAGCAGACATGGGGGAAATCCACATTAATTATCTGTAGCTGTGTAACAACGTTACCACAGACTTAGCAGCACTCAACCACATGTATTATCTCGCATTTTCTGTGGGTCAGGAGTCAGAGCATGGGTCTGTCCTCTGCTTAGGGTATCACAGGCGGCTGTCAAGCTGTCAGCCAAGGCTGAGCTTTTATCTGAAGCATCAGCTGGGGAGGGATCTGCTTCCTCACTGGCTGGTGGGTGGCAGCATTCAGTTTCTTGCACCAGTAGAGCTGAAAGCTGCGGGGGTTTTTTGCTGGCTGTTAGCTAGAGATGACCCTCAGCTCCTAGAGACCACCTGTTCCTGACATGTGAGTTTCCCCAACATGTCTGCTTGCTTCCTCACAGCCAGCAAGGGAGGATTTCAGCAAGATGGGCTCTACGAATTCTGTAGCATCATCATACAATCACATGCATACAACCATGTCCATCCATCACCTTTGCTGTCTTCTGTAGGTTTAAAGCAAGCGTTGGTCCCCACACCCCTCACATTGAGGGATTATACAAGGATGTGAGCACCAGGAGGGGGGAATCTGGGGCCACTCTGAGTCTGTCCACCACATCAGGTGTCAGGCATTTGGCGGGTAGGGAGGTTGACAGCCCTGCCTTTGCCCCTCAGTGCCCAGACAGCCTTGATCCCCAGGACACATGTGTCCTGAATCCTCTCCGGGAACCATTTGCCAAAAAGGAATGCAGCATCCTGCTCAGCGAGGTGTTTGAGACCTGCCACCCTGTGGTGAGTGGACCCCAACCTCAGCCACTCCTGAGCCCCCTCCCCACTCCCCGGGATCCCTTCTGCTCTCAGACCCCCTTCCCCACCCATCCTACCTGGGAGAGGCACCTCAGGTCTAGAAGGGAGACCTATCTCTGCCATTTCTCTGCCTCCAGCATGCACCGATGAGTCTTTCCCGTTTCCCCAGACGAGCCAGGACAGCCAGCCAGACAAAGAACCGTACAGCTTCTGTACACTTTCAAGGCTGTCTCAATCTGGCTTTTCCTCCTGGTCCGGAATTTCTTCTGAATTAGTGACCCCAAACCCCTCATGCCGTGGTATCGGCCAGCTGCCTGTTCTGCCCTCAGTGGAGACAGAAGATAGAGGGCACCCTCCAGGGACTCAAAGGCTGCTGTCAGACTGCCTTGGCTGTCTCTGGCCTTGCCTGGCAATTCATAACCCATGTTTGTATCTCAGCCACACCTTCAGTTCCTGGATCCAATAGCCTAGGTCCCGACCCCACGCGGGCAGCTCCCCGCATCCTGTGGTCCCTTTATGTTTCTGGTGCTCCCTGAGGCTGAGTGGCATCAGCCAGGAAGCCTCGAGGTGGACCTTCAGGATCTGTCCTCTGACCTCTGACTTCTGACCTCTTCTAGGTCGATGTCACTTGGTTTTACTCAAACTGCCTGACAGATACATGTGGGTGCAACCGAGGTGGTGACTGTGAGTGTTTTTGTGCCAGTGTGTCCGCCTATGCCCACCAGTGCTGCCAGCATGGGGTGGCCATTGACTGGAGGACGCCACGCCTCTGCCGTAAGTGTCTGAACAAATCATCCAAGGGGCAGAGAGGAGCCACCTCTGTGGGTAGGCCTGTGGGGTACCATCACTCGGGCTAGCTTGCGTTTACTTAATATGTGCCAGCCATCAACTGCTTCGTGTGTATCATTCATTGACTTCTTATAATTACCCTGTGAAGTAGGACTGTTTATTCCCGTTTCACATTTGGAGAAACAGGTTAGAGAGAGAGATTAAGTAACGTACTCAAGGTCACACAGGTGAGTGGTAGAGCCAGGGCTCATGCCCAGAGAGTCTGACTGCAAACCTGTGCCCATAACTCCTTTGCTAGGGGAGTCAGGAGTCCAGGGTTCCAGACCCAGAGCTGCCATTTGTGAGCTGTGTGGCCTCAAATAAGTCACCCAGCCTCTCCAGGGCTCAGTTTTCTCAACTGAAAAATAGGAATACACCTGTCCCACCAGGTTTATTGTGAGGATCAAACAGGATAGTGAATATCAAAGGCCTTTGTCAGCTGAGACAGACTGTCAGAGGCAGCGCAAGATGTCAGTATACTTAGAGCAATGGTGTCTGCAAAGGCTTTTGGTTGCACACTCTTATCAAGTAAAAATTTGAGCACACATACGAGGTCTCACAATTAAGTTTGCCAACTGAACTCATTCTAGAAAAAGTGCTACACACCTCATTGCTGAATATCACTATGGTCACCTTCGAAATACTCCCCTTGGGAAGCTATGCACTGATGCCAGCGCCTAGTCCACCCTTCACAGCAATTTTGGAACTCTTTTTCTGGACTGGCCATCAGAGCTGTCGTCGTATTACCTTTGATGTCCTGAATGTCATCAAAATGTCTTCCTTTCAATATTTCCTTTATCTTCGGGTAAAGAAAGAAGTCATTGGGGGCCAGATCAGGTGAGTAGGGAGGGTGTTCCAATAGTTATTTGTTTACTGGCTAAAAACTCCCTCACAGACAGTGCCATGTGAGCTGGTGCATTGTCATGATGCCAGAGCCATGAATTGTTGATGAAAAGTTCAGGTCATCTAACTTTTTATGCAGCCTTTTCAGCACTTCCAAATAGTAAACTTGGTTGACTGTCCAGTGGGTACAAATTCATAATGAATAATCCCTCTGATATCAAAAGAGGTTAGCAACATCATTGCAACTAGTTCGTGAACTTAATTGTCATACCTTGTACATACATACGCATGCATAAATACATGTACATCTATAGATACTATTAGTACTATAAATGTATACCACAAAATAGATGCAAAAGTAAATATTTAAAAGATGAAATAAAACATAGAAATTTAAATTATTAATTAATTGATTATTATTTTTTCTCTGCACATCAGTGATCT
This sequence comes from Rhinolophus sinicus, assembly GCF_036562045.2. Taxonomy (NCBI): domain Eukaryota; kingdom Metazoa; phylum Chordata; class Mammalia; order Chiroptera; family Rhinolophidae; genus Rhinolophus; species Rhinolophus sinicus. The sequence continues at coordinate 131,907,437 of NC_133756.1, forward strand.
TCCTGGTGCTAGCCTGCCTCCCTTTGGTGTGCAGTGGGTATTAACACAGGCTCTGGGGCCAGACTGTCTGGGTTCAGACCCTGGCTCCACCAAGTAGGGTAACCTGGGGCACGGTGCTTACATCTGGGTAGTAATTGAGGGTTAAGAGAGCTACACCTAACTTGCGGGGTGCTGTGAGATTTAAATGAGATAACACATATACCTCACTTGGCACAGTGCTCTGTGCTATCACTAAGGTGCTGTCATTTTTGTGGGGACATGGGTGCTGGCATGTCCTGAGCCCTGGGGGCTCCAGACAGGATGACCTCAGGAAGAAGATGGAGCAGAATTTGTCTTTTCCTCCCCTTTTCTGCCCGTTTTCCCCTGAGACCCTTCCAGCACAGATGCCCTCCTGCAGTCTGCTTCTCCCTCTACTTCTCTGATAAAAATCCTTCAGGAAGGAGAAGGGAGCACACATTTAGTGAGGATCTACTGTGTGCCATGCCCTGTGCCTTCTGCGCATTAACTTATTTAATATTCAGGGTCAGGATTAGGATGAGGAAACTGAGGCATTCACCATGGCACAAGATTTTAACAGGGCACAAAAAAACTCAGTAATCAACATAAATCAAATTTTAAGGCAGTATCGTTCAAAAATCACAACTAATGCAAAAATAGCTTTGATGAACAAAATATCAATGTTTTAAGTATGACAGAATCAATATTTTTGCTTTTTCTTTTTGCTTCAGTTTCCAGTATGGCTCGGCAAGGCGCTGTCACCGATCCTATCTTGATGTTTTGATATTTCATTCATCATGATATTTTGCATTAACTTTGAAATTAAGAAATATTGAATTAAAATATTATATATCTTGATTACTGAGATTTTTGATGCCCCCTTAAATTTTGCAGCTGAGGTGGGCACTTTCCTTACCCTAGTCCAGGCCTTGCCAGTCTGTGGGGCAGGTACTCGTGGTAGTCCCATCTTAGAGAGGGGGGCACTAAATTTCAGAGAGGTTGAGTAACTTGTCGCAGTATGCACAGCTGATGAATGAGAGAGATGGGATTAACCTAGGTCTGACTCTAGCAAGCTGGCTCTTAGCGACTCTTCTGGGCTACCTCCCATTAACCTGGTACACACTTGAAACCAGAGACTCAGAGAACTTCTAATTTTCTAGCTCAGTCTTCTGAATCCACAGGTGAGAAGAAGCAGGTACTTGCCCATGGTCACACAGTGGGTCAATCTTCTGACCCCTAATGTTCTTTCCAGAGGGCAATGTCAAATGCAAAGCAATGGTGTTGATCGTGGAATTTTGGGTGTGGGGTGGAGTTAGTGGCAGTCTTCAGACCATGCCTATGAATGGAGAGGCCCCTCCTCAGCCTTCACCCCAGGTCTACCCAAACTGGCTTCCCATGGCCTTGCTCCTGGATTTTGATGGCCCCTGCAAGGTCCCCAGTTTACCCCAATAGACTGAGGTGAGGACTCCTTGGCGGAGGCACTAGGGGAACATGCTGTGTTGCTAGAATTGGCCACTAGAGGGCGTGCTGAGCACACATTTGCAGGAGCTTGTCATACAGCCTGATGGGAACTGCACCCAGGGGCCTGAAAAAGCTTTAGATCCTGGAGGCTCCTGGTCCCTTCCCCACCAAGGCTCTTGGAAAACTGACTTCTATCTTGTGCTTGCATTCATCTGGGACCTTCCACAACATTTCTGATTGGAACTTCCATCCCTTGATTCTAATCTTATTCTTCAGGGAAACACAAAACATCCTTCTGCCCAACATTCATTCATTCATTCATTCATTCATTCATTCATTCATTCATTGGATACATGGTGAGTGCCTACTCTGGGCCAAGCTTTGAGCTTGTGCTCGGGGCACAGAGAGGAGCCGTTGTATTTCCTATGCCTTATGACATCTGAAACCAATGACCATGCCTGAATATTGGAGTTGGGGAGGCAAGCCAGGTCTGGCCTTTGGGATGTTAGGGGCCTTGGCTCTGTCCAGACCTCTCAAGAAGTCTCTGTTCTCTCTCTCTTTCAGCGTATGACTGTGACTTCTTTAACAAGGGTAAGTCCATCCTCCCCAAGTGGCGCCTCGGGGGCTGGGGCCCTACTAGGCCTGTCCTGGTACCACAGCAGTGTCAGCCATCCTGAGGCCCTGCCGGCCCTGGAATAGCCATGACGTGGGGCAGGGGGGACCCCATCATACAGAAAGAGCCCTGACAGTGCAGGATCCAGGGACGCCCCGGAACTGTTGCTAGGAGCACCTGTAGCCTCTGTCTGGAGCCCAGACCAGGCCACCTGCCCAGGGACTGTACTCACCCAGGGCAGCTTCACCGGGAAGAAAAACCCCTTTGCACCAATGTGCCATCCCACGGCCTTTATAGTCCAGCTCATCGGGCCCACGGGATGTTGTCTTGGGTTTCCTGAAGTTTTGAGTTGTCAAAAGCAGCTGCAAACTGCTCTTCCTGAGGAGGGCTGGGGCAAAACCTATAGTCTGGGTCAGCCTGTCAGATTCATCATCAAATTTAGTCGCAGCTACAAGGTATCAGGTTATACTCCCATCTCTGCATTAACTAGGGTGAACACACAGGTTGTGAGGAAAGACCCCAGAGAGTTTAATGTCCAGTGTTAGAGCTAATTGGTCAATTTAATCACTAGGGTTGGTGGGCAGTAGGGAAGGGCTGCCCAGGAGCGGTTTTCAGCACTGATCTCTGTCCAGTCGGGCCAAGGTCAGACCTTGGCAGAGTTAGATGCTCATCATGTCCTTGGTGTCATTCCCCTGTGACTTCCAAGCCTTCCACTGGCCCCCCACCCCCATTCCAGGTACCATCCTGCCAGGAGCAGGCCGACGTGGGTATGAGCCTAAGGCTTTGTCCTCTCATCCAGTTACTTGCATTATCAGATTTGGGTTTGAGAAACCTCCCCCTGGAAAGAGTATAGCGGCTGAAATGATGGGGAACTGGCTAGAGACGAGGATACCAGTTAGGGGCTCTGAGAGGTGAGAGCTGGACCAGGGTATAGTATAATTCACAGCTATGTCAGCTCTTGGGGGCTCCTGAAGGCCAAAAACCTTTAATGCCTAAGGGAATAAATCTGTAATTGGAGAATTTTGGTCCCTAGGACAGGCAGGGTCTGTCTGACACCAGGCAAGACATTTTAGCAGAACAGCTCTGAGCAGAATTTTCTCCCTTCTGTGGCATTTCGTGTGGCAGTAACTGGCAAAGGACAAGCTGCTTCTAGCGTCCTACACCCAGCCACCCATCCATTCTTTGCTCTGCTCTTCTACCAACATTTTCTCTGGTCCAGGCCCTTGCCGGGGGCTGGAGAGTCAGTGGTCACCAAGAGCTGTCACAGGGGTGTGCTCGCACCATCCCACCCCGGCTCTCTAGAGCCAGCTGTTCATTCCTAACTCCACATTCAGTTGGCAGTTTGAAATTGACCACTGGTGGGAGTATTTACACCATGGAAATCAGCAGACTCTACAAGTTGGTTTTGTTTGTGTGCTTGGTTGATTCTTGAGAGCCGATTGTTAACTATTTGCCAGCACAGGGCTGCCCGTCTCCTGTCTAGTAGGGGAGACTCACATGAACCCCTGCTTGAGACCCATCATAAGAGCTGTGACTCGTGTGTGCCGTGCTCCAAGGGCTGGTGGAGTGCAGAGGACGGATGACGTGTGTGTGTGGCAGGAGAGGGTGCAGGGAGAGCTTCACCAAGGAGGTGACATTTGAGCTAGGTCCCAGAGATGGAGTAGGCGTTTGCCAGACACAAAATGGAAGACTGAGTGGGAGGGACAGCATGAGTGGAGACACGACAGGACACAGCACGGCTCCTTCAAGGAAGAGCAAGGGAAGATCAGTGCGGCAGGGGCAAGGGGGTTGGGGGTGGGGAAGGAGGCAGGGGTTGGGGTGAGAAGGGCCCCTGAATTCAACTTGGGCTCTTGGATTCTATCCTGGCGGCAGTGGGGAGCCATTGATGAGTCCCAGTGGGGAGTGTGGCTAAGAAGGTGACACTGGCACTGGTGGGGAGGAGACACTAGAGGCAGGGAGATCAGTTACAGGCTGTGACAATTGTCTAGGAAACCAGCCTCCACTGACAACCGCAGGAACCCAAGAGACACAAAGGTGATGCGTGTTTGCAATAAGGAAACACTGGTGTTGAACCCAAGCCTTCCTGGTCTTCGTCCCTCAGGCCTTGGGGGGGCAGAGACCAGGTCTGCTATCTCCTCCCGGTGGCGACTCTGAACAGAGCAGTGGCTGGGATGGCAGAGTCTCAGGCAGAGGGACAGGCCCACAGATGTTTGGGGACCCAGATGCCCCCAGGGGTGGCCTTGTTCCCAGGCTTCCTGTGAAATGATTCAGGTGCTGTGCAGAGTCAGTCCCCTCTAGGGGCTGGAAGCCTGGGGTTCTTGTCCTTCTTTCTCATGGAAATCCAGGTCCCTGGAGCATAGGGTGAGCAGGTCACCAAGAGCACCTCCTTGGCACCCTCCCTCTGCCCTGCCTCTGGAAGGGGCCGGCAGGTAGGGGTGGGAGGTGGGCAAAGGCCCAAGGAGGCAGGCCTTCCGACTGGGCCCTTTCTCTGCAGTACTAGGTAAGGGCCCCTACCAGCTGGCCAGCCAGGCAGCCGGCGGCACCCTGGTGTCCATGCAGGCAGCGGGCGGTGCCATAGCCCTAGTGCGTGCAGAAGATGTGGTGCCAGGGGACATTGTGAACTTCCTGCTGACCGCTGCGCTGTACAAGGCCAAGGCCCACGGTAAGGCCCACCCTGGCCCCACTCCCACCCTTGGTGGAGGGAGGCGGTTGTCAGAGAAAGGAGGGTGCAGTGGCTGGAGAAATGGGGGCTCCAAGAGGTGCCCCTTTCCCTGTTGAGACAGGGTTTAGGGGTCAGCCTCTGAGCCTTTTTCGAGAGACATGTGTCCCATCTTCTTCGGAAAAAACCAGGGAGGCCAAGGTCCAGATAGTTGTGTTCCAGAAAAGCAGGATGACAACTGTTACTTCCTCTCCCCCTCCCCCTCCTTCCTTCTCTTCTTCCTCCTCCTCTAGCCTCCATATTTAAGACTGTCTAGACTTTAAATGCCGGGGGAGCTGGCTGATGACTCCAGCATAGCCCCCTCCTGTGACTAGAGCTGTGGGCTCTTGATGTGCTCAGGTGATGAACCTGAGTTCTCAGCTGGTGGGTTACACAGACGGGAGCCCACCTCGACCCACCATAGCCTCCCGGGTCTCAGACCGCCAGCACACCTGAGGGGCTTAGCTTTAATGGGCCTGTCCTCTTTTCAGAGTTCGGTAGTACTTGGGGTGGCAGACCCCTGCCCAGCGGGGAGTGACCCCCAGGTGCTGTTTGTGCTGGGCCTCCGTTCACCAGTGCCAGGAAGCCTCCTCTTCTGTGGCCATTTGGGTGTGTCCCACGTTCTGTGGTCACTGTAATCGGGGTTTCTCCCCCAGATCCTGCCGGGCCCATCCAGTCAGAATCTCCCTAACGACAGGGATGGTCCATGCAGCCAGTCTCAGCATCCACTGGAACACTGAGCCAAAACACTGCTCAGAGAATTCATCCCGATCTAAGAATTTAAGTTCTCAGATGCTCAGGGTCTGCCATTTATCTAGTTTTGAGGCTCTACCTCCGTTCCTTCCTCCTCCCTGCCCTGTCTCTTTCTGCCTCCTCCTTGCCTTCCTCCCTTTCATTAGCCCTCTTCCCACGCCAGGCAGAGAGCTGGGCCCTGGGGAATCAGGGATGTAAGAGACACCATCCCTCCCACCGGAAGTCCACAGTCCCATCCGGGAGACCGGCGTGATGAGAGGCAGTCAGCACGTCTGTGGTAACACTTGGGAGGAGACCGTGACTCAGTCTTGGGGAGTCAGGAGAGGCTTCTTAGAATAAGGAATGTTCCCTTGAGGGATGGCAAGGAGTCAGGAAGGCACTTGTAAGCCCAGCTCAGGAGCTGGGTCTTTATATTGAGTATTGGTAGGGAGCCTGGAGGGGCTTGAAGGAGGGGAGGGACACGCGAGCTCCTGCCCAGCCCCAGGCACAGCCGTGATGGGTGATGTTCATGGTGGTCTGAGCCAGGGATACAGTAGGAAGTGCCAGGAGGAATCATGTTACTGCACAAGGAGACCTGGGAGTGACGAGCCAGGCTCTGGGCCACTGGAGGGCCAGAAGCACCCCACCATTCCCCAAAACACTTCCTCCCTAGACACTGCTGATCCCTAGATCTGTGTGGTCCTGTCTGAAGAAGGGTGTGTTACAACCTCGCAGATGCGATAGGGCATCTGCTCAATGGGAATTGTCTGTCGTCCGTTCAATATTTTAGTCCAGTAAGTAGGGTCTAGTCCCGAGGAAGTGTTCATTTTCTAGCGGTTTTATGGGCATGTTTAGCAGAACTGCAGAGTTCTGGCCTTGGAGAGCATCACTGTGGATAGGACCCCCAGACCTCCATCTTAGTCAGGCTGGGTTTCATGGGTGACTGGGGTCAGGCTGAGGACCCAGGTTCCCACCCCCACCCCATCCTGGGCTCCTTCCTCTGTACTGTATCCAGAGTACTGGACAGTGCAAGAGAAAGTTCCTTTCAGGTGAGATCTGGGGTGGCTGCATGGAGGAGGTGTCTCCTGAAGGATGGGAAAGATTGTGATGGGAAGAAATGGAGAGCAGAAAATGTCCTGGGTGGGGAGGGGAGAATATCCACCCAGCAGTGAACCCAACTCTAGAACCCAACTCTCCTGTGGGTATAGGAGAAAGGACAGGAGAGGCAGGCTCTGGGGCTCTGGGCAAACCCCTTCCCCTCCCTGAGACAGTTTTCCCATCTGTAGGTTGGACTCAATGTTCCATAGGTCCACCAGCTCTGACCCTGTGGGATTCTTTGAGGAGCAGGACCAAGCTGGGGTCATGAAATCTGGCAAATCACCAAGCCGTGGCTTGTCTAATACGACAGACCATAACTCCACCGGGGGGTGGGGTGGGGGGCTGTTTCTGGCTGTCCTGCTCAGTGCTGTGTCCCTGGCGTCTGGAATTCCACCTGGCACACTGAGGGTCTTCAAAAATGTTTATAGAAGTGAGGGAAGGAGGGAGGGAGGGAGTTCAGTCACTTCCCCGGAGCTTGGCATTTGGCAGCTTCTCTAACCGTCCACCGTCCCTCAGAGGTGTGCACAGAGGGGCAGCCTGCAGGCAGAAGCAGGTGGGCTGAGGGGAGTGGGGCAGGCATGGAGGAGCAGGGCCCAGCTAATCCACAGAGTGTGTTGCCGTCCTGTGTCACTCCTCTCTGTACTGACCATGTAGCTCTTTGCAGACCCAGATGTCGTATCCCTGGAGGCAGCGGACAGACCCAACTTCTTCCTCCGCGTCACAGCCAATGGGTCTCTGGAGCTGGCCAAGTGGCAGGGCAACGATGTCTTCCACCACCAGGCCTCCTTCGTGCTGCACCAGGGGACATGGCGGGCAGGCCTGGTGGCCCTGGAGTCCCTGGCGGAGCCTGGGTCCTTCCTTTGTGTGTCGGGCCCCATGCTGGCCCTGCGTCCATACCAACACACAGAGCTATTCCGCCGGGGCACGCTCTTCCACCTTCTGGGTAGGGGTCTACCCTGCCATCACCCCTGGCCCCTCACCCCTCACTCAACTGACCTTCCTGCCCTCTCCCCATTCACACTTCCAATTGCCCCCAAGAAACAGAACCATTACTCTCCTGGCATAGGGAGGCACATGGGTGCCACCCCTGAGATGGGTGGTGGCCTGGCCTCCATGCTTGGTGGCTGAGGGAGCTATGGCAGTATGGCTTGCGGCCCAGCCAGCCTCCTGGGTCTTGCTTACTCCCACAGGCCAATTACACAGTCTAAAAATAGGGTGGCCTTTGTGGAAATGAGGGGAAAAGTGATCCTGGCCACTGCTTGCGTAGCCTCCTGGCTCAGGTTTCTTGCTGATGGGGGCACATGCCTTCCCTGTGAACCAGTAGCCTCCTCCTCTCCCCCATGGAGGCTCAGGACCCTGGGCAGTGATGGGCCAACACCACGCCCTTTCCAGCTGAGGCTGGAAAGCATTCCAGGGCTTTGCCATCCCGCTGCTAGGTATGTCTACCCCAAGCTATTTGTTCTCTGCCTAAACCCTGGAGGAAGTGGTCACAATTTCTTTACTGCACCAGGCTGGCCTCTCTGTCCTATATGTGCACGTGACTGTGAGGGTACCTCGTGCTGTATGAATGGATCCACACATGCGTAAATGTATCTCCAGCTAGGCTTTTCATTGATCACCCCACCCACACCACTACCCGACACACACACACAAATCAGGCCTGGGCCAGCTCATTCTTAAATTCAGGACTCATCTATCTAGTCCACGAATGAACAGATTCACAGTGGCTGTGATGGCAGGACTCTGCCCCTTTCTGGAAGACACCAAGGCAGAGTGGACTGAGCCCAGGCTTTGAAGCCAGACAGCCTTGGGTTTGAATCCTGACCCCGGTCCTTGGCATTTGGAGGAGAACCCCTATTTCCCTGACTCTGTTTCATTGCCTGAACAATGGGGATATTTGTGAGGATTGATTTCCCCTCACGGGCTTTGCTCTGGGCCTGACTCAGAGAAGGTTCTCCCCAAATGTAAGTTCTCGGTTCTGGTCTCAAGGACCTTGGGAAAACAGGTTTCTTCACAGTCAGCAGTAGTGTGGGGCTTAAGTCAGGAGGGGTTGCTGGGGTGGGGCTGCTCCCTCCAGCCTGCTGTGGAGCCGGCCCACACCTCCCTGCTCAGGCCATGGTTTCAGAGACTGGTCCCTTGTGCCAAGGAGGTCTGGGGTCTTGTCTGTTTCAGCCCCCCCCCCCACCGCCCGCAGGCTATAGACTTTGCCTGAGGATCCCTCATTTGTCAAGGCACTGGTCACAGGGCCTTTTTTGAGGAAATATCCTCTGGGAGTGTAATGTTCCCAGCATCGTCTGTGCCTCCGTGTTTCCATCTATAAAATGGGATAATAATAATGCTACTTCGTAGGATTGCTGTGAGGATTCATGAGTAAATGCTTATGAGATGTTGCGTGTCATGCTTGGTGGTATCTAAGAGTCAGCGGCTGTTAGTAGTAGTAGCCCACGTTACTTGGGGCAACAGGGGTATTGCTCAGAAAAACGGTACCCTCCAGATCCCGAGGCTGGCTGACAAGGAGGCTGCTTCAGGGAACAGAAAGTGTAGGGCTTGTGAAGAACAGCTCTCTCCCCTGTCTGAGGCCAGAGGCCCCGCAGGCCTTGGGCTGAGAGGGGAAGGGATTCCCCTAACGTCTCTCCTACCACTCAAAGGAAAACCTCTTGCCTCCATGGAGGTCTGCGGTGGCCAGGCCAGAGGCAGGGCAAAGAGGAGGGGACTGTGTCCTGGGGTTCAGGATGTGCCTGCCCGCCAAGGTCCCAGATGGGCAGGGTGACGGGCAGCCTATGGAGAAATCAGGAGTCTGAGCCTCCTCTTTGGCCACCTCTCAAAGCCCAACTCCAACTGCCCACTGCATAGCACCCCCATCCTGAGCACCCCTGTCCTCAGCCCCTCAGGGAACATCAAGTTCCCTGAGCCCCATCGCAAGGGTCTGCCGGGCACCCACACCAACTCTCAAAAGATGCAGCGTCTCCTGAGGTTGGCTTTTATTGTAGTGGTCTTCACTTTTCCTGCATGAGTCCATTTGTCTCTTCCATGGGGCAGGGTGGGCATGGGCTGAGCTAGATACCCTCTGTGCTGTGGCACCTGGCGTGGGGTTGGTGACCAGGCTCACTCAGTCTTGGAACTGTGGGATGGGTCACCTTTCCAGATGCCAAGTCATCAGGCACTGCCTACCCCATCTGTGAGTGGCGCTATGATGCCTGTGCCAGCCCCTGCTTCCAAACCTGCCGGGACCCACAGGCAGCCAGCTGCCAGGATGTGCCCAGGTGAGATGGCATGGAGTCAAGGTGTGAACATTAGCATATTTGAGTGTACCTGTGTGGGATGGGCTTGTATGTAGTCTGTAGGCAGAAGCATGAGTGTGTACGTACTCACATATACTTGTGTATGCATGTTTTATGTGCTGCGTGTACAGGGGGTGGGTACCAGGGTAAACATGCCCCATATGGACATATGTGAGTATCGTTTTGAGCACAATGTACCTATAGTGGAGCCCTGTGAGTGTTAGTGTGTGTGTACAGGTATGCCTGGGCTTGTACAGTTGTGCATAGGTGTATGTGCAGGAACTGGATGTATTTGGGTGTTGGTGCAGCTGCGTGCATGTGTGTATACACTGATGTTCATAGCCATCCGTGTGGATGTATATGTATATATATTATGTCTGTGTGAATATTGTTGAGTCCTGCAGGTGAGTAGGGGGATTGTGAGAATGTGCCTAAGTGGAGACACGTGAGTATGTGCATGCAAGTGCCTGCACAGTGTGTGTACAGCTGGACCTTATTTGTGTGTGTTTGCCTCTCAGTCTGAGAGCAGGAGTTTGCGGCATGCGTGTTTGGGTATGTGAGCTCCTGGACACTTGTGACAGCTCATGGAGGTTCATGTGAGTGTGTACATAATAAGAACACACAGACAGGTGTCATGAAAAAGGTGAGGGCTATGCTCAATCCAAGTGAAAAGAGGTGGCCCTCCCCACATTCCAGACCACTAACCTGCTCCCTGCTTTATCCGCAGGGTAGAAGGCTGCATGCCTGCATGCCCCACCCCCAAGGTCCTGGATGAAGTCACACAGAGATGCGTCTACTTGGAGGACTGTGAGTGGCCTGGATTTCTCATCCCTCCCTTAGATTTGCTGTAAATCCCCAAGGTCTCATGGACCAGTCATGCCCAGAGCCCCCAGGCTCCTGGACAAGCAAGGTCAGCATAGGGACCTCCAGGAGGGGAACACCATAGAGCAAGAGGAGACCTCATCCAGTCCATTCTCCTCTTTTTACAGATAAAAAATGAGGCCGAGTAAGGAAGGGATTGGCTTGGGGTCACGTGGTAAGAATGTGGTACAGCCAGACTTAGACCTGAGGTCTCTGGGCTCTGGGCTCAGGGTTTGAGATCTGGGGCAGGGTTCAGACCCACTGACTTCTCCGAGTCATCCATGTGACAGAGGCCGTGGGTTGGTTAGGTAGCAGACTGGCTGTGGGAAGTTGCTTTCCCCGCCTCAACTACGGTGCCAGTCTGGAAGCCTCATGGCCCTGCCCAGTGATGAGCCCTGGGGCAGTAGTTACCCCGCCATCTGAGCCTCTTCTCTCATCTGCCAGGTGTGGAGCCAGCGGTTTTGGTTCCTACAGAAGCCGTTGGCAATGAGACCCTGCCTCCCAGTCAAGCGCTGCCCACCCCCAGTGACCAGGAGCTACAGTTTCCACAGGACACTCCTAGGGTTCCCTCCTACAGGCCAGCACTCACCGCAGCTGCCCCACTCACCACGGCCCTGCATCCATCCATGGCAACCACTGAGGGTCCAACGCTGCCTCCCGGCCCCACCCAAGCCACTCTGCAGCAGCCGCTGGGGGTCACTGCATCTAACCTTCCTGCGCACCCCACAGAGACCCCAGCCAGCAAGGGGGTGGCTGCCAGCCACCTGCCTACCCCCCATGCCCCAGGGTCCTCATCCCTCCCTCTTTCACAGCAGGTGCTTATACCTGGCACGGGTTTGGGTGCCACGGAGACGACCAGGGTAACTGTGACCTTTGCAGGAAGCCCTAACATCACAGTCTCTTCCCAATCAGCCCCTGTACCTCGCTTTCCACTCATGACCAAAGCAGTGACGGTCCCAGGCACTGCCTCCTTTCCTGTTAAGACAACACCCTTACAGGCCTTCCCAAGCCTGGAGCTGCCTGCAAGTCCCTCCTCCAGGCCGGAGGCTTCCCCTGCAGTGACCTCCAGGCTCCCCACTTCTTCAGAATCCCATGAAGCTTTGAAGACACCTGCCATAACGAAGGTCACGAACAGGACAGGGATCCCCGAACTTGTACCGACCCAGGGCGTTTCCAGCCCCAGCAGCCCCCGAGCTGAGGCTAGAACAGCAGCAGAACAGGTTCCTGTCAGTCCCATGGTGACCAGGGGCATGGAGATGGTGCCATCCACAGAGAAGGTCCAACCTGGGCCCAGCCAGCCCATGGGCCTGCCTCCATCCCCACTTCCTGGCCCACTACCCACTGCCCTGCCCCACCCCACCCGGCACACCACCATAGCCACTAGGCCTCCAGCTTGGCCCCTAGGGACTCCAGCTGCCACCAGCTTGTCCACAGTTGCTCATGGGCTGGGGGCCACACCCTTTATGTCTCTGGAGTCAACTCGCTCACCCCAGCTCCTCTCTGGTCTGCCTCCTGATACCAGCCTGCCTCTGGCCAAGGTGGGCACCTCAGCCCCAGTGGCCACACCTGGCCCCAAGGGCTCTGTCATGACCCCTCCACTCCAGCAACAGGCCACATCTCTTGCCATGGCCACGACTCCATCTGCTCAGACACTCCATGCAGCCCTGCCTCTTACCCCGGCCCTTGTGGCCCAGGTACACCCTCCCAGTCACACAGGCCCTCAGGCAACCAGCACAGCTCCCAGCCTGCTTCTGGGGGCCACATCGCCAACCCCTGGAGGTGTGGCCATGGCTGAGGGGGTGGCCTCCACAGTATCTGTTGCCCCACAAAAGAGCACGACAGAGAAGATGGCCATCCTATCCAAGCAAGTGTCTCTGCCCCCCTTGCTACCTGGCTCTGCCCAGGAGAGACCCACAGAGCTCATGCCCGCCGTGACCCATACTCTTGCTACCTTGGTGACTAAGGCTGAGAGTCCCTGGGCCGGCACAGTGCCGCCGGTGCCCACCTCCTATCCCCTGAGCCCTGTCTCAGCCAGGACTGTCTCCCGAGAGAGCTCACTGGTGCTGCTCCCTCAGCTGGTCGAGGCCCATGGAACATCGGCAGGACCTCGGCTCTCCACAGAGCCTGTGGGAGCAGCCACCACCCAGCCGTCTGGGCGCTCAGCCGCAGTCCAGAGCATCTCGCAGGCGTCAGCTGAGGCCTTGACCACCACAGTGGAAGCCAATGCATCTGCCGTGTGTGTTGTGAGTGACCTGCTAGGGTTCTGGCCCCTGAAGAGGGACCCTCCGTGCTCCCCTCTCCCCGGGCCACTGTGCTTGGCTACCACCACACTCTCCCAGTCCTGGGAAGGGGCACAGCCTGTTGCAGCTGTTTAACCAGTTGCCACAAGATGGGGTTGAGTCACTGTCCTTACCCCTCCCCCAAGCCTCTGGAGCCTGAAAAATTCCCCAGGTTCCTCTAGCCCCTTGGTATCACTGGGGCCCCAGGGGCTGATTGGATGGCTTGGTGTGGTGACAAGAGTGTAACAACGTGCGTGTGCCAGTGTGTACATGTTTGTGTCTGGGTCCCTGCATGGGACAGAATGTGCACACGTGTGTTCATGTGTGTGAGAGGGCACTCAGATATCTGTGTGTGCGTGATACACGATGTTCAGAGACCATGTGTGTCTGTGCATTTGAGAGAGAGAGAGGAAGGGAGGAGAGTGTGTGTGTGTGTGTGTGTGTGTGTGTGTGTGTGTGTGTGTTGGGGGTTGTGCTTGGGTGTCTGTGAGTCTGAGCCAATGTGTCTGAATGTCTGTACCTGGGGCTGTGAGCGCAGGCCAGGCAGATACGCAGAGGTCTCAGGGAGTCAGCCCCTGACCCTCAACCCCACACTCAGCCCAGCCCCAGGCCCCCACGGCTTGTTGGGTGGGGGGAAGGTGAGGGTACTATCCCCTTGCAGTTTTTCCTCAGGGTCCCCTCTTTCTAGAACCTGTGCCCTCACCCGTGGGGAGGGGGTAGGACAGGGGCGGGGCTGTGGCCGCAGGGCAGGCACTCATGCCGGCCCCACCCTGTGCCCCAGCCAATCGCGGAGGAGGACTGCGTCCGCCACATCTGCCTGGAGGGCCAGCTGATCCGCGTGAACCAGTCCCAGCACTGTCCCCAGGGCGTCGCACCCCTTCGCTGTGGGGTCCTGGGCCTCGCAGTGAGAGTGGGCGGGGACCGCTGCTGCCCCTTCTGGGAATGTGCCTGTGAGTCCTGGGGTCCACAGGAGCCCCCCATGTCGTCCTCAGACCCCGGCCCTAGCGTGACCTCTGCCCCTGACACGGGGATAACTCTCCCATGGGACTTCTTGCCTCAGTGTGACCCCTGACCTGCGGGTTTCCTACCCGTGTGACCTCTGATCTCTGGTTGATGCCTACACTGTGGGAGCCTCCAGCCCCCAGGGCCTCTGAATCCCAGGAAAAGGCCCGGGCACCGGCCCTGGGAAGCTAAGCAGCTTTCACCTCAGAGGCACCCGTTTGTTCTGCTTGTCCTCCGCCCCGCCCAGGCCGATGCTCAATCTTCCCCGATCTCAGCTTCGTGACCTTTGATGGGAGCCACGCAGCCCTGTTCAAGGAGGCCATCTACATCCTCAGCCAGAGCCCACATGAAATGATCACCGTCCATGTCCTCGACTGCAAAAGCGCCAACCTGGTGACTGCCTCCTGCTTCCCTTTCTGCCAGCATTTAGGGGCTTGACTAGGTTTGGAGATGGAGCAGGGACTTGGGTTTTGAGGAGTGTGGGGGTGAGGACAGATGTGGACGCTCCCTTTGTCTCCCAGAGGCCTCCTGGAATGGGCGCGTGGGGAAAGGGTGAGTGGGGTTCACCACCTCCTGGTCCTTCCTGGGGCCTGTACCATCCCTAGCTTGTCCCAGCCGCCTAGGCGCTCATGGGATGGCACTGAAGTGAAGAGGAGCTGGGAGGTCACTGCAAAATGTGGCCTGATCAAGGGTGCCAGCTACATCGCCTACTAGGATGCCCCCATGAGCCTGTGTGTGTGTGTGTGTGTGTGTGTGTGTGTGTGTGTGTGTGTGGCTGGACTTGCATGAAGGCAGGTGGAGCCAAAAATATTCCATGGGATTCTGCACCATCTGCACAGCCCAGCATACTGTTGGGAGGTGCAGAGCAGGAACAGGGGTGGGAAGGAAGAGTGGGGTCACATTTGCTCACCAGGATGAGGAGGCAGGGCTGAGGAGGGCTGGGCTTTCTCTGCAGGGGCACCTGAACTGGCCTCCGTTCTGTGTGGTATTGCTGAATGTGACGCACCTGACCCGTCAGGTCGTCATTGACCGCTTCAACCGGAAGGTGAGTGCATCAGAGAGCTGGCCCTCAGGCGGGGCAGCAGTCAGTGGAAGGGCAGGGCATCCAGGGGTGGAGGGGCCTTGAGGCTTATTCACGATTGGGGGCAGGAGTGGGGAAGGGCCCTCTTAAAGAAAAATAATGAAAAATTAGGTATAGTTGGAAGTGATTTTAATTAGAATACTTGTACCCACCCTAATGTCAAGCAAGGAAGTGTACCAGAAGGAAGTTAGAATGGCAAGAGACAGTGGCCTTAAATGATTGGGGTTAGAATATCTCACTTCAGCACTTTTGTGCTGAGGGATTCTGTCTTAATGTTCAGCACAGAGAAGGAGAGACCCCAGAGACGGAGTGCCCAACCGGGAGGCTGGGGATTTAGGGAAGATCTCCCAGAAGAAATGGTCTGAGCAGAATTAGGAAAGAATAGAATGATGAGATGGGCACAGAATTTGTGTTAACTTGGACGTAGAGATTCAGCCTGTCTCCAGCCGTTGCATTTTTTTTGTTTCATTGTTTTGTGTTCATAAAAATGTTTTCAGAACTTTCTTGCCAACTTGGGCTGTGTTGTGTCTTGGCTGTCTGTGCCTGAAACAGAGCCTGGCATATAGCAGGTGCTTAATAACTATTAGTTGGATAAATGGCTGGATGGTTGGATGGACAGACAAGCTGTGTTCACATTAAACACCCCTTTCCCACAAGGTGACTGTGGACTCCCAGCCTGTGTGGCCTCCCATGAGCAGATATGGGTTCAGAATTGAGGACACAGGCCACATGTATGTGATCCGGACACCATCACACATCCAGATCCAGTGGCTCCACAGCTCAGGACTCATGATCCTGGAGGCCAGCAAAGCCAGCGAGGCCCAGGGCCGTGGCCTGTGTGGTGAGGTGGAACCCAGCTTGGGGAAGGGGGATGCTTCCTGAGTCCACTTCTGCCCCCCAGACACAGGAGCCCCTGGACCAGGGAAAGCTGGGACAGAGTGCCAGGCCAGAGGTGGGACCAGTGCAGCTGCCAGGGCAGAGAGACCTAATGTCTTGTGTTCTGGGGCTGAAGCTGCCACCAGGGAGATGGCACAGGGCTCTAACCTCCACCGGTTGTCACTTCATCCGGAATTGTCTGTCAGCTTCCCTGATAGCTTCCTAATACCAGATAATCCTTCCCATCTGCCTATGCCTGGGCATTTCATGAAGCACTTCCACACTCTGATCTCACTTATTCCAGGTCATCCACACAATAACCCTGAGAGATGGCCATTGAACTAAAGAAGAAAGGGGGCTCAGAGAGGTTAAGTGGCTTGTTTAAGGTCACACAGCAGAGCTGCCACAACACACAGCACTAGTGTTCTTCAGACCACAGCATGATCATAGAGAGCATGGGACTGGATGTATTTTGATAAGAGAAAGGGGTACAGGAGGAATCTGAGTATGGACTGCTGCTCTTTGCAAGGGCAGAACGTGGGCCCCCACAGGACACTCCATGACAGACTGCCATGATAGACTATGATGATGATGACATAGGAATACTTATACAAACACATGCTTTCATGCTCTCCACTTGTACGAGGTCTGTACCCATTTTGTTCATTTACGCGATGCGCCTGTACTCAAAATGCCCTCTACACTTGTACTAACACATGTACGTCTGCTTCATGTTCATTCTTTCATTTACACAACACATATTTTCCAGGTACCAGTCACTGGGGACAGGACAGGAGGCAAAAAAGACAAAATCCCTGTTTTATGAAGCTTCCGTCCTTACGGACACAAACACCTGTCTCTCCTTACGTACACTCACACCACTACCACCACCACCATCACCACCATCCTTTTCTCAACATTTCTTTCTTCTACTGTTTACAACTGGCAGAGAGTGCTGTCCTCAGCAGTAATCTGGGGGGCTAGGGCCCCCAAAGCTACTTTTTTGACACCGTTGGGTGATTCAATGCCAAGACCAAAAATGTGACCACTGGGACCACTGATAAAATCTGAGGGTTTCGTATTGCATCATGCTTTATATTCTCAAAACTGGTGTTGGTAGGTGTCAGAGCAAAAGTCAGCTAATTTATATCTATTTTATCCAAATGAACACTTGGTATCTTGGGCACTCTGCAAGGCAATGTGGGGAATACAGAAAGTGAGACTCTAAAGGAAAGTGAGTCTCAGAGAGGAAGACCAAAGTCTGTTACACAGAATTGGGAAGGTCATGGATGGTACATCTGAGAGGCCCTTGAAAGAAGGACTTCTGAGGAAATGTTTCAGGCAGCGGGAGCAGTATCAGCAAAGTGAAGGGCACGCCAATGTGTGTCTGGCACCTAGAGTGTGAGACATGAAGCTGGAAGTCAAGGTCGTGTTAGAAGCTGTGACAGATAAACTTCAGCCCACCCCCAGCTTAGTGCCTTAGCACAACAGAAGTTGATTTCTTGCACATGTAAATATCCAAATGGAGATTCCTTCCTTCTTGTGGCTCTGCCATGTTCAACACAAGCTTCCAACTCTACAGAAGGGAAAAAAGTTGGGAAGTGTATATGGACTAGGCCCGGAAGTGGTACCCATCACCTTCACTCACATTCCACTGGTTGGAACTCAGTCACGTGGTCTCACCCAACTGCAAGGGAGCAGATTGCCCAGAAAGAAGAGGAAACAGGTGTGATAATTAGCTAGCAATCGCTGCTAAAACAGATTTTTTTGGAGTAACTTTTAATTCTGATATAATGTCAAACTTAGAAGTTATAAAAATAGTATGAGGAACTCCCATGTATTATTGACCTATATACCCAAGTTTACCAAGTGTTCACATTTTGCCCCATTTGCTTCTCTCTGTATAGAAATAGATATTATATATATATGCATTTATATATACACTTTATGCATATGCTATATCTATATGCACTTTTTTCGGAACCATTTGAAAGTGTTTTTATATCCCTAAGTACTTGGGTACGTCTTTCCTAAGAACAAAGACGTTTTCTTACACAACTGTTTTCTTAGCTTCTCTGTGCCTCATTTTCTTCACCTATAAAGTAAGGATAATAGTAATACCAGTCTCAAAGAATTGTTGTGAGGAATAGGCAGTGACGACTGGGGACCTGGGAGTGGTGGTGGCTATTGTGGCTAATGGGATATTCTGCCCCTTTCAGGTATCTGTGATGGGGATGCAGCCAATGACCTCACCCTGATGGATGGTTCTGTGGTGGGTGAAGACGAGGACCCTGCTCCCTTTCTGGACAGCTGGCAGGTGCCCAGCTCCCTGACCTCAGTGGGCCAGACCCGCTTCCGCCCGGACAGCTGTGCCACAGCTGACTGCTCACCTTGCCTTCGCATGGTGTACAACCGCACCTTCAGTGCCTGCCACCACTTTGTATGTGCCAACCGGGGCCAGCATGGGGGGAACTGCTGGGCTGGGAATGGCAACATCTACCTGCAGAGGGGCCGGCCAATGGCCAGGGCAGGGGAGCATAGATGCGGGTGTTGATGTTGGGACAGGATTGGGAGCCTGCAGAGGCTCATTGTTGCCCCTGGGCAGGGCTGGGGGGACCTGGGCCTGGGATGTGGAGAAGCAGGGAGGCAGCACTGCCTGATGCATGTGCCCAGGTTGCCCCGGAGTCGTTCTGTGAGCTGTGGATCCGGGACACCAAGTACGTGCAGCAGCCCTGCGTGGCACTGACTGTGTACGTGGCCATGTGCCACAAGTTCCACGTGTGCATCGAGTGGCGGCGTTCCGACTACTGCCGTGAGTCGGTGGGCAGGTGGGAGGCAGAGGGACTCTCCATTGCTTCTGTTGCTCCCACCCCCATTAGAGTGGGTAAAGGCTTATGGACCTGCGTCCAAGTCTAGGTTTCCCCAGGTTTCATTATGCGTTCATTCATATTAACTAATAAATACTTGATAAATAAATCGATAAATATTTTAATACATTAACACATTTATTTTTATTATAATTTACATTAATAAGTTAAGTAACTCTCATTTATTTTTCATCCACTTTCTCTGAGTCTCCTTGCTTCATCTATAAAATGGAGACAGTAAGGAGACGCCCTCTAGGATTGTTTTGAAGGGGACATGAGATACTGTGTCCAGAGTGACTCCTCACACATGCCTATCACGTAGTTACGGTCCAGCAAATATTAGTTCTTTGCTCTTCAGAGTTGGTCATCTTTCTCTTCTTTTGGTCTCTCTCCTCCTTCACAGAAGACAGAAGTGCACCTCGTCCCACCCCCGTTAGCTGTGCCTTAGTGGGGTGGGCCACTAAGTGGAGCAGGGGTGGACCGGCCTAAAGTATAGTTTGAACACATCCAGAAAGGCTGGAAAAAACTCACAGGAAAATCACATCTATAATGTGACAGATAAAAGATGAAAAGGCAAAACCATGTAGAGGAGTGTTTTCAAACTATGGATCCCAACTCAGTGGGTCTGAGATCAACTTTGGGGGTCAACACCAGCATTGTGAAAATACAACAGAATAGAAAATGCTAGCGTGGACTGCACTTGGAAAGGTTAAGCATTATTTCATGAAAATGTTTTTTTGTTTCAATAAATCAGTGATTCTCAATCCGAACTTCCCTTTGAAATTGCCCTGCGAATTTCAGAAAGTGTTGATGCTCGGGCCCCATCAGAATCACCGATTCTGATTTCATTGGTCTGGGGTGAGGTCTGGTTAATGGCACTTCAAAAGCTCCCAAGGGATTCTTTTGCAACTGGGTTTGAGGACCACTGTTCTACATGTACGTGTGTATTGGACCACAATGTAAAAACCTAGCTTTTACAGTCAAGAAAGTTTGAAAACACTCCTCTGTAGAAAGGGGTTGGCAAACATTTTCTGTAAAGGGCCAGATAGTAAATATTTGAGGCTTTCTGGGCTGTCACAATTACTCAACTCTGCCCTTGCAGTACACACACAGCCAGATTCAATAGGTACATGAATGGGTGTGGCTACGTTTCAATAAAACTTTATTTGCTGACTCCTGCTCTAGAGGAAAGAGACAATGACACAAAACCCCTTTGCACTGTCTGCTGAGGCATGGATGATGCTCTCAGCCCCCTCCTTACCCTGCCTGGGGTCTGAGCTGGGCCTGGGGTCCACTGTTCCCCTGCAGCCTTCCTGTGCTCCAGTGACTCCACGTATCAGGCATGTGTGGCAGCCTGCGAGCCCCCTGACACATGCCAGGATGGGATGCTGGGCCCGCTGGACCCAGAGCAGTGCCAGGTGCTGGGAGAGGGCTGCGTCTGCTCTGAGGGCACCATCTTGCACCGGCGCCACTCGGCACTCTGCGTCCCGGAGGAGAAGTGTGGTAGGTTCCTCCCCTCTCAGGGTGGGGCCCTCCAAAGCTGGCCTCCCCCTAATGTCTCCTTCACCTTCCTCCTGCCCAATGGCTGAGGCCTATCTGTGTCCCTCCGGGGCTGCATTGGGGTGATTAATGTCCCAGCGAGCACCTTGCCCGGGACAGTCTGCCCCCCACACTCCTATGTCCCCTGTGCCCCCACTATAGCCTGCACCGACAGCACAGGGATGCCGCGGGCCCTGGGGGAGACCTGGAATAGTTCCCTCAGCGGATGCTGCCAACACCAGTGCCAAGCTCCAGACACCATCGTCCCAGTGGACCTGGACTGCCCGGTCCCCCGCCCTGAGAGCTGCCCACGCTTCGGGGAGGTGATCCTGCTGCTGCCCACCGAGGACCCCTGCTGCCTGGGGGCTGCTTGTGGTGAGTCCCATCGGTCACTTCCCTGGATCGCCACTGTCAGATGGTTAAAAGGCTCCAGCTCTGACCTTAATGTATAGGACAAGGCCTGGGAAAATGAAAGTGTCTCGTGGGGGATGTGTTGAGGGGAGTGGAGAACCCTGCCTGGGGGGCAGGAGCCATCCTTAGGAGTCAGTGTGAACAGGGCTTAAAGGCCCTGGGCTGTGGGACCAGGCAGCCTTGGGACACTGGCAGATCATTTAACACCCTCTGGGCCTCCATCAATTCTCTGGTAACACGAGGCTGATAACGGTACCCACCTCTGGACTGTTGTGCGAGTTACGGAAGTTAATACTGATCTAGAACAGCAGCGGGCACGCAGCCCATCACGATGAACAGGAACTCTTAGTGCTCTTCTGTCCCTGTCCTGTGTGACCCTCAGAGGCCCCTTCCAGGAACATGGGCCCTGGGGGTTGGGGGCATCATGGGGACGAGGTGTGCAGGGGCTGGGCAGGGCTGGAGGCTGAGGCGTGTCCCAGCCCCCAGGTGACAGGCCCTGTGGCCCCTGGGCCAGTGTGTAACCATTCTCTGTGCGAGGGCCTTGCCCCGACCTGCCGCCCAGGACACCGGCTGCTCACCCACTTCCAGGAGGACTCCTGCTGCCCCAGCTACAGCTGTGGTGAGAGGTCCCGCGCAGTGACAGTGGGATACTGACCACCTGGGGGAGGCGGGTGCCTTGCAGCTGGGATAGGGGAGCAAGGACACCTCTGGGGTCTGGGCTCTGGCTGGAGATGAGGGCAGAGCTCGGGCGGGAGCGCTGGCGTGGCCAGGCAGCGTCTGCTCCCAGCTCCTAAATTCTGTCTTTTCCCCAGAGTGTGACCCAGACCAGTGTGAGGCAGTGGTGGTCCCCAGCTGCCGCCAGGACCAGATGCTGATTGCTGGCCGCCTGGGGGACTCATGCTGCACTGTCTACTTCTGCGGTGGGTGGGCGTGCCCTCAGATGTCAGTACACAAACCTAATCTGCAGCCACTCCCCCTTCCTCACCCCTGCTTCCGTGGGCAGCTGGGAGGAGAGGGTAGGGGTCTTCGGGTGGGGTGGGCACAAGAAGGGTGAGATCCCCGTCCAGAGAAAAGTGTAGGGTGAAGAGGAAAGCGGTCCTCGCTTCACCCCCTATGTGACTGAGCATGAGGAAATCAGTGCTCATTCAGTGTCAGACTTTAGGTAGACACGAGGGAGAACTTCTGATTCCAGGACAGGTCACATGAGAGCATGAAACACTGCTGTTAGTCTAACTCCTATCACAACTGGGTTTTTGAGGTGTCCCCACCCAGCAACCTGTTCTCTACCAAGCCCCCCATGAAGGGGACTACCTGTGACAGCCCTGGCCCCTCTCCCCTCTCAGCCTGTGGCGACTGTCCAGATCCGATCCCCGAGTGTCAGGAAGGGGAGGCCCTCACCGTGGGCAAGAACACGACGGAGCTCTGCTGCCCTCTGTACCAGTGTGGTGAGTCCTGGCCGGATGGGGGCCATGGCCGGAAGGGGATCCAGGGACCCTTATGGGCCACTGGGCCCTTCACAAAGTCCTCACCCCAGGACCAAGGACACTGTCACATTGTCCCAGCCTTCATTATACTTTTATCACAAAAGCACTGTATATGCCTTGGAGAAAGTACAAAATCCAAGTAAACACAACAAAATGAAAACACTATCTTCCGACCTCCTAGATATTCTACTGTCAACACTTGAGTGCATACCCTGTCAGGAACTCTCTATGACTTTGCGTGTGTGTGTTTTATCAAAACGAGGTCATCCCATACATGTTCTTTTTTTACCAGCTGCCATCTTTACCTTTCCATATTAATACATTTTCAAATGCTATCATACCCAGTTCATGGTTCTCTTGGCTTGCCCAACCCAGGACCATACATTAATATCATGTCTCTTAAATACCCTTTCGTCTAGCACAGGTCCCTTTTTCTGTGTGACACTACATTGGAGAGCCTGGGCTGTGGCCCTGTAGGAAGCCCCACCTTCTGGATTAATCCAGTTGTTTCCTCTCAGAACGGTCTGTCTTGCTCCTTTAGCCTCTGTGCTTCCTATAAACTGGACGTTAGATCTAAGGCTTGGTGGATTCAATTAAAAAAAAATTTTTTAACTGGACAGTACAGGAGCTTCATAGTACTTCACACCATACTATATGGCTGAGCCACTCTCACTGAAGTTGGCATGGGCCCTGGACTAGGGTGGTGACTGTCGCATCTCTCTCCCTTTGACATTTACATTTTTCCTCTTTCAACCAGAAAGTAATCCAGTACTTTGACACTGTACAAATGTCCTTCTCTTCTTCCACTTCCTAATTTTTGGAAATATCAGTTGATAAATAAGTCTTACAGTCCTGCATGTTAAGTGCCGACCCTGCACCTCCCCTCCCCACCAAAACGTTGTGCTCTGAGATTCCCTCACTCCTTGCCTTGGTCTCGCAATGTGTGAGAACGGCCGAGGAACCCTAAGCTAAGTGGGACCTGCCTGAAGAATAGGAAGAGGGGAAGCGTGAGCCCTAGAGAGTGGCTGACGCACAGGCACAGGCGGGTGGTTTCCCCAGGTGGGAAGGACTGTCCTGTCCTCTAGAGGGAACCGTTCCAGGTCGATGGAGCTTATCCTGGTCACTGGTTTCCCTCTGATCACTCATTTCAGGGTGACACAGAATCTGGGGCAGGGAGGAGGCCCAGTTTAGTGATGTTAATTAAGGTTCTGACATTGCCATGTCACTAACGCCTCCCAGAGCAGAATTAGGGTCTCCTGATGGAGTTCTATGGGGAGACTCTAGGAGCCCAGACTTCTCCCCTGGACTCCAGCCTGCGAGGGTTTCTGAGGACGTGGAGGGGGGGAGCTTCTGCTAAGGAGGAGCTGGCGGCCACACCCTCCTTAGCCAATGTTGCATTTCTGAGGATTAATGCTCTACGTTGTCTGTGGCTGATGTGTCTGTCCCCTGCCTCCTCTCCCATGCAGTGTGTGAGAGCTTCCGCTGTCCCCAAGTGCAGTGTGGCATGGGCACTGCCCTGGTGGAGGTGTGGAGCCCAGACCGCTGCTGCCCCTATAAGTCCTGTGGTAAGTCCTGGGACAGGGAGGCCGTTCACTGAAGGCAGAGTTCCAGGGCCCCTGTGAGGAGGGGGCGCGGGGAACAGACCCACCATTATCCACTTGCTCAGATTCTGTCTCTCCAGAGCCACCGGAGGGGGGAAGCCACCCAAATCATCTCCCTCCCCCATTACAGCCGCTCTCTGAGTACAGAGCATTCCTCCTACACTGTTTCCTCCCCAGGATAAAAGAAGGAAAGAAGCAAGCTCCTTGTTCCAGAAAGGTTTTCCATCTAAAAAGTCTATTGCAACTATACGATAGTAAACGTGATTTTGTTAAAATCCACCTCAGGTCATTTTCGGGGACCCGGTGGGGGTGTCAATAATGAACAGCAGAGGCCTTTATATAAAAATGTTATTTTAAAAAGAGTTAAGAAAGTATATTTTGCATCTAGATATTTTGCCTGTCCTTTTCCAGGCCTCGGTGTAAACTTCATGAGGGCAGGGGTTTTAGTCTGTTTTAGTTGCTTTGTCCCCAGAGCACAGAGAAAAGCTTGGCATAGAGTAGGCACATAAAACGACTTGCTGCGTGAGGGAGTGCCCCGAAGAGTGTTTCACAGCCACTCTGCGCTGAAGCTCCTCGCCCTGAAACTACAGCTGGTGCATCCCTTCAGTTTGCTAGTGATGCCTCCGCTGTCAGCTCCCTCATAGCTTAGAACAAGGCTGGATTGTGGCTTGGAGTAGTAAAGCTGAGCTTGTTGGAAAATAGATTTGGGAAATGCAGATGGTCAGAAGTTCCACCCTTGCCATATTCATGCCTGGAGAGGCCCCACATTTTCTCCAGAATGGGTTCTAGAGCCAGGGAAGGCATGAAGCCAGGTCCATCTGCCTGTTTATCCTCACCCCACACCCAGTACGGAGCTTGGTGTTAGGACCCATCACTGCCCCACCTGCGCCACCAGGGGAGCTGCAGCCCCCATGGGGGAATGTACGCAGGCTGCAGGAGGGGTTGGACCTGAAGTGAAGGGTCTGAAGACCCAGAGGAACTTCCACCCGGACATCTCTGGTGAGGTGGGTCCTGGCCCCTCCTGTTTTTCAGAGTGTGACTGCGACACAATCCCAGTGCCCCGCTGCCATCTGGTATGGAGACCCTGCCCCTCCCCACTCTCCCTGGTCTGCCTTCCCTTTCCTTTCCTCTCTACCCATCCCTTCCCCAGGAGACCTGATTCCTTTAATATAGTGCAAAGAGCCTTGGATTGAAAGTCAGCGTTCTTGTCCCAAGCTCTGCTGTCTGGCACAGCGCCCTTCTTTGTAAAGTGGGCATGACCATGGTTCGAGTGCAGTGAGGATTAAGTACAATGATGATGATGATGGTGACGATGAAGATGCTGGTGATGATGATGGTAGTGGTGATAGGAGAGACGGTGAAGATGATCATGAGGGTGGTGACGATACTCATGATGGCGGCTAATGTTTACTGAGAGCTAACTATATGCCAGGAGCTTTCCTAGGCCTTTAGTGTATAACATATTATCATAGTAATTCTCAGAACAACCCAGTGAGGTGAATTCTATGATTATCTCAATTATATGAACAAGGAAACTAAGGTTAAGGTCATGTGGCTAGTAAGTCACAGTGCCAGGGTAGGAACCCAGGAAATCTGACTCCAGAGACCATGCCCTTAATCACCACGCTGCACAGCCACTGAGGAAAGTGAAAATACTCTGAGAAATGTACAATTATGTTTAAAGTTATGTTTTTCACATAATTTTCTGAATTATGTATATTCCCCCCAACCCCAGCATGCTTTCCTTCTCATTTTGTCTCCTGTCGCCTCGTTTTCTCCCTTCAACTGGTGGAGGAAGAAGGGAAGTAGTACAAGCCAAGTGGGATTCTGGGCCGGCGGCCACGCAGCAGTCCCTGACTGAGGGGCCAGTGGGTGCTCAGAATGACAGGAGAGGCCTGAGGCCCTGGGAGAGGACACTGGGGAGTGCTCCTCACTGGGGAAGCTCGGAAGCCACACTGGGCGGGTCTCCCTCTGTGGGAGGGTAACTGAGCTCACAGGGTGCCAAGGGTCCCCAGGCCTGCCAACCCCCTTTCCACCTACTGCAAGGAGATAATTGACAGAGAGAGGGGGGCACAGATGGCAGATGCCCCCAAGGACAGGGCACGGCCTCTCCACCCCGGGGTGCTGACTGGCTCTGCCCCACCTAGTGGGAGAAGTCCCAGCTGGACGAAGAGTTCATGCACAGCATGGAGAACGTGTGTGGCTGCGCCAAATACGAGTGTGGTGAGTGAGGAGGTAGAGCCGGGGTGGGGGAGTGGGTGCCGGGCTCCCAGTGACTGTGGCCACCCTGCACACCCATGCAGTGAAGGCCCCTGTATGTCTGAGCCGAGAGCTGGGGGTGATGCAGCCGGGCCAGACAGTGGTGGAGCTCTCGGCAGAAGGCGTGTGCCACACCTCCCGCTGTACTGACGAGCTGGACCCTCTCACCGGCTTCTACCAGATCAACACCACGTCTGTGCTGTGTGATGTCCGCTGCGAAGCGGTAGGAGAGCACAGGATGGTGGTGTGGGGGGTCAGGCGGGCTGGCCCGGCAGGGCCCAGGTGCTCCAGGAATCAGAGGGGCCCCTCGAGCTTGGCCCAAGCTCTCTAAACAAGTCTAGACAGTGGGCATCTGTGGGATCCTCAGAGACCTCTGTGGGAAGTGCTGGGATCGGGGATGAGTGGGAGAGGCCAGACGCGGACAGCAAGAGTGAAGGCCTGGCAAGGGTGAGGATTTGACAGAGAGAACCTGCATTTCTGAAGGACATTCTATGCTAGGGACATTCCCTATCCTTGTGGCATGTGTGTTTGTGGTTGTTGCCATTTGTTGAGCACTTCTACAGGCCCAGTATCTAGGACAGAGACTGGCTTTTAGTAAGGGATGAATATTAGTTGAACAGAAGGGGTTAGAATTGTTCCCATTTTTCAGATGAGAAAACTGAGGTTTAAGGAGTTAGACCAACTGAGTTGTTTGTCAAAAGTACTATAGGAACTGGAACTCCAATTGAAGTGTCTTGGAACCCAAACTGGCAACCGTAATTACCAGCAGTGCTGTCTCTAAAAGGGGTGGGAATGGTCTTTGACCCCTTGGGCTGGGCCTAGCGACTAAAGCAAAGGAGGCTTGTGGTAGACATAGGATGATGTTCCTGCCTGAGACAGAGGGAGCCTTGGAGGCCCCTCCTGAGCATGTGAAGGGGAACTTTCTCTGGGCTCAGAGACAGGCAGACAGTAGGAAAGGCAGGAAAGTGGAGGTGGGCACATGGCTGACCCATCGTGTCCCACCCTGCCCTGCAGAACCAGGAGTACGAGCACCCACGAGACCTGGCGGCCTGCTGTGGCTCCTGCAGGAATGTGTCCTGCCTCTTCACTTTCCCCAACGGCACCACCTCCCTGTTCTTGGTATGCAGTCCCTTCACTGCCCACCTGAAAAGGGGTCCCAGGAGGGGACACGTAGGACCAGAGCCCAGGGCGAGGTACAGACAAGGTCCTGGATAGTGCCAGGTCCTGGGCTACACCTGTCTTTGGAGCTGTGCCCTATTGGTTCTCTCAGGCCATCCATCTGGCCACAAGTCCCCAGCATCCACTTGTGTGCCCTCCAGCCCGGGGCGTCCTGGATCGCTGAGTGCGCCCGCCACCACTGCAGCAACACTCCCCTGGGCGCTGTGCTTGTCCGCTCACCCATCAGCTGCCCACCGCTCAACGAGACTGAGTGTGCCAAGGTCAGTGCCAGCCGCCTCCTCCTGCAGCACGGCCTAAGGCCGGGGTATCAGCTGTCTTACTCATGCGGGGGGAGGTCCTGTGTGCAGGGGCGTGGGAGGACGGTTTCCCTGCAGCCTGTGTGTGTGCCTGCCCTGCCTCCCCAACTCCACATCTCTCCACGCATTTTTGTTCTGAGCACATCACACGCCACATGCTCACATATCACATGGCCACACACACATGCAAGCAAACGTACACTGTCACAGATTCTAGGCACACTCACAGACACGCCAACACGGGCTATTGGCTGCACACTCCACAGGGACATTGATACCTCAGCATGCCAGGGCATACCACGCACCGTCACACACCACGGCACTCTTGCACATGCACACCATGCAGACACACAGCTCAGTCCTGTGGTGGGCACAGCACTAGCATAGATAGCTATCACGAGGGCACAGCTCAAGGGAAAGGATTTCCTAGAGGGTTTGGGTTCTTGTTGAATTATTAAAGCTCCCGAAGTTAAGACTGGACATTTAAATATTTCTGGTCTTACCTAGAAAACAAATACACTTACACTCAATCATACTCTCATACACACACTTAGATATGAAATCACATGTACACACACACGCTCACAAAATCACACACATATACTGAGACCTCCCACACACACACACACATACACACTTAGTTACAAAGAATTGTCATGTCCGTTGTTTTACCCATTTCATAATCGAGGAGGGCTATAAGGGATAATTGCCTCCATTTTAGAGATGGGAAAACTAAGCCCAGAGGAAAGGGGCAACTTATCCAAGCTTGAGATAGAGCCCAGGCCACTCACCCGAGTTGGTCAGCCCTGTATGCCTCCCTCCTTGACCCTCTGTGTGGGGGAGCTGCCACTGGAGAGAGGGAGGCCCTGCACCATCTTAATCCAGCCTCCAGCCTCACTGGGGGTCACAGGCAGCCTGAGTGCCAGTATCCCAACCGGTCAGTTGAGCCCCTTTGGCTCTCCCATGCCAGCCCAGGGGTCCCTTCTCCCTCTTGCCCGGGCCTGATGGCCAGCTCCCTGGGGCATCCTGGGAGGAGAGGAATCAAGTCTCTCGTACTCTTTGCCTCTTGCTGGGATCTTGGCTCTTGGCCTGGACAGGACCTCCCACCTACCCTCCCTCCTCTCCCTCCAGGTTGGGGGCTCGGTGGTACCTTCCTTGGAAGGATGCTGCAGGACATGTGAGTGAGCATGGTGGGGGCCCAGGGGTGAGGGGCTCTGGGAGGGCAAGGTGTCATGTTGGGGCTCGGAGAGCTAGGTTCCTGGCCTGGCATCTCTGATGGTGTCTCTTCAGTGGTAAGTAGCTGAAAGGATAACACCCCTGCCACGAGGCCCATGACACTGGCACAGATATGCAGGTGGACAGAGGCCATGCTCATGTCCCTGACCCAACACAAGGCCCCCGTTTCTTGTGAGATGGGGGACGTTGGCATATTGCATCCAGGAGGTCAGTAACCCACTGGCTGGTTGGCCTCCTTCTGCCTCTGCCAAGACCCCCAGCCCAGATGCCCCCCACATGAATTCTCCCTGTGGCTAGGAGCCCTGTCTCAAAGGGTCCTTCTGGGTGAGATTCAGGCTCACAGGGTCCCTGGTGAGTCTGAGTGAGAGCTCTGTGCAACTGTTCTCACACCCAGTCCCCGGAACCTGCAGCCCTCAACCATATATGCATGCAGGTTCCAATCAGCCTTAGTGCCTTTGCCACATGCCTCCCCTCCCCCAGGCTTCAGACCCGTCCTTGGAGAGCTGGAGAATTTGGGACGTTTTATGTCCACCTCATGGATGCTGGGCTCAGTGCCTCAATGGCTGAACACAAGTCATGTTCCCTGAATGTCCCATGTGACCTGAGACCCGTATCCCTTTCCCCAGGTTCCCCGGGGACCCTGTTTCCCGTGGTCCCCGTTAGCCCTGCCTCTCCTCCACGGGTTAGTGTCCACTGCCACCCAGGTACTCTTCTCGGAAGCCCATGGAACTGGAGGTGGCAGCCGCGTTGCTATTTCCAACAATGTCCCTTCTGCTAGGTGGCCCCAGCTCTGGCGGTGGGGGAGGGGAGGGCAGCACCCCTGCTCCCTGCCTCTGGTGAAGGCCTTTTGGCCAACAGTGCATGCTGGGTAGCAAGCTGCATCCCCTGGGCTTGCATGGGAACGCTTCAGCGGTGCCCACTCATCTGGCGCCCATCAATGCCCAATGCTACCACCGCTTTGCTCCCGCTGGTCACTCAGCCATCCTCGGTCCAGGGCTCAGAGAGCCATAGCCAGGGAGCACTTGGTTCTGCTGCCTCTCGGGAGCAGAGGGGGAGGATAAGAACTTACCTCTGGCCAGGAGTCCTCCAGCCGGCCGGTGTGGTGGGAACCCTCCTGTGGTGAGGCCCAGAGGCCGGCAGAAAGGAATCGCCCCCCTCCCCGTTTCCGGCAGGCACCCTGGGGTCCCGGAGCAAGCCATGCATTTGGCAAATATTTGCTGAGCACCCATGTGCCAGGCCCTGTTCTAGGCACGGGAGACACAGCATAAACAAGGCCTCGTGGAGCTGACATTTTAGTGGGAGAGACAAATAACAAGCAGAATATATAATAGGATGGATGCATCTGGTTTTAAGGGGAATGAACTTTATGGAATTTGGGAGGCTTCATTCAGAAAAAGAACATGAACTTACAAATCCATATCGAGGTGTGAAAGTGAATATTTCTATAGAATGAAGGAAGAAAGAATAACAAATTGTAGACGGGGCCAGGCAAAAGCAGGCCCTAAAGCTTACCCTCCAACAACATAATTAAAAGTGTGTCTCTGACGGGATGGTGACAGAGTCCTGAATAGAAATAGGGAAGAAGGGGGTCAGGGAGGACTGCTGAGGGAAGCAGTTGCCATTTCAAAAGGGATCGGGATAGACCTCAGTGAGGCGATACTCAAGCAGGTGAGGGTGTGAATGAGGCCTGTGATTGGTTGTCTCTGGGAGGCGTGCTCCAGGCAGGAAACTGCACACTTACCAAGTTCCATCCCGGTAACAGCTGTGTGAGGTGGGTGACTCCCTGGCCCTGTCTGATAGACAGGGAACCCGAGTGAACCTGCTGTATGCAAGCGTGGTCCTAGCGTCTGGGGTTTGTATTCATCCAGGGAATTGCAGAACTGTGATGCTAGAAGCCCTCTTGAGTAGAAAAGCTGAAGCTCAGAGAGGGGTGAGATCGCCGACAGGGGTTAGAGACAGGGATTGAATGGGGTGGGGAAGCAGCCTGCCCTGTCCCCTGATCCCCTTCCCTAGCCCACAGCCCCGCAGGCCATGCCTCATCTTCCTCTGTCTCCCCTGCCTTCCCTGCCTCCACCTCCTTCCAGGGCACTGAGTTAAAAGGCTTTCCCTCTGATGGGGAGGGGCTCTACTGCATGGGCACTAATGCTGACAGAGGGACCATCCAGCATGACACTAACTGCCCCAATCTGGCCCACCCTGGGAGCACTTGTCAGCCCCCGCGGCTCACCCACTTTGTCCCCCCAGGTAAAGAGGATGGGCGCTCCTGCAAGAAGGTGACCATCCGTATGACCATCCGCAAGAACGAATGCAGAAGCAACACCCCCGTGGGTGACACACAAGGCCGAGGGAGGGGGCAGGGAGGGGCCTCAGGGGAGTGGTGGCTGCGCAGGCTGCCTCACTGGCCTTCCTTTTCCAGGTGAACCTTGTGTCCTGCGATGGGAGGTGCCCATCTGCCAGCATCTACAACTACAACATCAACACCTATGCCCGCTTCTGCAAGTGCTGCCGCGAGGTGGGCCTGCAGCGGCGCTCCGTGCAGCTTTTCTGTGCCACCAACGCCACCTGGGTGCCCTACACAGTGCAGGAACCCACCGACTGTGCCTGCCAGTGGTCCTGAGGCCTGGGGCTGGGCTAGGGCTAGCTGGGCCACCTCTGCCACTCCCACTCTCTGCTTCCAGCTGGCCCAGTGTGCATGTGTCTATGTGGCGGGGGCACTAAAGGTCTGGAGAGCTGGTACGTGCTGAGCATGGTGTGGCAGGCAGACAGGGAGTGACCAGAAGAGGCCACACCTGGCCATCCTGGCTCGCTGTCTGGGATCCCCCTCCTTCACACTTGGGAAAGTGCCACAGCTGAGGGCTTGGGGAACTTAAATCTGCTCCTGGCTTAAGGTCTGGAATGGGCCCTAGACCAGTCCCTGCACATCTCTGACTGCAGTGCTTTGGTGGTGGGTGTGACAGCTTTCCAGAGAAGCCAGGACCAGAGCTGGACCCAACACCAAGTGCAGGGTCAGGATGTGAGGGCCCACTCTCTTTCTTGGCCCCTTTGACCACGGGAGAACCACAGACACAGTAACAGAAAAGGGGGCTTTAATTACAACATGTAGGCCTGCATATAGCCACCAGAAAGAATTCTCAAAAGCGAAAATGTTGGGTTCCAGGCTTAGTCTCACCGACATCTGTGAGGTCAGGTCCAGAGACCGAGGAGTGGGTCGGTGATGTTCAAGTCCCCTGAGCCCCGAGCAGGGTGCCCTGGGATCTGTTATTGACATTGTGATTCAGGAGCGATTTAGCAGAGGAGGCCATGCCTGCTCTATACCACCTCCAACCCCCACCCCAAAGCCAGCCTTCCTGGCAGGGGGGCTGGCTCTTGTGAGGTGGTGATGGGACTTCCTCAGCAAGGGTCCAGCACAACTCCTCTCAGTGTTGATGGATAGCCCACCCCTCCAAGGGCCTTAGGTGGTTTAACGGGTACCTTCAGGGTGGCTCCTGGCTTTGCAATGGCTTTTTCTCCAAGAACATAGCAGAGCAGATCTCTGGAGGGGCCTCAGTGTGGGTTTTGTGGTTCAGCCAATTTCCAGCTCACTGCTTCCTGGGACTCTTCAGCAGGAGAGCACCTGCCAGTAGAAAACACAAGCCCTGTATGTGTGCAGCCTGAGTCTCTGAGCATCTGTCAGAAGCTTCTCTCTGACCAGAGTGTGTTTCCTAAAGCCAGGGCCAGGTTCTCCTGCCAGCACACACTGCCAATGCCACCCACACCATGCCCCTTTGTACTGCTGGCTCCAAAGAGCATGAACAGGAGGGTCAGGCCCCAGCACTGCCCTGTCTGGAGACGAGTGGCTGCCCTAGTATCCCTAGAGTTGGGGTGAGGCGCCTGTGCCAGCATGGTCCCAGGTGTTCTTGCAGCCTCTTTGTTCCTGTATCTATATTCTGATTATATATCCAATAAACCATGGGAAGACACTGAGCCTTGGAGCATCTCTGAGGGTGTCAGGTTTGCTTTGAATCTGAAGATGTTTCAGCTGTAAAGAGAAGGCACTATTTTATGGCCCTGGAGATCACCCCAACTTCTGCCCCACCTGTGCTCCACTCAGAGCAGGCCCTCCTTGGTTGTCTGCTGGTTGGAACTGAACTGATAGAAGACTGGCTCCTAGAGGAAGGGCTGGGAAGCAGGAAGGGGGCATTGGGACCTGGGGAGCTAGCACCCAGGTGAGGGGCCTGAGGATTAGTCCCAGCTCTGTGGTGTCAAGGACGGATGTCTTTTGCACAGGACGTGGATGGGGCAGGCCAGGCCCTGAGGGTAGGTTTCATGTTGGCCTTTCAACGTGTCTGTATTTATCTCCCTGTTGTTCTCTCGTAGAGCTCAGTAAGTGTTTGCAGCCACTGTTGACTGTGCTAGGGTAAGGGAGAATCCAGGGACTGGGTTCTTCGTGGCCTTTCAACTTTAAAGGACCACTGGCACATCAAAGGGACAAGTGGGAGAGTGCTTTTCTGGGTTGTCCCATGTGGGGAGGAATAGGAAAATGGAGGTCTGAGGAAGCAAGCACCAATAAGAGGGGGACAATTCTAGGGCCTGGGCCAGTGCTTAGGGTGCAAGAGCATCACCCCACCTGGAGGGGCAGAGCATCCCCTTGAAGCTAAAACTTGGAAGCCTTGGTTTTTATTTCACAAGTGTCTCCCCTCATGGTACCGCTGTCTACTAACATGTACCCTGGGACTTTTCCTAATGAAAAGAGAGCTTTATAGACTCTTAAGAAGCCTTCTTCTAAGTAAGCCATGGATCAAAGAAGAAATCAGATTGGAAATTAGGCAACATTTTGATCTGCATGATTATGAAAGTACGACACATTAAACTTCTGAGATGCAGCTAAAGCAGTACTTAGAGGGACATTTAGAGCCTTAAATTCATACTTCTTAATTTCCTATAATTGTAGCCAGAGTGAGGGTGGGACAGGGCTTCCACACTTCTCCATCATTGATGATGATCGAAGGCTTATCATCAGGCACTTTCTTGGCACAATTTACTCCCTAGACAACATATCAGTAGCTTTCAGAGAGAGTTTCAAACCCTGAGCTCAACAGAACAGGACTTAAAACATAACTTTTAAAGAGAACTGATTTTAAAACAGGGTTCTATAATACAGCAAGACATTTAGATTAAGATATAAGGTGATTCTTTAGTCATTGCTGGAATCCCAGTCTTCCTGGATGTTCACTTCTCACTGCTACTCCCAGCTGTTTATGCCCAGGTACAAGTAGGCAGCTTTTGAACAGGGCTGCTCCTAGTCAGCCGCTGTGTAAAGGACAGAGGGCATCAGGCCAAGACACCCAGCCTTGGCCTGAACGTCTTTGTGCAGCCTTGGTTTGGAAGGGTGTCCTCAGGCTTTCCGATGCCTGTTCTTCGTATCCTATCTGTTGCTGGTGACCCAGCTTTGCTGACTTGACCCTCCTTGGCTCCAGTCGGCACCAGTTCCAAGGCTGCCTACTTCACCCCTACCTTACACTCACAGGTGGGGGTGAATTTACTCACAGGTGGTCATAGCTTTGATGATCACACCCCATCGCTGGAATGACAGTGCTCCTGGCTTTTTATCCCCAACCTCACCTTCACTCCTACTCAGCCACCCCCTCCTGCCTGCTCCTCCTGGAAGCTAACCTCCCACCCCAAACCTTTGGCCAAAAGTCCCAGTCTTGTTCCCCCAGTTCCCTCCTGGGAAACGAAATCTTTTAGGTCAAAATGTTTTCCTGAAAGATTAACAACTAAATCATCAATCAGCATGACACCCTGCTCCATACTATAAGGAAGACTGGAGAGGGTGAGGATTTTAAACTTTAATTAATGGTGCCCAATTGCTCTCAAAAAGCCAATACCAGTGATGTCGATATGAGTGTTCATTGATACAATTTGTAGACATTGATTTGCATTAAAAATACATATCCCCTTGGACTAAGCCATCCCATTTCTATGCAGGTGGGGTAGGCTGTACAATGGACCATCAAGCATGTCCACACGTTAGTGCCAGGAACCTCTGACTCTGTTACCTTCCATGGGAAAAAGGACTTTGTGGATGTGAATAAGTTGGGTCCAATGTAATCACAGGGTCTGTACAAGAGAGAGGCAGAAGGATCAGAGTCAGAGACAGGAGATGTGATAACAGAAGCTGAGGTTGGAGAGATGCACTTTGAAGTTAGAGGAAGGGGCCACTGGCCACGGATATGGGCAGCCTCTAGAAGCTGGAAAAGGAAGAAAGGGATTCTCCCCTGGAGCCTCTAGAAGGAACAGGCCTTCCAACACCTTGATTTTTAACCCAGTGAGCCTGATTTAAGACATCTGACTTCCAGAATGGTGAGAGAATAAATCTGTGTTATTTTAAGGCACTAAGTTAGTCATGACTTGTTACAGTAGCAATAGGAAACCTATACAGCACGTAAAGAAATAATTTATACAAAAAAACATGTGCCAGTCAGGATGTGTATTGCAGCATTGTCTTAAGTTCAAAACAATGGATATCTTTAAATACCTATCAGTAGGGTGATTAAATAAACTATTAATAGTCCAGCCACACCATAGAATATTATATAGCCTTTTTGTATACTGACATGGTGAGCTCTCCAGGATATGTTAAATGAAGAAAGAAATGTGTGGGTCAGTTCCCACAGAATGACCCACCTCCTTGGTGTACCTATGTGGAGACACACACATACATACCCCTATATCCATCTCTTTCCCTTGAAGGGTTTTCAGGGCTTAGCATGGCCCTTTCTGGCTGTTTGAGCCAGCTTGTTCAATGGCAGTGCTGGTCCTGGAATAGCCTGTTTGGTTCTGAAGGTCCCAAGGTCTGTCACTCTGTACAGGGGATGAACTGACCACCCCAGAATAGCCTCAAGTTTCAAGGGGAATCTATAGTATCTCCTCCAACCCTTGTTTCTTCCCCACTCTCTATGTATGACTTAAAACTTAAGAAATCCTGGAGGCACCCCCAGACAGGTAAGAAACAGAAGTCCATGGTGGGAGGATGAAGAGGGTAAAGAAGGTCAAATATATGGTGATGGAAGGAGACTAGACTTTGGGTGATGAGCACACAATACAATATACAAATGATGTATTATAGAATTGTACAATTGAAACTTATATAATGTTATTAACCAATGTCATCCCAATAAATTTAATTTTTTAAAAAAGGAAGAAACAGAAACCCAGGACCCAGCCACTCAGAGAGCTGGTAGCGAGCTGGGCGGTTGCCCAGCCTGCAGCCCCCTGTGACGTATTTGCAAACACGAGGGGTTTTGAGCCCCAGAACCATCCCATTTTCCTTGCTTCAGGCTCAAGTTCCAGCCCTGATTTTCTGGGCTTAATCCTCTTCCTGTGGAAATCAATAAGGACATTGTGATGGAATGATTCACGTTCAAGGTCAGGCCGGAGCAAATTGGAGGCGACATGCTGATTTTACTGCCCTCACTGAGCAGAGAGCCAATCCTGCTCACAGGCCCCTTAACTCTTTGCTTGCCACTGCTGTCAGTGGTGTTAGCACCTGCCCCCACTTCAGCCTCCTTCCCGAGGCCTAGGTCTCCAGGGTCTGTTCACCCATTTGTGTCCCTACCTTTCCCATTTCCTCAAGGAGTCTCACACACTTGTCATGGTGGTTTGAGGAAAGCACATGGCAATCACAGCACCAAATCAAACAGGAACAACTACAAGACAAAGGTCAACCACTACTTGTGTAAGTTCATTGGCCACATCCTGTCCCAGGAAATCTCTCTCCCAGAAGAGTTCCCCTTTGAAACCTCTTTTCAGACTTACAGCCCCCACCCCACCCCCCACAATCACTTTCCTGGGTTGTCCCACATGGGGAGATAGAGGTGAAGGGGAACCAAATTCCTCATTTTTTGTTTTTTATGCATAGCAAGTCAGATCTTTTCTGTGGCTACAACATGATAGTTTATTTCTCCCTCTTACAAAAAAAGGAGAAGAAGGAGAAGAAAGGAGAAGGAGGAGGAGGAGGAGGAGGAGGAGAAAAGAGAAGAGAAAATGAAAGAAAAGGAAAAAAAGAAAAGAAAAGAAACCAAACAGGTGTTCCCGAGTAGCTGGAATCTTTCATCCAAAATGATTCAGAGACCCTGGCTCCTCTGTTTTGTGTCTACCATCTTCAACACAAGCCTTCCAAAGGTTCCATGCTCATCTGCATCAAGCCAGCCCCAGGAGGAGTGCAGGGAGCACATGCTGGGGGGTTGGAGGTGCGAGACTGAAAGTGGCTTGCTGTCTTCCACTCACATTCCACCGACCAAAATTCACCTAAATGCAAGGGATGCTGGGAAATGTAGTCCAACTGTGTGCCCAGAAAAAGGGGGAAATGGGTCTGGTGGACATTATCCTTAGTGAGGAAGTGGAGATAGTGCAGACAACTCTGAGAAATTTGGCTGAGAAGGACAGAAGAGAGATGGGGCATGAGGTCAAGAAAAGGTTTATTTGTTTAATGGTTTGAGGAAGGCAGTGACTTGACCATATGTCCTGGAATGAGCCAGTGGAGAGACAAGAAAGGTTTTGCTGAGAGATTAAGTGTCTCAGAGGGCCCATGGCTGGCCTGAGGAGGGACGGTGATGGATAAAGGCACCTCTGGCTGGGCAAACCCTGCCCTAGATCTTTATTCATCTCTGTGTCCTCGGTGTCTAATATGGGGCACTGAAAAATGAGCATGAACATGCCTCTAAACATGAAAGTGAGGAGCCTGGGCAGCAAGAAGTTAAAGGGCATAGGGGTGGGCAGAGCCAGGGAGCCAGGTGCCCCCACAATACTGTGGCGGTGCCAGTTAATCCCCTGCAGCAGGCAGGAGGCCTGCACAGCTGTCTCTCCCAAGCTGGAACCGCACCCCCACCCAGCTCTTTGCTCAGAGGTCCTGGCCGCGCTGGGATTGGGGGGAATAAAGTGGGCAACAGTGTGGGGACAGAGCCAGGAGTGCAGTTTCCCGGCTCTCGACCTCACGTGGAAAGGTGCTGGTTCAGGTAGTAAATGGCCATCAACTGTGATTGGATGGCCATCAGCTGTGGCTAGTTGGCCATCAGCTGTAACCAGTGAGCCATTGGCCACTAATATAACTGCCGTGGTTACGCTAGCAGCAAATGGAGGCTAGCAAGAATACGCTGGCTGAGCTAGCAAGAGCAGGTTGCAGTTAGCACGGCGGATTGCTGCTAGCAAGTGAGGTTGGTTGGCAGAGAGAAGTAGACGGCAGGTTGCGGATAGTGTGGCTCCTACTTCCTGTGTCTCCAACCCAGCTGACAGTGAGAATGGAGTGGTATGACTCCCCTGTCTATGGCTTTGTGGGTGTTCTTTTTGGCCTCACCATGTCCTGTGTTCTTATGTGGGGAGCGGGAGCTGAGACCCTGCATGACAAACAGGGTGGGTAACTGGTCCAGCTCCTGCACCCTTGGAAAACTTGTTCTCCAGAGCTGAGCCATTCTCTAGGCTTGCTACTCAGACCCTACTTGCCAGGAAGACCCACTTCTCTCTGGGCCAATGTCTTCCCCAGCCAGCTGAACCCCAAAGTCTGCTCCTGCTCCTCCCACATGGTGTCCATTCCTGACTCTACACCTTTACCTGTGGCCTTTGCCTCACCTGGAATGCCCTTTTCCTCCCTCTCCCTAGGAAGTTCCCACCTAACCTTGACACCAGCCTTAAGTCCCACCTCACTGCAAATCCCCAGCCCACAGGATCCCTCTTTTGGCCTCTAGTACCCCCACAGCCCTAGGTTCTGCTTGTCTGAGGCATCACTTGCCAGCCTGTGTCTCTGCTCTGCTCAGGGCAGGGCGATGCAGTATGGCTTCCATACTCATTCATCATTCATCCACATTTCATTCACAACAGATGAGAAAGCTAAGGCTCGAAAAGGTGAAGTGGCCACACAGCTGGAGAGTGGGAGAGCCAGGATTTGAGCCCATGCTTGTTTAACTCCAGAGCCCACACTCATGTTTTCCTTCTCAGCCAGGAGAAAGCATGAAGAGGATTGATGGGGGCCTAGTAGCTTGTTTTCCAGGACCCTCCCTCCAGGAAGCCAGAGGGAGCCATGGAAAGAGGGTTCTAGTTTCTCTTCAGTCGATGACCAGTTACAGAATGTTGACAAATTTCAAGCTTCAGCCCCCCATCGTGAGGAGGGGTAACAGGTTTTGCATCCCAGGGTTGGCATGAGGGTCAAGTGAGATCATGGATGGCAACGGGCTGGACAACTGCAGAGACTGTAGCCATGTGTGAGGCTGCCTGGCTGAGCGAGGCCATCCCAGCCCAGCCATGCCCGGGGCAGGAGAAAAGCAGGAGCAGTGAAGAGCCTGACCCAGCCCCAGCCCACCCTCGTGCAGG
Source organism: Rhinolophus sinicus (assembly GCF_036562045.2). NCBI lineage: Eukaryota > Metazoa > Chordata > Mammalia > Chiroptera > Rhinolophidae > Rhinolophus > Rhinolophus sinicus. The sequence goes on from NC_133756.1 coordinate 131,946,632, forward strand.
AGCTCGGGGCTCACTGCTCAGTCTTGCCTCTGCTGTGCCCCAGCCAGCTGTGCATCCTACGTCTGCCCTACCTGAACTAAATCCCCACTTATAGATTGTTGGAGTTGAAGAGGGAGCAGGATGCAGTGGAGGAGCCTGGATTACAGGGTCAGGCTCTCTCTCTGAACAACTGTATGATTTATGCTCTCCAAATCTCAGTTTCCTCATCACTAAAACGGGAATAAGAATCTGGCCACGTGATGGTAAGAATATTTGTAGATAAAGCCCCTGGCCTACGGTAGGCACTTAATGAATGGAGCTATTGTTACCATTATGGACCAAACCTTAAAGATCATATTCTTGGAACTCCACATTTTCAGGAGCAGGGACCTGGTTCTAGACAGAGACAGTGATTCACCCAAGGTCTCACTGCAAAGTGAACAATGGTGGAGGCAGCACCAGACTTCAAACCTAGTGTTCCTTCCATTGCCTCCTCCAGGGGGTCTTCCCTGAGCTTCAACCCAGGCTGGTCCTCCCTGCTCTGACCTCACAGCCTCCACTGTCTGAATCACCAGGCATTTCAAGTGCTCTGTCTCCTTCTAAGACAGAAAGCTTGCCAGATAGGATCCAACCTCTTGCTCTTGCCTTAGCCTCCCCAACAGTAACTATTACAAGGCTGGGTCCTCTGCAAGGTGTTTAGACCCCTCTGGAAAGATTTCTGGGACCTGGCTGAGCTGGGTGATATCAACTCCCAGGATGGAGGGGGGAGAAAAGTAAGAGAGGGAAGGGTTAAAGGCTCGGCAGCTGGGGCGGGCAGCCTGCAGCCAGCCCAGCCCTACACTGGGAGGCCTGTGCCATTCCATTCCTTTGCAGATCAGTTACACCCAGCTGTCTCCCTCCCCACCTCAGTGCCCCTCGGATTAGGCGGGAAAGGATCCCCGGCCTGCAGCCTGCACACGGCCCATGGGGAACAGCGCCTGCAGCCCACGCCTCCACGACAGCTGCTGAGTGTCAGGCAAGAACATAGATCAGCAGGATCCTGGCAGAGGTGCCCCCAGCTCAGGCCCTGCCCCCAACATGTGCAGGAGGGGCCGCCTGAGGAGAAAGGGGGTCTGTAAGGGATTTGGGAGGTACAGGGAAGGGACTGCTCCCAAAAATACCTCCTCTGCCCATATGTCACTATGCCTCAAATTCTGCATTAGATATCTTAGAAACTTGGGGTCTTCCAAAGACACCCATTAAAAACGACACTTCACGGTGTGGCTGGTGGTCTTTCTTGTGCACTGCTTGACCGGAAGGTCTTGGTAAATTCTTTTTTTGAAATGATTTTCTTTTTTTATTTTTAAATTAAAGTTTATTGTGGTGACCATTGTGAGTAAAGTTACATAGGTTTCAGGTGTACAATTCTGTACTACATCATCTATAAATCACATTGTGTTTTCACCACCCAGAGTCAGCTCTCCTTCTATCACCATATGGGTGGTAGATGAGGGTAAAAGGGATAAAATATACGGTGATATCTTGGTAAAATTTATGAACATTTTAGTTTAAAAAGTATATATGAAGTCCCTCAAAAATGTCTATTCTTTTGTCCAGTAGTTTCACTGAAGATTTTAACTTCAAGAAGAATTTTTTTTCCTGACTTGAGTTTTTTTTTTAATTAATGTTTATTAGGGTGACAATTGTTAGTAAAGTTACATAGATTTCAGGTGTACAGTTCTGTGATACATCATCTATATCTCACATTGTGTGTTCACCACCCAGAGTCAGTTCTCCTTCCATCACCATATATATTTGACCCCCTTCAAGAAGAATTTAACTTAAATAGTTTATAATATGGAAAAAATGTTGCAGGCTATAGTTTCAAGGTTTAAAAACCTAATGTCATGAACACTCTCAAAGAAGCCATATAAAATGACAAAGGAAATTTCATAACTAGAAAATACCTGTACCTGTAATGAAAAACATGAAACAGCTCCATCAGTAGCCCAGATATGTGAAATTTCTGGAAGCTATAAAGCAAATGGGAGGCAGGACGGAGTACAGGTTGAACAGACTGTCTAGGTTCTCATACTGGTTGCTTCACTCACTAGTTCTGTGACCTTGGGAAGTTACTGAATGTCTCTGAATGTCAGTTCGCTCAACTATAAAGTTGGAATAATAATTACAATAGTTGTGAGAATGATATGAAGATTCAAAGAGATTATATGTAGGAAACACTATTGTGATCCCACCAGCAGAGGAACCAGTATCACCTAAGGAGTGAATGGTTATGGTACGGACCCTCAGCCAACCACTCACATAGCTGCTGAGGAACCTCACACAGTACCAATTCGGAGTCATCTAGACTTTTATTACACATATTATTAGTCAGTTAAAATTCACTAGCTATTTGAAAATGATAGACAACCCCAAATTGGTGTACAAGTTGAGATGGCATGGGAAATTTTCCTCAATGAAATGACATCAATTTAAGAAACAGGAAGGACACAGACAGTCTTCTAACTAACATTCCCAGGATGACTCGTGAGGATATCTGAATATGCATAACACAGGAGACTTTTATGTGAAAGCACAATCAGAAAGTAAAGAAGACCTTTGAGAAACTGAAAACATACACGACCTCGCAGCGGAGTACCCTGCAATTGCAGATCTACCCTACAATGATAAATACGTAACTAGAAAACTGGACAAAGTAAATGAAATATGTGTTTTCAGATATTGGGCAACAGTCAGTGCAGGGCTGGGTTCCCCAAGAGAAGGGAAATAAATGAAATGAGTCTTACTAGAAAACTCCAATTTTCTACCTGGAGGCATTTTCTGGAACAGGCACATAGAGGAGGATGCCCCAGCAGAGCATGGTGGACTCACTGAGTTGAAGAGACAAATACCAAATTCAGGAAGTCTGACACAACTGGAATTTGTGTGGCCGAGTACCAGAGTAGAGGGCGCTATGCAGAGAAAGAGCTCCAGAAAGCTGCACAGATTAATTCTGTTGCTGAATACTAAGGCACGCACGCGCAGGGTAGAAATCCATAAGGTTGGGCAAAGAACTATTGGGTAATTGTAAACTGAGCAATTCCTGGAGCTTACCTGGGGCTGCGAGACACTCAAGTTCTGACCAGCCCGAGGGGAGTGACCTCAGCGGACATCCAAGGCACTTAATTAAGCCTCCAGAAAGGGTCACACCTTAGAAACAGGACTAAACTAGAGCTAGAGTAATCCACCCTATACTTGCCCTAATTAAGCTTTGAAACAAGACTCAAATTGACCATGCTGATACACAAGTAACTTAACTACACGACATAACAAAGTCTAAATAGTCTTTGGAAGAAGGAAAGAATCTAGACACTGTACAACATAATAATAATAATGTTCAGAATTCAATAAAAAATTACTAGACATTCAAAGAAGCTGAAAAATGTGATTCATAATGAGGAGAAAAATCAGTAATTAGGAACAGACAGAAATGACAAAGATGATGATAGTAACAAACAAGGATTTTGAAATAACTATTACAAATGTGCTCAAGAATGTAGAGAAAAATATGAACATAATGAGGAAAGAAATGGAAGATACAAAAAAAGAAAGTGGAAGTTCTAGAGATGAAAAGTACAAAATTTTAAATGAAAATAGGATTAACAGATTAAAGACTTCAAAAGAAAAGATCAATGAATTTTAAGACATAGAGAAATGATCCAAAATGAATTAAAGAGTGAAAAAAAAAAGGCTGAAAAAACGAATAGAGCCTCAGTGATCTGTAAAATAATATAAAAGATCTAAAATCTGTATAATTTAAGGCCCAGAAGAAGAGAAGGGAAAGAAAATATTATCTTAAGAACTAATGGCTGAATCTATAATATATAGAGAACTCCTACAACTAAACAACAAAGAAACAAACAACACAATTTTTTAAAGGGCAAATGATTTGAACAGACATTTCTCCAAAAAGAGATATACAAATAGCAATAAGCACAAGAAAAGATGCTCAATCAAATTGACCTAATTGACATTTAAAGAAAACTCCACACTCCAACAGCAGAATACTCATTCTTCTTAACTGCACATATAGCATTCACCAAAGAGAGCATAGTCCAGGCCGTTAAATAAACCTTAAGAAATCATTTTAAAAAACTGAAATTATATAAAATATGTTGTCTGATGAAATAGAATTAAACTAGACATTAATAAAAAATGATGCCCGGGAAATCCACAAATATTTGTAATTTAAACACGCATTTATTAATAACCCATTGGTCAAAGAGGAAATTATAAGATAAATTAGAAAACATTTTGAACTGAATGAAAATGAAAACACAACATATTAAAATTAGTGGGGTGCAGCTCAAGTACTGTGCAGAAAGATATTTATAGCATTAAATGCCTATGTTTAAAAAGAAGGAAAGCTATAAATCAATTTTCTAAGTTTTCACCTTAAAAACAAAAACAAAAACAGAAAAAAAGTAAATTAAATCCAAAGCAAATAGGAGGGAAGTGATGAAGATAAATGGAGAAATCAATGGAGTTAAAAAGGAAAATGTTACATAGAAAACTCAATAAATCCAAAGCTGGTTCTTGGACAAGATCAATAAAATCGATAAACTTCTAGTCAGTCAGTCTAAGAAAAAAGACGAGATGATACAAATTATCAATATCAGGAATGAATGAAGGGACATTACTACGGATCTTATAAACACTAACACAGAATTAATATATTGTTGTAAAAACATAATACTGATACATTTAATAACTTAAAAGAAATGGAAAATTTCTTAAACATACAAACTACCAAATGTAACTCAAGAAGAATTAAATAATCTGAACAATACTGTATCTATTATAGAAATTTAATTAGTAATTTAACATTTTCCAGCAAAGAAAATCCCAGAACCACAAAGCTTCACTGGCAAATTCTAACAAATATTAATATTAAGGAAGAAATAATACCAATTATATGCAAGCTCTTCCAGACAATTAAAGAGGAGGAAATACTCATTTTATGTGGCTTGATACTGAAACCATACCATGTGGCCAGATACTGAAACCAGAAAAAGACATTATGAGAAAAACGAACTACAGACTAACAGCCCTCATGAATATAGATACAAAAATCCTTAAGAAAACATTAGAAAATCAAAATCCAGCAATATAGAGAAAGAAAGGTATATCATGACCAAGTGGGGCTTATCCCAGGTATGCAAGTTGAGTTTAATATTTGAAAATCAATGTAACAGAGAAAATCACTGTCAACAGAGGAATAAGAAAAAACATAGCATCGTCTCAATAAATATAGAAAAATCATCAGACAAAATTTGACATTTATTCACAATAAGAACTCTCAGCAACTAAGGACAGAAGGAAACTTCCTCAGTCTGGGAATAAACAAAGGGCACCTGAGAAAAATTCTAAAGGTGATATCACACTTCATGATGAAACACTAAATGCTTTTCCCCTAAATTTGAGAACAAAGGTATGATATCTGTGCTCAACACTTCTATACCAGATTGTACTGGAAGTTCTATCCAGTGAAGTAAGGCAAGAAAAAGAAAGAAAAGGTATACAGTTTGGAATGTAAAAAATAAAACTGTCTCTACTTACAGATGACATAATTGTCTCTGTGGAAAAGAATCAACAAAGAAGCGAGAGAACTGACAAGTGAGTTTGGCAAGGTTGTAGGATATAAGGTCAGCATATCATCAACAAAGAATTTGAAATTACAATTTAAAATTACGTACTGCATCTGCTCGGGCGACGATAACAAAAGTGCAATAGACTGGGTGGCTTAAATAACAGAAATTAATTTTCTCATCGTTCTAGAGGTTGGGAAGTCCAAGATCAAGCTGTCGGCTGATTCGGTTGTCCGTTCTCCTGCATCGTCACTAATCTTTGTCATGAGCAACCAGCAAAAGTTGGTGAAGAAGAGTCTCCAAGTGAGTATGAACCACGTTTTTGTTTGCAGCAATTTATTTTAAAATTTTATCTTGTGAAATAAGTCAGAGAAGGACAAATACCGTATTAGAGAACAGATTGATGGCTGCCAGAGTGGGGGGTGGGCGAAATGGGTGAAGGAGGTCAAGAGACAAACTTCCAGTTATAAAATAAATAAGTCATGGGGATGTAAGGTACAGCATGGTGACTAGAGTTAATAATACTGCATTGCATATTGGAAAGTGGATAAGAGCAGAGATCTTAAAAGTTCTCATCACAAGGAAAAAAATGTAACTGTGTGGTGACAGATGTTCACTAGACTTATTGTGGTGATTATTTCACAATATATACAAATATTCAATCATGATGGTGTACACCTGAAAGTAATATGTCAATTATACCTTAATTAATTTAAAAATAATAAAATAAAATCATTTGATGTGTTAAAAAAAATTTTTTAAATCTCTCTTCCTTTTACCTCTTTCTATGGCACCTAGATCTCTTCTTCTCATATTCCACCAAAGGTAAGCAAATGCTCACATCCTGTCTCTGCTTGGAGGGCCCTGTCTTCCCTTAGATCTTAGACTGCTGGGTAACCCTGAAAGTTCCACTCTCTGGTGGGTTATTAGTTATCTACTGCTACATAATAAATTATCCCCCAGACATAGCAGCTTAAAGCAATACACAGTTATCACCTCACAGTTTGCATGTCTCAGGAATATGGGAGTGGCTTAACGGGGTGGTTCTGGTTCAGGGTGTCTTAGGAGGTTACATTCAAGCGGTCAGCCAGGCCTATAGACATTTCAAGACTTGAATGGGGCTGAAGAATCTTTTCCAAGCTCACATTTATGGTTGTCAGCAGGCTGTTGGTCAGAAACTTCATTTCCTTGCTACATAAGCCTTTCCATATGGCTGCTCACAACATGGCAACTAGCTTCCTTCAGAGAGAGAGACAGAGAGAAATATTATTTTATAACTTAATTTTGGAAGTGGCATATCACTTCTGCTGTACTTTGTGGCTTACACAGACTGACCCTGGTACAATAAGGGAGGGAATTACACACGTGTGTAAATACCAGGAAGTAGGAGTCACTAGGGGCCATCTTGGAAGCTGACCACTAAGGATGGGTTTGAGAAATGTTATGATTTTGCAGTTTGCCCGGCTTTTTCTTTTATTGGTGTGGTAACAATGAGCAATGCTCTTTCCAACTTTCCACAGTATAGGCATAAGCAGAAGTCTTGAGTTTACCTATATTTAAGCTTCTGTCTTACACTTTTTATCTTGTCTTTTTGCACCATATTTTGAGAGAACTTCTTGGCATTATTTATCAGCTCATTGATTCTGTCTTCAGTATATCCATCAGGTCTTCAATTATTTTCCCCCCACCAACAGGGTTTTTATTTCCAAGAAAACTTGAGAGATTTTTTTTAAAACAATCTATTTCAATGTATTATATAGGATTATTTATGCATGCTTTTAAAACAAACAGTCCCCAAATCACAATGACTTATTGCAATAAAGGTTTTATCATTCATTTGTCTAACAGTCTAATGCATATTGGATAACTCTTCTCAGAGGCTCTCCTCCAAGTGGCGAAGCCAAGATCCAGGCTCATCACCTCTTATGACGCTACCATTTTCATGGTTGGCTGCCAAGGGAAAGAGAAAGCATAGAAAACCACACAAAGTTTTTTATGGCCAGGCCTAGAAGTGATACACATTACTTTTGCCAACTTCCATGTTACATGACCACAACCTAAATGCAAAAGAGGCTGGAGGTGTAGTTTTCTTTTCTTTTTTAAAAGACAGGGGTGCTTTATTTTCTGCCTCGATGCAAGAGGAGTAGGTTACAAATTTCTTGTAACTATACATTGTCCAAAAGCCTCTTCTGATTAACTTTTTTTTAATATTAGTTTCAGGTATACAAAACAACACAATGACTAGACATTTATACCCCTCACAGAGTGATAACACCCCCTCCCAACCTACTACCCCTCTGATGTCATAGATAGCTGTTACTTTACCATTGACTATATCCCCTCTGCTGTACTTTACATCCTGAGACTATATATATATATATATATATATATATATATATATATATATATATATATAGTCTTAATTATAGTTGACATTCAATATTACTGTACATTAGCTTCAGGTGTACAGCATAGTGGTCAGGCATCTAAACAATCTATGAGGTGATCCCCCCGATAAGGCCAGTTGGAGGTGTAGTTTTCTGACGAGCACAGAAAGGGGATTGGTGAGCATCTATTCAGTCTCTGCCATGTATTATTTTATGCATGTGATAGCCTCTCAAGTTTCTCTTAATAATTAGAAATACCAGTTCTTTTCTCTTGCCATCATGAACTCTATTTTTTGGAGGGGTTTCTTTTGATTCTTCATTTTAATGACTTTATTTCAAGGTATTATATTAATCCAATCTAACCTGTCTTATATCTTCCAGAAAATTCTTAGGACTTATAGGTGATTGCTATCGCTCTTTCTGGCTGTCCAAGGCTACTGTGTTTTTATTCTTAGTTGTTACATTTCTTCTGTTATTGCAATAATATTTTGGCAATAAGATGAATTAAACACTTGAATTTGGTAGAGTATCATATCAAGAAGTAGTAATTTTTATAACCTCCTAATGATCTATAAGTAATTTCATGTGTATGAGGTGCTCCAGGAACTTGTAATGGCACTTTCTTGCAATGAGCTCAAACATTGCCTCAATCCTGGGAGATCATAATAGATCTTAGATACTGGCTTAGATATGGATTTCTTTTTTTTTCTTAAAGAAACTTCAATTTGGCCCTCCATCTCAGTGGTCATAGACTATAAACTAGGAAATGTGAGCCATAAAGTGTTATCAGAATGTTTATAGAGCTTAGGTTGAGCCTGGTATTCAGATGAGAACTCTGTTCATCTTGGACTAGAGATGGAGCTAGCAAGACAGGGACCAGGTAGGGCCTTGCTAGAGGGCTTTGCCCAGTAGAGATTAGTGTAACCAAACTAATCAAAGCATCTCTTAGAATTTGAATACAAAACAGAGAAAAAAGAATCTGTTAGTTTGGTGGTAGGAGCAGAAAGTGAAAGACTCAGAAAAAAAGAAGACTGGTACACAGCAGAGGCCTCAGTGACCAGCACCGTGAGTCAGCAAGTCATGCCTGAGTAGAACCATGAGTCAACAGCAGCCAAGAGTCACCAGGGATGCTAGCAAAGAGACAGTATGAATAATTATGTGATAAAAGACGTACAGACTAGAAAGTGTAGTTGATAGTGGCTGGCATGGAAAAAGCAACAAATTTATGGTGCTGAAAAAGAGGTTACTAGATAGTAAATATTTTAGGCTTTGAGGGCTAAGAGGCAATATGAAAGCTATTACACAGGTGGTTATATAACCACTAAAATGTAACCATTATAATGTAAAAACCATTCTTAGCTTGTGGCCTGTAAATAAACAAGTGGCTGGCTGGGTTTGATCCGTGAGCTGTGTTTTGGTAACTACCACTGTCTGTGGACGGGCATGTGATCAAAAGTTGCCTAATAAGACTCAAGAGAAAGACTTATATTCCATGGTTGCAGGGAGATTATTTTCCTCTTTCCCATTAAATTGACTAAAGAGTGGGGGCAAATCCCCTCTTTCTTTTGGCAGCTATCTTACAACTAGGAGGCCCCCATCTTATGACGTGGAGTAAGGCAAACCTGAGATAAAGAAAGAACCTGAATCCTTGATGACATAGTGGAGTTGCTGAAGGCCCACTTTATCTCTGAACTTCTTATTATGTGAGTTAATAAATGCTCTTACTGTTTGATCCAGTTTGAGCTGGGTTTTCTCTTACATGTAGCCAAATCCATCCTGTACCCATACAATCAATTTTCCATTACTGAATGAATCTCTACTTCATACAAACAGAAAGAAACAGACTCACACAGCAAGAACCTAACAAGAATGCGCTCCCATTAACCTTGCCTTTTATCCCTAGCCATTTATCGTCCCCTCAGTCCCCAATGCTCTTACAAACTGGTCCTTCACTTTGGCTCCAACCCACTCCTCATCTCCAATCTGGGGAACCCAGATCTGTCATGAAACACCTTCAGGATAACTGTGGCCCCACTGACTATGAATCCAACACAGCCCCTGACTTATGACGAGTAAAGCATCTTTCATGCCTGTCGTAGGACCCCACACCTGGCAGATCTAGAAGTGAGCATCTTATGGCCAGGTTCTCATCCTGGCCCTGTGTGGTCACTCTCCTCATTCTGGGCCCTAGCATTCCTCTATATACAGTCATTGGGCTGGACTCTATTTCTCAAGATCCCTCCTAGCTCTGACAATCCAGAATTCCTGGACTCTGAGATACATTGAAGTCTATCTATCCTGGCTAGCCCCAAACCCCATTCTGCATTTGTCACACAGCCATTCAGCGCTGGTCTCCGGCACTGCATGACAAATGCAGAGGGAGGAAGAGACCAAGTTCCCAAAGCCCCTGGCTCGTGGCCCTGGAAGCTACTGATTTCAAGCGGTTGATAACAGGGCAGCCTTTGTTGGGACTCACTTTCTGACAGGCCAAGAGGGTTGTACCTCATCTCTAGAGACATCCAAGGGAGGAGGAGAAGTACCAGGAGATGGTTTCCAGGGATGTGGCACAGGAAAGGAAGGACTGGGGTGATGGATGGATACTTGGTGGGAGATGGGAAGGAAAGAGTGTAGATCCCGAGGGGCCAGAGCTGGTCACCCAAGAGATTTCTGTTCTCTCTCCCTTCCTTGAAAGCTCTGTTGGCCATTTCCTCCTCCAGCCCCTCCTCACAAGCTGTATCAGTCCCCACCACCACCATCATCCTGAGACTTGCTCCAATTTCAAAGCTTTCTCTGGCCCCAGCTGGGTTGGAAAACCAAGGAAGGGAGAAGGCATAATTTTTAGGCCTATTTTGGGAAAGAGTGTAAAGAAAGGGCCAGGGGAAGAGAGAAAAGAAGTGGAGTCTTTTGAAATGAAAGCCGGGCCAAGCTCATCAGAGATTAATGTAAGAAAAGGCCTGCTCGTCTGATAGGGCCCAGATGGTGGGCAGACTTGCAGAGGCCGCTGACAGATCCTGATGGTCCACAGCCTGCCTCACACTTCTCTCCTCATCTTGGAGAAAAAGATGCAGGCCCACCCCCTCCGGGAGCTGTCACCAGACCAGGTGGGGCGCTCTGGCTCCTTCCTAGCCACCTAGTGGCTCCTTACTCCTTACATGGGTACGTACATGCCCACAGACACACTCACACACAGAGAGTGGAAGAGAACAGACATTTGACCCAAGCCCTTTCTTGCACGGGAAGCCTGGCCCAGAGGAGGAAGTTCCCAAAGCAGACTCTGACCTTGTTCACAGGCTGGAAGCTGTGCAAAGCGGACTGTGACCACCACCACAGTTTCAAACCCTCCCTCAACCTACCCCCAGGCCCAGTCATTTCCTCCTCTTTCCTTCTCTTTCTAGCCAAGCTCCTCAAAAAAGTTGTGTCCATTTGCTGTCCTCCTCTTCCTCACTCAATTCCTTGCTGTGGAAACCATCCTGTTCCTACTGTGTTTCCCCAAAAATAAGACCTAGCTGGACAATCAGCTCTAATGCGTCTTTTGGAGCAAAAATTAATATAAGACTGGATCTTATTTTATTATAATATAAGACAGGGTCTTTATAATATAATATAAAATATAATATAATATAATATAATATAATATAATATAATATTCGGTCTTGTATAATATAACATAACATAACATAACATAACATAACATAACATAACATAACATAACATAACATAACATAACATAACACCCGGTCTTGTGTAAGACTGGGTCTTATATTAATTTTTGCTCCAAAAGATGCATTAGAGCTGATTGTCTAGCTAGGTCTTATTTTTGGGGAAACATGGTATCACTTTGTTGCTAAACTTAATGGACAAGCCTCGGTCCTTAATTGTCTGGGTCACTCAGCATTATAAGATATATTGGTAGTTTCCTCTTTCTCCAGCCTCTCTCCTTCCTTCCTTAAACACTGTGCTCTCCTGGTCTCCCGTGACTGTTCCTCCTCTGCCTACTTCATTGGCTTTTCTTCTTTTTGCCTTTCCATTGCCTTTCTTTCTCTTCCTTAAAGGTAGGGGCTCCTCCCAGCACTGTTCTCAGTTACCTTCTCTCAATATACCTCCCTGACACATGTCTTCTCTTTCAAAGTTTTTAAACACCAACTCTAGGCTGATGAGGCCAAAGCAATATCACCAGCTTGTCTATCTCTGTGCCCCTGATTTATCCACCCATCTGCCTCCTGACAGCCCCTCCTAACCTCAACGCAGCTGTGACCACAGTTCTTGTCTTCCCCCCAACTTCTCCTCCTGGGTTTCCCATCTCAGGGAAGGATACCATCATCCATGTAGTTGCTAGAGTTAGAAACCTAAAGCTCATCACACCTCCGATATCCTCTCACCACGCAGGGCCTTTGATTCTACATCCTCAGTATCATGGGGACTCTGCTACTCTCCATCCTCAGTGACTTCAGGCCTTCACGCCTCTTCCTCTCTCTCCTGGAAAATTGAATGCAGCTCTCATCTTATCATCCCACCTCCATTCTTGCCCTTCTCCAATCAATCTTTCAAAAACTTCACCTGACCATGATTCCACTGTTATCCTACTCTCCCCATTCCATCCCCACTCGTGGGATGCAGCCAACACCGCTCACCCTGGCATTCAAGGCCCTTCATATTTGATCCTAGTCTTCTGTTCTGACTGATGTCCTACCTCTCCTGCATGTTGACCCTTTTGCCACTCCCATGCAGTCTACAATCCAGCCACAAAGATGCACTGCCCCCTCTATTCCTTTGCTTACACTGCCTAAAATTACTTTCCAGCTTCTTATCTGGAAAACCCAGATGCCACCTCCTCCAGGAAATCTTCCCTTATTCCCCCAAGAAAAATGATGCTCTCTCGTCGCTGGGCTCTCCTGGCACTTTTCACACGCCCCTAATGCAGCATTTACATTGGCTTCTACTTCACCTCTTAGTTTTCTGCTTCCTTGGCTAAATTGTGAGCTCCTTGAGGGAAGAAATAGTGTCTGAGTCATTTTCATATAGCCATTCCTTAGCCCAGGGCATAATGATTGATCAAAACTATTTGATGTTTAAGTAAATCATTTTATATCAAGTATTGTGGCTGCCTTCTTGAAACCAAGTCAACATTAGATTTCTCTGTGCTGAATCTAAGATCCTGAGGACCAGTCTGGTTGTTCCCAGATAGAGCATAAGGCTCTATCTGACTGTTTCCACTAGTATAAGCAATGCTGTGGTGAACACCTTTGTGCATACAGCTATTTCTGTATTCTGGATTCTTTCCTTGGGACAAATAAGAAAGAGGAGCGGTCAGACTACCTGGCTCTTCTCTGGGACAGGATAGGCCCCAAGAGTGGGGTAAGCCGCCTCTGTAGCTCCTCTGGGAAACTACCCCAGAACTTACCACAAACCAGGGTCATTGGTGTCACATCTCATTAAGAAGTTACAGAGTATGAGCACTGAGGAGACTTGGGGACAGGATGGAATGGTTCCACTCCACCATGGGTAAGAATCTAAGGCTCAAGGAAGGGGTGCAATCTAAGATTGTCCAAGTAGATGAACTACTGAGCCAAGCCTAAAACCTGAGATTTCCTGACTGCCACACCTTTCTCTTGTTCCTGCACCCCATGCCTGTTTTACACTTAACACATCCCCCCCCCCCCCAGATGGAGGCTAGAGATGATCTTAGGAAAGAACAGAGGCTCTGGGGAAAACAGAGCCTTGAGGATAGAAAGCAATGGGCTCCCACTAAGAGGCAGACCTTCAAAATTTTCTCCATTCCTCTGTCCTACAAGGACGTTAGCTCAGGGACTTCCCCAGGGAGGTAAGAATAGTGTGTGTTGTGGTGGTGGTGGTGGTGGTGGTGGGAAACACTAAGGCACTTAAAAGGTGTAGTGGAATCACCCTGTCCTCCTCCTCATCGTTCTTACAACAACAGCTAGTAATAACCCCCATAATAATATACATTTAACTGTCTAAGCCTCTCAAGTACCATGCTACAATGGTATCCTTATCTTCATTTTACACATAAGGAAACAGGCTTAACTAACTTGATCAAAGTCACACAACAAAGACTAAACTGCAGATTTGCCACACTACAAAACCTGCAGAACTAATACTGAAGGCAGAAATTTACCAACTTCCAGCCAGTCTCAGGCCTGGTCTCTGTTGAGCAGCTCCAGAAAGCAGGAGTGCTGAGTGCAGACACTTGGAGAGTGTTAAGAGTTGTAAGAGTCCAATTCTTTGTGAAGAATAAAATAGATGTACGTGAACAGTCACACATATATATGGACACATGATTTATGACAAAGATGCCACTGCAGTGCAATGAGGAAATGATATTTTCAATAGATACTGGGTCAATTGGATATCCATAGAGAGAAAAAAAAGAATGTTGACCACCACCTCACACACACACCATACAAAAAATAAATTCCATTTGGATTACAAATCTAAATGTAAAAGATAAAACACAAAAACTTTTAGAGTAAAATAAAAGAACATTTTCATGACTTTGGGATAGGCAAAATTTTCTTAAATAGAACATAAAAAGCACTAACCAATATGTGAATTTTTTAAATAAATTAAACCATATTAAGATTAAGAATGTCTGTTCATCAAAAGATGCCATTAAGAGGGTAAAAAAGCAATACATCAAGAGAATGAGGAGACAAGTCACAGACTAATAGAAAATATTCACAAAAGACGTATTTGATTTTTAAAAAAGTTCCCAGAATATACAAAAACTCTTAAAACTCAACAATAATAAAAACAAACAACTCAATTTAAAAATAGGGAAAGAATATGAATAGACACCTCACCAAAGAAGATATACAGATGGCAAGTAAGTATATGAAAAGACACTCAACATAATATACCATTAGGGAATTGAAAATTAAAACAATGAGTTACCACTACTTATTAGAATGCCCCAAATTCAAAACACTGACAACACCAAATGCTGGCAAGAATATGGAGCAAGAGGAACTCTCATTCATTGCTGGTGGGAATGCAAAATGGTTCAGCCACTTTGGAAGACTATCTGATGGTTTCTTTAAAAACTAAACTATTTTTACCATGTAATCCGGCAATTGCACCTCCTGGTATTTACCCAAATGAGTTGGAAATTTATGTCCACACCAAAATTCTGCACATGGATGTTTTAGCAGCTTTTTACATTTGCCAAAACTTGGAAGCAACCAAGATGTCCACCAGTAGGTGAATATATAAACTGTGGTACATCCAGACAACAAAATATTATTCAGTGCTAAACAGAAACGAGCTATCAAACCATGAAAAGACATGGGGGGAAACTTAAATGCATATTACTATGTGAAAGAAGCCAACCTGAAAAGGTCACATACCATATGACATCGGGAAAAGGAAAAACTATGGAGACATAAAAAGGTTAGTGGTTGCCAGGGGTTATGAAGAAGAGAGGAATGAATAGATAGAGCACGGAGGATTTTCAAGGCAGTGAAACTATTCTGTATAAAACTGTAACGATGGATACATGTCATTATACATTTGTCCAAACCCATAGAATGTACAACACCAGAAATGAACCCTAATGTAAACTATGGGCTTTAGAGGATAATGATGTGTCAGTGTAGGTTCCCCGATTATGACAAATGTACCACTTTGGTCCAGGATGTTGATGGTGGGAGGCTGTGCAGTGTAGGGGCAGCGGGGATATAGGAACTCTCTGTACTTTCCACTCAATTTTGCCATGAACCTAAAACTGCTCTTAAAATCTAAGGTGTTATTTTTTAAAAAGGCAACACAGAGTTGGAGATGGTGTTGCAATGTACATATCCAACAAGGCACCCATATCCAAATCAATAAGAGGGGGAAAAAGACAATGCAGTAAAATAAAAGGCAAAAGACTTGAACAGGCACTTCGCAAAATATAGTACCCAAGCGGCTAATGAAGGTATGAAATGGTGCTCAACTTCACTAGTCACCAGGGGGATGCAAATTAAACCCACCACACAATACCACACACCTACCATTGCATGGCAAAAAGGAAAATGACAGGAAATACTAAGATTTGGTAAGGATGTGAAAAATAGGACTCTACGAGCTGCTAATGAAATGTAAACTGGTAAAGCCACTTCGGGAAATTGGTTTGAAGAATGTATCAAAGATAAACATATGCATACCCTAAGACCCAGCAATTCCACTCCTCACTATATACCCAACAGAAATGCTTACCTATATTCACTCACAGATATACCAGAATGTTCATAACAGATAAAAATTGAAACTATCAAAATGTCCACTAACAGTAGCCAGCAAAAAGTTGTGGGATTTGCACGCAATGGAACACAATAATGAGAATAAACAAATTACAACTACACAGAGCAACAGGAATAAATCTTACAAATATAATATTCAATGAAAGAAGCCAGAAATAGAAGTACACTGTATGGTACCATTTAGATAAATTTCAAAACCAGGCAAAACTCTTTGTGGTGATGGGACATTTCTGTCTCCTGATTGTGGTGGTGATTCCATGAATCTATGTATGTGATAAAATTTCATAGAACTATACACCCCCAAAAAGTACATGTAAAAACTGGTGAAGCTCCATACGATGTGTAGCTAAGTTACGATTATTGTAGTGACGTCGATTTCCTGGTTTTGATAACGTGCTATGGTTCTGTAATGTATCACTGGAGGAAGCTGAGTATAGAGTATATAGGAACTCTCTGTACTACTTTTCCAACTTCTTAAGAGTCTAAGATTATTTTAAAATAAAAAGTTAAAAAAAAAGACAATTAGTGTATGGTGCTAGCAGTCGGGATAGTAATTACCCTTGGGAGAGTCAGAAGTGACAGGTAGGGGACTCTAGGAGGCTTCTGGGGTGCTGTCATGGTCTATTTCCCAATTTGGGGCTAACTACACAAGTGTGTTCATCTTATGAAAATTCATCAGGCTGTAAACTTGTGTGCATTTTTCTCTATGTACAGTATACTTCAACAGAAAGTTTTTAAAAAGCAATGATATGCTCAGACGAGCTTGGCCCAGTGCTCGGCAAACTATAATCACTCGGGAAGAGCATTTCTCTATGTCTGTGGCTAGCTCCTACCTTACTGTCCTGTCAGGTTCTCTCTCATGTTATCCCCACCACCCAGGGGAGCACATTTCATAAAGCAGATGCCTTAGCCCATAGGACTACTGGCTGGGAGCTCCAGGCAGATATCTGGGGAATAACAAGACCTTCTGGTAGGAAAAATAGACCCCAGTGTGAAGCTTAATATGCCTCCTGCCAGCACAGACCACAAAAAGCCTTATTGTAATTACTGGCACCTAACTTTACTAATAGCCAATAAGTTTATTGGTTAAAACAAAAATACTTCTCATTGAAAAAAACTGAAAATGTTAAACAATTCTTGATAATATAACAATCAGAAAATATTCTGTTGCTATGAAGAACTTTACACGCATTACGAAGAGTATGCTCTGATTTTGTGATGCCTGGGTGGGAGGGGGTCCAGCTAGTGGAGTCTTTTTGATAAGCCATGCTATACTCACAAATGGTGCTGCCTCCCACATTCCTCAAAGGGTCTTGTATTATTTTTAATTTAGAGAAAGAAGATTTTGCCAAAGTCAGAAGTGATAGGAATTGTTCAAGCTGCAGGATACACTACAGAAAAGCAGGTACTTAAATTATACTATTTCATAGTAACCACGCCAGCAAATTCAGTCTTAATTTTTTGCCAGTTTAGCATTTAATGATTTGACATAAAGTAGAATTGATAATGCTTCTGAAGGGTCACTTGAGAATTGCTTTTACACCTTTGGGATGTCTGCCACACTGCATTTTTCTCCTATTTTAAATTTTAGGGGGTAAGCCATGAAAACAAAGCCAGTAGCTGTCCTTCACTTCTGAATTCTTGGGTCTGGATAGGCAGTTAGTGTATCAACTAGAAGATGAAAAATGGTGAATTATAATCCTTTTCCCTAAAGAATCTGCAGATCAGAGAATCATCATATACTCTGGAGCAGATGACACAAAAATGTTTAAAGTATTATCCTTTCAACCAAGAGAGTTTTACAATGCGGGAATTGTGATTTAAAACAGTTGGTTTAGCATGGCCTTTAGAACAATGCATTGGCCACTGTATACTTTGGTAATGGGATTACAGTTTTTGCATTACAATTCAGACATGCAAGAAAATACACATTTGTATTGTTCTCTAAATATTATTAATGTTGTTTCAAAGTCTCCAAACAAAATAAAGGTAGCGGTGAAAATTACACTCCAACTTTTCTAGTTAAAAGCGCCTCTAAGTAAAGTCACTCTCTACGGTAGCTGGTCACCCGTCACTCTCTGCTCTGTGAGTGCTACAGGAGCACTAGGAGAGAGAGGGACCTCCGTCTGAGCTAAACGGCTTCTGTTCACCTAGGAGAAAGGGGATCTCAACCCACCTGATCTCTGCACATGAGTTTCCATCCTCCCTCCTCTGTTGTTGAGGAATCTGGCTGAATATCTCACAGTCTATGCTCAAAGCACAGACAAATCACTTGGTGGTTACGTTCTGGGAGGGGCTGCTGTCACCCTGCTATTGGGCTCCTGCTCCAGCTGCTAGTACTCTGAGACTCAGCAACAACTCTCACCTGGACCCCCAGCTTTGGGGAGACCTTGTACCTCCAGGTGATGGGGGCGTCCTTGTACCTCCACCCTGTGGCAACCTTTGGGCAGGCCTGCTGATTCTCAATTCTCAGCCACCTTCTCTGTTTGCCATAGTCTTGTAGATGCTTCTGGATCTCTTCCATAGCACACGAAGATTATTTCAGGCTGCCAGTCTAGACACATCTTTCAGCATGAGGGTGGGTCTGGGAGAAAATGCAACAATGGCATGAACACTTGCAGTATTTTCCTGAACCTGTTGTGGGGCATCTATTGTCTTCCTTCTCCCCTGCATCCCTGAGCTAAGGCAGCAGCAACCTTATCTTATTTCATCCTTTCCTAGCAACTGAAGAGCTCCCTGTTTCTGCTTCCTGTCTGGCAGGGCTTCTCTTACATCACTTCCTTCTCCTTTCCCATTCCAGCCCCACAGCCCACAGGTTGATGGCTGAAATACTGTAGGGCAAAACCCAAACCACTCAGAATAGAAAAAACACATCAGACTATATTAAAATATATATATGATCCCTCACATATGATTCTGATGAAGATTTCTACATACTTCCACCTAACAAGCAGCCAAGTCGCAAAGGGCCAGCAAGTACTGACACGGCAGTTTATCCTCGCCAACAATGCTGTAGGGTAGATGTTGAGGAAAATTTGCCTTCATTGGTTGATGTGAGCTTTTGTCTATTAGCTTTTATCTGTTCCTACATGTGAGGTGATTTCTGTGCTGTGATCAGGGGTTGAGTAAATTCCCCCTTTGGTCTCCTTCTCCCGAGCAGGGGAGACATGAGATGATGTTTGTGGTTCTGTCTGTGCTGTGAGGTGATGGTTAGCTTAGGGTTAAAGAAATTCTTGATCGAGATTGAGAGAATTCCCTCTTTGTTCTGTCTGTTTCGCCCACATCAGCAGATGAAGTGAAGAAGTAGCTAAGTTATATCAGGACGACGTGACAGGCACATTGCCAGGCTTTGGAAGACCTTGGGCTGATGGTCCTGAGCAAGAACAGTGGATGTTGCTTGTCCGGATGAATTGGCCCTTTGGCCGGAGGGGCAGCATTCATATCAGTAAATGCCAGACCCTCTTGGAACTGGCCATTCCTTGAGAGGGGAGGCAGGAACATAAAACTTGACTCTGGGGTGCATCTAAAGAGATATATAAGACAGACCTAAGGTGGATTGATTGATTGATAGCTGTTTCAAGAAATTGCTATTCAGAAGGTTTGCTGTTTCAGGACTGCTTTACAGGATTGGATTGTTTCAGAGTAAGAGATCAGAACTTGCCTCAATGGACAGTAGAGACTTCTTTTGTTGGTGAATTGTCATCATTCTAGCATCTTTGGGAACTTGTATATAACTTGCAGCTTGCAGTATCAGAAGACTTCCTAACTTCCAACAACTACAACAACAACAACGCCAACAGCAGCAGCATTCTTGGAAACTAGAAAATAGCGGTGTGAGAGACGTCTGAGTTTCTCTCAGCTACATACCTGTCAAGGTTTTGATTTATGACTTTTCCAGTGCCATTCCCCAACCTGGTCTGGTGAGCTTGTGGCATCTACTGTAATAGTTACTGTACTATAGAGCTTATTACTGCTTTCGGATACTCCTTACTGATGTTATTTGTGTATGTAGCCAAGTGATTTTTGATCAATAGTAAACATATGTTGGGATCTCTTAAACTTATATGTATGTGTACTCCTTTGACATGACATTGTTATCAATGTATATAGTTTAGTGTTAACCACCTTTACTTTCTGTCATTAGCACATTCTATTAATTGCCTTTGTCTTTTACTATTACATATTACTAAGTAAGTTGATTAGATATTACTAAATAAATAATCAATCAGCCCCATCCTAGCCTGTGTCCCTCCTCCTTCTTTTCCCCTCTCGTCATTACAAACGCTCATACAAACTTCCAGGTTCTGCTGACAAAGGATGGGCAATGACCCGTATACACAGGGCCAATATACTGACCAGATAGATGTATATTATTTTGCATATGAAAATTATCCAGGCACAGTATAGCCTAATCCTAAAAATTTAGAGTAATAAATGTAAGTGAAACATTCTTTGACAAAATAAAGTCTGAATTCCAAAGCTGAATTTGAACAATAGAACAATCTCTTGTGCCTTTTTTTAACCCACTGATGTTTTTATTTTTTATCAGCAAAATGTATTGTCCTCTTGTAACTGCTTAACTAATTCAAGACTAAGAGGATGGTTATGAAGTGTTATTGGGCAACTGGCAGCAAACTGTATTAATGGAATAGTGGAAAGGTACACTTCAATATGCCTTAGCTCTTATCTCCACCATTGTCATAAGTGTTGTACATCATGATACTGTAGATGTGTGTTTGAATCCAGATCCTTTATCCTGTATTTGAATCCTATAAAGTATGCATTTCTTTCCTTGATAGTGTGTTTATGCTCATTTTTAAATGCTTTAGCATATTGAATAGCCACACTAATACTCTTGCCACCTGTGACTCACATGGGTCTCTCAGGGCCACTGGTCTCAATGCAACATTTTTCTAGCTCCTCCTGTGCCTCCTAGGCCTCTGGCTCACACCTGAAGCCTCCGCCTGCACCTCATGAGGGACGGGCCCAGACAGGACCAGATGCTGGGGCTGTCCTCACCCAGGAAGTTAAGAACTGCATCCATAAGAGCACCGACCATCGCCCAGGTCTGCACAGTGGCTGATCTCTGGACTGAATCCTTAGCCACTCAAGTACAAGGCTGGGACTTGCTTGTTCCACCAAGTTCCTTTCCCTCTGAATACGCAATAGAAATAGCTAACATTTATTGAGAACGTATTGTATACCAAATATTTTACATACATTATATCGTAAGTCTTTGAGGTCTGTACTACTAATATCCCTATTTTATAGCTGAGGAAAGTAAGGCTCAGAGAAATTAAATAACCCATTGGAAATCACACCGCCAGCAAAAGCTAAAGCTGTGATTTGAACCCATCTAACGCTAGGGCTCTTAGCTATTAAAACGGGGGCATACAAAAGTTAAATCGTTTGTTTGCAGTTATAAAGCTGATAAGTGGGCTGGGCTGGGATAAAAATCCAGGTCTCATCCAACTCCAAACCTTTGTTCTTCACCTTTCCAGAGAAGCAGAAGGCAGGCCTATGAGAGTAGCATAAATTCAGATGGCCATAACATGAATTAGCCTTTAAATAGAAATTGGATGGAGGATGTGCGGGAGCCAAGGAAACAGAGATGCTTTTCAGCTGACTGGCTGGTGGGACTTACCAATCAGAGAACAAGATCTTCAGGGATCATATTGTGGACTTGACCAATGAGAGCTACACATTGTGGGGTGGCACTGGCCAATCAGTAATTGCAAAAAGGGGATTGGACAGAGAAACTGACCAATAGAGGAGTCACAGCTCGGCCTCTTTCTCTGAGTTGGGAACTTGCTCCTAGGAGAGATAATGTGACTTCCTGATGGCGGGAGGCCACTCTGGGCTCCGACTGGCGCCAGGGTTCCAGGAAACAGGTCTGAGGCTGTTCCCGCGCCAGCAGTCACTGCCAGCGCGCCTTTGCTCATAGATTAGCCATGAGGTCAACCGTTTTAGTGACTCACCTCGTGAAAATGAGGCGGCAGTGTCAGGCCTTTCTGTTTCTCTGTAAGCATTTAAATTGATTTTTCCAGCTGGATAAATGTCCCCTTTGTTTTTATACAGAGGCTTAAGATGTGGCTGGATACCAGTTCCAAAGATATTACCAGGTAAAAGAGCCCCCACTCCCACACCCCCCACACAAGTCCAGATTCTGTGACCAGTGAAACTGGCTCGTTGAAACCGAGGCCAAGAGTGACTGCCTGAGACAGCCCCACTGAGTGGTGACCCCACCCATGGCCACACTTGTCAAGAGATCCCATGTCTCTGCTGGCCTGTAAACCCGTGTGATGCCTTCCTTTAGGTCAGAAACTTCAGGAGCTCCAGGAATGTGCTATGTGGGGAATCTCCAGGGCAGGAAAGGTGGTCCTGGCTGCTGCATACCTTGGAGTTTACTTTCTTTCCGAAATTCTTTCCTACTTTGCCCCCAAGGGTCCACCCCACCACATACCCCGAGTGCTGTTGTCAGTTAGCACAGCCTTCCAGGTTCAGGCACACCATCTTGCTTTGGGTCACCATGAAAGCAGGGCCTGTGGCAAGGATTTGATGGAGGTGGTCTACTTACAAGGTGACCCCAGGAAGCAGAAGTGTGGAGTAGGGAGCGTGAACCAGGCAAATAAGAAAAGCCAAGATGAAGGCGTGTTTTCTTGAAGTCGTGTGTGTAGGCACAGTGAGCTCGATTCTGCTGGAACCTCTGAGGAGCGTACAGAAGGCCTCCACCTGACAGATGATAGCTGGAGTCTTTCTCCACCATCTTCCTCTCTCACTGATTGAAAGTTGTTCTTGGGGAAGTTAACTCACCTGTGTTTCCAGGCAGCATTTGCTTGCTGTGAGCAAGCTCCTGTGGCGAGGGAAAAAAACCTAAATCAGAACTTGAAAAGACTCTGGTTCCAGCTTACAGTAGGACATTGAAAAGGAGTCTGAGCTTGCATAGAACTGTCCACCATGACTGTGGCTGAAATGCAGACACCACAACCTACACATACCAACTGGAATCTTCCTGAACAATTTTATGAAGTCTGATAGAGAGCAATAGGGAAATAAACTGAAAAAGAGCAAGCAATGTGAATCAGTTTACCTCACCCAAACTGAGATATGTCGTATTCCACACTTTACTCAGAAAGCGTTGGAGAAAAACGTACTGACTTCTGGATCCTATAAATTTAGGTTCCAATCCTGGCTCTGACACACAGAAAGTTAGGCATGCCCCCTGACTACTCTGTTTCAGTTTCTTCCAGTGTATAACAGGGATAAAAACACTTACCTAAAAAAAAAAAAAAAAAAAGTCGTATGCAAAGCCCTTGGGACACAGTAGCCCTTTCTTAACATATGGCTGCTCTTACTAAAGGACAGGCACGTTTTGCACACCCGTAGTCACCTCTGAGCTTCATGCTGTCTCTGAGGGAAGGTGGCTATTTCACCTTCTCTAGCCTAGGGCTGCCTGACATCCTGACACTTTGCAGGCCAATCCAGACAGCAATACGGTCTGCTGTCCTCACCCTCAGAACCTTAACGGGATCACTTCTTGTTCTAGAGATTTAGGTAAAACCATTTAGGAGGTAGGTACAAGGGGAGTAGCTCTGTGTAAGATATGTAAAATCTAGGTATTAAAAAAAAATGGAATGATGTGAGAAAGATCAAATCTTTCGAGAACTATCCTGACCCTTCCTTAACCACCGAAGACAGAAATGCAAGCTTTCCTCTATGAATTTTTCTGTTTCCTAGTCTGGGTTTCCATCCCTTTGGGTGAAGCAATAATTTTGGGTGAACAGTATAATAAGCAAACTCAGATTCCACAGGTGAGTGTCCTTACGTGTCAAATCCAATCATCTGTGTTCTTCAGTTGTGCTAAATGTGGTGCTATGTCTATGAAAGACATTTTAAAAACTTATTTATTGCCCTTATTTCGATTATTCCCATATTTTCATCCCCACTACGCCTCAAATTTCCAGCTTTCAATGACCTAAAGTTTGACTTCTTTAGTCTGGGTTAAAAGGATCATGTGCTTTAGTTCAAAAACTTCCTCCCCCTGATCTGCTTTGCCCTGGGGGTCTGGGATTGAACACCAGCCCCCATTTCAGACCCCATCACCCAGACAATAGGTCTGCAGAAGAACTTTTCCAGAAGCCAGAGAAAGAGCCTTGAGCTGGGAGTAGAGAGATCAGTGTTCGGGTGCAGGCTCTGCTGTGAACAGGCTATGTGACCTTGGGCAGGTGCTTCACTTCTCTGGGCCCCAGTTTTCTATTTTTTAAGGTGAGGGGCTTAGACAGAAGTTGCTCTGAGAATCAGTGGATGTGATCCTTGGGGGCTTAGGCAGAGGTCCCTGAATAGCTGGGATTTTCTGAGCCCCGCCATGGCGTCCCTGGCTGGGCTAGGGGCTCCCGCAGGGCAGGATCACGTTGCCCCAGATTCCAGGACTCACTGCAGCACCGACTCAGGATCGGGTGACAGATCCATCCAGCCTGGACTGGCTCAACCGCTCAACTACAGCCGCAAACATGGGGGCTGGAAAACCAGAGCTAATGCAAGCCAGCTGGAGGCCAGGACAAGATTGATGAAGGACAGGGAGAGGATTTGGCCAGGGGGTTCGGGGGGCTAGAGCATAATTAGTCCTGCCTGCTTCCCAGAGGCCCCCAAGCTGGGTAAACCTCATTAATTGGGAACCCCCAGTGGGGAATTCCTGCCCATGACCCAGAGAAGGAAGGGCTCGTTAGGAGTTAATTAGTAGTGAAAGTGCCAATCAGGGAAAGTGTTTAAACTATTAAATGGCTGAGCACCTGTTTACCTACAAACAACTGATATGTCAATTATCTGACCATCAAAGCAGGTCCCTTAAGATAGTGATTACCAACCTCAGTCATTCTCAAGGTCACCTCGGAACTTGGTTAAGCATCACTCTCAGAAGCAGTGATCCTGATTGGTCAGTCAGGGGTGAGACCCACTGCCCTAAGCTGTCCAGTAGCCCAGGAGCTCTTGACCCAATCTCAGTGGCTTGCTCTTCAGCAAGCAAGAAGTAACACCTGACAACTCCTACTGCTACTGCTCTTTCTGTCATTTATTTAGCATTTACTATGCACCCAGAATAATGCTTGGCTTTTTGGATGTGTTGTATCCTTTAATCTTTGTAACAGCCTTTTGTGGTAGATATTATCCCTTGTCTCCAGAAGATGAGGTAGTTCAAAGAATTCAGAGGGAGAAAACTTACTAGAAATAATAGTAAATGGCAGAGATTATATTTAATCCCAGACATTTTGCCTCCAGAGCCCAAATCTTTACTTTTTAATGATCCCAAAAGCCTTTCCTGTCCTTTCAATAAGGCAACACTCTGTTAAGCTGTTAAGGATAGTCATAGTGCTATTAAAGATATTGTCCATTGAGCAGATGGGAAAACCAAGTCCCCAAAAGGAGACATTAATTGATTCAAATTGTCCAGGTTTATAGCCATGCCCGGGCCATTTTCCATTAGACAAGATAATCACCTGGAATTATGGACAAGAAGGAAGGAGAGAGGCCAGTCTCCAATGTTAAATGTCAACGTACGTGCCCTGGTATTCAAGATGTAGAGTAAGTTAGGAGCACTGGCTATAACCACAGCCACACCACTAACCCCAGTGTGACCTGGGACAAGGCAATAAACTTCTGTGGGTCTCAGTTTCTCCATCTGTCAAGTGGGAATGCTACTATCTGTTTTGCCTTCCGCCTTGTGAGGAACAAATGAGTGGCAGTGAGTGAGAGAACAGAAAGTGTTGTAATGATTAAGCATTATTCCAAGTGGCATGGGGCAGGCTTGGCTTTAGGAAGCCCCTCCCACAATTGTATGGCAACTTAGAGTTTAATACGATAGCCCTTTAGGTCCCAGTCTCCAGAGCCAATCTTCCCCTCCCTGGGTTGCAGTGAAACACTTCCTAATTTTCTTCTGAAAATTGGCAAGATGGTTGACCAGATGGCCCCCTTGGCCTCTGTGTGTGATTCCTGGATTTGACCTTATTGATCAGGCAAATCTTGCAGTCCTACCTCTCAGACTAAGGGCAGATTCTTCCAGAGCCAACCTCACCTAGGGGCCCCATCCGGATACCCACCTAGTTCCCTTCCGGCCCTGGTGAAGGCATGAGCCTCCCCCGCCTCCTGCTCACTCCTCGGCCGCCAGCCCAGCAGCTGTTGCTTCAGATCAGTGTGGACCATCTAATCCCCTCTCCAGAGTCCTGGCCCCCTCCTCAGGCAGTAAATTAAGGAGGATGTAAGAACAGAGGGCACCAGCGTCAGCAGAGCGGCATCCAAAACATCCTCCCCCACCCTGTGCCTGAGTCATAGGGCCTTAAGTTGGCCCCCTTTCTCTGCCCGGGGTGAGGGAGGAGGAGGCAGAGACAACCAGGCCTGAGGAAAGAGGAAAGTGAGAACCCAGAGGAGGGAAAGGGCAAGGGGTTTATAGAGAGGCACCGGGCCAGGCTCTAGTGGTATTCTAACTCAGTCACCTTCCCTGTCACTCTGTGTGAGAACCCAAATTCCTATACCAGAGTGACAAGGACATGGAGCCCAGACATCAGTGTCTTTATCATCCCCCGACTCCCTAATCTCATCTCGTTCACATGTCACGTCCATCCCTGACTGTTGTGTCTCCATCCTTTAAAATGGACAGAATAGTCAGCTGACAAGAGTAGGGAACACCTCTCACTTCAGGACCAACCCTGTGTTGAGGGGTTGTGGTGGAAGTGGCATCTTTGGTAGCTATTCTCACTTCCGGCCCCAAGAGAGCATAATCGGTAGGACTGACCTTAAAATTCTATTACTCTCTGACTTAAAAGCACC
Source organism: Rhinolophus sinicus (assembly GCF_036562045.2). Lineage (NCBI taxonomy): Eukaryota > Metazoa > Chordata > Mammalia > Chiroptera > Rhinolophidae > Rhinolophus > Rhinolophus sinicus. The sequence goes on from NC_133756.1 coordinate 131,973,698, forward strand.
ATCTAAGATTCCCCAAGTATATAATATATGGAAGTCCACACCAACAGCTTCCTGATATGACACCAGTCTGCCAATAAACTGAAGATGGATGAAGAGGGAGAAGATGGCAGATAAAACTACTAGGGCATCTAATGACATGACCTAGAAAGAAGAACAAAGTAAGGATGCTACCCAGCTTTTCTGAGATGCCACCTGGGAGCAGGGACTGGTGACTAATGCAGTCGATTCCAATGCAGAGATCACATAGGGTGATGAACTCCATGATTTTAAGTCAGCAAAGTCAATACCACCTTTTAAACTTCATGGAGATATAGTAAGATGAGACTCACCCTTCAGAAACAGGATGGAAATGTTTTATAAGCACAAAGACAATGGGTCTGTTCACAGTGGAGGACAAGCTATCCTGTACATCAAAACCATCAATGTTTGTGTTTCAGTCTTGCTTTAAATACCGTTTATATGCTGATGACTATCAAATTTCTATCTTCAGCCAGATCTCTCAAATTAACTCCAAACTCTTATATCTGTCAGTCTGCTTAGACAGGAGGTGCTCTGAGAATCAGTGGATGTCATCACTTGGATGTCCAATTGACCTCTCAGACCTAATCTATCCAAAACTGAACTCCTGATCTCCTCCCCAAACTCGCTTTACAACCTTTCCCATCTCAGCTATGGCAACTCCATCATTCATGTTGCTCAGGCAAAAACCTTAACACTATCTCTGAATCTTTTCTTTGTCTCTCTTCTCCACTCCCACATCCAATCTGTCGTGAGACCCTCTTGGCTCTACTTTCAAATACTATATCAAAGAGCTGACCACTTCTTACTCCCTCCACCATTACCACTGTGAACCAAGCTACGATTGTCTTTCACCTGGGTGACTCCAGAAGCCTTTGTACAGCCCTCTTGCTTCTACCCGTCCCCCTGTCCCACCTCCCTACCCCATCTATTCTCAGCACAGCAGCTAAAGGAATTCTTTTAAAAATGCAAGCTAAGTCTCACAATTAACTCTTCTGCTCAAAACTTTCCAAGGCTCCCCATTTCACTCAAACCAAAAACCAAAGTCCTGGCAATGCCCGCGAGGCTCAACATGACCTTGTTCCATCAACATTTGGCCTTCATCTCCTGCTACTCTTCCTCCTCTTCTGCTCCAGGTACGCTGGCCTCCTTGCTGTTTCTCAAACCTGACAGACATGCTCCTGCCTTAGAACCTTTGTTATCATTGTTCCCTTTGCTTGGAGTATTCTTCTGCCAGACATCCATCTACCTTATTCGTTCTTCACTGCCTTCAAGTCTTTACTCAAATCTGTTTTTCAACAAGATTTGCATGATCTATGGATAATCCTATAACTGCAACTGAAGTCTCTCTCCTCCAGCATCCTGATTTCCCTTGCCCCGATCTACTTTTTTCTTTTTTTGTATGACATTCATATACTTAGAGTATATACTCGTAATTCACTTATTTGTTATCTTTATGCTGGTTGACCATCTCTCCCTGCTGAAAGGTAAGCCCCACAAGATCTATATTTTGTTCACTGCTGTAGCCCAAGTGCCTAGAACAAACTTGGCTCATTCATGAGTGAATGAATAACCAAAGTGGTAAAGGGAAGAGAAATATCCTCTAAAGCTTTCTGGTTATATTATAGATATGGAGCTTGGCATATTGAAATTGGGCCAGCCCAGAGATCTATTTAAGCAGTGATGGGATCTCCATCCATCTGAGTGTCCTGTTACAAGGAATTTGTGGCTAAAAGTCAAATATGGTGCCGACGTTGAGGTGCCTTTAACATAACCATACTTATGGCTGACCCAGTAGAAAGGGGCGAAAACTGGAATCCACTTCCTCATGATAGTCTCAAGCTCACCCAGTGTCTCCCACCCTGTTCATGCCTTCACCACTGGGTAACTGTCCTGGTTCTTGATTTAGTCCAGCCCTTTAACTTTAGATGTCTGTCCTCCCACCCATGACAGTCCAGGCTCACCTGGTACGAGTGCCATTTGTTGACTTCTTTGGCCTCAAATGGCTCATTTTGTTACCAACTTTTGCTCCATTTTCATTTTTGCCACTTGGGTGTGACAAAGCACCTGTGTTAGTTTTCTATTGCTGTGTAACAAATTACCACAAACTTAGTGTCTTAAAACAATACCTACTCAGCATCAATTGTCATTAGAAAAATTCCAATTAACACCACAATGAGATACTAATTCATACACACGAGATTGGTTTTAATTTTTTAAAAATGAGATAATAATTGTTGGTGTGGATGTGGAGAAATTAGAACACTCATACATTGCTGGTATTCCACCAGCAAATTGGTATAATCATTTTGGGAAATAGTCTGGCAGTTCCTCAAAAAGTCAAATGTAGAGTTTCCATCTGACCCAACAATTCTGCTTCTATGTATAGACCCCGGATAATTGAAAATAAGTTCACACAAAAACCTGTTCATAGCAACTTTATTCATAGTAGCCAAAAAATAGAAACAACCCAAATGTCCATCAATTGATAGATGGATAAAAATAATGTGGTATAGCCATACAATGGAATATTATTTAGACATAAAAAAGAATGAAGTGCAGATGTGTACTACAACTTGGATGAACCTTGAAAATATTATGCTAAGCAAAAGAAGCCCAGACACAAAAGGCCACATACTGTATAATCCCATTTATATGAAATATCCAGAATAGTCAAACACATACATACAAAACGTAGGTTAGTGATGGCCAGGGGCTAGAGGGAGTGGGGAATGGGGAATGACTATTCAATGAGCATAGGCTTTGTTAGGAGGGGAGGGGGTGATGAAAATGTCCTGGGATTAAATGGTGATCATGGCTGCACAACTTTGTGACTATACTAAGAAACATTGCATTGTACACTTTTAAAATACCCATTAATTAATTCACAGTTCTGTAAATCAGAAGTCGGGGTGGACTTGGCTGGGTTCTAATCTCAAGGTCTTACAAGACTGAAACCAAGGTGTCGGTAGGAGGGTAGCTTGAGACATATTCCAAGGATCCACTTTGAAACTCATTCGATTTGTTGGCAGGATGCAGTCCTTGTGATTCCAGGGCTGAGGTGCCTCTTCTCACTGGCCGTCCCTCAGCACCTGAGGCCGCCTGCATTCCTTCTCGTATGGCCCGCCCCGTCCTCAATCTAGCAAATCAAATCAGTGCATTGAGTCCTTCTTATGCTCCACATCTCTGGCTTCCTTTTCTGCCACCAACATGAGAGAATTCTCTGCTGTTAATGACGCATGGGATTAGATTAGACCCCCTCAGGTAATCACCCCTTTTTAGGTCAATCACCCCTGTGCCGGATAACATACATAATACACTCAGGAGAGTGGTATCTCATCACATTCACAGGTTCCAGGGATTAATGCATGGCATATCGGGAGCCATTCCTAGAAATTCTGCCACTACCGCACTTGATAATTATTTTGAATGGCCTTTTTGGCAATTTTACCTCCCAGAATGAGCAAGCATTCCTGAGTGCCTGTTCCATTCAGATGCTGAGTTACTACCTGTCTCCCTGGCCCTAGTCCGGTCCTGGCACATAGTGTGTGCTTGATGAATCGCATGTTTGCTGAACTGTTCCTACCCTAGAGTAGATCTCCCATCTACCGAGAAGACAGAACCATCCATATACAGGGAAGTTTCGAGAGCCAGTAGCTGTGAGAAGTAAGTAAGTATAAGTGGTGAGAGCATACAGGACGCCTCGATGTAAGGAATGGTTTCTTTGAAACTAGTCCTGACCTGTTAAGTGAAGAGACATGACAGGAACCCTGAAAGAAAGGAAGAAGTTATTTTAGAGCTTGTGAGAACCATAAAGGTTATTTGCATGAGGTAAATGCCAAGCATGTCCCCATTATTGGAAGGCAAATTTCAAAAATTGGGAGAGAAGATAGGCTTCCATGAACAGCTGTGTTATTCAAAGGTATCATTTTAAAAAAGTATATTTAATTGTAAATGATGCCCATGAAGAAGAAAAGTTTTGGGGTGCGGCAGGGGAGGTTAGTATCCAAGGAGACCGATATAGAATAATAGAATTTCTGTAGAGTGCCTTCTGATGATTGCTTTCCTTCTTTCAACAAATATCTACTGAAGGTCCATGCTCGGTGGAATAACACAGGGAGAAATCCTGTGAGGAATGCAGTATGTAGCTTCTAAATGGCTCCCAATGATCCCGGCCTGCGGGTATAATGTAATCCCTTCTCTCTGAGTGTGAATATCAGCAGAAGTAACGGGATGTCACTTCCAAGATGGGGTTATAAAAAGATGTGGCTTTGTTCTGTCAGCTCACTTGCTCCGAGAGAAGCCAGCTGCCACGTTGTGGGCTGCCCCACGGAGAGGCCCACAGGGTAAGGAACTGAGGTTTCCAGCCATCAACCAGTGAGAACCTGAAACCTGCCAATAGCCGCAGGAGTGAACTGGACATGGATCCTCCCCTCGTCACACCGTAAGATAACTGCAGCCCCAGCCAGCACCTTGATTCCAGCCTATGAGAGACTGTAAGCTAGAGTCACAGCTAACCTGCTTCTGGATTCCTGACCCACAGAACCAGTGGGATAACAAAAGCTTGTTGTTTTAAGCTGCGAAGTTTTGGGGTAACTTGTTATACACCAATGGATAACTAATATAAGAAGGTCTATAACAGACATGGTAATACTTTATAATAGTTATAATAAGGGGTATAAATAAAGGACATACCCAAATATCAGAGGCAGGATACTCACCTGAGGATGAAGGCTTGAGAGAAGGGAGTCAGGAAGGGAGAGGACTTGTGTGGAATGAGACTTGGGAAAATGCTAAAGGCAGAATACAGGGTTTCTTCAGTTTTGTTTAGGGTAAGAAGCAGAACAAGGAAAGCTTCCTGGCGGGGCAGAAGGTGGCAGAGGAGCAAAGCATTCCCCAATTTCACCCTGTAGCTGTTTTCTCCAGAGGTAGGCAACGTGCCTCTGGCTGCTTCATTCATTTCTCAGATGTTGCCAAGGACAGAATTAGTCTGGCTGAAGCAGACTGAAGAAGGAGATGCTGGAAAAGATTGTTCTAGAGCTCAGAGCTCTGCTAAGGGCATTCTTCTCTTTAAGGCCCCAAGAAATCCCACTCTGAGGGCCCAAGAGTATATGAAGTGAGATTGTTCAAGTGCTGTTGGTGGCCCTCAGGAGGACTGGGGATGGAAGAGGTCATATTGCTGGAGGGGGCAGACACTGTCCTCCTTTCCAAAAAGAAGGAGGTGCATTCTGGGACACACAGCCTAGTGATCTTGATCTGGGAAAGGGCCTAGAACAAACTCTGAAGAGATGATGTGTGATCGCCAGGCCCAGCCCAGAATTCACTAAACAACTCAGGTCTAGCCTTGTTTGCTTTCTTGGTTTTTAAACAGCAAAGAATGGGCAATCAAAGCCAGGATCCGGATCAGGCTGTGGAAATGTCATATCCTGATTTCATCTGCCAATTGACAGTCTCTCATGGGAAGTGGAATAAAAATACTATTAGGATGATTTAGAACCATTTCAACAGCTATGGCCAGAAATTAGTGATTAAAGGAACATTATCAACTAGTGTGTTCCCAGGAGCCTCACAGCCCCCACTGTATAATAATATTAACAGTTAACATGTATTATGGACTTACATTGTACTGGGAACTATTCTAAGCACTTTCAGTGGATCATTTCATTTGAGTCTCAAAACAATCCTATGAGATCGATATTTACTATAATCAGCTCCATTGAACACACAAGGAGCCTGAGGTGAGGGGAGGTTGACAAGGTCACACAGTTAGGGTATCACAGAGCCAGGACTGATGTCTGGTGGCCCAGACAATACCTTTGTCTTTACTCCATGGCCCTAGTGACCGTATTCTCCCACCTGGGGAGAAGCAACTTGGCTCAGTTTTCATGAGTGTGAACAGATTCCGATGTGCAGCATGCATGTTGCATGCCAGCCTGCAGCCCTGTGTTAGTGCACGTGTCTGTGTGTGCAGTGTGAATCTGTATATGTGATGTGTGCTATTTGTGTGCCAGTGTGCTCTGAGCCAGCAAGTTGTTGGGAAAAGCTGAAAGAAACGGAGAAGGGCACTGCAGCCCTGATCACGCAGTATCCAGGGTGCTGGGAAGCAGCAGGAAGTTGGTCAGTGGGTCAGGCAGCCAGTCACCCGAGCAGGAGGGTGACAGGTGGGCAGGGCACTCGGGGGTGACCAGCCGGCTCCCACCTGCCGGGGCTGTCCATCAACACCAATGCTAGCAGTGCCTGAGGCCAGGACCCCCAGCAGGCCAATCCCAGATGCATACTCTTCCAGGGGACATCCTAAGGTGACAGAGACACCCCCCACCACAGCCAGACTCAAGCCTTGGCCCAGACTTAAGCACCCATATTTTATCCTGTCCTTTCTACCAACCCCCACACCAGAGACTAAAAGCTGCCTTGGCCGGCTCAGACCCTGGAAGCTCAGTGATGGGATGAGAGAGGATGGGGACAAGTGGCAAGTGGGAGCCCTCCCACACTCATCTGTCTGCAGCATTCAGAGGACCAGAAGTATATGACCTTGCTAATGTTGTGGGATAGGAAAAGGCAAAAGGTCCTTAGAAGTCATCTACAACACACTTCTTTCTGTTTTAGACAAGTAAAGCAGGTTCAAAGAGACCATGGGATTTCCCCCCAAAGATGCTGGAATCCATCTGGGGTTCAGCAAGAGTCAGAGGATTAGAGCTGCCCTGGGGGAAGGTGAGTTCTGTCCAGGAATAGCACCAGCACGCGGAGGCTGTAAATGTGTGTGGTAGAAGAGGGAACCCCCACACTTTACCAATCCAGGTAGGTAAGGTCTGGCCAGCTGGGAAGGGCAGAGTGGGTGAATGAGAAGTGTGGAGAGGGAGGAGGTTTGAGCTGGAGTCATGATCCCCTAGAGGGGGCAGGCGTGGAGCTGGCAGGTGGGTGGCTCTGGGGCAGGCTGGGCACGCAGGTCCTGTGGTGCAGAGGCTGGGATTGGGGGTGCAGCCCCAGCCCACCTCAGGACCCACGTGGAGGCTGATGGGAAAATAGGGAGAGGATCTGGGGGCGGGGCACTGGGTGCTAAGGGATAGATGGAGGTGGGAGCACAGGGTCAGTGGGTGGTGGAGGGCTGGGGGAGGTGGGAGCGGGTGGAGTATGGGGAGGGGCCCCGCGGTGGGCGCGTGGCAGGGGAGGGAGGTGGGCTGGGGCAGCGGTGATGGGCGGCGCGTGGCCGGCCGCCCCCAGCTGTGGTGTCGCTCAGGCCCGGCTTAGCGGGCCAGGGCCAAGGATTAGGGGCAGTGGCCGCACCTGGTGGGGCAGCCGCAGGGCTAATGCTGTGTGACCGCGGGGCCCCGCCCGACAACTGGCTCCCTCCTGCCGAGGAGGGTTGTGGGCTCGTTAGCCCTCGCTGGCGTGTGCGCGGGTGTGTGCGGCCTCAGGCGGCGGGCGCACGTGTGCCACCGGGGCCCTGCGGCTGTCGCTGATCGCTGATCGCCACCGGCTGCGGCTGTGCTGGCCTGAGAGGATCCCTGGAGTGAGGCTGCTGAGGGGCCGCGGCCTGAAGGTGTCCCATACTGTGTCCGGGCTTCCAGGGTCAAGTGGCAGGCAATTGATTGTATGCCTCTGTGAGCCTTGTGGTGGTGTCACTCTGGGTCTGCGTCTCTGTGGGTCTGACCCGGGATGCCTCTCTGAAATGACAGTGTCTATTATTGCCCTGTGTTGACTAAGTGTTACTATCCAGGACCTTAACCTATATGTGAGACTGAGTGTTTCTGGACAAGACTATATGGGAACACCTCCATACTTTGAGTGTGTTTAGGGTGTATCAGGAAGAACTCCCACTTTCCTTGGGGACTGCTGTTCCGGTTCCCTCTGCAGATGTAGGCTTTGGGGCAAACCCCCACCCTCACCCCCACTCCGCACAAGCTGTCTCCTTCCCAGCAACGGTTTCTCAGCCATGTACTCTGCAGGGCCCCACATCTCTGGTGCTGAGTGGAGACCATAGGAGGGGAGTTCTGGTTCCCCGCATTCTGCCCTCTCTAAACTCAGCCTACCCCCTCAAGCCCATCCTCAACCCAGGCCTAGCTCAGGACCCCCAGACTTGCTTTCACAGGATCATTTTCTACCCAAATAGTCGGATCTCAAGAAAGTTTGTGTTGGAATTGGGAGTTCTTCTTACTAATGCCACAGATAGAACTTGGGGCCTTTGCATGTGCTGTTTCCTCTGCCTGGAAGGAGGATTCTACTTTTCCAGGAGCACAGGAGCCACCTCCACCGGGAAGCATTCCGTGTAGTACCAGCTCCGCACCCCACTCTCTCCTCGCTTTGGAGAACCTTGGCTCACACGTGGCTTGATCTACTCCAATGTGATCTCCATCTCCTGGAGATAGGAGCTCCCTGAGAACAGAGGCAGGTCTGGATATATGATCAGCAGCAGAGCTGCTCACTGAGCTGAAGCACTGGACAGGCAGAGCCATGGATCCTGCCCCTGCTACAAATTACTAGAAAAATCTTCAAGGGGCTTCAGTTCTAAGAGGCAGGAGTGTCTGGCCAGCCCTGCCCCCACTCACTTCTCCATGTACATATATGTCCTCTCTCCTTCCAAGGAGGCACCAAGCTGCCAGGAGCAGCCCTGCCCCCTCTCCAGCTCTCCAGCAGTGAGAAACCATGCTGAGCTGTCCTCACCCGCCCTTCTGGCCTCACCCTGGCCCTTCCCTGGCCCTGCCTGGGGATGCCAGGACCCACAGCAGGTGCCTGGACAGACTTGAGGCTGGAGAGAAGGGCTGGGCGCAACAGGCCAGCCTCTGGCCAAGAACAGGACTCATAGAGAGACAAATTCCAAAATCCTCCTCTTCCTCATTCACCCCACCATCCCCCTTAGTACTGTTAATCACAGCTACCATTTGCTGGGTTTTATTGTCTGCCTTACACAGTGTTTGATGATGTACGTGTATTATCTACTTAATCCTAAATCAATCCTGAACAGGGGGCACTGTTATCCCCATCTCTCTGATGAGGCAGTAGAGCTTTGGAGAGGTCATAGGCCTTGTCCAAGGTCACCTTGCTAGTCATAGGCAGAGCCAGGATTCACATGCAGATATTTCCATGCCCTTGTGCTGACCTCCGGTGCTACTCTCCTCAGCCTGGGTGGTGACCCCTGTTAAACATCTGTCTCCCACATTAGAGTAGGAGCTGTGGGATAGCAAGGAGTGCCCTGTCCTTTTGATTACCCCAGTGATGGTATAAAGGAATGCTGGTGGGATAATGTTCATTTGGCTGTTAGCACAGCAAGGATTCACATCCTAGATCTATCTTACTTGCTCTATGACCTTGGGATGGTAATGTTTCTGTCTCAGTTTCCTCATCCATAAAATGGGGAAGATAATCATGGCAGTGGTAGGAGGTTGAGTTAACTTGGGAAAGTTCCTGTTATACAGTAGGTAGTATGTAAGTGTTAGATATTACTCCTATTATCTATTATTGCCTCCTGTTAGACTGGAATGGGCCACGTTCTGCTATATCCCCAACACTGGCACAGGCCTGACCTATGTAGGTTTTTCTATTACCTCCTCTGTAAAATGTGGCTAAAAATATCCAACCTCCGCCTGGCACGGGACAGAGGTTGACATTGGTAATGACACTGGTGGGGCTGTAGGTAGATTGATGGGGGCCAGGGCCAAGTTGGGCTCTCCTGGACACCCCATCTTTGGCTCCAGGGCAGAGGCTACAACCAACACCATCCTCCTGCCCACATCCCATTCAGTCCCCAGTAGAGAGGGGACACAGAGCTCACTCAGACTGTGCCCTTCCACCATGTGGAGAAACCCCCACGCCAGTGGCTACTCTGGGGCCAAGATGCCTCCTCGTCACCCCTTCACGGGTCTTCCCCAAGGAACTGGCAGCTCAGAGCTTGGGGAATGGAGTCAGGTGGACAGGAAGGCATCAGGAGGTCATCCCAAGCCAGATTATTCTCTAGGAGCATAATCCCATCTCCAGTTAAGTTCTTATGTGAAACCTGATACATAAAGCAAATAAAGGTACCATTTTGTTATTAAAAATTAATTTTATTAGCTCAAATGTGTAACTCTTATTTCTTAACAAGAACACCACCATTCTCCACCAGCTATAATGAGCCTGACACATCGTGTGTACTCAATAAATACCTGTTGGCTGAATGGATAGTCAATTAGTAGGGGGAAAAAAAAAACACAAGGTTGAGAGGAGGGGTTCTGTATGATAGTTAGAGAATCCTACTAGCCTGAAATTTTAATCCAGTCCTTATGGAATCCCTGTAGCACTTCTGAATGGCCCAGAACTCCACAGAACGTTGTTTAAAAACAACTGATCTACACAAGCCCTCCTTTTGGTGAATGAGCAAGGCCAGAGAGTCAGTGGCAGAGTTGGACTAGAACAAAGGCCTCCTGACTCCCCATTCCAGGGCTCCCTCTTAGCCTCTCCGCACGATGCATTCTGGGACACTGGGGTCAGGTCTTTCCTGTTCCATTTCACCCTGCCTGGGATAGCCTGTGTGCCAGAGGTCCACCATTCTACACCAGGCATTTCTAGCCCACCAGCCTCTGCCCTGGGCCTAAGCCAGGCAGGAGCTAAGTCCTTCCCACTGACTCCAGGCTGGGCTCTCTTCCTAATGTGTGTCATCTGGGCAAGGAAGGCCCATTGCCCAAGACCCCACCTGGAACCACTGGGCCCCAAGTGGCGGGCATTCCCAATAGCCACCAGATCAGCAGAATCTGCCGTGTAGGTGAGGAGTCAGGGATTGAATACATTCAGTAGGGAATGGGCAGGGGAAGCACCCCAGATCATAGGCCCCACAGCAGTTGGGGGCATTTATGGGCCTTCCTATAAACTTCTGAGAGGGTAACTTTATCCTGCTTCTTTCGGCCAAGTATCCTCCTCCAGCAGCTGGTCACAAAGCTGGTTAATCTCCCAGAGTGCTCAGCTTAAAACCCGTGACTCACAGCACAGCCTGTGGGGGGGAGGGGACAGCCGCCTCCAAAACGTGGCGCCCAGAGTCAGCTGTTCTGGGGGCCTTCTCAGGTTTCTCCAACTCAGGCCCAAGGTTTGGGGCCTTGTCTTTCCTCCTGGAGTCCTGCTCCTCACTGACCCGGAAGTCCAAGCTATGAGAGGTCGGGGCCCTGGGAGGAAGGCCAGTTCCAGGGCCTTGGCTTTGTCCAAGACCTCAGGGTGTCCCCAGGAATGACCAGCAGGCATTGGCCTTCAACAGAAGGGAGAGATTTCAAATGTAACTCTGGGAAGGGAGAGAGGACAGCTCTGCTAATTAAGAGTCCCTCACATGTACAGACCTGGAAAAATTCCTTTCAGCCATGACGCCCTCACGATAGGTCTGCCATTTCTTGTCAGTGTGTGACACAAAGCACATGGAAAATGATTGAAGCAGGTTTCCAAAAAGGAACAGAAATGTCAAGTGGCCTCTGACTTGAGATGAGCAGCATAAGCACAAGACCTTTAAGGGAGAAAAAGTGAAGAAAAGAGTATTTGGCCTTGAACTTGGAGAGACTTGGGTTCAAGTCCCAACTCTGCCACTTGCTAGCTGAATAGCTTTTCTGAGCCTCAGTTGCCTCATCTCTAAAATGGGGATAAGAACAGTACTAACCTTGGTGAGTTAATGTGAGAATCAGATGAGATTCTGTTTTGTCTTAGAAGGTGGGAGCTATTGATATTATTGTCATTATCATCATCATCATTATTGCTCAAAAGTCAGGAGAATGCGTTTCCATTTGTCAGGGACTATCTGTGTAGTAGGAGGGAAGCTAATGGTTTGGAAGGCTTTCGGTGACTTGCCTCACTCGATAGGAATCTATTCAGATGAATATAACTCTGCAAATGAAGAGCGAGTGTCTGCCAACCAGTGGCATTGTGCTTGTTATGGCTGAAGACCAAACCCAAAAAACAGTTATAACAGATAGATGGTGGAGGGTCCCACTGGTAGCAAAGCACATATCATACATTCATCTTTGCCGCTGTGCCTCCAGAAATTCTTGGTGTCTTCTACTCTATCCAAAAAGTCCCAGAAACAGCCTGAGATTCCTGCGGTAAAGAGGAACTAACCACTTTATAAGTTCCTATTATGGGCCAGGCCTATACATATACCTGAGACTATAGGGTCACATATACCTGACCCCATCTAATCTTTGCAACAACCCTGTGGGGTAAGCATACTCTTATCCCCACGTGGTAGACTGAATTGTATGAATGGACCCTATTCTTCATTCCTCCTAGTAGCCAGGCCTTTGTCACGTGACTTTGCAGCTCTTCACATTAAGAGCCATATTTCTCCACCGCTCAATTCTGGGTTCAATCATGGGAGTTGGTGTGGCCCAAGAGAAGACATACATGATTCAGGAAGGGGTTTGAAAAAGCACTTGTGTGCTTCTGTCTGCACTTTTGTACACTGCCATCGCCAGGAAAACATGCCCAGGCTAGCTAGTCCTCTGAACAATGAGAGACCTGTAGAAAAGAGCTCAGTTGCCCCAGTCAAGGCCAGCCTGGAGTGGCCAAGAGCCAGTCAGCCACAGCATATGAGCCCAACTGAGCCCAGAACAGCTGCCCAGATGAGGCCAGGAGAACAGCCTAATCTAAATAGCCAATTTGCAGACTCATAAACTAAATAAATGCTTATTGTTTAGAGCGACTGAGTTTTGGGATGGATCATTACATAGCATTATCATGGTTATAGATAAAGGATATACCTTTTTTTAAAAAAATAAACTTTATTTTTTAGAACAGTTTTAGGTTCGTAGTAAAATTGAGCAGAATGTACAGTGATTTCCCATATACCTCCTGCCCCGTACACACACACTCTCCCACACAACCAACACCCCCCACCAGCATGGTACATTTGTCACAATCAATGAACCTACATTGATATCGTAATCACCCAAAGCCCTTAGTTTACCTTAGGGTTCACTCTTAGTGTTGTACATTCTTTCAGTTTGGACAAATGTATAATAACACGTATTCACCATTATAATATCATATAGAACAGTTTCACTGCCCTAAAAATCCTGTGCTCTCCCTATTCATCTCTCCCTCCCCCATAACCCCTGACAAACACTGATCTTACTGTCTCCATATTTTTGCCTTTTCCAGAATGTCATATAGTTGGGAATCAGACAGTATGTAGCCTTTTCAGATTGGTTTCTTTCACTTAGTAATATGCATTTAAGGTTCTTCCATGTCTTTCCATGGTTTGACAGCTCATTTCTTTTCAGCACTGAATAATCTTTCATTGTCTGGATGGACCACAATTTATCCAGTAGTTTACTGAAAGACATCTTGGTTGCTCCCAAGTGTTGGTCCACCATTTTTTAGATGAGGAAATAGAAGGTCAAAGTGGTTAAATAGTCCCAAAAAAACACAGCCGTAAGTGGCAGGCCTGAGATTCAAACTTAGGTCTTACTTCAGAAGTCATGAACTTTACGTTCTTCTGTTGGAGTGTCCCTACAAAACTAAACCCTTTTAGAGCTCTCTGCTTTGCTTATACTGGTCCCTCTCATTAGCACTAATTTCATTCTGCCTTCTGGGGATCAGGGAATATTTCCCCCTCTGCCCTCCTCCCTCAAACATTAGAGACTTGAAGGAAAAGACCAGGACACATTCAATTTTACATCTTTCAGAGCTGAGCACCAAGTAAAAACACATGGTTTGTTGAAAGAATGCACGTGTGAGCTAAGCCAATGGCGGCCATTTGTAACAAGTGATAAAATTGCCCATTCTAGTCTGGTCCCTCCTCCTGAGAGCCATTAGAAGTGAGAGGAATCAGAGAGCTGCCCTTGGGAAATATTGTTAACAGAATTATACCTGGATCCTACACATTTGCTAATAGTTGCTCCTTATCAGGCCAAGGTAAGTCTCCATCCTCACGTAGGACAAAAATGAAGGTGATAGAAGGAGGGGGCAGGCAGGGCAGACCCTTTTACTTCTTTCTCCCTTCTGTGGTCAGGGGCTATTAAATGTCAGCTTAATTATGCTAGACAGCTATGCATGTGAATTAATAAGTCCACTTTTTAGATGTGGAGACTGAGGCTCAGAGATTTAAGGGACTGGCCAAAATCACACAGTTCGTGGCAGAGTCGGGAGTCCAACTTAAGCGGTGTAACACCCAGAGCCCACAGGCTTAACCACATCACTTACACTGCTTCCCTTCACGTGGCCTTTATTTCCCATCTTCCCTAAAGGTGACCATAGAACTTCTCCTCTTCTCTCAGGGAACACCACCTATTGGCCTGGGGGAGAGTCATCAACCTCTTGGCCCTACCTGCAAAATAAAGAGAACAATCCTTACTTACTTAGCAGCAGGCAACTTAGTCCAACAGATATTTCTTGCTTCCTTTGTTTATGTGTATAATTTCCTGGGCGTATCTCAGCCACTACACTTACCACATGCCTTATATAGTTTATTTCCCAGGGCCCATGTCATTGCCAGATGCATAGTAGGTATGCATATCAATTAAGAGACAGGTTAGGTTGCTATAACAACAAAGACACCTAAAAATGCACTTTATTTCTTTCTTACATAAACTCCAGGGCTGTGGTCAAAGATTTGTACGGCAGTCTAACAATACTGGGGACTCAGGTTCTTTCTATCTTGTTCCGTAGGCTTCAATAAGCAACTTCTATCACATGATCTAAAATGGTAAATTAGTTTCCTATTGCTGCTGACGCATTATCACAACCTTGGTTGTTGAAAACAACCAATTATAAGATAATTGTATTATCTTAGAATCATGGTGGTCGGAAGTCTGAATGGGTCTTACAGGGAGGGCTAAGATCAAGGTGCTAGCAGAGCAGCAGCATTTCTTCTGGAGGTTTTGGAGGAGAACGCTTTTCTTGCCTTTTTCCAGCTTCTAGGAATGACCTGCTTTCCTTGGCTTGTGGACGCATCACTTCGACCTCTGCTTCTGTAGTCACATTTTCTTCTCTGACATTTACCTGCCTGCCCCAGCTCTTTTCCTTGAAGGACACATGTGATTACATTGGACTCACCTAGATAATCAAGGAAAATCTCCCCATCAAGGTCCTTAACTTAATCACATCTGCAAAGTCTTTTATGCCATGGAAGGTAACATATCCACAGGTTCTGGGGATTAGGATGTGGACATCTTTAGTGGCCCAATGTTCTACCACAGGTGGCTTCTCCAGCTCCTGCCATTCATCCATATTTCAACTAGTAGGGGGAGGGACAGCAGGAAAAGACAAAAGAAGCCATAATGAAAAAGTGGCATGCAAACCACTTCCACTCATACCTCACTGGCCAGAACTTACTTACATGGCCACAGGTATCTCTTCAAGGGAATCTGAAAAGGGTAGTCTTCTGCTAGGTGGCCATGTTTCAGGCTAAAAATTATATCAATGTGTAAAAAATATATATTTCAAAAACAACCCACACCATAAGTAAGGTTCAATCAGAGAATTCCAGACTATATAAAACACCACAGGATGAACAAACCAGTTTTTTTTCAATAAATAAATTGCAAAGGAAGTAAAAAGAGATAGAGGAGGAACTCTTAGACTTAAAGAGACTTAAAAGACAGATGAACCAATCACAACATGTAGGGCCTGATTTAGATCCTGATTCAAACAAACAAACAAACAAACAAAAACATTTATGAGATCATTGGAAAGTTGATTCGATTGAATAGTGAATATTTTATGATATAAGGAATTACTGTTAATTTTTTTAACACTTCCAGCCACTAATGATATTGTGCTAATGTTAAAAAAAAAAGTTCTTATCTTTTAGAAATACAAAATCAGATATATATAAGTGAAATGATACAATGTCTGAAATTTGTTTCAAAATAATACAGGAGGGGAGGAAGTGAGCAGGATGTTAACAAGTCAGGTTTGGACATGGGTTAATGGTTGTCAGAGCTGGCTACAGGGCTCATTATGCCACTGTGTCTATTTCGATGTTTGAAATTCTTCATAATAAAGAGTGAAAAAGGAGGTTGGGCTGGGAAAGAAAGAAGAGACAAGAGAAGGGCTGAATGGATAGGGAGCAAATTTGATAGGCCCAGCAATTCCCCAAGACCAGATGTTTTTTTCTCCCCATGTTCTCCCCTGCCTCTCTCTCATTCCTGGGACAAACACACTCTGAGCCTGCATCCCAAAATAGCTAAGGAAGGACAGTGAGACCTGAGACCCCTGAGCCAGATAGGTCAGAGGTCACATGTCAGGACAGAGGTGGCCACCTCTTTACTATAGAGAAACTAAATCAACACCAGCCCCTGGTGACCCTGCATTTATTTGCCTTTGTCTACCACAGGTGGGGGTGTCCCTGCTTCAAAGGCATGAAATAGGGGCAAGTTCATCCCTATCCATTTGGAGAATCCTGCGCATAAAGGGGCCTCAAGAAGCCATCAAGTCCGTTTCTCTGTCTCCAAGGTCTTGGCCTAGTATGTAGAGCCAAGAGACCCTTGCTCCCATCTCAGAGCCGCCATAGCTAAGCATATGTGAACACTGGGCAAGTTGCTTAGAACCCTGGGCCTCAAAGGCCTACACTTCAACAGGGATAAATGTTGCCACTGGTGTCAGGGCAGATAGGGACACGGCGCTGAGATGCGGACTCTGCCGGGCCCAGCCTTCTCTGGAGACGCCTTGCACAGCGCTGCCTCTGCGGGTCTCTCCCAGCCCCCGCCCCCTGGCCCTGCATGCACCAGCCTCTCTGCATCTGTCATCAACCCGCTCTGTTCCCCACCAGCCAGGCTTTGTTTAGGGGCGACTGGCAGGCTGCCCGTGCACACAGTGGAGGCAGTGACGCCCGCTGCTACAGACAATACTTCACAGGCTGCGTGGTTACCCACACTTCCAGCCACCCCGCACCCCACCCAGTTTCAAGAAGTCCAGAGCCCAGAACAGCCAGGCTAGCCCGCTCAGTGCCCCAATCCCACCCCACCCAGTGCTTGCTCATAGCTTCCATCCAAAGGCAGAGCAAACAAGGCAAGAATAATCCCCAAGCTCCTACTGTGCACTGTGAGATGGGTTCCATACAAGCACTTGCCTTGGCCTACTGAACCCTCACAGCCCTACAACATAGGTCCGGGGCTTAGTCACACTTTCAGCTGTGAAAAGTGAGACTCAGAGAGGGGAAGTGACTTACCCAAGGTAAGTAAGGGACAGAGCCAGCACTGGAGTCTTGGTGAATGTGATCCTGAAATCCAGTGGAGAAGCCTGGGAACACGGCATCAGGCACTGTGGCAGGCAAGACCAGCACCATATGCTTGAAAGGCAAGTTCAGACACAGCCCAAGAGAGTTTGTGCTGTGTCTTCAGGAGAAGCCAAAGACTATGACGTCCACGGTCTCCAGTGCCCCTTGGGGTGGGGATCTCCAAATTAACCTCCTTTCCATCCTGAGGGGCAGGCTTCTGCATCTCATGCTGAGCCCGGCCTCACTCAGGCTTCCTCTTCATGCACCCCCAGCCCTGTGCTGGACCAGGTGGACGGAGTCAAAGAATAGCCTTCTGCTCTCCATCCCAAGAAGAAAGGCCCAAGAGGGAGGCTGGGAGGCCAGGGAGGAGGGGGACCCTGGCAAGACCCCTCCTGAGTGTGAGAGGAGCCAGGAGTCCGACGATGCCGTCCTACATGTGGAGAAAGTGAGACCAGGGAGGATTCAGAGAGCATCACACAGCAGCACACAGCCAGTGTGGTGAAAACCCTGGTGTTTGAGCTCCAGTGCAGGCTCTCTCCTCTGTACGAGTTTGCTGTCCTCCCACTGCAATGCCTCTTCACACCACCCTCTACCCTTGACTTAAACTGTTGTCTAGATTGTCTTAATTGGTGGGCTTCCCCTCGGACAGAACCCGTTTACCCCCTGAGGGCCTGATGGATCGAAAATGACCAAAGGTCCCAAATGACCAAAGAAGCCCCAGATATAGTGTCAATCACAAGGGGAACATTCTCTGGGATGCTGTCATGTCTTCTGGCCTTTGTTCCTGCTGTTCTCTCAGCCTAGAACACCTTTCCCTCAGAATCCCCTCAGGCATTACTACTCATCCTTCAATACCCAAGAAGAAGAAAACCAATACGTCCTCCTCGGGGAATCTTCTCAGCGACTCACAGGGGAGTTCATTGCCCACTCTGGGTGTTTCCACAGGGTGTTTTGATGACTAATTCATGGGTCTCCCTCTCCCCACTAGATGGAGCTCCCACAGGCCAGAGACCCTGCCTGAAACATCCTTAGATCCTGCCGCATTGTCTGGCTTGGAGCCTGGAAACAGAGTGGGAGCTTACGGAATGTTTGAGGAATTGCGGGAAAGGAGACCTGTTAGGGCACATGGGCTGTAAATTACTTTCCAAAACCGGGGGTGGAGGAACAGCAATCCAGGAGTGCTTCATGGAGGTGGCAGGACAGAATGTAGGGCAGAGACAGATGACACACATCCCGGGCAGCCTAGATACCAGTCATGAGGTCCTTGCCTTCTGTCTTTCTCTGCCAGGAAACCCCTGTCCTGGGTGCCACTGGCCAGGGGTGGGCAGGTTTGGGGGAGAGCATCAGGCTTCCCCAAGACACCCAACCTCCCCCCTTGGAGGCGCATGGCTGGGGCAGCTGCTGGGGGCAACAACTGGTGTCTGTCCCTGGAGCCCAACGGCTGTGTGTGCCTTAATCCCAGCTCCTTGGAGCCCCCAGGCTGGCAGGTGGGTTGATTAGGCAGAAAGGAGACCACAGGAGAGGGGTAGCGAGTCAAGGCCCCTCCCTAGACCCCACAGCTGCCCACTGGATCTTGCCACGTGTGCCGTCCCCATCACTAGGCCTCCCATCGCCAGCTCTCCCCTTAGCCCAGAGCTACTCCTCCCTCATCCGTTACATGGAGGCCTGACCTTCTCTAGGTAGGAAGGTTCGTCTTAAAAAGTTTAAACTAGAAACTGCAAAGAAGAGATGGATGCCATACCTAATATGTCCCCCTCGTGTCTTCTTTCTGGATTGAGTGGGGAACAACCAGACACGTAGGCGGAGGCCAATGTTCACACCAGGACCTAGGTTCCAGTGTACCTGGCATCACATAGGAGCCGTGTGAGACATAGGTGTGGTGTGGACATGGGGTGGGAGGTGTGTTCTGCAGGTAAGGTGTACACACCCAGCGTGTGAGGTACATACGTGTGTGAGGACTATATGGGTCCATAGAACATACTGTGTGATGTTTGGGAGGCAGTCACGCTGTGCGGGGTGTACGCGGTAAGGAAGATACACCCTTTATGTGAGGTCGACTCATGTGGGAGGTGTGTGTGGTGTGGACGGTTTAAACATAATGTGAGGTGTATGTGATGTGTGCGGTGCACACAGAGTGTGAGGTGTACGCTGTGTGAGGCGTACACCAAGTACAAGGCAGACATTTTTTGTAAGGAGCACACTGTGTCAGAAATACATGGAGTGTGAGGCACACACGGAGAGTGAAATGTACACGATGCAAAAGGTGTATTCAGTCTGCGAGGTGAACATGAAGTGAGAGGTGTCCACAGTTTGTGAGGTCCACAGGCCTATGACCCACCACTGAAGGGGATGGAGGTATGGGGCTGAGGCCAAATGGTCCATCCCAGGAAATGTGCCTGTCAGCTCAGTCCCAGACTCAGACGCTGGAGCCTTGGCATGACCTCCTTTGGAGCGTCCTCAGCAGAGAAGACTTAGGGATATCCTCTGGCTTTTCACAAATTCTTACCTGCGAAAAGTAGGGCTGCTTGGAGAGGCCTTCTCAGGAGCCTTCTGCCTTCACAGAACCTTAGCATGCCTGCCTTAACACTTCTAGTCATGAAGCTATTGTCACCCTATTTGTGTTCTTTAGTAAACCACAGTGAGTTTGTATTTCAGACTCTGGGAATCTGGACCCACAAAGACACCCCCCCAGCCCCCTACCCCGCTCACCTCTGAGACAGAGAAAGGCTTCAATTGCATAAGGAATGAGCTTGAAGGAGAGAGACTAGATAAATGAACTCCTCGGGTCTTTCCAGAAGCCAGATATCAGGTGGTTCTTAATTTGAGCCTCAGCTTTCCCTGCCTCTGTCAAGCAGTCTGGGGTCCTGCTAACAGCCTTCGCTGGCTTCCCAGTCCCTGGGGAAGAGCCTGGAGGTAAGAGGTATACAGGAGAGTGAGGGACACATAGAGTGAAGTGTACATGGCATGTGGGGCTGTCGGGGTGAAAAGCTGTGCAGGCTGCAGGGGTTTCTCCTCCAGTAAATGCCAAGCTCACATCAGGCACCCCCTCCCTGTGTACCCAATGCACAGTACACATGCTTTTGTGTGCAAAAAGCATCCCATTCTTACCTCACCCTGTGGTCCCAAGTCAGCCATCAAAGCCATCCTCAAACCCCACCTCATGCCACCCCCGCACCCCTCACCCAGCCCAGGCAGCATCAGACATTCTGGCCACAGTTTCCTAGAAAAGCAGGAGCCATGCCTTTCTTGTCCTCCATAGAATCCCCTGCTCCTGGCGGAGGTGACTTTCAATAATGCCCGGGTCTCTCTGCCTGGAATGCTCTTCTCCCGATGGGCGTATGGCTTGCTCCCAAACTCCTTTTACCTCTTTGTTCAAATGTCACTTTATTTAATTCTGCAGCTAGTCTGGGCCGGACACCCCAATCCCGCTCACCCTGCTCTGCTTTAATGTTTTTCTGCAGCACATCTCACCTTCAGCCATACTCCATAATTTACTATCAGTATGCTTGTTGTTTACTGTCGGTGTTGCCTGTTAGAATGTCAGCTCCACAAGGGCAGGGAATTTTGTTTTGTTCCTGCTTTATTCCCAGCTCCTGACACAGAACATGGGCAGCATAAGTATTCGTTGAGTGAGTGAATGAATCACCGAGTGCCCACAGTACACGCACTGCCCCACACAGCCACTCCCTGCACACCAGGCAGGAAGGAAGTACACTTGCCATTTGTTGTCACCCATGCCCTACCCCCTCCACGTGGACCCCTTTTCTCCAACTTCTCTGCTAAGCTCCCAAGCCCCGCTTGTATGCGGGAGGCTGGGGAGTACCCCAAAGTGAGAAGTGTGGCCATCTGTGGAAATCTCTGAGCCCCTGGCCCTGAATCTGGACCAATTCTATACTCTCTGACCACCCCAGACTGGTCCCAGGGCAGGATCCATATCTAGTAGCAGGCAGTTTCAGGCTTCAGGCTTTCCTGGGGAGAAAAGTTGGCAGGGGACAGGAAGGGGTACCCAGGGTGGATCTAGGGACAAGAAGATACAGCCTGGGGACAGAGAGGAGATCTGGGGCTGGCCCTGTCCACCTGCTCACTCATGTTTTCACCCTCTGGCCCTGTGGTACCCCCCCACCCCCCCCACCCCTGCAACCCCAGCCAGATATGCAGCCTCTGCCAGCCCAGGGGGAGAGGCCACAGATCCAGCCTGGGCAGGGGCAGGGTGCTTGAAGACTGGGGCAGGTGCAGGCTGGATTGAGTTTCCAGAGGGGATATATATATATATATATATATATATATATATATATATGCCGGGAGCCCTGGGGCCGGCCGCTCCCTGAGGGTGCAACTCTGTGGGGCCCAGCCAGGAACGCTCTGCATTCCTGCCCAGAGGCTGGCTCTCCATTTATAGCCCCAGGCAAGCTGGCCAAGGGAGCTGAGGAAGGAGGACTGGAAAGGGTGGAGGGAGAAGAGTCCAGGGAGCCCTGCCTCCCCACCTGCTGCCAAAGTCGCTCCTCATTGTGAAGACTGGAGAACCAAGGACCTGGGTGAGGTGTGCATTTGGCCACATCACACAGTGCACCAGTCTGCTCAGCCTTGAGTTGGACGGAGAGGTGCTGGAGGACGCCCCCTACATAGGTCCTTTTGCCCATTGCCACTGGGCTCTCCCAGAACAAGTCCAGCACCTGTTTTCCCAAGGGACACCCTTGACTAAACTCTGCAATATAAGGGTTTAGACTCTTTCGGCTTCCAAACTGGACATCCTTTCCCTCCCTGCCCCCAACCCAGCACTAGTACTAAAAGGGGCCAGCACTCAAGGCAGACGCACTTCTCCCTGCTCTTTCAGCAACAGCAATGGGATGGTGGTGTTGGCAAACCTCTCCCCCAAAGAGGTGGTGGTACAACCAGGAAAGTGACCCTGGGCAGCCATGGGTCCCAGGCCTGGAGTGGTCTTTAACGGTCACTGAGTCCAGTGAGTGCCACATTCTTTAAGCATCAGAAGCCTCGTAGCAAACAAAATCCCATTTGGAAATCTAATATAAAAGTGGCATGCGCCACTAGCATGTGTGTTGTTTTATAACAGTGCTTCCTAATTACTGAAGATGAAACTACAAATCAAGTTTAAAACTGTCAAAGCATTTTAGATTTCTAAGACACAAGCGATAAAATATTAAATGTGTTCAGTAAGTTGGAACATACAACATTTATTTACTGTAGAGTCACCTTGATGATGGCCCTGAGGTGGTTTTTATGAACGCAAAACACAAAAAGCAAGGTTGTAATCATTTCAGTCTCAGTATCCAAATTATTTCTATGTTTTTTTTGCTTGCTCAGGTCTGAGAAGTCTAGATTTGTACGGATAAGTGGTTTGAAGAGTTCACTTGGAATCTCAGGGTACTCTTCAATTAAACAGTTTGATTCATTCATTCATCCAACAAATATTTATTGAATGCCTACTATGTGCCAGGCATTCTGCTGAGGCTTGAGAAATATTTGTTTCAATCTAAATCACCAATGTCACAATTATTTATATTCCTCATTGTGAGTGTAAGTCAAGTGAAAAAAGACAATATTACAGCAGGCCATGTATAATTGCTCAACCTAAAGGAGCATGTCCCAGCCCAATGGGCCTGAGTCTTGCCTGGAAAAAGCAAGTGTGACTGAGATGTATGTCTAATCATGTATGCGATGATCCAGTTTAGAAGGAATACAGCCATCCACATTAATGACATGTTTCAAGAAGTTCAAATATACGCATACAAATTCAAAGGGCATGAGGCCACGCATTCATTCAGTCAACATTTATCAAGTTCCTACAATGCGATAGCCACTGTGATGGTTTCTGAAAAGGCCATGGTGAATCAAACATCCCTGCCTTGATGGGGCGATATCAATCAATGAGCAAACTAATAAAGAAGATAACTAAAGAGTGGCTGTGCTAAGAAGGACCTGAGCAGGGTGATGTGATGCAGCTGTCTTAGAGAGGATGCTCAGAGACACCCCAAGGAGGTCACGTTTGAGCTGAGACATGCTGTATAAAAAGCAGCCGTTATTGGGAAGAGCCTGGAAGAGACTGCGATAATCAGTAAGCACAAGGCTCCAAGGGTTGGAAGACAGGAAGGGAGGTCATGCTAGAATGGGGTGATCAAAGGGAACAGTGGTTCCGGGTGAAATTGCAGAGATGGGCTGAAGGTAGGTCATGCAGGGTCTCATAGGCCAGGGTGAAGAGGTGAGATTTTATTCTAAATGCAATGAGAAGCTGTTAGGGAGCTTGAAGCACAAGAGGGATATAATGCCATTTATGCTTTTAAAGGATGACTCAGGCTGCTGTGTAGTGAATGTATTATACGGGGGCAAGAGTGGAAATGAGGAGAGCATCCCCTACTGGGGTCACCCAAGCCAGCAGTGTGGCAGCTTAGTCCAAGGTGGTCACACTGGGGATGGACAGACCTGAGAGATGTCTTAGAGGTCAAATGGACAGGTCTTCCACGTGACCAGATCTCCCTTCTGGAATGCCAGCCTCAGAAATCCCCCTGCCTACCTGTCATCGCCACTTGGATATTGAATACTTATTTCAAATTTTGCCCAAACTTGGACTCTTGGCAGACTTACTCTTCCCCAACGTCATTCTTTCAGAAGTCAACCCTAACTCTTCTTTGTCTCACTGCCCGCATCCAATTACGAATACATTTGGCTGGCGCCATCTTCAAAATATATCTGGAATTCAAATACTTTCACCATCTCTACTGCTGACAGCCAGATCTAAGCCACCATCACCACTCACTTGGATTATTGCAATAGTCTCCTAATTGGTCTCCCTGCTTCTGCCCTTGCTCTCCATAACCAGTATCCTCCTATGAAAATGTAAGTCTGATAGTGACATTCTTCTCTTCTCCTGAAGCCCTCGGGTGGCTTTCCATCTCAGAATACAATTCCTTTGCTTTCTGTCTGACCCCATCCCCCACCACTCTCCCACTTGCTCACCCTGCTCCAGTCATACCAGCTTCCTTGCTGTACTTTAAGTCTGCCAAACAGTCTTGCCCAGGACCTTGGCACATGCTCTTCCCTCTGTCTGGCTCCAGATATCTGCTTCTGCCCTCCTTTCATTCAGGTTTCTGCTCAAATATAATCAGCCCAGAGAAATAACTTTCATCACTTTGTTCCTTTGCCTTGTTTTCTTTTCTTTGTAGAACTTATAGCCTCCTGACATTACATACTTCCTTGCTCATTCGTTTATTGTTTGTCACCCTACCCTAAAATGAAAGCACCATGAAAGCAGGGTCTTGGTTTTGTTCACTGCTCTGTCTCCAACACCTAAACCGGTACCTGGCACATAATGGATGTTCCATAATGTGTTAAATGAATAAATCAGGGTGGTTTTATGGAATGAAGGGACTTGAGCACTTCATGAAGAAGACCTTCAGCACTACCACAGTGGCAGAGAAGTTAAGAAGGCAGGGCTCCAAGGGAGCCCTCTAGGTTTGATGGGAAGGGAGGACTTCCCAGCACCCAAGGGTCAGTTAGGACAGATCCCAGAAGTTAGTGGGAAAAGCACAAAGATCACTCTTGCTTTTATCTCTGGGCTCTAGGAAGAGAGACCCCAGTAGGGGTATCTGGTTCAAGGGAGACCTCTAGCCAGAGTGCTGAGAGGAAGGTGTGAACTGCAGAGAAGTCCTATGGGGGTGGGGAGACCTCAGGCTTGTGAGGAAGCCAGAGATCCCATGGAGTGGTTGCCTCCTCCTATCCCCAGTCTCTGCAGTGGGCCTGCTGGGAAGAAATGCAGCTGTGGCTTCTGGGAGCTGAGCCCTAAGATTACATGGGCCCCTGGCAGGGCTCTGTGCCCCAGCTAACAGCTGGGAAGCCCACAGAGAGCACACCATCCAACCGGTGCCAGCAACAGAAGCAATCCCTCTTGCTAGTATAGCCTTACATCTCAGACTGAAGGCTTCCACATCTTTGGTCTCTAGATTCTCACCACTGACCACCACAATCGCTCTAAGAGATTGCTCTTGTTGTCCTCAATGGGTAAACAGGATCGGAAGGCGAATGACTTGCATAAAATCACACATGAAACTGGGGGTCTGGACTCGAACTTAGGTCATTGGTCTGTAAACTCCACCCTCAAAGATTCCACTCTAGAGTCTGGGCTTTCCAAGCCTTTGCGCGATGAACTTTTCTGATGCAGCACCGCGAGGCAGAGGCAAGCGCCAAGTAGATGGAGTTTTCTTCCGGGCTGAAGAGGGATCTCTGAGAGCAGCACTGGACACCTGGCTGCCAAAATGCACAGTTTGACATGGGCAGGCGTCCACTTCCCTCCCTCCCTCCAGGCCGGGGCAGGAGTTGAGCTTGGAGAGATTGGCATGAAGCTTTTAGTAGTGATCCTGGACTCCTGTATAAATGAGACTGGATTTCTAAGCGTCCAGGGAAAATGAGCAGGAACTGGCCTAATGGCATGGTCACCACGTCCACTTTATCTCAGTTTTGCCTACTTGACTCTCGGGTCTATCTCTCATTGCGCGTTTCTCCGCTTCTGACTCTCCAGCTTTCTGCTCGTTAAATGTCTCAGCCTCTTGCATATATATCTCTCACTATCTCAGCTCTGAATGTGTCTCTACCCCATTGCTATGTGCCTTTCTCCAGGTCTGATTTCTACTCCTATTCTGCTTTGGGTCCCCCGCGAATCAGAGGACAGAGCGGCCCAAAGTCAGCTGGGAAGTGAGAGCCCGCGCGGCCAGCGTTTTCCGCAGAGATAGGAGGAGTCCTGTGCTGGAGAGGTTTGGGAAGAGTGTGCCCGGGAGCCAAGTGTAGCAGCATTGGGCTGCCAGCCTCTGCCTCCTTTCCTGCCTAGGGAGGAGCCGGACCACGCGCGCGCGCGCGTCTAAGGATAGGGGCCTGGCCAGTCTCTAGCCCCTGCGGCCACCCTGGGGATCCCAAACTCCTCCCCGTCCCGTTCCTATTGGCCTCGGGCGCCCCCGCCCCCAGCCGCCCGCTCCCGCCCCCAGCGCCTGGCGTGAAAATAGGGGTGGAGAAGCCCCAGGGAGCTGCCGTTACTTTCCGCAGAGTCCATCAGGCGGGACAGGACGGGGTAGGGTAGGGGACGGTCAGACCCCCAGCAATTCGCTAACGCGCTGCAGGAGACCCGAAGAAAGTTTCGGGCAACCCCTGCCTCCGGGGTTGGGCGAAGCCAGGACTGCGCTGCTCCCCGCCGGGATATGGAGCTCCTGTCGCCGCCATTCCGCGACGTAGACTTGACTGGCCCCGACGGCTCTCTTTGCAACTTTGCCACAACGGACGACTTCTACGATGACCCGTGTTTCGACTCCCCGGACCTGCGCTTCTTCGAGGACCTGGACCCGCGCCTCGTGCACGTGGGCGCCCTCCTAAAGCCAGAGGAACCATCGCACTTCCCTGCGGCCGTGCACCCGGCCCCCGGCGCGCGCGAGGACGAGCATGTGCGCGCACCTAGCGGGCACCACCAGGCGGGTCGCTGTCTACTGTGGGCCTGCAAGGCATGCAAGCGCAAGACCACTAACGCTGACCGCCGCAAGGCCGCCACCATGCGCGAGCGGCGCCGCCTGAGCAAAGTCAACGAAGCCTTCGAGACGCTCAAGCGCTGCACGTCTAGCAATCCTAACCAGCGTCTGCCCAAGGTGGAGATCCTGCGCAACGCAATCCGTTATATCGAAGGCCTGCAGGAGCTGCTGCGCGACCAGGACGCCGCGCCCCCTGGCGCCGCTGCGGCCTTCTACGCGCCCGGCCCGTTGCCCCCCGGCCGCGGCGGTGAGCACTACAGCGGCGACTCGGACGCGTCCAGCCCGCGCTCCAACTGCTCCGACGGCATGGTAAGGCTGGAACCCCGGGCTAGAAGAGAAGTGGGGGCAGCTCTCGGGAGTATCTGGGAAGCCTTTCCGAGGGCGGGGAGCTAACTGACCCTCCAGGGAGAGGTTTGGACAGGAGTGGACCCCTTGTCCCAGGCAGCTGCCACTGGGGTGGCCTAGTGTTTTGGGAACGCATCGTACAGATGCAATCCACTCGATTGGGGAGCACTGTTACAACACCTCTGCGCCGTGATCTGCTTTTTCTACACTTGTCCTTATTTTCAAAATTAAGATTTGTAGTCCTAGGTGACACTCTGCCCTCTATTTGGCCCTGCATACTGCAGACAGCTCCTGCCCACCCTTACCCCCACCCCTATCAGGGCAGGAAATTCGAGGGTGAGATTTGGGAAGTTGTGGAGGGGCGGCCAAAGAGAGTGATGTTCCAGGCTTGCGTGGTCCCATGGGCCTGAGTCAGTCGCCCTTGCCGTTTGCAGATGGACTACAGCGGCCCCCCAAGCGGTGTCCGGCGGCGGAACTGCTACGACGGCACCTACTACAGCGAGGCGCCCAGCGGTGCGTATTCGCGCCTCCTCATGTTACTCTTTGACCTGCCCTAGCTTCCCTTTATCTAGGATCCCTGCCCCCTCCCTCCCCCTCCCTCCACACACATACATCATGGGAGATGGCACAAGGAAGGAAATACCAAGCATGCAGCTCCCTCTCTTTTCGCTCCCCACTTTCTCTGGATAACCCCAGACAATGGCAGGTCCTCAGTTTCCTGTCTGCCGCAAAGGACTGGGCCCAGAAGTTGGAGACTTGTCCGCGGCTCAACACTTACGTACTAACCTACCCTTCCCCGCGCAGAACCCAGGCCCGGGAAGAACGCTGCGGTATCGAGCCTTGACTGCCTGTCCAGCATCGTGGAGCGCATCTCCACCGACAGCCCCACTGCGCCCGCGCTTCTGTTGGCGGACGCGCCGCCGGCGTTGTCTCCCGGCCCTCACGAGGCCGCTGCCCCGAGCGAGGGCGATCGCAGCGCCCCCACCCCTACCCCCGACGCCGCTCCTCAGTGCCCCGCGGGCGCCAACCCCAACCGGATCTACCAGGTGCTCTGAGGGTGTGGGCGGCCGCGTCGGAGGACGTCGCTGTCCACCTGCCCGAGGGATGGTGCCCCTAGGGTCCCTCGCACCCAAAAGATTGAGCTTAAATGCCTCCCCCAACTGAGCTTTTAAAGCGACCCTTCCCAAGGGAGGATAGGCAGGAGAACTGATGTGTCTCCTGCCTCCCGCACCCCAGGGCAAGGACACAGTCCTTTTTTTCCACGCAGCACCCTTCTCTGAGACCCGCTGCGATGGCCGTTATGTGTTCCTCAGTGGGCCACAGCTGACTCTGGAGGGGCCAGGCCCTTCCTCTTCCTCGCCACTTTCCCCCATGGGGGTGGGAACCGCGCCGACCTAAGCCCAGTCCTTTGACGCCGAGGTCGCTTATGGGGGCGTGGCCTCTCCTTTTGCCAGCCCGGAAGACATCCTCATTTTCCCACAGCCAGCGGGGTGCGCTCAGTCCCAAGTGTAACAAGTGTAACGGTAACCACTCTCACCCCTCCCCCTGTTCAGGACCACTTTTTTGTAATACTTTTGTAATCTATTCCTGTAAATAAGAGTTGCTTTGACAGAGCAGGAGCCCGTAGGGCTGTATTTATCTCTGAGGCATGGTGTGCGGTGCGACAGGCACTTTGTATGTTTATACCAGGCGGGGCGAGCCGCGGGCGCTCGCTCAGGTGTTGGAAATAAAAACGCTAATTTATACCGAGGTGGCTCTGGCTTTCCCTAGGGATGGGGGCAGGATTTTGAGGGGACGGAAAATCCAAAAGGAGTACCTCAAGTAGCCCTGTAGGCGGCAAGTGGATTGCAAGGAGGAAGCCTGAGGCCAAGAGAAAGAAGCAATGTGTCTCCCATATGTGGGGAGGTTCCTAAGACGGTGAGGAGCAGCACCACACGCAGGTCAGTGGTTCTCCTGTCAGGATGCAGATTAGAATGATCTGAATAGTTTTCAAAAAGACCCATGCCTGGTCCCCCCCCCTCAAAGATTGTGCTTTAAGGTATCTGCCCCACAAACTCAGAGCCAGGTATTGGTATTTTTCAAAAGCTCCCCATTTTTCAAAATGCAAGGTTGAGAATCACATGCCTCCATACACAGAGTGAACCCAGGTGTGGTGTCCCGAAGGCTCACTGGGAAGTAATGGCCCCAGGTGCCACTCCGAATCCTCATGGCTACAGAGGATGTGATCGGGTGCTCACAGCATCACCGTGCTTCCCCAAAAATAAGACCGGGTCTTATATTAATTCTTGCTCCAAAAGACGCATTATGTTCAGAAGATGTCATCCTGAAAAATCATGCTAGGGCTTATTTTCTGGTTAGGTCTTATTTTCGGGGGAACACGGTATGAGGAAACTAAATGAGTGTGAAGAGGCGGTAAGCTGTGTGGTACTTACAGGCTCTTAGTGATAGGCGTAACCACAAGGGGAAAGCTTTGAAGGCCAGACAGGTACAGGTGCTTCTACTTAGCCAGTAACCCAGCACTTACAGCATTTGGGCACTGCTATATCTCACAGAAACAGGAGCCCAGACCCTGCAAGAAGAGGGCCACATGCAAATCTGTTATCATCACAGGCTGCATACATGCTCTCATCAAGATATAAACACTGAGAGCAGAGGAGGGGCCGTTGATTTAGCCAGGGTGCTGCAGAAGTCTTCCTGGAAGAGGTGCCACTTGAGCTGTGTCTTGAGAAACAAGACAACACACACACGCACTCTGCCCTCCCAGAGGCCTTTGTCGTCCCCTGGAAGGATGGCCTGGCAAAATGTCTTCCCCACTCACATACCACACCACCACCACCCCCAAAACACATACACTTGCCACCAGGACCTCCCTACATCCCACCCTTACCCTTTTTTCTAGAAAACCTTGCAAGCCCACTTTCCAGGGCTCTGCTCAAGTGGGGGGCCCTGAGGAAGGCAAGATGTGATGCCAGAAGGAAGGGCCTCATTATATATCTGGGAATCTGCTCTCTGCTGTAAGGAGAGGTTTACTCTTCCCAACACAGGATCCCTGAGGAGCTGCCAGAGCTGCTCTTTACTAATGATCCTCAGCTTTTCTTCTGGCTTCTTCCACAGATGCACCTTGGGGATCCTTAGGCACTTTGGGGTTCTTTACAGTCCTTTGAGATTCCTTGGGGCTCATTCATGAATTCATTCATTCAACAGATGCCAGGTCTTATGCTGGGTGAAAACAGACACCAGTAGACGCAGTTCCTGTCTTTGGGAAGCACCCAGATATTTGGGGAGGTTGGATCTTTTAGCAGCTGGCTACATCACGATGAATTAAGTGCTATAATGGGGGTGTATGTGGCAGAGGAATATAGTAGGAACAGAAGGTATGGACAAGCAGGTAACTCCTAATAAGAATCTTGAAGGAGTTGGTCAGGAAAGAGGAGCCAAAGAAGAGTGCTCCAAGCTAAAGAAACAGCAAGTGCAAAGACCCAGAGGTGACAGAAAGCAAATTGTGCCTTCATGGAACCAAAAATTTCACAGGGAGGGGCCAGAAGGGAGATGGGGGGAAAGCAGGCACAGGGCCTCATTTGTGCTTTATCCTGAAGACAACAGGGAAACATAGAGGAATCTAAACAGGGGAAGGATACAAATAAATATGTATTTTAGAAAGGCCAGTCTGGGCTGACAGAGTGGGAGGATGGCAGACTTGTCAGGAGGCCACCAGGGTTGCTCAGAGGAAATATAACATGGCCTGAACTGGGGCAGTGACTGGGGATGGGAGAGAAAGCATAGGAATGGAGACAGTTGTGCCAGATAAAGTGTAGGTGTTGATGGTACAGTGGAGAACCTTGAAGGCACAGTCCCTACCCTCACACAGCTTAAAATCCACTAGAGAAATAGCCATCAGACAAAGAACCGAGGGAACAAATGCAATGTTATAAATGCTGAGAAGTACTCTAAGGCAAAGTACAGGGTGCAATGAGAGATGATAATGGGGTATGAGAAGGTAACCTGGTGAAGAGAGGAAGAGGCAGGGTTTCTGCACTGAGGGAACCAATCACATATACGAAGAGGGCCCCAGTAGCCTATAAGGAGACAGTGTACAATTAGGAAAAAATGTCCCTTCTTGGAGGACACTGCTCTGCACCAGGGTTCGTGGCTAGGCAAGCAGAGAGCAGGATGGCCTTCAGCCCCCACTCATCTCTCCAGCCAGGTGCACGTGTGCAGTGAACAACCTATACAACCGTTCACAGTGCCTTGTGTATGGAGGCCCCAAGGAAGTGAGGGAAAAGGAGGAGCCGAGGATGAAGCTCTGGTTTGCTTCTGAGTGGTTGGTGGTGCCATTAAAGAGATGGAGACCTCAGGAGAAGAGGAAGCAGGTATGGGGACAGATTTAGTCCAGGACACTTCCAGTTACAGGTGATAGAAACCTAATTTAAACTAGCTTAAACCCCACAATGGGGTGTGTTGGAAGCACATGGGGCAGCTCACATGTGGAAGAGCACTATACGCATCCGTGGGCCTGGAAAGCTGGGACTGGAGCCCCTCTTGCTCATCTATGCATCCCCCCTCGCCTCTACTTGGCCTCATTCTCTCCTACTCCATATTGGTTTTCTCCAGTAACTGAGGGATTACCTTATATCTCACCATTAAACTCCAATTAGAAAATGCCCAGGAAAAACTCTAATTGGACCAGCTTAGGTCATGAGGCAGGGTTTGAACCCAGGCAGAGGGGCTCCAGAAACTGCACTCTTAGCTGCCTTACTCTATGGCCTCTACAGTGGAAGTCAGGAGAGAGGAAGTGAGGAAAGTCAGGTGATCCAGCTGGATATTGGATCACCACATGGATGATGGGATTTGAGGTTTTCTCCTGGCATGTCCCTTACCTCAGTACCCGGGGGGTGGGGTATCTTGCTAAGCCCAACCCTATTTGCAGTGTCTCTGAAAAATCCCTTGCTCCTGGGGCCATTTTCACCTGGGATGGATCTGAGGAAACACTGGGCCGTGGTCCTCAGAGGGATATATGGGTACGTCTCTACACATGTGTGCTCATACAGCAGCACACATGTACCTAGAGCACGCCCCAGAGGTGAATGCACCGTGAAGTCTAAGCTTCAGGTCCTCTTCCTTGCATGAGCCCCTTCTAAGGTCCTGTGCAAAACCCTAGAAATATGTTCACATGGTCTAGTTTCTTTTTTAATTTGCCAAAGTAGATTATTTTAGCCAACCGGTTATGACCATTGTCTCTATTCTGACTTCCCCCTTGTGTTGGGTGGCTTTATGCATATGTTGGTATCCTATCCAGAGGTATACACTTTGTCTGGGTTTAGTGGAATATATCTTCAATAAATAGAAAATAAAACAGAAGCAATAATGATGAACAATGAAATCAATTAAAATGATTGTACATTGAGAAGACAATAGTTCCCTCAAAATATGTTCCGATCGTATCAAAAAGTAGTTTATTAAAAGAAAGAGATAACTTTTGAATGCATTATTGAAAAACTTCTTGTATTGTTTGATAATCCAATCAATGAAGCAGAGTGAATTATATGAACTCATTGGATAAAAGATTTAGTTCTTGCCAATCTAACCCGAAGTACTAGTGTAACAAAGACAGTATAGAATTCACAATATGCCATTATAACAAGACCTCAACATCAATAAACTTTTTAATATTCACTGTCAGTTTAAAAACATTAAAAATTAATCACTACATGAGAAAACCCAAAATACCTTGAACTGTTGAAGTCCGCAGGTGAAAGAAACTTGGTAGAGTTTTCCCCCAATTTGACACCAGTCCTGAAGTTGTCCATGACATTTCCAGTAGAGTGGTGAGCCTGAGAGAAGCTTCCCGACATAACCAAAGACACAAAACAAGTTTTGATCGACTATGTCGAAGGAAAGACTGAATTATCTCTCAATTCCCTGTATAGAAAATGATATCATAAAACAATTGTCAATTGAAGAGGCAGTTGAAGAATATTCAGCCTGATGCAGTAGAAAGGAGTGGGCAAGACTGGAAAAGTCAAGGAAAAGAGCCAGAGGGGAAGGCAGAAGTACGAAAGTATGAGATAAGGAGAAACGTAAGGACAAAAATGATGGTGATGCTAATGATGAACAAGTTGGTTCTAACTCAGTGTTTCATCATCTATAACATACTTAAATCCTCTGCACACAACTCACTACTATTAAAGGAAAAAAATTAAAACGTGAGGCTGTGTAACATTCATTTTTATACCACACATGATCATTTTCATATAGTGGGTTTTTGTTGTTGTTGTTTTGTTTTGTTTTGTTTTTGCCAGACAACATTTAACAGGTTGTAATTCATGGAGCACTCTCCCCGTATCGGGGGAGGAGTCTTGGATGATGTCAATGGCTACATAATTCCTGGGATCTAAGTGGCTGTGCTACTGACCAGCTCTGCGATCTTGGGAAGGCGGCTTAACCTATCTGGATTTGGGCTTTCTCTCAAGTGGAGAGAATGGAATGGGTTAGTGATTTTAAAAGGTATGTTCTGAAATTCTTTAGTAATTCACTGAAAACATTTCAGAGAGAGAGAAAAAGATAATGAAGTAGATCTTGTACAGACAAGGGAACTGGAACCATGACAGACAGTTTTTCCCAACATAAGCAAATTATTTATAATCTCCTGGTTTACTGATCCTTCTTTTACTTTTCTCAATTTTTTATTGAGATATAATTCACATACCATAAAATTCACCCTTTCAAAGTGTCCAATTCAGTGGTTTGTACTATATTCACAACCATGTGCAACCATCACCACTATCATTCCTGAACATCTCATTATTCTCCTAAGAAACTTGTACCTATTAGCAGCCACTCTCCACTCTGTCTCCTTCCCCCAAACCCTGGGAACCACTAATCTATTTTCGTCTCCATGGATTTGCTTATTCTGGACA
Organism: Rhinolophus sinicus; assembly: GCF_036562045.2. Taxonomy (NCBI): domain Eukaryota; kingdom Metazoa; phylum Chordata; class Mammalia; order Chiroptera; family Rhinolophidae; genus Rhinolophus; species Rhinolophus sinicus. The sequence goes on from NC_133756.1 coordinate 132,007,663, forward strand.
ATGGAAACACACACTATGTGGCTTTTGTGTCTGGCTTCTTTCACTGAATATAATGTTTTCAAGGTTTATCCATGTTGTAGCGTGTATCAGTGCTTCATGCCTTTACACAGCTGAATAATATTCCAATGCAGAGTTATATCACACTTTGTTTATCCATTCATCAGTTGATAGATATTTGGGTTGTTTCCATTTTTCAGTTTTTATGAATAATGCTGCTATGAACATTCATGTACCAGTTCTGATGTAAATATATGCTTTTAATTCTCTTGGGTATCTTCCTAAAAGTGAAATTGCTGGGTATATCATAACTCTATGTTTAAATTTTTGAGGAACTGCCAAAGTTTTCCTGAAAGCAGCTGCACCATTTTACATTCCCATCAGCAATGTCTGAGGATTCCAATTTCTCTGCATCTTCAGCACTGTTATTATTTGTCTTTTTATTCTAACCATCCTAGTGGGTGTGAAGTGGTATCTCATTGTGGTTTTGATCACCCCTCATGACTAATGATGTTGAGCATCTTTTCCTGTGCTTATTGCCATCTGTATATCTTCTTTGGAGAAATGTCTTTTTAAATCCTTTGTCCATTTTAAAGTTAGGTTATTTGTCTTTCTATTGTTGAGTTATGAGTTGTTTATGTATTCTAGATACTGGACTCTTACCAGATACATGAATTGCAACTATTTTCTTCCGTTCTATGAGTTCTCTTCACTTTCTTGATTGTGTCCTTTGAAGTACGAAAGTTTATATCGTTATTTCGGTGAAGTCTAATATACCTATATCTTTTGTTGCTTGCTTATTTATTCATTTTTTACATCATATTTAAGAAACCATTATCTAATCCAAGTGCTTCTAAGAGTTTTATAGTTATCACTCTTACGTTTATGTATTTGATCCATTTTTCATTACTTTTTGTATATGGTAGGACGAAGAGGTCCAACTTTTGTATGTGGATATCCAGTTGTCCCCCCACTATTTATGCTGAAAATATTATTCTTTCCCCATTGAATTGTCTTGGCACCCTTGTCAAAAATGAATTGGCCATAAATATATGGGATTATTTCTGGACTCAGTTCTATTCCGTTGCTCTGTATGTCCACCCTTATGCCAGTATCCCAGTCTTCAGTACTGTAGCTTTATAGTCAGTTTGGAAATCAGGGAGTGGTAAGTTCTCCAACTGTGTTCTTCTTCAAGATTATTTTGGCTATTCTGGGTCCTGTGCATGTTATGAGTATATCTTTAAGTAACCCTGTCCTGGTGGTATTTTAGTAACCACAACCTTGCCTGGTACAATATAGGAGCTGTAACTTGGCATGGAAATCTAAAGCAGGTTCTTGTTGGTGCACAGAAAAAATAGTTATATGGGGGTATGATGATTTTATCATTTTCAGTCTTCTTTGATGCAGCTTTTATGTAATAAATGTTGTTTTGTTCACTGAATATCATTCTGTAATTGCAAAAAAAAGTTGCAACTGTTTTTGTTAGCATTACGAATGCTTCCAAGTAAATATAACTTATTTAGAAGCAGTATGTAGGTGTGTCAGGCAGTTAATAAAAATATTAAGCTACTTTTCCTGGATTTTTCATGTTCATGGTATTTGTCAGCTTTTTGAAATTTATATCTGGTTCTGATTTCTAAGTCTAAAGAAATATTCAATTTTGTACCCGCCTTTCTATTCCTTTTTTTTTTTTTTAAAGAGTGATTCCCCAAATGTCTAAACTTCAGGACTCACAAAACCTGTACCTACCCTTGCACACTGCTGATGGTGCTTACCTGCAGACGGATTCTCACACAGGTTCCTGCCAGGAGTACACACAGGAGACACCCCAAGACTCCTACCAAAGGAATCACAGAGGGAGGAAGACCCTAGAGATAGCCTCACATCTCCAGCTGCTTCTAAGAGAACTCAAGAGCTCCTGCCCAGTCCTTCTGGGGACACCGTCATAGAAATGCCCCGGCCCACCTACACATATGCATCCGACATCCTCATGCACCCTTTACCCCAGCCATCATCATTTCCCACCTCCCCACCTCATTCCCAACAGCCAGCAGCGAGAACCGCTGAGGCCCCACCTTCCCCAAAGCCAAGCCTAGGGAGGTCTGATGCTCTGTCCCTTGGACCACACTGACGCTTTGGGGTGTGGACATTGCTGAGGAATGGCAGGAATCCACTGGGGGTAATGGCTGGTCACAAAAGGTTTGGGGGGGTGGGCAGTCCGAGGGAATGGGAAAAGGGGAGGGAAGGAAGTTCGATGAGAGACATTATCTCATGTAATCCTCACAAAATATTATTGCGTTTTTGCAGCAGAGGGAACAGAAGCCTAGACAGGGAAAGTGAGTCGTTTACACAGGTAGTAAGCAACAAAATGAGATTTGTAAACAAATCTGTCTAGATCAGTAGTTCTCTCAACCAGAGGACATTTTACCCCCCAGGGGACACTTGCCAGTGTCTTTTTGATTGTCATGACTGGGGAAGGGGTTCTACTGACATCTAGTGGGTAGAGGCCAGGTATGCTGCTAAACACCCTCCAATGCACAGGACAGCCCTGGCTACAAAGGATTATCTGGTCCAAAATTTCAATAATGCAGAGATTGAGAAATGCTGGTTTAATACTTCCCTAGAATATTCTTTATCTTGGCCCCTTTCCTGACTTCCTTTGGCCTAAGATATATGGGATTCAGTCACTCAGGGGTTGCAGGAAGGAACAGCTGGCTATCCACCCGTTCCCAGGTTAGGTACCAGGATCAATGCTCAAGCTACAGACCCAGCAGACATGGTCACCAATTTCCCACTAAGATACCTTTAGGTTCACTCTCCCCCATCCACTGGAGGGAGGAGTTCCCGTCTGGGAGTAGATAGATGCCTGTGGGTTTCACTGCTTACTATCACCCCCAAAGCCTACTCTGTCTGTGCCCAGCTTAGGTTAGCTTCCAGATGTGGCCACAAGATGGCACCCCAACCTATCAGGAATGCTAAGGCTCTGAGCAGCATCTAGGTTTTGCCAACCCAGACAAAGGCCTGGGGGGGCTGGCTGTGGGCCAGTTCCAGAGCCTAGCAGGACAGGATCTGAGGCCTGTGAGGACCAGGTGTGAGAACATAGTCCCAACTTGGCTCCAGGACTCCTGTCACCATTTTCTAGTCCGCTCCCAGCCCCGGCTTATACTCTGGTCAGTTCCACCATGGAGCTTAATGGGGCCCAGCGACCCTTCCTCTCTAGTCGGAATAAGGGAAATTCCAGAGCTGGGGTATTGAGGATATGGGGCTTATTATTATTCATATACAACAATAAAGAAACTGAGGCATAGAGAAATTGAGTAACTTGCCCAAGGTCACAGCTAGGCAGTGGTGGGGCTGGGATTTGAACCCAGCAATATGGTTCTAGAGTCTCCATTCCTAGCCACTGAACAGCACCACCTACCTTATCAGTAATTTTCTGCCACTAATCCCAAAGACCCTGGCATGGGCCTGCAAGCCTTCCTCTCTGTGAGGGAGGGGGCAAATGGCTTTGAGTAAGGCGGGAGCTGCTCAAAAATGGAAAGGAGTGAGGTTTTCGGCAGCGCTAAGGGTCTGTGGTCAGTGGTTGTGGGTGAGAAGCTAAGTATTGGTCAGCAATTCCTTCTCCTACCCCCATTTCTCTGGGGCCTTTTTTCTTTTTTTCCTGTGTTGTCCTCTTGGTTTTTCTGGGCTTTCTGCAAATGCCAGCCTTCTTACAGTGTGAAGAGGGAGTGAGAAAAGAGACTTTTGTGTCCCTGTTTAGGATAGACAAGGTTTGGGGGGGCATTCTTTGGAGCCTGGGCTGGGGTGGGGTGTCATCAAGCATGAAGGTGAGATTCCTAAAGTGGGACAGCGTGGGGCACCTCAGGGCCAGCAACCCTCTCCCACCTGAGAAGGCTGCTCTTTCTGAGCCTCCTCTGCTTGCCTCACAGGGGATGTTAAAGTATGATGGATACCCTTTCACGTTCCCCTTCCCTCCAACCCTGGCCTGCCTCTTTTTCTAGTGCACCCTTCAGGGCCAGGCCTGACTAGGGCTCCTAATCATCCAACCTTCCCCTACTAGGGGCCCTTTATCTCTCTCTGTCTCTCCCCATTCTTCTCTCCACCAGCTGGGGCACACTTCAGCTCCCCATTATGACTCACCATGGGCTCTGCACTCACTCCCTGAGAGACCCTGGGTGAGTCCCTCCCCCTGACTCAGCCTCAGTTAAAGGCTCCAGACTCCCACAGCTTCTGACACTGGGATTCTAGGATCCTGGCCCCTCTCCTGGCCTTTCTCAAATCATTCAGCCTTTAATGAGGAGCTCCTGTGCTCTGGGCACTGTGGAGAGAAGCAAACAAGAAGCATCCCTAGAGAAGCTGACAGTTGCCTTTTGAAAATGAGATGAGCTAGAGTGAAGGTTGGGGAGCCATATTCTGATCCCATGTGGTCCTGCAGGAGAGGGAAGAGATGGAGCCCTGGGCCCCTATGGATGGAAGAATCATAAAAGACTTTGGGGGGGGCAGGGGGAGACGAGGGGTAGACATCTGGCTGGAAGGAAGGGAAGGTTTGGAAAGGCCTCTTTATTGTTTCTCCCCATCTTGATTTCTCCCAGCCAGGTGTACATGTGTGTGTCTCTATCTCTCTGTGTCTCCTTTGCTCTATCTTCTGGGGTCTCCATTTCTCTGTTTTATTACCTCCTTGGATTGGGACAGAGCTTGCTGACAGCCTGTGTTCAGGGGATCTGAATTTGGGCCAGGCTGAGCTACACCAGGTCAGGTCAGGCCTCCTCATGGTTAGGGGATGGGGCTTACTGGTCAGGGTAAGAAGAAAATGCAAAAGCACTCTCACCCCTGCATTACTCTAAGATTGAAGGGGAAATAGCTCCCATTTATAGGAATAACACAGATCAGTCTCTGGAGGGAGGATGTGCTGTCCTGGCTTCCTTCTGCTCATCTCTGCCCCTGTTTCTGCCCTAATTCTGCCTTTCTGTCTCTCCCCTCGTCCTTCTTTCCCATCCTTCATCTCTTGCCCTGCCCCTGGCCTCTCTCCAACCCTCTCTAGTCCTCCAAACCTTTTCCCCACCACACACAGATTTCCCTGAGGCTGGGCTGGGATTCCCCCGGCCAAGTGAGGGAAGAGACGTCTGCAGCACAGCTTTGTCTCCAGATCCACAGCAGTGTCTGCGGGTCAGCGTCAAGGGACAGCTGTCTGCACAGTTAGCAAGTGCCGACAGGTAAATGAGAACCTCGTGTCCTCTTAATTAAATCGCCCTTTGCCCAGGCAGCCTTGTGTTCGATTGAGCTGGGCTGGGATCAATAAGCCTCTTCCCCAGCACAGCCACCCCTGGATCTGGGCCTGACCTCCCCAGCCCTGTACAGGCCCACCTGCCCACTTCCCCACCAGCCTGGGAGCCCCTCCAGGGCAGGGTATGCGCCTGGGACATAGCCTGGGACAAGTAAGGAGTGAATAAGTGTTTGCTGAATTGAGTAAACTGAGGCACTGGCAGCAAACATGGACCAGGAAGGCTTGGGGACAAAACTATAACTCCTACCCTCAGGATCCTCTGTGAAGCTGTAGGAAACACAGCAGGCAGCTGCTCCCATCCAGCCTCCAGACACGGCTTACCATAACCCAAGGGCAGCTGAAGCCCTAGGGAAGACGGGTGGCTGTCAGTGTTCAGGACCATCAGGGGCAATTTCTTCTGACCTCTAAGGGCAGAATGCCCTTTTCATAAGGGATCCCCACCTAGGGATCCAAAGCTAGTATGGGAGGGTCAGTGAGCTGGGATCGCTATGGAAGTGTGTGGCACTCATGGGAGACTAGGGTCAGCCTGGAGTTATGAAGGGCCTAGGGCTGAAGGGTTTATAGGGGTCCAGGATTACTGGGTTGTTGGCAGAGAGCTTAGAGGACAGCATGTGGGTGGATGGGGGAGGGACTGTTATTTTGGAGTCCATGCAAGAGGGTACCTTGCATGTGGGCTCCAGGTTCCGTGGAAAGGGTCGGTATTAAAATAGCGGCCAATGCTGTTCTGGGTCAAGGTGTCTCTTGTAGCGGTGGGGGTCATTTTGGTTCACTAAGGGATCAGACAGTCCATAGTTTGGAAAGAGAGGGGCGGGTGCAGACGCCCTTCTCACCTCAGTCTGACCCGGGGACACGGGCCTAGATGTCTGCCAGAGCCCTCACCCAATGAATAGCGCTCCCGGAGGGCTGAACGTCGGCGGGCCCCACCGGAACAGCAGGAGTCGCGTTGGGCGGGCGCCCCCAGTGCTGGGGTTGAGGGAGGCCCGGCTTGGCACGGGGCTGGGAGGGGGGCGCGGAATCAGGGCTTTTTAGGACCCAGCGCGGCGCCTCCCTCCGGGGGCGAGTGCGGCTGCGCGCGCCGTTTGCCCGTGTCCGGAGAGCGGCGGGCTGGACGCGGACCGCGCGAGCAAGCAAGCGAGCAAGCGAGCCGAGCAGCACTGGCAGCAGCAGCGTCGCGGCGGCGGCGACCGCTCAGCGCCTCGCCTCCCCCGCCTCGCCGACCTCACCTCACGGCACCGGGACCCGCCACCCCCGCCTCCCGGGTCGGACCGTCGTAGCCCCCTCGCCTCGGCCGGCAGCGCCAACCGCCTGCCCGAAGCGGGGCGCGGAGCGCGGGGCGCAGAGGCACCGGAGCCAGTGCCCACCGGCCCCACAGACCGAATCCAGCCGGGTGAACCCCGCACAGCCCCGCAGCAGTCCGGGAGCTGTCCCTTCAGCACCGCCGCCGGAGTCTCAGCGCTTCCCAGCGGAGTCCCTGCTCCAGTCGGAGTGCTCAGAGCGCAGCGCAGTGCTCAGAGCGATAGCCTCACCGAGCAGCGTTCCGGGTGCCCCTGCCCAGGGGGCCCGCCATCTCCTCGGAGAGGCGGGGAGAAGGAGCGAGGAGGGCGGGCGGGCGGGCAGGCGCGCCCGCTGCGGGGAGGGGAGCAGGCAGCCAAGCAAGGAAAGAGGAAGGGGGCCGGAGCCCACCCTGCGCCCGGAGCTGCAGCTCGGCCACGCAGGGAGGAAGGCAGCAGGGATCCATCTTCCCCGAGCCCAGAGCACTCTGTGGCGACCACTACACAGCTGAGCGCGAATTTCCCGGCCCCCTCTCCTCGCCTCCCCCTTCCGGGGACTGGTCTACATGTCCGGCCCTGGGAGCAGCTGACCTTCCCCACAAAAGCTTTGTGTCGATTTCTCCATTTTCCCGCTGAGATGGGGACCGGAGCCCGGCTCCCCCACCCTCTTTTCCCTCCTCCCGGGGCTCGCCGCTGAGCGCCGCCCCCCTCCCTCCCTTCCTCCTTCCCTCTCTCCCGCCCTTCTTTCCTCCTCTGCCTCCTCCGCAGCCGGACCAACTCCCTCCCACATCTGGCGCTTAGAGACCCCTAGAATCCCGCGCGCACTCCCCTGGACCAGACAGCATCCGGCAGAAAGCGCCCCGAGGGGCTTGGGTCGCTCCGGGGGTGGCCTGAGCCGCTGAACCTCTGTCCCCCGCCCCGACGGCTGAGGGGAGGGGGGAGAAGGCCGCGCGCCCCCCTCCCCGGCGCAAACTCCCCCTGGCGGCGGCTCCCATGGGTGTAGCTGGGCCGCGCCATGCCTAAGGGGGCGCCGCGATGGGCCAAGGGGACGAGAGCGAGCGCATCGTGATCAACGTGGGCGGCACGCGCCACCAGACGTACCGCTCGACGCTGCGCACACTGCCCGGCACGCGGCTCGCCTGGCTGGCGGAGCCCGACGCCCACAGCCATTTCGACTATGACCCCCGCGCGGATGAGTTCTTTTTCGACCGCCACCCTGGCGTCTTCGCACACATCCTGAACTACTACCGCACGGGTAAGCTGCACTGCCCGGCCGACGTGTGCGGGCCGCTCTACGAGGAGGAGCTGGCCTTCTGGGGCATCGACGAGACCGACGTGGAGCCCTGCTGTTGGATGACTTACCGCCAGCACCGCGACGCCGAGGAGGCGCTCGACAGCTTTGGCGGCGCACCCCTGGACAACAGCGCTGACGACGCGGACGCCGACGGCCCTGGCGACTCAGGCGACGGCGAGGACGAGCTGGAGATGACCAAGCGCCTGGCGCTCAGCGACTCCCCTGACGGCCGGCCAGGCAGCTTCTGGCGCCGCTGGCAGCCACGAATCTGGGCGCTTTTCGAGGACCCCTACTCATCCCGCTATGCGCGGGTAAGTGACAACTTACCCATCAGAAGAGAGGGGCGGGGAAGGCAGCGTTCTCCACCTCCCGCGGGCAGGGGTGGGTTCCCAAACTGGCACCTAAGGAGGTGTGTGTGCGTATTTGTACGTACGTGTACGTGTGAGAGAGAGAGAGGGTGACTCTTTTCGAGGGTGACTGGTTTTGCACGTATGTAAGGGCTGTCCATATTTCCGAATTTAATATGTATGAGCGAGTATGAATGGGTGTGTTTATGTGTATGAGTAGGTTGTATGTGCATATTTATGTAAGTGTGGCGGTGTATATTTGGGTGGGTAAAGAATGTAGTGGGGATGAGTGAGCATGTGTGTAATGTTTGAGTGTGCAGGAGTGTTTGTGCGTGCATGTTTGTGTCTTTGCAGATGTACACTGCGAAGATGTGACCGGCCCTTTAGATTCTAAGCTGGGAGCTCTTCCTCTCTCTCAGGTAAGGGCATCTGGAGCCAGCCAGGGCCCACAGACAAGGGCTTGAGGCCTGGGCTGCTGCCTGAAACAGACCACCCCTCCCCAGGGAGCAGCCTTGTAGGGCTGGGCTGTGGAGAAGGGGATGTGACCCCTCAGAGACCTGCTGCTGGGAACAGAGGCTGTCCTTCTTCCTTATCAAAAGGGCAGGGTGTTGGAGGGTGCCACTGGGCTTATGCCTCTGGGACCTATCAGGAACAGAGAGTGGGTCTAAAGGGGGAACCTACCAGGAAGTGTGAGAGGTGGGTGTGTCTTTATCAGTCACTCCCTTTTAGTGACAGCAGCTTGTTGCTGGGGAGGAAGGGCACCCTCCTGCTGACTTTGGCTCCTCAGGTGGTCTCTCTTGATCGATTTCCCCATCTATAAAATGGGAGAGGGGGTCTGGTGAATTCTAAGGGGTTTTGCTACTTAACTGAGCCCCAAAGGGAGACACTGGTAGCAGCCATCTACCCTGGAAGAGACACCCCTTCCTTGCCTTCTCTGGGCTCTGACCTCAGAGGCCTGAATGGAGCATAAGGCATGAGGGGGAGGGTGGGTGTTGGGAATTGAAAGCAGTGTCCCTCCCCCATCCATAGCCACCCTCCCATCCCCCTACCTGGCAAACTTCTGCCTCTGCCCACTCTCCTTCACTGCTCTGCATGCTTTCCCTCCTGTCCTCTAGAGCTGAGGGGGCAGGATGGGACAGGGGAGGGGGCAGGAGTGTCTGCTCAGCTGCTGAGGATCAATAGGGGAAGGGAACTTGGGGGGCACGGAGGTGTCCACAGGCAGAAAAAGACTGTGTTAGGCACAGGCTTGGTAGATTCGTTACTGAGATAAAACATTCAATGTTTTAACATGTGAGGGAGGGGGCAGCAGGTCAGAGTGTTAAACTTTATTTTCTTAATTATTTTTTTTCAGTTACAGTTGATATTCAATATTATATTATATTAGTTTCACATGTGTAGCATAGCGGTTAGACATTTATATAATTTATGCAGTGATTCTCCCAATTCGTCTAGTACTATACATAGTTGGCACTATACCTGGCACTATACATAGTTGTTGCAACATTATTGACTATATTCTCTATGCTGTACTTTACATCCCTGTGACTATTTTATAGCTACCAATTTTTATTTCAGAGTGTTATAGTTTAAATCCTAGAATAGATGTGTGGGGGGGTATAAGAGGGAGAGAGCCAAGCCCCTCATTCTGCCACTGAGGACCCTGCCCAAGGTCACCCAGGAAACTGGAGGCTAAGCAGGACTAGAACCAGGTCTCCTGGGACCTCATCCTCCCCAGAGCTGGCCACCAGCTCCCTGCTGTCCCCAGAGTGGACTGAGACCCTCAGAGACCTCCCTTTCCCTGCCCTGTCCCAATAGAGGCCACCATAGCCAGGGGATGATGTAACTGGCAGCAGTGGCTAAGCTGTGGGAAGGGGCAGGAGGGGAACTGGGGAGTTGAACCAGCACATGTTGGGTGGGGGTGGGGCGTGCTGGGCAAAGGCCTGGGTTAGAGCAGCTGCTCCCTCAGCCTGCATTTGACCTTGGACAGCATCATAGCAGCACTGGGACCCGCCTTAGCCCCAGAAGGAAGGAGTAGGCCCAACTTCCTCATTTCTCCATTGTCCTCTCAGTCTCCTGGTACCCTAGCAAGGGGCCGTCCCCCTCCCCCACTTAGCGGTGGGGCTCTGACCTATGTCCCTGAGTTTCAGGCTAGTCAGGGGTCAGGTGGGACTTGTTCCAGCCTCCTCACCTGTCCGTCTTCTCCCACTGGACACCCCTGGGCTGTGGGGTGGCCTTCACCGAGGGCAGATAAATGTGTTGGCTAGCATAATTTGGAGTCTTGTTGTTGTACAAAACCTTACCTAAAAGTCCTGATTCTCATGAGTGCCCATGGAAGAACAGTCTCGGAGGGTTTTCCCTGGGCAGTAGAGGGGGATGGAGGTAAGTTAGAAGGTGCCCCACCCTCAGCCTGTCAATGCCACCGTCTTTTCCTGGTAGCCTCCCAGAGTCCTTCCAACTCCTTGGGTGACACATGAGGACACAGAGAGGCCCACAGGGGGAGGGACCTGCCCAAGGGCACAAAAGAACTGAGGGCAGAGCATGGATTAGAACCCAGGCTTCCTGCTGCCCTCTGGCTGGCCTAGCTGCATTGCGCTGCCGCTCTGCAGCTCAGCTGCGCAGAGACCAGACGGCTGCCCGCCCTCCCTCCCCCTCCATCTTTGCTCTGCCGCTGCTGATGACACCTTTGTTTACCCCTCTCCAACAGGGTCCCCAAGCCTCCTCAAATTGGTGGATTGGGATTTACATTTTTATTCTCTATTCTAAACCAGAATCCTATGTGTGTAACATTAATTATGTGTGAAAGGAAGGCTGTATGTGTGAGAGAATCTGTGTAAGAGGGATTCTGTGTGGCTGTGAGACTCGTCATGTGTGTGAGAAAGACTGTATGAGAATAAAAATATGTGAGACTCTGTGTGTGTGTGTGTGTGTGTGTGTGTTGAGACTGACTGTGTGAGATTCTGTGAGTATCAGAGGAATTTTGTGTGAAACAGATTGTATGTGTTTTGAGAGATGAACTTTGTGTGTGAGAATGAGACTGCGTGGGAGAGAGTCCATATATAAGAAAAAGAGTCTACGTGTAAGAGAGATACTGTGTGTGTGTGTGTGTGTGTGTGTGTGTGTGTGTGTGTGTGTGTGGCTGTGTGTGTGAGAACACCAGTGTGGAAGGCTGTATGCGGGGTGAGGGGCCCTATGTGTGACACAGTCTGTGTGTATGTGAGGCTGTGTGTAAAACAGACTGTGTGAGAACTTTGTGTGTCAGTGTTGCTGTGTGTGCTTGTGTGTGAGCGAGACCCTGTGTGGCCTGGGGATGAGTGTACCTTGAGGAAGAGGAAGCTCCAGACCAGCTTCCTGCCTGCGGCCTCGATCTCCTGGAGCGCCTGAGCTGCCTCAGTGAGCAGTTTTCCTCCTCATTGTCCCATCCTCAGTAGAAATGCGGCTGTAGCCCAGGCCCGTTGTTGATGCATGGACCAGCCAGTGAGGCCACCTCACCCGGGCCTTAGCACTGGCCCTGGAAGATGGGGGGCTACTTGGCTGGGGTGGGAGATTCCATCTGAGCTCTTCAGGTGTGACAGTGCCAGCTGGAGTGCCTGGTTCCCTGGCCCCTCTCTGCTATGGTCTCCTGTGCACCCAGGCTGAGGGGATGAGGGGTGGGGAGGTGAGCTGGGACAGGATGAGCCCAGCATGTGTTCTGGGGGGAGGGGTGGTGCCCCAGACACGCACAAGCAAAGGATGATGATGACATTATGTGGTCAGGGCTGTGAAGGGGCTTCCTGAGGCTATGAGAGTAAGAACTGTCCCAGGGGAGGTACTGCTGGGGCAAGCTTTGAGGGGCAAGGAGAAGTTAGCCAGGCAGATGGCAGGGCACAGCAGTCCTAGCATGCCAAGCCGTCGAGGTGTGAAAGCAGGCAGGGTTATGCTGGGGCAGCCGGGGACAGCCCTGACTTGAAACCTGCCCTCCTCTCTTCCTTGTGGGCCCGTGAAGGTGTGAGGCCCTTGGCTTTTTTCTGTAATTTGCATGTTGTCATCAGGATCATTGTTGTGTGTCAGGTGAGGACCAATGGTGGTCCCTATGCCAGAGAGGAGTATCGTGTGTATGTGCATGTGTGTGTGTGTGTATTGACATCTGTCCCCCAGAGTCACTTGGCCTCCCAAATGACAAAGGAGGGCCAATGGAAGTCCCAGCTCCACCCACCCCACTGCCCACCTGTCCTTCGACTCCGTCTCTCTGCCTTGTCCCACCTCTACGGGACCTGATGCAGTCAGGTCCTCACCTCCCTAGGAAGGAAATTCGCTTAGTAGCTGGGATGAAAAGCCCAGCCAGAGACTTGTTTCTCCTTTGGGTCCCAGCTGACACAGGGCTCTTCTAGGCTTGGCCTGGAATGCAGAGGGGTTGGGACAGAGCTGCTTCCAGCGACGTCCTGGGCAGCTTGCCCCCTCCTGGGCAGGACCCCAGTTTGAGTCATGGTAACAGGGATGAGACTCAGGACCAGTGGTGAGGGGGCTGGGTGTGTCCCTCTTCCAGCCATCCCAAGCACTCCCTGCCACAGTGTATCCCCCATTCAGTGTTCTCTTTCCCGTGATGCTTTTACAGGTGTCCTTGTGTCTTTGAATGGGACCTCCAAGCCCGCAGCTCCCCTCCCAGTAAAGAACAGCACAAACCAAATGACTCTTAGTCAGAGTTTCTCAGCCTATTAATCTCTAAAGTGAGCTTGATGGTCAACCCCCCCCAGAGAGCTGATGGAAAGATCAACTGAGGTACTATGCGGAGTCCCACGTCCCAGGGCCTGGCATGCAGTAAGTGCTCAGTAAATGCTGACTGCTGGTGTTACTCCTGTTGGCCGTGTTATCCTATTACTTCATGACTCTCTCTAGACTCCATCCTTTGCCTCCATGTCCGCCCTCCTGGTTCCCGTCACTGTTTCCCTCAAGCCAACCTCTCCAACAGCTTCCTGAGTGCTCTCCCACTTCAGCCCCTGCACCTCCAACTGGCAACCACGGAGGTCTCTTCAACTCACCAATCAGCCAGCTCACCTTCTTGCCTGCTTAAAACCCTGTGGTGTTTCCCTGGCCCGTAACCGTAGCCCCTCAGGCCGCTTGCCTCTCCAGTCTCCTCTGGCCTGGCTCTCTCCGTCTCTCCCTGAGCTCTAGCCAGCCAGGCCTCATGTCAGCTTCTGGCATGTGCCAGCTTCCCCTGCCTCCGGGCCTTTGCGTATGCCATTCCTTCTGGAGAGCTCTTTGCTTCTGGTTTGCCCTCTTCATCCTTCACACTCTGCCTCAAACATCGGTTCCTCAGTGATGCCTTCCGGGACACCACAGGCTGGGCGGGGATTCAGAACCAGAGTCTTTCCCTTCAGAGAAGCGACCCGCTTTGTAATAAAATGTTCACTAGCAGCCCTGCTTGAGTCAGGTTTGTCTCCCCTCCAGTCTCTAAGCTTCTTACATATGCAGTATAATAGGAGCAGTTATTATGACAGATGAGGAAGCTGAGGCCCAGAGAGGAGTGCTTTTCCCAGGGTCACATGTGACACAGGGCTACTTGGGGGGCTAGTTCAGAAAGCCAGGTCTCTAAGTCCTGGCTCACTGGCCTGGGAGCCCCCATCCACCTTAAGACACCTCAGGGAGTATTTGGATCTTGTCTTCTGAGGACTGGAGTCTCTGCTCCCTAGCTCTGGGCAGGAGGTCTGACATCTGCCAAAAGCTTGGCAGGAGATTAGCTTGAGTGTCCCTCAGAGGGAGGCCTGTTGTCTCAGGGGTGGGGGAGGGGGTCTGGTAGCCCGATGCCTGGGCGAGGGCTCTCGGGCCTTCCGAGACAGCTGAATATAGTGCTATGGCTATTCTGAGCAGTCCCATGACCAGTGTATTCACTCTGGACCAAAAGGTCAAGGCCTCAAGCCGCTGCCTCCCGTCAGTCCCCAGGCCAGCCTGGCTACCCCCTGGCCTGAGCTTCCCTTCCCTGAGTGTAGGCTCAGAGGAAAAGAGGGCCTTAGCTAAGAGGCTCCAAGTTCTTATTCCGGGGGACACTTGGGTGGGAGGGACCACCTTTCCTGTACATGACAGTATTGGAGCCGATGGCTGCTCCCAGGCCACGGCCTTCCGCTGGAGGAGAAACAGGCTCGGATCAGGAAAGACACTTGCTCAAGACCATGCAGGGAATCAGCGAGACTCAAACTCACACCCCAAGTGTCTTGGCCCCGGGCCCGGCTGTTTGCCTTCCTTTTGGCTCTCAGTTTCACAAGAATACCAAATCCTACCTGCGTATGCTGTTCCCTTACTACTCCCTTATTTCCTCCCCTGAGGGAGGGAGAACAAGCAGTTACCTGCCTTCCCACCGCTGCTCCCTACTCCCTGCTCATGCTCCAGCAGGGTTAGTTGAGACTGCCACAGATCAGTCCACGCAGACTTGGCCAAAATCCTTATCCACCCAAGAAGGACTTTCCAGAGCCCCCTTCCTTTCTTGAATCACAATACTAATGGCTACTATTTACTAAAGCACTTGGCTATGTGTCAGACAGTTGTAAGGGCTTGATTTATATATTCTCATTTAATTCTCACGAAACTCCCATGGAACTGGATTCTCATTAGCATGCCAAGGTCGCAGGTGAGGCTGCTGAGTCTCAGAGAAGTCGAGTGACTTATCCAAGGTCACTTAGCTCACGAGTGGTGGAGCCACCCAGCATTCAGACCTGGGTCTGCCTGCCACCAGAGCTCTCTCCATAACCACTGCTCAGTACTGCCTCCTGTCGCTTCCAGGGATGGGGAGGTCTATGGCTTGCCATGGCCCGGGCTTGGGTTTTTTTCTGGTTCCCTCCCTCCTCCACCAAATACTCTTTTCCAACCACCTATCAGGGAATCCTGCTCAGCCAGCCCTGGCCCCTGAACCACAGCTAGTGAGGGTCTGGCCTGCAGGGGCTAAGAGAAGGCTCTGGCATCCCCCAGGAAGAAGGTTTTCAGGTGCCTCCACTGCCCCCACCACCCATGCAGGCCCTGGGGCTCCATATGGGCTGCGGCGAGATGGCAGAGGGCTTGGGAGGGTCACGTTATCCTGCATGACGTGATGCATGGTGGGAATGCTGGCTCCTCCTCAGCTCGGCATTCGAGGCCTTCTGCTCTGGAACCTGGCCATGTCTCCTGCTGCTCCCTTCTGCCAGCTCCTCACTGGCCTCCTCCTCTGCAACCCTCATTCCAACCACAGCTTTTTGCTCATCTCTTCCCCTTCATCAGTGTACTTTCTAGTTTTTGTTGAGCACGAGAACTCTTCCCGCAAGGTCCCTAATGCTTAGCCTGGCTGCTCCCACCCTCAGCTGACCTCCTTTGAGAGGGAGGGGTCTGGGTTGGGCACGGAGTCCCCAAGCTTGCATGAGTCAAGCTGGAGGTCTGTGGTTCAGTTCTGCAGCCCGTGGTTGGGGAGAGGCAGGCCCTCAGGATTACAGACTGGCCGGGCGCATGGACAGGATGAGGCCACAGACAAGCCCCCAGTGGTGGGCGTCAGGCCAGGGACACAGAAAGGTCTATAGCCAGGCAGTTAAACCAGCTAAGCTCCCTTGGGCAAGTTGCATCACCCCTTCAGGCTGCAGTTTTTCTACCCATAAAACAGAGGTCGTTCTAAATGACCACAAAGTCCCTTCCCAGCTCCGATATCCTAGGAGTCGAAGCATTCTGGGCTTCACCTTCCCAGTGGCACTGTGAGAGTGGGGCTAGTCCTTCCCTAGCTCTCCTTCCTCATTCTCAGCTCCTTTCGAGGCACATGCGAGCTCTCCCGGCAAGGGTCCCGGTACCAAGCAGGTAGGAGCCCAGGGCAGGGGTCTGAAGAGCCCCCTCCTGCATTCATTCAGGCTCCCTCAACCTGCTTTCATTCGTGTATTCAAGGCATGGGAGTCATGCCCAGCTTGGGGTCAGTTCTGGTGCTGAGCCCCTGTGAGCCGTCAGTGGTGGCAGACTCACCCACCTCTCTCGCGGGCATGGGCCGGGGGTGCCACCTCTTTAGGCCCATCGAGTGGCACCTGTTGCCCTCCTCCCCAGGCCCTTCTCTTGGCTGTGTGCCCTCTGGGAGATGCAGAAAGGTGCACTGAGAGGAGGTGCTGTGCCAGTCTGTAGGCGCTGGAGCAGGGCAGGGGACTAACTTCCATAGTGTAGGGGTGCCGTGCAGAGTGGGGCAGTGAGCTGCCGCTATGCTGGGTGGGGCAGGGGTTGGGGTGCAGGTGTTTGTGATGGCTGCTATGGGGGCTGCAGGGGTCGTTGCTGGAGGACCCCAATATATGGCCGACTCTCAGGTTACCTGGGATGCTTCAGAAAAGGTCAGGCCCCTGGGCACTGTCCGGGGAGAATTAGATTCCTAGATCTGGGAAGGGTTTGTACTCCTGGGTGATGCAAATGCTCAGAGAGGGAGGGTCTACCGTGAGGTTTGGGATATGGGGGTTCTTGCTCCTTGGTTAGAAAAGAAGAGTTTAGGCCCCCGCCTGGACCTACTGATTCAGAATCTGCATTTGAACCAGAGTCCCCGATGACTCACAGGCACATTAGATTGTGAAAAGTGCTGATGCAGGCAACAGTTACCAGTCGTGGGGAAGCATCAGGACACAGACAGATCTGGATGGGTGCGTGCAGGTTGGCAGAGCTTCATGGGTGATTCTGACCTTTCCTTGTGCCCAAGATGTTGGTGTCAGGGTAATGGGCCTGGGGGTGAGGCCCCAGCTCAGAAAATGGCAACTGCATCCAGTTGCTCAGACCAGAAACCTTGGTATCTTCCCTAACGCTTCTCTTTTTCTCACGCACCCACAAATCCTGTTGTGTCCATGTTAGAAACACCCAGAACCTCACCGTGTCGCATCACCCCCAATGCTACCTTCCTGGTTGCAGCTGCGTCTCCTGTCCCTGGATCACTGCAGACTGCCCTCCCTGCTGCTGTCCTTGCCAGGGCCACTTGGGAGGTGCTCGTCACCCTGAGCCAGCCCCTTCCTGTCTCCCTCAGAGGAGACCTGGTCCTTACAGGGTTCTCAGGAGCTCCTTCCAAGCTCCCCGTGAACTCCGCTCCCACCTCTCCCTCTGCTTTCCTGCCTCTCCCACACTCATTCTGGCCTCCTTGGTTTCCACCAACAAGATGCTCGTGCTTCTGCCTCAAGACCCCTGCTCTTGCTGTTCCTTCTCCCCGGAGCGCTTTCTCCCCACCTATCCCTCCCTCGCCTCCTTTAGGCCTGGGCTCAGACGTCATCATCTCCGACGGCACCCTGCCATTCCCTGCCCCCCTTTCATGCTGTCCTATTCTCTTCTTGGCATGCACCACCAACCAACTACATGTTACTAACCTACTTTGTTTATTATCTGCTCCCCTCACTGAAATTTAAGCTCCATGAGGGCAGGGATTTTCGTCTCTTTTAACATATGTTTAATGCTTGGGATCTAGAACAGGGCTGGCATAGTGACTGCTACATAAATATATTTATTGAAAGAATGAATAAAGAGACCAGAGTTCAAGACCTACGTCAGACATTGGCACCCACACCTTTGAGCCTATTACTGGCTGCCCCACCCCCACCGCCCCTCCTTGTCTCACGTGGAAACACAATCCCTCAACCCCTCAAGCCTGCAGACATGATGGAGAGGAGAGGCTGCGACTGGGGGAGTGCTGCGGTCAGGGGCGGGGTCCAACCCCAGTAAGGGCAGGGTCCTACCTGCCGCTGTCACCACCCAGGGCCATATCAGGCTCTTAACATCCTGACACCTCCATCTCTCCAAACTCCCCCATCAAGCAGCATCAGCCCAGACACTATCCACAACCAGAATTCAGCGGCTAAGACACTATTTTCCAAAACCAGGGTGCACTAGCTCTTAGGAAGGGGACACTGTGTGGACACTGAGTTCCTCGGTCCACTTGGTCCAGCCTAACCCCTAGTCTGACTTCCCCTGGGACTCTCGCTCCTGAGGCCAGCCGGGTTCCTTTTCTCCCTCTCCCTTCCTGTCTCCTTCCCCGTCCACCTCCCTCCCTTTTCTCTCCCATTTTCCCCTTTCCTCTATCACCTGTGTTGGTAGGAAGTTCTTGGCATTAGTTACTGTCTTTCAACACAGACTCCGTTCCTTGAGGGCCTAGGATGCTTTTTGTCCCAAACCCCCTGCTCTGAGCCTTGGTCATGGGTTCAGTAGCTGGTGGGTGGGCTTCGCAGCTGGTCCCTGCTTCCTGGCTACCTGACCTTGGCAATACAACATGTGCCCCATTCTCTCATAAGAGCATGGTCTCTTGAACCAGGAGACCTGCGCTCAAATCCCAATCTAACCACTTCCTAGCTGTGTGACCTTGGACAAGTTCCCTAACCTGTCTGTGCCTCAAGAGAGGGATATTAATAGGACCTGTCTCATAAGGAGGCCATGAGGGTTGAATGTGTTAGCACTTAGCCTAGAACCTGGAACATAACAAGTGTTTAATTATTGTGGGTTCCATTATTGTCTTTTTATCAGCGCTTGGCTGTAAAAGATCCAAACCCTTACCTGTTCCTTGTGCTTTCTTTTGGCAACTGACTCCCTTCAAATACCTCTCTAGGGGTCACCTTACCAACCTTGGCCCTAGGGGTCCCTTCTTCTAAAGTCGGCCTCCCATCAGCAAGATTTCAGGGGTGTCACCGTGGGAAGCAGGCCTGGATTCTGTCTTGGTTCTGCTACAAACCTGGTGTGTCGTGGGCTCCCTCTGAGCCTCAGTCTCCCCATTTGTTGTAATGGGCTGCTCATCTGTGCTCTGCCTACCTGCCCAGGTGTAGCGGGGAGAGAGATGGATGATGGAACTTCTGCGTGCAGGTGGAGAGGGAGGGAGGGCTGTTGCCATCAGGCTGTGGTCGGAAGCCAAGCGCGGGGACCTGAATTGCTGATAAGTGTGCCAGCGTGGTGAGGCTGGCAGGCAGGCACGCATCACAGCTCAGGATTTAAACGTCTCCTCTTTACAGGGGATGCTCAGGCATAGGGAGCAGTGGCAGCAGGAGCCAGGCAGACCCCAGCAGCTGCTGGAGCCTGGGGGTTAGGGCCTGACGCTCCTGTTGTGCCAGTATGTGATATCCACTCTTGGGCTGGGCTGCTCCATCATACCGACGCCAGGCTGGATGGAAACACGCTAATGTTAGATGGACAGCCCCAGAAAGCTGAGCTCAGGGGGCTGCAGAAGCCAGCCTCACTGGGCCCAGCTTCAGGTGGTGCTTCAGCCTGGACCATCATAACCAAGTCTGTGCAGGGTGTCAGGTGCCTCTTCCACCCTGCACAGCTCAGACCCTTCCCCTGCTGGCTTCACCCTGGCTCTGATTTTACCCCTGAGCCCCTGGCCCACTGCCTCTGATGTCCCCCACTTCTTTCCTTTCCCATCCACAGTGCAGGAAGGGACTTCTCTCCATATCCCTACCTCTGCACATAAAGACGATCTGTGTAGCTCCCCTGCCAGGGGCTGCTGTTAGCATTCATTCACTCGTTCAACAAATATTTATTGAGCACCTACTTATTAGATAGCAGGCACTGCTCTAGAAGCTGGGAATAGAGCAAAGAACAAAACAGTCAAACATCTCTGCTGTCAGGAAGCTTATGTTCTAGTCCAAGAAGAATAAAGAGAAACAAATGGCTTCATGGAATATACAGTGTGTCGGGTGGTGAGAAGTGCTGTGGATACATGATGGAGGGACGGGCCCAGGAAGTACTGGAGGCACCGCTTTAACTAGGCAGGGAAGGCTCCCTGCGCCGGTGATGTTTCCGCAAAGACTTAAAGGAGGTAAGGGAGGGAGATACGTGATATTTGGGGAACAAAGGGAAATGGGACATGCCTTGAGGAAGCGTGTGCCTGGGGTTCAGGACACAGCAGGAGCCCCAGGCTCAGAGATCCAGGGGACAGTGAAGGCCAGACAGGGCAGAGCTACCCACAGTGGTGGGTCTGTCTCTGGTAGGGTCTGCTGCGGGCTCATGGCGTGTGCCAGCCCAGTGCGTGCGTGGCTATCTCACATCTGCACTGTTGTGCCCTCCCCTCCTGGAGCCAAACTGCCTAGGTCCACACCTGGCTCTGCTGATAATTAGCTCTGCAAGCCTCTGCAAGCGTCAGCCCCCTCAGCTCTGAAGGGAGGATAACAAGAGTCTCTCCTTCACCGGGCTGCTGTGAGGCTGAGTGAGATAAGCTACAGAAGCCCTTCCGCACACTACATGGCACAGCACAGGTGTTCCTGTACTGCTGTCATTCTCACTGTTTGGTGCATGAGGCCTCTTTCTAGAATGCTCTACAGACACTGGCCTCACCCCCATGGGAGGTTCTGAGAAGATGAACCTAATGTCTACAAGGGGGTTCCTGTGACCGGGGATGCTTTGGTGGTTCCCCAGAGAGCTTCTCTGCCCCTGCAGGGGCTCAAGCAGGGAACTGTGACCTCCCGTGGGCCTTGTCACCAGGGCAGGACTGTGAACATGCTTCAGACCACAGCCTCCCTCCAGGGCCAGCATCCTTCACTAGAGATTAATGTTTTATGCTCAACCTCAAGGGCTCTCTGAGCTGCTCAGAGCAACATGGTCACCTGCTGGGCCATCTAGAGCCAACCAGAGCCCTGGGCTGAGGGCCAGAGGCTGGGCGCACATGGCTTCCGTCTGCTAAGGGCCAACCTGGGCCGTTGCTCCTCTCTGTGTTCCCAGGGCGCTCCTCACTCAGCCCCCAACCAGCCCCCACTCCTGGAGCGTAGCCCTTGTCTTTCCGAGCCTTTGTTTCCTCATCTATAGTGTGCGTAATGATGTTCCCCTGTGTCTCAGTGATGCTGGGAGAATCCACTAAGGCCTGAGGCAGAAAGATAATTTGCGAGGGAGAAAATATGGTCCATAGCAGGGCCAGGTGCAGGAGGAGATACGATCTCTAGGGCGTGGAGAGCGTGGGGTTGGGTCACAGCAGTCTGGGACCTGGCTGGGCCTGGGTTTTGCTCTGCCCCCTGCCTCAGTGTGGGCCAGTGGCGTCCGGCTGAGCCTGCTTCCTCTTGTGTGGAAGGAGGATGAGCCTCAGAGGGGCAAAGCCCTGGCACTGTGCCTTGGCACACGGGAGCTGCTTACCAGGGCTTGGATCTGGCTACTGGGGCACATTGTCACCCTGGTCCTGGGTTCATATTTCCCAGGGGAGCTGGTAGAATGAGTCCCTGGCTGAGCCACGGAGAGGGAGGCGGGCTATGGAAGCCTCATCCAGGGGCTCCACAGTCTCAGGGGCAGGAACCACTGTCACCAGTGATATATTTAGCAGCACAAAGGTCAGAAATACCAGGAGCTGGCTTCCCTTCCAGGCGGCAGGGATCGTGGCTCCTGAGGCCCGGCTGCCACCAAGCAGATATTTTTTTCCTGTCTGGCAGTCAAGGGATCTGAGTACAAGCCTCCGAGTAAGGAATCACTGTGGTTCGTACGGGCTTTCTGAGTCTTTCCATGCCCACGGCCCTTCCTACCCTGTTGTGCTACCCTTTGAATTCCTACCCATCCTGCCTTTCCAGACCACCCATCGTTGGCCTCCAGGCACGTTAACTGTGCCCCCAGCATATTCTAGATCCCCTGCCTCCTGCCTTTCCGTGTTTCCTTCCCTCTGCCAAGAATGCCCTTTCTTCCAGCTCTGCATATCTGAAATGGATCCAGCCTGGCTTTGATGGCCCCTTCTGTCTGGAGCCTTTGCTGATCCCCCTCCTGAAGAGACTGCTCTCCTAGAGAACTCTGCCTGCCCTTGACCCAGGTGATCTGTTGAGGTTCCGTGTCTCCCTGATTCAGCTGCAGCCACTTAGAGGACAGGGACCCGCTTAAACAATGACAGTGCCTGTTGCATAGCATGGAACCAATTCATCTTTGCTGAAGCCACGTACCTCACAACAGCCCTGTAACGTAGGATTCCATATTATCCCTATTTTATTGATGAAGGAAAAAATGGCCCAGAGAGGTTATTTCCACAAGACCACACAGTTAGTAAGTGGTGGAAGAAGCATCAGACACCAGGTCTTCTTGGGAAACTGAGAAGGCAACTAGAGCAGGACCAGCGTGCCTACTGCCCTGTTATTATGCTGTGGTTCTCTGGTCAAGAATGAGGTGGTCGGATGGATAGATGGATGATGGATAAGGGATAAGAGAAGGCATGAAAAGATGGGTATGTTGATGGATATGGATGAATGGATGAATGGACAGAAGGATGTATGAATGGATACCCAGCGGGGTGTGTAACTTAATGGATGGGTCAACAAATGGAGGAATGTGAGGATGGATGGACAAATTTCTAGTCTCTTGGCTCTCATTAAATGAAACATCCTAGAGGATGGGACTTGGGAGCGGAAGACTTTAGGGCAGAAGGTGGGGTGGGACACCCAGCCCATGTGTGTAGGAAGTGAGTTTGCCAGATGCAGGGGGTGAGTGGTTTGTAGAATGAGGGAGCTGGGAACTGGGGGCAGGGACAGGTCTAAGGGACTTCTCCAATCTAAAAGGTGAGAAGCTCTGATGGAAAAGAACCAGGACAGGCCGGAAAGAAGGTACAGGCAGTGTCATGGGATGGGGAGGCCTCAGGGCCCAGGGCTTTCCAGACTCCCTGAACCATTGGAGGGAAGACAGTGAGTGTGGGGCTTGGCCTCTGAACCCCAGGACGTGCAGAGCATACGTGTGGTTGCAGTCTGTATGAGGTGGAGAGGACTCTTCCTGCTCGGGTCCCCAGCTGTGGTGAGCGCCCTCGTATAGTTCTGGCAGGGCCATGCTCCAGGGGGCAGCACAGTTCTGCTGGCTGGGGAGTGGCCCCTGCTCAGGCCCCCGATGACCCTGGCTCAGCTACACCAAGATTCACCATCTTCCCACTGCTTTTTGCATCAATCCCCAGGCTCTAGAAATGAGCTCCAAGGCTTTCGTTCTAATGGCCTCACAAAGGCCAGTAAAGGGACCATGGACATGGGTGGCCAATAGTTGAGCTTGGCAGGGCCTGGAGGCTTAGATGCTGCGAGCCTAGAGCAGATTCTCCCAGCTGGAGCTAAGGATCTCCGTTTACACAAGGCACAGTGCTGTGAGCATCTGTGCTCAGACACGAAGCCCTGCTCTAGCATCCCCCAGCACCAGACTACCCCCCACACACATACGCTGGCCCCGGCAGGCTCTCTGGGAAACCAGGTCCCAAGGAGAGTGCCTGGTGCGCCATGACAGTCACGGCTGCGACTATGTATAGCTCCAGCACACACAAGCCCAAGACAACAAAGGAAAGTCTTTCCATAGAGAAGCTCCACGTGCAAGCACACAAATGTCTGCACACACATGCTCTCCACACTTGTGCATGCCAATGGCCTTGGCACTCATGGACCCTTCCTTGCACCAACACAAAGTTTCATTCATTCACTCAGGCATTCGTCCTGTAAATGTTTGTTGAGGGACTAGGAGAGTAGATGAGAGCATGTGTTCTATAGTCAGACAAAGCTGGGATTTGACTTCTAACTCCCTCACCTCCCAGGCATATGATCACGGGCAACTTAACCTCCCCGAGCCTCAGTTTCCTTCTTTGTAAAATCATGATGGTAACTGTAGTATGGACCAAAGATATGGTGTCGGGGTGATGAGAGGGGGCACGTAAGAATGCTCAGGACGTGCCCAACTCAGGATAAGTGTCCTGAGTGGTACACAGTAAATGCCTTTATCCTCACGATTGATACTATGTGCCTAGCTCTGTGCTGGAGCTTTATTTAAAGCTGTTACTTCTGGAGGTGCTTGTGAAAAGTGGTTTATGGTGTATTATAGGCACTCAGGAAATGCTTGATGATTTAATGAATGAACAGTTGAGTGAAAGCTGCATCAATGGAAGGCGAGATGTCCTTGGAGCTTTCTTCTCTCAGGAGGAATCCAGCCTCACTGTATCTTGTCCAGGCTGTGTCTCCGGTTAGATCTAGGTGTTCTTGTGGGTAACACAGGTGTCCTAGAGATTAAGAGGGAGCTCGAGGGGATCTGCCCCCCCCCCTTTTGCAGATGGGGAAACGGCAGCACAGTGGGAGCAGGAAGCTCTGGGCTGGCACTAGGCAGGCCTCCGTCTGCTAGGGAAGGGGCTAGAATTCTGTCCACCCAGGGTAGCAAACAAGCTGTAGCATTTGAACGTACTGTCACCACTCCCAACCTCTGAATAGGCCAGCAGCTAAAGTCCCTAGGCCGTCTCCTCCCATTACACCTTCTCAAAAAGAAAGTGACATTTCCTGGTGCTTTTTTAAGCCCAGGCTGTCTGGGCCAGACCCGGGCATGGGGTGGGCAGTGCTGGGAGTCACAGCCCAAGTCTCTCCTCACCTTGAGTGATCTCAAGGTGCTGGGAATAGACATGGTCTCATCTCCTCGCCATGTGTCCCAAATTCCAGTACGGATGCCCAGATTCTAGATTCCACACTCCAGGGCCTGCATACAGGTTTTGAATTCTACGTGCCCGTGCCAGTTCTGCCCCCCAGGCAGGCAGGACTCGGGTTGTTGAACTCCACAACAAGCACCTTCAGCTGGCAGCCTGCTGGGAGGGGAGGATATGTCTGCCCCTCCCTGAAAAGGCACCTTCGTGCCCTTATGCCCACTCTCCTCAGTCATTCGTGCCCATGGCTGGTGGGGGACTAGGTCTTTGTGGGCTGAGCGTGCCCATTGCTAAGAGACGAACGTGACTGTGCCTGCTGTCCGTGTACACAATGAGCCTGCTGTCAACGAGGGTACCTATTGCCTGTGTAGACATGAGTCGGCTGTCAATCTCTGCCCATTGCCAGTGTACCAAACAATTTCTGTGGAGACTGAGCTGATGAGAACATAGCTGAAAGATTCGTGACTGCATCGGGGCCAGTTTAGTCACCGATTCATGGATAGAGATGATCCTTTTACCAGCGTAGATGAGGATCTGCTGTAAGTGTGGTCAGTGCTGGTGTAAACGCAAGTCTTCAATCAGTGGTTGTGTACGTCGCCAGTGCAGGTACAGATACGGCGTCAGTGCGTCAGCGGTTGTACACACTGCTCATGCAGATGAGGGAAAGTGGGTGCCAGAGGAGGGGTTCACTTCCTAAGGAGGCAGAAGGGAGTAAACTTGTTATGCCCATTTTGTAGATAGAAGGATTGAGGCCAGTGCACACGTGTATCCACGACCTTCCCACAGATGGGAAGCTGTGCTCTTGCTTAGCTGTGCTCCTGGTTCTCTGAAGGGGGGTGAAACAGCCCCCCTTTCGCTAGGAGTGTGTGGTGTGTGGCTAGGCCAGCCCTGATCCCCAGATCCAGCCACCTCATGGACCTTCCATTCTAAGGGGGAAGAGAGACAATGAATAATGAAAATCAGTGGATTAGATAGTGTAAAGTGCCAACACTCATCCAACTGAACACCTGGAATGGGTGAATGTTATTGTGTGTATATTACGTATCTCAGGAAAGCTGGGGAAAAGCGAGGGTGTTCGAAGATGGTGCATGCAATTTGGATGGGGGGAGTAGAATTAGGAAAACCAGATTATTGGAGGTGCTGGTTGAGATTTTAGAGCGGTCAGAGTACTCATAAGATGCTGAGGGAATGAGCCACAACGATACCTGGTTCAACAGCCAGTGAGAGGGCCCCAAGCAGGCATGTGGCGTGTTTAAGGAACATGTTGGAGGAGGCCAGTGTGGCTGGAACAAGTGAAGGGGACAGTGGCAGGAGAGGAGCTTGGAGGGGTAATGGAGGACCACATCATGGGGGGACCTGCAGGGCGTCGTGAGAACCTTGGCTTTTCCTCTGAGAGAAATGGTGAGGCCATGCAGTGTTGGGAGCAGAGAAATAGTATGATCAGAGTTACATTTTAAAAGGATTATCTGACAGTTATGTTGAAAATAGTCCTAGAGCACCAGGAATATTGGAAGCCCGGAGACCAGTTACGAGGCTCTCACGATAACAGGGGAATCGATGATGGCTGGGACAGAAGTGGTGAGAGGTGGTCAGATTCTGAACTTCTTTCAGGCTGAACCAACAGTATTTCCTTACAGGTTAAATGTGAGGCGTGACGGAAATAGAGGTGTCAAGGATGACTCTAAGGTTTTTGTCAAGAATGTCCTGGAAGGATGGAGTTGCTATCTCATGGAGAAGGCTGCAGGCGGTGGCGGTGGGGGTGGTACAGTAGTCAGATGATGTGTTGAGTTGGAGAGAGAGCTCTAGACTTCCACTTAGAGATGCTAAGGACGTGGATACTGAATTCTTGAGTGCAGGAGCAGGGCTGGCTGCAGATAAACATCTGGGAGTGTGCTCTTGGTGGTATTTGAATGGGCGATGGTATCTAAGCCTTGAAACTGGGTGAATCGCTAAAGTGAATGAGTGCAGATGGAGCAGAGGACCAAGGACTGCGTTCTGAAGCACCCCGTTAGAGGCTGGGAGAAGAGGTTGGCAGAGGACATTGAATAGGAGCAGCCAGTGAGGTGGGAGGAAAATCAAGAGACCGTGGGGTCCTGGGAAGTGTGAACAAAAGGAGGGAGTGACCAGCTGTCTCAGATGCTACTGATGGTCAAGGAACATAAGGACTGGAAATTGTTCCTGTTCTTTCTGCCTAGAATGCTCTTCCGTGCACCCTGTATTTCCCTAGTTGTTTCTTACCCATCCCTTCAACCTCTGCACTTGTCACTTCCTCTAACCCCAAGACTCATTGTTAAAGGCCCATCAAATGCCTTGTGCATTCCTCCTGAAGCCCTTGTCACCGCATGTAGGTATGTATTTGCTTGTATGGTTATTTGATAAATGTCAGTACCCCCTGCCAGGTGCCTGTTTCTGCTCACTCTGTACTCAGTGCCCTACACAGGCCTGGCATAAGGAGTAAATATTTGTTGGAGGGTGAGCAGGTGGGCAGTCAATTATAGTCCCACCTTGGCTGTGTCCACTGCCCTCCCTGAGCTGTCCCTCTCTTGGGGTTATCTTTTTATTCCCTTCTCCCCAAACACACACACACACGCACGCGCATACTTTTTTGGGAGTCAGGACCCCTGACTTGATGCAAAACCACAACTGAGCACTGGAAATTTCCCAGTGGATTTCTAGTGGACACACATGGATCTTGGAGCTTGAGTTTTCTCATCTGCCAAATGGGGGCAATCAAGATGGTCCGACTGATGGCCCAGCTGTGTGTGTGTGTGTGTTTCATACAGGATTCAAAATGAGAAGTTGTCTTGTAAACTGCAAACAGCTGTACCCAATATTATAGTAATGGGAAGAATAAAATTTTCCTCCGAGGGCTACCTGGATGGATGTGAAAGAGATTTGCAAAGGGAAGCCCTGGAGCATAGTGGTTTTGGAGTAAGAGCGACCTGGTTTCAAATTCTGCCTTCACTTCCGAGCTTTGTGGGTTTTGGGGTTTTTGCACATGCCGTCATCACTCTAAACCTCAATTTTCTTATTTGCAAAATGGAGGTAATGACACCTTCCTTAAAGAAGTTTTTAAAGATAAATGAAATCATGTGGTAATGGTGGTCATTATTACTTGATAGCAAAGGACAGTGAGGATCAACAAAGCTAAATACTCCTGCCTCTGAGGGGTGTGTGATTGAAAAGGGTAAAGCATACAATACATTTAGCCATGCACAGTGAGCGTTCAACAAAATCAGGCTCTGAACCAGGCCAAGGAGGGTGATGGAAGCTGGAGGAGGCCTGGCCTGCAGGAGAGATGTCCCAAGGGTGGGTCCTGCGGCCCATCTACAGGTGTGGGTAGAGCTGTCACAGGGAAGAAGAGGAGCAGGTGTATTCTGGTGACTCCAGAGGGCACCACTGGCATCTCCAGGAGAAAGGGGCAGGGAGGTTGACTTAAACAAGAAATAAAGGCATGTCTCTAGAGCTGTCCAAAGACAGAACAAGTGGCCTCGGGAGTTCACCCTTGCTGGCAGTCACCAACAGAAACATCTGCCTCGGGGTAACCACAGAGGGGATTATTGAACTGTCCCATGAGAGGCCTATGTGTCCTGTATAGGATGCCTTCCTACTCACTTTCTGACCTGGGAGTCTTAGTCACATATTTCTTATTCCAATGTATGGTAGAAAAAGGTTTGAGGCACATGAGACACACCTACGACAGAATTCTTAGAAATAAAAAATAAAAGGGGAAAAAAACAAGAGTATAGTGAAGAGAAGAAATAGCGATACCCCAAACCCAAGTAAAGGATTAGTTCAGAATCGAACACCAAATTTAGCTGAGCTCCCTGGTAGTCAGAACAAAAGAGGAAATAGGAAGGGCTCTATAACTCATCAGACAAGTACACCAGGAGATACACACAATTCTAAGCCCTTCACTAGCAGAGCAGTTTCTTGTGTAAATTCCGGGTATTCCTCAGAGTTTAAGATGCTAATGGGAGAGGGTGTTTGTTACCTGGTCTCCACGAGAGAGTGGGTGTTAGTCCCTGATGGGACCTTCTGGGGCCCTGACACCCAGCCTTTCTGGCCTGTGGGACTGTAGGGGCATCCTGGGACAGCACAGCAACCAAAGCAATCCGGGCCTGACAAAGGTTGTAACCAAGCTGGGGCAGCCGGGGCCAGCTCATGGGGCACAGCCAGGCTGAACTGTGCTATGGACATCTTGCCTGGAAACTTAGAGGGGCCTATGGGAAGCCTGAAGTCCAGGACTTCAAAGCAGGATAGGACTAATGGTGCCACTGAGAACCTGAGACCTTGGGCAAGATTCTTCACTTCTCTAAACCTCAGACTCCTCGTCTGAAAAGCAGTGATAACACTGTGAGGTGTGATAAAAAACTACGGTGAATGTTTAAATAAAATAAAATAATTATTACAGTAAAAGACACATTGCCATTAACCCCCCTCAAAATACTCCCCCTTGCTTCGAACACATCCCATCATTCTTGTCACTTTCTGAAGCAGTTCTGGAAGTCCTCTTTCATGAATGTCTTTAGTTGCACTGTCGTGGCTGCCTCAATGTCCTGAATTGGTTAAAAATGTTTACCTTTCATGGTCATTTTGACTTTGGGAAAGAGCCAGAAGTCGCACAGTGACATATCTGGTGAATAAGGTGGATGAGGACACACTGTCATGTTTTTATGTGACAGAAATTGCTGTACCAGAAGTGATGTGTGACACAGAGCCTTTCCATTGTGATCACAAAATGCAGTGAATGCTGCTGCCGAGTGCCATCCAATGGAAAGGCAGGGATCTTAATACAGAAGCAGCGCATTGAACCTTAGTAACAGTGTGTGACGGGTTTTGACTTGTTCAGTGCAGTCAGTTGGGTGTGAGCTACGGTTGAGAGAAGGTGTGTTTTAAAGTGTGCGGTAAATCATCCTCCATCATGACAACACTCCCTGTCACACATCACTTCTGGTATATGGCAGTTTCTGTCAAATAAAAACTTGATGATGTGTCCTCATCTACCTTATTCACCGGATCTGGCACCGTGGCCTTCTGGCTCCTCCCCAAAGTCAAAATGATTCAGGACACCTAGGCAGCTCAACTTAGATACTCACGAACAAGGACTTCCAGAACTGCTTCAGAAAGTGTCAAGAACCATGTGTGTTTGTAGCGAGGGAGAGTATTTTGAGGGCAATTAGTGACAATGTGTCTTTTACTGTAATAATTTTTTAAAAAATTTTATTGGGTAACAGTGTGTATTTTCCAGGACCCATCAGCTCCAAGTCAAGTTGTTGTCCTTCAATCTGGTTGTGGAGGGCGCAGCTCAGCTCCCCAAGTCCAGGTGCCATTTTCAATCTAGTTGCAGGGGGCACAGTCCACCATCCCATGTGGAAATCAAACCAGCAACCTTGTTGTTAAGAGCACGCGCTATAACCAACTGAGCCATCTGGCCGCCCACTGGCAGCTCAGCGGCAGCTCAGCCCAAGTTGTTGTCTTCAATCTAGTTGTGGAGGGCGCAGCTCAATGGCCCATGTGGAATTCAACTGACAACCTTGTTGTTAAGAGCACCGTGCTCTAACCAACTGAGCTAACTAGCTGTCCTGTAATACATTTTTTAAACTTAAACATTCACCGTAGCTTTTGATCATGCCTCATAGGACTTACCTAACTGGGCTGGCATGAGGTTTCAATGAGACCATGCATGGACAGCGCAGGAAGCAGGGCCCACTCAAGACCAGGAAGGGACCGGCGTTAATCCTCCATCTCGCTACCAGCATTAGGCTGGAAAGCCATGAGCTCTGGCTCACACCCCACTCATCATGTGACCTTGGGTGTCCTTTTCCCACTGAGCCTCATTTCCTCCCAGCCCCCAGGCGGGGACTCACGTGGGAAACCCTGTGGAAGTGGGAATGTTAAGTCACGTTCCCCTGAGGAGTGTGTCCCTCACGGCTGGAGGCCACAGTGCCGAGTCTTGGGCACGGCCTCGGCTTGGGCTGTGGAAACAGGAAACAGGCTCTGAAGGCCGTGTCATTGGCTCTCACGAGGCTGTCATTTGCTCCTGGTCTGCTGTTAGCAAGTGGTAGCAGGACCAGAATAAATTAGGGGGAAAAACTGAATCTAAACACATTTTCCTTTCAGCTATTGCTGTGGCTCCTTGCATCTCCCCACCCCCATAATTTGGGGAACAAAACAAAAATGCTGTGTTTGGATTTTTGTGGAGGGAAGCTTTGGCCCAACTCCTAGAATACTGGTGTGCAAGGTAACTGGCAGTCTTGGGGTTTCTCCCTGCCCCAGAATTCTGGCCTGGATCTGGGAAAGTCCTAGATACCTTGCCTTTTCCTCCAGATACCTCAATAACGTCTTCCTTCCTAGAGTTTGTTATTATAGTTCCCAGTTTAAGAATGAAGGGACTTAGTCTCCAAGAGGTTACTTGCCTGCAGTAATAAGCCAGTGGCAGAGGTGGGATTGGAACTTGGGTCTCTGAAGCCAAGTCCAGGACTCTTCTCCTTCCAGCATGTTGCCTGTTTTCCAGCCTCTAATGTGGTCTCAGGTTGATGAGGTTCGTTGCACATCAGAGCTAGCTGGCCCTGGGTCTCACCTGGCTTTGTGGATCCCAAATGCCAGGATGGGGCTGGCACCATCAGCGCCACCGAGGGCACAAATTAAAGGTAAATTTCTGGTCCCACCCACAACTACTGAACCCCCAGTGTGTGGCTGTGGGGCCAAGGCCTCTACATTTGTATCTCCACTCACTGTCTCTACCCCAGCACCCTCTGCTGCCATCCTCTCCATCACACGAGCGTCTGCCTGCTCCTGCATCCTTCGTGTCCCACCAAATTCCTCAGGGAGGGCTTCTTACTCCCTTCCACCCTTCCTGAGGATCTAGGCTTAGCCCCTACCAAGTTCTCCTTGTTGCTAAATCCAGAGACTTCTCTTCTGACCCAATCCCACTGGATCTTTCAGAAGCCGTCCCTCAGGGAGCAGCCTGCCCCTTGTTCTCCAGGGCCAGGGCTGGCCTCGTTGGGCAGACTGGTCACTGCTGCTCAGCCAGGCCTGCTCAGCCTGCAGGAACATGGGCTCAGCCCCACTCATGCCACATGGGCTGAGCAGGGGCAAGGGGTAGCTCTCTGAAGGGCAGTCGTGCTGTTTAGTGATGTGGAGGGCATATCCTACTGTCTCCCAGCTCAGCGGTTCCCATTCCATGACTGTAAGAGTCTAGGCTTTTCTACGTCTGAGACGCTGTGAGCCTGAGCGCTCTGAAGTGATGGGAAAGGACTGGGTTTGGAGGGCCCACTGAGAGTCAGAGTGGGAGGTTTGTGTGGGGACTGAAACAATGTGTTTGAATACCTCCTTCTTACTTTCTATATATTATTTCATTTCATCATCACAACCACCTGGGAAGCAGGGACTGTTACCCCGCCCCCTCCTTATCGAGGAATAAAGTCTCAGAAAGAGGCAGTGACTTGTGCAAAGTCACCAGCCAAGCCAGGCCCCAAACTCAGGACCTCAGCATCCTGCCATTTGCCCTCTAGCTGCTGCCTTTGTTCACAAGAGGGGCTAGAGCTGCTTTTGACCTGGGATCTAGAAGGGTGGGGAACAAAGAGGCCTGGGAGGGCATTTGAAGCGAAGGCTCAGAGGCCTCAGTGATGAAAGCCCCATGCTGGAGCCCAGGGCTCGATAATGTTTCAGGAGAAACTGGTTCTCCTTTCTGCTCTACCTGAGAGCAACGTGACCTTGCGTGGGTCCCTTCCTTTGCTGTGCCTCCATTTCTCCATTCCTGCCACAAGGGGCGGCTTTTGGACCAAAAACCTCTGAGGTTCTCCTCTGTCTTGGTTTCTAATGACCCTGTGTTCACAGGTCCAAGGTACCGTCGATTTAAGACATGCCATGAGTTCAATAACAGCATGTTGGGAAGATGGGGACTATTTCAGGGTGTGTACATTGTATGACATATTTTCATTTCTAAAATGTGACACAAATGCGCATCTTAGAATGAAAGCAACATGGAAACCTGTGCCACCTGACAAGTTGCCAGCCTAGCTAGCTGTTGGGGCAGCCCTTTCTGGCTCTGAACTAGGTCTGGGGTCATGACAATGAACTCAGCAAAGCAGGTTTTCGTCTCCCAGGGAGGCTGGGCTCCCTGAGGGCCTCGCACTGCCTTTCCCGGCCGTGGTTCCCCCACTGCTCACACTGGATCCCAGGACCGAGAGTCAGTGTGGCGGGACAAGGGGATTCGGGTCTGGGCACAGCCCTGCCTCCTGCGGGCCTTCCCCTGGGCTGGTTTGGCGGCCTTTGCCCCACTCCCATCCTGTCTATCCTCTTTCTTTCAGGGACAGTCCCAGGGAAAGCGGCACACCCCCAGGCTAGGATGTGAGTGGCCATCTCTGGTACAGAAAAGGGTCACAGCCCTGGGCTGGGTCTCAACTCAGAGAACGCATGTCCAGAGTGCCTGGCCAGACCCTGATTCCACTAGGAGATGGCCCGTACATGCGTGCACACGCACACACACGCACACACACCACCTCACACATGTCCTTATACACACACGCACATTTCTACCATCTGCATGAACCACATACACTACGCACAGCGGCCATTTACACAAGCCTTGTGCACGTGCCGGGAGTCAGGCACAAACAGATGACATGCCTTCACCATGTCTATACACCTGCGCCACATTTACACACTGCCTCCCTCTTCCCGCCAGCACTCTCCCAGCACAGACTTTCCCAGACAGGCGCCCACACAGCCATGTTCCCTGCACACACTCTCACACCCTCCCGCTCCCACCCTTTATGTAGCACTATGGGGAGCTTCTCCCACCCACTGCTCCCTGAGCTGGGTGCCAAGAGGGGAGGATTCAAGAGAAGGGATGGGAACCAGCACACAGACGCCCGGATGGAGTGCTCAGGACCCAGCCAGGCCTCTCGGAATTGATGGTGGGGGCATTATTGATGGGCCAAAAAAGGGACTGGACCCAAAGAGTCTCCTTTCCCCTGGCCACGCCGTGCGGCCCTCAGCCAGCCCCACACGCTGGGCCATGCCCAGCCCAAGGAAGTGCAGATGAGTCTAATGCAGTTTCCAAACTCAACTGACAATTTATTTAGACCAATTGGCCATCCCGCCTGCTCTGCATCATTGACTCCACATGGATTAACTCAAATGCTGTGCACACCCACTGGGCAGATTTAATTAGGCAGAAAAACTGACCTGAAGCCTCTGGGGGCCTGGGACCTGGATACCAGCCAGGGCTCCCCCGATTAGCCCCACAGCCTGAAACCTTTCCGGGTCTCCAAATCCTCAGAAGGGACCAAGTCCGACTCTCACTTTCCGATGATGAAACTGAGGCCCAGAGAGGGGAAGTAACTTGCCAAGGTCACACAGCAAGTGAGCTGCTAGACCAGAATGTTGGTCCCTGCACCATGTTACAACCGTTGCCTTGATCCTGGAATGCCAAACTGTAAGAACACAGATCCCCACGGCAAACCCCTGAACAGTTCTGAAAAGCAAGTACAATTTTCAAAAGATGACTGTGGCATAAATAATTTATAAGTGAAAGTCATAGCACATATTGGTCATTTTAATAGATAGTAAATTGCCTTTCTGATTTATGGTTTCAGGGGTGGGGTTATGATAAAAATAACAGTGATTTATAAAACATCATCTTAAGTCAACAGATCGTTAGTAGGTTTGTCTGACTTTACAGCCAACAGCCTCACCATCCTGGTTACCATAGAAATGGGATGCCTTGCTCCGTTGCCATGGCTACCACTTTCCAGAACACAATTGGCGGGTCTCTCATGGTTTGTGATTTGGTTCTGGGGGAAAAAAAAAAACAAACGAGAAACTACCAGCTTGGGTTTATGCTGCATTATCAGAAGATCTTGCCTATGTTGTCTTGAAATTTCAAAGGGTGATCGCTGAGGTGACCACGCTGGTTGACAATTATCCCTGAGCTGCTGGGCACAGCTCCCTGTGTGCCCCACCGCCATCAGCTAACAGCCCAGGAGGGACTGGCTTCACAGCTGGCCTGTATCCTGGCTGTGGGGGCACAGCTGCTGCGAGGATGGGCTGGGGAAAGGAGACAGGTCTGGTGGGTGGCAGGAAATCAGGAAGCCTGTGGATGATGGGCAGGCCCTCGGGACAGGAAATCCAGGAGCTGGCACTGTGAGCAGGGAGGCAGGCTGAGGGCATCGGGGAAGGCTGGAGAGGCAGACACTGAGTCAGTCACACCAGCGGGGGTGCGGTGGGCAGAGAAGGGGCCAGCTGAGCGGCAGTGGCAGGTCCATTGTGTGCGTAGTGCTGGTGCTGTGTGGTGACCACTGCTGCATTGCCCGTGTGCTCTGACTGTATCCTTGCTAGTGCTGTGTGGGGGCTGGGCTGTGCATCCTGCAGAACAGCGCCGGGAGGTTTATGCTGGATGTGCGGTGATATGTTTCAGTACATTCCAGGGGCCCCTGTGTTCTCTGTGTATGTGTGGTCTGGACACTGCTGTAGTTTGTGTGGCCACATGCACAGTGTAATGGGGTAGGTGTGTACTCTGGGTAGCTGTGTATGTCTGTGGCCTGTGGGTGAATGTTGCATGTCCTCTGGGTGACTGGGGATTGGGAGGCAGACAGCTCACATCGGGGGCAGTTCCTGCCCCTTGCCTGCAGCCCCTACACGGAGGGACAGCCCAGGGTTGCTGCAGAGGCCAATTCCCAAGGCTTGCTGCTCCATACCTTCCAGTTAGAGATTCCCTCCCTGCCAGGGGTCAGCTGATGCCAGGTCCTCCCGTCTCCTTACACTTTCTCCCTCCCTCTGGCTGAGCTTCTTGAGCAAGTTGAGGTCATCTCTCACCCTGCCCTCTCTGGGTCTGCGGGAAGGTGGGCCAGGTAGGGATGCAGGCTAGACCATCCAAGGCTGCTGGCAGCACTGATTCCCTGAGTGAGGTGGGGCTGCATTCCCCACCTCCCCCTACCTGGACCACTGTAGCTCCAGGCACTAGCAAGGCCTGGGCGATGAGGCCCAAGAACCATTTAGGCTTGGCTGGTCTCCAGCGTGAGTCCAGGCACGCTGGCTCTCTCCCTCACTGGGGATGGGCATAGCCTACCCTTAGAGAATCTGGGTGTCAAGCTCCAAGAAGGACCATCCAGGCACGATCAGGGTCAGCTCCCCAGGGTGCAGGGCTATGTTGCTCGCCAGAAGAGCTATGGTCACTCTAGTAGGAGAAACATCTTAGGTTCTGGAGCTAAACTTGGGTCCAAGGCACAGCTTCACCACTAACTTGCAACCCTTTGTGTAGTCCCTGAACCTCTGTCCTGGGGTTTCCTTTCTGGCATAATGAGGTGCAAGCCCCTATCTGAGCAGGTGGTATGAGGGTTAAAGGTGCAGAGGCCGTTTTAGTTTTGGTGACGTCCTCCTCTCTCCTTCCTGCGTTCAGCTTTCCTAAGGATGGACAGAAGGGAGCCAGGGATGCGGCTGGATAGGAGCTCTCGCTTTGGCTGTGTGCGTGGCTGACCTGCTAGTCTGCAGGCTTAGGAGAATGCAGTGGTTGGAACAAGCCAGGGGCACCTTCCTGCACAGCCCTCCCAAGGGCCCACTTGGACCGGATGTTGCTGGGCTCTGCCTGTGACAAAGGATCAGGCCTGCTGGCAGCAAAGGCCAAAAGCAAGGCATCAGGCGGAGGCCTGGCTTCCACCTCTCATGGCTCCCCTGGGGGGAGAAGTCCTAGTGTCTGGCTCGAGGCCTGGCTGCTGCTGCCTACCCCTCACCCCCACTCTTTAGACACTGGGACCTGGAGAGGAAAAAATCTAGACAGGATCTCCATTGATAGGTGAGAACCAAGGATTTTTTATACCCTAATTTTATAAGACCTGACCTCTTTCTGGGCCTCAGTTTTCCCCTTTGGACCTGTCCTGAGAGGAATAAATGGGAGGAGAGCTCCAGGGGCTTGTGGGGGCACCTAGGAGTGAGAAGGCTCATAACACATCAGTACCCCATCTGGGCTGTTCCCCTGAGCCTCCCCTGAGCACTAACGAGCCAGCGTTGGAGACAAGCTCACTGCCTCCCAGGGGGGGAATTAAGAGGCTCATTGGGAGTTCCCTTCATTTGCGGCCTCCTAAGGACCTCAAGCTGCCAAGAGGAACCTCACCTGGAGAAGGTGCCCCAGGAGAAGGGCTCCTCAGTGGGGCACTGAAGAGAGATTGGCAGGAACACTCTCTAGTGGAAGGAATGGCAGGTGTGAAGACCTGGGCATAGGGCATCAGAAATGAATGGCAGAGTTGCATGTGGCAGAAATGTTGGGTACCTGTAAGGAAATCACTGAGGCACATGTGCCAGGCTGAGGAGTTCAGGCTTTTCTCTGTTGGCAGCATAGTCAGGTGGCCTGGGCAGAGCTGGGATTCCAGCAGGTTGCTTCCTCTGGTAGCTGTGTGGACACTGGACTAGTGGCTGACACTGAAGCCTAAAAAACCTGTTAGCTTTGATGGCAGTGGCCCTGTTGAAAGAAAGTCACATATAAGCAGAGGGGACAGAGGAGGGAAGGTACCTCCTACTTTCCATCGTTGCCAAGGGCTGGGAGCCCAGGGGTGCAGTGGGTCCTGCCTCTTGGTCTTCCTCTGTCACAAAGGCCAGGGCAGGGGGTGTGACAGGGGCATGATCTGCCCCTGGGAAGTCTGGCTGTGAATGCCAAACTCCAAGAAGGGGCCCTCCAGAGGGAATCCAGGGCCAGATGCCCAGCAAACAGGGATATGTTTTAAGCAACAAGAGCTTTGGCAACTCTGGTGATGGAAAGAGCTGGATAAACAGGTTGGAAGTGGTAACCTCTTTCTGCGGCTTCCACTTTGCTTTCCTGCTCTACTTCTCTGGTGACTCAGGTCAGCAGAGCTGAACCCTCACAGAGCTGTTTCTGAAGCTGGAAGACCTGGTTTAAGGCCCTCCCCTGCCCCACCTTGTCCAAACCTCACCCCCTTCACAGGACTCCTGGGGCTCACCTTTGCAGCCCACTGCATTGTACTCATCTCTGTGTGTCCTTGGGTGGGGGCTCCCTGAGAGCTGGGCTGAGGCCTCATTCCCCTCTGTGCTGGGCTTAACCTGGCGCTTGGTGAGGAAGGAAGAGAAGAGAGGAAGGAAAGGTGGGAGGGGGAGAGGAAGAGAAGGAGGGAGGGACGGAGGGAGGGTGGGGGGAGGGAAGGAGGAAATGGATAAATAGATGATGGATGGGTGGATTGAAGGAAGGATTCGTAGGAATCACAATTGATAGTAGTCTAGGATAAAATTTTTGACACTCGCTCAATGCTGTAACGCTTGTAGGGCCATGAGCATACTGCAATGACTGGCTTGGGCAGCTCTCCTCCTGGTTCTGGGCCTCAGGCTTCCCATCTGTAGCCTGTAGTGTCTTGGACCAGATAATCCTAAAGGCTACTCTTACACTGACATCCTGAAAGCTGACTTTCCCCCTCCTCTTCCTCTCCCCGTCCCCAAACCCCGAATGTGGCTTGGGCGGTCCACATAGTTCTTGGTTTCTAGATCCCTTCCAGGTTGGGTGCCAGGTCCCCTAGCCATGGTCAGCCCAGGCAGGGCTGTTCTGGGGCCCCAGTGCTGCCTTCTGCAACCAGGTGGGCAGGGGCATCAATGCAAACGAAAGAAATTGCTAGAAGCAGCATGGCTGCCTCCTGCTTCAGATACAGGGTGAGACTGTGGCAGTCCTTCAAGTTGTCTATGAGGGCAGCTCTGTGGACCAAAGGTGCCACGTGTTCCAGACTGTAGTCTAGGGCTGCCTCCCAGGAAATGGCTGTGTTCTTTCTGGCCGTGGCCTACCTTGGCCAAGCTGGGAGAAGGGGAGCCCAGAGGGAAGGAGAGCAGCAAGAACATGCAGGCAGGTATGACCAGCTGGGCCCTTGGAAGAGAGCTGAGTGGCCAGGGGTCCATCTGCCCAGGGCAGTGCCAAGGGAAGCCGTGGTGCGTTAGAGTTCCGGGGGGACCCAACTGGAGGCTAGAAGAAGAGACCTTGTCTGGAATTCAGTCTGAGTAGGAGGGTTTGAAACTCAGACAGCTGTTTTATTCTCTTTCCTTGGGTTCCCATATCTTCTGGGGGCTTAAGAAACCCAAGGGATCTCCATCACCACCAAACCAAACCAAAAGGTCTCCTGAACCTTCCTCCAGGGAGCGCAGGGCCAGAGCAGGTGGTTCTGGGCAGGCTGGGTTATTCCGACCATTTCCTTCTCACTGGTGGGGTCTGAGAGGAGCAGAGACCCACAAATGTTTGGAAAGCCCCAGCACCCCAACAGCTTCTTCCTTCCTCCCACCCACACCCATATCCTGGGGCTGGCAGGAGAGAAGGAGAGGAGCAGATGCATGGTTTATGGTGCCTTTGAAGATACCTGGTCCAATTTCCTCCTGATGCCAGAACCCACAACAGCGTGTCTCTGACAAATGACCAGTTAGCCTCTATTTGAATACCTCCAAGGATGGGGCACTCACTTTCAGGTTAGGTATGTGAGTCCCTAGGAAGATAGAGCAGATAAAAACGTCTAAGGCCCTGAGGCACTACACATCTTCTACAGTGCTAGATAGGAACCTGAAAGAGACCCCATGAATGAGGTACAGATCCATGAAAAAGAGTGTAATAGACTGGAGTACAAAGGAAGATGGGAGATGTGGCCTTGGAGGGGCCTGATTCCACCATTCCCGCCCCTTCTCACTTTTTTGCCAACGTTAGCCCCAGCAGGCTAGGTCACGTTTATTAGTCAGGGTAACTAAATGCTTTCACCAATCCCCTGCACCCCCTCCAAATCAGTGGCTTAACACAACAGAAGTTTATTTCCCACTCAGGCAATAGTTCAATGAGAGTATTTAGTGGTCTTTCTTCTCAGGGATGGAGGCTCCTTCCTTCTGGTGGCCCTGCTGGCCCCTAGGGCTTCAGCATTTGCGAGGAACTGGGAGGGAAGAAAGAGCATGGAGAGTGAGAAGGAAGGTGTTTTTTTGTTTTTTTAACAAGACTTTATTGGGGAACAGTGTGTACTTCTGGGACTTTTCCAAGTCAAATTGTTGTCCTTTCAGTCTTAGTTGTGGAGAGCACAGCTCAGCTCCAGGTCTAGTTGCCATTGTTAGTTGCAGGGGGTGCAACCCACCATCCCTTGTGGGAGTTGAGGAGTCGAACTGGCAACCTTGTGGTTGAGAGCCCGCGCTCCAACCAACTGAGCCATCTGGCCACCATGGAGCTCAGCAGCAGCTCATTGACTTCATTCTAGTTGCGGAGGGCGCAGCTCGCTGGCCCATGTGGGAATCGAACTGGCAGCCCCGTTGCCCAGAGCTTGTGCTCTAACAAACTGAGCCACCCGTCTACCCCGTGAAGGAAGGTTTTATGAGCCAGGCCTAGCTTTAATGCACATACCTTTTGTGCCCTGTCCACTGGCCTGAACTCAGTCACATGACCCTGCCTAACCCCACGGGAGGCTGGGAAATGTAGTCTAGCTGCATCTAGGAGGAAAGGAACTGTGTTTGTGAAAACAAAGCAATCTCTGCCACAACCCCTTAGCTCCCCAAGCTTCTTTATCCCGTGCCTTGAGAAGGGAAAGGTGGCCTGTCAGTTTGGCCCCATGTTGGAGGGGTCATCGTGCAGGTGTCTTCCCCTGGCCTGGCCTCTGACTGGACCCAACACAAAGGCGCCCCAGGTTTCTCTACTTTAGGTGGGAGGGCGTCCCCTCTGACACTGTGTTTCTCCCCCACAGTATGTGGCCTTTGCCTCCCTCTTCTTCATCCTGGTCTCCATCACCACCTTCTGCCTGGAGACCCATGAGCGCTTCAACCCCATTGTGAACAAGACGGAAATCGAGAATGTCCGGAATGGCACGCAAGTGCGCTACTACCGGGAAGCAGAGACGGAGGCCTTTCTCACCTACATCGAGGGTGTCTGCGTGGTCTGGTTCACCTTCGAGTTCCTCATGCGTGTCATCTTCTGCCCCAACAAGGTGGAGTTCATCAAGAACTCGCTCAACATCATTGACTTCGTGGCCATCCTGCCCTTCTACCTGGAGGTGGGCCTAAGCGGCCTGTCCTCCAAGGCCGCCAAGGACGTCCTGGGCTTCCTGCGCGTGGTGCGCTTCGTGCGGATCCTGCGCATCTTCAAGCTCACGCGCCACTTTGTGGGCCTGCGCGTCCTGGGCCACACGCTGCGCGCCAGCACCAACGAGTTCTTACTGCTCATCATCTTCCTGGCCCTGGGCGTCCTGATCTTCGCCACCATGATCTACTACGCCGAGAGGATAGGGGCACAGCCCAATGACCCCAGCGCCAGTGAGCACACCCACTTTAAGAACATCCCCATCGGCTTCTGGTGGGCCGTGGTCACCATGACGACGCTGGGCTACGGAGACATGTACCCGCAGACGTGGTCCGGCATGCTGGTGGGGGCGCTGTGTGCGCTGGCGGGCGTGCTGACCATCGCCATGCCCGTGCCCGTCATCGTGAACAATTTCGGGATGTATTACTCCTTAGCCATGGCTAAGCAGAAACTACCAAAGAAAAAAAAGAAGCATATTCCGCGGCCACCGCAGCTGGGATCTCCCAATTATTGTAAATCTGTCGTAAACTCTCCACACCACAGTACTCAGAGTGACACATGCCCGCTGGCCCAGGAAGAAATTTTAGAAATTAACAGAGCAGGTAGGAAACCTCTTAGAGGCATGTCGATCTGACCTTTCACCTCCGCCCCCTGTAGCGATGATTCCAGATTCACTCAGACTGCTTCCTTAGTTCCGTGGGCAACCCGGGACCCCACACTCAGTCTCGAGGTGTGGAGCCTGGGGGCCCAGGGAGATGCTGGGCAGCCAAATTCGTGAGGCAAAAGCCAGCGAGAGGAACCTCACTGGTGGCCCTGGGTAAGGAGGTTGACGTGCTGGTCTCGTGAGGTTCTGAAGAGACGCCATGGCCGGTGAGGTTGCTGAGGACTCTCTTAGCAGGAGCCCCGGGGAGCTGCTGCTCGGTGGGCAGGATCCAGCGGGAGTCTCTGACTCAGGCCACTGACCTGCTGTCTGGGCGGGGCGGGGGTGGGTGTGATTTGGAAATGGCAGACAGCTTCTGATTTGGTCTTTACACAGCTCAGGCTGTGCAGATGGTATGAATGGTGCATGGGATCTGGCAGGAGGGTCCCTGCAAAAGCAGTAGCAAAGATTCTCACCCCCCACAGAGCCTGTCTCTACAGCTGAGTAGCATTTCTGCGCTGATTCCAGCTGCCTAGCTCCAGGTGTGTGTCCCAGGAGACGCCTCTAGCCCTCCGTAATAAGCTTACTTCCCCCATAGCATGCCGAACCAACTCATCTTCTACCACCACTCTAGAGTTTAGCATTTATCTTTAGGAACCTGTTGGAGTGAGTCGAGCTTTCACGTTGTCTGTTTGGGTTGATGGTCGAGTGGGAGTTTCCGATGGCCTTTGATGGAAGTGGCTGGTGAGCGAAGGACTAGAGGGGGCCACCACCCTCGGCAGCTTAGACAAAAGCGCTCCAGACCAGCAACAACCTCCCACCGAGGGTTCTCTCCACGTCCGGCGGTAGGGACTGCAGCAGCAATACATGACACCCCAACCAGTGTACAACCACTTTCCCGTGAATTCGGTGGGGGTCGGGGAGGGGGGAGGGGGGCCATGAAACAATACTAGTCATCGTGGGATATATTCTAATATTCCATGGCTAGTGGTTCGTTATGGGACTCTCTCAGTTTTATGAGAACCTGCACATAGCACATAAAGTTGATCACGGGGCTCTGGTCCGAAGATATAAAGCCCATAGTCTACCTCTACCCATGGAATACCATCGACTTATTCTGTGGACACAGGGATTTCAAAGGAATGGATATCACAGAGTAGAATACAGCACAGAGCTAAGAAGGAGCGTCAGGTGAGGGAGGCGGAGTGAGGGATAAGCAGCATTTAGTCTCCGAAGGACACCCCAGGTCCAGGGCTGGCAGAGGGGCTGCAGGCTAGCTCAGCCCTAGATGAGCACGTTTCCCCAGTTTGGGTGGCCTCCCCCAGCGGATGATTGATTCTCTCCTGCTGATGTGCTCTCTGGCCCACCACCCCCATCCTGTTCCAGACCTGGCTTCATCCCACAGCTGTGCTGCCCAGAGCAGGACCTCCAAGGCCCAATTCTCTGCCCATGGGAGCTCTCCAGCCCCTTTTCCTGGCCCGATACCCCTCCCCCTTCCTGGGATTCCTCTAGGCACCTGAAAAGAACATGGTTCGTGTCCTGGGCTGAGCCAGGGGTCTCAGAGGAGGCTGGATTAAGGATCCTAAGGTGAGGCTGGGCTCCCTGGCCAAGGCACGGCTCCTGCGCAGGGAGGCAGGCATGGGCTGGTGGAAAGCTCCTGCCCAACTGTCTGCTTTGGATTAGCTAGATGTTTGAACTCAGGAGCCACTGTCACAGCCAAGAAAGTTCCTGGGGCTCGGGGAGAGGGTCTGGGCTGGCCTAGCCCCGCATCCACTCTGGGCCCCAGCAGGGAGAGCTCAGCCTGAGTGGCATCACCATGGTGCTACTTGGCCCTTCCTGCACATCCTCCCCAACCCTGGGTCTTTCAGGATTGGTGCCCAAAGCATGGGTGCCCCAGGCCAGTCCCAGGGATCCCCAGACACTCCAGTCAGGCAGAGTCGTCTGTACTCCTAGACAATGCCAGTACTCTTTGTGTGCTGAGGGCACCACACATACACGCTCGCGCACCCATGCACATGGATGCATGCACACACACACCGAGTGTAGACGTGTGTGTTCTGACACGTACACCAGCGAGTCCTAGGGACAGCCCTTCTCCCATGCTGCAGAGGACCTGTACAACCCCTGTGTTTGTGTCGGATCCCCGCGACCCCGCAGCCTTGGCAGCCCTGCTCCTGGGAGCCTTGCTCTGCCCCAACATCTCAACAACCCAGAGCTCTGGCATGAGCAGTTTCTGTGGCTTAGGAGGTATTCTGGGCCCTCCCAAGCCAGATCCCGGATCCCCCTGCCTTCCTGCTCCTCACACTTAATCTTCACCCCCTGTTTAAGTACTCACTTACCCTGGCCGTGCTGTCCTGATGTCCAGACCTGCCCATTTGGCTCTGAGACCTCCTCTGAGCCTCCTCCCTTACCAGAACACTCCTTCCTCCAAAGGCTGGTGTGCGAGACCTGGATTATCTATTACGGAAAGGTGTGGTTCTTAGGAGGTGTTCCCCCATCTCTGCCTCCCTGAGTCCCTTCCCATTCTCCTCTTTTTCTGTTTGAAGCTATGCACCTAGAATGGCACAGTGCTGGGTGTGTTTGTGAGTGAGTGGGGGAGGCCAGAGGCGAAGAAGGCAAACGTGGGTGGAGACGGGGCATGCAGGACCTGAGG
Organism: Rhinolophus sinicus; assembly: GCF_036562045.2. Lineage (NCBI taxonomy): Eukaryota > Metazoa > Chordata > Mammalia > Chiroptera > Rhinolophidae > Rhinolophus > Rhinolophus sinicus. Next base: position 132,051,479 of record NC_133756.1, read on the forward strand.
GAGGTGAGATGTGGCCCCCAAGACCTCGGTGGCCACCTTCCATCCCCAAGGCAATCAAGTGGCCTCAATGAAACCTAAGGTTCTCCAGTTCCACTTTTAGAACCTGGGCTGGGGCCAAGTGCAACACGCTGGGCTCTGAGGGCACCTCCCCCACCAAGGCTGGACCCCCGGGATTCCGGCGAGGCAGCAGCACCTTCCCCTCCCCTCCACCTCTGGTCTCTCCTGAAGCCTCAGGTCCGTGTGTCTGTGAAGGATGATCTGGTCTCCCTCTGTACCATGACTGGCATGGCCTCCGTGTTGGGGGGATTTGTCCCGAGTCACGGGGGTTGCCAGGAGGGCACCCCACATCATCAAGGGCTGCTTGGAGCTGATCACCCAGGAGAAGTTGCTCCTTTCCCAGAAAGGGGCTCCTTTCCCCATCTGCAGTCAGGATGGGGGGGGCAGACCACTTGCTCTGGACAGCTCGGAGTGTTCCCTCTGTCCTGCCATGTCCATTCACGTGTGTCTTGTCCATCTCTGCTCCTGTGACATGGGTTAGTCCTCTGTGGTGCCAGGTCTGGGGCTGCAGGGTCCCACCATAGGTGACCAGAGAGCTGGCATGGGGGAAGGGTGGTGGCCAGACCCCATCCTGCCCACAGGTGCGCAGAGCAGCAGTAAGGCCCCGGAGAAGACCCTGCCTGGGCCCCCTGGGAACTGCCACTACAGCCTCTGGATCGTCTTTGGGGGGTGCATAAGGGGTCTCCCCTGAGCAGCTGAGTCCAAAGTGCCCCTGGCCCCAGCTCTCCACCTTTCACCTGTGGGGTGCGGGGCTGCAGAGGGTGCTGGGAGTGGTGCTAGCCCATGGGGCAGGGAGGGTGGCGCAGTCGGGGCAGAGTTGACTGGGCGGGGTGTGGGCAGGGCCCCTCTGCATGAGCTGACCGAGTTTCTGCTTGGATATAGGGCCAGGGTGGGCAGCTGGTTCCTCAGTAGAGTCTACGTGGCCCCAGGTGGGCTGTGGGGAAAGGGACAGAGAATGAGCCGCCTCCGAGGGCCAGGCCTGGGTATTCTTTTCTGTGTTGTTCACGTTCTCTCTTTTTCTTTCTCTCTAGTAATCATGTTTCTCTCTCTCTCTCTCTCCTCGTTTTGTTGCATGACTTGTGCCGGTTCTCGTGACTGTACTCTGCTCGTGTCTCTCACAGACTGTCCCCAGTTAGCTCGGGACTTTTTCCCTGAACCCCCAGCTGGGCAGTCCCCTTGGGGGTAAACCCAAGGAAACACCCAGCAAGCCCCACCCCACCACAGTCTGTGTGCCCCCCGCCCCGTGCCCGCTGCTGGTCTGAACAGTAAGTAAGTACGTCCTGGTGCCTGGAGACCAGGTGGAAAGCCAGTCCTGCTGGCTGAGGGCCCTGACACCGGGGTCTCCTTGCTCCAAAGTTTAAAAAAAAATGACCCTCTCGCGGACGCTCATCTATCTCAGCCCATTTCAAAGCCTGGAAACCATCTCCGTGAGACGCTGCCCATGCTGCCATTTCATCATTGCAAGCCCTCGGGTCTAGTGGGGGCTGAGGAGCCGTGGGCCAGGGGAGGGGGAGGAAAGGCTCCCCGCCTTCGGGGGAGCGGGTGGGAATCCAGGTTCCTGGTGGCCATCTCATCCAAAGGATGGGGTAGAGGCAGGAGTGGAGTCTTGGCTGAGCTGACCCTCTGGCCTTTTTCAGCAGTGCCTCAGGTTGACAGAGTCAGCCCCTCCTTGGTTTCTCTCCCTCCCAGCCTCCCCTCTGGAGCTGGGGAAGGAGAATGCTCCCCGTTTCTGAGAGCAGCCAAAACTGCAGACAAACCAGCAGCCCAGGGAGGCTGGCTCCTAAACACACGCACCTAGTCACACACCCTCGAAGTCATGGCTGAGAGAAGAAGCAGGTCCCGCAGAGTCCGGGGGTCCTTCCAGGGAGGGAGAGGTGCACAGCTCACGTCCTCCAAGGGATCCTTATGGCTGCCCCCTGCCCCCTGCCCCTGCAGGGAAACCAGCCCCAACCATGGACCCTTTAAAGGGTGTGAGAGCTAGATATTCCGGGGCATGGCACGGGGGGCAGATCCATTGGGTTGGGGCTCACTCAGGGTCAGAGGAGGGGTCCTAGCTTTGAGCACCCCTGGGCAAGAACTGTAGGCTGTTGATGTGTCCACTGACAGACAATGGCCAACAGAGAGACAGCAGGGCCTGACTCCCCTCCCACATGGAGACGCTGCCTGGTCGGACTTGCTGTTTTCCCTTTGAGGAACATTTGTCCGGGTACAAGGGGCCCTGACTTCCCCACCGGCCCCCCCATCCTCCTCCCACAGACTTCCCTCCCCTCTCCCCAACCACCTCCTCCTCAGCCCAGAGACCCTGGGAGAGAAGCCAGAGGCCAACCAGAGTAGGAGGCAGGACCGGGTGTGTCTGTGCCCACTTGTGTGCCCGTAGACACGCCCCACACGCTAGGCAGCCCTCAGACCCCAGGCAGGCCCCAGCCCCAGTTACGTGGTATCAGAGTTACCTTGATAACTGGCCTTTCTGGCTCAGAGTAAATTGGGGAGTGAAGTCCCTGGGATTTGTCAAGAAACGCATTGTACGTGAAATGCTTTGCCATCTTGTATGACAGACTTTTTTTTTAAGTTCCAAAATTATGATGGGATTTTTTTTTTTGGATTTGCTTTATGAATAAACCTGATTGGTCCATTTCTCTTTTGACTGACTGCCTCTTTGTAGTGACATGATGTGCACACGGGCTGTGGCCTGCCCATGGTCATGCAGAGCGTGTGCCCGTGGAGAAGGATCACCTCTGCGTGTAGTTACATGATGTAAACGGCCACGGAAGAGGGTCAGATCGGGAGGAGATTGTCTCCAGCTTCCTCCCCCCCACTCCCCCCACTTTAGTCTTCCAGAGAGCCCCCCTTCCTGTGGCCCCGGCCGTGTGGGTGTCGGTCTTCCCTGGGGGCGCTCACCCTAGATGCAGCCTGTGAGAAAGCTGTGGTGCCCACGTGGGCACTGAGTTGGCTCCACCCTGACCAGGAAGTTTCTGCTCTGAGGGCAGAGAGTGTGGGGCCGGCTCAGTGCCCGAGAGTGATGGGTGGGGGCAGCGGCCAGACAGAACTACCTCTGCCAGCTCCAGAGCCTGCCACGGCTCCTGGACTTGGGAGAGGGTAAGATCCCTGCTCTGGCCACACTTTGCCCCCCACACACACACACACATACCCTGAATGTGCCCCCAGACCTCCCCCTAGGTTCCTTCTCAGGCTAACACAGAGGCCGACTCGTCTGCCCCACCTGAGTCCATCAGCTGCTGTTGTCTTTACACATCCATTTGCTCTGCTTTTCGGGTGATGCTGCCGAGAGGAGACGGAGGAATGGGGGCCCCTCCTAAGTCATGGCCTGCTGTCAGTGTCTCATGCATATGTCCCTGTTGTGCCCCAAGCTGACCAGGCCTCCTGGGGCCGAGCGGGGTGGAAGGCCCTGGCTTGATCTGTGTGGGGATCAGCGGACTGAGGGCTCAGCATAAGACTGTGGTCAGATTGGGTCTGCGTGGGAGATGGGGGAGACTGCGTGGCCAGGCCCAATCTGCATGGGAGATGGGACATAGACAGTGACCAGGTTAAGTCTGTGTGGCGGATGGAACATAGAGTGACCAGGTTAACGTAAGTCTGTATGGGGACAGAGGACACTGTGTGGCCAGGCCTAGTCTGCATGGGGAGCAGGGACACAGAGTGACCAGATTGGATCTCATATGGGGGCGAGCAGGCTAAGGTATCAGATAGGGTGTGTGTGGGGGACAAGGGACAGGGAGTCATCAGATGGGAACCGAATGGGGAATGGGTGGAGTTGATAAACGGGGTCTGGATGGGGCAGGGAAGCCTGAGCTGGATGTGCATGGGCTGCAGCCAGGCTCCGGCCAGTAGCAGAGGGGTCAGGAAAGGCTCCCTCTCTCTACTGGAGTGTTTCTGCGTGTCTGTCTGTTTTCTCCCTGAGCTCTATGTCTGGCCCTCTACCCATGTCTGCATCACACCATCCTGTCTCATCGGCCCCGCCTTGGGCTCTGGGCCCGGCCCCTGGCACCTCGCTTGCTGGGCCCACCGACTCATCTTTTTGCAAACTTTGAGCAAACCCAGGAGCCCCTCCTTCACAGCACTGTGGGCAGCCCGCAGGCCGCCTGAACGAGCCGGGGACCCCCAGCCTTGTGCCTCCCTCTATGGCCCGCTCGCTTTTCTGTCTTCAGAGATGGGCTGCCCTTTGCCAATGCCCCACCTCTGGCCTGTCACCCCCACTAAACAGTTTTCAGTGTCTCAATAGCTTCTGCTTATATGTTTGAAGATTCCAAACTGAATGGGGAGGTGGCGAAGGCCGCGCTGGCGAACGAAGACTGCCCCCACATAGACCAGGCCCTCACTCCCGATGAGGGCCTGCCCTTTACGCGCTCGGGCACCCGCGAGAGATACGGACCCTGCTTCCTCTTATCAACCGGGGAGTACGCGTGCCCACCTGGTGGAGGAATGAGAAAGGGTATGTAGAGGAGGCTGGGGCACTGCATCAGCTGGGCCGCCTGGCGCTCCTGCAGATGGGTGGGCGGGGTGGGGGGCGAGGGGCGCTGAGGGGCAGGCAGGCACACTGATGGGTGGCAGGGAGCAGAAGGAACCCCCAGGGTTAGCCCCTGGAGGTCTGAGTCCCTCTCTTCCAAGTGGGATGTCAGGCTGGCAGAAGCTGAGGTCCAGGCAGCTGAGGGGTGGTATCTAACGGGTAGGAAGGGGCTTAGGGACAGGCCGTGACCCTAAGGCAGGGGGATACCTGGGGATACCCAGGGGTACGGGAAGAACCTCGAATACTCTAGGCTGTTCTGGCAACTGGCAGGTCAGACCCAAAAGGCAAAGTGATCTCCCCCATCCCTTGGTGGAAGAGGGCAGTGGAGTGGGCCTGGCCTGGCCAGGACCCTGTGGGCTTAGCCACCCAAGATCCATGTTCTGAAGAGGCATCCTTTAAAGAGAATCCACAGACCCATGGTAGGGGAGGCATGAAGAGAGATGTGGCTTCAGGCCTTGGGGGTGAGGCCAGTGTTCTTGCAGAGGTAAGGTGTATACCTGTCAGAATATTACTAGTGGCAGATGGAGAATTTGCCAAGAGAAGGTGGTTATGCAGGACTCTTTGCAGCCCCTTCCATCCCCAGAGCCCATTAGCCAGGCCCCGGTGTGGTCAGTGCCCCCTGGTGGTGGGTGAGGGCTGAGCCCCACGGTGGCCTCTGCTCAAGGACTCCTCCCCAAACCCTTGTCTTAGGCTGACACCCTGGGGGAAAGGCTTTTACCGGAGCTTGATTGAGCATGAGCTGGGGAGAGGCTTCAGGCAAGGATGCAGAGCACCCTAGCTTGAGGCTCTGGGCATTGGCCTGGGCCTGGAAGGCGGAAAAGGCTGCCCTCAGCACAGCGCAGCAGCGGGCAGCTGGTGCATGCCTGGGAGCACCTCCCGTGCTCACCTGGGATGCATGCTGACGGGCGAGCAGATTGGGACAGAGTGATAGTTGGCTTTTTAGAGCAACAGTTGGTGTAGCCTGTGGCCACTTACAACTGCTCCAGTATTTGCAGTGGTTCAACAACGCACAAAGAGCAAATGCAGAATTCCAAATAAAGGGCAAAGCCAGAGGGGAGAGGCAGCCGACACTGAGATGGGGGAAGTCCTTTTAGTCACTGGTGCTGAGTGTGCCCACCTGATCCAGGCTGGTCCCTGCTTCCTTGCCCTGCTTGGAGGTCCCTTGGGCCCCAGGGCAACACAGCGCTTCCCGCATGGTGCTGCATGGTGGAGGGCTGCCAGCCTGGTGGGGGCAGGCCCCATCCGTGGCACCTTCCATGGATAGGCTGAATGCTCCCCTTTGCAACTGGCTTTTTCCCTGGGTGGAGGCTCTAGAATGCCAGGAGTAGGAGCAGCTCAGAGAAGTGAAGGGGACACAAGTAGATTTTTCCCAGTGGCTGTGCTCTGCCTGAGAAGGTCTTGTGGGCTGCCTGCCTCCTTCATCTTGAATGTTGGGTCAGTCTGTGTGGCCTGAAAGAGCAGACAGACAAGCCTCTTGACTGCTTCTAGAAGCCCAGGGAGTGTGGGACAGAGGAAGCCCCTCTCCCTAGTGGCCAGGGGGCCCAGCAGCAGTCACAGGTGGTACCGGCTCCCCAATCCCACAGAGGAGTGGGTGCCAGAGTCCTTTTGGGAGGCACTAAGGGTGAAGCGTCCCCACCCACATCCACCAGACCACGCTTTCATGGAGTCATGACAGCCGCTGAGGATTTGCTTTTCTCAGGATATTTCCAGGCCATAAGCCATGTGCAGAGTAGGACAAGAGTTAGGGACTCTACCCGTTTCCCCAGGAGGGAGAAAGAGGCGTGCTAGGCTGGCTCACTGCATGGGAAAGCCAAGCCAGCTGGAGAAGAATCTGCCTGCCTCTGCATGTGGCTGTTCTGTCTTTCCTCCTCCCTCCTTAAAAACTAAGTACCAAGCGGGATGGGAAAGCCAAGAAGAGAAGCTCAAGTGTTAATTGTATTCTTTACATACAGATCTTTGCAAAGAAAGCCCTGTCATTGCTAAGTATATGCCGACAGAGGCTGTGAGAGTGACTTGACCAGGCGGCTTGGCTGAGGACACTGGTGGCTATTAACCATCTGGGTGGACCTGCAGCCCCTCCTCACCCTCGGACAGAGTAAATTCACGCCATGCAGGTTTGCCGGACGAGTCCGAGGGGCCCAGGCCTTGTACTAGGACGGACGTAGCTTTTTCTACGGCCAAATGGTAACTGACCGTAGAGGATTTCTTTTCCTTCTTTTCATTTTTTAAAATTTTATTTTATTCGGGGAGGGGGGGGCGGAGGGGTTCCTTAGCATGACTTGCATGAAGATAAACAGAAAACCCAGCAAACCAAACCTACTCACCCCCTGCAACTGTATGATTACCCCAAACAACAACGAAAAGCAAAAAGCAAAAGACCTCTCTTTTCTTTCAAAGCTCTTTACTTTTACACACGTTGTTGGTGCCAGACTGTAAGGGCATTCGGTAGAAACCTGTACATTTCCAGGGGAAGCGCGGGGGTGGGGAGTGGGGTGGGAATGGGGAACATCTTACTTCCCTTTTTGTACACAAGATCGAGAAGAAAGGGTCTAAAAAGGGCAGTCGGTCACTCATCGGTCATATTGACCTCACCTTCATAATCCATCTCTCACGCGGAAACAGAACTTTGCTCCAAATAGAATTATGGAAACTCGCACTGCCGCCTTCTTCCTCCTCTGTTTGGCATGGTTGTGACCCAGCGGACGTCGCCCCAAGACCCCTGACAGTGGCTAGTCTAGGTTGATTTTCTCATCTTTTTGGTGTGTAGATCCAGTGTGACCACCTTTCATAACAAATTGTTCAGAGTAAATAATCAACACCATATGGATTTTCCACGTGTTTCTTTAGAGCACCAAACGATCAGGACCACGGGAGGGGTGGCCCTCTCCACTTTGATTAAGGCACAACCTGGCACTGTATGCAATTTAGTACTTCAGAGTAAAATCTGCATGCCCAATGTTATGCAAAGCGATTCTAGCATGAAATAAATTTTGTATCATGGTTTCTGTATAGTCTAAAGCAGATTTGTTTTCCTGAAGCAATCGAAGGTTTGCAGAGACATAACTTCTGCATCTCGAATAAATATAGTATTTTCCCAAAAGAAACAGAGGACAGTAGCTTGGCTTTGGTCTGATTCTAAAATTAGTGGTGGGGGTGGGGAAGGATGATATTTTTAAAAAAACACATACTTGAGTTGAAGAAAAAAATGCAACATCTCGAGCTTTCACTGCAGCTCGCAACATTTCCTGGAAAGAGACAATGCTGCTTTAGCTCAACACCCTCCCCGCCCTGGGCCCTGGCCCCGGATAATAAAAAGCTGACTTTTGAGATGAAGCACGGATCTGGGTTTTTATTGCCTCAGGCAGTGTCGCAATTCAGTTCTGGGCCTCTGGTCAGGCCCAAGGGAAGCAGTTGCTCTCTAGACGGCCCCTGCAGATCCTGTTGGCCGGGAGGAGGGAGGCAGCTCTCAGGAAGGACTGGGCGTGCAAGGATCTGACCTAAGACAAGCACATCCTCTAGGGATCCACGGAAACTTCTCCATGGTCATGCCATATTCCTGACTCCTTGAATCTGGCCATGTCAGCTCCCAGCCCCCATGCAGACGACAGTCACCTCCCCTCAGTGCAGTTCTTGAGCTTGATGGAGCCGGAAGCAGAGGTATGACGGACAGGTCCGGGGGCCTTACCCGGCTGCACCCTCGCTGGGCCGTCTGGTGGAGCACCTCACTGCACACCCCTTACTCAGCCCAGAGGTGTCTTGGAAGGAAGGGGTGGAGCCCTCTCCTGGGGATCAGTTTGCTTGCGTTGTTCACTTGGTTTTGGTTGGGGGTAGAGTAGGGGAATGGGGTGCCCACTTTTTTCTGTCCATTAGAGAATCCAGGAACGTTCAGGTGGAAAAGCCCGTAACAGTCATGGCAGTGAACCTCTGAACATTTTACCGATGAGTAACGGAGGCCCACAGAGGGGAGTGATCTGCCCAAGGCCACAAGCAAGTGAGTGTCGGTCTCCCCTTCATTTCAGTTCCCTTGACGCCTCCCAGCTTGGCATGAGTCAAAGATCAGATGGGGGGGGGGAGCTGAAGGTGGGGGCCCAATTCCCATCTAACAGTTTCTCATCCCCTTAGCATTTGCCTCAACTTCCCGGGGCCCTTTGTGGTCTGGGAATCAAGGGGTGGGGGTCGGTGGGGCAGTGAGTCCCGTAAGGCCATGCCCAGGGGTCCTGCAGCCAAAGGCCTGTCAGATCCCACTGTGTATGTAACAGCCATTCACAAGCATCAGGATACAGAAGCCAAGCAGCCTGGGCTCCAGGCTGGAGGACGTGCCTCTGGTGGACTTAACACAAAGCCATTTGGAATATGAGTTTTCAGGGACACAGCAGCTACTGGAGAAAGGAGATTAACATACACTGAGCATCTGCTATGTGTGGGGCATCTGAGAAAAGGTGTCTAATGATGGCCTACAATAATTCAACATGCCCACTGTAGAGGCAAGAGAGCAAGGCACAAAGTAACTGGCCCAAAGCCACAGGAACGATGAAGCCGAGGTTTGAACCCAGGTGGTCTGACTCCAAGTGCAGGTGACGCTGTTCCTGGGGCTGGAGGTGGAATTGATAGGAACCCTCCTGCATCCCAGGACCCTCCGGCCCTGGCCTCCGGCTCTCCTCCATGAAGGGCCATGTACGACAGAGGGGCCACTTCACATGCTGCCCCGAACTTTACACACACACACACACACACACACACACACACACACGTCACCCGACCACCTCACTCTTCTGCTTAAACACCCTGCTGCCCCAAGAATGAAGCCGAATCTCCTTAAATTGGCTACCAAGGCCTCTCTCTCCCAACTCTCACCTCCCTCTGTGCTCCAGTCACATACGCAATGACACATATGCACCTTAGGCCCTAGAACGCCCTCCCTTTCATACCTCCTCCCCCATTTCCCAATCAACCTGCGAACTCCCAATTCTGATTTCTCACTAAGTCACCTCACTGAGAAGCGGTGGATGTCTGGGGGCCTGGTGGAGGGCTTCACTCTGAGCCGAGACATGGAGTCGCCATTCCCAAGTACAGGCTTATATAGGTTTGGTCCGATGGCCCACTGGGACCAAAGGTGGTGAGGGTGTCAAGGAAAGACGGGGTGCCTACAATTGGGAAGGGAGACTGTGCATAGTAGTTTAGGGTGTCAACATCCTACTAACACCTGCTATATGGTGGACCATCAACAATTAATTACTCCAGGGGCTAGGCCCAAGGCATGTGAGCACACAACAGGCTCCTACTCCCCTCTTCACTTTCCTCCTTCTCCCGTGGAAGAAAGTGCCAAGAGAAGTAGGAGGGCCAATTTACTTAGTCTATCAGAAAAAAAAGTAATTTTTAAAAATGAATGGGTGTTTTCTCATGGTGGCTCCTGTGGTCCATGAGCTGCCCGGGGGGATGACAGCGCCATTACGTGAGTGTGGAATGGGTGTGCTAGCCATAGAATAGTTACCAAACATTTGTGAGCGATACAAGCAGAGGATTGGTGGAGACGAGGGGGTCATAGCACCCATTCATTTAACCTCCCCCCTCCCTGGTGACTTTAAGGGCACAGTGGCCAGTTCCTTCATTAACATGTATTGGGCACTCGCTCTATACCAGGACCCATCCTTAGTGAGGAGGTTCCAGAATTGACCAAAACTTGGTCCCTCACTCTCGAAGAGCTCAGGGTCTATTAGGAATGATGGGCTAAGATATCTACAAGTCTGAGAAAGACCAGTAGGGATTAAAGGGTCCAGAAAAGAATCTGGGAGACATTGTCAACACGCCTTCACCCCCTGGAGCTTTCAGGAACTCATGAGCTCCAGCTGGTGAACTAACTTGGAGAAAGCCTGTCTGCCACTGTGAGGAAGGGCAACATGGAGGAACTCGAGGTGACGGGACAGTCTGTGGTGTCTTCTAGAGCCAAGAGCCATTCACTCTTCCATGTGTGAGTTACCTGTGCTCTGCACGTTTCCAAGAAGGGTATGCCTCAGGTTCTGAGTGAGGGGCTCAGGCTTAGGGCTGATGTACCCCCTGACCCTGTTTCTGGCTGGGAAGGAGCCCCAAGACGCTTCTTTCTTGGGCCCACAAGGCCTCAGAAGAGGCATTAGGGCTCAGAAGCAGAGGACTTGGGATTTCGGTTTCTTCCAGCAGGTGCTGAGAGAGGTACCTTAGGAGGGAACTCTGCACTGCCACGCTGTGAGAGGGTGTGTTGGTTCCTGGTGAATGGAAGCCGTGTCTCGGAGGTATGGGCCTGAGCGCTGTCCCAGGTGGGACTGCTCTCTGGCCTGTGTGTCTGATGGACAACACCCAGCAGGTGGGTGGTGGCATTAATGGTGGGCTTGCTCCAGCATGGGTCATCTCAGGGCCATCTGATGGCTCAACTCTGAGGGCTTGGTCACCTTGGCAAGCCCAGCTCAGAGTGCACAGAGATGCTTCCTCCCATTCCAGAAGCGCTTGGGGCTGCACGGGTTCTGGGAGGCGGCAGACCTAGGGCTTTGCTGGCCAGGGCAGCAATGTTTCTAGAGCACAACACTGGGAGCAGGAAGAACTCTGTGCCTTGGGGGTCAAGGTCAGCTGATGGCTATGGGCAGTCTCTAGGTTCAGGCCCAGGAAGCTTAGGCTGGGCCTCCTCCCCACTGTCCTGAGCAGAACCCACTCCTGATCCTAAGGCTGCCTCTTATCTGGCTCAAGGCCCTGGATGGGTCACCTCCCAGTCAGGACGCAGGGCTAGGAGTGACATATACCGTCTTGAGATGCTACCTGCCCGTTTTTAGGCCTCGGTATTCCCATATGAACAATGGAAATATTGGATAAGATCAGTGGTTTTAAACCTTTCTCAAAGACTCCTTGTCATGTGAACTCTTACCTGAAGTCAAATGCATAATATAGATTAAAAGAAAGCTGCTGTGAATCAGATGGAGAGTGGGGACCCTGACCTCTGTCCACTTGGTCTTCCTTTACCCACAGCCCACAGGTGGCCACTGGGTTCTCAGGAGACTTCTGGAGCTCTAACAAAGGCAGCTGGAGGCCACTATGCTAGGTTGTCACAAGTCCTCCAGCTTGGAAGTGCTGGGATTTTGTCACTTCCAAAAGCTATTGGAGCCTAGCCCTCACAGACCCAAAGCCTGTCCTGACTCACAAAGGGAAGGCACTGTGGGACAGGCCACAGACATGGTTGGCTAGCTGGTGACACGGCCACATAGTCCCCAAGGGAAAGCTGCTTTCTGAAACCCTCTAGCCAAAGGCCCGCTGTCACCACATTAGAAAGGTGCCATGTCCCCCCAAGCCATGGCTGCCACCCGGGGAAGCCAAGGGCTCAGGGTCTGGCCTGGTCCCCATTTCACCCGAAGGCCCTCCTCCTGCAGAAGTTAGGGCCAGGTGGCAGACGTCTTAACATTGCTGTCCCTGCAGGCTCTCCTTTCCATGTGTGGCCTATCCCTCACCTGAAACTACACAGCCTGGCAATGACAGTCACACAGACTAGCTCCAGAACCCTGCCTGGCTCAGATGAAGACATCCGTCTTCTAAGAGTTTCAGAAGGATGAGTTCTAGATTCTGGATTCTTTGGTCCCAGGGGTCTCCTCTGCTGGGTCTTTCCAGAAGTCTTGTCTCTTCTGCCACTTATTCATCTGCACTTCCTTCCACCCCCACTCCAGAGCCTTCTGCCTTGGTCGCAGTCAGCCCTTCCTGCCCAGGTAGCCAGCTATCTTGACATCTTGATATCCTTGGACCAGCAAGCTACATGCTCTGGGCCCTGAGAATAAAACCCTAGGAGAGGCATGTGGCTGCTCTAGGCGTGGCCTAGGAACCCTTCATCTTGCTGAATCAAAGGCAGCTGGACCACAACCACCACTGGGGTTAGGGCTGGCTGTTCTGTCCTCACCAGGCAGGGACAGCCTGGAGCCTTCCTGCTACTTTCCATGGCCTTTCCTGAGGACCTAACCCCCATTCTCACCTGCTGGATGGAAAGAATGTCTGTCTCCTTGAGCTCCAGACACCGGGCAGGCAGCCTCCCAGCATTCCAGCCTGTGGTCAGCCCAACCGTAGTGCCTCCCGAGCCCTTGTCAGGCCAACCCCACAACCTGACAAAGCAATTCTCTGGGAACACTTGAACGGGAAAAACCACTTTATTACATGGTCTCTGTCACAAGCTCCCCATTTCTGCTCCTGCCAGGTTGGCTTTGGGTAGAGGTTTCTCGTCGTCTTTCTTTCCAGTTTCTCTCTGGGTCCATGACATCTGAGATTTGGCGTCCTCGGTGGCATCCGGGAGAGGCCCAGTGACCTTGGGGCGCTGGCCTGGAGTAGGGAGGGCTGGCAGGCGGCAGAGGGCCAGGGAGTGGCCAGCCCCACAGCCCACAAGGAGTCCCGACGATGACCACAGAGCCTGCACGGGCTTTGGGGTCCAGACGTTGGCTTCAGTGCCATCCCCGCACATGCCATGCTCATTCCAGCCCCAGGAGTAACACGCCCCACCTGTGAAGGAGAGGGAAGACTGCTGGAGAAGTGGTGTGGGTGTTGGGTAAGGGGGTGAAACACCCACCCTGGGCGTGTAGGTAGCATCATAAACCCATCTATACATGCAGAAACCAAAGTTCAGCAACACTCGGTGGCATGCTGACTTCCATCCCATCCTCCCAAGTCTGCTCTAGTTTCAGAGTGTGCCACTCCTCCTAACCACACCTGCTCCTGACCCGAACTTGGCTTTCCCTTCTGGCCCTGCCCTCGGTGTCACCCCCCCAACACATGACCTAAGACCTGCCAACTCTGTCTCCAAAAATATCTCAAATCCTTCCACCTCGCTCCAGCTCCTCTGCCATCACCCGATCCTGACGCCATTTTCCCTCGTCTGGGCCCTGCCAACAGCCAACTAACTAACGGGGCTGCTCACCATCCACTCCAACCTAAAAAGAGCCTCAAAGGCTCTCTGGGACTGCAAATCTTACCACGCCACTGCCCTGCTCAAACCCTTCAATGATGTGCACAGCCTTTAAAGGCTTTTCCTTGGCCTGTGACTATCTCGTGGGCCTTCCCTCGCACAGCTCTACCCCCACCCGCGGCATTCCAGAGCCCCGCCTGCTTTCCGTTCCTTTAATGTGCCCTGGGGCCTTCCTTTCTCTAGAAGTCCTTGCTTTACTGGGCTCCGGAACTCCTCGTCCTCTAGATTCCAGTTGAAAACAATGTTGCTCAGAGGCCAGATTCCCCAGCCACCCAATCCAACTCAGTCGTGTTCTTGCCCTTGTACTTTCCCCTCATAGGTGACGAAGAGGACTTGTGTGGTGATGTGTTCACTATGCCCTCCTCACTAGACCGTCCGCTCTACGGTGAGCAAAGGAACTCATATGTTCTGTTCACTGCCGTATCGTCAGCACAGTGCCTGGTACACAGTTGGTGCTCAATAAGGGTTTGTTGACTGGATAAGAGACTGAATGAACTCAGAGCCACACACACAAGAAAACATCAGAGCCAGCATCCAAGCCAGCACCGGTCTCTCCGAGAGCCCGAGATGCTCCCCACCCACCATACGACCCCCCCCTGGGTGTGGGATCCTTTCCTAGGGTCTAAACTCACTCACATTTTTCTGTAGTCGTTTAAATCATTTTTTTCTGGATATAAAAGTTATACATCTTCATGGCAAAAAAAAAAGAGGGGAAAGTGGAAAATATGGAAAGAGTGTTAAAAAAAACACAGACTTCCAGAATCTTGCCCTCTGCTATGAATATTTTAGGTATCTCTTTCAAATGTTAATTTGTGAAATTTGTAAATATTTGTGTGTATTTTATCCCTTACCATTATATAACACAAACGTTTCTCCATGGAATTGCAAACTGTTCAAAAGTAAATTAAAAATAATGTGTTTGAAGGGTGGACGGGTGGCTCAGTTGATTATAGCACAAGCTCTGGGCAACGGGGCTGCTGGTTCGATTCCCACATGGGCCAGGGATTTGCACCCTCCTCAACTAGAATGAAGTCAATGAGCTGCTGCTCAGCTCCCAGATGGCTCAGTTGGTTGGAGCACGGGCTCTCAACCACAAGGTTGCCGGTTCGACTCCCGCAAGGGATGGTGGGCTGCGCCCCCTGCAACTAGTAACGGCAACTGGACCTGGAGCTGAGCTGCACCCTCCACAACTAAGATTGAAAGGACAACAACTTGACTTGGAAAAGTCCCGGAAGTACACACTGTTCCCCAATAAAGTCCAGTTCCCCTTCCCCAATAAAATTTAAATAATAATAATAATGTGTTTGAAATTTTGAAATAGCTCAAAATATTCAGAAAGGTACAAAAAATAACTTAACAAAAAGACACAATATCCCCATCCAGATTTAGGACATTAGTTAACATTTTGCTATATTTGTGTCAACTTTTTTTCCCTTTAAAGAAATAAATCAATCAAGCTGGCATACAATATTTGCATGCTCGTTTAATTTTTCTACATATATGTCCTTAAATACTATGTAATATTTTTAGTTTGTTTTAAAGATTTACATAAATAATATCATCCAAATATGTATCATTCTTATGACTTGCTCTTTACCCAGCATTGGTGTGAAATTTATCTGAGCTGATAGTTATGGATCTAGTTCATTCTCACTGTATACAGTATCCCATGATGTATACATCATATTTTACTTACCCATTTCCCTTCCCTTATCCATTTCCAGTTCTTTAATGATAATTGTTGCTATTTCATGAGATAATATACTATATAATATGTGATATTATAGGACACAATAATACTAATATCGTTGCTATTTTAAACTGCACTGCAATGAACATGTCTCGTACAAATTGGTGTTTGTGCAGGGTTAATCCCTAGAGGTGTCTGAACGTAGTGGAATCACATTTAATTTTATTAGGCATGGCCAAACAGCTCTCCACAATGGCTGCAGTCAGGTATAGTCGCATCAGCAATGAATTTGTTTCCCTCTGTCTTTGCCTTTAGACTCTTGTTAGTCTGATAAGTACGTTTAATGCATGAGCATTTCCCTGATTATGAGTGAGACAGGCATCGCTTTATGTTCATGAGCCCTAAGTTGCCTCTTCTATGAACTTCCTATGTACTTTCTTTGCCTGCTTTGCTCTTGGGTTGTTTGCCTTTTTCTTATTGATTTGCAGGTTTTCTTTGTGTATCTTTTGTTTATATAATTCATTGCTGTTAAATGCATTGCAAGTGTCTTCTCCCAGAAGTCTGTGATGTCTCTTCACTTTGTTTTATGGTGTCTTTTGTGGTACAGATTTATTTATTTATTTAATGAATTTCTTTTTTAAATTGGGGAGTATTGGGGAACAGCATGTTTTTCCAGGATCCACCAGCTCCAAGTCAAGTCACTGTTTTCAATCTAGTTGTGGAGGGCGTAGCTCACTGGCTCATGTGGGAATCGAACTGGCGACCTTGGTGTTATGAGCTCTGCGCTCTAACCACTGAACAAACCGGCCACCCCTGTACAGATTTATTTAAAATAACTGCCTTATTGTCCATTACGGAGATTAAACAATTTCCTTAACTTGTATCCTGCTGTTAGATAAGTAGGTTGTTTCTAATTTTTCATTATTTTGCATAACATTCCTATGAACATCTTTATACATGAATCTTTGTTTATCTCTCTAATTATTTTCTCAAATTGGATTCTTAGAATGGGAATTCCTAGTCAAAGCGTATGGACATTTTTTATATTCCTAAGTACTGTTTTAAATACTGCTTGAATACTTTTCAGAAAGGCCACCTGATATACCAATCTGTGGGAATCTCCGTTTCACTCCAGCATTGCCTGTATTTATAAGTTATGACGATGTTTAAGAATCTTTCCTAATTTGAATATAAAAATGGTATCTCATTCTTTTAATTTGTACTTTTGTGATTACCATTGAAATTGAAAATTAATTCTTATCTTTCTCAGGTATTCATATTTCTTCTTTTGTATGTTGTCTGCCTCGTATCTTTTTCCTTTTTAGTATAGAAGAGTTTAAGTGCTCAGACCCAAGAGCCAGATGGCCTGGGTTCAAATCCCAGCTCCTCCATTTATTAGCTGAGTGACCTTGGGCAAGTTACTTAGCCTCTTTGTACCTCAGTTCCCTCATCTTTTAAATGGGGATAGTAATAAGTGCCTTTATCATAAACTTGTCTACAAGGAGAAAATGAATAAGTATGTATAAAAAACTTAGAATGGTGCCAGGCACATAGTACTATATCAATATTTGCTATTGTTTTATTGATTAAGAGCCTTGTTGTTTTAAATATTTTTATTTTAAGACTATGAATTCTTTCTCGGTCATATCTGGCATAAATCTTATTTCTCAGTTTGACTTAAAATTTTGTTTTGGGTCTTTTGATACAAAACATATTTTTTTTTCATTCTATATAGTAAAATTTATTGATCTTTTATCATTTCTACCATTG
Organism: Rhinolophus sinicus; assembly: GCF_036562045.2. Taxonomy (NCBI): domain Eukaryota; kingdom Metazoa; phylum Chordata; class Mammalia; order Chiroptera; family Rhinolophidae; genus Rhinolophus; species Rhinolophus sinicus. Next base: position 132,068,480 of record NC_133756.1, read on the forward strand.
CTTGTAAGAATTGAAAGCCTACCTCTATCCAAATCAGGAAATATCCTTTTTTGTTTTTCAGCGATTCAAATTTTTTAATCTTTACTTTCCATTCAATAACTTACATTTCACTGAAAATCTGTTGTCCAGGCCACTCTTTCAACAGAGGGAGGCTGGCTGGCCCAGGATTTCCCTTCCGCTTCCCTTTCCCTAGTGAGAAGGCAATCAATGGCCAAAAGCTCAGATTTGGGGAACACAGATGTCTGCCTGTTTGGCCCCCGAGTGAGGAAATGCACACAGAGAGGCTGCGCCCAGGCCACGGCTCCCACAGAGAAGCAGGAGTTTCAGCCAGGTTGGTCTGAGGCACGAGGAAGGAGCGTGGAAGAGGCTTGGTACCTTCCGACCTAGCTGGGCACCTGGTGTGGGCTGTGTGCCCAGCCCTGGTGAGTGGCACCAGCTGACAGTCAGCAGGAATGGGGGTGGGAGGAAGGCAGAGCTGACCTACCAGCAGGACGCAGCACCACGGGCAGCTGGCAGGTCCCTCTCCTCCTGCCAAAGGAAATGCGCTCGGAGGAAGCCACGCTCTGGGCCGGGGTAGCCAAGGCCTTGAGCCAAGGCTTTCATGCCCACTGGGTCGAGAGGCCTGGCAGAGGCCCAGAAGTATCTTCCCCCAATACTTCCAAAGAAGCTCACTCGAGGTTGGGTGCTTTAGAGTCTTTATCTCATTTAATTCTAACAACCCTGGGAGATGGCTGTGTTTTATACATTATTCTCATTTTATAGATGATGAAACGGAGGCCTAGGAATGAGGTAGCATGGCTCCAGAATCTGTATTAAACTCAGCAATGATATATACCAGGGCTTGCCAAAATTATTCTATAAAGGCAGATAGTAAATATTTTAGGTTTGCGGGACTCATTTGGTTTCTGTTACATATTCTTCTTCTTCTTTATAACCCTTGAAAAATCATTCCGAGCTCGCCAGGCCATACAAAACAGGCCCCAGGTCAGATGTGGCCCATAAGTCATACCTGGCTGGCTCCAGTATAATGCTACATACTATGGATGGTGCTATGCTGTCCCGGGTCCCCCATCACCACTCACTGCATGAGGATCGTACAGACGCCTCCACCTACCTCACAGGGCTGCCAGGAGGATGGCATGAGCTGCTTTTCTATGTAACGCCCAACACATGGTGCCAGCTCACACCCACACATGAGGAAGATCCTGGGGAGAGGAGGAAGAGGTAAGGAAGGCCATGCCAGGGGCAAGCGACAGAGGAGAGAGAGGGCCAGAACAGATGGGAAGGCCTCGGGTGGAATAACCAAGGAGTTTGGGGGTTCTGAGCACTTTCAAGAAACCTCCTATAGCAAAACCCGGAAAAAACTCGGAAAGGGAAAGATTGGCTATGTGCTTACCAGAAGGATTCACAACAGGACATCTTTAAGTACTGAGCTCCTCCAGCAGTTTAGAATAGCCCCCCCCCCCTCACTTAGGGGCAACTTTTCAGGGGCACAGTGGAGATGGGACGTCCCTCTGGACTCAGCAAGCAGCTCCTATGTGGGCTGGTTTCATGTGGAAGAGGAAGAATTCTCTCTCCTTATGCTAACTGGAATATGGAACGCCCAGTTTTCAAAACAGGTAAGTCACAGGATGATTCCTGGCTTTCCAGAGGGTTCTCTGCAGCGTGCCTGCCACCTGCCAGGTCCTTGAGAAGACTGAAATCTCACCTGATTGATCCAGATCTGCTTTACTGGCCCCAGGGCACAGGGCTGAGCCGTGGGTGGAGAGCCTGGAGTTACAGAGGGATTTCCTAGCCTCTAGAGTTCAGGCCCCCTGCTCACGGGGCTCAACAGATTTGGCCTGACCCAGGCTGTGACAAGTGATGGAGATCACGGCCCACCACACTTGCGTCAGCTTCAGAGCCCTGCAGGCAGCGGAACCTCAGCACTGGCGGGGTCTCTGGCACAGGCTAGACCCAACACTGAAATCTGTTCAGGCCTGGTGGCACCTGCCTGCGCTTCTTGGCATCCTGGGTCTTCACAGGGCCTTATGGTGCTGGGACTACAGCCCAACAATAGGGAGGGGGCAGTGTTTCTGCTGGAGGGCCTGGCCAAGGAGGGACAAACACCTGAACGTGTGTGGCAGAGCTTCCTGATTGTCCCTGAACCACAGAATGAAGACTGCCCAAAGTTTTGCAGCTGGGTGTGGCCAGCGAGGTGCACGCTGACAGGTTCTGTAATAGCTTATGTACCCTGCCTTCAAAGATAGATGGCAGGTACATTTTGCCTATTCTTCTTTGTCCCTGTATCTTGTCACTGGGAATGTGGATGTGATGGCTGGAGCTCTAGCTGCCATGTCGTATCATAACGCTAAAGGGCTGCACCCTAGGGCTGGTGCTTCTCAGGTTCAGACAAGTGTATCTTAATTCCCACAGCGCTCCTCTAAGGGGTCATCTCCACTGTACACATGAGGTAACTAGGCTCAGAGAGGTCAACTAGAAATCCACGGACCAGGGCCAGGGCCATTCTAGTCAGGACTCAAATCCAGGACTCCCAAATCTTAGGCTCCTTCACTAGTGCAAACCATGTGAAAATGTAATAAAATTACATTGACTACTGAGTGTATTCCAGGCCCTGTGATAAGCGCTTTTTAAGTATTAATTCACTGAATCCCCATTACAAGCCTGCACGGTACAATCTAATATTACCCCCATTTTCCAGAGTGGTGGTGTGAACTGTGCAAGGTAACATAGCTGGTAAGGAGTCGGACCAGGCAGTCTGACACCAGGATTGCTACTTCTGTTAATATAGGCTCCTCTCTAGCAAAACCCCCTGCTCCCTGGGTAAAGAAGGAAAGGTACCTAGTAATGGCCCACCTGTGTGAGGACAAGATCAGCGATGGAAGGCAAGAGCTGTAGAGGGTGAGAAAAGCACTCTGCAGGGTTGCAGAAACCTCACCAAGCCCGTGTGAGAGCTGGGGCCGAGGAGGAAGCCGCAGAAGCCCTGCCCGCTCCTGCATCTGGTGGGGGGTAGGAGGAGGAGGCAAGGGGTTGGGGGGCAGAAAAGTCAGGCAACTAATGGTTCACCTTGTCTCCTCCTGTCAAAGACCTCACAAAGCCCCAGAGCATTAGTCAGGGCTGCTCTTCTGCAAGACCAGGCAGAGAGAGAGAGAGAGAGAGAGAGAGAGAGGAGGTTTGAGCACCTCACAGAGAGGAAGGCTCTAGAGTCAGGAAGCTGGTAAATGTCACTGTGGATGCAGCTGGCCTTGGAGGCGAGAAAATTTGGGAAAAACTTTTGAGTGTCCAGCCACGCAAGCTCACAAGGATCCTTCCCTCGTGGCAGTCATTGAGGGATGGTCCCTAGGGTCCTGCTGTGAGCAAGGAAGAGAGAGTGAGGAACCCAGAATTCAGGCTTCCTCAAGTGTTCTAGGACTGGGTGGCAACGCGAGGATAGAAAGAAGAGGTTCGGGTCCTCACCGTGTTGTGTCTGCACAACGGACAACTACGCTCTCTTTCATGCTGAGGCAGCTGGCCTGGGTGAGGGGAGTCCGGCGGAAACACCGCGTGGTCTCGGTCCTCCCAGGGACAATGTCTTGCTCCCCACCATCGATGAGACCCAACACAGCCAAGATTTGGCCACTCCTCACAGCTCCGTCACCTCCACTGGTACTCCTGCACGGGCTTCCTAACTGGTCTCTCTGCTGCCTTGATTGCCCCCAGGGTTTATTCTCCGCACAGAGCCTGAGGGATGCTGTTCAAACCTAAGCCAGACATGGCATTGCTCTGCTCTGACTCCTCTCACTCAGATAAACAACAGCTGGTCTGCAGCTTCCTCCTCGACCTCATGTCCTGCCATCCATCCCCATAGCTACACTGACTTCCTGTTCCCCAAACAGTACTGACCTCAGGGCCTTGGCACTTGCGCTTCCTGCTGTCTGGAATGCTCTTGCCCTTGATATCCCACAGATTCACTCTCTCACGTTGTACAGGTATTTGTTCAAATGTCACCTTATCTGAGAGACCTTCCCTGACAACGCCACATAATAACAATCTACACCCCTCCCATCTCTATCTCTTCACCTGCTTTATTTCTTTATATTTTTTTTACCGTTTGTTTATTATCTATCTCTCCTGACCAGAACAGAAGCTCTCTGAGAGCAGGGGTTCTGTTCTGTTTGCTGCTGTATCCCAGCACCTGAAATGGTACACAACAAATACCTGTTGTACGAATGAACAAATGAATGAATCAATGGTTAGCAAGACAGCTGCCTTATTCTCTCCTAGAGAGCCAAAAGAAAGCCCACGGGTGGGGAGAAGAAGCCATCGGAAAGCCGATTTATGTGCCCTATCAGGAAGAACACTAATGATGGAAAACTGCCCTGGAGCAGCAGGTGGCCTGCCCCTGGAGGTTCTGAGCCCCCAGCTGGAGAGGGCATTCCTACAGTGGGCGGAGTCTGGGAGGAGAAAAATCGAAAGTCTTTCTGATCCTGGGAAATCAGGACTGAATGTGTATGAGAGAGAGGAGGAAGGGGGAGGCCAAAGACCCGAGTAATACACACCCAAGGCCTCAGGCTGGCTCCCACAGACCCAGCAGAGGAATGACCTTGGTGCAGATGGGAAATAAAAATTGTCGAATGTCTGGGTTTGCCCTCATAAGTCTCATTCTGAGGCTGCAAGGTTGGGACTGCTCTAGAACCTTTTAGAACCCTGTAACGCAAAATGTTCAGTTCTCTTTGTCAATCTCTATCCCTTTACATAAGAGGAAACTGAAGCCCAAGTGGGGCAGTATTGTGCCAAAGGTCCCCATCTACACACCTTCCCAGGGCTCTCCCCCTCCCCCTCCATCACTGTGGATGCTGCGTTTTTCATGGTTAGAACAGCCCGGTGAGGAATCAGCATTGCATGGGAGAGAAAAGTGAATCTGGGAGAGGTTCAGAAACAGCCACGCTGGGAGAGGCGGAGGCCAGCCCTCCCCACCCCCGGGAGTAGGAGGTGCTGTGGCTGCTGCGGATACATTTCCTCAGTCACCTGTGGAGAGAGCGTGCTGTGGCACGTTGGCTCCACTGGGTGACTATTCTTAGATCTAGGGAGCTAGGGATGATGGATTTAGAACTTATGAGGTGGAAACATGTTGGCCTGTTTTATAAACAACTGAAATCCTCCCCACAGACTGTCTTTCTGAAATCTGTGTTCTCTATTAGAACTGTTGGATTTCTGGGCTTCTTGGCTGTGTTGGGAGAGATCACAGAAAAAGCAACTAACACTGTTGAGGGCCTAAGGACTGTTGCATGACCCATCTCACTTAATAAAGCAGTCCTGGGAAGGAGGTGTTGTGATCACGCTCTGTGGATGAAGAAACAGAGGCTGGGAGAGGTCCAGAAACCAGCATTCCCCGGGGCGAGGTGCGAGGGCTGCGCTGTGACGAGTGGGGCTGCCAGCAGGGCTCTGGCCCTGGCAGATGGAGCAGCAAGGGCACAGCATGGCACCTTCGGAGTTTATGCCCTTTACGTGTTTGTAGGTAGCTCTCTTCTCCTCTGAGATTTCTTATCTCCAGGGGACATTGTCTTCCCTCTGTATGACCTCGTGGCCTGTCTCTATGGCCAGTCAGGGCCCCCTCCTCTCAGTAGGTTGCAGGTTGTCATCATTCCTCCAGAAGTGTGGTCCCCAGAGTTGGCCGAGGGCTCTAGAGACAATGAGCCCAACCCGATGCAGGCCTTGTCCCTGACGCTGACTCTGTCCATTCAGCCTGAGGTCACATTAGCAGCATTGGAGTCCAAGTCTGCTGACTCTTACAGAGCCCACGGCCCAGGTACACTCCTAAACTGTTTCTGCGTGAGCTGCTACACTACATCTCACCTGGGCAGGCCCGTGTGCTGGTGTGCAGGGCCCGGCCAGACGTTCATGTTGTCTCCATGAAATGAAATGTCATCTTATTAAATGAACACAGGTATCTCTCAGGGACAGCGGTAGAGGTAGGGGCACAGGTGTGGCTCTGGGGCCAGGAGCAGCTGCAGCCTGGGCACCAACACGGCCTCTCTACGTCGTTTCCCCCACGCCTGAGGGACTCACCAGTGGGCAGGAGAGAAGGCTAGGAGTTCGAGGAATAGGGAGGGTGGGGGGAAGAAGGTCTGTTCTGGAACCCAGCGGCAGGGCCAGAAGAATCGACAGGCACGTTAGAAGACTCGGGTTCTAGAGTTCACTGAGAAGCCACGGATGACACAAAGCTCAGAAGGAATTCTCCCCAGGGTTTCCAATCACTCAATAAATCCCTACTGAGTGTCTGCTCTGTGTTTGCTGCTGTGCCCGATTCAGTTTAATCCACTCAGTAGACGCCCCTCTAGCCACAGTGGCCTCTTTCCTGGCCAGTCTTGCTTCTGGCTTTAGCCTTTGCACTGGCTGTTCCCTCTGCCTGAACACTTCTCCCCAGGTATCCACACGGCTGCCTCTCACTTCATTTGGGTCGTAGTTCGATGCCATGTTCTCAGAGGGCCTTCCCTGATCACTCAACCCCATCCTCCGATCCCCCCATACTGCTTTATTTTCCTTCCTAGCCTGTAAACGCCCCCACCCCCGACCCCCGCTGCCAATCATATACTATTTCTCTGTCTCCCCACTAGAACGAACAGCTCCATGAGAACAATTTCACTTTGTTCAATTGCTGTACCCCCGGCACTTAGAACAGTTCTGGGTACATAAAAGGTACTCAGTAAATGTTTGTTTTAGGAATGAATAGGTGTCACTTGTCCCAGAAGGAGATTATGTTCTTGAGAAGGAAACCAAGTCAAAGCGCTGGACAGGCCGTCCACAGTGGTTTGTCACACTGTGGCCTGATGGCCATCTGCGCTCACTGACAATCCAAAGGAAGTGTGTGGAGGGGTAGCTGGGGCAATCCGTGTGGAAGGCACCTGCCGTCTGTCGGGAACCTGCAGACCTCAGATCTAAAGACCCACCCCACGGCCTGTAGGCTGACCCTCTCCTTCCTGAGACGAGAAGGAGCCAGCTGGGCAGTACATATCTTAAGTCCTCATTTAGAGAGCCAGAGAATTTGGGAACAATGGTTGCTGCTCAGTAGTAATGGAGCCAGACAGGCATAGATTCGATCTTGTCTCTTCACGTACTATGTGTGTCTGCGTTTCAGTGTCTTCATCTGTAAGTAAGGACAATCATCTTTCCTTTACCTTCTTTTGCTTTCTAAGTGGATACGTGAAGTGCCCAGCACAGAGCCCATGACACGATCCACACTCAGTCCACGCATGTTCCCTTCCCCATCTGCTCTTCGCTGCTGGGATGGATCTACGTCTTAGCCCTCCTTGCTCTGGTCTCTCTTGCTGCCCAGCTGAAGGGCACATGATAAAAGCATGCTGTCCCTCTTCCTCCCGTGCCCCACGACCCCTCTGTTGGTATCCCGGACACTTCAACAGTTATGGGTACATAAAAGGTGCTCAATTAACGTTTGTGTTAGGAATGAGTAGATGTCACTTGTCCCAGGAGAAGCTTACTTTTCCCTTGAGAGGAAGCCAAGTCAAAACGCTGGGCAGGCCGTCCACAGGGATCACCGGTCCAAAGGAACTGTGTGTGGAGGGGCCGCCGGGGCAGCGCATGGGACAAGTAAGTAGGTAACAACGCACACGGTTCTAGCTGACGGTTCAGGTTAGTGTTTATCTGAGGTGTCCTGATGGGCACAAACCACTAAGCATTATTGCTATGGAAACCGTTCTGTTATTCTCTGCTGTGCCATTTGTTTTCTGACTCAGCTGTAGTTGTGGTACAGGGGGGAGGGCAGTGGATGAGGCATCCGAGGACTAGACTCCTAGTGGGGCCTACGTGCCTGTATGACTGAGGGTAACGCCTGCCTCTCCCTGGGTCTGACCTTCCCAACTCTTAGAAGTAGGCCACGGTTTGTCACACTGCGGCCTGAGGGCCCCCCCGCGCTCACTGACAATCACAGTCCCGGTGCTCACCTGAGCCCAACTGTCAGGATCTCTCATGGCCGTTCTGATGCACACCAGGGTTGAGAACCACTGATATGTAACAGGAGTTAGATGAGCTAAAATGTCTGCAGTCTCCCAATGTGCCCAACAGGCAACACTGAAGCTGCTCTGGCTGGAGCAGAGGTGAAGGGCTCAGAGCCCCCCATCTACTGAGCCTCCCACTACCCGCACCTGGCTCCATGGAATCCTAGGGATTCCCAGAGCACAGTTTGAAAACCACTGGACAAGATGTGTTCTAGCACCTTTCCTACAAGGGGGGTCTCACTCACAGATATTTACTAGGTGCCTTCTGCTTTCTTTATGCCAAACTTTCATTTGAAGTCAGTAGCTCTACTACTTCCTAGATGTACAATCTAGAAATCAAAATTATTTGATTTCTCTGGGGCTGAAACTTCTCATTTGCAAAAATGGGGAAATAATACTTGTTTACTTTCCCTTACAGGATTCTGGTAATGATCAAATAAGCAAATGAGAACATCTATGAAGGAGTGGTTTGTTACCTGGAAGAAACTCGACAAACACCAACAACTATTATTAGTAGTAAAATATCTAACTACCTAAAGTCTGTAGAACTAAAGTCCTTAGAAGCCTCTATGGACAATTACTCTCCTACTCTCAGTAGCTAAACTTCCAGAAGGTGTTACAGGGCTTGGGGAACCATTGGTCTAAAAACCTCCATCTAAAGGACAGCAACCTGCCCACAGGAGTATTTCTGAGGTTTAAGAATATCACTTGGTTTGTTATCTCTTAAATAGAATATTTCTCTACTACCAAATTTTTTTCAATGATCATAAATTACTTCCATAAAAAAAAATTTAACACTGTTGAAAATACTCGCTGAGGGGCCAGCCTGGTGGCTCAGGCAGTTAGAGCTCCATACTCCTAACTCCGAAGGCTGCCGGTTCGATTCCCACATGGGCCAGTGGGCTCTCAACCACAAGGTTGCCAGTTCAACTCCTCAAGTCCCACAAGGGATGGTGGGCAGCGCCCCCTGCAACTATGATTGAACACGGCACCTTTACCTTGAGCTGAGCTGCTGCTGAGCTCCCGGATGGCTCAGTTGGTTGGAGTGCCAGCTCTCAACCACAAGGTTGCTGGTTCGACTCCCGCAATGGATGGTGGGCTGTGCCCCCTGCAACCAGCAACGGCAACTGGACCTGGAGCTGAGCTGCGCCCTCCACAACTAAGACAGAAAGAACAACAACTTGAAGCTGAACGGCACCCTCCACAACTAAGATTGAAAGGACAACAACTTGACTTGGGAAAAAAGTCCTGGAAGTACACACTGTTCCCCAATAAAGTCCTGTTCCCCTTCCCCAATATAATCTTAAAAAAAAAAACAAAAAAAAAAAACTTAAAAAGAAAATACTCACTGATATACAAAGTTCTTTCAAAAATTCATTTCTTTATCTGATGCTTTACAATGAATTCCAAGGCGGCACTCAGAGCAGGGAAAAGCCAGGTTCGCTGGGTGTGGCAAGATGGCCCTAGGGGAGCAGTGTGGGCCCTTGTGCCAGTGACTCCGCACGTGGTCCGAGGTCAGTCTCCACACCCACACGTATGCTGACGGCTCCAGCCTGACTGAGCTCCCGGTGCCTCGCGGAGCTACCCTTCGCTCACAACAATGCCCTTGCCCAGTCACTCAGGTGGTGCTTTTCAGACTTTGCGAAGCCCTGCTACAAACCTGCGGCAGGAAGATCGGGGGCGTGCTGTCTAGAAGACGGGTGGCTCACTGAAGAGCTACGCCCTGGTGAGTGAGGGGGTCGTGACCCAAAAGCAAGGCATTCTGACTGCAAGCTCTGTGCTCCTTACTTTACTGGGATCTTATCCTAGGAAGAACTACAGACCCAAAGAACCTTCATTCGGTGGAAAGACCACGAGAGCTGGAGTAAGAAGACAGCCCCACGCCCCTGCTCCAGCTCTTCCGGCTGTGTGCCTGTGGGCCAGCCGTCCCTGGGACTGAGTCTCAGAGTCTTCAGCCACGATGTGCAGATATTACTCCTGACAATCCCAGTGCTACAGTGAGGCTCGTGTGAGAGGGAATGGAAACCTTCTGTATATTGTCAAGCTACCTATTCATTACTATTAACACCATATATTGTGCCCGAAGGTCAGGAGGAATCCACTCCACCTGTCCCACCTGCCCTGGGAAGTACAAGACCCGCCTTAGGGCAGCGAGGTACAGGACCGGAATGAGCAGGTCACCTTACTGTGTGGGCTGAGCTACACAGAGCAGACTCTGGGCCTGGCCTGGCTCCAGCCCTATGGAGACCAAACGGCACACAAGCTGAAAACACTCAACAGGCATGTAGAGCCCATCAGTGTGGACAGTTCTTTATTCTGAGCATCCATGCCTTCATCCCGTTTTAGCAAACATCCTTTTATTACCAATTCCAGATAAAGTACTGTCTGGGCGCCTCATGTGTACAAGAAGAGAGGAGGAGGATGGAGCAAGGGTGAAAGAGACAGACCTCATTTTTAAGGAATTACCAATTTCTCAATCACTAACATTTCCTGAGCACTTACTACATACCAGGAACTCTCCTGTATCACTTCCATAGCTCATTTCCCAGCCGTAACAGCCAAATAGGGGAGGAATGCTCAGGGTCACTATGTCACCCTTGAAGAAGCTGAGGGCCAGGCTCACCTGAAAATTAAATGGTGGAGCCAGGACTGGAACCAAGGTCAGTCTGTCTCCAGATCCTAAGTTCTTAACCCCTATGGCCTCTGTATCACTGGTGACCTCTGGCAAGTAGTTTTTTCTCTGGGTCTCTATTCCCCTATGAAATACAGAAGTTCAATGATTCCAGTGGGTACAAGGGGTGTTGCAAACACCTGTGAGCCAAAACAGAAAACAAGAACTGTCCACCTGAAGTGAGGTGCGAGGTGTGGCGCTCAGTCCCCATACCTTAGGAGGGGAAGGCACAGGACATAATCTGAGTGGTGTCATGCCAAGGTCAGGCTTTTGCTCAAACAGTAAGTTTCAGAGAAGCATGGCTGACACTTGCCCACCTCCACCAATGTCTGTTCTCCCATCAAAACGCACTGCCCACCCCATCTACTCACTCATCTACGTCCCCAGCTTTGTTCACACTGTTCCGCCTACGATTCCTCATCTCCCCTTACTTTTCTTCTCCAGGAAGTCTCTTCTGATACTTCAGCTCTCTCCAACAGACTATACCAGACAGAACAGTTCTAATAGCCACTTCAATACCATTTCATCAAGAAGCCCCCATGTCAATGGGACAGCATTTTCCCTTAAGATCCAGGTCCTTGGTGCGTGTCTTCACACTTTGCTCTGTCTCTAATGGAGAAGGAACCATGGCCCTTTTCCATCTGAATCTTTCACAGCAGCAGGTGCCAGTAAGGTTGCCTGGAGAGTCTGGAATTTCTAATGTTGCCATGGTTACAGCAGACCAAGGTTCGGGATGCTTTATCCCTGAGGAGCTGCTCTGGCAGTGCCATGCCAGACTGCTGGGGGAATCTTCCTTGATGAACCAAAAGAAAATCCACTAATGGACAAGAAACTGCTCCACTGGTGCTGAGGTTTAGCTCCTGCAAACACACTTGTAGGCCACTTACCCAGCCCCTTGGCTGACAAAGAGGCCAGACCCTGGCTTGCTGAACTGTGGCTCACTCAGGGGGTAATATGGTTTTTAACTGGCTCAGCCAACAAAGCAGGCCATCCCCCACTCCAGCCCCCAAATTACCACTTCTCTTGTTTGATGCCGCCAGCCAGGGGTCTGCTGGCGTGGACCCTGGTAATTAGCACAGCACCCGCGTTTGTTGGGGAATTAAGAGCCCCTGATTAGCCTAATTTCTCACCATTTATAGGCAGCGAGTGTCGGCCTGAGGTTGGCTTTTCCAAATGGTGGCCCAGAGGGTGGCATGATCATGGCCTGAGCTTGAAATGGAGGCAAGGGCCTGGTGAGCCAGCCTGAAACATGAGGGGAGGCCGGGCTGTATGCCAGCCTTTGTCTTCCCTCGTCCTGCCCGCCTAAAGCAACCAAAGACCAGAAGAAGGTGTTTCCACATTGAGGTCATGCCTAGTTCCTCGTCAGTCTTGACCAGAAAGGGAGGCCAAATCCCTTGACTGTCATAGGACTGGTGAGTCCTGAACCCGGGCTTTCTAGGGCTGGAGGCCTTAGTCAAGCTCTAGCTGGCTGTGCAGGACCCTGCCACTCGGCCTAGACTCTCCTGCTAGACCACCCATAACCCTCTAAGCTGTCCCCCGAGGTGCTGTCTGGCTGGAGCCCCTTGGAATTTGAATACCCCATGATAATTACCTTAAGATTCCTGCTGTCAGATCCCTCCCCCTCCAGGTTACTGACATGCTCAGGATCATACGGGCCCTTACACCTTGAAGGGTTGACCCCTATCTAGACCCAGCAGGAGTCAACTCCATAGCTAGTATGGCTCCTCTGGGTTTCTCCCCTCTCCTGCCTTCAGCTTTGCTTACACTCAGCATACATCACCATGTGGACTTGGCTAAGGTAATATGTGCCCATAGACACTAGGGAACTTCCAGATTCCTCCAAGGAAATTCACAGGCATTGAAGCCTGGCTGGAAGGGCTTGACAACCAGCTTCCCTAATTCAAACTCCAGCTGGCTTGAAAACGGGCTGAACCAGCTCTTTGCAGCCACTCATAAAACATTTATTGAGTTTCACTTGGTAGCTGACATCAGGGATATAGTAGAATGAGCCATTCATCGCATCTGACATCAAGAAATAATAGTCTAGGTGATCAGTAGAGACTTCCCAGCAGAAAAAGAAAAGTTATGGGAGAGGGGAGGAAGGGTGTGCCGAGTAGAAAGAACAGGGCAAACAAAGGCCTTGCTAGGGAGCAGATGCAGCTTGTAGGGCCAGTGGTGGTAGCTCCGTTTGGTGGAAGAAGAGGAAGTGCAAGAAGCAATAGAAGGAAATACATTTGGGATGATAGGTAGGGGACATATCATTGCAGTGGCTCAGGAAACACAACCCTGAAAATGCCTGACCAAAGGTTTTGGACTTCATTCAGCAGTCATTGGAAGCCACTAAGGCTTCTGGGCAAGGGAGTAACAGAATCAGAGCTGTGCTTCAGAAGCAAAATCTGAACAATCGCAATCATCATCACCGCCGTGTCGTCGTCATGACAGAGAACGTTTCTGGAGCCCTTAGACTATGCCGGGCACTTTGCTAAACTTCCGACTGAGTAGGGAGGAGGGACCAGGGGAAGATCTGATGGGAGGCAGAGGAGAAGGAGGATGCGCGAAGCCTGCACTATCTCAGAGGCAGTGGGATGCAGAAGAGACATGGCTGGCGTGGAAGCGAGGAGGCGGGAGCCAGAGGCCTTGGCATCTGCAAAGCTGTGGGTACAGAGGGGTGAGAGGAGTCAGGAGGCCTTGGCCAGACTGGCAGGAGGGAGGTCACGTGTAGGTCTAGGATGTGCGATTCTTTGATTCATTGGTCTAATAGATAAATCTAGAATCCCAAGGACACAGTCAAAATACTCCTCTTGTTACCCTGAGTTCAGGAAAACATTTGGGGAGGGACAGACAATGAAAGAAACGCAGCTATCCCAGGAAGACTTATTCTTTCACACTCTGGCCTGGTTTTACTAACCAAGAACCTGCTGGCTGGAGCGAGAAGGACCTGGAGAAGGGTGGCCTCTCCTAGCTTTGACACTGTGCCTTCTTGGGAGAGGTCTTTCTGTTGTGATATGCATGAGCCTGGGGCCCTCATACAGGGAGGGAGCCCTGGTTTTAACCTGCCTCATGTGCTGGTCTGCCCTGCACGTTCCGCTGGTACCGCACCCCCTGGGGATGCAGGCCCTCAGATGGAAGGCAAGAGTGGCCTCCTCTGAGCCTGCTCTCACTCCTCATGACCCTCAAGAACCCTCTGCTCTAGTCAGGAGGGCTTCCCATCCTGTTCCACCCTGGCCTGTGCTCTGCAGCCTCTGCCTGTGCAAACATACCCTCCTCCCGCAGGCAGGAGGCCCTCATCCATTTCTCTTGGGCCAGTCCAAGTCCTGGTTGAACCTTCAAGGCTCAGCTCCAGTCCTCCTTCCTCTAGAAAGTCTACAACAATCTCTCCTTCATGAGCCACAGCACTTAGAATGGAAGTTATAGGGCAGGAAGGGAACTTTGAGATCACTGGACCAACACTCTCACCTCCACATAAGAGGAAAAGGGGGCTGGAGAGGGGAAGATATTGCTCAAGAGGGAGGAAGGGCTAGGACTAGAATCCAAGTCTGTAGATTCCCGGGAACTCACAGCTCTGTTTTGTTTTGCTGGCCTGTGTCGCAGACTGTAAGACAATGGGGACAATGCCTTCTGTATCTCTGTGTCTAGCTAGGAGCCCTGGCTTGCCAGGAGCTCAGGAAATAGAGTCCTCAGCAGCCAAAGACTCGGGAAAGCAACAGATCCTGAGGAAAAGCAAGACACAGGTGAAGAAAAGTAAGAAGAATCCCTCCTTCCAGCAATTTGCCACTGTTCTGGGATGCAAGCCAAGCCCAGCTACTGGATTGGGGGTGGGAAGAGAGATGAGACATTCAAAGGGACTTTTTTCCCTAAAAGCGATTTCCACGTCCAATGCCAGTGTTCTAGCCCAGAGCTTCCTGGGAGAGCAGCTTGGAGAGGCTGGCAGAGGGGCCATGCTGAGGTCAGCCTCCAGGCTGGAGGACTGGTGATGGCAGCAGCTGAGGAAAGATTTTTCCTTTTCAAGTTGAGTATTTTTAGAGCAAAAAGAACTCTCCCAGATCACCCAATCCAATTCCTGAATTTTCAAATAGGGAAACTAAGGTCTTGGTAAAGAGGCTGGATCAGGCCATACAGTGCATCAGCGCCCCAGCCAGGACACAGTTCTGGACCTCTAGACCCACCCCGGACTCTGTGCAGGGCAACTTGTCTCACCTGGGCCCACGTGAGGGGAGAAGGAGTGCACCTGCTGGGGCAAATGGCCACCAGTCATTTCTATGTTGTTTTTTAAAATGTCAAAATCCAATTACTGACAGACTGGGGATTCAGGTTGAAAGAAAAGTACTGGGTTTGACTAAGGCTCCAGGTGAAGAACCCCACTTGCTGAGATCATACAACTAGAAAAATGTGGGGCCAAAACTTAAGCACAGGTCTAGCTGGTTCCAAAGTCCTTCCTTTTCCCCCGGCTCAGGCCGCCATGCATGCTGCCTCTTAGCTCAGAACAGAGGAAGAAAGACAGGACAGACAGACATCCTGAGCTGTCAGAGAAAGGCTGTCACAAGACAGATGCGTCCTGAGTGAGCCCCTCCTTTTCCCCCAGGTCCTGTGTTGGGTGCTAGAGACACAAAGATGAAATAAGATCCAGGAGTGCAGATTCTAAATGAGCACTTATAAAGGCTGGAGGATAAACACACTCCGTCCTTTAAATTCTGAAGTGAGAATGAGGTTGAGGGACAGTGCGAGAAAGGGACGGTGTGAGGGAGCACACTAGCAGGGTCCTGCCTGAAGACGGGCGTGCCCCCAGCTGGTCATCTTTGTTCTCGCTGAGCACCACACAATGCCTGGCACGGAAGACACTCGATATGCAGTTGCTGAGTCAATGCATGAAAGGAGGACAGTCCTATCCCAAAAGGAACAGAGATGCAGCTCCAGTGCTTGCAGAGAAAGGGTCTGCCCACCACGTGGGGCCCGGCGCCCTCTCCATCTGGACAAGGGGCAGGAGGCAGCTGGCAGGTCCAGAAATGCTGACACAGAGAGGGACAGAGCTTCCAGCCCCAACCGACTTCTCTATGGCAACAAGCTGACAGAAAACTGCACAGAAGACAGAGAATCCAGTTTTTAAATAAAGACACAAACCACTCTCAGTCTAAAATCACACATGCAAAGCAATAGCTCCCGCCTTTCAGCTCTTAGGAGGGGCAGACACACAGTCACTAGAAAGGTACTTCCTTCCAACCTGCCATTCTCCTGCCAAGGGCCTGTGCGCCTCCCCTCCTACTGTGGACTCTCCCGAGAGCTGCCAGGCAGAATCCCTCTTGCTTTGCAGTATATGCTTCAGGGCATTGCATCAAATGTGACAAGCGAGGGCAGAGGCTCCACCAGGGTTGGGGCTGGCCAGGTCCCACAGCAAACAGGCTGTGGTAGCTGCCTTCCCGTCACACCACAGCAGTGGTGGCTGTGGCAGGGGGACCGAGAGGAAGAGCAGGGCCGAGGCCTCTTTCCTCCTCTGTCTCCTGATGATCAAATCCTGCTTCATCCTTCAGGGCTCAGCTGTTATTTGCCTTCATGTCCCCAGAATGACTTAATCGCACACACCTTCCACTGTAAACCCAAAGCCCTGTGTTTACATCTCAAATATAAAACTTTTCATTATATACTTCTGCTCACAGAAATAGACAGACAGTCTACTTTGCATTATATTTCTGCTTCCTTATTCTGCCCTCCTCTGCCGCCCCCGTAGAGAACCTGGTCTGCGCTAAAGCCTCAATAAATGTTTTCTGAATTGAATCAACAGCATGGGAATACATTTTCATCTGAGTAGTTAGAGACCAACCCTTCTTCAGTTTAGGGGGGTCCACTCAGACTGTCATTTCCCTCCAAAGCCTTGGGTGTTTGGGGGGCAGGAAGGCAGTGTCACCCCCTCTACTGTGCTGCTGCCCTTTCTGCTGGATCCCCCCACTAGCTTTCTGCCAAGTCTAATGTATGCTCTCTTACAGTTTCACAGACATCACCACATTCAAAAGGGCACCCCCAAACAAGCTGCACTAAGGATCCTGGGTTCAATGCTAGCTTCATCACCTCCCATCTGTGTGAACTAAGGCAAGTCATTTAACCTCTTTGAACTTTGTCTGCAAAATGGGGACAATCCATTCCCACTCCTCTATCTGCTCACCTCACGAGGTTGGTGAGGAACATGCATGGTGAATCGTGAAGTTGCTCTGAAAGCTGGGAGGCGGTATCTGTGCAAAAATGAGGTGGACTGTTGTTTCTAGGACCTGATGAAAGCGGAAGCTGGGACCTACCTCATGAGTGACTTGCTCATGATCACGTAGTGAGGTAGCAGCTAAGGACCCAGGTCTTCTAATCCCTGCTCCAGAGCTCTCTTCCCAACCCTATGCTGCCTTTGAGGTCCCATCTAGGCACTCTTCAACTTTGGCAAAAGCAATTCCATATTCCATTAAAATGAGAAACATTTTGGATCACCTGCGGAGTATAAATCTCTGAAATGGGATAGAGTCCAGCTCTCTAGTTCCAGGCAGAATGCCACCTGAAACATTCCGGCAGGGAGTTAACTCTTCCTCTCCCACCAAGCCTTTCCTTCCAGCTCTCAGTCACTGCTAATTCACCTGTGTCAGAAAGGTCATTCTGGTGGCTACAACAGCCTTGCTGTGGCAAAACTCAGGTCTTCTCATCTCACCGCAGAAACACAAATAATGAATGCAACACTGCAAATACGAGAAAAGCAGACCGGGAATGACTTGAACAGAATACAGAGGAAAACTGGTATGGCTTGGACTGTACACACTTCAACGGAAAACCACAAAGGGTACTCTGGGGTTTGCCTCAGGCAGGAGGGACACTGATTCCCTGGGGTGTGAAGTCAGCTGAAATAGATCTGAGAGAGACAGGAGGGACACACAAGCGCCACTGCTCAGATTCCAACAGCTTCTAGGCCCACATCCCAGAAATGTCACTGAGTGAAGCCTCTTCAGACCTCATCAATGACTTTGAAAAGGAGGAAGAGAGGGAGGGAGAGAAGGAAATGTCTTTGTTGAGAACGCTAACCATTTCGTGGTGTGATGGTTAATTTTGTGTCACCTTGGCTAGCCTATGGTGACCAGTTGTTTGGTCAAACACTACTCTAGATGTTGCTATGAAGGTGTTTTTTAAAGATGTGATTAACATTTTTAATCATTTGTGGTGGGCCTCATCCAATCAGTTGAAGGCCTTAAGGGCAAAGGCTGAGGTTTCTTGAAGAAGGAATTCTGCATCAAGGCTGCAACACAGAAACCCTGCCAGAGTTTTCAGCCTTTGAATTCAGGGCTGCAACAGCAACGCTTTCCTGAATCTCCAGCCTGCGGGCTTGCTCCAAGGAAGATGGACTTGCCAGCCTCCACAATCGTGTGAGACAATTCTTTAAGCTAAAGGTAGGTAGATAGATAGATACATAGATAGATAGATAGACAGACAGACATAGCCAGACAGAGAGAGACATATCCAATTGGTTTCTCTGGAGAACCCTGACTAATACATGTGGGGTTTTCATCTAACTCACCTCATACCATCCTGTAAATGACCCTGAGAGGTAGGTTTTGCTCTTCTGCTGTTTGTTTACAGGTGAGGAAGCTGAGGCTTCGGGAGTCAAGTCACTCGATAAGGGAGACCCCAAAGCCCGTGCTCTATCACTTTCACTACATGGCACGAGGAAGGAACGTTCCTCTGAAGAATGCTGGAACGAGAATTCCTGGCCCAAGCAGAATGTTGCTGATGCCTCTGAGCCCTGCCTCCACGGTTAATGCCAACAGGAACTGGGGGTCTGAATACGACCTGCCTTTGTCAAACACACTCTTTAGGATCTCCATTCTTCCCTGGGATCGTCATTTGAATGGAGGACTTCAGTCTGCACAAATAACGTCCAGGTCTCATCTCGTCTAAACCTGAGCCCGAGTGACGGGGCAAGAGGAGTGTTGTTAGCTCCTGAGCGGTCTTCCTCCTGAAGGCAAATCCAGGCCAGAGACTGTTACCACTTGGCTCCTGCTGGGA
The DNA here is from genome assembly GCF_036562045.2 of Rhinolophus sinicus. Lineage (NCBI taxonomy): Eukaryota > Metazoa > Chordata > Mammalia > Chiroptera > Rhinolophidae > Rhinolophus > Rhinolophus sinicus. The sequence goes on from NC_133756.1 coordinate 132,087,170, forward strand.
AGTGGGGAGATCGGGCTCTCTGCTCACATAGTGAGCCCTGAAGGCGCTGTTCTCTCTGGGGCGGGTGGCTGAGCAGGCCACCTCCTCAGGCTGCCCTCTTCCCATCCCTACGTCTCTCACCACCAATGTCTCCTGGGGAAGGGGAAGCATTCTTCCCTGAACAGCTTTAGCCCAAGGATGGAAGAAGCCTCTTCTTCCCATCAGCGCAGCTGAGACAGGGCGAGATTTAGTTTACTAAATGCGAGGGGACACTGGAAAGGAAATACTCACAACAATCCAAACACATCTACAGCAGGCAGGGCTGCCAAGACGAAGCTTCTGACTGTTTAATAACTCCCTACTCTCGCTCCAAAGGGCTGGGACATGCATCTGTAGCAGGTTTTGCCCAGCTTCCTGTCATCTGAACAGCCAGTAGTTGCCACTGGGTCACTATCTTGCATGGCCTCCCACACCAGTATTTCTCAACACGTGAAGGCACACATACAAAAACGATAATGTGTGACACGTTGGGTAAATGGATAAGTGAATGTGTTCCAGCTAGAGCCAAACAGAGCTTGGAAAGGGAACGTACCTCGTCCTAGGTCACACGGTCACAGACAGACAGGGGTTTGGTTCTCGATCTTTTCTCTACTCTGCCTCCAGGGCAAGGAGCACAAGGCGTTCACCTTGAGTTTCCGGTGCCTCATTCATGGCAGTGCTCAGGAACTGTCAGGGGAACGAATGACACAAACCCAGAGAGCCCTTTCCTACACGCTCTCAGGCCCTCCAGCTTGTGGCAGGGAGTCTCTGGCCAGAGACCTCCCCAGGTGCAGACAAGCACTGAGCCCCTCACACATCAGAGAACCAGAGGAGGTGCTGGGCAAAACTGGAGGAGGCCAAAGCATTGCCTGTTTCTCCTTTAAGTGCTACCAGTATTCCCCTGATTTAGTAGCTATCCATGCCCTGACCCCGGGCTCTGAGACCCTTGTCTTCATTGCCAGCCCTACCCCCGCCCACATCCCTCCTTCCCCTAAACTGCCTGTCTGTCTCCACAGCAACCTGCTCTCAGCCAACAGTTCTCTCAGACTACTTCCCACAAGACTTAACACCTGCTAAAGCTGGGCATGGTCTCCCCCTGGCCATTTGTGTTTTAAACTGAAGAAAAGACTCCTGAAACATTCTGGTTGGTCAGGAGGCCCCAGGGAGGAAAAGAATGGGCTTCGATGTTAGGTTTCCAACCCTAGTTCTGCTACTTCCTTTGTGAATGACCTTGCATAAGTCACTTAGTCACTCCGAGCCTTAGTCCTCATGTGGAAAAGGATAATAAAACCTACCTCATGGGGTGAATATCCAAAGGCCTTACAGTCTTGCCTTGTGTGGTGGGTTGAACAGTGGCCCTCCACAAGCTATGTCTACATCTTAACCTGCCGAACCTGCCGAACCTGTGACTGCGACTTTATGTGAAAACAAAAGTCTTCGTAGACATGATTAAGTTAAGGATTTTGAGACTAGAAGATTGTCCTGGATTGTCTGTGTGGGCCCTAAGTGCCATCACAAGTGTCCCTTGAAGAGAAAGGCAGAGGGACATCTAACACAGAGAGAGAAGAGGAGGAGGCAGTGGGACCATGGAGACAGAGACTGGAGTGATGTGGCCACAAGTCGAGGAATACCAACAGCCACCAGAAGCTGGAAGAAGCGAAAAATGTGTTCCCCCTGAAACCTTTGCAGATGTAACTAAGTTAAGGACCACTGAGATGAGATCACCCTGGCTTCTCCAGGTGGGCCCTAAATCCAATGACAAGTGTCCTTATAAGAGACAGACAAGCACACACAGACTCACAGAGGACGAGGCCATGAGAAGAAAGAGGCAGAGGTTGGAGTTTTGCAGCCACAAGCCAAGGAGCACTTGGAGCCACCAGAAGACAGAAGAGGCGAGGAAGGATTCCCCTTAGAGCCTCCGGAGGGAGCGTGGCCCTGCCGGCACCTTGATTTCAGACATCTGGCCCCTAGGACTGTGAAAGAATAAGTTTCTGTGGTAAGCCCTCAGACTGTGGTACTTTCTGACGGCAGCCCTGGGAAACTAATCTGCACTGCCTATCTCCCTAATTCATTACGTGCCAGCCCTGATGTCCTGCGTCATGCCACAGCCGTACAAACCTTGTGTACGAGAATGCAGACATCAGAGGAGCGGACCTTTGTCTGACTGGGTCACCGTTATAATCCTAATGATTAGCATGGTGTCAGGTACATGCAGGGGCTCAGGACATTGTTTTTGAATAAGTGAATGGATTGTAGTTCTCAGAGGGCAGAAGCTATATGTGGGTTACTTCTATATCCTCAGCACTCAAAGTACAGGGCACAGGACTCTATACATGTGGGACTTCTCCTCCCATCTATTCCAGCACTGAAGGGGTAACTGTCTGAAAAAGGGGCAAATCTTACCCTGAGGCCCAAAGATAAGCTTTCAGCCTCCAAAGAGTCCATGAGTCCTTTCTACACCTTGTCTCCAAACTCCCTCTACACAGAAGCCTTGGAGAGAGCCCAGGACTGCACAGACCTGGGGATGATACTGTTGAATTAAACAGAGACTCAAGTCACCAGCGTCTGGCTCAGGCTGGGCCTCTGGGACCTGAGCAGGCAACATTTCATCATTAGGAGGAAAGGAGATGACAAACTCTTTCCTGAAAGAACCCAACAGGCAGTCAGAATTACTGGATGTGGATAAATAAAACCATTATTTCCAAATACATATCCCAGGCAGCACTAACTGCACTCTCGGTATCACAGGCAATACTAAATTTAGAACTGGCACTTTGAGTCATATGCTGATTCCTGAAGAGAAAAACTAAATTCAAGGGAGAAAAAAAATCAAGTGACATATGAAAATAAAAAATGCAGCCTTAGTCTCTCGGAGTAAGCTGTCAAGAGAGATGAGGGAGAAGTTTCCTGCACAGAATTCCGCCTATAAAGGAATTCCAGGAGGGTGGGGGCAAGGCCCTGCTATGTGCCTTGGCGGCAGCAGCCTCCGAGGAAACTTCTGGAGTGCCTGCCTCCCTGCATGGAGCTGCTGAGGCAGGATGGGATCTGCGTGCTGAGCGATAACGCGGGAACACTGCTGCCAAAGCGCTGGCACACGCTGCCTCCCAGAAGCCTTTTCTCAGCCCTGCCGTGAAGGTACTGTCACCCCATCACAGAGCTGAGGAGTGGAGCCCCGACTGTCCAAGCAACGTGCCCAAGTCATACAGTCTGTGAGCGGGACAGCAGGGATTTATTTTCATGAACTTTTAGTTTTAGAATGGTGTTAGACTTACAGAAAAGTCGACAAGATGGTACAGTTACCAAATACACCCCCCCCCCCCCATTTCGCCTATCCTTAACACATGACTATATTACAACTAAGGGACCACCCTTGGTACATTACTACTAACGAAGTGCCACACTCTGTTTAGATTTTATTTTTCCCTCATGTCCTTCTTCTGCTCCAAGATGCCCTCCAGAATACCACATTACATTTAGTTGTCGTGTCTCCTTAGGCACCTCTGGTCTGTTACAGCTCCTCTAACCTTTCTTTCTTTATGGTGACTATGACAGTTTTGAGGAATACTAGTCAAGTATTTTGTACGATGCCCATCTAGTTGGGTTTTTCTGATGCTTTACTCATGGATAGACTGGGATTATGGGCTTGGGGGAGAAGGACCACAGAGCGGAAGTGCCTTTCTCATCGCATCATGTCAAAGGTACATAATATCAACACCATTTATCACTGATAATGATAACCTTGATCACCTGGCCAAGGTAAAGTTTGCCAGGTTTCTTCACTGTCAAGCTTTTCTCCCTTTCACCTCTACCCCCTCCTCTACTCTTTGGGAGCAAGTCACTAAGCAGAGACCACATTCGGAACGGGAAGTTAAGTTCCTGCTCCTTAAGAGGGGAATAGCTATTACATACAAGGTGTGATAAAAGAAATACAGTGCATGTTTAAGTTTAAAAAATGTATTGCAGTAAAAGACACATTGCCATTAACCCCCCCTCAAAATACCCCCCTTTGCTTCGAACACACTTATCCCATCATTCTTGCCACTTTCTGAAGCAGTTCTGGAAGTCCTCTTTCATGAGTGTCTTTAGTTGCGCTGTCGTGGCTGCCTCGATGTCCTGAATCGATTCAGAACATTTACCTTTCATGGTCAGTTTGACTTTGGGGAAGAGCCGGAAGTTGCACGGTGCCAGATCCAGTGAATAAGGTGGATGAGGACACACCGTAATTTTTCATTTGACAGAAATTGCTGTACCAGGTGATGTGTGACATGGAGTGTTGTCATGATGGAGGATGAAACCATTTGCCCATTTCATGTCAATGCGTTGTTCATGATCCATGATTTACGGCACACTTTAAAACACATCTTCTCTCAACCGTAGTTCACACCGGATGACTCCACCGAACAAATTGAAACTTGTCACACACTGTTACTAAGATTCGACGTGCCACTTCCTGTATTGAAGATCCCTGCCTTTCCGTTGGATGGCACTCGGCAGCAGCATTCACCATAGTTTTTGATCACAAAGGAAAGTCTCCGTGTCACACGTCACTTCTGGTACAGCAATTTCTGTCAAATAAAAACATTACGGTGTGTCCTCATGCACCTTATTCACCGGATCTGGCACCGTGAGACTTCTGGCTCTACCTCTAAGTCAAAATGATTCAGGACATCAAGGCAGTCATGACAATGCAACTAAAGATACTCATGAAAGAGGACTTCCAGGACTGCTTCAGAAAATGGCAAGAACGATGGAATAAGTGTGTTCGAAGTGAGGGGCAGTATTTTGAGGGGGGTTAATGGCAATATGTCTCCTACTGTAATAAATTTTTTTAAATTTAAATATTCACCATATTGTTTGATCACACCTCGTAAATTATTTGGAATTCTTCTGTGTGGGAAAGCAGGGGTTTAAACCCTTGTCCATCCGATAAAACCAGCTAACATATGCTCTCCTCATTTTTCTCTCATTGGATCCTGCTTTTTCCTTGACAGTATTTCTCACCATTTGCAATTATGTATTTAACAATGTTTTATGTACTCATCAATTTATTGCCTGATGTTTCCTGCTCTCCCTGCCCCCAGGTTAGGAGGCATCGCTGCTATATCTCTCAGGTCAAGCTCAATGCCTGGCACTTAGGAGATGCCCAATCAATACCTGTGAGATCCCGGGAGTACAGCAACAAGATGGTGCCATGCCTGCCTTTGAGGAGAAAGGCAGGCACATATTAAAAAATTTCTTTTACAGAAATTTCCAAACATACACACAAGTAGAGACAATATCCTACAAAACTAACTCTTAACTGCAAGCGGCTCATGATAAATACTAAAATATACATGTAAGCAAAGTGCAGAGGAATATAAGGGGGGGACATTCTGTATCACCTTAGGTACTCCCAGGAGGAAGAGTTTGGGTGGGTCTGGGGGGATGGGTAGTTTATTAGGTGTCAAAGGACTTAGGGCATAGTTTCCAGGTACAAGGAACCAGAAGGCAGGTGACTGCAGACATATTCAGGGAACAGAGCTGATGGAAAGATATCAGTAAATAGGGGAAGAGAAGGTTGGGAAGGTGGCTAAGAGCCAACTGAGCAGGGGGCTTGGACTATTCTGTAGACGAGGGCATCTCCTCTCATCATCTTGCTCAGGGCACCGGTGGTGCCTCACATGCTGTGACAAGTGGGACTCTTCTTGTGAGTGAGAAGCTCACTTCCAGCTCCTCATTCCCCAAAGTGCTCATGCTCCTTGAGGCACTGACTACTGGTTAGCTATTCAAGCTGCATTCTTCCCACATTTGACTTGGGGCAGGCATGTGCCCATCTAAAGAGTAATTTCCCAGTCCTCATTACAGTTAGGTGTGGCTATGCAACTACCTCCCGGCCGATGAGTTGTAGGTGAATGCTTCTAGGTACCTCTTTAGGGAAAGTGCCTAATAAGGCCTCTTTTTTGTCCTTTCTCCCTTCTTCCCTGCTTCCTGCCTGAATATGGATATAATAGCTAAAACTCTAGTAGCCATCTTGGACTATGAGAAAACCTTGAAGATGAAAGCCTATGCTAAAGACAGTGAATTAGAGAGATGGAAATAACTGGGGTCCTTGCTATCCATAGATCCACTATACCAGCCCTGGGCTTTATGTCACCAACTTTCACATGTGAGTGTTTTAGTCTCCTCGAGCTGCCATAACAAAATCCCACTGACTGGCTGGCTTAAAGAACAGACACTTATTTTCTCACAGTTCTGGAGGTTGGAAGTCCAAGATCAAGGTGCTGTCAGGATTGGTTTCTGGTGAGACCTGTCTTCCTGGCTTGCAGATGGACTATCCTCTGTGCTCACATGAGGGACAGTGATCTCTGGTGTCCCTCCCTCTTCTGTAAGGACACTAGTCCTATTGGATTAACACTGCATTCTTATGACCTCACTTAACCTTTGTTATCTCCTTATAGGTCCTATCTCCAAATACAGTCATATTGGGGGTAAGGACTTCAGTCTATGAATTTTGGGCAGATACTGTTCAGTCCTTGACCGTGAGAGAAAACTGACTTCTCTTTTGTTTAAGGCATTATTATTTCTGATGTCTCTTGCTAGCATGTGCACACAATTCCTTACTGACAGACTTCCAAACTCTAAGGAACATCTTCTAAAGTATCCACCTTGATGACCTTGTGAGCTGAAAGTCCAAAGGAAAGTACCAAAGATGCCACCCTTTAAGTCACTTTGAATGCTGAATCATTAATATATTTCATTCATTCAACTGATATGCATTTATTCAGCCCCTACCACATGCCAGATATTGGGCTGTGTGCTGGGGACACTACCATAAACAAACATGGTCCTTGACCTCTAGGCACTTAAAGTCTATACTGATTTACTTACTCTAAGCTCATCTCTTTCCAAAGGGCATTCCCATAGCATAGTAAGTGAAATAGCAATTCAAAACCATGAAAGGGAGGAATATCCAAACATGCCAGCTCTGGTAATGTATATACATGCTGTGTATGACTGAGCATTCGAGTTGGCTTTGAGCTTCCTAGAAGCCACGACAAGGGGCAAAACAGAGTGATTTGGCCCAATTTTCTAAAAGGAGAATGAACCCTAGTCACTCATGCAAGTCAAATGTACGCGTTTTCTTTTCTGAACACTCTACTCAATGCTCTGGGTGACTTCAGTGTCCTGGAAAACTCCATTTTCTGACCAAACCCCCAATGATGCTCTAAATTCCACGCACAAGTCATTGGCTCTTAGATACTTATGCAATAAAGCCAGAGAGTTCCAAGGTTTGTGCACATGGTTTCGGTTTCCTATTCCAGAGCAGACAGCTTATTGAAGACCACGAGTGTTCACCTCAAGATGGTGCAGAAAACAAGAGCTGGTAAATCCAGAAAGCTCGGAAGCTTAGACATTAGGTATATGATTTTAAGAAGAAACAGCAAGAAGAGAGGACCCAAGAGAAAGGCCAGGGTAGATGGGAAAATAAAATAACAAGAATGAAGTCAGTATGACTCACCCATAGAGTTCCTTTCTATGGGCAACTTAGGAGAGAGAGTGCAGGTTTGTATCCCTGCCCAGCTCTGCTACTCTGCCTCTTACTAGCTCTGCAATTTCGTAGGGTTTTCACAGCCCAGAGCCTTAGTTTCCTCACGTAAAATGAGAATTATGTCTACCTATTGAGGGATTAAATCAAAACATAGACATAATATCTCTGCCACAGAGCAATAATAGTAACAACAGCCTACATATATAGGCCTTATTGGTGCCAGGCACTGTATTACACACTTGATATGAATTATCTCATTTAATCTTCACCAGGAAGTAGATGCTACTGAAGCCTTCAAAAACTGTTGGTTTCTCCCCAAATCTATGCCAAGCCGCATCCTTGGATATTTTTGGAAGGAACATACCAGTCCTTGGAAGGCTCTCTGCAAATCCATCCTTTGCAAAGCAGCTGTACTGACTTCCGTTTTGTGACCATCCGAAATCCCCAAAGTTTGCTGCAACTGACACAGGCCTTTCACTCCTGGGATCCTCAGTGGGAGTTTGCAGAACTCAAAGAAAACCCTACTAAGAGGCCCCTTTCCAACCCCCCTTTGTGGTGAAAAGAAAGACACTGAAGAACTTGGATCTATTCAACAGAGCACGGCCAGGAGGAAGGGAGGATGGGGAGTTATTGTCTAATGGGTACAGCCCTTCAGTAAGGGAAGATGAAAAAGTTCTGGAGATGGACGGTGGTGATGGTTGCACAACAATTTGAATGTACTTAATGCCACGGAATTGTAAACTTAAAATGGTACATTTTGTTATATATATTTTAGCACCATAAAAATAGTAAGAGTAGGAATAAGAATAATGAAAATAGAGTAACCAGGATGTTGAGGGGTCTAAAAACATATATGGTACAGAATACCTGAGATAACTCAGGTTTTGAAAGCTTCTGGTTTTAGGATAAGGATAACACTACCCGCTACTCTCAAGCACATCATCTACGCGGGCGCTGACCTCCATTACTTGTATTCCCCAGGATGGCTCTACATAAGGCCTTTCTGGCTTAGGGGGATCAGGTGGCCAGAAAGTAGTAGAGACGGGACTTGAACCCAACCAGTTTCAATATACCATGTCCTTTTATACCATGCTGCCTCTCGTTCAAATACGGAGCAGACAACACCTGGATTTTAACATGCTGAAGATGACTTTTCATCTTACGATGTTATTATTCTGAACTGGAATGTGGAGGGTGGGAAGGTCAGATGCCCATCTTCTGAAAGGCTCCCTGAACTGCAGGGCACATAGGTAAACCCCAGCCTACTGAATAGGTGCCTTGCACTGACCGTTCTGATAAGAGGAAACTGGAAGACCTTTGAGGTTAGAATCAGAGACAATATTGGGTTGTTGCTGCCACGGGACAGCATCAGGGCCCATGGACCACAACTAGCTCCCATGGGCTGGGAGGAGGCCATCAGCCCACAGAGAACACAGAGCAAGCTCCAAATACAGCACGAGCTACCGAAAGCATTTCTCCCCCACAACGTAATCACCATATCCCAGAAGAGAAATTTCGAAGAGTAAAAGGAAGGAAGATGACAAAGCAGAAGAAGGATCAGAGACAGGCAAGACGGTTCGGAAGGCTCTAGCTTCTGTTCAAATCCCAGCCTATTGTTCCGTTGGTAAGAGCAGACGGAGAATCCGTTTGAGGCCAGGGCACAATCTCACTGCGGCCTGGGATGTCCTCAGAAGTCCCTTGGAATCATCTTCTATTTCTCAGTGACCTCCTTCCTGTCACTGAACCTTGCCCTCTGTGGACAAACGGATTTGGAAAAATGCTTCTCAAGTCTACATCAGTATCACAAGCACCCAGGTAACAAAGGTATCAGAGCAGAGTTCAAGGATGTGTGTCAGAGAAACTGGTTTTCCATAATGCTGGCTGTTGACCAGAGACCTCGGACACTGAGTCTACTTCTTCCCCACTGGACAAAATGTGGAGTTTGCTGCAAAAAGCAGGAAACCTTTTTGTAAGAGAGATGTTGTCAATCTTCTCTTAAAAGAAAACATAGAAATTGTTGTAAAGTTCTTCAAGAATGAGGAGCAAAGCCTTGAGTACAAGAGACCTGTGATGCAGCAAGAAGTGGTTGTTTCCTGGACGCAGCAGGACCGCCTCCCTGTGGACTGTGCCACCAGCAGCGCAGCCTCCGTTACAGAACCAGGGGCCAGAGAAGGAAAGGCAGAAATCCCGTGTGTCTCCTCCTCCTGTGCTGCATGGTCTTCTCGCTCCTAATATGTACCCGTATCCTTGACTTATTAAGTCAGGAGCTTGATAGAACCTTACAAATGGGGTGTGTGTGTGTGTGTGTGTGTGTGTGTGTGTGTGTGTGTCTTCGCACCAATCCACAGACTTTTACTGCACTTCCTCTTTTCTTCTTCAAGAATTTCCTGTTCAGCTGATCCTATTATTTATACCCACTTGCAAGCTGGGACCCATTTGTACGAGCTACACAGGCTGCCCTGTCCTGGCAGCCAGAGCCGCTGCCTGCGAAGGGCCCTTGGAATTCTGAGCAGAGCCGTGGCTGACCAGCCCTGCCACGTGGACCTCGCTGGAGGCTGCTGGGCTCCACTCCACACAACGCTTGGCTGTCACCTGCTCACTTTGAGTGGAGGATCCGGCACTTATTTTAGACCCTTATACATAATACATTTTGTCATCTTGATTCTTCCAGGCCTTCTTTTAAGCTATTTTTTCCTCTTTGGGAAAACCACTTTTACTCTACGAGACAGAGTTGTTCATAAATCAAGAGAAGCTCCAAGTGACCGAAGCCTGAATTCCTGACTTCAGAAGGAGTGGGCAGCCACCAAACCTGATTAGTTGAGGAAGAATCTGGCCTCACAGAGGAGGAGGAGCTTACTTCAGGGATGAAACAAATGCTCACAACATCTGTCATTCCTTGACCTCTGTCCCAGGAAGTCCTAATATCAGGCCTGTAAATACTATCTTTGACCCCTTCATCCCTGAGTCCCTCCAGGTTGGTTATGCTCGGTAAAATGCTGAGGGTTCTTACCATCTGGAAAATGGAGACAAGGCTCCCTACCATCAAACTGGTCTAAGTGCCTGGCACAGAGCCCCAGTTCAGGAGGCGAGTTCCCCACTGACTCTCCTTGTCCCCTGCAGCTCCCTTGAAAAGGTATCATTTTCTCCCTGTTCACTGACGAGGAACCACTGAAGAAGTGGTCTTTAATTAATATTGCACAAAGAAAACCAACTGTATAGACAGAATCCTGCACTTGGAATTGGAGAGACCAGGGCTTAAATCCTGGCTCTGCTACTTGTTTTGGGATCTTGGGCAAGTTCTTTAATCTGTCCGAACGTTAGTGTCCCAATCAAAAAATGGGAACGAATCACTAACTTCATAGTTTCTTTCAAACTTTAATGTGAATTGCCAGGGAATCTTGTTAAAATACAGATTCTGATTCAGCAGGTCTCAGGGAGGGCCTGAGGCTCTTCATTTCTAATTAGCACTGGCCAAGGCCAAGGCCACTGGCTTGTAGAGCACCTTTTGAGTAGAAAGGACATGCATGGTCAGGGCAGTCTGTTAACTGTGAAAGGCTCTGTCAGCTTGAGGTCTCCCTTAAACACAAAGAAGGTGATTCTACAATTCAACTTAGACTATGTAGTAATTCTTGATTCTTTATAGGTAAGCAAACGTGATTATTTATCTAGTAAAATCACGAGGACCAGGGAAAATTACTTGTCACCAATCCTCCCCCCAAAAAAAACCAACTAACCAACAAAGCACAACACCTCTATCAGCTGCTGATGTACGAGGCAAATATACAAACAAACAAATCTACACTAGATCTAAAACCACATCAGATGAACCCTTTGGGGGTAACAATGTAAACCACATACCCCCAAACAAGCATTGTTTCAACCCAAATGTTTATGACTAAACCTAAGTACACTTGGAGTGAAAGCAGGTTTGGGAAGGGAGAAGAAGGAAAAAGCCAAGGACACTGGGTCCCTGAGATGGGCTTGATGGGGAGGAGGGGAGGAAACTGAGGAGAGAATTGGATGGAAGGAAAGAAAGAAGTGAGTGATAAGGACAGTGAAAGGGGCTATCTTTCCTGAAAGAATCGTCCTCGTGTTCAAGGTGCAGCTTCAGGGCCACCCCCTTGTGACACCTTTCTGGACAGATGCTTCCAGCTCTTGTTGCCAAAGCACTGATACCCACCCCTCTACCCACCCTGGAGCTGGTGCTCATCCGATTACACTGAACACTCATTACTGTATTGCTCTCCACCCCCTTGAGGTCTGGCCCATGTCTTATTCATCTCTATATTCTCAGCCTGGCACAGCGCCCTAGCACATATTAGGCACTCAGCGAAGGAAGCCGGTTGAATGCATGAGGTGGAGGATATAGAAGGGAAAGCTTTAATGGCCTTGCGTCAGGGTTTATCTGTCCTGGAGGTATTCATTCATATATTCATGCACTTGCTAAACATGCATGCTCCAAGTGCGAGCACTCAGACCTCGTAGCAGCTTTCAGTGTGCTTCAATCTGAGAAATGTTTCAGACTTTCTTGATCCCATGATTTTAGATATAGATAGATAGATAGACAGACAGACAGACAGACAGACAGATAGACAGACAGATATAGAGATATGTACATATATTAGTTTTATAAATATATGTAAAATTTTTAGCATTTTGTTCCAAAATGCTTTTCTATTTTCACAGTCAGCTGAATCTATATAATTTCTCCATTTTCAAACAATGAAACTGAGGCCCAGAAAAAAAATTCAGTGATCTAAGGCAGAGTCTCAAATTTTAGGTACATAAGGTGAGGGGATTAGAAAGCACAGTCTGTAACCACACGATTGCCACGGGGAAACGAAAATCAATTTGGGGAATGTAATCAATAATGTAAAGATTTTGTAGGGTATCCGATGGACACTTGTCTCATTAGGGAGACCACCTCAGGGATGATGTAGATGCCTGATCACTGCACTGTACACCTGAAGCTGAAGCTGAACAATAATGAATGTCAACTACAATTTTATACATGTATATATAGTTACAAGAAGCGGAGTACAGCATTAGGAATAGAGACAGTGGAAATGTAATGGCTGTACGCGATGTCAGAGGGGTAACGGATGGAAGGAGGGGGGTTGTCACTGTGTGAGGGGTATAAATGATAAATGTCTAACTATTACATTGTTTTGTGCACCTGAAACTAATTTTAAAAAGGATAAAAAAGAAAGAAAAAGTCGATTCCTGCCAAAAATACAGATTCCTGACCCCCACCCCTAGAGCTTCTGATTCCGTAAGTAAGTGTAAGGTGGAGCCAAGGAATCTGCGTATTAATGCTCCCCAGGTTCTGAGTCAGGTGCTCTGCAGACCTGAGACAAGGCCCCCGGATGATTAGAGGTCAGCCCAGTGCCCTCCTCAGGCTAGGCACCTGCTATGGTGCTTGGTATGTGTTGGAGGTCGTCTCAGGTCTTTGGTTCCAAACCTAGAGTCATGGGATGGGTGGCAAGTCACACAGACAGCACCTTCCCAGGGCCTGGCAGGAAACCTAAAACCAGAGACACTCAGACGATGATGGCAATTCCAATACCCCACGCATCAAACCATGATGCCAGAGTGGTGGCTGGAAAAATGGATCACATTTCTGAAGACTTATGGCCTGGAAGGCCAGGTTCTGGAAAAGAACCAGGCCCTCTAGGCAAGAGGGACAGGAGAAAAAAAAAAAAAGAAAGAAAGAAAAAAGAAAAGAGGCTCAAATTAGTAAGAGACAGCTACTGAAGAAAGTACACCTCTCCCTCTCATCTGCCCTCCACATCCACGACCCGCTGAGTCCACCTGTATGTTTCTCTCCCACCAGCCCCTTCCCCGTCATCCACTGCCAAGGCCCTGATCAAAGACCTCAGAGGTTACGTTTCACCGAAAACTTTATATAAATCCTCCCAAGAGTCTGCCTGTCTTTCGCTTCTCCTTTCCCTCCCACTAGAAACTTCCCCTCGGTCTACCGCCATTAGAAGCCTCATTAGTCTTCCCAGAGCACAGATCTCATCAGAGTGTAAAAGACCACTGTATTTGAAGCCAGAAGATCTGGTTCTGGTTCTGGCCCTGGCTCCAGCTTCACCATTGGCTGGTTATCTGACCTTGGATTGGTAACTTCCCCTTTTGGGAGTCAGTCTTTACGTGTGAGGTGAAGGGCTGGACTGAGTCATCTCCAAAGTCCTTTCCAACCTGAAGATTTTATGCACATGCCTGCTTAAAAACTATTAGTGACATCTTACTGCCTATAGAATTAAAGATGTAATTGCTTTACCCTGAAACATCTAAGAAGGCCTTCTGTGATGTGGCCCTGCTAGGACTGAATGCTTGTGTCCCCTCAAAATCATATGTTGAAACTCTAATCCCCAAGGTGAATGGTATTTGCAGGTGGGGCTTTTGGGAGGTTATTAGGTGATGACAGTGGAGCCCTCATGATGGGTTTAGTGCCCTGAGAAGAAGAGACACGAAAGAGTTTGCTTCCTCTCACTCTGCTCTCCACCAGGTGAAGATACAGTAGGAAGATGGCCGTCTGTGAACCAGAAAGAGGGTTCTCACCAAGAACCTGACCATATGGGCTCCCTGATCTCGAACTTTAGCCTCCAGAACTGTGAAGAATAAATGTTTGTTGTTTAAGCCATCCAGTCCGTGGTATCTTGTTATAACAGCCTGAACTAAGACAGGCTCCAACTGTTTTGAAGCATTATCCCCTTTATGTGCCCTCTGTTAGATCCAAACTGTAGTATTCCCAGTTCTCTAAACATGGCTGAAGTTGTTTTTTTTTTTTTTTTTTTGCTTCCTCAATGTTTTTGTCATTATTTTATTTCGAAAACCTACTACACCTATTTCAAGGTGTATGATTCCTACATTTGTTGACGTCCAAATCATATGGTCTCTTTTAGGTTTTCCCTTTATGCCCCCAGCATAAAAGCAAATTCCTTCTCCTCTGACTGCTAGTACTTCGTTTGCCCCCTCTCTAGCTGGTATTAGTTCTTTCTGGGCCTGGCTCACACATCCTCTTGTCGGCTCCTTGAAGGCAGGGTCTGTGTATCTCCACCCACTTAGCACAGGGCCCTGCACACACAAGGGTTTGACAAGTGATTATTGAATAAATGTCAGAAAGCGGATGCTCCCATTTCAGTTAGACCCTGACTGTCAGTGGAGCCACGGCAGAAAGACTCACATGGGCAAATAGTTTCCTGTCTTACAAAAGAAAGAATATCAATTTCTGTTGCAGTGAACAACTTTTTCCTGAAACTAACCTCAAGGACGTGAGCCATAAAAAGGGGCCACCGAGCCTGGCAGTGCAGTGTACCCATTGCTCGTAAAGGTCAACGGCTGAATGCCTGAAATGATTTTCCCCGCCAACAACAACTTGGGCTGAAGTGCTCCACTTGCTGTCTGCGGGCTGACTGGGAGCTGTAGGTCATTCACAGGGTACGTCCTCATGGCCATGGTCACAGTGGCTCAGGGAATTCTGAGCCTACACAGTGTGGTCAGAGGCAGACGTCCCGCCCGTATGATGTACGCAAAGGGCTTTCCTCAGATCTCCCCTGGCCCTGGATCTGGCCCATCCCAGCTTATTCTCTATTGAACTGGGGTCACAGTCAAGTGTGTATGTTTTATCTTCCCGACTAGACCGTCAGTCCCTGCCTAGAAGGATCTTGTTCATCTTGTGTCTTGTTCGTCTTCCTATCTCCCACATGCCTCGCACAAAGCTCTGCTCACAGCAGATGTCAATACATGTTTGCTGGATGGAGACTCAAATTTAGATCAAATTGACTCAAATCCCAATTAAAATCCCTAGTCAAAGAGACAAGATTTAATTCATTTTTTTCCTGTACAAAAAGGACAATCTTGCTGTTTAAAATAACCTAATACATTTTCTTCACAACTCAGAGACAGACGCGGTTTCTGTTTTTAGAAGGCATATCTGAGATGCTGCAAAGTAGTGCTTGATTTTGATATTTTATTCTGATTAAATTTGAGGCCTATCAGAAATATGAGTGACGGTTCAGCTTGCTCTGAACCATTCTATTCATTATCCTAGAATCCTAGGACAGCAGAGTGTGAAGGGCTTTGGAGGCCAACCAGGTCATTACGTAGCTGAGAGAACTGAAATTGAAGAGCTGGGATTAGAACCCAGGTTGGATGGTTGATTGGTTGGGTTAGTTGGCTACTTTCTTTTCCTTGTTCATTTAGTCAACAGACAACCCTGAGCATGTACCATGTACCAGGGATATGGAGTTGGCAGAGACATTCGCGGCCATCACTGAGTTCCCAGACTAACGGCCACTTCCTGGTGCCTTGGCCCAGGACATTTTAACCTTCTTCCAAGGAGCTCCATGGCCTCTTCAAAAGAGCTTCCTGGGGAAAAGGATGGATGTCAGCAGGACAACGTAGACTTGTATTTACTGGAGCACTGTACTTCCCTACAGGTCATGAACATCCATTCAAGGGCTAGTGAACGGGAATTCCTTCAATTCTGGTACTTTGTGCTTCAGCACTGCCCCCTTGGAAGTCATACAATCATGGCCGCACCCGGAAATAGGTTCCTTCAGATGAGGTTGTTATTTCTCCCTTCAGCAGCAGGAACCCTGGGTCCCTCTCACTGCCCTCCACCACATCTTATACAACATAGGGCATTATACTTGTGGCTGAGGAGATGACTGTAAAGGTAGTTTTGGGTCCTAGAACGCTTCTCTCTCTAAACTCACCCACAGACCCATCTTCTTTCGGGAATAGCAAATGGGTCTCATCCTCTGCCGATTCTGGTTGACTGGCAGTGAGTGCCGGAAGTGCTGTGTTGAGAACGTTCTGAGGCTGCATCCAGATGCAGCAGGAAATGAGGATTTGATTGATTGGCAGTGTACGGGGCAGTTATTTGCTCTCCATCAAGTAGACACTGGCTTTAAGACATCTGTGGGTTCCTGGAGGCCTAAAGGGTTCAGTCCGACACCTAGAAGGGCTTCACCGTAGTCAACAACCTGACACATCAGCCTATGCCTCCCAGCATGTACTCTATAATCCAGCCACACTATGGTGCTTCCTATTTCTTAAATACATACCCCTCTCTTTTAGGATTCCGGGCCTTTGCAAATGCTATTCCCATTTCCTGAATGTTCTCTCTCCTTACCCCATTTTGAAGCCCTCCCTTACTTCCCCTATGAAAAGTCCTCTTCTGTGTTCCCACATCCCCTTGTTCATCCCTTTGCCATTCATTATACTGACTCACTGAGATTCATCTGTTTACACTAATACCTCCCCTAAGAGGCGGGAGGTCCTAAAGAGCAGAGCCCTGTCTTCTTCACCGCCAAGAGAACACCGGCTGCAGAGAAGGCACTTGCTATAGGACTGAGTGAATGAACTCTGGAAATCTCTCCCCTTTCGCTTCTCCAAGCTGTCTTATAGAGACACAAACACTAGCCTCTCTCTCGTCTCTCAGACTCGCAGAGGTACATTCTGGCAGCCAGGTCTGTCACCTCTCACGTCTACCTAGCGCCAGATGTCCTCCCCCCCTTTATCCCTGCCCCCCAGTTTAGGAATTGAAGCGAGGTATCACTTTGATCTACACTAATTGGACACTGAGTAGATCCAGCAGAATGGATTATTTCGTCTAATCCTTCATCAAGCCCTGTGTTCCTAACGTCAACATAATCACACATGTATCTGCTTCTGTCTCCACTGTCATTACCCAGTCCAGGCCACTGTCATCTCTCCTGGGCTATAATAGCGGCCTCCACCTGGTAGCTCCGCTTCCCTGTTCCCATTTTACAATCCACTCTCCAGTTGGCCACCTCAGTTTTCTTTAAGATCCCATCCCTCCGTTGCTTAAAGCCCTTCAGTGGCTTCCCACTGAACCCAGAAAAAAAAATCTAAGCTGCTCCGTGGCTGCCAGGGCCCAACGTGATCTAGCTCCTGCTTCTCTCTGACCTTGTTGCTCTCGCTGTGGCACGGCCCAGCCATCCAGATGCCACTCCACTCCTTGAATGGCCAAGCCCTTTCTACCTCTGGGTCTTGTTGTCATTGCTCCCTCTTCCTGGAATGTTTGTCTCAGCTTTTCATGAGATCTCAGCTCCAAATGTCACCTCCTCAAGGAGTCCTTTCCTGACCATCCTATCCAAAGTGCACAAGACACCTCCCAGTTGCTCTCTATCCCACAGTCCTATTTATTTCTTTCATGGCATTTGAAATTAAAAATCTAAAATTATCTTCCTGCTGACTTGTTTATGTTTTTATTATCTACCTCTCCCACTAGAACGTGAGCTCTCCTTCACGGCAACCTCCAGCATCTAACCCAGGGTCTGGCTGAGAATGGGTGCTAAATATTTATTTGAAGCTGAATGATGAATTTTCTGAGGATCCCCAAAGATGGGGCTCCTATGTTTTCCTCATTATCTACTGTACACTCCTCTTAAAAATTAAATAATAATAAGCAGCTGAACATGACGCTGGAAGTCAGGAGACCTGGCTCCCAGGTCACTTCCATTTGTAGCCCCTCAAAAAACACAATGTAACAACATGGAAGATCCAGGCAAGAGGCCAAAATAAGGAAAACAACCTGTATTTGCCTTAGGGAAAGTCAGGAAAGAGGAGAGCCCTGCCGCTGGAGAGGCCAGGGTAGGCTTTAGCGGCCCAGAACAGAGTCCTGGGGCAAATGTCAGGGGTGTGATGCATCGTGCCAAGGAAGGATGGTGTTTCCTGAACTGGCATAAGACTAAACAGGCGGTATCTGACATTTCTCCCCTCCCCCTAGAGGCTTCAATTGAAGTGGCCTCTGGGGGGCGGGGGTGGAATGTGATGGGGAAAGCTATGGAGAGGGCTTCAGCATGACCTCAGCTTCTAAATATATTAAATGGGATGCAGCGGAAAGACCACTGGATGCGGAGTCAGATGGGGGAAGAGAGAAAGGAAAGATGCATTGACTGAGCACCTCCGCCACTGCAGGCTCTGTGCTATGCCGTTTACCCACATTACTTCATTCAGCCTTCATAATCACCCCCCAGGGAGGTAGTAATATTCTCATGGAGTACCTGAAGATCAGACAACCTACTTTCGCTCTCTGCATTTCAGAATGCGTCTCTGTAAAATGGATAAATAAGAAAATAAAAATAAAATGGATAAATAAAATTCATCTCACAGGTCTGGTTGGGAGAATGCAATGAGATACGGTGTAGTTACCTACATCATGTTGGGTGCTTTGCAAATTTTACTGCTATTACTAATATTAAGACCCACTTAGAATATTAATAACTAGCATATGCAAGGTCACACAGCTCATGAATGTCATAGGTGTGATGCAAATGCTGGGTGGTGTTTTCACTATGTCAGGTGCCCCTCAGAAGACCAGGATTTGAAACAGGGCTCTGCCAATCATTAGTTGTATAAGCTCAGGCAAACTACTGAAACTTGCAAGAGCCGTGTTCTCTTACTCTGAATAAAGAGGCCAAGCACTCCACCCTACAGAGCCCACAGAGATGCCGGATGAGAAAATAACCGGTGACCATGAATCTACATTGTGCGTGCCGATGGGAACTGTGACAACGGTGACGGGAACCCTGAACAGAGACAACTGTCTTCAGGCTGGCATGATTCAAGTGTGCTAGATGGTGCCATATGAAGCCAGAGCCATGCCTGAGGTGCCAAGGATTTTGCAGGCAGCAAATGGCCTCAAGTTTACAGTGACTGTGTTAGCACCGTCCAAAGGCTAGTCTGTATCTTGTGATGGTGTTAACACCATCCAAAGGCTAGTCTGTATCTTGTTAATACCCCCTGGAAAATACAAACAGTGTAAACCTTCCAAGACACAATTAGAAACACGCTTCAAGATTTTATCCAACACATTTGGAAAATAACTCCTCATAAAATCAGCTTTAGAAAAGAGCTGGCATGAGAAAGGGACATAGCCAGGATTCTAACAGGGGTCAGGTTGCAAGCAACATGCCGCCCTCGGCACCTGAAAGGATTTCTCTGGAATGAGGACTGAATTCTTTGGGGAAACTTAAGCTGGGTGGGCTAACTGGTGCTGAGCGGGTGTCTCCTCAGGCAGAAGCAGGACAGTGTGTCCCAGACCACCCCAGGCTGCCAGTGAGCTGACACATGGCCTGCATTTGTGCTCTGGGGAGCAATGAACGTTGTCCCTGAGCAGGGCGTGCGTGCGTGCGGACTCAGGCCATGCGCACACACCACAGCGCTGACAGCTGATCGGGAGCAGCTGATCAGAGGCACCACAGGCTTCTTTCTCCCCGGCTCACATCCTGGGGTGCTGGCTGGCTGCGAGGTTTAACTCATTTGACCCTTGTACACAAAACTCTGCAAGGTATTACGAACCTGATTTTGCAGACCAGGAGAAGAAGGTTCAGAGAGCAACTTGTCCAAGTCACACAGTTAGAAGAGGTGGAGCTGGGATTTAGCAGAGGTCCTTCTGACTTCAAGGACACTTCAGTCCTTGGCAGACTCGCTTAAGCAGATGTACTTTTCAAGACGAAAGGCAAAGCCAAGGATCAGAAAATCTTGGAGTAGCAAGTCTCATTGCACCCCTTTCCCCCCGAAGGAGTCTTTCTGTCCCACTGACACATGGTCTCCCACACGATCACCTTCTGCAGGAACACCTCCCTTAACAGAAGCTTCCCATCTGCTCCAGTTAGAAGAAGTCCTTTGTTGCACTGAAACAGGGAACGTAACCTTCCCTTGAGCACTGAAATTCACATCGTTTCCCTCTCCCTCACGGCACTGCATGTTTAATATACCAGAGGATTTCAAAAAGAATACCATGCTCCTTTTAACGATGGTAATCGCTGTCCTGAATTCATGTGGCTCGTGTGTTTAGATTTTCTCAAGGCAAATATGTTCATAGGGCATGCATCTATTCTACGCGGGCATTCACAGATCCGGTCATGCGGGATGAGTCACTCCTCTGCCCCCCCTTTCTCTGCCCTCAGGGCCACTTCCTCGCCATTCCACAGGAGGACACAAAGCCTGCTCTGCCACTTCTCTCACTCTCACCTGGACACAAAGAGACGCTCTCAGACAACAAACCAGAAGGCATGGCACAGGGGTGAGAGAGTGGGGGCTCAGACTGCCCAGCTGAGCCCCATTCACTGGGAAGAACCAGTGCTGATGTAGTGACTGTCTGGGGAGACCGCACAAGAGAGGAGGCCAATGACAGACCTGGGAGTCATAGCTACTGGGAGACCCTGAAAACCCACTCTCTCAACTCAAGGATGTGCCCCCTTGATAAGGTCAGCGGTCAGCACCCTGGAGATTTATGATCATAAGAACAGCCATGCCAGGTGGGTTCTGGGGATGCCACTTCCCAAAGAACCAGGGGTCCTTTCTGACTTGGCATTGTGCCACATTGTAGATACAGATTAAGAGCAAATATTTTAATTAATAAATGAATAATGAAATAAATAGAAGAATGCATATCTAACATAAATTTTTCACTCACAGATTTGGAAAAAAAGCATTCAACATGCATCAATAGCTGTTTATTTCCTCTCAAGAAGCAGACTCTCTCCCCAGACTGTTCATACCCCTCATTAGGCTAAATTCTTTCATGGCATCTCCTTCCGGAATATTCTGATAAGGAAACAGAACCATGAAGGGTGAGGCAAACCAGGAGTCCTCAGACCAACCGGACTAACCGAGCCTGACCCCAGAGAGGCTGCATGTGGGTCAGACAGCCCAAAGGCATCCCAAGGCCTTGGTGTCCTAACGTTGGTGGCCCTGGGCGTGAAGCATCTACACCTGGATGTCTAGAAGGTACCTCAAGTACAGTGTGTTCAAGTTCAGACCAAGAGCTTTCTACGCACACCTGGTCTTCTGCTACCTTTTCTTTCTTCTTTCTTTTCAAGTTTCAAATGGCAGGGTCATAATCCATTTGTGCATCTCTCCTCACAGTTACATCCAGCCCATCATCAAGTCCTGCCAAGTTTACCTCCTAAATATTCTTAGAACTAAAAATAGCCCGTTTCCTCCTCATCTCGGCTGTCACTGCTCTAGCCCTACCCAGTGTTATTTCCTACTGGGACTAATGCAAAAGCTTCCTCTTGACTGATTTCCTACAGACACTCTTGCACACACACCACCCCCCGACCCATTCTCAAGGCCACTGTCCTCAAGGTCTCCTGTAAATATCAAATTAGTCATATCACTCTCCACATGTACAACACACGTCAGCCTTTGCTCCAAATCCTTCAATGGTCCCCATGCTCTCAGAATAAAGAGAAACAAAAATGCCTAACAAGGCCTACAAGTCCCTGACTTCCTTCTCCAGCCCCTCGTCTTCTCTCACACTCTTCCCCATTCTCTGCACTCAGCTCATACCGACCCTCTCGGTTCTCTGAAAGCACTGAGCTGTCGCTCACCTTAGCAGCTGTTTTGGCTGAAGTGCCGAGAAAGCTTTTTCCCCAACCTCATCCACTCCCTTACCTAATGAACGCCTAATCATCCATCCGATCTCAGCTCAGATGTCACTTTCTCCGCAAAGCTATCCCTGATCACGTGAAGTAGATCAGAACCCCTATTATATGCTTTCATAGCAAATTGTTCCTTTCTTTCACAACATTAATCCTAGTTTGTAATTTTACACAATGGGTACAATTATTTTAATAGTGTCAGATTCCTGCATGAGATTGTAAGCTCCTTCAGGGCAGGGGTCATGTCTGTTTTATCATCATTGTATCTCCAGTGTTTAGCACAAGGTCTGACACCTTGTAGTCAGTAAAAATTCGCTGAATAAACAAAATGCAGCTCCTCTCTGAGTTTACTGCAACCAATCACACCAGGTCCCTGTCTAACACCATCCCTGAGGTTCTCTTGAGTTTGTCTCAGGCTACTTGGAATGGCTGATATTTTGCCATCTCTCCTCATCCCTCTAGTACCCACTATAGGGGCCTCCTACAGGAAGAGAGCATGGCATGGTTATCACCATCCTCATCACCACCAGTTACACGTATGGAGGATTTACTTACCACGTATTAGGCACAATGCCAAGTGACACATCGCCCTCATAGTACGATGAGGTGTACATTCCGAATCCTATTTTGCTGACGGAAAAAACTCAGAGACGGTTTTCTCAAACATGGTGGGGCCAGGATTTGAACCTCAGCCTAACTCAAAAGTCTATAGTCTTAATTACAACCTGTTGCCCGTGAAATGGGGCTAATAATACCGCCTCATAGTGACGTCATGACGATTCAAGCACAGTAGGCATTGGGTAAATGGTGGCTGCTATTATTAGTGTGGTGCTGGAGGCATTGTGGGGAGGGCCAACCATTTACCATTTTATCCAGAAGAGAATTAATCTGACTGCCCTTCTGTGACTGAAACAGCTGGACTTGGTTTGAAAATAAGGCTTTTGTGAAAAGCAGCCTGCTGTGGCAGTTCCAACACAGAGTGTGTGGAGAGGGGAGTTAATATGCTAACAAAACCAACCCAAAGATCTCTGGCCCTGGGAACTAACCATTCTGAATGAACTTGGGTTTCTCACTGCAAGTGCAGACATCGGGCGTGCACAGGGAACCCAAACCTACAATAGCTCCTTGAATTTCGTTTGCTACTTCTCTTTCTGCCTTCCTGTAACAGAGTAATAAAACACACCACACACTTGGATTCCTGGTCTGACTTCTGAGGTGCCCAGGGCTGAGCAAATAGGGATTTACAGTCAATCTCAGGATCCTGGGACGCCAGGGAATGACTCAGGACCCTACGTAACCATCTGTGCCAGCTTGGGGTTGATCCCTTCTTCTGTCACTTCCCTTCTTTTCCTGTCACTCATCTCAGGCCAAGTAAAGAAGAAAGAAAGCTTAAGTATTTGCATTCCTACTGTATGTCAAACACTTTTACATGCACTCTTGTGTACCAAATGAATCCTCACAACAATCTTTAGCAACAGGTGCTACTATCCTTATTTTACAACCAAGGAAACAGCAGTTTAAAGAGATTAAATGACTTGGGACAAATCATTACACAGCAAGAGGTGGAACTGAAATTCAAATCCAGTCTGTTAGGTTCCAAAATCTATGTTCTTTCCATTTATTGTAGCAGAAGATGTATCATGACTGAGTCTGCAGGAACAATTATGGAAATTACGTGGATGAGCACAAGTGGTGGTGAAGCCAGGAAAGCCCATCCGTGCCCTTCTTGCCTCCCCTGCTTACTGAGCACGTCCTGGTGCCAAGCCTGCACAGCTGGACAAGACATGGCCCCTGCTCTTGAGAGGTTCACAGTCTAGTGAAGGGAGCTCTCCAAGGGAAACAGGAGAAGAGAAACTCAGGACACTGAGCGAGAAGGCAGCGGATTCTAAAACACCAGACCTGACGTGTTCTTGGAAGACGACGACTCCACACTTGCTGCATCGCCTGGGATCACCTGGAGCATTATTAGAGCTAAACATTTCCGAGCACTCAATTTCCAGTTCTGTCGATATGCAACTAGGCCCAGGAATTGCACATTTAACAATGATCCCAAGTGAGTCGACGGAACTGGTTCACAGGCCACGTGAATGCAACCAGCACGATCCACTGCCTTCACTTTGCAGGTAGAACAGAGGGGCCGAAAGGGAACATGACAAGCCCAAGGACACACGCGCGTCAACACTTAGGACACAGGTTTGCAGCTCACAGCCAAACGACTCGAAGTCCTTTTCAAAAATTCAGAATCATTTACTTTTAAGCATTATATATACATGTATAAGTGCACATGGAATATATATTATGTACACAGATTAGGTAGTTCTTTAAGGACAATGTTACCTGCCTACTGGAAAACTATTTTCTACAAAACTACAGTGTGGAAAATGAACAAAGCTCAATCTAGGAGACTAAAGTCATACATCGACACATAGAATGGATACAGGTTTTCATCGTCAGGAGCAGTATTCTCACCGTCTCCTACCTCTGACCACCTCCATCCTAGGGGATCGCTACAGGGCAGAAAACTATTCATTAATCAAAGACAGTGCTTCAAGGTGCTGGTTCCAGAACTGTGATGGAGAGAAGGGAAGAGCAACAGACAAACAGGCCCTATAACGGCTGGGTACAGCCTTGCGCACCCACCCAGATGGAGATGTGCTGGTCACGGACAAAGGGACAAGCACACGCCTGCTGACGTCTCTGCAGTCACCTCCTCCCTTGCCTCCCTAGAACGTCAGTAAGGTCCTCTGTTCCTTCCAGCATTAGATTCTTTCCACCGGCTCAGTGTAGGAGACAGGCAAAGGCCGGAGGTATAGAGGCTCTGAAGCCTGAGGGGACCCATGTCCTTTTGCGGGTCATCTGTGAGCTCACCAAGCAGCCACTCACTGGCCACCTCCACCAGGTCCCCTCCTTTGTCCACGGCACTGTGATGTGCCTGCATCTTCTTGTTGGAGCTCTCTGAGAGCAAACTCTACATACTCTGCCAGCTTCTTCACGTCCATCTTTTTGGCAGTCTTGGCATGGTGAATCCCAATTCTATTTACCTTCTGAGGCTCCGCAACAAAGCTACTCCTTCCTCTTCTACTCTGAGGCTGGGAAGGGAGCCCAGAAGCAGTGGTTAGAGCGGTAGGGAGGGGAGACTCAGGAGAGTTCAGCGCTAGAAAAGCGAAATGCAGGAAGGGTTCCAAGGAGGGGCTCAGCAGCAGTGCGGAAGGAGAAGGCAGCCACAGAAGGCCTGGAGGTGAGACGGGCTCAGCTGTCTGCCCCCCATCCTGGCTCTGTCACTGATACACGGGCAGACCACGCCCTTCTTTCAGCCTCACTTTTCCCGGCTGTAAGTGAAGAAATGAAATTAGCATGTGTCCACGGTTCCCATCCAGATTGTGCGAGATTTTCATTGTGTTTTTCCTCTTTGGCATTGGATACAGATGACTAAGGCTGACACTGTGACTCAATGATAAATGTTTATAATCGAGAATCACAGATTCTGAAATCTTAGCACTGGAAGAGATTGACCCATCCAGTTCTCTCTTTCCTACCCATTTGATGATCAAGAAACTAAGGCCCAGAGAGAAACTGTAAGTTCTGTGAGGGTGGGAACGATCTGTCTTGCTGTCTACTGGCACATTTAAAAACAATGTTTGGTGAATGAATGAAGGAACAAATAACCTCCTTCCAAGGCCATGCAGCCTTGAGGCAGGGCAATATCCTTTCTTCTTGCCTGGAAGGAGGGAGCGAATAAGGCAGAAGTCTCAGGCTGCTTCTGGCCCCTATAAATATGGCGCTCTCCAGCTGGAAAGCCAGAACAGAGCCAGGAATCAATTCTCAAGGCTGGTGGTGCCAGCGGCGGTTGGCCACAAAGTGGGCTTCTGCTGGAGCCCTCTGTGCTGTGCATAATGAATCACGAGATAGCAGTTACTGCATTCTGTGAACAAACTCGCAGCCGTCTGTGTATCACCAATGAGTACCCTGCAATTTGCCACAGATCTGAGTTAATAGGTGGCAGAGCAAGTGGGGCAGAGGATTTTGAGATACTCCAGGCCCAGGGAAATGAGGTGGTTAGTTTATTTTGGGGCAACTCCTGGCCTCATGGAGTGGGCAGCAGTAGGGGTGTACTTTCTCTTCTCTAGGGAAGAGGTGTGTGTTCTGGGTACCCTTTCCCATTCTGGAAGGAGTAGGTTGTCTGACTCAGGTCAGTCCAGCTGGAAAAAGCCATCTCTGTACTATTTTTTCTGAAATATCAAACAAAATGGGGCAGGAGGAGAGTGGTAATTAAAAAGTCACCTCCAGCATGGTTTGATGGACTTGTCACCTGGTCATCAGCTCTGAGGTCTCACATGGGATTCAAAATCTGTCCACTATATACAAGCTGTGTGACCTTTGAGTAAGTCTCTTAATTTCTCTATGACTCAGTTTCTACATCTGCAAAATAGGGATGATAATAATACCTGCTTTGCAGAGGTATCTGCAAGGATTAAATGAGATTATGCAGCTCAAACCTAGAATAGCAGCATGTAGCTGGTGTATCATACATGAGCCTCCTACCACGTTAGAGATGTCTTCTGAAGGGATTCTCGTCTCTTGTGAAAGGCTGGGGCCACGACCCTAGGCAAACCCAGACAAGAGCCTCTGTGTCTCAGATGTGTGTTTCCCTCTCAGTGGCTCCACAGTGACAATTACAACTGCAGTCATGTAAGGATGTCAGCTCTGCCTTCCTCACTTCCACCCGGGATGCAAGAGAAGAAGTGAGCAAGCCTCCCGGTGAGAGGGGAGGCTGCTCATTTCTCCAGCAGCACCGCTGCTGCCCCTGACCTACTTTCTTACTAAAAATAGCCCCTCTTAGGTCACTGCCGCAAATTGAATTCCTCTGCTTCACTGCACCCGGTAAGCAGGTGGGTGGGCGTCAGAACACATTTAGTGAGCAGGGGCCTCCGCTTAGGTGGCTCATGGCTGCCCACCAACCAAGCATGCGCAAAGGGCAGAAAGCACCAGTGCTCACCCCACTGGGCTCGTCTGCCCACAGCAGGGCTGCACCTGGCCCTGCTGGAGTGCTTTGGAGGGGGCACAGAGAAGGGGCAGTGAGTGAGGTTCTAGTTCCTGGGCTCTGAAGTCTGCTAGAACTGAATTCAAATATGAGCACCCCTGAAATCTTGTTGTTTACACTTGAGCAAGACATGTAACTTTTCTTTGCCTCAGTTTCCTCATCTGTAAAAGAGATGACCAAATGGACCTTCAGGAATCGTACAGACAAAAATGCTGTCGTAAAGCAGCACTTGACACAGAAGAGGAGCTCAACAGTGAAGATACTAGAGTTATTCTCCACTACGGGCCTGTTTCTGCACCATGCCTCCATGCGGAAGCCTCTCACCACGGGTAATAGCCAGGGACAGGAAACCACACCGAGAACTAGAAGATTTTAGGCTGAATGCACCTGAAAGTTACTGAGGTCAAGGGGTCCCAAACGTGGCTAAGCAACACAACACCCAGGCAACTTGTTCACAGGACTGATTCCGGGTCCGTGACCTGGAGATAGGGATCCAGGAAGCCGGTCTCCCAGGGACGTGGGGATTTGCATTTTAATCAGCTCTCTCCACGTGATTCTGAGGCACAGCCGGTTTGAGAACCTTTGAGTTAGGCCAGCCATCGCCTAACAGAAATGACGGAGCATCCTTCTAGGAAGTCAGGGAAATCGCAAACTGGAACGAGAGCCGGTGTTCTCCTGCTGGACAGGGAAGGGAGGGCATTTCAGGAGGAATGAACAGGACATACAAAGGCATACAAGGCAGAAAGGTGTTTGTGAGGAAAATGTCCTCTGAGTGAGGCCACCACATACAGTGACACAGTGGTGGCACAGGGCCAGCTGGAGTAAACCAGATCCTAAGGGTCTTGGATCACATCAACCATGTTGCCTGCATCAGAAAGTATGATCTTTCTCAGTATATTTTTTAATATACGCCTTTTTATTTTCAGTTTTACATGGCCAATGCTGTCTTCTTAGTAAATATTGCAAATCAGTCAAGCAGATGGGCCATAATTTATCTAATTCCAAATGGTGGACATTTAGGCAGTGTCTAATTTTATTAAATTATAAAAACACTATGATGAATATCTTTAACCATAAGATCTCTCCTTAGGAGACAATTCCAGGATATAAATTAATAAATAAAAGTGAATGGACATCTTCAAGGCTCCTGATAAATAGTTCTGAAGGATTTTCTAAAAGTGGCCTGTTTTTACAAAGAGGGAAGGCCCAAAGAGGTCACACGTCTTGTGCAAGTCACTCTGTTGAATGAGGGTGGAACCAAGAGCAACATCTGGGTCTCCTAACTGCAGGTGCAGTGCTTTCTACTATAGCATACTGCCTTCCTAGAGATGGAGGCTGAATGCTGTTAGACCTACTCAACCAATGCCTCCGACCACTTCTTCTGATGGATTATAGGTTAGCAACGTACACAAGTAGGAGATGAGAGTGATGTGTGTGTGTGTACATGCACATGTGAACTTCTATATATGAGTCTATCTTTCCAACCATATCATGTATACTCCCCTACCAAGTGCAATGTCTGTTCTGGCCAAGCCAAGTATATCTTATACTGTCTCCCCGCCACACCTTTGATCCTACATCTGTTCTCCTATTCCAACTCTATGCATATTTTTAAAAGACAGACCTATATGATCCAAAAAGCATTTCCAGACTGGGCATTTATTATCAACAACATCCATATATGATACTTATTTTATTGTTTTGCAGCATCTTTGTGTAAACGTAAAATTATTTGTTTATTGACAGAATAATAGTCTGTCTCAGGCCGCTGTTATTAGAGATAAAACAAACAAACAAACAAAAAACCCCACCCTCCTAAAGCTAATGAGAATAGATTTACTTCAAAAAAGCACTTGTCAAGTTTGATGGGCTCAAGACAGGTCTCTCCAATCCCCTGTACCTTCCATACCACAGGAGCGGCCATTTGGGTAGATTGGAAAGCACGCGAGACTAGGAGATGGGATAATAAGTTCCCGTGTCCTGAGGACCAACTCTGACCAGGCACAGGGCTAGTTGCTTCACATCTATTACTTAGAATAACCTTAAAATAATCCCAGCAAGGGAAATAGTATTCTCCCTATTTTATAGATGAGGAATGTTGGGATCTGAGGGAGCAAGTAACTTGCTCAAAATCAACACCATTAGTAAATGTCAAAACTGGGGTTTAAACCCCAATATGTCTGACTCAAGAATCAATTTCTTCTGCATTATGACACTGTCTCAGAACTGAAGCTGTCCTACTTCAGGTACATCATGAGAAGGCAGTAATTCTGGGAAAAAGAGAAGGCAGCAGGAAAAGAAAAAAGGATAAATATTAGATGGATTGACTCCATAAAAACATGCATCTACAGGAGCTGAGCGGGGCTGTTGAGGGTATCACTCATCCAGAGGGTCACGAGGCAGAGCTGACTCAACGGTACGTAACACACACTGTCTTGGCAAATGTCGTTTCAGTTCTAGCTCTACTCCATACTTTGAAGCTATATGATCCCCAAGGAAGCACGCATGCTTTCTGAGTCCTAGCCTTCTCACCTGTGAGATGGGGATAATTCTCTCCCCATCCTACCCCTCACTCCCAACACACGCGCACATACATGTGTGCACGTACACACACGTGCATACACACACAGGAGGCTGTTGCCATGACTAAATAATACACTGAGTATAAGAGACTCAGATAGACATTGTTATGAGAGTCTGAACATCACGACTGGTCATTCTGACGATGACTGGAAACCCTGCCAAGATCCCTTGTCACTTAAGAAGGATTTAATTATGCTCACTACACAGCCCCTTCTAGCATCAGAAAGTGAGTGGCTGCAATGCATTTCATAATGACCCTCCACAAGACCTGAAACCAAGAGGTTAATACTCTGAGAAAATGCATTAACCGAATACTGAATTCCTGGAGCACTCTAGGGAACCATGGCTTCCCAGGACCTTTCTGGATCAGTCATTTATAGGTGTGTATTAGTACACAATGTACACCGGTTTCTAGAAAGCAGGATTCAGCAAAAGGGAGCTGGACTCAGACTCTACCACCAGGGGGCCAGTTAC
Source organism: Rhinolophus sinicus (assembly GCF_036562045.2). Classification (NCBI taxonomy): domain Eukaryota; kingdom Metazoa; phylum Chordata; class Mammalia; order Chiroptera; family Rhinolophidae; genus Rhinolophus; species Rhinolophus sinicus. The sequence continues at coordinate 132,117,240 of NC_133756.1, forward strand.
AAATGGATTTTGGGCATTTATTCCAGTTTTGCAGAGGCTTCTTTGTGAAATGTCAGGAGATCTGGCCTTATAGTTCAGATTCTGCTGCCTATAACTTTGGGCAAGCTCCTCGACCTCTCAGCCTCAGTTTCCTTTCACATTTGCCTGTCTTAGACGAATGAGCCCTGCCTGGGCTGCTATGTCCTCTGCTGTAAAACAGATGCCGCAGTTATTATGTGTCGTGTGCTGATGGTGTGCCTGCCCCGTGCTGAAGCTCTCCATGTGTTCTTTCACTCATCCTCACAGCCCTGTGAGATGGGTGCTATTACCTCCTAGCTGACAGATGTGGCAGCAGGCTCAGAGAAGTGCAGTAATTTGCCCCAGATCGCACAGTGTTAAGTCGCAGAGTTAGGATTCAAACCCTGGTCTCTTTGATTTGAAACCCTGTGCTCTCAACCAGTAAACCAGACTCCTGCCTACTAGAGAGCAGTTGCGAGGAAGAAATGAAACAACACTTATTACTATGGGCCTCCTGGGTGCCAGTAGGCTGTATCCCTCCTCTACAGCACGTGAAGGCCGGAGGTGCTCCAGGTTCTGGGGTTGTGGGGTACATATGCATCTTGAAAACACAGGGGAAAGATAGGACCGCCTAAAAAATATTTACTGCTATGCTCCCTTAATTCATGAAGTCAGCCACACTGTGGAAATAATGGGCAGGGGTGATGGATGAAATTCCTCTAAATGTTCTAAAGTTGGAGATCTGAAGGCCAGTTTGGCAGGGAGAGAACCTTGCTGAAGACTAGAGTAACACACTCATGTTCAAGCATTAGCACGGATTTCCCTAAGCTGATGGTCCCCGAGGTGACTGTGCTGGATTCCAGTGAGGAAAAGCTGTGACTGCGAAGGCAAGGGTACGAGCCTTCAGAGAAGCTGGACAATCCCTCTCCACCCCCACTCCGACCTTCCACTGCTTACACAGAGAGGATAAAAGGACACACGAGGAAGACACCGCATTTTTAAACCTTAGGCTGGATCGCACTAAAAATAGAACTGTGATTCAAATGTCTATTATTGAGTCCTCTGCTTTTGCACTCTCAAACCAGATTGTTTCACCCCTCATGTAATCTAACTCCCCAAGGTGCTCATTCTCACGGCTTAGAGACACAGGGAAGTAAGAATTACTGTGAATCTAATGAGCAGTTGGTCCCATGCTGGGCCCTTTACACCCACCCATGCTCTCATCTGTGCTGTACAACCACCCTCTGGGGCAGGTAGCATGACTCCCGTTTTACAGATGAGGAAACTGAGGCCCACTTAGGTGAGATGGCTTGCCCAAGGTCACTCAGCTAGTAAGTGGCAATGCTGTGAACAGAACCCAGGTATGTCTGGCTCCAGAACTCATGCTCCTTCAAACACATATGCTGCTGTATTTCAAATAAGCAGCTGAGCTTCATTTTATGCTTAGTGAGTGATGAAAGAGGCACTGCCATCCAATTTACCTATGGCTCTGGGAAGGGCTCAGCGAAGCAGCCATTGGAATGATTCACCCTTGATTGACAAGAAGCCTTCTCTTGGTTAAAGCTTCGGCAGCTGCTAAACCTGCTACGCCACCCCACCCTCTCCAGCCGGCTCAGGGAGGTGGAATTATTTATATAGGAATTGCAGTGGCCTCCAGGCATGATAATCAGACACTTTTAGGTGATAAAAATGTCATAAATCATAATAAAGGACGAGAGGAGGCAAGGTTGGGAAGATAACAGGAGAGAGGATATTCTGAAAAGCGGGGTGGTAGATACAGATGAATAGAGTAACTCCCAAAGTTTACAAATCCACTTTCCTAGCAATGTCTTCCTCTGATTCTCATAACACGCTGGGAGATAGATGTCAGTGTCTCCATTTCATAGATGATGAAAATGTGGCTGGTTCTAAAAGGTTAAGGTCTAAGGCCCAAGGTCAGACAGAAGCTGGGGTATGAACCTAGTCTCCCTATTGCCATCCAGTGCTTCTCCCAACCCAGCTCCTCCTTAAAGTTGTGAAGAGAGAACTCTGTGAGCACTGGTCTTGCTCCCTGGCATGACAGGACCACGGAGGAGTAAGTGGCTGTGCCAGAATCAGAGAGGCAGCACAGAGTCTGGAATTCTGGGCTTGGGAATCAGAGCAGTTTTTCAAATCCCGCCGTAGAGAGCTGCTAGTTGTGTGACCTTGGGCAAGTCACTTAATCTCTCTGCCTTGATTTCCTCACTTGCAAAATGTGGCTAATAATAGTACGTAACTTACATGGTTGTTGTGACAATGAAATGGAAACAAAACCAACCATACATGCCCCGTGCCCCGCACTGGGCGAACGCTTGGTAAGTGTTAGTTGCCACAGTCTTCATTATTACCATTAGGAGGTGCGTGGCACACTGCTGGGGTCACAGGAGGTGCTCAGTGAATGTTCATCCCCTCTCCTTCCTCATGCTCCCAAACCTCCCAGGGTGCACACCCCCGCTCCGTTATCTGCAGCTCTGTAGAGAAGGGGTCTAGGGTTGGCAACGGGGAGAGCAGAGGGTGCTTCTTCCCAGGCAGCCAGACTGGGCTGGACTTGTTTCCACTGAGCTGCTACACGAAGTCGTTCATCATACCTTGTGTTACATGCTTTCAGCTCCCTCCCCGGAAATCAGCACCTCCATCCTGTACGTTCCTCAAGGAGAAAGCATTCACGTATATGGGCTCCTACTGAGCACATAACCCTTGCAATGGCTTCTTGACAGCGAGGGAGGAAGTTTTGCAGGATGGGTAGATCCCTGCAAAAGGGGGCTATAAAAGCAGTCAGTGCCCTGGGCCACATTACACAGCAGCGGGAATAATCACAGGCTGGTCACACTGATGGAACGCTATCAAAGGCATCACAACACCACAGCCGATAGCCAGGCCTCTTCCCAGAGACACTATCCATATACACGTGAAGAAACATTACTTTGGTAGGTCGACTTCACTGCCCTTCTCTTCAGAAACAACCCCCTGAAAGTCTTCATTCCAACCTCCTCGTTCTGTATGGATGTTCCACAGGCCTCTCACACCTGGTTATGCTCAAAGAGAAACTCATCACCTTACCTAAGGCCTACTCTTTTCTCTCCTCATGCATTTCCCTTCTCAATGATGACACATCCACCCAGTCTACCAAGCAGAAAGCTGGGTACCATCCCTGATCCTGCCCATTCTTCTCCTTCCTTCTCAACCCTGCTCACACCAGGTCACTTAATTCTAACAAGCTGCGCTCAGTCTTTCAAATCTCTTCTTACTTTCTATCTCAGTTGTCACTACTTAATTCAGGTCCTCCTCACCCCTCCCTTAAGGTAATGCTCTGCTTTCTCTGCTTCCAGGTTCTCTCACCTTCACCTTGGCCTCCCTACTGTCCCCAGAATAATTTTCTTAAAATACAAGTTGAACCATGTGACGGTCACTTTTCATGCCAATTTGTGCCTCATTATTCAATCAGGCACTAATTAATCTAGGTGCTGCTGTGAAGCTATTTTGTAGATGTGATCGACATCTATAATCAATCCACTTTACGTAAAGGAGATTATTCTGGACAAACTGAGTGGGTCTGACCCAATCTGTTGAAAGGTCTTAAGAAGAGAACTGAGGTTTCCCTAAGAAATTTCTGCCTATTGACTATAGCATCAGCCTGCCCTTCCTGAAGATTTGCCCCATGGATTTCAGACTGCCTCGCCGTCGTCCACAGTCGTCTGATTCTTTGCCTTAAATCTCTTAATACACATCTCCTATTGAATCTATTACTCTGGTTAAACCTGGGATGATACACCCTGTTTCTAAAACAAAACTATTATTTTGATAGAACCTACTAGACTGGTAAAAATTGATAGCTGGATCATTCCAAGTTTTGGCAAGGATGTGGAGCCACGTAAATCTTTACGTACTGCTGGTGTCATGTATCAGGCATTAAGCTGGGTTCTTTACATATATTACCCATTTAATTGCCATAATAATTCTTTGAGTATTTTCATTCTCTTTATCCATCTAGGAAAACTGAGGCTCAGGAAGGTTGTAATTCACTCCAAGTAAAACACCTAGAAAATGACAGAGCTGAGATTTGAAACCTAGACAGGTTTCTCTCATGAACTTACAGTGTCCTCCAAAAATCACATCAAATTTATTTGAGAATTATAATAAAACAATATTAAGTCTACAATAGTCTATCTGGCTTTTTATGCAAAATTATTTCCTAACCATATTTATAGTTTTTACAACATCAAGAAGTCTATATAAAGCAAGGTTAGGGGGACAAAGAACCAGACTATTATCTTTATTTTTATAGTTGTGCAATTACAGTCTTTGGAGGGCAAGCAAATTACTTAAAGTCACAAAAAGTGGAAGAGTAACAAAAGCATCTGAACAGTCTAAAGGGCCAGATTACAAAGATATCTTCTCCCGGAGACAAGCAGTCCTGGATTTGGAAGGTGTGACAGTTTCAAACACTCCCTTCTGAGAACACACAGTTTGAAGCAAAGGGCTGAGTGGTGAGAGATCTGCTTTCTCAGCTGGCTTGGGTCTCTCATCTAACTAGCTCACAACTGGAACCTGTCATATATATGGGACAGTAGCATATTTATGGGACAGTTAGATGCTCAGATTCTCCCCAAGACACAACCAGCAACCTACCTCCTGCAATCCCTAAGGGAGCACTGGACATTTATTCTCTGGAGAAACTGGAGGCCCTGGGTTCAGGGAGAAGCAGATGTACTGGAGGGTGGGAGTGAGGAGACGGATGAAACAAATGGTTTAAGGGACAGTCTGTCCAGAGCGATGGAACCCCAAGCTTTCTTCCTCCATCCTGTTCCACAAAGTCATATATACTCCAAGGCAGGAGATTAGGGGGGAAAAGTCCATAAATATTGATCTCTGGAGGTCTACCAATGAAAAACCTTCCCTTACCCCTCAGCCCAACATTTTACAAGGAAATCCACCATTAGTGAACTGTCTCCATGCACAGAGTCTCACTTAGTGTCTTATTTTCCAATATGAACAGATAGCCAAAGGTCACCAGGTCTTCAAAGAGGAAAACTTGTAACAGTCACGGTCTCAGCAGAAGATAGACAGCATGAGGAGAGAGTTTAATAAAGGAACCACTCAGAGGCATGGGCAGGGAAACCAACAAGGGACAGGTTAGTATCTCAGGGATGTCAGGTAAAGCTAGAGCTTTCCCACCTCTAAGCCTGTGCGGGCAAGGGAAGGGAGCAGTTACCAGAACCAGAGAGGGTGGGCTGTGCAGAGGGACGCCAGACTGGAGCTGTAGCCCTTGACAGAGGGCTGGAGCTTTGGTGATGGAGCAGGGAAGGAGCTGGGGGAAATACACACGCTGATGTCACTCTTTTCCAGTCCTCAGGTTCCCTGCTGTTCCTGCCGTTCATTGGCTGAATCCAACCAGAAGCCAGAGGGCAAGGGAGCCTGCTAATTCAGGCCACAAAAGAACAGTGGTGAGGGGTGGGGGATGGGGGGGGTCCACTCAGCAGGGCGGGAAAGGGTGGAGAGCCCATCTGGAGGGCAAAGGAAAAACATCCAGCACAGTCTCCAATATGTAAGACAGAACCCAAAACAAAGAAAAAGAAAGGTGGGGGTAGGGGGAGGAAGAAACAGACAAGGCAGAGAGCAAAAGAAAACATTTTTTTAAAACTCTACAATACTATCCACTCAGAAACAATAGATGATAAGGCCATATGAATAAGAATAGTTCATTATTTTTCTTAAAACAAATTAAAGAATAATAAAAAGCCCTTAGAAATTAAAAATTGACAGCCAAAATAATAATTTCATTAGAAAGCTTGGAAGATCAAGTCAACGAAACTTCCCAAAAAGTAATCAAAAAAGTAAAAACATGCCAACAAGAAAGGAAGCGAAGGGAATTAGATGGTAAGTCCAGGAGAGTCAATATACACCTAATACAAGTCCCAGAAAGAAAAATAAGGAAAAAATTATCAAATAAATACTTCAAGAAAAAATTTCCAGAACTGAAGGGCATAAGCCTCCAGACTGAGGGGGCTCAATAAAGTACCAGGGCAATGAATAAAAAAGACTCGCACCAAAGCACATTATCATAAAATTGCAAACACCCACGATAAAGAGAATCTCTAAAAGTTTCAATGAGGGGAAAAATAACCTGGTCACAGACAAAGAAACAGGAATTGGCGGGGGGAAAAACCAGCAGGAAAAGGATTTCTGACCTAGAATCCCATCCACAGCTAAACTATCCATCAAGTGTGAAAACAGAGTCAATATATTTTCATAAATCCAAGGAATCAAAAAATTTATCCCCAACTAATCTTTCTCAGGAAGCTTCTGGAACACGTGCTCCATCACAAATGAGAGACTAAAGGAGGAGGAAGAGAGGGAGCAGATGAAACAGGGTAAAGAGAAATCGAGAGGGCAATGGTTGTGCAGGCTGGAGTAAGGCTAGACACTCTGCTGGAACACACACCAACCAGGCAATCAGCAGAGTGAGGGCAGTGGATACGTCCTGCGTGCTCTCACCCCATCCCCGGGGCCTAGCTTCGTACTGGGTAAAGAGGAAGAGTATTTCACCAATATACGTCTGTGGCATTGAGTTAAGACTAGAGGAACTAGAGAGGTGACAAAGAGGACCGTATGGAAAGAGGAAACCAGCAGAAAGAGCACTGAAGTGAGTCAGAAACCCCTACTCTGTGCCAAGAGCTTGTCCATAAGCCACACAACTCACTCCAATGACAAGCTCTTACGGAAGCTATTATCTCAATCCTTAGAGATAAGATTTAGAGAGGGCAGCACCCTTACCCATGGTCACACAGGTATGAAGCAGCAGAGCTGGAATTGGAGCCCATGACTTCCTAACTCCAAGGCCTCGGCTCCTTACACTATATTATGCTGCCTGGAGAAAATCATGAACCTTTCTGGGATTCCATTCCTCTTTTGTACAATGAATGGGGACTGCACTTTCCCTGACAACTTCAGAGTTACTGGGAGAATGAAAGGGGATGGCTGAGTAGAAGTGCCTTGGCCAGTGCACACACCTAAGAGGCTGCGACATATGCGTGCCCCACTAGGGCTACACTGCGGCGCCTCCTGACCAGGTCAGCCCCCTGGCTGCCGTGAGAAGGAGGGACTGGCCTGGGCTTTGTCGTTGCAACTAGGACAGGGCAGGGTCCAGGCCAAGGAGTCTGATGGGGATTCTGGAGCCACAATGCCTGGTCAGAATAATCAGACATCCAGTGTGCTGAAGGCCAAAAGGTCAGTAGCATCTTTCTTGTCTCAAACTGAAAAGCACAATCTTACTGAACTTAATATCTTACAAAACCACAAGATCAAACCCGCTGCCACTTCTCCCCGATTCTTCTGTTGAACCGCCACTAGCTTCTGAACACAGATCAAATCAAGTCACTCCTCTGCTTTAAAACTTTTCCTGCTCCCTGTTACCCTGCAGGAGGAAGTCCCAGCTCCTTAGCCTGGCATTCAAGACCTTCACGACGTGGCCAGACACCCCTGCAGCCTCGTCTCCCACTGCTCCGTTCCTCTCCCAATCCCCCTTTTCCCCTCAACTTGCCGTGCCTCCGCCACGCTTTGGTTCACCTTGATCTCATTCCCCGGGATGCCCTTCTAGTTCTCCTACCCACCCTTTAAGACCCACCTCAAACATCATCTCTTCTGAGAAGCATTTCCCAACCCCATGTAAGGGTGAAGGCACGAGTTTATGGATGAATAACGCACAAGTCTCAGAAAGAGTCAGAGCTGGGTAAGACCTCAATGATTGCCTTATCCAACTCTGATTTTATCCAAAAAGAAAAGGAGGCCCAGAGAAGGAAAGTGGCCTGCCCAAGGTGACAGCTGCTGGCATGTAGTCAGGTCTCTTGGCCCAGGGCTCTTTCTACAACATGGTGCAGCCACTTAATGAATGAATAAATCCATGAATGGCTAAATGGGTGAACAGAACATTGCTGAAGCCCGGCCCAGAGAGCACACTTGGAATAACCAGTCATAGCTGCTCTGCATGTAAAGGCTTTACGTGCACCCAGGAGGAAGAGGGGAGTCCACAGAGACAAGAGGCAGCAGGGACAGCAGCAGGGTAGGTGGTACTTAGGGCCACCACACAGACTGAGGCCTGTGGGTTCAAAGGGGCAACACCGTGGGTCGAAGGGGAGATACCACGGTGCCGCCCAGGCAGAGGAAGCTTGCTCCGTACAAGAACAAAGCAGGCTCATGGGCCTGACTGCTTGGCCACGGTCAAAATTGTCCCATGCCATATGGTCCCCTAGGTGCTATGCTCGGAGGAGAGACTGGGATAAGGGCTGGCCTCTGCCCTTTCAGGCAAGTATGATCCTTATGGCTTTGCAGTTGCTTTTTCCTGGCTTCCAAAGTCACTGCAGGCTATCAACTCGGTTGATGCTGCTTGGTATGCTACTTAAGCCAAAGCCTGACCTCTGCAAGGAGGTAGCATAATGTAAACCTCAGTCAGCAGATGTTGGTCTGAATCCTGAGATCTGTCTCCTCTTTGAGTCTCCATTTTCCCACCTGGAGTACAGGGACAATTATCTGTCTTCTGTCTGCCTTGCATGGTGATGATTAAATGAAATGGTATATGCAAAATGCTCAGATTGGTGCCAGCACTTAGTAGGTGCCCAAATACTGTCAGTTCTCTTTTACTCTGTAAAAAGGCATTATCTTTCTTTAAGGCTTTGATCTTCTGTAATGGTCGACTTCGGAAGTGTCTTCCTAAATAACCCATAACAGCTGCACACTGACTATACAATAAAGCCAATGTCATTGGAGAATGGGCCCTAGCTGACCCTCAGCTGTCTTGCTGGTCGACCACTTGTCCCTCAACCATGACTGACACTTTAAAGCCTTCCTCCTTTTGATCCTGTTGATTCCTCAGCACAGAATCCTCCTTACTCTTCCCCCACTCAGGAGCTACCTCTTTCATGAAGATTTCCAAAATTAATCATTCCTTCCTCTTCACTTTCCCCTAATTCTTATCACTTTCTGCTTTGTGTTCACTCATTTATTCATTCATTATTTATTAAGTGCAGATTATGAGCCAAGCTTAATTCATAGCTCTCTTTCCCACTAAATGTGAGCCCCACGAGGTAACAATGGCTTGCTGTATTCCTCCATAGCATCCAGAATGCAACATTATTAGCTACCAGCAAGGTGAAGGGAGTGAACGAGGAAAATAGTATATGTAACATCCACTCAGTGTTTAACAAACATGTGAAGCCCCTGCTGCCTACAAGGCAAGTGTAGAGAGTTAGGGTCTATTAAGACGTACAACACATTTTGTGGACCTGAGGACAGACTTGAACGGTGCAGCCAAGTTTAGAAACAATTCTCAGATGGGGATCCTAGAGCCCAGAGAGGGACAGTAACTGCCCAGGATCGCACACTCAGAATGGTCTAAATCAGCAAGATTGAAAATATTAGGTTGGTGCAAAAGTAACTGCTGTTTAAAAGGTTAAAAATAATTGTGAACACCACACTTACTTCTGCACCAACCTAATACCTGGCAAGGCTATGGCACGACTGGAACTCTCATATATTGCTGGTGGGATTGGTACAACTGCTTTGGAAAACTGTTGAGCAGTATATACTAATGTTATACTATGACCTGGATATCCTACTTTTAGTTACCTACCCAAGAGAAATCAATGTCGACAAAAAGGCACATGTAAGAATGTTCGTAGTAGCTTTATTCACAATCCTAAACTGGAAACTCACCAAATGTTCATCAATAGCTAAATGGAAAAGTTGTGGTATATTCATATAGTGGAATATGACTGATCAATACAAAAGAACTATTGCTACACACAAAATGGATGATTCTTACATTGTAGACACAATATGTTGAACAAGAGTACACGCTGTATGCATTATTTAGATGAAGTTCAAGCACAGGCAAAACTCATCTCTGGAGATGGAGGTCAGAATATTGTTTACCTCAGGGGATGGGGTATTGACTGAGAAGGGGTATGAGGTGGCCTTCTGGAGTGCTGGAAATGTCCTCTATCTTGTGCTGGTGGTGGTTTCTTAAGTGTATATACATATATAAAAACTCATCAAACTGCACCTTTAAAATTTATTTGTGCACTTTATTGTATATCGAGGTGTGATCAAAAAATACAATTAATGCTGCTGTCGAGTGCCATCCAATGGAAAGGCAGGGATCTTTAATACATTCCAGAAGTGGAGTGTCAAACCTTAGTAACAGCGTTTCACAAGTTTCAACTTGTTTGGTGCAGTCAGTCAGGTGTGAGCTATGGTTGAGAGGTGTGTTTTAAAGTATACCATAAATCATGGATCACAGACAATGCATTAACATGAAATTTTGTTTCAAATGGCAAAAAGTGCTAAAGAAACACATGAAATGTTAAAATTAATTTATAGTGATGCTGCAGCGACTATGAGGATGGCTTACAAATGGTTCAAGCGATTTCATAACGGTTGTGAAGTGAAGAGGAGGGATCAGGATGTCCTTAAACATCAAAAACCCAAGACAGTGTTGAAAGAATAAGCAAAATGATTCATCAAACAGGTGATTTACTATTGGACATTTCCGAGGATCTGAACATCTCTTATGGCTCCATTCAAGAATTTTAACAACAGATTTGAACATGAGGCAAGTGAGTGTGACATTTGTTCCATGAATTTTGACTGCTGAACAAAAGCAACAGCATTTGTCAATTTCGTTGGCATTGCGTGATCGTGTCGATTCAGATTCCAGCTTTTTAAAACATGTCATCACCGGAGATGCAACTTGGGTCTATGGTTATGATCCTGAGACCAATGTTCAGAGTTCTCAATGGAAATCACCCAGTTCTCGTGGGAAAAAGTGCATCAATCAATATCTATGAGTAACATCAAGGTGATGCCAATTGTGCTTCTTGACCTTGATGGAATTGTGTCAGCTGAGTTTAAACCCAGGAACACTATAGTGAACTCTGACTATTAAAAGGGCTTATTAGTGCATTTAAGAAATGATGTGCATAGAAGATGGCCTGAGAAATGGGCAAACGTTTTCATCCTCCATCATGACAATGCTCTGTGTCACATATTGCTTCTAGTACAGCTATTTCTGTTAAATGAATACATTATGGTGTGTCCTCATCCACCTTATTCACCGGATCTGGCACCTTAAGACTTCTGGCTCTTCCCCAAGGTCAAAATGACCATGAAAGGTAAATTCTTTGAATTGATTCAAAATATAGAGGCAGCCACGACAGCGCAAATAAAGACACTCACAAAAGAGGACTTCCAGAACGGCGTCACAAAGTAGCAAGAATGATGAGATAAGTGTGTTCAAAGTGAGAAGGAGTATTTTGAGGGGGATTAATGGCAATGTGTCTTGTACTGTAATAAATTTTCTTTTAAATTTAAGCATTCACCGTATTTTTTTATCACACCTCGTATGTTGTACCTCAATTAAAAAGTAAAACGGGATTTCTGGTCAAGATGACAAAGTATGTAAATGGTGTGCTTACCTCCTCACAATTACGTCAAAATGACAACTAAACTACAGAACAACCATCACTGAGAATTGCCTGAAGTCCAGCTGAACCGAAGCCCTACAACTAAGGACAGAAGAAGCCAACTCGAAATTGGTAGGAGGGGCAGAGACAAGGAACGGGCTGATCCCACACCCATGTGTGACCATTAAAAATCAGGAGGGATATCTCAGCTGTGGAGGTCTCCCCTGGAGGAGCAAGGGGTCCCATCACCACACCAGGATCCACAGCCCAGGGTTCCAGTGCTGGGGAGAGAAGTCCCTATAACTTCTGGCTGTGAAAACCAGCAGAGATTGTGACTGAGTGAGGCGAGGGTGGCTGTACTCCCAGGCACTCCTCTTAAAGGGCTGATGCACGGACTTACTCGCTAATGGACTCACTCACTCTGAGCTCCAGCGCTGGGGCAGCAGCTGGAAAGGTGACAGGGACATATGGGAAGAGACTGAGTTGTCTGGCTACAGGCTGAGGGCTGGAGGGGAAGCTTTCTCCCAGATGGAGGAGCTGGTGGAAGCCATTATTTCTTTGTTGAGCCTTCCCTCTTCCCTGCGTGCAGATGCAGGCAGCTGCCGGATCTAAGTCTCCATCAACCTGGCCAACACCATTTGTTTGCCCCACCTTGGTATTGAGACCCCCGCCCCACCCAACTTTTCCGGCACACCCAAGCTGCTTCCAGTGGCTTTTCCATACAAACCGCCTGCCTTGGCTCATGCTGCAGACTTTCCTAAAGTCTCTCAAAGGTTCACAAAACCCAAACAAACAACATCTGGCTTTGATGTGTCCCATACCTCTGGCTGAGCAGCCCTAAGGCTGGCACTAGCAGCAGCCAGCCTGAGTTCACGGCTTGGGCTCTAGCGGCACCTCCAAGCACAGTGCAGAGACAGTATTAGGGAGCCTGCAAAAACAGGCACTCTTACACATGGCTGGTAGGAGTGAAAAATGGTATAATTCCAATGGAGGCCAATTTTGCAGTATCTTGCAAAATAAATACACTTAGTCTTCAATATAATAACATCACTTCTAGGAATTTATACTGCAGCTACACTCTCCCACACATGAAGTAACATATATACAAGGTTATTCACCACATCATTACTTGTAATAGCAAAAGACTGGAAATGACCTAAATGTCCCTCAACAGGGCACTGGTTAAATAAATCATGGCACACAGGTACACCAGAATATGTTGCTAGAATAAGGAACTGGGAAGGCTTTTATACTGATATGGAAAGACTTCCCAGATAAATCATTGAACAAGAAAAAAATCAGACATTAAAAAGTATATACAGTATACTACCATTTAAGTAAAAGGGGGGATAACAATATATCTTTGTATTCACTTATATTTGCAAAAAGAAACTAGAAGGATACAGAGGAAACTAATAATAGGCATTAGCTTCATGTGGTGGAAGGGTTTTTGGACACTGGACAGATGGGGGATACGGTAGGAGGAAGGTTTTTCATTTTAAATCTTTTTACGCTTTTTGAGTTTTGAATCATGTATGTGTATTAATTATTTTTAAAACCACATAAGTAAATAATTTTTAAAAAAGAGGTAAAGGACAATGGAAAGGGAACGAAGACTCCTAAAAGGTGTAGTTTCCCAAAACAATGTCATCAATTTCACGATTTTATCTGGTTATTATGCAGAGAACTGCTTAATCTAAAGCAAAAGAGATTTAGGCTGGATACACAGAAGAACTTGCCAATGTGAAAGGGAAATAAATATTGAAATGAAGGGTTGAAATAATCTTATCTGGTGACCTTAAAAGTAGGCCAGACTGTCACTGGTGTGCACGAAGGCAGCGCCAGGTAGCAGGCCAGAGGCTCTGAAGTTAGATTCCTGGGTTAAAGACCTGAGACACAGATGCCTCCCGAGCACCCTATGACCTGGGTGGGCAAACTGCTCAGCCTAAGCTTCAGCTCCTATCACCTAGAAAACGGAATTAACAATGGTGCCAACACACCAAGTTGATATGAGGACTAAATGGACAATACACTTTGCCTACACAGTGCACAGAACCACACAAGTCTGTACTTACCTCTAAGCTCTCTACAAGGCCCTGAGGTTTATAGGTGTTGCCTCTCAGAAATAGTCAGTGTCAAAACAGAGTTCTCTCTATTAAATTTTACATGAACCTGTTTGATGGGTTTCAGGCCAAGATCAGACAGTCTGCCACACATATTACAAAGGTACGAGAGTTCAACCATTGGAAATCATTAGCGAAATGAAAAAAAAGCAATCCTTGCATAGATTATACCTCCAATTTGGTGAAAGATTTGACTTTGCTTGGAGGAGGAGGAGGCACCACACTTTCCTGCCAAATATCTAACCCTTTCACAATGTCTGTCTGGCGAGCCTGAAGCAGCCTGAGTGCTTCAGGAAAAGGCCATCAATAAAATCCTTTCCGAGGGTCTGTGTGGAGCAGGGAGAGAGGAAATGCAGTCAGCTCTTTTTGCTCTGCAGGAAGGGAAGGCTGAACAACTGCACATCAGGAGAGAAGGCAAACAAATTGCCCATTCAAGTCCAAATAAGCTCTTAGGGGAAGCAAAACAGCTGGAGTCAATTCAGCCACACAAGGAGGTGAGGACCCCAAAGACAGGGCTGGGCTGGGGGAGGCAGGCTGTCATCTTCTGAGCAAGTGGCAGTCACATGCCCTCATCTCACCTCTGCTGACCTTAGTCTATGCCACGAATGGGAGCCAGCCAGCCAGCTTTGTCAGATGTGGAGGGAAATCTTGGGTGGAAAGGAAGAAAGAAAAGAAGCAAACTAGTGAACCTGCCAAGCGAGTGAGTACCTGCTGAGCACCTATTATGTGGCAGGCACTGAGCAAGCACCTGACATACCTGTGCCATTTGGAAGAACAACTTTAGGGTTGGGTATTGTGATGGTGATTTTTAATTTTTACGATTTTATTGGGGAACAGTGTGTACTTCCAGGACTTTTTTCCAAGTCAAGTTGTTGTCTTTTCAATCTTAGTTGTAGAGGGCGCAGCTCAGCTCCAGGTCCAGTTGCCATTGCTAGTTGCAGGGGGTGCAGCCCACCATCCCTTGCGGGAGTCGAACCGGCAACCTTGTGGTTGAGAGGACGCGCTCCAACCAACTGAGCCATCCGGGAGGCAGCTCAGCTCAAGGTGCCGTGTTCAATCTTAGTTGCAGGGGGCGGAGCCCACCATCCCTTGTGGGACTCGAGGAGTTGAACTGGCAACCTTGTGGTTGAGAGCCCACTGGCCCATGTGGGAATCGAACTGGCAGCCTTCGGAGTTAGGAGCACGGAGCTCCAACCGCCTGAGCCACCGGGCCGTCCCGTGATGGTGATTTTACAGATGAGGAATCAGGCTCAGTGACAAAGGAAGAGTGATTGTACAGGCACATAGCTAGAAAGTGGCCAGGCCAGCCATGGCAAATGGCCTCAGCTCTCTCCCTCCTGCTTGTCACTTGAGCTTTTCTATGCTCAGTTCCCACAGTCCTGCCTTTGTTTAAAGCAGGAACTTGCACCATCTCACCATCCTTTCTAGCCATGGGGGTGCCTGGAGGCAAACACAGAAAAGGTCTAAGAGAAGCTTCATTGGAAAACTAAGGAAAGAACAAAAGCAAATTGCAAAGGAAGGAGGGGGGGAAAGAAACCTGGAAGCAAATGAAGGAGCAGAGTAGAATTCTTTTGATCCCCTAGGAATCCTGAAATATGGCTTCTGTGGAGCTTGCCTCAGGCTGGATCATGCAGGTCCTGAGACCTGTCTGGGACAGGGAGAGCAGAACCTTAACCTGGAACAAACATGGACTATCAATGCTTCCAGGGCTGCTGGGATGTCCAGGTGCCCTAGATTGGGGTGCCCAGGATACAGTTTACAAATCCATTCTGCAGCTATGCTGAGTTCCTGCCCTGGACAGTTCCCTCTCTAGCTTCTGAGATTCCTACCCTGAGTCTCAGACCTCCTTATAGTCAACTTACAATCACTTCCTTCCTTGAGGTCTTAAAATAACAACAGCTAATATCAGCTAACATTTATTGAGCCTTTACTTTTGTCCCAGGCAGTTAGCACTTTATATAACAACCCTATGAGGTCAATAACATATTCCAGATGAGGTGCTTAATACACAGAGAGGGTAAGCCACTTACACAAGGTTACACAGTTCGTAAGTGAAGGAGGCAGAATTTGAACCCAGTGCCTGTGCCCTTCTTCAGCACTACCCACACTCCCTTAGGCCATAGGATGTAACAGTTGGAAGAGCAGTCTTGGAAGTCAGGCAGACAGCTCTACCGTTTACTGCTACTTATCCCTGGGCAACCTAGGTAACCTGTCTAACTTCTGAGTCTCCGCTGTCTTCTCTATAAAGTAAGTGCAACAAATACACTTTGTGGTGTTGTGTCCATTCAGGACAGAGTAGGTCTTCAGTTGTGTTCTTAACTGCCTCTATTTCACCTCCTCTTCCAATGTGATTGTCTGTTGTACATTCATTAGACATGAAGGCTGCTTCTACCCTTGAGCAAAGTTTGGCTTCTTTATATTCTGTTCTAGTCTATTCTGTAACTGTAAGGTGTGGGACCCAGCGCCTGGCTCTGTGGGGCTGGATCTCAGGGAATGAAAGTGAAGGCAGGGAAATCCACGTACAGTGGGCAATGGCAGAAGGACAGAGGGGAGATGCTGGCTGCGAGCACAGACTTTCAGCTGGTAGGAAGTGTCCTCCTCCAGCTTGTCTCCCCCTCGCTGGCCCCCTGCCACCACCAACAGGCACTTCTTGTGACCTCCTGCTGCAGGGCTTGCACCCTGCAGGGTCCCCACTGAGAGCCCCACTCCTCACACGGGTACGTAGGTACGGAGATATGTTCAGAGCCCTGTGACTGGGCCCACCTTTCCCGGCTCTGGAACCATTTATCCTGCCAACTGTTGAGCTAGGCCCTAGGCACTGGAGACAAAACAGAAAATGACAGGTCTGCCCTCAAAGAGTAGTTCACCAGCTCGCCCTGCTCTCCCGCTGCCTCTGGTGTTCTCCTCACTTGGTAACGCTGGACACACTTGGTAACGCTGGAGAGAATGTCAGCATTTCTCTCTTCCAACTGAGTACTTCGCTGTAACAGTTACATGAACAAGTGATTCTCCCCTCTCCCCACCCTGACCAAGAAAAATGAGAAATAAACAGAATTATAAATACAGAGGGTGCTAAATAATGTATATACAGTTTTAGAAAGGAAAAACTGTATTAAAATTGTAATACTCAATATATACCAATAAGAAAAGACGAATACAAGTTACGTTTGACTTCTGCAATTACAAGAGGTGCTCAAAGTGGTGACCATCAGCGTCCAGACATTTCCGATTACGGGGAACTACTGCTTGAGCATAGATAACATCTCTTAAAATGTGTATACATTTTTCTGGCACCCCCGGTATATATGTATGTATTTCTTATGCACCCCTACATACCAGGTATTCACATACATTATCTCATCTCATCAACAGAACAACAATCCTGCAAGGGGGGATTATCCCCATTACATAGATTAAGGGGGGAAAGAATGGAAGCTCACACAGCAGTGGCACTGGTTTGAACCAGGGCTGTTCGCCTACGGAGTCTGTGTTCTTTCAACAGCCCCACGCTGGCCTCTGCCAGCACAGCCTGACACCCTGCTAGCTCTGGTCCCCTCCTTCGTCTGGATTTTGTTCTTTCAAGTATTTAGATTCCCTGCAATCTTCTTGTTTGTGCTGGTCCCCGAGGGAGCCAGCCTCTCCCAGTCCAGTGACAGCGGCAGTGACAGTGGCAGCGGCAGTGGCATCCTAGGTACCACCTCGGAGTCTCTGATGAGCCTGTCTCAATTATACCCAGGCTGGAAGAGTTCCGCCACTGCTGCAAAGCATGCAGGTTTGCTGCTCCATTTTCTCTCCTCTGACTCCAGCCTCTTTGACTCCCCACCCCTCTGCCCGCTGGCAGCCTACCTCCTCTGCTGTCCTCGGTTCTGCCTCTCTGCCTCCTTACAGATCACGTTCAGGCCTGCAAAGCAGAGCTTCTAACTGCTGCCACCCCAGGCAGCTGAACCAGTCTAGCTCAATTCAGAAAAGAGTGCTCAAGTCTCTGCTGAGTGCCAGGCACTGCTCTGGGTGCCGCAAGTGGGCAGGAAGCAAAAGGAAAATGCAGGGGCTGTGCCCTTCAGAAGCCTAGAGCCAGAGACTGGGAGAAAAAGTAGACAGAGAACAGAAACTGCCAGCACAGGCAGACAGTGAGGGGGTTGTAATAGAGTCCTAAAATATCAGAGCTGGAGGGAACCTTGGTTTCCTGTTTTAACCCCTCCATTTTACAGGTGGGGGAACTAAAGCCCACAGGAGGGCAATTATTTGAAAAAAGTGATACCAGGTAGTAACAACCAGCACTTCTAAAACCCTTACTAGGAGCTAAGTACTGCTCCACATGCTTTACCTGGATTAACTCACTTACCCCTCTCAACCGCCCTCCGAGGTAGGCACTATTGCCCCTCTCATCCCCCCATTTTAAAGATGAAGAAAGTGAGGCCCTGAAGGGTTAAGTACCTTGCTTGTCCACGTTCACACAGTTAGTTATCGGAAACCTGTATTGAACGTAGGCCGTCGGGCCCTACATTGTTGTCTCTCTAACGTCCTGTGAGACGGAGACAGAATCTACACGCGGAAGTAATGAGAAGTCTTCTCGAAGGAATTACTCATAGGCCTGATTATGAAAGCAGTGAACCTTGGTTATCCAGTCAACTCAGAGAAAGCCTCGATTAACCAGAGGTTTGGCTTCCACTGGGAGTTCCTGAGCACCAGCAAACACAAAGCAGTGAGCGAACAGAGCCCCGTATTTCCAAAGAAAGAGCCAACAAGGAGGAAAGAGCTTTCGTGCAAGGGATTTATTCACAGAAACAGCAGTAGCCCCAGTCCTCTTCCCCTTTTTATGTCTGACTTTCCACACATGCTGCCCTCAGCCTAATAAGATCTTTCTTATCTTCAAATGCCACTTCCTGAGGCAGGGAGACCGGCTCAGGCAACTTAAAAAGATGCTCAATGATGTGGACTGAAATTTTTAGAAAAGGAGCTTCTATAATAGTCCAGCCTTGGTCAACCAAAGACTTCCATCTCCCAGAGTCCCCCCCACACACACACATACATGCTCCCTGGCTTTGGCCCACCGAGAGCCTTCTCCATTTCTGCCACAGGAGTTTCAGAACAAATAGTTACCAGTATACTACTTACCAGTCACTGCCAGATTATGCTCTGAGCCACAAGAGACCTGTAACAAGAAAGAAAATAAGTTATAGTAGAGAAATAAAATGTATAGATATTTCAGCCTAGATACTTTATGAATCACAGTTATTTTTTAATAATACCAACATCCATTTTGGGCAAATTCTAGGAAGCAGAAAGGGGCACCATACACAAAAGTTAAGACTATAATTACAACACACTCACAACTACATAAAAAGTGATTTTAAAAAAAAAAAAGGAATGGAAATACACCAAGATATTAAACTATTTGTCTTTAAGCAGTGAGACCATGAGTGATTTTTTAAATCCTTTCTTCCTTCTACTTTTTCATATTTTTCAAATTTTCTCTAATGAGCATGTGTTACTATAAAAATGGAAATACAAGGCAATACAAATGAGTTTTTGAAAACTGAACTCAAAAGACCATCATTTTCACCCAGACTAATAAAATGAGGAAAGAATTTGGTGGAAACATGGCTGAGGACAATTGCTTCACTTTCCTCATCTGCTCACTCTCCCTTTCACCTTTCAGTCACACAAACATCTGTAGTTCTGTGAACAGGACAGGCTCTCTCACACATCTGGGCCTTTCTTTGCACGTGCTGTTCCCCTGCTTGGAATGCCCTCTCGACCGCCTACCTAGAAAACTTCCCCTCATCCTTTAAAATCTCAAAGCACCACCAGGTCACCTTTGCAGTTGCTTCTAGGCAGCCTCAAGCACTCCTTTCATGGCACAACTTACATATACCCCCATTGTAGCAATTATCTTGTGATCTTTTACACTATTTTCCTGTCTCCTCACTAGACTGCAAGTGTTTGGAGAACAGGGCTGAGTCTCATTCACCTCCGTATTGCACAGATGGATTGTACAAGTCGGGGGACTTGGGGAACAGCTGCTGAGTTAGAGAATGGATGAAAGATCAAAGTACATGAAAGAACAAATACCTAATACACAAAAGACAATAATCTGGGGCTCTGAGTCCAGCATTTCCACCCAGCGAGAGGCACTTCTTGCCTTTCAGTCCCCACACGTCCAAACTGCTACCAGGAGGAAGTGACTGAGAATGTAAAAGCAGAAACGGTTCTCCGGGTACTAATTAAAAGGAAATCCAGACTCTGGGGAAGCATCCTGTGACCTTTATCAAGATGCTCACTTTAGTTCCTGGCAAGAGGGAGGCTTCAGGTACTTATGGAATGTCAATGCTGGAAGGGCCCTGGAGATCTCCTCCAATCTTTCCACATTATTAAGAGAAAGCTGAGGCTTGGGAAGAGGAAAGAACTTGCCTTGGATGCCAGAGCAAGTGTGTGTCAAAACTAAGACCAGAGCCCCTATGAATCCCACACAAGTTCCTTCCCTGATGCTATAGCTTCTCAGTCTTTCCCAGCGAAGGCTACTTGGAAGTGATATTCGGAGGAAATCAGCACAGGCCCCTGACAGTAACAGGCTCAAACATTTGAGCACTGGAAGCCAAATCACACACTGGTAGGTGAGAAGGGGCAACAAGGCTTCTGAGGCTTTTTTCCTTATAAAAGCTGTGCTTCCCAGATCCCGGCCTCTACGGCAAAGAGGGCTACCCACACGCAGGTGGACTCCCTGACAGTGTCTGGCAAAGAAGCACCTGTATGTTTTACCCCAGTAAACATTTCCAGGTTGCCTAGTCTCTGATCTGAGACAGGCTCTGCAGCTAATTTATCTGGGAAGCCCCACCAAGCCTCACCCAGGGCCATATACCAGCACAAATTCATTATGCTTCTTGGTTATACCAAGGTTGGCTCCCTAGGTTCTGTCATAGAAAGCTGTTTCAATTGAAAAACTGGAAAAAACTTAGATGTTGAACATTAGGGTAATGTAATGCTTATGTAAATTATGACAGAGCTCTCTGATGCACTATTACCCAGACTTAGGAAATGATGCTTACAATACAGGAAAATACTCATGATATCCTGTGAACTGAAAAATCGCCTAAAAACTATGTATGTCAGATGATATCAACTCTATAATAAAACATTGGGTAAAAGACAGAAGGGGACACATCCAAATGTTAACAGTGATTGCCTAGGCTAGGGATGGGGTAGGCATTACAAGTGTGGTTTTTCCTTTTGCTTTTTCTATGCTCTCTGGATTTTATTCCCCTTTCTTATACTCAGAAAATATATCTATTAAGAATGAGAAAAATAAATATAATGCTGTTCCCACCACAGAGGAAATAAATAACTACCTGTTATAAAATCTGTTATGTTCTGAAGTAGTGGGAGAAAAAGATTTGAAGGAAACATAACTAAATTATGAGGGCTGCCGCATCGTAGTGGTAGGATTATAAGATATTTTTTTCTTCGATTCTCTATTTTTCAAGTATTCTTTAACAGTGGTGGTAGCAGTAGTGGAGATGGTGGCAGTGATAAGAGCAGAAATTAAAGCCACCACATACTGAAGACTCACACGTGCCAGGCATCATGCCAAGGCTCTTTATAAACATTCTCTCATCTTACTCATCACAATAATCTTTTCAGGTAGGTTTGACTTGGCTCATTTTAGACATAAGAAACTGAGCTCATACATATTAAATAACTTTTATAGCTAGCCAAGTGGCAGTAGCAGAACTAAAACCCAGGTCTGCCTGATCTTTAAGCTCCGGTTCTACACTGTTAGATCATGTTACCTTTGTTTTTTTAAAAAAGGAAGCTATTTCATTTTACAAAATGCAGACAGAATCCTGACTGCCAGGACTCACCCTGGGGCTGTGGACTGCAGAGCTGACCAACCTTGAGGACCAGGGGCTTCCGGAAACAAGCCACTGACAAATGCCAGCATCAGGCAGCAGATACGGCTCTGAATTAATGAGCGAGACAGTGATGAATGGATTTTGTCAAGGCTTCGTAGAGCTTGAAGCTCAAAGCTCCCTGCTGCTCCTTGCTGTCTGTGCACTGGCACAGAGGCCAGGAGACTGCCCACCGCAGGCCACAAAATCCCAGTGCTATACTCCTTCAGGAAGATGGTGTCAATGACCATTGGCTCCTGTCAGCATCTGCCCACTGCCCAGCTGCAGGCAGCTTTCTAGAAGACTCTGGGAACAGTGGCAGTGTGCCTAAGAGGAAGAGATTCCATGCCAGGAAGCCAGGTGGGAAACTCGGTCCTCTGCTTTCTGGCTCTGAGACCTCTGGCTAGGCCTCTCGGGTCTCAGTGTTCCCAGGTGTACAAAGTACACAACCATGTCTGTTCCTTCTGCCTCACAGAATGCTAGAGGACAAATGAGACACTCCATCTCCTCAGAGCCATGTGCCTCACCTTTCTTACATATAAATCTGACCGTGTCACGTCCCTGTACAGAACCCTCCACAGGCTCCCAGCATTGGGAGGGCAAAGGCTAAACTACACAGTATAGCTTACAAGGCCCTCAGAAGAAGGCGCCCATTTACCTCTCTGGCTTCATTTCTTTCCCCTGCTACTCATGAACCCCCACCCCCAATAACATATCCTCTTGGTTCCACTCACACCATATTACGTTTTATCTGAGAACATCATGCAATTTCAGGCTTTTCTACATACTATTCTCCTTGACTGGAATTCCCTTTCTCCCACTGTCTACCTGGCTAAATCCTTCAAGATAGCTCAGATATCACCTCCTGGTGACGCCAGCCCTGACTTCTCAAGGCAGAGCCAGCTGCCCACCCCTGGATACTCCCACAACACTGTGCATCATGGCCGTTATCACACACGAGAGGGCTAGTCATGCACTGCGCGTGTCTGTCTCTCACACATCCAGCAGGATGCCTGCCCAACAGTGTCTCTGCCACATAGCCCAAGGGCAGGGCATGAAGGCGGGCGGGGAATACAAAGATCAGGGGCCCAGGGAAGTTAGATGGTTCCCAAACAAGTGTGAGCAGTGGTATGGCCACTGCAGCCCAACTGGAGACAGGCACTGAGACGCAGTGAGGGCAGGCAGGGGATGGCACTACAAGAACAGTGTCGAGATGGCGGAGGCACCAAAAGCACAGCGGGATTGTTCAGAAACTCGAGCACAGCAAAGCACAGTAAACCAGCAACAGAGGTCAGTGCTAGGAGACCGAGTCCCACAATAGAGAAAGTAGGGTCCAGCTTGCTGGTTGGGACCTTCAAGAGAAAGGGGGCACCTCTCCAAGGGTGACGGGTGTGGAACAAAGGTGGCTGTGGACAACTGTCCTTGACGTGGTGCTGCTCAAGTACTTAGAGGGAGGTTTTCTGTTCAGGCATTTCAGCCTGAGGAGACAGAGAGGCAAAAGACAGTTTCCAAACCCCCAACTGCCACCGGGACAAGATCTCCCAGCAACCCTCCTGCCAGGCTAGCCTCCGTCAGTTCTTACGAAGGGAGTTGCTCAGGGATCTCCTGGCGGCTGGATCCCGCTAAATGCAGCTGCATGGGGATGAGCTGGGGCAAGAACTGACTGGTAGTAGATGCCCAGTGGATCTATGCTGAATGCATTAATGAGCTAAATGAATGAATAACTACATGAATAAGCAAAAAGTAGACTAACATGAAAATATCTGCCAAGTGTTGAATGTAAGCACTTTAGCTCTCAGCAGTACACTTATACCCTTTCTAAAAATAGCTGACTGGCCCTTTGGAGTGCTCATGGCCAGGCACGTGGCTAACTGCTTTGCCCGCTGTATCTCATTTAAACCTAGACCAAACCTAAGAGATGGTCTAGGCTGAGATTTGTCGCGGCTGCTTTACAAATGAGGCGACTGGGGTTCAGAGAGGTAAGGGAGCTCGCCCAGTGTTTTACAGCTAGTGCAGGAGCAGGATTCTGGGACCATTCAGATTCAACCTTTCTATCCTCCCAACTGTTTTAAGCCTTCTTGTTTGCATATAGGATGGAAATAAATCACCCACCCAGTTCCTGAACTTTTGGCAACCCTGTGCCAATTGTAAAGGGATCTTAAGCTGGGAGAATCCTAGACTTACAAGGCCCAAACCACATCTTCCTGGGGCCAGAGGGGTCCACCTCCGGACTGATCCAGAAGCTGCTCCAGAGCTTTTTCTTGAGGGAAAAGGCTGTAAAAGGACAACAAAGCTTTGTCCTCTGCCTTCCCCACGGAAGCTATCACCTGACAGGGAACTCCACCAGATTTTACAACACTGAGCAAAGGAAAGTCAAGGCACGGAAAACAGAGTGGGGCGGGAACGCACAGGCTTCGGGGGAAGAAGCATTGAGATGCCAAGGAGAGAAAGCAGAGACAGGGACCGACCACCTAGGGACCACCTTGGGACACGTGTGATTGGTTCCTGCCCCTGTCAGTGGGCCCAGTGGCCTGCGGATGCTATGGCAACGAGGTGCCTGTGAGGAGGCACGTGACACCGGGGGTTGGGCAGCCATTCCTGGGGACTCTGAGGAGGGATTCAAAGCCTGGGCTCCCCGCACCACCGAAAGTGCTTGGCAGGGAAGGGCTGGCCGCCTAGAAGGAGAAGCGTGCTGGGAACAGCTCCAGAAAGGCAGCTTCCACTGGGGTTTACAGGGAGGGGGATGGGTATCTCCGTGCAGCCTTTGCTAGAACTGCCCAAACCCTGTTGCCATGTGTGTAGAACTCTGGGGCGACAACCAGAATTTCCAAACCTGTTAGAAAAGCAGGGCTGGAAGGCTGGGCATGTTTCACAGACAAACTGCAGTCCTGTTAACCAATGGAGTTTTACCCCTCGGCTCAGAAATTGCCCCAAATGGAACCCATTGTGACAGCAGAGAGGCAGCTCAGCTGCTTGCTTCTGGAAGCACCTACCCTTAGAAAGACATCTTTAACCCCGAGTGTGAGGGCTTCAATTTTTGACTGAAGCCTAGATGTCAAAGGAGGTAAAAAAAAAATGAGACCTCCAGGCCCAGCGGCTCCATCTATCCTCCACCTCAAAGTCCTAGGTGAAGAACCCATTCTCCCTATAAAGCAAATTCCTTTTTTTCCAAAGCACATTATATACCTAAGAAAATGAAGCTTCAGTCAGGTTCTACTACCTCCTCAAGTGGAGAGGTTGGGGTGGGGCAGAAGAGAGCTAAAATGTGGTAAGGGCCTAGACAGCAGGCATATGACATTACAGAATTTCACTTTAGCTGCATATAACCTCACATGCTCAGCTGCTCTGAGAAGTGAGAATCTGTGTCAGCAAACACACTGGTCAGCGAACACACTAATGCCAGGTCACACTGGTCTATATACCCAGTTGGCCTTGATCCAAAGCCTATGAGCTGCACCACTACACATACTGCCTGCCTCTTCTGGTACTAGTCCCAGACTGCCCCAGTCAGTAAGGCTCAGATTCTCAAGTAACAGATCTCTGACTCTTTATCTCCCTCTGACTGTCTCCATCCTGTTAATTCTGCCTTCTCGAAGACTCTCAAATCTGTCTTGATTTCCAGCTGCTACCATCTTAGTTCAGTCCTTTTCACTCCAGCCTGGATTCTTTTAAAAGACACTTAAGTGACTTCAAGTTCTCTTCTCTCTGTCATGTCACGACATCATTTAAAATTTTAAAAAAAAAATTTAAGTTGTCATACTCTCAAAGCTTCTTAACTTCCTACCACACTCCCACTCCTTTTCTACGTAAACCTGTTAACCCAGAAACACTGGGTTCTCTGTACCTGGAAAATGTTTCCCCACTTTTGTACCTTTACTGGCACCATTTTCCCTTCTCTATACCATTATAAACCCGACCAACCCTACAAAACCCAGTTCAAAACCCCACTGCCTTGAGGGAGCGTCCCAGATTCTCTCAGCCCCAAGGAGATGTGTCTTCTTTCAAGTCCTACCACCTGCCTTGGCTATAGTTTGCTTTTGTCAAATCTCCTTTGTACTGTTAATAATTTGGGTATCGGGGTAGACATGTTTTCCCCAGTCAGTGTGAGGTAGTTAAAAGCTTTTCTTATGGAACCAGGAGACCTAGACTTGAGTCCTGGCTCTGCCACTTCCTGGTCACAGAACCTTGGGCAAATCGCTTTGCCTCTCTGGCCTTCAGTTCCTGCGTCTTTAAAATGGGGTAACAACAACCTGGCATATCTCATACACTAAAACCCTTCCGCCACCCCCCACCGCCCCCTCACATCTACAGAATAAAATTCATTCTGAGCTTGGCCCTGTTCTACCAGTACAGATAAGTTTCCAGAACATATAAAAGGAAGCTATAAGCATTGGGAACTGGCATAGGTTCACTGTGAACAGTTCCTTTTCTTTTCAACCGTTCCTCTCCTTAGAGGGCTTGAGAAATGTCTACTGAATTAGCATACACACAATAACTAGAATACAATACACACAATTAAACTATGAATGCTTGCCTTTCCCAGAGTGCCCTTCTAAGGGTATTCCTTTCTCCTAAGGGGCCATGTTGATACTATGTGCTCCGCCTTCCTGTGGCCACACCTAACCGGACTCTGAATGAACGCCTGTCCCAAGGTGGGTTAATGCATAGATTGGCCACAGCCTGTGAAGTGACTTAAGGTGAAAATTCTGCCTGAAAAGGGTTGTAGGGAGTGAGTCCTCTAGTCTAGTTGGTAGCTGGGGCAGTGGAAAGAAATAGACACAAGAAAGGGTAACATAAGGAGGAGCTACAGACAGAAGAGTCAGAAGCAGCAGGAACAAAGTAAAGAAGAGTAGCTAAGGCATGAGAACGTGAGAGTTCTAGACCTACTGCTGAGGGCATAAGAAGGTCTAGGGTTTTAGCTGCCTTGTTTTCTACATGACCTTCCAGATGTTTTTGTAGGAGGCATTTGCTTCACCTGTTTTCCTTCTCATGCTCATCCTTACAATACTAAAGTAACCTGGGAGTATCTCTGAGCCTTATAGACTAAAAGCACCTAACACAACAACGCATCTGGATTTCAGTAAAAACACATCAAGTTCCTTTTACCCTTGAGAACAGGATGGAACCAGGTAAGCTGAACAACCAAATTCAAAGACAGGCAATTAACAGACTCAGGCCAGCCAAACATCCTATAGCATGCTTCTCAAAAATAAAAAAAAACAAATAAAAAATAACCCTTGCCCTAATAGCCAAGAAAGGTTGAAATTAAAAAAGACTGCCAATACAAGTGCTGCTGAGGATGTAGAATAATGGAACTCTCTTACATTGCTGGCAGGAATGTAAATTCAACAACTGCTTTGAAAAACAGTATCTACTAAAGTCATATATATATATATATGTATATATACACACATATACATACATATGTATATACATATATATATATCAGGAGACCTAAGTACTCAAAATAAAGGATTACTTACTTCGATCAAAAGACATGTACAAGAATATTCCTAGCAGCTTTATTTATAATAAAGAACATAAAATTACCCAAATATTCATCATCAGTAGAATGGATAAAGGGTAGTATATTCAAAATACTTTATAACAATGGGGGAAAAAACTATAGCTGTTCACAACATGGATAAATCTTCAAGAATAATGGTAAACAAAAGAAACCAGACACAGAAAAGTAAATATTTTATGATTCTACTTACACGAAGCTCAAAAGTAGGCAAAACTTATTTTAACGAAATAACTGTTCTGAAGGGGAAAAAAGAACTAATCCTGGTAATTGTTAAACACTTTAGTTAAACATTTAGTTAAACATTTTAGTACTTTGTTAAACATTTTAGTGCTTTGACTAAAAACTTTTGTTTAAAAACAAAAAGGGTCAAAAGAAAATCTTTAATTCTACTTAGTGGATTTTTAAAAATCATTGTCATATGTATGTATGTATGTATCAATTCTGAAAGAATTTAGTGTGTATTGTGCAAATGAGGAAATATACGTATTAAGGTTGGTGGGAGTCAGAGTTTTCACTGTAAATGAAGGAAACACAAACATGGAATGAAGGATGGCAGAAAGGAACCCTGTGGACATTGGATTAGAATTAGAGGTGTCAGTATGAACTCACAGTTTTACACACACACACACACACACACACACACACACACACACACACACACCACAGGTTGAATTAAACCAATATGAAACTGCCCAGAAGAAATAACACCCCAGCAGCAATGAGTTCACTTGGTGCATGGATCTTGACATTTACATGATATTCAACTAAGAGGAATCAGAGCTCGTTGGAGAAATGGCTGGTTCTGGGTTGGGATGGGGAAGGAACAATTTTGGGCCTGAAACGTCTATTTGTGCCAGGAAATAAGGAAGTGATCAAAGAATGAGAGGGACATGTCCAAAGGATACAGGAACCAGCTTGAAGGGTCTCCCAATGGCTAAATCAGGGCGAATTTGAGCATCAAAATGAATAACAGTAGATTATAATCCAATGAATAAAATAAAAATGCATGAGTATACACTGAATAATAACTAGAGGATCAGGGAACACTCTTCCTTACAGTTCAATGTCAAAAATAATAAATATAAAAGGAATAGCTGGGCAAGAAAATAATTTTGCAATAGTAATAATTCAGGCAAGAATCATTGAGGGATGTTAAAATACTGGGCAAAAGTCTGAAAAGGAACACGATATTTACACAGCCTCCAAATATCTCTTCACAGATTACTTCTTATTTACAAGGAGAAATGGTAACTTTACAGCAGAGACAGGAGGCAACACCACCTCACCCATCTGATTTAAGTTAGTATCACTAATAATGGGATAAACTGATGTGAGGTGCCTCTTTAGACAACGCATAAAGACACATCACTTATTTAGTATTCCTGCCAAAAGTGCCGAAATGAAATTTAATCATAAGGAAAAATCAGATAAAACCGAATTGCAAGCCCTTATACAAAACAACTACGAAATAACTGGCCTGTACTCTTCAAAAAATATCAGTGTCATCAAATATAAAGTAAAGCTCTTCCAGATCAAAGGAAGCAAAAAGACATGACAACTAAATGCAATATATGGTCCTGGACGGGATCCTGGATCAAAGTGAAAAATTGCCATAAAAGATATTAAGACAACTGGAGAAATATGAAGATGCTCTGTGGATTAGATAACAGTATTCCATCCACGTTAAATTTTCAGAAAAGAGAGGACACAAATGCACATAAATGTGGCAAAATGTTAATACATGTTGCGCCAGGTGAAGGATTTGGAGAGTTCTTTATATTATTCTTGCAACTCGTCCATAAGTTTGAAATTATTTCAAAATACAAAGTTAAAAAATGTAAACAAGCAAAACTAATCTATGGTGAGAGTGTAGAGTAGCGGTTATCTTCGGAGGGGTACATCTGAGATGAGACATGAGGGAGGGAGGCTTGCTGGGGTGCCTAATTTGGGTGATTACACCGTGGTATACACGTAAAAACTCATTGAGTCTGGCCCAAAGACTGACATCTGTGAAATTATCTGACCTTGGGCATGAGGCCTGCACTTTCTGGGCCTTCATTGTTTTCATTGTAACACAGGTGTAGTGATACTTGCCTCCCAGAATTGTGAAGATTCAATGAGATCCAGTATACCAAAGAACCTACCCCAGCTCCTAATATTTAGGAGTAGCTGCTAAGGAGTAGCTGGAAGTGTTACTTCCAGCTCTCTTGATATCCCAACTCTTTTTATAAGACCTCTGGAAAATATGTCTTCATATGCGATCAATATCAAGGTAATTTTCATTGTTGTGGTTTTAAATACTGGGTCTCTCTTCATAAAGGCTCCCTGCAAAGAGGCTATTTCAGATTTCAGCAGGCTGGACAGCTGCCCGGCTCTGTTCAAGCCTCTGTTCAAGCCCCTGGTGAGCGCGTACACAAAGTCTTGTGTATGTGCTCAACTCACAGGCAGTGCAAGGAGTGCAGCTAGGCGGGCAGGCGTGTACACGTGGCTCAGCCTCGAGGTCAGAAGGCTGAACAGAATCTCAGAATATTAAAATGTACGGGCTACATGGGCTGAATTGTCCCTCAAACCAATGTTCCTTCAGCAAGAAACCCACAGGCTCACAGAAGGAGAACAAAATCTCTTCCTCAGGCTCCGTCACACCGCGGGCGTTGGAGAAACGGCGAGTCTTAGTTCTGGCCTTAACTCATGCCTGAAACTCTGCAGCAGCTTCCCTGGTGTCCCTCTCCTCCCAAGTCTCTCCCTGCTCTGCCAAAATGCTCTTCCTAAAGCACGCGTGGATTATTTTGCTCCCCGTTGCCGAAGCCCAAATTCCTTTGTCTGGTATTAAACACTTTCCGTAATCTATACCTAGTGTGGTTCTCTAGCTGACTTCCTCAGTAGACTTATCCACAGGTACTTGCATTCCAGCCTCATCAGACCCCATACACAGCATCTCACCACTGCTCTCTTTATGCCTGGCTCGTGCTGGCCCCTCAGGTGATCTTCACCACTCATCCTTGGGAAGGAGGGAGAGAGGAGAAGGAAAAGAATTGCTAACCTTTCATTAACTACTAAACCCCATTGTAGGTACTTTACGTGAGTTAACTCATTATATCTACATTTGATAGATTAACAGTGGAAGACAGTGGTTAAATGCCTTGACTAAAAGCACATAGCTAGTAAGTGGCCAGGCCACTTCACAAGTAATTGCTCCCTCCTCTGGACCGATTCCACTTACTATTAAGTGATTCACATGTCTGTCTCTTCCCAGATGATATAGATTACAGCTTTATTAAGCATGAAGACAGTATCTCATTAATCTCTTTCCTCAGTGCCTTGCATAGAGCCCTGCACATAGTAGGTCCTGATGAGATGTTCATTGAATTGAAGTCACCCATCTGTGCACCTCACACAGTTCCAGGCTCAGAGTCCGGCACAGAGTAAGTACTCAGGAAATGCAGATGGCTGACACTGGATTTATCTCTGAATTTCCGCAGCACCTCACCGGGGTCTCATAAATGCTTTGAGCTCTGTAAGTAATGGTTGAACTCAGAGACTAGATGGTCCTTCAGATGTTCGGAATTTGAATCAGCGCATGAACAGAATGGCCTCCTAAGACATGACAGGTAGATCCCACAGGGCCTGAGAAAAAGCCTCTGGGTGATGCCCCAGGGTGGGAACAGTTAGGAAACGGACCCCTAGTGTGTGGAGGGAGACAGCACAGCCCCCTCTGACCTCAATTCTATGTCCAACAACAGTGACAACAAAAACAAGCTGACAGGCTGAGTCTGAGCCCTTTGTGCACAAGGCCCGAGAGTCTGTGCTTTTGCTGCAGCAAAGAGCTTGGATGGGCCATCGCCAGGCACGGGGCTGGAGTCCCTGAATGTGGCCCTGACAGAGGCCCGCTGGCACCCTGGAGCCCCTGGCACTGAAGATCACTTTCGCTTTTTTGATGAGAACAAACAAAAACAAAATCTAGATGCCAGATCCTAAAGCTTTACTTTTTCTGCGGTTAAGAAGTTGAGAATGCAGATGTGACAGAAGAGATCACAATTTATCACAAGCGTGTACAGTGTGACAAGGACCACAGCACTAAGAATGCTGACTGTATCTGCTGCAACCAACCGGTGTGCCACGTGCCGCAGCCTGACGGGCTTCCTTCCCAGGGACAGCGCCACAGGCCACAGTCTGACGAGGGCTGCAGCCCTGTCCCCAGGGACAGCTTGCTAGACTCCTGCCACCTGCAGCCCAGCTCCCAGCTGAGTGACCATAACAGGGACCGTCCTAAGCTACGGATGTGACTCTGCAGCTTTTCTGGTTCAAGGCAAAGTTGTAGACGACCAGGTTCTGTTCTGGGCAACACGCACAAAATTATTAAAGTGTATTCATCTTTTTTTTTCAGATTACAAAAGTGATATGTAGTTACTGCAAAACAATAAGAAAAATTAAAAAAAAAAAAACGCCTATAATCCCACCACCCACTCTTAACACATGGTGTATTTCTTTATCTTTTCCCTATCAATATTTGTCTGTGTGTAAAGAAAATACATGTAACTTCAGAAACATAGTTTATGCTATATATGGGTCATGCTATATATTCCATTTTATATCACGACTTTTGCACTTAACATAATGCTATGTTTCTCATATCATTACTTTCATAGAAAATGAGATTTTTAGCATGCGCTTTATAGCATCATGGGAATATGCCCTGATTTCATTATTTCCTTAGTGTTGGGTACCTACATGGCTTCCAATATTTTGCCATTATAAACTGCATTGTGATGAACATTTTTGGAGAATCTTTGCCTACATCTCTGATTATATACTTAGGATACATTTTCTAAAGTAGAATTACTGAATAAAGGGCTATGAACCTTTTCAAGGCACTTGCACAAGTCATACATACATTGTATCAGGGTCATTGACAAAACAGATCACATCCAGAAGAACAACAAAATGAGGAAAGGGTAAGAATACTGAAATAATAAGAATGGCTAACATATATTGGGTGTCTATAATATGACAAGGAAGGTGCTTAATGTTTTGCATGCGTTAGTTCATTTAACCCGTGACTCGATCCTATAAGGTACGCATGCACAGGTTAAGAAAACCAAGGTTCAGAGGTGTTAACCTGTCCAATATCACAGTTAGTAGGTGGCATGGCTGAATTTAAATCCAGCTATGTGTGATTCTAGCAAGTACACTTAATGCTATGCTATAACATATGATGTATAGAGGAGGGACATGAGTATTTTCAATCTAAAGAAACTTGGTTGTTACAGGGGCCACAGGACAGGGAGAAGGGAAATCAGGTTGCAGAATGAGAAGGCAGAAAGATCAATGGATAGAAATGCTTAAAATGCCAAAGTACAGCTTAATATCAGAAAGACCAGTCTAAAAATGAAAATTTGCCAAAAACATAAGGAGGGGCTGTCTCCAGGTGGACCTTCTCTAGTCACAGGAATCCATTAGAAGCAGAGAGTTTTCTTTGGCTGATAGCAGAAGGAGAATTCAGAAAGATTCAAAGCACAGGAAGAATCTAAGGCACCATTGCTTTAAAGATGAAGGGGCCATGTGCAGAGATTGAAGAGCATCATCTAATCGCTGAGAGCAACCCTGGGCCTACCCCCAGCAAGGAAATGGGACCTCAGTTCTATAACCACAGGAACTGAAATATACCAACAAGCTGAATGAGCTTAGAAGCAGATTCTTTCCTAGCGTCTCCAGATAAGAATCCAGCCCAGCTGATAACCTGATTTTGGCTTTGTGAATCCCAAGCAGAAAATCCAGCTGAGGCCACCCAGACTTTTGAGGTCTAGAACTATGAGCTAATAAAGAGATACTGTTTTAAGCCACTAAGTTTGTAGTGATCTGTGCAGCAAGAGAAAACTAATACAATGGGCAAATGGATAAACAAACTGTGGGACAACATATAATGAAATACTACTCATCAATAAAAAAGGAACAATCTACTCATACACATAACATGGATGAATCTCAAAAACATTGTGCTGAATGAAATAAGTCAGAATCAAAAAAGTACATACTGTATGATTCCATTAATATGAAACTCTAGGAAAAACAAATCTGAGTTTTAGTGATAGAAAAAGAAAGACAACTCTGATTCTATAGTGATAGAAAGGCTGGGGTGGGGGTTGGTGGGTTGACTGGTCACATCCCCTTCCCGTCTGACTTTTCTGCCCTCAGCCCAGCACTGGAGCCGGGAAGGTCCACTCACAAAACACACCATTGCACATTCATTTCTTTCTCTGCCTCTGAAAAATCTCTGAAGGCCCCATTATCCCCTAATGTGGGTAAACATTCTATCAAAAGCATATTCTATCAAAAACCTTGAAACATACATTCCAAAGGCAGTAATCAAGTTTTCAAAGCACTATGGTACATAGATTTCTCTTTTTAAGTTCCTTTTAATGGTATGTCCCATTTATACAGAGCCATACTTGGAGAGGTGAGTATTTACAATAATTAACACTATTTTTTAAAGTATTATTTAAAATAAGTTGCAGCCAGCAATGATAACTGAGGAAGTCAGGAATCTGGCCCTATCTTCAAGTAAAACAGAGGTCATATGTTTTTGAATGAATGATTTGTTCTAGCAGCTCTAATGTGAAGCTGTAAACATAAGCTGCCACCTTGTGCCACATGCAGCAGGAAGGATACATGACAGGGGGTAGAGACCATGAGCTCTGCAGTCACAGATGGTCAAGAAGCTCCTGCAACAGTCCAGGTGAGAGTAGGTTTAACTTCTGGTTCTACCGCCTATTTGTTTTGTGAACTTGGCCAAGTTACTAAGACTTTCCAAGTCTCAATTTCCTCATCTGCATAGCTGGCATTTTAGCAATAACTTCACAGGTCTATCATGAGGATTGAATTTAACTACCTAAATTTACCGTGTTTCCCTGAAAATAAGACCTAGCCGGACAGTCAGCTCTAATGCGTCTTTGGGAGTAAAAGTTAATATAAGACCTGGTCTTACTTTACTATAAGACCGGGGCTTATATAACATAACATAACATAACATAACATAACATAACATAACATAACATAACATAACATAACATAACATGACACCAGGTCTTATATTAATTTTTGCTCCAAAAGAAGCATTAGAGCTGATTTTCCAGCTAGGTCTTATTTTCAGGGAAACAAGGTAGTACTTGGGTAAAATACGAGGTCTTGCAATTATGTTCACGAACTCATCCTAGAAAAAGTGTTACATACCTCCTTGCTAAATATCACTAAGGTTGCCTTCGAGGTACTCCCCTTGGGAAGATGTACAATGATGCCAGTGCCTAGTCCACCCTTCAAAGCAATTTTGGAACTCTTTTTCTGGAATGGCCATCAGAGCTGTCATCATATTACCCTTGATGTCCTGAATGTCATCAAAACGTCATCCTTTTAATATTTCCATTATCTTTGGGTAAAGAAAGAAGTCATTGGGGGCCAGACTAGGTGAGTACGGAGGTTGTTCCAGTATAATTATTTGTTTACTGGCTAAAAACTCCCTCACAGACAGTGCCATGTGAGCTGGTGCCTTGTCATGATGCAAGAGCCATGAATTGTTGGTGAAAAGTTCAGGTCGTTCAACTTTTTCACGCAGCCTTTTCAGCACTTCCAAATAGTAAGCTTGGTTAATTGTTTGTCCAGTTGGTACAAGTTCATAATGAATAACCCCTCTAATATCAAAAAAGGCTAGCAATATCGTTGCAAAAAGTTTATGAACTTAATCGTAGACACTTACATGCTGGTTCACTTACATGCTTGCTCATTTGTCCATTGGAGCTCTGACGGCCCCAAGAAACAAAAGGGCAAGTGGGAAATTATTTAGAGGCAAGGAAGAAATCTTTTTACCCTCACACCTCTTTTATCTTTCATTAAAAAAAAAAATTAGTAGAGAAAAACTCTTCAAATTCACTTTTGAATTTGATTCTCTCTAACTGTGTCAGCAACGATAATTTTATGAGCAAACAAAACATTTCTGTGTTCATCAACTAACAATGATTTTAGACCTCTATAGGGCACTTTAAAAGCATTGTATATGTTTCCATATTAATCAAAATGCTGGTCCTATTCTAAAAAATGGTGCTTTTTTTCCCTTTTACGATTTCAAAATTTCCATCAGTGATAATATAATCCAACTTAATGAGTGTTATGTGCCAAGTACAATGCTAAGAGTCTTTATCGTTAATACACACAAAGCATCAATCTCAGCATTGATACCACCTGGAACTTATTTTTAAATTTAATCATTCTTTCTAAGAGTCCGACTACTTAACAGCAACTAAAAATCATCCCAATTTTCCCATTTGGTATGTGCTCAGGTCTTCAACTGCCATTATTATTAAACTAAAATCTACCATTTTCCCCCTAACAACCTTCTCAGCTCACTGAGTCAATGGTTCAGTGACCCTATCTGGAGGGACCGGTAGGGAAATGCAACACACTTCTGACCATTCTAAGTGCTTTGTCGACAGTCAACATTCACACAAACGTGAACCACTGTTGTGATTATGTCCATTATAACCTCTGGGTGCTCGCCTCACATATACCTGGTGTATTCATGTGTACGGGGACACATGCTGGGGAGCCTGGACTCAGGAAATATTGAGTGGCATGGATGTTACATCAGAAATTCTGATAGATAAACAAGGTCCCCTGGAAGGCTTCATTCAGCTAGACTGTAAAAGGCAGCCAAATGTTTGATGGAGAAAGAGGATGCACAGAGGGGATCGGGAATGGTGGTGTCAGGAGTGATGAAGGGCACTGAGCACAGGTGTGAAACAGGCAATTCACCAGCACCTAAGATTCCACACACACAGAACGGAATGAACCATCTACCACCACCCCACCCCAGTTTGTTTTGCCTTCTGACCCTCCTCTTTCTGTTTGTGCTGCCATCCCCACCCTCTGTCACCTTAGAATCGTGAAACCTCCTCTCACTCCCCAAGTCCAGCCAATTGCCAAGGGCTGTCATTCTGTCTCCCTGGTTCTGCTCAGTCGTCTCTCTTCTCCATCCTCATTGTCACTGCACTATTTCAGGCTCTCAGAACATCGGTACTGGACAATTGTAATAGCTTAATTATTTCCTCTCTCTGTTGTTTCCCCTTCTCTGCAATTCACTGGGGGCCCAAGGTAACCTTTCTGAATCTCAGCTCTGACTGGCAATTCCCCTGGTCAAAATCTGCTAATGGCTCCCCTGTGCCTACAGAACAGACCAGGATCTTTTAACCAGATATTTAAGTCCATCTATGAACAGGCTACAGCTCACGTTGGCAAATGATACCCCCCCGAATCACCCCACACAAGAAGCCTGTGTTCCAAGCAAAGTGGACCATTCCCTGGTGGTCCCCTCTGGGCTTCTGTCCACGTGAGTCCCTCTCTTCCTGTCCTGGCCTCCTAGCTTCTTCTGTCAAAACATTGCCCATCCTTCACACTCTGTGGAAATCTCCCTTTTCCATGAAGTCCTCCCTCACCCCCCAGCTAGAAGAAATGTCATCACCCTCAGACTGTCTATAGCACCGTATCTATAGTTCCCAGGACAAGGGGATTTTCTTCCGTGAGAGCTGTTTATGTGCACATCCTATCCCTCCCGTCAGCTGAGAGACTTTTTAGCTCCTCCCCATGACTCCACCTCTGGCACCAGGACCACAGCACAGCAGCAGAAGAGAACAGGCTCTTTGCTTTGGGACTCATTTCCCACATCTGTAATAGGAAAATAACTCAACCTAACTCACAGGAATATCAAAGGGATTAACTTAGAGAACTTATGCAAACTATCAGCACACAGTAGGCAGTCACCAAATTCAAAACCCCATTCTTTTTCACATTGCTGAGTATTTGTTGAACAAATAAAACCTTGCATGCTGTATAGTTTGCAAAGAAATGTTATTGTATTTTTTTCACTGAAGGAGGGAGAGAAGGATGGGGGAAACCAATGACCAAAGACTCACTAAATACACAGAAGACATGAGTAGCCCAGTCTGACTGGATGCACAACTCCTACTGGGGATGGAGGGTTAGATTGGGAAAGAGCTGAATGTGTCACCTGATAGTGTCAGGGAGTTTTACATTCAAAAGTGGGGCAGTCTTTAGAGTCCAGCACGGAGCATGACAGATGAAGGCTGGGACAGGTCACTAGAGGCGGCTGGAGCGGTCCAGGAAAGAGGGCACACACGCCTGGTTGTGGCTGCTGGCAACCACAAGGGAGCAGACAGGAATGGTTGGATTTGCAAGGCACGTCCACCGAACACCAATGACAGGGCTGGTGAAAGCTGACAGAGGAAGGGACCGGAGAACTCTTACCAAGCTGAGTCACAGAGGACTCCACGCCTGGGTGATGGAGAATGGAACACCCGGGAGACCTGAGGGACAGCGGGGAGGTGGGCGAGCCTGGGCGGAGCAGCATGTGCAGGACGAACACAGGTTTTCATTTTTAGTTTGAGGTGCAACACAGGTAGAAAAGAGGAATTAGTGCTCCGTGGTCCTGGGGGGCTGAGAAACCACTTCAGAAACAAACAAAAACCTCCTTTTGTACACGAGGGCCTACAAGGATTCACTGAACAAGTGTCATGTAGGACAGTGTCCCACACGCTGACCCCATGAACTCTCTGGGGAACAAGGGAAAAGGGGTGTCGTCTATCCATCAGACGTCACCTGCCTGGGAGGTCACTCCTTCTAGTCTGCTTTTCCTTCCTTACGCTGACAAGGCATAGCACTGCCAAAGGGGTCCCAAATTGTTTTATCTGCAAAGAGAAATTCAGAGAGTTGGAACCTTTCTTACATAAAGAGCTGGCTTACATGGAGAGGATAAAGTATATGAGGACTAAAATCTAGTCTGGTATTAGGGTCCAAAATTTATGAGCTAGGTCACCTAGGGTTAGTTACTTAAACTCTCTGGGTCTCAAGTGTTTTATTTGTTAAGTGTGATAATACTATCTCATGTGCCAGAAAGGACCAGAAGATTTCAGGAGGTCTCTCAGTTCTAAGATCTACAACTCGGTACTTCATCCACTTCCTAAGGTCAGACTCCACTCTCTCTGAAGCAATAGGTTGTGACTCACTGCAGAAATCTACATGACATGGGGAGAAACCTGGCAGGAGCACAGGTTGAGAATGGGGGCAGATATTCCAACTGTCAGGTCACAAGAAGATACAGCTAGAATATGAAAGCTGGCCCAGGCACAGAAGATAATTAATCTTTAAGGCAATAAAAATATTTAATTCATTCATCTGAGAGAAATGACAAGAGAAAAGATAGATATTTGCTTTTTCCCTCTCTGTTCTGACAAGGTTGCTGTGGATGGATCACAGAACGTTAATGGACATTTAATATAAGAGCCTGAGATGCAAACAAGTAAATGATGAGGGGCCCGGGCAGCAAGCAAGGGAAGCTGACACTGGAGCACTGCAACCAGGGCAGCCGTTTCCAGAGCAGAGCTGCGGGAAGAGCTTATGTGTAATCATTCCAGTGACAACAAAGTGAGATGGGTATAAATATGAGGGAAATTGCAGGGGTGAGAAATCGTAGTATTTGATAATCGAATGGGCAGATATGAAAGGAAGGAAGAGGCCCACAGAAGCTGCCCTGAGCTTCCTCACCAGCCACAGAATGGGGAGTCACCAAAGTGGGCAAGAGGAGAGCCATGGCCAGAGGAGGGGCGTCTCCATGTTCTGTGGATGGTCTTCAGGGACAAGACAACCGCCATCAGCAATGAACACTACAAATCCCTGCTTCAAGGCCTGCATGACCACAAAGCGCCAGAGCAGGCAGTCCGCACCTGCTCTCCACCCAGAACAGAGGGGTGGGCATCTAGGGCCAGAGGAGGACATTCAGGGAAGTGTCCAAGGTCTGGGGGAGTAGCAACGCAGACGGAAGAGGAGAAAATGCAAGAAGCCCACTGCATTAGACCCTATGCTGGTTTTGTATCTCCTATACCTCAGCGAGAAGAGTCTGGGTTCTCCAAGCTGCCCCCTTGGCAGCAG
This sequence comes from Rhinolophus sinicus, assembly GCF_036562045.2. Classification (NCBI taxonomy): domain Eukaryota; kingdom Metazoa; phylum Chordata; class Mammalia; order Chiroptera; family Rhinolophidae; genus Rhinolophus; species Rhinolophus sinicus. The sequence continues at coordinate 132,156,235 of NC_133756.1, forward strand.
CTAACATGAATGGCTGAGGACTAAGGACACTCTTAGGTATTCAAGACCAAAGAGGCTGTGGCAGGGGTGGATGAGTTCAGAAATGACTATTCAGGGCCACCACACCAGGCTGAACCCCGCTGAGGCTTTCCACTGGAACTGCAGCCCTGCCTTTCGCTTCCCTTTACGTAACCCTGCAAGGAAGACAGGTGACTCTTGAGAAACTTCAGATTACGGTCTCACTTCAGCTTTTCTCTTTCTATTCCAATCACTTCTAAGAACTGTTCAGATGACGTTCACTCTAGTGACAAGTCCTAGTATGACCCCAAAATGAAAATATATGGAAATTTCTATGAATGTGACAGCCTCTGGGTGGAAATCTGCCTAAGTATGAAGAAGCATTTCTTCTTTCCTTCCCTGTCTTCCCCTTTCTGCTTTCTTTCTTTCAGCAAATACTGACTAGATGCAAGGCCTACTAATTTGCAACTGAATATATCCTTCCAAGACCCAGGGAAATTATTTAGACGTATTTAAAACCACCTGCTCTGAGCTAAGATAAAGTAAAATAGGCCTTCTCGCCCGCTCTCTTGCTTGCTCGGGCTTTTGCTCCCACTCTCCTCCTCACGAATCAAATCAAAGGGGCTCTGACCACTGCCCGTGGCTTGGGAGGGAGACTGAGGCGGCAGCTCGGGGGACGACGCTGCAGTGGTGGTGGTGGCTGGAAGATGTCGGCAAGGACGAGCAGCAGGAGCAAACCATCGCCGAGGACCTGGTCGTGACCAAGTATGGGGGAGGGGGGGGCGCGACATCGCTAACCGGGTACTTCGGTCTTTGGTGGAAGCATCCTGCTCAGGTGTGTCGGTACTGAGCTTGTGTGACAAAGGTGATGCCATGATTATGGAAGAGACAGGGAAAATTTTCAAGAAAGAAAAAGAAATGAGAAAGGTATTGCCTTTCCCACCAGCATTTCAGTAAGTAACTGTGTATATCACTTCTCCCCTTTGAAGAGTGACCAGGACTATATTCTCCAGGAAGGTGACTTGGTAAAAAGTGACCTTGGGGTCCATGTGGATGGCTTCATTGCTAATGTGGCTCACACTTTTGTGGTTGATGTCACTCCGGGGACCCAAGTAACAGGGAGGAAAGGAGATGTCATTGAGGCAGCTCACCTTTGTGCTGAAGCTGCCCTGCGCCTGGTCAAACCTGGACACCAGATCACACAAGTGACAGAAGCCTGGAACAAAGTTCCCCACTCATTTAAGTGCATGCCAACAGAAGGTGTGCTGTCACACCAACTGAAGCAGCGTGCCATTGATGGAGAGGAGACTGTTACCCAGAATCCCACAGACCCGCAGAAGAAGGACCAGGAGAAAGCTGGATTTGAGGTATGTGAAGTATATGCTGTGGGTGTTCTCATCAGCTCAGGAGAGGGCAAGGCCAAAGGTGCAGGACAGAGAACCACCATTTACAAACGAGATCCTTCTAAACCGTATGGCCTGAAAATAAAAACTTCATGTGCCTTCTTCAGGGAGGTCGACAGGCATTTTGTTGCCATGCCATTTACTTGAAGAGCATTTGAAGATGAGCAGAAGGCCCGGATGGGTGTGGTGAGTGCGCCAAACATGAACCGCTGCAACCATTTCATGTTCTTTATGAGAAGGAGGGTGAGCCCAGTTAAGTGCACAGTTCTGCTCATGCCCAATGGCCCCATGCGGATAATTGATGTTCCCTTTGAGCCTGACCTTTACACGCGTCTGAGATGGAAGCCCAGGATGCAGAGCTAAAGGCCCTCCCTCCAGAGTTCTGCTAGCGGGAAAACCCAGAAAAAGAGAGAGAGAGAAAAAAAAGAAGGCTCCCAAGACCGCAGAGAATGCCACCAGTGGGAAAACATTAGAAGAGAATGAAGCTGGGGACAGGTGGGTCCCATCTTCCCAGCTTGCTGCTCCTGCCTCATCCCCTTCCCATCTCACCCCAGGCTCTGTGAAATGCAGTTGTCTTCTCCACCCAGGACCACCAGCAGAGCGGGGGTCTCCCTGCCCCCCTCCCAGTCCCCCAATCCAACCCCCTTCCAACAACAACCAGCTCCAACTGACTCTGGTCTTGGGAGGCCAGGCTTCCCAGTCACCAAAGACTACTTTAAATTGAAAAGAGAAACGGAATAATAAAATCAGGAGTCAAATAAATAAATAAATAAATAAATAAATAAATAAATAAATAAATAAAAATAAAGTAAAATAAAATAAAGAAACCTCTGCTGTAAGGAGGACTGGGTCTGTTCTGGCCACCTGACTACCAAAGCCACCAAAATCTGACTTTCACAGCTGGAATGCCTGACAACTATTCTAATGGGCTTGTTCTTCTGTTCGCCTTCACTTAGCTCAAGCCAAAGACCACCTGGCATTTGAATTATAAACTGTCTCACAAACGTGTTGGCCTTGAAAGATCCTGTGTAAATGGCTCATTTGATTAGCAAACTTTGGTACACCTATCAGAAAATGGGTATACATTTCCTGCCTTTCAACTGCAACATCAGTACTTGGTCCAAAAGCAGAATTCCTTGAACTGAGACCATTCAAATGATCCAGGGAAAATTACTGTGGAGACTGTTTTATTCCCACCCTCTGATTTCTCCCCAAAAGAGAAAGAGATGCTGCACAGAATTAAAATGGTCTAACAAAAGTTATCTTTAAAGCAAATTTCAGTAAATTTAAGTATTCTTTATTGAAAACAATTTTCAGTCAAAAGAAGCCCAATT